>NC_041810.1:4642639-6040139 GCF_900964775.1 Scleropages formosus | reverse complement strand
AAGTCTGCCAGATGATCGTATGTATTGGTGTTTTAATTTTATAACTGTAAACTTAGAGATAATTTTTTCATTAGTTTTTTTTTCCTATTATTATTTTATTTTTTGTCACTTTGTTCAGTGTGGACTTGCCTTTAATTTCACGTATAAACTTTTGATATCATTTGTGTATTTGTATGCCCTGACCTCACAACAAACTCTACATTAGCATTTGCTTCCTGCTTTTTTTGCATCCCATCGGCTTGTCATAAGTATGTGTGTGGATATATATTTTTCTACCTATAATGAAGAGTCAACAGGTTGTGAAGGCATGCATTGACCTGAGTGTTTCTCTCTCTTCTAGATGACCTTCACGGATGCCATGAGAAGTAAAGCAAGGCTGTCAATTACAGGAAGCACTGGAGAAAACGGTCGAGTGATGACTCCAGACTTTCCAAAAGCAGTGCATGCTGTACCTTATGTGAGGCCTAGCATGGGAATGAATGTCAGTATGACTGATCTCTCTTGATCGATAAGAACCTTTCGAGTGCCTTACACAGTGGTTTTAATCGTGCTTGTCCTGGCTGAATAGGTTGAGGGAGCATCCACTTACAGTATCATGGGGACATTACCTTCTTTTAATTCTCTTTTCGAGTCCAGCTACTTTCAGTGAATGGAAGGAGCATAACTGGAATATAGAATGCTATTTGAGCTTATGACATCATTTTCTCTTCATTGTCCGCTCTGAATGACGTGCACAGCTATTGTCGGAAGTACCGTAATTTCAACTGAAAATCATTGTCGAGGCAGTGCATCTTTTTTTTTTCCTTTTTTTTTGGTGGCCACCGTCTTTAAATCCAGGATTCATACTGACTAAAGCACACTTGACTTCATTTGCATCAAGATGGGATTTTTTTCTAAGAAAATTCAAAACATAGAAAAAAATTTTTATGTATTTTCACAGAACAAAACAGCTTTTAAATAAATCTGCTTCCATATTAGTTGACTACACAATCTGTGAAGATGTAAAAATAAAACAAAAAATAATAAAATAACATTAAAAAAAAAGGCTTTAGGCTACCAATTCCATATTGGTAATCTTCCAAATATGTTCATGCTAATGGAGGTATAATGTTTAAATTGTGTAATTTATTACTGTTATAAACTTTCCTGTATATCTTATTCTTTAACATATGGTGTTGATATAAAAATACTCAATGCTTGAAATACGTTCATTTTGCATAGTTTTATTTGTAAAAGTGGAAGTTCTTTATATTGTGCCACTGATAATTTGAAGAATTTTATTCTTGGTTTTTAGGACTTGAGCAATGTGTTGTCATTTTATTCTATTAAAAATCAGGCAAGGATCAGGGTAACAGCTTGACAAATTGCAGTCTAGGAACAATTCACACATCCGTACAGGGCAAAATTTGTTGTATTCGCACATTTATACTTTAGTTATAAACAGAATAGATTGAACCATGTTGAACAATGCCAAATATGTAAAATGTTCAAAACTTAGAGCCATGAGAAAAGAAGTCCTAGCTCTAAAGAAAACTGCCATGAAGTGTGACACCGTTGATACAATTGCATTTTTCTGTAAGTATATGTAGAGTTACATAACATATACAGTGATTTTTTCAAATGCGGTACGTACTTTTGTCTTATTTTTCAGTATGTAAATTAGCATTATACATGTCTATATTGTAGCTTTCAAAATACAGTATCTTGACTGATGCCACAAAATAAAATATTTCTGGTATTCCAGTTTCCATATTTAATATGTCATGGCTCTAAATGTATTTATGTTATATGAAACGTTAGCCCTCCCAAGTGTTTTATTTCACGGTAGAGTTCAACAATCTGGGAAACCATTTTTGTCATTTATATGTCACTAATATGGAAAGTACAGATGGATGATTATTGACATGATGTATTACAATGACATTTTAAGATTCAACTGGCAAGAATGCTAAACTTTTTCATGTATAAACCTTGCAAAACCACTCTTTAAACGAGTTTTTGGGTTATGCTGTAAACCTACTGGGCAATATATCCTACATTAATGCATTAAAAATGGTGTTTGTAGTAACTTTTGTATCTGAAAAATTGGTTATCTTGATAATGTCCATTTTCAAAAACATGAATGGAGGCACAAATGTACTACCCTTAGCATTTTCTTATTTTCAGAGAAATTATGGTCTTTAATTAGGTTTATGCCAATTCCTGCTGAATTAGTGTAAACTGGATCTGTGCTGTCTGATCTACTCTGGGGACTCTTTCAGAGTAAAAATGAGGAAAAATATGCTTATGCTACATTACCAGTTCAGTGTTTTAATCTGTAGCATATCATGATCTTATTTTCTCTAATGAACAATATCAAGATATTAATGAAAAATATGTAAAATTCAAGAAGTCTGGAAAATTATTTAAAAATATGCATTAGTACTTTTGCAACATATTCATTCAAAGTAAATATATACTGACTGTGGTATAGTTACAGCATATACTGCGGAGTTCTCTTTAGAAACTGGGTGGATTCAATGAAATGTGATGGTGTGAATTCATAATTTATCATCATTTACCACAGGAAGTAATCAGAAAATCTCTTTATGGACCAATTTAAGAAAAATATATATTTATATGTTTCTATGTATACTGTGGTAATTTTACTGGTTTCACTAAGCATGATTGTGATCATTTTGAATGAATACAGCCCTTTGTCCACCAGAAGCAAAAATGGATTTTAAAACCATTTGTGCCTCCAGTTGTGCGGTCAAGATTTGGTAATCTAATGTATATCGTAGATGTCAATGTTAAGACGAGTAAAGCTTGAATATTCTTGATATAGCCACACTATTTTTATGAATGGATTGAATCTAAGGTGTACATAAATGTAAGATAAAATGTTTAGAATAGTACAATCATATAAATCAATGGCCAATTTCTTTTATTTACAACTAATCCTCTTTCACTAATATGTATTTGTGTCTACCACAAATTCAACCTCAAAAAAATAAAGATTTAAAATATAGTGTTTGTTATATTAAAAACGGCCCCAATGCTACCAGTCATGTTTAAACCTTCCCACCTTCTTATCCTTTCGCTCCCTTAACTGTCGTCAAGTTTCTCTGAGTGTTTCATTCATGTTTTGTTCATTTGCATTTACATGTGCCAACTTGTAGCACTTCCCATCCTCCTGGGTGTGTTCAACATGCATTTAATTTCAGCGAAATAACGCTCAGATTTTTCTTTGTCACAAAGAGTTTAGCAAAAATACTGACATTCAAAAATAAATTTCTGTACTGATTTTGCCCTACCGTTTATCTACCTATAGAGGCATTTGTTTCACTGGGCTAAAGTGTTACCCAATGACCTCTGATTGACACACACTGACACAGATGTATAACTGTGTCATGTCTTGAGGCAGAAAAAAGCAGTTATCAGCTCCAAAATGATAAGTAATTTTTACCGTTAAAAGTAATATGGACATACATCCTGTAGCTGTGATATTCTGCTTCTTTTCTATGTATTTCTAATAAAATTTGATGTGAGTAAAAAAAAAAACATTTCGATACATACCTCTTCAGACTGTTTATGTGACTGGTGATTGTGTTGTTATTCCAGAATTATTATAGACTGCAATTTTTTTTTTTTTTTTTTTTTTAAAAAAAGCAGTAGCAGTAATGATAAAAATAATACTGTATGAGAATGAGAGAAGTAAAAGATAGAAATACAGACTGCCTAGCTATAGTATGTCTAAATAATGTACAGTTGTTTAAAAGGGTGAAATCTAAGTTGCTTTTCTTAAAAGTACCAGAAATAAAAATACATTAATTATGGAATTATTAAGTATATTTGCAGTATGCATTATGCTTTGGGACATCCTTCTTCATACTTAGAAAAGTGCATGAATGAAAATGCCAAACTGCTAACAATACTTACTGTGCACAAAGCCATGTCGAAAATATGTATTTTAGCTAAGAGAAACCACCCTGGTTTCAGATTAATATTTCTTGATAAGTTTGAAAGGGTCCAGACAATCAGCAAGGGAGAGTAAGCAGAGAGAGATACCTACTCCAGCAAGCCTTAGACACTCAGCAATCCGGAGCTGTTTGCTTGTCTTTTGGTGTTAATGAATGTCACACATGTTAATGATGAGTGCGGATGACCCTCTGGTCCTATGAGATAATCCCACATTCAGGCCATATGCTGCTCAATGCTTCTCCAGACATTAATTTTCCATTTCACCCTAAGGTTAATTATAGGGTTTCAAAAGTCATGCAAACAGGTTTTTCATGCCGGGAATCACTCTAACGTGATTAATAAAAAATATTCTTTGCGTGTGGTGAGTGGACGGGACGGAGGAGGAAATCACTTGATTTAATGCAAATGAAGGAAAATCTAACATTACCTTTGCAACCGCACAAGTTCAAGGAACTGTCTTCTCCTCTTTGTCGTTATGTGCTGAGTTATTTATTACTGTCTTCAAACACATCACCAAGCCTTGGCTTCTCCACTGATCTCTGTTCCAATACCTGAAAATAAATCAAACTAAATGTGTACTTAGCTAAATCCAGCAAAGGAAGGCCGATGTATTTATTATTATGTATTTATTCAAGCCAACGTTAATTGGTGTATAGGAGTGGAAAGTTCTGTCTATTTTAATTAAAGTCTAATATTTGTTGTACACATTTAAAAATCCACATTTTTTGCATAACACAGCATGTTCTAAGAATATTTTAATAATAATTTGAAAGGATTATTTAATTTACGTTAAGACAGATAATTGCCAAAACTGTGGCCATTTTCTTACAGGAAATTGCCACAACAGCACATATTTTAGCACAGTTGTATTTTTATTGACTATACCGAGACCTTGCCATACATTTTACACTTTAACTGGATTCCTTTGTGTATACTGTGAAAGCCACTACCTTGATTGAAAACTGACCATTTTAATAGGGCTGTAGAATTTAAAACCAGTGCATTTGCCAACTCATAAAATTTTTAAAGCATATCACAATCATGGAGTGTTTTCATAATGGACTTCACTTATAGGTAATTAAATTACCATAGTATGTCATCCAAATGAACAACCTATAAATGATTTCTGATGTATAACTGCGAAAAATGATGACATGTTTTTGAATTAATATTGGTCAGGTACATTTAACATAAACGTTTGCTGTACCTAGGGTGATAAAATTATTTAAACATAATGATTATTTCTTTGCGATCATTTTTTTATATTCTTCATTTCTCTGTATTCTTCATTTCTTTGCCCTTTTGCCTTTGTTCAGTGCTCCGTGTCACAGTGTGAGAAAAGCGCTCTATAAGAATGAATTGAGTTGAATTGAATAATGGAGCATCTATAATAAACAAAGCAGAACTGATTCGAAGAGATCCAAAAGTGTGGTGCTCAATATCAGTCTCTCCAGTATGAGTAATATCTCTGTGAGGCCCTCATATTCTCTGATGAAGTCTTCATGCAGCGCCACTAACGACTGCAGAAAGAGATGCATCCAGAAATGATGGCCTAAATCTGCCATAATAAATAGGAGGTGTCGGTGCTGCAGCCGGTACAACGTTTCATCTCCCCCTTTGTAATGACAGGCTGACATGTCTCTTATGACTTATTAATAGCTAGAAATAAAATGTTCAAAAATGCTGTATGCTTCAAAGATGGTTGCTACTCAAAGTGCCTGTAGGGGATAGCTCTTTGGGCCATTTACTCTTAAAAAAAAGAACGTTTCTCTAAACTCATGTTTACATCACTCCCAAAGTTGCTATCTTTTTTATGTGTTCCAGAATTAGTTTACGGAAAAAGGCAAAATGTTGTCGGGACGAAAGAAACCACATGTATTTGTTCGAAACAAAAGCACTTTCCAGTGTATTTTAATGAAACTATGCAATTTTTTATTTTCCATTCCCTTGCTATTTTTTCAAAGGAAGATGCCATAATGACAGGAATGAAAAGTAACGCATAAGTCGTGTTTTTTGACAAATCAAAAAGGACGTTGTTCTAAAATGGATTTGAATTGTAGAGACTGAATTTTCCCTGTAGGTTTAAGCTATTTTAACAAGAAGACTTTTTTATGATGAAAAAAATATCCACACCTTACTTTAGATGGTACTTAATAATTCTTCAGTGCTTTAAACTATATTTACACCTTGGGTACAAAAGGATCATTGTCCAATGATCAAAATACAGAGTAGATTTTGATATCATATAAAAAGTACTAAGACAAATTCCGTTTGGGTATTTGGAAGACACACACAGCTGTTATCCATAGTGGCAACACTAGTTTTGTTTAGTGAAACTGTATACTATTTATACCCTTTTCTTATCACTGTTAACTCTTTCACATAGTAAATTACACATTTCACATGGTTAAAAAAAAAAAATCATGCAGTAAGTTAGCTGGTCTTTGTTACTAGTGTTTGTATTTACTTGAACTTATGTCCAGCTGTATGTCAAAATGAATGTAATAGAAATAATGACCATTTCAAATCCATAACACTGTAATGTCTAAACAAAATTAGAATGTTGTGTCATTTTCTGCAACAGGAAATATAATATATTTCCCTCTGATTTATTTGTTCAGATGATGCTTTTCCCCAAAGCACCTTATTTACCCATTTAAAGAGCTGGGTAATTTTACTGGAGCAATTTAGGGTAAGTACTTTGCTCAGAGGTACTATACCTGGAGGTTTAAGTCTAAAAACAGCAGCTCTAAGCATTATGCTACTAGATACTTCTGGATCCAAATCATCAGTAGTGTTAAAAAAGTGATAAGTTCCTTTTAACAATTTTTTTCTCACACACACACATTTTCCGAACCGCTTGTCCCCATACGGGGTCATTTTTTTCTCATTTTATAAATTCTTTCTGAAAGGGTTAGAGCTGCTGCCTTTGGACCCAAAGGTCGCAGGTTAGAGCTGCATCTTCGGCTGTAGTACCCTTGAGCAAGGTACTTACCCTAAATTGCTCCAGTAGAATTACCCAGCTGTATAAATGGGTAAATAACTGTTGGCACCTTAACATTCTAAGTCGCTTTGGAGAAAAGTGTCAGCTAGAGGAATAAATGTAAATATTATAGGAAATTAAAATTTAAATTATCTTCTCAAAGGATTTTTTTTTTTTTTTTAAATTGGCAGGTTGGTAGGGGAACATTTGAAAATCAATTTGACTTTACAGCAGTGTCAAACAGGACAGGATAGAAACTTTAATAATCCCTGCAGGGAAACTCACACACACCATCTTAACACTCTGACATGTAACAATGAGGAGCACATAACAGGAGGGAAAACCCAGGTATATCAAAACAAAACAGAGAATTACAAATTGCAGTTACACTACATATTTAAACAAGGGCAATGACTTTAAGGTTGCAAGATATTTCCCTGCTCTCTGTGTGGAAGAGCCAATAGGTTTTTGGGAAGCATTAAGGAGGTGAATGGTTGTCGGTAAGAAGGACCCCAAAAGTCCTTCTTTGGTCACTATAGCTAAAAATTCTGGTGACTAAAGGAACTTTTAGGGATCATTTTATATGAGTCATTGTCCATAATGGACTCTAACTTCCTCCTCATCCTGGCTTCTGCTACTGCTTCCACTGAGTCTACGTGGTAGACTCCAAGTTCTTTACAGTTGTTACATCTGTTGGTCTCATCTGATAAAATATTTCACCAGCACACAACAGCATAAAAGATAACACTAGCAATTACAGTCTGGCAAAGCATGAAAAATTTTGCTACACACGTTAAAGGACTTAAGTATTCTAAGTACAGAATCTTCTGTTTTTTATACAGTAGACCATGAGACCAGGCCAGTTTGTTGTTGATATGGACCCCTTCAGGAAGCCTCTGCAAGTGACACAACCCAGACTTGTACTTCAAGTCAGAGGTGAAGAGGGTGATCAGGAATGGAGACGATTTTGTTCCTTGAGGGATGCTTGTGTTGCTCACCACTACATCAGAGACACAGTCCCAAAGCCTACCTGTGGTCTGCATGTTAGATACTTCAAAATCCAGGACACCACATCTGTGATCACAGACATTTGGATTAGTTTGTCCTTTAACTGATATGGCTGGATGATATTGAAGGAACTGGAAAAGTCAAAAAACAACCTCACTGTGCTGCCGGCTTCCTCCAGGTGGGAATAAGTCCCATGGAGCATGTAGAGGATGATAAAAATAGTGCTGATATGAAAACTGCAGGGGGTCCAGGGGGTTCCCTCACAAGAGGTCTGATGTAATCAAGCACCAACCTTTCAAGTGTCTCCATGCTATGGATGTGAAAGCCATTAGTCTCAAGTCGTTGAGACCACAGGCATCCCTTTTCTTTTGAACTGGGATGGGGCAGGATGTATTTCAAAGTAGTGCACTCTCTGCAGGCTGAAAGACAGGTTGAAAAGGTACATAAGGACACCAGACAGTTTGTTGGCACACGTTTTGAACAGCCTCAGACTGAATCCGTCAGGACCGTGCAGCTTTGCCAATGTGCAGTCTCCTCAGCCTTTCCTTCCCCTGGTCCTTAATGATGGTCAGTGATGGTTGGACAAGAGCAGACATCTCAATGTTGCCATCAGAAGCAAGAGTTGTGTTGGAGTGACATGAAGGGTGTTCATGAATGGGCTTGTTATCCTGCAAAAGAGGTGGTGGTCAACACTGATAGTGCTTTGGAGAGGAAGGAATGCAGAGGTTGGATGGGCACCAACTGAATCAAAACTGCTGTGAAAGCGGTTCACCTTATTGGCCCTATCCAGAATTCCTGCTATCACCTCCCCATTGACTGCTTCTGGCCCATGTTCTTCACTAACACACTCCATACCTCCTTCAAGTCATTGTGCTGGATCTTATATTCTAGCTGCTTCCTATAGGAACACTATCCCCCCGAATCCATCTCATCTTACTTATTTGCTTTTTTCCTTCTTATTCAGATTTTTGGTTTTCATGCTTTGTCTCTGCAGCAACTTACAGTGTTAATCTACCTACAGTTATTTACCAGTTTGTACAGCTGGGCAATTTAGAGTAAGTTTCTTGCTCAAGCTACACCCGGAGATAAAGTTTGAATCTGCAACCTTTGAGTCCAAAGGAAGTAGCTCTTACCACACGACCAGCTGTCATAGCTCTACAGCCCTATCCTCTCTCCAGATTTAAATTCCTCTTTCTTCATTTTCAAGAGATCCTTAAAGTCTTTCATGATCCATGGTTTATTATTGGGAAAGCAGCACACTGTTTTTGTTGAGACAGTGTTATGTCAGTATTATATTGGACACGACAAATCTGTAAACACCAGTTTGGACGCACATCATACAAACAAGGCCTTATTGGTGCAGCAACTCGTCGTAAGGAAAGGATAGAATATGATATCACTTTTATTGAGTAGTGCTCTACTGTGGTAGCTGGGACATGTTCAAGGGCATGATAAGTTTACCGTAATGGAAATGGATTTTGTTATAATAAGTTCTTAATGATAAGGATATGAGTCAATATTTAATACGTCTCTGAGTTATAATACAAATGTGAAGGACATTAACAAGCAACATCTTCGAGATTTTTATTAGCTGTATTGGAATCTTTTGATTGCGCACTTGCTTTATGTCTGAAAATTTCCAGTAACGGGATCACCTGCAGGTTCATCGATTTCACGCTCTCACTGGCTGATAATTGCAATATATGATTCTGGTCTAACTGCATTATATTAATCTCATGTAATGTATCTAATTCTGGATGACACCATAGTATAAGCTCGATAAGTTTAAAAATGAATAAATGTTGGTACCTCTTCTGTCCTCTAGGGTGCAGAGATCCAGGAATACAAACATATTCAGGAATTGCTAGGAGCATGTCCTTATTGCATATCACAAAGAATATCTCATCCACGACTTTTACTGGCAAACAAACTCTTCATTGATCTGAGGGTGTTGTTAACACTTCTCTCCTTGCACTAATTTGGCTTTTTAGCACAAAATTGTGTTTCCGCTGGCTAAGAGTCAGCTGGAATTTAAATATTTTTTTAACTGTCTTTTTTTCCTGGGGGGGGGGGGGGGGGGGGTACGGTGGCGCGGCAGGTTTGGCCGGGTCCTGCTCTCTGGCGGGTCTGGGGTTTGAGTCCTGCTTGGGGTGTCTTGCGACGGACTAGTGTTCCATCCTGGGTGTGTTCCCTACACCCCATGATGCCGAGCTAGGCTTTGGTTCACCGTGACCTCCTGCTTGGGACAAGCAGTTTCAGACAGTGTGTGTGTGTGTGTGTGTGTGTGTGTGTGTGTGTGTGTGTGTGTGTGGCATAGGATTGCTACAACATATAGGCAGAAAAGGTCCTCTGAAAAATTAGAAATACGTCCACGTACATAGAGCAAGGTGTTCAGTCATCCACATATTTTGTAGACCACTGCATTAACATAAACATTAACATTTCCGTTCCAAGTATGGAAGGTTAATCAGCCTGTGTTCAATGACAAGAAAATAGATAGGTAGCTCAAATCAAACTTTTCTGCATGTGCTAAAGTCTTCCCTACCTGCACCTCCTTATGCATCCAGTCACAAAATTTCATGCTCATTCACAGAATCTCTCTTCCTCCAGTGTGTCTTCATAGAATGCTGCCGTGACATCTCAGCTGTGCTTTAAATGCAAAGCTTTTTTTTTTTCTGAATGGCTGAGTGAGCCCCATTACTGTAAGCTTGTATCCTATCACATTCCTAGAATAAATGCATCAAAGTGCCTGGAAAGGCTTTGCATTTAAAACACAGCTGAGATGCCTTTCACACCTTGTGTTAACAGTATAGGGAAACGCTGAGACCCTGCATTTTATGAGCTATGATGAAAACACACTATACAATTTCATATTAATTATAAAATTTAAACATATACATATACACACACACACACACACACACATATATATATATATATTTTTTTTAATCCAAACCTGGCCAGTGACTAAATCGTGGGATTCAGCTGCACTATTAAGTTTTTCTTGAGTGTGACACAGTGGTTGGACCTATGAACAATACCAAGTTATGAACTGACTTCAGATCCCAATTTTGTTTTTAAGTTCAAGTAAAAGCATAATTTTTGAAGCTCAGAAAAATATTGACATTAACAGGGTTCAGTTCACATTGCCACTGACGTTGTGTTTATGGAGAGTATAGACTGGCAATGAAGGAGTATTTCCTGTGTTCAGTTTAGGTCGGTGTTGGTTTTTCGCCACCGCGGTCAAATCAGTGCCGTATGAAATTTGTCTGAACTGAATTCAAATGGAACAGAATCGATTTGCTTCCAGTGTTTTGGGAAAGTGTAGCTGGAATGGGCACTACCCATGTAAATGTGGAGGACAGCTGTTGCAACATAGCATAATTTCCCTTTGCATTATGTACTTTCAATTCAATGTAGAATATTGCTGTGTCACCACTGACCCACTTCTTGTCTCTTTCATGTTCTACATGAAATTTGTGTCATTGTTCTCTTGTTAACATGGAGGCTGGGTTTTCTGGAATAAGTTTTAAGAATGATTATGCTGATCTCTGCACTAGTGTTGAAGCTTATAGAATATCGTAAATGCTGAATAAACTGAAATTACACACAGTTGTTTATTACCAGGAAGAAATGAATGCAGTTGTGAATAGGCAACACCGGTTTACCGCTCCGCGAAACCCATCGTAAGTCAAAAATATCGTAAGTCGAAAATGCATTTAATACACCTAACCTACTGAACATCATCGCCTAGCTGCGATGGCCATTATGGGCTTGCCACCTTCATGCTGGGCAATTAGCTTGAGTTTCTCCTCAAGAGTAACTACCCTCTTCTTTTTTTTCCCAACAGTAGCAGGAGATATATATGGGTGTTTCTCTGACATTATGGATGCACGAAACACAACATAGATATGGGGGGTATCTGTATAGCGACTACGTGACAGACTGGGAGATGCAGATCGCTGCTGCTGCCCAGCATCGTGAGAGAGTATCGCTCCGCATATCGCTTGCCCGGGAAAAAAAATCAAATTTCAAAATCTGAAGTACGGTATCTGCTGAATGTCCATTGCCAGCTCACCATCGTAAAGTCGAAAAATTGTTAGTCGAACAATCCTAAGTCGAGGAGCATCTGTATACAAGCTACATTTTTGGTGTTGCCAGAAAGACATCTGATGATGTTCTGGAAAGCTGTGGAACATTTAAGGCTGGAAGGGCAGGTGGTTTTGGGGAGGGGCTCTTTTTGTTTTCACGCAAAATTCCCCATGTAGTCACCTGAGGCAACAACAGGAACCACTATCACCAGAGTTTAAACTCCAAGGGATTTTATTTGTATCTATCAACGTCTGTGTGTCTCTTTATTTATGCAGTGATTTGTCATTTGAACATGGTTGCAGTGCTCCATATATTCTAAATAGAAGGCTTAACGCTGACAGCAGGGGATTTTATTTCATCTTCATGTCAGTTTTCTTTTGCTCTAAACGGTCACTTAGTCACAATATGGCACTTCTGCTCAACGAGGACCATGCTAGTTTCTCTTCAGCCTGAATTCCTTACCTGGTGTCTCATTTGTAGTCATTTGCTAATTTAAAAAGCGAGGCTCAGAGAACTGCAGGGCCGCCTGCAGCCGCCTTTGGTGTTTTAGAGCAGTACATTTTTTTCCAGGCAGATTTTTCCTTCTCTAGTCTGTGTGCTGTTCTTCCGCTCACCAGGGAAGCCCTGCTTTTAAAAGAAAATGGGTTCTTGCAATTGCTGCACACTAACCAGAATGTGGTCCACCAATCCGTTGCCTTTCAGGGTTAATTTGTTTCATGAAATCACCCTGTTGGCTGAATTTCTGTTGTGAGACTGTTGATTTATGATTATTTCTTCTGGGAAAAGAGTTCCTGGACAGTAAAAAAAAAAAATATCACCATTCCAGGATAAAAGAGGAGCCCCTAAAATACATTTGTTCATTTAGCTGATGCTTTTCTCTAAAGTGACTTACAATGTTAAGGTTATAATTAACACAACAATTATTTACGCATTTATACAGCTGGGTCATTTTACTGGAGCAGTTCAGGGTAAGTACCTTGCTAAAGGGTACTACAGCTAGAGTGGGGATCCAGCCTGCAACCTTTGGATCCAAAGGGGGCAACTCACACACACTCACACACTGTTTTGTTAGAGGCGCTGCATAGTGTTACTAGCAAAAGTTTGATGCTAGATGATTTTCATTTGATCATCACACTAAAGTCATATATACATTACTGTGAAGGTATTCATGCTGTTAAAGTTGCTTTTAAATGTCGTGGTGCACATGCGCATGGATGTGCGATGGGTGGAGGGAGGAGGGAAGCGGGTGAATACCCCATCATCCTTTGTTTCAACCTTCGCTGGCAGGAGGAGGGGATACAACCTTGAGAAGGAGACCAACGAGCATCTCCACCTTCTAGACTGTTGGAATTTTTTATTTTTTTTTTTTAATTTTTAATTCCTAATTTTTCTTAAGACTCAATGATGAAGCACAATTAAACTTAAAAAAGGTTTTAAGGTATCCGCTCTGCAAAATTTAACCAGGTATTTTCCGTCAGTAATGCACACACAAAGTAACACTTCCAACAAACACACTTATAACTAGTTGCTTAATTGTAAGTGTCATTGTAAGGTGCTTTACAGAAAGGCATCAGCTAAGAAAATAACTAAAACAATGATGTGGTGAGAATACTCTTCAAAATTGTGAAAAAGAAAATATGATCTTTGGCTAAATGTGCGATATTATTCATAATCATTTGACACATCTTTGTCATGAGACAATTAATCTAACTCTTGTCCTTCGTGCTACATACAAGAACCTCATGACATCACTGAGAAGAGCAGACCTTCATCACAGTTTCAGGATGCCAAAAATATCACATATTAAGTAGTTCATATCTGGACTGAGAAATTGCTTTTCCTGCCTGTGATGAGATCCAGTGAATTGATGGATGTCTGGGGCCCCATAACCCTGTTCATGCTGAAGGAAGCTATTCACTCACTTTCGTTAACCGCTTGTCCTTGTCAGGGTCACGGCAGTCCAGAGCCTATCCTGGAATAACTGGGTGGTAGGCTAGGAGGGGCACACACACACACACACACACACACACACACGCACGTTCACGCATTTAGCTGATGCTTTTCTCCAAAGCGACTTCCAGTGAACTCTATGTAGTGTTATCAGCCCACACACCTTATTCACCGCGGTGACTTACACTGCTATATACACTACTTACACTGGGTCACTCATCCATACATCAGTGGAACACACACAAACACTCTCTGTGTCACTCACACACTACGGATGAACCTCAACAGCGTGCCTTTGGTGTGTGGGAGGAAATCAGAGCACCCCGAGGAAACCCACACAGACACAGGGAGAACATGTAAACTCCAGAGAGACTGCGTTGGAGTCAAGGAGCACAGGCACCACGAGGCGGTGGAGCCACCTGCTGTGCCACCCTAAAGCAGGCAACTGAGCCGTTGAAATGCCTCGCTGGCTGTGATGGCTCCTTGGTGGTTTCCTCTCCCATTTCATTTGCCTGGTGCACATGCAACCGTTTTGGCTGGAACAAACTCTCAGAAGAAGGAACACGATTGAATGAAAAGGAGCTGGAGACATACAGATTGAGTGGGCCTGGAACGAGGAAATTTATTTGGAGACTGAGATGGCAGTTTCTCCACAGCGAGAGGCGGGCTTTGGGGTGCTTTGAAACAGCATGTGGATATGTGATAGTTCTCAACCATCTCTAGCATGTGAGATTCAAATAAATAGCTCGTAAAGATATGGTTTGGGACAAACTGACCTATGCATTTAAATTTATTTAGGAGACACTTTTCTCCGAAGCAACTTCCAATGAACTCTATATGTAGTGTTATCAGCCCACACACCTTATTCACCGTGGTGACTTCCACTGCTAGATACGCTACTTACACTGGCTCACTCATCCATACATCAGTGGAACACGCACAAACACTCTCTGTCACTCACACTATGGGGAACCTGAACAGCAGGTCTTTGGAGTATGGGAGGAAACCAGAGCACCCAGAGGAAACCCACAGAGACACAGGGAGAGCATGCAAACTCCACACAGACCGAGCAGGGATCGAACCCACGTCCTCTCACACCACCCAGGTGCTGCGAGACAGCAGAGCTCCTTGCTGTGCCACCGTCCTGGTAAAAATGTGCTCTGTGTCCCGGGTCCCTCCGTCTCTGTCTCTTCGTTTACTTTCTCAGTCTTATCCATGTACTGCTAAATCAGCAACAAATTGTACCTCCAGGGGGGTTTTGCAAATGTGATTAAGTTACTGACCTATTGTGTAAAAGACCACATAGACGACTTCCACTACCTTGTACTCATACATTTAAAGTATCTGAAGGGAGTTGTCCTGACCGAGTCATTAGTGGAATAAAGGGAAATCTTTGAATTCTATATACAGAGCAACGCTGATGGACCACACATTCCTTCACTGCAAGAATCCTGCCTTGAGGTGTAAAAAAGGCTGTTTTTGTGCCAAGGGATTTCCTCTGATTCCAGTGAGCAGAATTATCTTGAGTGTTGCGTGTTCTATCTCTCACCTTGAGCAGCTGTAAAACTGGGTAGACAGGAAAGACTCAATTATTATGCATTATAATCCTGCTTCCAGAAATCCCCCAAAGTTGTTTTGAACCTAAGCCTCGAGGCGCTAATCACAGGGTAGGCATGAGTGAGCCGCCAAATGACTTTGTTTGATTCATTGTCTTTGTTCATATATTTCGATGATGTAATAATCTATTCCCTTGAGTTTGAAAGACACCTGTGACATTTAGAGAAAGTCTTTCAGAAGCTGCAAAAATACACACGATAATATACTTGTACGTTGTGTTACGAACGTTAGTTAAATTTCGAAATCCATACAGACTGGGCCTGTTAAATTTCGAAATTAGTTAAAATTTGAAATTGGCTCATTTTCGAACATCCAGATATTTCCCAGTTTATTTATTTTAAATTTCATTTTTTTCACCCTTGTGTGTTGTAAAACTGCTCTCTTCTGGAGCAAAAATGGACTGCGTTTCCATTAACTGGCAGCAAAACACATTGAGACAGAGTAGAAAAGGGGGTTGTGTGGGACAGATTTCACTCATTGCATTTTTTTATTTATTGTATTTACAGTGACAGCTAAAATATTGGCACCCTTGCATTTTTTTTTTTACATATAACTAACAATTTTCTCGAAAAATAAGATGAAAATGACAAAACTATTTGGATTCCACATTTCTTTATTTCACTGTTAATATTACAGACACTTTGCTTTCGATTCAAAACTTGAAATATCCCTTTCAATCAGAAAATAAGAAAATAAAAAGAAATGGCTTTGATTCGCTGTTTCGGTGTTAGGAAGGTTTTCTCATCTTTCAAGGCTTCACTTTATTTTCTGGAGAAATAAAGGTGGTGTTTTTACCAAAAATACCTATTCTGCTCTCATCTGTCCACAGGACATTTATCTCAAGGATTTTGGGATGTTCAGGTGTGTTTTTGTAAATTGCAATTGCATGTTCTTATGTTTCTCTCAGCAGTGAGGTTCTGCTGTGCCTACATTACAATTATTTCTCTAGCAGACATTTTCTCCGAAGTGACTTCCAACAAACTCTATGTAGTGTTATGAGCCCACGCACCTTATTCACCGTGGTGACTTACACTGCTAGATACACTACTCACACAGGGTCACTCATCCATACATTAGTGGAACACACACTCACACACTATGGGTGAACTTGAGCAGCATGCCTTTGGACTGCGGGAGGAAACCAGAGCACCTGAAGGAAAGCCACACAGACACGGGGAGAACATGCAAACTCCACACAGACTGAGCTGGGCTCGAACCCATGTCCTCTCACACCGTCCAGGCACTGTGACACCATGCCGCCCAATTTAAAAATGTCAAAATGTAAAATGTCGGTTTAATATTAGCGTTAAATTGTTTATATCTGGCTTCTGTCCGGAACACCAGATAGTTCAGAGAGCTCAGAGGGTTTTGCAGAAAGCACTGTATCCTCCAAGTGATGGATGTGAGTGCTCGGGGGGGGGGGGGGCGACCAGGGTTACGTTACCTCGAGACGACTCCAGAGATTATTGTAAAGACTATCCTTTGTTTTTTTAAGGAAAAGATATTCCTGAGAAAGTTGAGCACCTTCAACTTTAACGGTCGCTGGACGAAAGAGGCAGGATTCCAGCAGGGCGTTCGGAAAGCGCTTTCAGAAAAGGAGAGGCAAAAACGTGCGGCAGGATTAAATGCGGGGGGCGATTGCAGGGAACACGGTACGTGCAGCGGTGAAGTGGAGGCCCACCGTGGAGCAGCACCTGTCACGGCAGTCTGTTCAGGGACCCTAGCCTCAAACCCCGAGTTCCTCGTGCTCACCCCGGGACATCAGCCGCTAGGTGCGTACGGCGGAGTCGCCACAGTTCCCTCTTCTGCTCCGTATCGCTCTTCAACACTGAAAATACAGTGTTGCCGGGGTATTTTTTTAAATTACACTTCCGTTTCTCAAGAGGCAATTTTATTTAATTAAATACCAACAAACCAATCAATCTCTGCAACCGCTTGTCCCGAGCATGAAATAAATAATTAAATGAATTTAATTTAATTTAATTTAATTTCAAAGCCACTCAGCAATTTGATCATCTGTCCATTCATCTATTTTCAGCAACTGGTTGTCCAGCGTGGGGTCACGATACACCCTAGATGAGAACATCAGACCACAGGGGCACAAATTTACAATCGGTGATAAATGACATAGTCATTCATGTTATGTCACGTTACGTGTGGGGGCCTTCAGTTTACAAGCTCCGTACCCTTAACCACCATGATTTCTGTCAAGTCAATAGCAAACCTGCCACGTTAACTAGAACCAGTAAACAAATAAATTATGTCAAAAACTGAAGGAGTCATTCCGCAGAAATATTTATGAAGGGTCCTTACCAGCGATGACGCCGCCGAAGAATTTCAACGAGGATTTCAAGGACGACATAATTTAAGCCGTAATGCTGTAGCGGCGCAGAGCAGAAGTGCAATAACAATGTGTGATTGCTTTTGCCCACTGGCCCCTCCAAGAACATTTATATTAACCTCAGGTGCATCTGAGCATAGCGAAAGCCATGGCCAAGTACAACGTGGGTCGAGAAATAGGTCAAGAAAAAGAGAACAGATAAATTTGAACGTCCTTCTCTCATATGGCTCAAGTCTTTTTTTGTTTTTTTGCTCAAGCCCAGAAAACAACACGGCACTTTTTATAGTTGCAGGTATATAAAAAGCGATGAGGTCAAACTGTTCTTCTGACGGAGCTCTTGGTTTCATATTAAATCACCTAAAATACATCAGTCAGAGTCACAGAAACTCAACAGAGGTGTTATTTGAATGATGCCGCTCCCTCGTGGTCCCTCGGCTCCCTAATCACGCAGAGAACATCTAATGTATAGAAATCAACGGGAAGAGGGAAGCCCAGAGGCAACGCTGATGAACAGAAGACATCACAGACAGGATGACAGATCAAAAGGGAATGCATATATGAATCATACCTTTTTAGACATTTTTTGGTCCTCTGATGAGAACAGGAAGTAATAGGTCCCTGCATTTTTTGATTAAGCACATACTTTTCTCCAAAGCACCTTCCAAAGAACACCATGTACCGGTCTCAGCCTTAGGTGACTTACACTGCTCGATACACTACTTACCTTATGGGTCACTCATCCATATAACAGTGGGACACACACACACTCTCACACACTATGGGTGAACCTGAACAGCATTTGTTTGGACTGTGGGAGGAAACCAGAGCACCCGGAGGAAATCCCCGGAGACAAGGAGAGAACATACAAACTCTACACAGACTGAGTGAGAATCAAACCCAGGCCCTTTTGAACCGCCCAGGCACTGCACCACCAAGCTGTCCTTCCCATGCAGTGCAGAAATGAGTCCTTTTGAGAACTGCGGCAACAAGGTATTATTCAGTTTTTAATTTAAAGCTTCTTCATTATAAATTGCATTGCTGCCCTAATTCTTTTACGCAAATCTTCTTTTTTCACAGCAGAAATGATGGTGGATTCTTGAGTGCACGTTTGAGTCCAGCTCAGCGTGTGTGGAGTTTGCACGTTCCCCTGTTGCCTGGACAAGTTTTCTCCGGGTGCTCTGGTTTCCTCCCACACTCTGAAGATATGCCTTTCATGTGAATTTGCAAGTCAAAATAGCCTGTAGCGCATGTGTGTGGCTCCTCTGTGATAGAACGGCGCCGCAAACAGAGCGTACTCCTCTTAGCCTCATGCCAAGTGATTCCGGGAGAGGCTCCAAACTGCTGAGACCCCGACAAGGAGAATCGGATAACAACATTATGTGTGCGTTATGTCAGTACGAGCCTTGTATACCATTTTAAAATAGGTACGGCTTGATAGAAACACTTAAAGATATCTGAGATTCATGAGATGTCCTACTTCGACACAAGAAAGTTTAAAGTAATTTTCTAAACAAATATCTGCATTGCTCAGTAAAAATACTCCCAAGCCGCACATGAAATAGCTTTGTGTTGGCTGAAGGTGAGAAAAATGAATTTCCCAAAATTTAAACCTCGGTGCACAATCCTTCAGTAGCATTCGCAAATCGAAGGAATTTTGGTTGCTGTTACTGGGGGTGATCAATCAAATAATTGCTGAGAAGCATAGTAAATAACACTCACACACACACATACACACACACACAGAAAAAAAAAATAGCAAGTGAACTGTACTCCATATATGTTTGAAAAACAAATACATTTTAACTTTCTGTCCATACTTTCTATAATTTTGTTTACATGTTTAAATATACATATGTTTGCCCACTTTATGTACTTTATATACTTTCCCTGTGTTCTAGTTTTGCTCCTGCCAGTGTGATCTCGCTCTGCCGTCAGCGTCAGGTGATGTGGGATTAGCGCCATGTCCATCAATAAATGATGGGCTGCCCGGCTGCTGCCCGGTGGGGGCGCTGTGTCGGGGCCTCTTGAAAACCATACGCCGGCATGCTTCTCCTCCGAAGGATATCACACACTCTGCGGCAGGTCTCCCCTCGCCGCGCACGTTAATCTGAACCCTGGTCAAAGGGTCGGAACATTAAAACAAATTAAATTTAATTAAGTATCAGGGGTATGCCATCCAGCCTGGATGTCTTTTAATATTAAGAAACTTTAAATGTGCTTGCTTTACAGGAGAAGAGCTATTGTTTCATTAATTAAGAAAAACAAAAAGAAAGGAAATACAATGTCAAAACACGGCCTGTACAGGAATCGCTGGATGTCAGTTAGAAAGCAGTTATAATAACGTCCATAACTGCTGCCTTGTAAACATGGTGGCCTTACGTTCATTTCTGGGTCGTAGGGATCTCTGTACAGACTCGCTGAATGCCGCCCTCTTGGAAAATAAGCTGGATTGATAATTAAAATCTTTTTTTTTTTTTCTTCATTGTAACTGGGAGGGTTTGATTTATGTGCAGCCTTAAGCTTTTACAAACCCATCATGACAAATAAAAAAAAACAAAAAATTTTTAAAAAAATCATCAATCAAGACATACAGTAATAGTAGTGTAATCATAAAGAAATTAGTAAAATTTGGATTTGCAAGATTAGTAAAATCCTAAAGAAATTACACTGAACTCCCAAAGATGAATCTTTAGAGTTTGTGCAGCATAAAGGATGTATTTGTGCAAGTACGAAGTTATATCTATTGCAAAACATTATAACTGTTTTTATTTATTTATTTTATTAAAATAATAATTATCATTATTATTATTGTTGTTGTTAGGAAAATTGCAAACCATTTTGCTACTCATGTATCTGCATGTGTGTGTATGTTATAATGAAAAGTTTTAAAATTAAAATTTTGACTGAGAGAAACATTTAGACACAAGAACAGATTTATCGAAGATTATGTTTTGTAATACAGCAAATCGGAAGCAGTAAAATGTATCTTCTTGCATCGAAGGTATAACTTCAACGCATTTTCCTTGTTAAAGGGATGTGATTTTTAATTACTCTGAAACGTGTAAATTTATAGTAATGTATACAAACAGAAGTATGATTGTGGCTGTACATAAAATGTCAAGTAGAGTCCAATTTAAATTCTCATTTCCTGCATTAAATTGGAAACACTAATGTGAAATATTCAGTCAGAAGCAGGCTGGCAGAATTTGAATAAGAAGGACATAAATCTGCATATCGCAGATATTTCAATTACAGGTAACGTGCTGATTCATTGTGTGTTTCTGAATATGCGGGATCTCATTTTCTTGGAATAAATCCGGCTCCTCAAGACCCATTTGCAGAGCTGTCAAAGCGTTCGGCGAAGGATCAGAGGGCAGCTGCAGACAGGAACGCAAACACACAACACGCATGAGTGAACCGTGTGCGTAACGGCGCACTTTGAACGAAACACTCTGCTTTTGAGCCTAATATCACCTGTCGTCCCTTGGGAGACGCGGGAATGGGCAAAAACGTCAAGGTGTGCGTGTCTGTTAGAGCATCGTTCTGTGCCTTTAGATTTAGTTCTCATTTGTATTTTGTGTCAGTGTCAGAAAAATGATTGTTTGGTTACGTTTGCGTCTCGTCTCAAATAAAATGATATCACATTATGTTCTTCCTTTCAGTGAACCATGTGACAGGTTTGTTTTATTGAAAATAGTCCTCAGGGTAGTGGCAGTCTATAATATATATATATATGTGTGTGTGTGTGTGTGTGTGTATTAATTTGTTGTTATTATTATTATTATTATTGTTATTATTATCATTATTCACATACGCATACATGCAGACACATGAGTAACAAAATAACACATATATGTATATATACAGTATATATGTTGATAAGCATTAAATATTATATTGGCATTACACATCTCTATGTTCATAAAAGTTGCAACCCAGCTGAATAATACGAATTAGAGCAAAACACCAAGGGTTTCATGAATTCCCAGGTTAAGTGTGAAAACTGGTCTTAAAATTATCATTTTAAATCCAGTTTTCACACTTAACCTAGCATTTCACAAAGCCTTTAGTGTTTTGTTCTAATTCATATTCGGGTTCACCTTTCACCTGTGTTAATATTAAAATATGAAAATGTATTGCAGTGACACTCCCGCGCTGCAAACGAATGGATGGCTTTGGCCTAAGGGGCGGAGATGTCATATACATCATGATGCACAAGCTAAAAACACTTCGCACTGCCTCAAGGGTAAATTTGTAATGCTGATCAAGAGAGGTAAAGACAGGAAGCGGATTGTTCAACGCGAAGATCCTTCCTAAGGAACAGTTCCGGAAACATGGTGTCAGTAAGCAGTCGTTATTCAGGTAATACACTGAATTTGTGTATCTCTTCTCAGCTGGATGGGTTATGATTCCTCAAGTAGACCACAGTTTCACTGTATAAAAGGTTACCCCTTGTAGTCAGATATTGCCCAAGTCTCCTTACTGTCACTCACTACAGGTGTGATACTTCACTGGGCAGTGATGTTAAGGCTGAGATGCACTTGGATCATCTACAACTCAATCTCCTTTTTTGTAGTCCATCACTTCTTGCATTTATTCATCTAGCTGATGCTTTTGTCCAAAGCATCTTACAATGTTAAGGTTACAAGAGTTATTAATACAGTTACAAGCTTACAACTATCTACTCATTTATACAGCTGGTTTTTTTTTTTTTTTCCACTGGAGCTGTTCAGGGTAAGTACCTTACTCAAGGATATTACAGTCCAAGGTGGGGAAGGAACCTGCAACCTTTAGATCCCAAGGCAGTAGCGCTAAACACTATGCTACCAGCTGTCCCTTCTTCCTCTTATGCCTTCCACCCCTCCTGGGGCATCGGCCACCAGCAAGGGTTCTCCGGGCGTCTCTAAGAGCTGAGATGTCATGAAGTTTGCTTGCTGGCGTTTCTATGGCTGGCAAGGTTTTTATGGGGTGGGGTAGCTACCCGTTTGCCCAACCCTCCTTTCTCAGCTGGACTTGGAACCATCCATGGCAGAGTTAGTCTACCACTTGTAAGTTAAAATATTAAAAGCAAAATCATGGTTTAGCATAAACAAATGGACGTCATTTTACTCTGGAATCTGTAGAACGATTTAGCTCCTCTTTACGTCAAAGAGTCTTTATTGTATATATTTTAAGAATTGTCTTCGGGGCTCAGAAGTAATTTTGATTTCAACTACATTTGTGCCTTTTTCATCTTTTTCCAAATTCTAGGACAGGACCCATGAGTATTGTTAAGGCCAGTCTCCATTACATCTAAAAATACAGCCTTACCCTGTGGCTCAGACAGTTTTTACAGCTGATGAAAGGTGTAGCATTCATGGCTGGCCTTCCAAAACAGTACATTAGGATAATAAAGGAGTCAATGAAATTGATGTTCCTTGCTCAAGTGCACCGAGCTGCTGATTACATGATAAAACAAACAATAGACTTCAACTTTTTTGTAGCTGTGACAAATGATACAGTTTTGGGCTTAAATAAATTTGGCTTCTGACATAAATGACTCATATTTCACATTAATGATCAGAATATAAATTACATTACAGCAGCTGGGAGAGTTTAGTCAATGTTACCAGGTAAACAGCACCTTCCTCACTTTTTAGCAACTTGTCTTTATTTGTGTATTTTAACGCATTCATTTGACATTTATTTACCAGACGCTTTTCTCCAGAGTGACTTCCAATGAACTCTATGTAGTGTTACTATCAGCCCACACACCTTATTCACCGCGGTGACTTACACTGCTAGAAACACTTATTTACACTGGCTCACTCATCCATACATCAGTGGAACACACTCTCTCTGACTCACGCACTATGGGTGAACCTGAGCAGCACATCTTTGGAGTGTGGGAGGAAACCAGAGCACCCAGAGGAAACCCACACAGACATGGGGAGAACATGCAAACTCCACACAGACTGAATGGGGATCAAACCCACGCCCTCTCATACCACCCAGGTGCTGTGAGCCAGCAGCACCACTCGCTGTGCCACCGGTGTATTCAACAAAAATTCAGATATTTTCATGTCTGAATTGTACCACAGCACCGTTTCAATTATGTCACTTTAACGTATGAAATTTCTCATTTGCTGTTATCATTCCTTTCCTTCTCTGTGAGTCTGTTTACGCAAAGACTGGGAAATAAATATGTTTGTCTGCATTTGTACAGTATACTGCCGCAGGATGTAAGCGTAGCGTGTTTAGTAATTTCTGGTTTGTATTAAAGTTGATCAGAGTTTTCACTTATTGTACTTGTATTTCTGTTGTAAGATCCATTTTGTGCTACAATAAGACTACGACGTCAGTTTGACCTCAGAACTATATCCTATATTGACCTTGTCAGGAGTTACACATTATGGACTTACCTTGGGACAGAATGCCATGATTATTATTTATGACTTTCCTTGTTTGGCAGGGACACCTATTGTTTATCTCCTTAGAGAATTGGTTTTCTATCATTTTCATACAATTTGGACCGTGGAACCAACAACTGTGGTTGTGTAAACTGGAACACATTTATCCAATGCTTTTCTGGAAATATTTCTGTGGAACAGTTTAGGGTTCACGCCTTGCTCAACACCATGACTGTTAGAGGTTTGAGTTTAACCTGCAACCTTTGGATCCAAAGGCAACACCTCTAAGCCCTATGTTACCTGCTGCCCCGATAAGTTGGACCTGCAAGTTGCATTTCCACCTTGTTCTTTTCTTTACCTTTTCAAGTAAATGATCTTTTTTTTATGTTAAGCAGTGTTCAAAGATTGGGGGGGTAATACAAAGAATAAAATGAGAATTAGATATAAAATCGATGAAATTAAATATGGTAAAAAGATTCAGAGTCCACGTCAGATGCTCTGTAGACCTTGGATATGTATCTCCAGCGTACCAATTCGCTGGACTTTTCATTGGCATAATTACGTAAGAAATACAATATGCGGGCGGTTCATTTCAGGTTCAGTTCTGCAGTATAATATGTGCATGGTTTAAAATTATTTTCAAGTAATGTCTTAGGGTATAATGGAAATGCGACGATAAATTAATATTTAATCTGCGTAAAAATTAGAAAAAAGAAACAAACTGAATAGGCCAGAAATTAAACTGTCAATGAGAGAGATTGAGAAAATTGTCACGGGTGAGTTTTTACCCCACAATATATATCACTTTTGTCATTAATGAAATTTGCATAAAATCCTGTATCACGCTATTGTCAGAAGTCCATCAACTCGGTACTATTTGCGCAGATCATAGACACACTGGGTTCAGTAACCTGAGATGATCTGAGATCCTCACTTCAATTTATCGTATAAGGCAGTGAATAAAATATCAATTATTTTCCCTGTGCGGACACTCTATGCTCTCGCTGTGTGGTGAAACTCTGAGGGGTTCCTGAAAAAGTGCTGTACGGCTTGGATCCTGTAGAGAATTAACCAGTATGTCCCCCAAGATCTGAATTTGCTTCTCATGCAGAAAATGTCTTATGAAGAAGGACATATTCTGGTCTTTGAAAAGTTTTAACTGAGAGAGACTCCTTGAAGTGAAATTAGACCAATGTCTGCAACCCTTTTTTTGGGTGTGTGAGAAACTCTATTGTGATGTGCCAAGAAAAGGAAAGGAAAATGAAAGAGTGTCTGCTGAGTCTGGACGTACCGATGACCTCTTAGTCCCAGTTACCCTTAGGTTAAGGTGCCCAAGTTGGCGTCGGTCATTTTATTATGTTGCTTAGCCA
Organism: Scleropages formosus; assembly: GCF_900964775.1. Taxonomy (NCBI): domain Eukaryota; kingdom Metazoa; phylum Chordata; class Actinopteri; order Osteoglossiformes; family Osteoglossidae; genus Scleropages; species Scleropages formosus. Next base: position 6,014,426 of record NC_041810.1, on the reverse strand, counting down.
GTGTTCAGGACCAGAGTGACTTGCAATTTCACATCACATTTATGTATTTAGCAAACACTTTTCTCCAGAGTGACTTCCAATGAACTCTATGTAGCGTTATCAGCCCAGACACCTTATTCACCGCAGTGACTTACACTGCTAAATACACTACTTACACTGGGTCACTCATCCATACATCAGTGGAACACACACACTCTCTCTGTCACTCACTCACACAGTATGGTTGGACCTGAACAGCATGTCTTTGGAGTGTGGGAGGAAACCAGAGCACCCAGAGGAAACCCACACAGACATGGTGAGAACATGCAAACTCCACACAAACCGAGCAGGGATCGAACCCACATCCTCTCTCACCACCCAGGCGCTGCGAGACAGCAGAGCTAGCTTACAGCACTTTTTACTTTGGTTTTCTGCAATTATGATAAATGAAGGTGGAGGTAATATTTTATAAATAACTGTAGAGATAACTTAAGCATGTGCAGGGGTATAGAGGAAATGGTATTAAAAAGAAACTGAAAAAGAGCAGCAATCACTGATTGTAATGCAAGACCCTCACAATATTCATTTCATATGCTTTTGCTTCATTCAACAAGTTCTTATTATAAAGTTCTTATGAAGTCTTACTCTATTCAAAAAAGAAAAAAAATAAATAAATACACATTGTCAGAACCGCTTGTCCCATACGGGGTCACGGGGAACCGGAGCCTACCCGGTAACACAGGGCGTAAGGCCAGAGGGGGAGGGGACACACCCAGGACGGGACGCCAGTCCGTCGCAAGGCACCCCAAGCGGGACTTGAACCCCAGACCCACCGGACAGCAGGACTGAGGTCCAACCCACTGCGCCACCGCACCCCCTAATAAATAAATAAAAAGAGGAAAATAAATGCTCTGTTATTTTCCTAGTGTTCCACTTGTTTCAGCTGGGAGTCTTTGGTAAATCTATACCAAGGACCATTAGTTGACACCAGTCTTTTCTGATGCTCTCTATTTCTGCACGTCTTCCCTCACGTTGCACATTCCCGTCATGAAGAAGTGACATAAATCCAAGGACGGGCATTAAAAAAGCTTTATTCAGGTGTACCGTTGCCATCAAATTACCCGCTGGACCATAATGTTACTATGTGGTCCTCAGACTGACACTCGACACTTTACCGCAATTGATTCACGTAGAAATCTGTCCAGCTGTCATCAGTAGTCAGGGCTGCAGTAATTTGGATCCTATCCTTCACACATAGGGCACGAGGCAAGGTACACACTGGATGGGACACCAGTCTGTCGCAGAGCAAAACCTACCTGCCGTACCTTGAAATCAGGGTCACAATAGTGCAGAAACACAGGGTACAGCGCACACCCTGGACAGGAAACCAGCACATTGCAGGGTAACAGCTCATACGCTGTCACTAGTTCAGAGTCACAAATCCACCCCAAACACATATTTGAACTGTGTGAGGAACCCCACTTGAGAACATCAGACTCCGCACAGACACAGCCAGGTTTGAACCTATGCCTTGGGAGCCCAACTGCCCTCATCAGAGAGCACAGTAAGTGTTGTTACTGTTTCACAGCACCCGGGTGGTGCAAGAGGATGTCGGATCAATCCTTGCTCATTCTTTGGGGAGCTTGCATGTTCTCACTGGGTCTGTGTGGGTTTGCTTTGGGTGCTCTGGTTTCCTCCCACACTCCAAAGTCATGCTGTTCAGGTTCACCCATAGTGTGTGAGTGACAGAAAGAGTGTGTTCCACTGGTGTATGGATGAGTGACCCAGTGTAAGTAGTGCATCTAGCAGTGTAAGTCACCACGGTGAATAAGGTGTGTGGGCTGCTAACACTACATGCAGTTCATTGGAAGTCACTTTGGATTAAAGTGTCTGCTAAACAAATAAACAAATGAAAAAAAGGCAGCTGGAAGATAATGTCCATTTTGCCATAGCGGCAGAATGGCATACAGCTCTATTTCAAATCCCTGGAATTACGCCATGTTCACGGGAATGTCTGGAAACATCCCAGTTTCCTGTTAATCGAATGCAGTGTCAGATCCTCGGTGTCTCAGAAGAATTATCACCTAGATTTTCCAGCCCTGTTGTACGTGGTCTAGGAAACTGCATCACTTCCAACTATAAATAAACCTCTGCGCCGTTGTTATGGAGACAAAAAAAAAAAAGATGTGCTACTGGGAGCAATGTAGCTTTCACACATACATCTTCCACTGCAGTATAAGGGTCGCATACACACACGCGCAGAATACACCTTATGCAAAAGACGCCATCAACTCGCTCTACAGATCGTTTAGATAAAATAAATTGCAGCGAGCTTGTAAGGAAATAGTTTAATAATTTACAGACTTGTCGTGGTATTTGTATATCTACATCTATTCTCACATTTTGAACGACTGCTATACCCTTCAGGGTAACAGAAAATGTGTGCTTGAAAGGCAATTTTAGACTGCCTTATGGAGGTTACATGAATATTTTAGCATGCATTCATAATGTGCAATAAAATATATTCAGAGCCGTTGTTTGGAGCTCTCGATACGAGAGAAAGACATTCTGCGGGACCTGCAAATGTGCTTCGAGAGGACGGCCTTGAAGGGTTGCTGCATGCGTACATGCATGTGTTTTAATTCTTTCATGCTTGGCCTCCCTGTTCTTGCGTAATTTCCTCTCATTCTAACACTTTCAATTCAACAGCGGCGAAAAAGAGGAATATATGGAACTGCAGTGGATTAGTCTACGACCGCCCACGCGTCTCCTTGAGAGCGATTCGAGATGTGGGAGGAGTAGGACCAGATGCCTCTGCAATAGTGCTGGTGTTCGCCATTCGTTCGTTGGGCTTTGTGGGGGGTCGGCATGGCACGGCTCCCTCTCCGTGGCCGGAGAGCAGACCTACTGGGTTGCCGTCAGTGGCAGGTGAGTCGTCGATGAGAACCTGGGGACTTTGAGGCCCGTCTGCCACTCTTCTGGCTTGCAGACTGGAAACGCTCCTCTGATCTCAGTCACAGCAGAGGGCGGTTGCCAGAGCCGTCTCCTTCGCATCTGCCGCCGCTTTCCGGAAGATGAGCGCCAGCTTTTATTTCCGTTGGCGAACCGGTCACGTTATGCAAACCGCTCCTAAATTGGAGGCTCTTCTGCGATTTCCTCCTTCCTCTAGTTAAAACTATATTCGAAAAAACACATAAGGAACACAGAAATAATTGTCAATAGGTCAGTAATACACCTTTTATAATACACTTAAAATAGTAAAAACAAAAATACACCATTTTGTTATTTTTCTAATACAGTTATGGTACACTTGATACTACTTTACTCTGAGAATGGTCATAAACTCATATGAAGAACATTTTGGAAGATGAACGCATGTGTCATAGTTTATTCCAGACTGCTGTGTACTGGAATAGCGGTAATAACGGTGACAGCTGGAACAGTAGTGGTTAGAGCCGCTGTCTTTGGATCCAAAGGTTGCAGCTTTGATTCCCACTGCTGGCTGCAGTACCCTTGAGCAAGATAATAACTGTAAATTGCTCCAGTAAAATTACCCAGCTGTCTGTATAGGTAAATAATTGTAAATAGATTAACAGCGTAAGTTGCTTTGCGGAAAAGCGTCGGCCAATTGAACAAATGCAGTGCTGTAGAAGAGACTATTCCTCCCAATAGTCAAAATATGATGTTATGAAGGTCTAAAGTTACCTTGAACCTGGGAGGTAGAGCAGTTTGTTGCTGCGTTTGACAGTTTGACAAAATTGGCTCACGATACGAGGCACACCGATTCAAATATTTGTGCACAGGTGCCAAGCGCTGATACACCGTGGGATCATCGTTGCAAATGAAGCCGCCTCTCAGAGGACTCGGCGAGAGCACCCAAACTCTAATTCCTCTACATGCCACATCAACGCCATTTTTATCCCATGTTTCCCTCAGCAATTATTCAGATCTCCACACAAAATGCAAATCCCACGGCTGCGATCTTTCACCTGTTCCGTCTGCCACGGAGTCGGGCGGAAAGGTGACGCCAGCGCCACGCCGGGTGCCCTCCCGGTTGCTTTTCTCCAAACACGCCCCATTTTTTTCATGTTTACAAGTCAACGTCGGACCAGATGCACACCTCGTTGCGAACAGAAAATGTATTAAAAGGGCAGCACAATGCAGTTAACAAAGCCTTTCTTTTCCCGCTTTGCCTCCCAGTTTAGTTCTCTCCGTTTTCATGTCATGCCCAGCAGCTGCCAGCATCCCCTGTGGGATCCAGGCGGCAGGGACCGATGGTAACGCGCTTGCTTCGCGCTCCCGACAACTCGTACTGTGGCTCCCGCGCTGCGAGTTGCGGGCCCTTCTCTCCCCGCTGGCATCCGGCCCCCCGCAAACACACGAAAACGTCGGTGCGAGGCGCTCGCAAGGCTCGGCTGCGCAGGCCAGGAGCGTTCACGTTCCGCCAGCGTGGGGCTGCTCCGCCGCCGTCACTGTCGGCATAAATCAAGCATTGTTCTGCATGATTTTTCTGCATAATCACATTTACATTTATTCTTCTGGGAACCTCCGCAAACCACACTATTGTACAGTTGTATTTACTTGAAGGCTGAAGCCAATTATTCACACAGAAACCCCTTTTGCCTCATACTTTTGAGTAACAACGTTCATATTTAACAAATGTCGAAGTATGAGCTTTGGCAGCTTATAGATAAGGTATACAGTAAAAACCATACTTTAGACATTGTAATATTGTAAAATTGGGGCAGTAATGTTAAAAAAAAGAAAAATAACTGCATTACCGAGCTTTCACAATATAAAAGATGCATTATAATGAGTTTCCAATTATAATGTTCAATGGCATGTGTACTTATACCTCGTGTTACTAACATACAAGCATGAATTTTTGTTGATTCCTTTTTCAGCTGGTTTTCTCACCGCCCTTTTTTTAAAAAAAAAAATTCTCTCCCGCGACACAACCTGCGTTTCCATTAACGGCCTTTAGATGGCAGCAAAACGCACCGGGAGAGGGGGCGCGATGCGGAGAAAGGGAGTGTTGCGAAGTCGTGCGAGAGCAATTTCATCCGGCGAATTTTTATTTAATTATGCTTGTAACTAGAATTTTAGAGAAAAATCTCTGCGAGTAAACGGAGGTGTGTGTCTGTTATTACGCTTTTGATAACTGAAATGTAACCAGGAAATATTTAATATGTATAATGTTTATGCCACTTATGATATGGCATAACTTAAGTCAGTTCCCATCCTCATGGCCGGTAAAGTAATACGCATTTTAAGTGTAAGAACGAAGTAAGTGAAACAAGTCAACGACTTTTATTAGTAACTGAGCATTCATGCTACATTTAGGATTTTGAAAAAACTAAAAAAAAAAAATAATAATAATTTTACTGACAAAAAGCAGTAGCCTATTACAAAAGTCAGGGTCATAAAGAAACCATGTCCAGATCCAAATGTTAGAACAAACAACAATGCCACACGGAATAAACAAAGAAAAGAACATTTATTAATTAATTAATAACTACACAAAAGAAATATATTAATTAAAAAGAAATATAAAAATACTAATGTACAGAAAAAGTAATAAAGACTTCATCACCAGTTGGGTAAGACGTCAGTAGAAGCACAGTTCTCACACCTTTGGGGTTTTTAGAAAGTAGAATAATGTTCTAATAATGTTTGACTTCTATTACAAATGGGGGAAAAACTAACTAAAACTCCCCCTGTCCAAGTGGGTCAGCCCTATTCCATTACCGTATTCCCCCATATATCACAACCACAAAAAAAAATGAGAAAAACCCGCCACAAAGCAAGCAATCGTTGGAGAAACCGAACACGGTGAAAAGTGATGACAATATTGACAATATTGAAACGGAGAGTACATTACTTCCTGACAAAAACTGCTCTAAATGTGGGCACCGCAAAATGGATCTCACATATAAAATATATGGGATTATGGCTGTATGCAAAAAATAAGGCCGTTTTAAAAACTGGCCACCAGGCTTTTGGCTTAAAGAACAAGGGGGAGCTGGTATCTCCAGGAAGGAAGGCAGTGGAGCGGGAATGTGGAACACATGCTCAGTAAACCCCTTGGTATCTTCATGAGATACATCAGCTGGCATATATCATGATCCATTATTCCATTCATTCATTAAAAAGTGTGAGCGAGGCTTCATATTCTTGGCTAAATACACAAATAACTAAGAATTTTTTTTTAGATCACTTAGATCCATCATCTTAGACCAAAGTAAGCCATCTGTCCATCTTGGAAGATCTCCATTTTAAGAATTTAATCCCATTATGAGTGTAAAACTTGGCAAGTGTTCTCGGAAACTACACCGCAAAATATTGCCGGTCCATAAAGGAGAAGACGACAATTCATCCGAGCAGCGAAACTAAATTCTGTCATTCAGGTGTCCATTTTGAAATACCTCCAAGAAATCCATGGCTCTAAACATCAGGAGATTATCGCTGATATAATAACTGCATTTTTTCTGTACATCCCAAATGAGATTACGGCGGCCAGAGCCATCACTTTTATTCCCCCTCTCCTTTTGTGTGCGAGAAGGACCATAGTTCTAAATCTCACAAAGCAAAGATCACAGGATTTATGTGCAGAAGGAAAATCCGCTGATATGTGAGGCAGGGTTTTGTATTGAGTTCCACTAAAAAAGAGGTCAGGATACAAAAAAAGTATCTGGGGGCTCCATCCCAAGGATAACAAAATGTGCCAGGATCATCCGCTGCCTCTGGCCTCGGCAAAGGGGGTAAGTCCGCTGATTGGAGAGGAATTACCCATCGGATCGGTTTCCTGCAAGCGTTGGCTGTTTGCATCTGCCGAGCTTATTAACCGGGCCTCCTGACCCGTTAGCAGCCCATTCTCGGTTCCTGCCTCTCTGTAGGATTGGGCCACAAATAAGGGAATTTAATCAGCACTATGTTCAAAGACTGTGGCTAAATCCATACTGACCTCTGTCCAGGGAGCCTTGGATTTGTGTGGACCCCAGAGCACCCCGGGAGACCTCAGTAGCTATTGCTCTTCATCAGTTCCACCACCCACCCCCCCTTTCCTAGTCGAGTGCCCGTGAAACCACCAGCCCACTGCCGGGCAAACTGGAGGAGCACTGACAACTAAAGACCAACCGAACCTGCGATTTTTACGCCTTCTCGGAACACCGGTAATTACCACTGCAAAGTTATGTAATCTTCACCTTATTTTGACAGCTCTTCATTTGTGTTAAGGGATAAACGCGGCAGTGAATTATCCTGACATGGTCGCTTTGGGCTGCTGTTCTTAACAGGTATGATTAAACACCTTTTTTTATTTTTTGATATTTTTACCCCAGCCTCCTTGGATTTACAGCTTAGTTTCTTCCGTGAGTAAACTGGGTTGTCTTTCAGAAATCACTGCACCTCCCTCAGCGTAATGAGTTTGTTTGTGTAACGTTAAGGTGTCCTTTCTTCTAGTCACACAGAACAAACTTACCCTTTGCGATTCAATGGATTATTTAAATACGGTCTTCGGTTTGGAAACATCTAGCAGCAAGCCGAATTGGGACTCTGTATCAAGCATTTTTCTCAGCCATTGATCAGAAATGTCAGAACCACACTCAGTGTAGCTAGAACCTCAGAATATACATGTACAGAATTCCTTTGTTTTCGCTCAGGAATAATGTTTTTTTTTTTTTTTTTTTTACTTTGTGTATTTTTAGGGAGATAGTTGTGTCTCACAGTGCCTGGGTGGTGCAACAGAACATGGGTTCAATTTCTACTGTGTCTGTGTTGAGTTTGCATGTTCTCCCCTTGTGTGCATGGGTTTCCTCCTACAGCCCAAAGACGTACAGTTTGGTAACACAAAATTGCCCTTGATGTCTTTGCCTGTAATGTGTGTGTGTGTGTGTGTGTGTGTGTGTGTGTGTGTGTGGATACCCAGTGATGGACTGGCATCCCATCCAGGCTATACCCCCCCGTCAGCCTTGAGCCCAATACTTCTGGTAAAGGCTCTGGATGACCACGACCTTGCTCAGGGACAAGTGGTTATTGAAATTGGATGGATGGACAAATGAATGGATGGATGGAGTGGTTCTGCTGGTTTTCAGTGATTCCTTATGTGAATTCTTGTTTCTGAGACCATTTTCCTGAACGATTTTTTTTTTTTTTCATATTCATCAGGAAATGATGGTAGTCACACTGCAACATGATTAAAAATTAAACTTTGTTACCACACATCTAACTCTTAATGTATACCATTAAAATCCTCAATTTTAAGATAATTTGCTCTCTTTTGTCTACAGTGGCAACATAATGATTTTGTGAACATGCATTGGTGTTTAATATCTTCTCATCAGTGAAACACAAACTCTTATACAAGGAATGTAAACAATTTAAGGGGTCTCGTCAGGCTGGCAGTTGTCCTGTACACCCCCATATACTGCTGTTCATTTACATTTGTTTAGCAGACGCTTTTCTCCAAAGCAACTTCCAATGAACTCTACGTAGTGTTATGAGCCCACACACCTTATTCACCGTGGTGACTTACACTACTAGATACGCTACTTACACTGGGTCACTCATCCATACATCAGTGGAACACACACATTCTCTCTGTCACTCACACGCTATGGTGGAACCTGAGCAGCATGTCTTTGGAGTGTGGGAGGAAACCAGAGCACCCAGAGGAAACCCACACAGACACAGGGAGAACATGCAAAATCCACACACGCTGAGCGGGGCTCGAACCCACATCCTCTCGCACCACCCAGGCGCTGGGAGACAGCAGCACTACTAGCTACGTTTCGCCAGCAACGAACGTAACCCTGTATATAACCATGCTGTCCTGAGATGCCAGCAATGATTTTAGGGCTGCATTCACACCATACACAATTTCATTGCATAGTGCTTCAAAGGAAGTATGCGTGGGTTGCACAAGGCCTTGGCATATCTCGTCATGGTGATGTCTTCATTCCACCTTGCCTTTTTCGTCTCCTGTACGTGTTAATCAGGGTATCTCTGATGACAGACACTCCACGTTAAGGAGGCTCTCTCCATGTTTCATGCCAAGTATATGAGCCCAGCGACCGAAAGGAGTGTGTATCACGTGTGGAACAACACTGTCCCCAAGTGGCAGAGTCCGAAACTCAACCCCCGGATGCATATTTACACATAAAAGGAACGTCTTGGATTTCCAGAGGAATTTATACAGGTGTGAAATTTGTCAGTTTGGAGTTTTGTTTGTTTATAACCTGTATATGAACTGACACCTGTGGCTATTAACACTAAATTTCAGCATTTTTTTTAGCTTGGCTGTTTTCAGGTAGGGTTGTGGTTTAAGTTGCTGCCTTTGGACTTTGCAGGTTTTCCCCGTGTCTGTGTGGGTTTCCTCCGGGTGCTCTGGTTTCCTCCCACAGTCCAAAGATGTGCTGTTCAGGTTCCCCCATAGTGTGTGAGTGACAGAGAGAGAGTGTGTGTGTTCCATTGATGTATGAATGAGTGACAAATTGTAAGTAGTGTATCTAGCAGTGTAAGTCACCGCGGTGAATAAGGTGTGTGGGCTGATAACACTACATAGAGCTCATTGGAAGTCGCTTTCGAGAAAAACGTCTGCTAAATATGTAATTGTAAATGTAGTAGTTCATATGGCTCATATTTACATCCTGGACATGGAAGCAAACATTACTGGTGAATGTAGAAGAAAAAGCACCAAAATTACCAGTGTTTAAAGGGACCATTTTAAGAAGTTACTCGGCAATAAGTGGGGCCAGCAGGTCGTATTCTAGTTACGGCTCTTCGTATTCAAACGACCCAGGTTTGAACGTCCACTCCTACTGCTGTACCCTTGACCAAAGTACTTACCCTACCCTACTTACCCCAGGTACTTGCTCATGTAAAAATTACCCTTCTGCATCAATAGGTACCGCTTGGGACAGCTGGTAGCATAGCGGTTTGCACTCTCACTCCCTGCTGTAGTACCTCTGAGCCATCTACTTTACCCTGAATTATTCCAGTAAGATTACCTAGACGTATGAATGGGTGAGTAACTGTAAGTCATTTTGGAGGAAAGCAGCAGCTTTATATGCAAATCCAACAGGATAGCATGTCTTTGACAACAGCACTGCTTAACTGATGGTTAATAATAAATCCACCTTAATCTTTCCACCACGCGTAGAATGTGTGCGTTTCGGGATTTTTGCCATTCAATTGAGACAAGGTCCTTCTCTCGCAAGGTCGTGTGAAAGTCAGCGCCTGGAGTGCGCCGGCGCCCCGAGGGCTGCGTCTCCCTGAAGCGGAGCGTTTTTGCAAGCAAAGCATCAGGCAGAATGAAGGAGGAAATTGTGGGCTGCCGTTGCTGTGCGAGCTCTGCTGAGCTGCTTCAAAGGGTGCAATTAAGAAGATCGGCTTTTTGCACGCAGGACGGAGAGGTTCTCCGAGCTCCTGTGCAACGGCAGTCATGCGCCAGTTCCCTCACGGGGCCGAAGGGCGCCTTCGTTCCGGAACAGGGGATAATCTGGCAAATCTCCTAATAAATCTGTTTTGAAAAAAATCTTGACTTTGGAAGTCGCTTATAGTGCCTGTTTCTGCAGCGTGAAAAGCAGCATTTTTATTCTTATGGACTTTTTTCTCATCAATTTGGAAAAGCATCTGCTATCCAAATATGACTAATTATAATTCATTATAACGATGCATATATTTTTTATTGTAAGAATGAGAGGTTGGCAGCAGCTGGCGATGTAATGTGGTGTTTAGAGCAGCTGCCTTCGGCCCCAAAGGTCACGGGTTCAAGTCTCACCTCCGGCTGTAATACTCTCGAGTAAAGTGTTTACCCTGAATTTGCTCCAGTAAAAATTACCCAGCTGTATAAATGGGTAAATAATTGTTAGTAGCTAAACACTGTAAGTCATTTTGGAGAAAAGCATCAATTAAATGAATAAATGAAATGTAAGATGAAGTGTCTTATCTGAGCATCCATAAGGCAATTTTGATGACTGTATATGACACTTGGTGGTGCCTGTGGAACAGGGTTGTCGCTAAACTGGTGTTAGTTACTAAAACGTACCCATTTATTCCCCTGTAGGGATATCCTGCCAGTAGGATTTTTGTTCCACTTAAATCCTCACTTCAGGCCAATACAGCTGTAATTGTACCAACCGAAGCTTCCTTTGCTTACACTCGTAGATATATATAGAGCTGGAAAATCCAAACCGTGGGCCTCCCAGATCCTGACTGGATGCCCTGGATTTTCAGGAAATGTGTTGAAACACACTGGGGTGTGGTGTAATAGTCACTTTACCGCCACTAGATTCTCCCTGCAGTTCCTTTCGCTCTCAGTATTTTTCTACATATGTTTTCTTTACATTTATATTTACGTGTATTCATTTATCAGACACTTTTCTCCGTGTCCATCTCAGCGAAAATACAACGTGTTCATTACATTAACAGAAGGAGACACTTACATACAGATGCGTGATTCTTAAGTGCAGTTAGTTACTTTCCACCATATGAACTAATGTTCATTACATTTACGTTTATTCACTTCGCAGATGCTTTTCTCCAATGTGACTTATAATAGATACTATGTAGCGTTAGTAGCCCACACACACCTTATTCACCAAGGTGACTTACACTGCTGGATAGATTAGATCACTCATCCATACATCAGTGGAACACACACACTATGTCTTCAGACCATGGGAGGAAACCAGAGCACACAGAAGAAACCCACAAAGACTGAGCAGGGATCAAACCCACACCCTCTCACACCACCCAGGTACTGTGAGACAGAAGCACTACTCACTGTACCACCATGCCACCCAAGTAGCTGTATAAAACTTTATCGGAATATCCATCTTCCTAGTTATAAACATTTCCGTTACATTAGAGGAGTAGCTGCGTAAAGGTTTATCCTACATGATCTTAAATTTATAGTGCATGAACATTTACTCCTTACATGAATTTAAGAGGTGATGGGCGAAGTGAGTCTGGAAGAGATGAGTTTTAAGAGCCTTTTTAAATGTGGACAGGGATTCAGCAGTTCTGAGTGAGAGGGGGAGGTCGTTCCACCGCAACGGAGCCAGAACCGAGAACCTCCGTGCTTTACCTTTCGTGCGTGGGATCAACCAGCGAGATTTTATATTTCATATCATATTCATTTTATATTTCAAATTATGAGAATGAATTAAACACAAGGGAAAAAATATCTTTAGTTTGCAAGATGGACCAATACACAAATATCATGCATATTAAGAATATGGAGAGAGATTGTTCACTTCTATCACACTGAATGTTGGGCTTGCGGAGGAGCTTAAAACCCTTGTAAAGTTGTGCCGTTGATGACAAAAGTCAGCGCAGTTATTCCGCGTATCCCCAAAGGTTGAGACGGTTTGTAACCTACTTTGCGCGGTCGAAATATTATTTCAACATATTTATCAGTGCAGACCGTTCAGCTGAGAAAATAAAGTGGACGGGTGGGGGGGCATGGCCGGACAGTGTAATTTTACTGGCTTTATCTGAAATTATTTCAGCCTTAAGTTACCTGGTTAAAAAAGCACCCAGGAAAATGAATGCACTTTCAATCCATGATTTTTAGAAGCCCTCCAAATACAAAGTGGCAATTTTAAATTAACCAAACAAACTGGGCAGTTTTGCATCCAAGAAAGCAAAGGGGAGAACTTTGGCGGTAAGGTTCGCTACGGCAGTTTTTAAGACCTTCAAGCCCCGAGCCAGAACGGAAAATTAATCAGAGGATGACGTTGGGGGCTATCGATCGAACCGGGGGTCATGCCGCGTGGAGGAGAGCGCCAGCCGGCAGTTTCTTCAACATTCATACAACTAAACGTTCCCAGCACATAGAATAAGGACAAATTGTACCAGCACATTCAATTAATGTGAAATATTCTCACGTATCACCAGTAACCAATGAAATAACATCATTACCAGCACTGTGTGTGCACTTCTGTCACACGTCCTTATAATGCTGGGATTATATTCAGCGTTAATTCATTTAGCGGACACTTTTCTCCAAAGTGACTTGCGGTGTTAAGGTTACAATTATTTACCCATTTATACAGCTGGGTCATTTTACTGGAGCAATTTAGGGTAAGTACCTTGCTCAAGGGTACTACAGCCGGAGGTGAGACTGGAACCTGCAACCTTTGGGTCGCTACCAGCTGTCCAGTGTTGTAATTTGGTGCACGTGCACTTTAATAATAAATCTGTTGAAAGTTTTGTTTATCTGTCACTGGAATCTTTAAACGATGCGTCAAAAAAGAACGCAGTTCACTTGTTTGGTTTCATCAACAAACACATTTTATAACTGGAAAACATGAGTCAGACTTTAAATCTTGGATTTAAAAGCAATATGCATTTGAAAGAAAGAATATTTATCTTGTCAGTTTGTCATTATTTTTTAATTCATTCTTTAAAGAATTAGATTTTCCTGAAAAATCACAGATGGACCTGATAGAGAAGATACATTGAACGCTTTTACTTTATTGTAGGTAAATAAACCTCCAAATTAATATAGAGTAAGCACCTTCGGGCTAAATTTCAATTCCACATATTTTGTTTTCTCTAAACCTTGCATCCTGAGCTAACCGGCAAACATACTGCGCTGAGCCGCTGTGATGACATCACCCCCTCACATCTCGGCGGTTGCCATAGAAACAGTCCCACAAGTGAAAGTGCCCTACCACTAAGAAGATTTACACTTGACAGGAGAGCTGAAAACAAGCTCCTTTTCTATTTTTATTCTCAATACATGAGCCTCTTTTTGCTGATGTATCACAGCAATAAAACACAAAATTAATAGTAAATATTTACAGCCAAACAACCAGATTTGAATTGCATACTTTTTAAAATGGACAGGAATAAGATGAAAGCAGATTGTTACTTGGAATGATAATATAATATGGGTGACACGGTGAGTAGTGCTGCTGTCTCACAGCACCTGGGTGGTGCGAGAGGACGGGGGTTCGATTCCCGCTCAGTCTATGTGGCGTTTGTATGTTCTCCTTGTGTCTGTGTGGATTTCCTCTGGGTGCTCTGGTTTCCTCCCACGGTCCAAACACATGCTGTTCAGGTTCCTCCATAGTGTGTGAGTGACAGAGAGAGAGAGAGTGTGTGTGTGTTCCACTGATGCATGGATGAGTGACCCAGTGTAAGTAGTGTATCCAGCAGTGTATATCTTCCAGTGCTCTGGTTTCCTCCCACAGTCCAAAGACATGTTGTTCAGGTTCACCCATAGTGTGTGAGTGACGGAGAGAGAGAGAGAGTGTGTTCCACTGATGTATGGATGAGTGACAAATTGTAAGTAGTGTATCTAGCAGTGTAAGTCTTTGGGTGCTCTGGTTTCCTCCCACACTCCAAAGGCATGCTGCTCAGGTTCACCCATAGTGTGTGAGTGACAGACAGAGTGTGTGTGTTCCACTGATGTGTGGATGAGTGACCCAGTGTAAGTAGTGTACCTAGCAGTGTAAGTCACCGCGTTGAATAAGGTGTGTGGGCTGATAGTAACACTACATAGAGTTCATTGGAAGTCGCTTTGGAGAAAAGTGTCAGCTGAATACACACACACACACACACACACACACACACACACACACACACACACACACACACACACACACACATTTTCAGAACCGCTTGTCCCATACAGGGTCACGGGGAACCGGAGCCTACCCGGCAACACAGGGCGTAAGGCCGGAGGGGGAAGGGGACACACCCAGGACGGGACGCCAGTCCGTCACAAGGTACCCCAAGCGGGACTCGAACCCCAGACCCACCGGACAGCAGGACTGCAGTCCAACCCACTGCGCCACCGCACCCCCCTGTTTGTCAGCTGAATAAATAAATGGAAATCTAATTTAATCTGGTGAGTTAAATGCCTGTAAACAACTATTGACAAATTGCTTTATTAGTTTTAAACCTTTTTTTATTCCTTTATTGTAGGTAACTAAATATGCATTGTTTTACATTGAATCTTTTTTGGGCAACTACTTTAAAGTCTGACAATTAGCGTAAATAATGAAATGGGAGTGGAATAACAGTGCCAGAATTCCAAAAAATTTGGCCTTCTTCCCTGCTGACACACCCAGTGTGTTGTAGAAAACCCAGTAAGGGGGGGCGACCGTTTCAAACACGCTGTCTATTTGTGTCGCATGCTGTTTATATGTCTGCGGAGTCACAGAGTAAAACTTTTTATCCTGGTGATTATGAAAAGCTCTGAATGAGGGCAACGCGTATTGTTGCTCTGTTGCTGTACTTTTTTAGGCAGACCGCAGCCTGCAGCCTCCAGCCTGCTTCCCGTCCGGGGCTCCCATTACGAAGGGCTCTTGGAATGGCGCTTGTTCTCGGCCAGCCTCGCTCATTTCCTCTTGCCCACTTGCCTATTTTGGCTCACCAGTCATTCCTGTTTATATTTCTCTAGGGAGAGGACATTCATGATGGGGAACAAAGTTTTCCTGGAAAAATGCCTGGGTTGCTGTTTTCGTCAGAATATTCATTTGATTTCTGAGGATGCATGAGAGCACGTTGCGTAAATGAACAAAATACGAAATGAAACGGAAAACGCGAAACGGTGACCTGTGTTTACCAATATTTTGCGGTTAAGAAAGTTATTTTAAAACATTGAAAGCTATTAATTGCATTCTATTTTAAGACTCTTGTTTGATGTGTGTGTGTGTGTGTGGGGGGGGTGCGGTGGTGCAGCGGGTTTGGCCTGTGCCTGTTTTCTGGCTGGTCTGGGGTTCGAGTCCCACTTGGGGTGTTTTGCAATGGACCGGCGTCCCATCCTGGGTGTGTCCTCCACCGCCCCCCCAGCCTTGCGCCCTGCGTTGCCGGCTTAGGCTCCGGCTCACCGCAACCCTGCCCGGGATGAGCGGATTCAGGCAGCGTGTGTGTTTATGCTGCGCTTCCTCTGTTTTGTGGAACCTTTTGGCTACATCTGTTTATTATATAACAAGCTCAGGATTTACTTTTCTTTCCTTCCATGGTTATTGAAAGACATTTTGCACACTAAACTTCTTTTTTTTTATATGAGCCAAGGGGTAGTGTACCCAGCAATTTGATCTCTTTGCATACTTTAAAAGTTTTCTAAATTTTTTGACATGACACTTTGCGCACAATAAATAAACACCTGACATGCTCTCCTTCTACATCTCTATAAATGCTACGCATCCTATCCTCCGGATGTTGTTATTTGTTTGTAGCCTTTTTTTTTCCTGCAGAAACTGTTTTACTGTTCACTTTTAATGGCTCCTGTCAGCCATAACTGTGCTCTAGAAATAAATTGTAGCCTTTAGGTTTGCATGCTGAACAAAAGCAGCAAAGGCTTTCCTTTATGAGCTGCTCTCTCGGCTGAAATAGCCGCGGCGTCTCTAGTGTCAAGGCTGCCCGTGAGTGCAGCTTTGTGCCGATGCAGGTTTAAAAAAGGAGGCGCTATTTTGATGAGCTCCATTATTCTGCCAGTTTCTTTGTTACCACTGCTACTGTGGTACAGAGGTGTGTAAAAATGAGTCCCGTTTACTGCGCTACCTGTACTCAAGTACATTTCTGGGGTAACTCGAGAACATTTGAAAAGGAAATTTCCCTCCCATTAAATTTAATTTTTGTCCGCATTTTTGTTAGTTACATATGCTGTATATATAAGGACAGTAAACAGAACGTCAATCTCCCTTAAACTAATTCAGACAGGATATATGTACACACACATTTTCTGAACCGCTTGTCCTATACGGGGTCACGGGGGGAGCCAAGCCTATGCCGGCAACACAGGGCATGAGGAGGAGGGGACACACCCTGGACGGGACACCAGTCCATCGCAAGGCACCCCAGGCGGGACTTGAACCCCAGACCCACCGGAGAGCAGGACCCGGTCCAACCCACTGCGCCACCGTGCCCCCCGTACACCTACATATATATATGTATGGGGTGTGCGGGGGGTTCAGCCATTGCCCACCGTGTGGCGGGTCTGGGACAAGCCCTACTTGTGGTGCCTTGTGATGGAATGGTGTCCCATCTTGGTTGTGTCCCCTCCCCCTTCTGCCTTGCACCCTGTGTTGCTGGTTAAGGCTCTGGCTCGCCGCGACCCCACTCGGGACAAGCGTCTGTTGCCGATGGATGGATATGTGGTATATATATATATATATATATATACAGGTGGTCTCCAATTTATGATGATTCGACTCACGATTTTTTCAACTTTACGATGGTGAGCTGGTGATAGACATTCGATAGAAACCGTACTTCTGAGTTTTCCCGGACAAGCGATACGCAGTTCAATACTCTCTCGCGATGCTGGGCAGCTGCAGCGATCCGCATCTCCCAGTCTGTCACGCAGAGGTGTCTATTAGGTGTATTAAATGCATTTTTGACTTATAATATTTTTCACTTGTGTTGGGTTTCGCGGAACCTAATCCCATCATAAATCAGGGACCATCTGTATTTATACTGCACATTTTGCAATGTCCCTGGATACATCATCGGTGATGTCATTGGGGTTATTGGGTGTTTCGGTCTTTCAACATTAGACACCCTCGCTTAGGCGGTGCAGTCACAGCGCAATGCTAACTTTAACCCACATAGCACCTCTGAGGAGTAACTTTCAGAGCCTTACATCTTCGGCCACTTGTGACACCCAACATGCTACAGGTTCTATCCAATAACACCCCTAGAAAACCCCTACAGCATACGTCAGTGGAGCACACCTTGCCCTCCAGCCTTCTGAGTAGCATTGCTCTATGCTCTACCAGTTGCTCATCCCTCCACATACATTTTTCAGCATCCTCTACCATCCAGTCTTCCCAAGGAGCTGCAAGCTCCTCCAAGATGATCTTCGCAGAAGCTTCAGACCGCACCACAATGTCTGACCCCAGCGACGTCTCCGCGATAGTGGCTGGAAACCTGAGCTGCCTTCCTCACTCAGCCATCAGTCGACAGTCTCACGCCACCACCAGGAGCCCTGCCGTGACTCATGTCGTGTATAATAAGAACTGAATTGAACCTGTCAGCTCCTCTTTGTTGATACTGCTGCCATCTTTAATTTAGAGCTTTTCTCTCTCCTGTCACAGGAGGGAGTATTTTTAGACAGTGACATAATAGCAGCGCAACTGTCCATTTGCCCTATATATCCCTGAGCAGATGTTTCAGATGCCTTTCAATGCCATAAACCCTTCATGCCTCTTTTATGGCCGGCCAAGCAAGATGCGTAAAGTTAATCCCTTAATGTGTGTCGCGCCTACGGCGCTCTGTGGTGGAGTTTAAAAAAAAAAAAAAAAAAGCAAAAAAACCAAATGAAGCACTGAACTCAGCCCCTGTTGCTTTATTTGACTTGTGATAATTCCAATAAACATACACGAGAGGCTAATTTTAGCCTTTTTTTTTTTTGCTTACATTCTGACCTGATGACCAAACGTGGTCCACTTTCCTTCAGCATAAACAGGATCTGTCAGTCTTGCTACCGCAAGGCCTGAGTCACTTATTCCTACTTGTTTTCATGTCTTCGCAATACCCCCAGGGTACTGAAAGGCAGAAAGACAACTCCATTGCTCTTAATCAGTGTACACAGTAAGTTCCTTTAACTTTAAGGGACGTGCGTTTGAGCTATTTTCCTTCTTGTGTGAAATGCCATTTATTGTGTCATTCTCTCCGGCTGCGCTGACAAGATGGTAAAAATTTATTTATAGTATATAACGCAAGGAGGGTGCAGTGGGTTGGACCGGGTCCTGCTCTCCTGTGGGTCTGCGGTTCGAGTCCCGCTTGGGGTGTCTTGCGATGGATTGGCGTCCCATCCTGGGTGTATCCCCCCACAACCTGTGTTACCGGGTTAGGCTCTGGCTCCCCGTGACCCCATATGGGACAAGCGGTTCAGACAGTGTGTGTGTGTGTGTGTGTGTGTGTGTGTGTGTGTGTGTGTGTGTGTGTGTGTGTGTGTGTGTGTGTGTGTGTGTGTGTGTGTGAAATGCAAGGGGGGGGGCATGGTGGTGCAGCGGGTTTGGCCAGGTCCTACTCGCTGCTGGATCTGGGGTTCGAGTCCTGCTTGAGGTGTCCTGTATTGCCAGGATACGCTCCGGCTCGCTGCGACCCCCCCCCCCCCCCCCCCCCGGCACATTCAGTTTCAGCCTGTGTGTGTGTAACACCGTATCTCTCAGCAGTGAATCTGGTAGTTGTGAGTCCAAAGTTTTTATACATAAATGACTTACAGTATATATTTGTTATCATTTTTTGTTGCTTTTAAATTATACTCAGTTAATGTTTTAACTTTGTCTTCCTAAAACCAATAAAGGCAGGATTTTTCTATATATATATATATATATATATATATATATGTATATAGGACAGCTGCTTTTAATCCATTTGGAGCAATTGTTGCATCAAAGATGTGAAATAAGAGAGAAAGGTCATCTGGCCTTGTGCCCAAGAAAGTTTCCAGATTTCTTTTTTCTTGTGCAAAACCAGCAATCTTCCCTTGTTTTCAGGCTCCATGTGATTCTTTTTATTCACTGTTGACATTAAGATGAGCAGCACAGCTTAATTATGCAACTGCACTCGGTGCTGAAAATGACATTTTGAAAATATTATAACCAATATGAAAGACTTCATTCCGGTTGTGGTTGTTCTTTCTTTCTTGACCTAAGAACGTCTTTTCAAATGTTTCTATGTGTTTTGAAATGCTTCATTTTTCAATCAGAAATAACCGGGTTCCCCTTTTCCCGTCTTTATCCCGAAACGAAGTCGGTTTGCTGTGCCCACTGCTGCCTGCAGTCCAATCATTTCGTCTTCTCCCATTTCCGAACGGATGTCACCCAGATGCGATCTTGTCGGGACGCTGCAGTGGGGAGCCTTGGTGACACGGAGGAATTCCGTCTATTCCATCTCGCTTCACTGCCAAGTGATGAGAACTGAGAGGCTACTGTGTAGCACCTCACTTGTTTTTCAGAGTGTTAGCAATGCACTTCCTGTGCTTACTGACCCAACAGCAACACCCATCGCAGCTCCGTCTCGGCATCTGCAGAAAGGATTTTGCACTTGGATACGAATCCGATTTTTATGTGTGGTAATGTTCCATAATATGAGCAACCGCTCACTGGCACTGCATTGCACTCAAACGTGCACAAAATAAGTTGCTGTTCCTAGGAAGATGAGGGCTGGTTAAGTATAGTCCCACACCCCAAATCGTGGCTAAAACGAAGGATCCCTTAGAGTGCAATTTACACTTTGTCCATAGAGGAGTGTGGGGGTCCAGAGTTCTGACAGTCAAGATCAAGATCCGAATCTTAAACTCCAACGTAAAGTCAGTCCTACTTTACGGAGCAGAGACCTGGAGGACCACCGTCACCACCACAAAAGAAGATACAGACATTCATCAACAACTGTTTGCGACAGATTCTCAGGATCCACTGGCCCGTGATCATCAGCAACCAAGAGCTATGGCGGAGATCAGGACAACAACCAGTAGAAGAAGATATCCTGCAAAGATGCCGGCGATGGATCGGCCATACCCTGCGGAAGCTAGCTTCAAACACTACAAGAGGAGCCCTCACGTGGAACCCCCAAGGCAAGAGGAAGCGAGGCCGGCCAAAAAACACATGGCGACGCTAAATGAGTAAATGAATGTGGTAATGTGATCTATATACCATGTGCTGCCCAATGCAGTGGGAACACGTGCAGCAAAAAACGCAAGGTCTTCGAAAGAAATTCTACATTTACGTGAGTAAAACCTCAGTACTGCAGAGCCAGTGTGTGGAACTTCCAAACTGCAGTGTCAGATTGATAATGTCAAAACCACCAATGGGAAGAGGGAGCTTCCATTCACCAAAAACACACAGTGTTTAGAAAAGAAGCTATTATGATACAAAAAAGACTAGTAATCCATCAACAAAGATCATCGCTACATATTTTGGAACATTGTGCTCATCACAGAACATATGTTCTATTAAAGTGACCATAAGAATTTGGAGCAATCGGATTAGTTTAAAGCTTCGGTATAAAGTCAGCATAAAGTCATTCTTTTTCCTAACTTGCCAAGGAACTAAACTTCACAGTCATTCACAGAATCTGCCTTTTTCTAGTGTGTTCATTCGACGTTCCCAAAGACATCTCTGCTTTTAAATGTAAGACCATTCTTGGCAAATCTACTCATACATTTATTTTGGGAATGTGACAGGATACAGATTTACAGGAATGGGGTTCAGTCAACCATTCAAAAAATGTTCATTAAAAAAAACTCGCCCATACTTGGCAAGGAAATGCATTTTAATGCTGTGGTCTACAACCAAAGTTTGCACAGTAAATATGTGGATGACCAAAATGTTTAATTTTTCTCTGCTTCAGAAACGAACAGAACATAACAATTCAAAGGAATTCTGGAATGTCGGAACACCCTTCTGGAACTTACTAGATAGCGCTACTCGATCATAATTGTGACATTTCAATCTTTTGACTTGCTCATGTTTTACATACATTGACATATTTTCAACTTCTGGTGTTCTGGTTTTGCCTCTATTTTACTGTCACCCACTACCATTCATAAAACTAATTTAAAAGTAATTCCTTGTATTTCCTTTCCTAGGTCCTCATTCTTCTCAACCTCGCTGCAGTTTCTGAGGTGCCACCCCAAGGACTTGCTGAATCTCTCACAGTCAGCATGGCTTTCCAAGAATTTCTATCCCTCCCGACTGTGACCAAGTTCTTGACCTTGGCTCCAAACTTCAGCTTCGTCCAGGAGCTCAGTTCTTTTCAACGACCAAAATCTCGACCTCGGCTCGAAACCTCAACCACAGTCACAACCTCAGTTCGGCTCAGCTCTTTGACTACGACCTTGACTTTGGTTTGGCTCCACGATCCCAGCTCGGCTCTTCAACCGCCTACAGCCGTGGCTCTGCTCCACGGCCACAACATCGGCCCCTACCTTGTCTGTATTTCCAGAAAACCCCAGATCAGCTCCTGGTGCACATCAAGCCCACTTGCACTTGCATTCAGGTCATAAGCCATTTCCAGGTAAAATGACAAATGTTTTCAAAAATTCTTGTTCTGACATGTCTTTCCTAATTGTATGTACCAACTAAATCAGAAGAATCACACAACTATTATATTGCACATCGAATTTTCACTTGAGCAAACAGGAATATTACAGCACATAAACATTGAATTCTATTAATATATGACCTTACAAAATCATCTTCGAGGTACTGAAAAAAACACTTAACCTTTACGTTAATCCCATACTCAGAAAAAAAATGTATTTTACTTAATAATTCAGACTGCTGCATTAAACATGACATTTTAATTCTTGTTGTAATCTCATCGAATTGATCTGAAAGACTTGAAACATCATCTCCGTGATTTTGCTTCAAGGAACATTTGGCCACATGTTGCTTTACATCACAAGCAACAAAAAACACATTAGCTGGATGTGGGCTTTCCAACATGTCAAGAATTCATTGGAACAATTTTAATACCGTGTGCATTGGTATATGTGAGGAGAACCTTGGCTCTCCTCTCAATGACATCTATGAGCTTCTCTATTCCCTGCCGACCTCCTTGGCTCTCCCAGTACACCCGGTCCAAGAAGAGTGACTGGAGGAGTCTTTCCCGAAGATGATGGCTTCTCAATATGCTCATCGCCTGCTCAGGTAACCTTGTGGAGAGAGACAGTGTTAGTGTGACAGTGCGAAAGAACAACAGAAAAGTGGGTGCC
Organism: Scleropages formosus; assembly: GCF_900964775.1. Taxonomy (NCBI): domain Eukaryota; kingdom Metazoa; phylum Chordata; class Actinopteri; order Osteoglossiformes; family Osteoglossidae; genus Scleropages; species Scleropages formosus. Next base: position 5,991,763 of record NC_041810.1, on the reverse strand, counting down.
GCCTTTCATAATTCTTTACTAAACGATTCGTCATTTTGCAAATTTGCGTCTGAGTACGTCACGTGTGACGTGAGACGCTCTGCATTGTGAGAGTCAAAGAAAGCGGTAATTTGGAGATGAAACAAATAACGAATAAACATGATACAATAAAGCTGACAGTCTAACAGCAGAGTTGAAGCCAAAGCACTGTATATTTTGGTGAAAAACTTCAGCAACTATTGTGGCTCTCAAATGTGAGTATTAAATCCATCCTCCTTAAAAAGTCACTAAACTACTTACCCAGATTAAACAGAGACAGTTTGAGTTCAGGGATAAACCCCAAAAATTTCGAGCATAGCTTTTAAGCAAAGCCTTAGCATCCCAGGCCAAACATCGAATCTGCACTGAAACAGGAGAAAAGGTCTTTATGTATCAGAAAGCAATAAAATGCTTTGCTGACTTTTACAAAAATGTGTGCGGATCACAAGAAAATGCCGACCTTAATGCAACTGATACATTTTAATCACGTTTAAATTTTCCCATGTTGCACAGTGACGGAGTTGAGATATTAACAGCTGAAATCAGCGAAGGAAAAACAGAAGGTTACATCTCACCTACCCAAAAAGGCAGTCGTTCCTGACAACTTTAGTGCAGAATTCGACAGGAAGTTCAATAATTCACTTCGTCCTTTGATCTTTTAAACGATAACATGTTTGCGCCCTTTAGCTAAATGGTAGTGTAGTAGTTAGAGCTGCTGCCTTTAGACCCAGTGGTTGCAGATTCAATCCCCTTTATTTTTTAAATATTTAGCAGACACTTTTCTAAAACAACTTCTAATGAACTCTATGTAGTGTTATCAGCCCACATACATTGTTCAACATGGTGACCTACACTGCATCACTCATCCCATCCCTACATCAGTGGAACACACACACTCTTTCTGTCACTCAGACACTATGGGTGAACCTGAACAGCATATCTTTGGGAGGAAACCAGAGCACCCAGAGAAAACCCACAGAGACATGGGGAGAACACGCAAACCCCAAACAGACTAAGCAGGGATTGAACCCACATCCTCCCACGCTACCAGGCACTGGGAGACACCAGAACTACGCGCTGTGACACCAGGCCACTTGCCATAGCCCTGGGGCAACACATCAAGTGCACCTGGTAACATCCTGAGATACTGCAGCTGAGTAAAAGTTTCGAGAAGGCATGGAGACAGGGACACACGTGTATTAGACAAAGAGGCATGGTACATTCACGCATAAAATACATTACGCACAAATGGTCTAAACAAAGACGTGTCCATACAAGTATCCCTTTTTCCAATCCTGTCCATTTTTTAGTTTTTTGCCCCAGTATTACTTTCATCTACTAACATGCTCTCATTTTACTCAGTTTTGTCTTGTTATTTTGTTATTTGTACTATTTTTCTCATTATTTTCAATCTATATTAGATTTGCTGAGATTTTGTTTTTCATTTGGTTCTATGCACTGGAATGAATTGTTCAGTCATCCTGTTGCATGTTTTTCTGGTGGCTGTCATTTTAGCCGTCTTCGTGCCGCTTCCACAATTTTGTTATTGGCATTTTACATCGTTGGTCCATTGACGATGACATCATTTCCTACTTTATGACCTCAGAACTGTATTCCGTATCTGTCATCGTTTTCCCAACATACGTGGACGCTGTTGAAGGCTTCTTGTCAAAATGCTGAACGATAAAGGTATTTTGGCAAACTCATGCTTGCTCTCCCATCTTTGCATTGGTCTGCATAAATTGAGGGGTTCTGAGCAGCCAAGAACTTCCTTAATTATACCAAGTTCAGTGTCTTATTTTTTCTGTGTTTCCTTCTTTACCATTTTACAGTACACTATTAATTTCCTTTAAACTATTCACCTTTTTTCATAAAAACAGACTGAGACAGTTGGTAATGTAGTGGTTAGCGCTGCTGCCATTGGCCCTAAAGGTTGGGGGTTGGAATCTCATTTGTGGCTGTAGTACCATTGAGCAAGGTGCTTACCCTAAATTGCTCCAGTAGAATTACCCAGCTGTATAAATGGGTAAATATCTTCAGATTCTAAGTTCCTCTGGAGAGAAGTGTCAGATAAAGATGAAGTAGGTCTTTCTTTCAAAGTGCTTATTTATGGTTTTTTTAACATCATTGTTTAATGTTGTTTTCTTTAGTATAATTTACATATGTGTCCTGTATGCAAAAAACGTTTTAAAAAATTTGTTATATTTATTTTTTTTCTTATTTTAATTATATGGTGAAATGTAGAGGTTACCACATGTGAGAAAACGTAAGTGAAACCTTAGTAGAAGTAGAAACATAGAAAATGTGCATTATCCCACCTGTGGTGTATGCAGGAAAATGTTACATCTTTTCGAGGCAATTCAAATGGCATTCATGGTTGGGTTTTATTACAATTATTTGATTCATCTGCTCAAACACACAAAAAAAAAACCCAAGTGTGAGAAATATTTTGTGTGGTTATTGAGAAATGATACACACCGCAGGCTGAATTAATTATGAGTAGCATGAGAGGGCAGACAGATGGCACCACAGACATATGAAGACGGGCAGCAGATCGCCCTGACTTGGGCAGGGTGTGTTTCTATGAATAATTAACATTCCTGGGGTCATTTTTCCACAGCGAAAACCTCACTGACTTATTGTTCACTAGATCATAGACAGAATGTTGTTGTCATCTGCGACATGTTATATAACACATCATAATGAGCTCCCCAACTGAACGCTTGAAAAGTTGAGCAACCATAAAGTAAATAATATATTCTTATCATTATATTTTCTAATAATATATTTGTTCTAGGGGGGTGCGATGGCGCAGTGTATTGGACCAGGTCCTGCTCTCCAGTAGGTCTGGGGTTCGAGTCCCGCTTGGGGTGCCTTGCGACGGACTGGCGTCCCGTCCTGGGTGTGTCCCCTCCCCCTCCGGAAATCTCATGCACACACACACACACACTACGGTAATTCAGAGTCACCAATTTTCCCGAAACACGTTTTCACTGCCCAGAGCAACCTGAGGGAATCCACTGAAACGCGGGAAGAACATGCAAACTCTGCATAGAATTAGACGGATTCAAATGCAAAATCCTAGGGGCCCACAGCGCTATGGCCCCGCCCTCAAAATCCATATGTACCCACTACACATAAAGTTGTACTCACTCTTTTATTCCCTGCAGAAGTTTAAAATCCAGATTGTCTTCATCTCGGTCGAAGTATCCTTTGTTGTCTATAAACACCAAACGCCTTGGGTCGTGCTTCCGGTGCACTATATGGACCAGGCCAACGCTGTCCTGGTCCTCACACTCAAGGTGTTGTCCCAGTTTCACACAGATATCCTCTTTTCGGGGCTTGAACCCGCAGCAGTTTCTGTCCAGCCGATTATAGACCTAGTGGCAGCAATATTCATTTAAGGACCTTATTATTCAGACATTCACATTTTATAAGTAACACATGGTACAGCTGTTAGGGTTATACAGGTAGTCCTCAACCTACGATAGTTTGACTTACGATTTTTTCGACTTTATGATGGTGAGCTGGCGGTAGACATTCAGTAAAAACTGTACTTCGAATTTTGAATTTTTCCCGGGCAAGGGATATGCGGAGCGATACTCTCTTGCGATGCTGGGCAGCGGCAGAGATCCGCACCTCCCAGTCTGTCACGCAGAGGTGTGTATCAGGTGTATTAAATGCATTTTTGACTTTCGATATTTTCGATTTACGATGGGTTTCATGGAACGTAACCCCATCGTAAATCGGGAACCACTTGAATTAATACATTTGGTTTAATCCAATCAATTTTTGCAAAATGCAACTCAAATTTCATGACGCAAAGTCTCTGATAGCCTCCTTTGTTTATCATTTGTTGTCACCCACTGTCCCTTTAGGATTGCGGGGGAGCAGAAATAAAGATCAATCACTGTCATGCACTCACACATCTCCCGGAATTGAAAGGAAGCAAGGTGAGAGCGGACTAAGAATGTGCCAAGATCATTCCTATCTTTTTATGCATGTTTGATTTCTAAATGGCCTCAGCTGACCCCCTCACCAGACTCCGTGTGAGTTCACCTGCAGCAGGAAGTCAAAGAGCGCAAGCTTGCTCCACTCATAGTGGTGAATACTGGAGCACCCCCATTCTGGCCTGGGAGCGACTCCTTTGTGCCAACACTTGTGTTTGAGTGAGCGCTGGTAGGAGCCCCAGGTCAACTGGATGGAGGACTGAAGGTTGCTGTCAGCTGAAGCCAAGGACGAGTCCCACAGAACTGCTGGGTTGGGCTGGCTATCTGGAAGTCAAGTCAACCACACATGTGTGTCACTGGAATAGGGTCAGTATATTGAACAGAAAAAGAGAAATCCAGGGCATCCATAACTGATTCACACCACCTTCATAGTCCCAAAAACTTATACAGACACCCCTCTACTTACGTGAATTCGATTGACGTAAATCCGGATTTACGTAAAAAAATTCCCAACGTACACATTATTTAAAAATAGAGCTTTTATTTTACACAAAACATCTGAAATACAGACATCCCCCTACTTATGTAAATTTGACTTGCGTAAATCCGGTTTTACGTAAAAAAATTCCCGGCATAAACATTATTTACGGATAGCACTTTTATTTTACGGGAAAACACGTGAAATACGTTAAGCGCAAGTCGGCGTAAACAGACAAGACAGGAAGCCTCATCTTCCCAGTTCCTGTGTGTTTTGAGCCGTGAACCCATCTCCTTTCCTCAGTGTAGTGCTTTTTCCCCATATTTTCTACCCTTTTCACTATTCCCAATGCCTGGTGGTAAACGTGCACTTGAAGGAAAACGAGAACCGTCTCGCAAGCGTCCAGCAATCGATTTGGAGATGAAGCTGAAAATAAAAAAAAAGTATGAATGTGGAAAAAGATGATCGTCTATAGCACGGGAACCACGTTTAACCGTATCAACTATAAATACCATATTGAAGGATGCTGGACATATAAAGGAGCATTGAAAGGAACAGCTAGCATGAAAACAACAATATATAATATCGAAGAAATGTCAAGGCGCAATAAGACACACGCACACATTGTCTAAAGCCGCTGACCCCGGCGAATCGGAGCCTAACCCGGCAACACAGGACATAAGGCTGTAGGGGGAGGGGAAACACCAAGGACAGGACACCAGTCCGTCGCAAGGCGACCCAAGCGGGATTGGAACCCCAGACCCACTGGAGAGCAGGAACCAGACAAACCCATCACGCCACCTAGTGCAACAACTGAGATGAAAAAATCGCTAATGTTATTATGTTGAATGGTGGGGGAGGAGGGGGAATCTGACATACGAAACTTTCGACTAACGTAAGGGGTTGAAGAACGGTCTATTTGCGTAAGTAGAGGGGTGTCTGTATGACAAAAGATTGCATCTGAAACCCCTGAAACCCTGCTGTGTATGATGTCCAGATACAATTTGCCTGCTAAGGCCTTAAACTAAAAGAACAACTGAGGTTACATCTCTTTTAACAGCGTGCTGGTTTCGGCTTCATCCTCCCTGACACACTTCAGCCCAAAACACCCGACACTAACAAATAAGTTACACAAAAACATTAAATATCCCCCCTCTCACAGCATCAACATAACTACTGACCCAAACACAGAAATAAACGTACACTCTAAACAGCTAACCTGACCTCAGTCTCAGTTTTTTCTTGTGTCCCATTCCCCACCTATCATTTGTAAAAATATTAACATCATCATTTAATCAAACCTATGAGCATAATTCTTCACATTGTAACGAATCACTTCCTTGGATGGCTGGAAAACGCGGATTAAAATTCCCATCGTTCCTTAAATGTATCCATTATTTGATACAGCGATTGAGGAAGATGAAGTCATCAATGCACCCCAGCATCGTGTCCTGGGTAGGCAAAGATGAATTAGGCTTTTCCTCCATGACAAATCATTTACTTACCCATTTGTACAGGTGGGTAATTTTATTGGAGCAATTTAGGGTAAGTACCATGCTCAAGGGTACCACAACGGGCAGCGAGAATTATACCTGTGGGAGCAAAGGTAGTAGCTATAACCACTATGCCACCAGCTGTCCAAGGACAGTAGTGATCACTAGAAATCAGTGTAGAAGGCTAACTAGCAAAGCCAGTGATGCTGTTCAGCATCATAATAGTTATGGGCAGCCATGCGATCAAATACACGTATCCATTAACCGCTGAACATAGCAGCGCCTCGTGGGCAGGGATACCTCTGAGGAAGGTGAATTTCCTGCAGACTGCTGGGAGGCTCCTGTTGAGCCCCAGGATCCTGTCCAAATGAAAGGCGAACACTTCGCTCGTGTCCACGTGCCTTTTGATGATGCCGCAGCGTCCCGGACACGTGCGATCGCCCGCAATCGGGCCGCTTTCACCTCGGGCCTTTCGGGCCTCAGCTGTCACGCTCTCAAAGAGCAGTAAACGGCGGTTCGGGGAGGCGGACACGTGTCTGACAGCGGCGATGGAGCAGTCGGCCAGGAAGCGCAGCGCCTCCACATCCGCCGCGCTCAACCACGGCGGGGCCTCCGGGCTGTAAATCCTAATGGCGCTATAACTGCCAGCGGCGCCACCTCGCCCCTTTGGACTAACCGTCCAGCTCTGCTCCGTATCTCTGCCCCATATCCGGCCTGTCTCCTTATAAAACGCAGTTATCTGTCTCCACTCCTCTGTTTCCATTTGCTCAATGCCATGTGTCGCATTCCCGCCAATACGCGCGTTTTTGCGCGCCACGGGTTTCTTCCTAGATTTGGGTCTCACGGTTCCCCGCATTATTGCGGGCTTCTGCCGCTTGGACCTGAGCGTGATGTAGACCACGTTGTACTTGCTCGAGGCTCTTAAAGACCCTCTTTGCGCCGAATCATGTCCAATGTGCGCCGCGGGAGGGCCGTGCCGCGGGTCCTCGTGCAGCCCGGGACTCTTGAACCCGCCGCCGGTGCCGCTGGACTTGTTGTCCCGGGGCAGAACGCGTCCCGCGTGGAAAACAACAGAAAACAAGTACAGCAGACACGCGGAGGCGACCAGCAAAGCCCTCCTCGAAAGGGCCGATCTCGTGTTCTTGCGTATTCGCGCACAAGAGCGCGCGCAAAAGAAGGGAGCGCTGCTGACTTTTCCCGCTCCGAAAAAACGCATCGCGGTTCCACTTTACATTCCAGCGCGATGGAGTCAAAAGTCGCAGCTTCTGTCGCGGGAGGGCTTGTGTGTCTCCTTTCCATGCAGGGGACAGCCGGCAGGGACACCTCTTCACCGGTTCATCATGGAAAGGCAGGAGAGTCTCTGCCGTCATGCAGAATAAGTGTGTGTGTGTGTGTCGATCTGACACGAACTTCTCAGATCGGGACACATACAGAGAAGAGAGAGAGAGAGAGAGAGAGAGTGTGAGTATGATTATATTGGGACACACACAGACAGAGAGAAAATGGGACAGAGAGAGACTATGATTGTATTGGGACACACACACACACTACGATTGTATAGTCTCTGACATACCATTTTGTATGATATGTCAGATTAGGAGACACACAGACAAACTGTAGAGTATGATAGAAAATGTTGTCCATGTTTTATCTACACACATAGTATATATACCGCATTATTCTATTCTATGCTCATGTAGAATAAACAGTGTCGTTTCATCATAAACACTTTTTCGCCAAGTCTGACATCTGTTACAAAAATGTGTTAACACGGCAGGGAACCGCTGTTCTGAGATCTGTAAGATCTAGAAAGTTGAGATCTACATTTGCGTTTTTTTTGCGCCCCCTGCAGTCAGTGGTTGGTTACTGCAAGTGTAAAGTGTGTATTAGTGAGCAGTAGCGTGAATGTGTCCAAATGTGGTGAAGGAATGTAAAATAGAGCGCTGTGGCCGTTGTTGCTTTTGTTGCTGTGAATTGTGCCCGCGAATTTTTGTTCTTGCTCTTTTTTGTTCAATCCATTTTAGATACTGATGAGGGCAGAAATTAAAGACACAACCCCATGAGAAAAGATGTATGGAGACTGATGAATTCAACAAAATAAATCTGCAAAAAGGCTATGGAGGCCAGAAACAAAACAAAAAAATCCACAGGATTAGCATGTTCAATGTAGGACATAAGGAGAAAAAAAAAAAACCCAAGATGCCACCACAACTGACAGGATGCACCAGCCCTGCAGATTAAGTGAAAAGATCGGGCCTGGCAGCAGTGTACACATCCATTCAGGATGTCCTGGCAGGCACAGCTGGGGAATCCATCAGCAACGCTTCCTGCCAAGGTGTTTCGCCCTCCTTGCGCTTAAAAGACATTTTTCTCTTTGAGTCATCCGAAAGATTGTTGACACAAGGTGTGTTTGTGGTAAAGGACTGTATTATTCACATTGTCAGCAACCCCCCCCCCCATGCAAACGTACACAAACACTCATTTACTGGCATTGCTGATGACGGCACGGCACACTTAAAGCTGCTCAACAACTGACATTTTCATCCACTTTCAAAAGCTACAAAATACAAAACAATGAAATAATTTTGAAGTTTGATATGTAACAATCACATTTATTTCTCATATTGTTAATAATGAACATCAAACTTGGAAAGATTAAATATTTTGTCTCTAAGACCTGTGTGTTACACTCACTGGCTACTTTCTTAGGAAAACCTGTCAGTCATGTGGTAGCAGCGCAGTGCATAAAAATGTGCACATAGGTCAAGAGCTTAAGTTATTGTTCAGATCAAACATCAGAATGGGGAACAATTGTGATCTAAGTGACTTTCACAACAGATTGGTCGTTGATGCTAGATTGGGTTGTTTGAGTAGCTCAGAAACTGCAGACCTCCTGGCATTGCACAACAGCCTCCAGAGTTTGCGCAGAATGGTGCAAGCAAAAAAAAAAAAAAAAACATCCACTGAGGGGCACTTCTGTGGGTGGACATGCCTGGTTGATGAGAGAGGTCAGAGGACAACGGCCAGACTGGTTCAAGCCCTGCAGAAAAGCATCCCTGAATGCACAACATGTTCAGCCTTGATGTGGATAATCTACAATAGCAGAAGACCACATTGGGTTCCACTGGTTCCATGAAAATGAAGACCATCTTTTGGATGTGATAGAACAGAAGGTTCTAAACATGAATGTGCATCTGACAAATCTGCAGAAATTACATGATGTTATGTCAACATGGACCAGAATGTCTAAGGAATGCTTCCAGCACTTTGCTGAATCTGTTTCTTGAAAAATTCAGGCTGTTGAGAACAAAGAAGGGTCCTACTCACTATGAGACTGGTGTTCCTAATAAAGTGGCAAGTGAATGTATTTCGCTGTTTTTTTTTTTTATTAAACACTATAAAGCTCAGTTATGTTAAAACCAGATACAGAGGATAACAGTTTCTACAGCTATAATGCATGATTCAGTTTGATTAGTTAAATTTGATAATTTTGTTTTTCCACAAGTGGGGGGGGAAGAAAAAAAAAAAAAAAAAAGACAATTTCAGAAAACGAATGAAATTTCCCCCTCCAAGCAAAGATGTTCGGTTTTGCCCAGAAGGATCAGAGTCATTTTTAGCGGGTGGGTCAAATTACAGCCGGATATGAAACAACCTCCAACGTCTCACTTGTCTCATTATAAGAGGAGGAATGGCGTAGGAGAGAATGGTGCATTGTGTACGGAGAATGGAGGGAGACACTTGGACAATGGGGATGTCAACACTGAAAGGCTATTGTCTCAGGTCTGTCATCCCATGTGTTTTCGCTGCACAAACGGCTGCAGTCAGTTCAGCTGGGGACTCTCAACAGTTCATTACAAATATTTCACAACGAGATCTCTTCTGTGCAGCAGGGGAAATTGACACAGATATAGTGCACATTATATTCCAAGCGGTAATGAAAGCCCATGAGTTAAATAAGATAAAATGAGCCATTTCATAACATCAGTTATGAATTCCAATTTCTTGTTAATGAACAAACGCATATCTCTGGAGAGTGAAACATTTGCACCAGGCTGTGAAGGACTCAGATCTATAAAGTTCTATAGTATAATTCTGGAATGCATGCTTTCATTATTATTACAAAAATTGGGGACTGTAGCAGTACTCAAGGTTAATAAACTTATTTAATTAAAAAAAATGAAACAAAATAAAAGGCAAGACAGCAGCCACCACACTGTGCAGCACCTGTGAGGAGCAATCTAACTTAAAAGAACAAATTCAGACTCAGTCAGTCAAATAAAACTTACCGAAATTCAAAAGATGAGGATCGTTGTTACTTCGCGTAAAGGGGTCTTTGTGAGCACGGGTCAAAACTTCATTGTCACATATGCAAATTGTTACTTGAAAACAATCTGGATTCCATGGTGGAGAATGAAAGCTTTCATTTTAAACATGGTTCTTCTGACAATACCTGTTGTCATGTAAGAGAATGGAAGAGATTTAAGCTTGAATCCATAAGAAGTGTGAGGAATTATTATAATCAAGACAGCTGGTAGCATAGTGGCTCCAGCTACTGCCTTTAGATCCAAAGGGTGCAGGTTTGATCCCCACCTCCAGCTGTGGTACCCTTGAGCAAGGTACTTGCCCTCAATTGCTCCAATAAAAAAAATTACCCAGCTGTACAAAAGGGTAAATAATAGTAGCCTTAACACTCTAAGCTGCTTTGGAGAAAAGCATCAGCTAAATGAATAAATACAAATTATTGCAACACAAGCCTGGATATATTATGAATGCTGACTTTTACTTCCGATTTCAATGAGTTTATCTAGTTGCTTCCATTGGTACCACTTGTGATACAGAGAAAAACACACACACATTTTCGGAACCGCGGGTCCCATACGGGGTCACGGGAAACCAGAGCCTAACCTGGCAACTCAGGGCGTAAGGCTGGAGGGGTGGGGACACACCCAGGACGGGACGCTAGTCCATCGCAAGGCACTCCAAGCGGGACTCGAACCCCAGACCCACCAGAGAGCAGGACCGTGGTCCAACCCACTGCGCCACCGCACCCCCGCCAGAGAAAAACAAACATATGCAAAGTGACTGAACATGTATCAGGTTCAATTTTATACGTACAGCCAATCATAGCATTGAAATAACCTTGATTAATGTCTAGATAGTGAACTGAACTAATGAGTTCTACATAGTCCACCGTTTCATTAATTTAAAAAGTTTATACAAATATAAAGGAACAAAGGAATTTACAAAGCAATTAAACTGATATTTTTAATGTTTACTCACATTGTCTGTATAATAATTGCTATTATATGTATATAATTATATTGCATTTTATAATTTTAATTACATAATTATTGTAAGATTATTATTCAATGTCATATTGCCTGGATTCCAATCTCGAATTTTTTTTCCCTACAATCATTTGCTAAATTTAGAGGTCTGATTTGATTAGTTTAATCTATTGTTTATGATGAATGGCAGAAAGAAAGAGACACTGTTTCGGGACGGATTCATTCATTGTAGAAAAGTACGTTGTTGCTGGAATCGCCTTGGTGAGCTGTAGGCGAGCAGAACCAGGTGAAGGAAACCCACCCGAACTACACACAGACTGAGCTGGTTTCGGAAATATGCCAGAAAAAAGGCCAAAAAAGCGTTCAGAAGCAGCCGCTCCAGCTACACAGCGAACGTGAAATTAGCGTCATCCGAGCCTCCTAATGGTGTCGTTCCTCGGTTCGTACAGCAGGTGGCGCCAAACGCTGTTTGGCATTGAGTTGCGTAGCGTGCATGTATAATTTTTAATATATACTGTATATATGATTATTATTATATAACATATATACACACTGGGTGAAGCTGCTTGTGCCGAGCGGGGTCGCGGCGAACCGGAGACCGCAGGGCCTAGGGGGCACAACCAGGACGGGACGCCAGTTGCATCGCAGAGCACCTCAAGCGGGACTCGAACCCCAAGTAAGATAAAGAAATGTTTTTTTTTTTTTTAAAAAAAAAAAAAAAAAAAAAAAAAGTAGCGAAAACACACACAAACACCACACCTGCGGATCCGCATTCGAACCCACTCCCGCACAGCCTAGGCGTTGTTGCGAAGTAACAGCACTATCCTCGGTACCGCCTTACATTAAACGAAAGTCCAATAGAATAAAAAAAGCAAATAAATAAAGTCCTTTCTGGCGCCGTCCTGCTCTTTGGCGGATCTGGGGTTCGAGTCCCGCTTGGGGTGCCTTGTGACGGACTGGTGTCCCGTCCTGGGTGTGTCCCCTTCCCCCTCCGGCCTTACGCCCTGTGTTGCCGGGTTAGGCTCCGGCTCGCCGCGACCCAGCTCGGGAGCAGCGGCTTCGGCCAACGTGTGTGTGTGAGACGCCTTCTGTCATTTCGTGTCCATTGCCGCAATCTCGGCCTTCGTTTCCTGTCGTTCCCAGCTCCGTGCAGCAGGTGGCGCCAAACGCAGTTTCCCCGCTGCACCGTGCTGCCCTCGGTTGTGTGAAATGACACGGGGCGCCGAAGCTTCCCCCCCCAGTCACCATGGTGGTGGAGCGCCGCGAGCCTCGCTGACGTCCCCGGCAGCGTCCCATGGACAAGAAGCGCGTACCGGCCTTTCACCCCTCCCCATCCTCCCCGCGAAGAGAAGCGGACTTTCACACACCTTCATGGGAGTGTTTGTGGGCGCTGGATTTTAACCTGCGACCAGTGATTTCTCCTCCCGACCGAAACCTGGAACACGACGACTTTCCAATGGCCGGGATGGGGAGTAGATTTAGCTAGCGAAGCTAACTAGCTACATAAGCAGCCCTCCCCCCTGCAGCGGGGGCCATTTTTTACCGCAATTTAACTTGTTGGGCGCGAAGATAAAGTTTTAGCTGCACTTTCTCTGAGGAGAAGCGCTGCCTTCGCTTCGGCAGGACTCAGGAGCGGAGAACTCGGCGGCGGCTGTGGGACGAGGATCCCCGGGGGAGGAGGGAAGGAAGGTGGCGAAGGGGCTGAGCGTTGTTGGCTCGGCTCGGCTCGGCTCGGCCTGGACACACACCGCCGCGAGACGTCGAGAGCACGCGAGGGCACGAGACGGGCGGCGGGAGGGGGCCGCTTTGTCGTTGGGACCCCGCGTGAGCGGGAACGGTTTTTTTTTTTTTTTTTTTTTTTTCCTCTTCCCTTCTCCGCCTCGAGCTTCGGCCTCGCGCTTAGTTGTGTCACCGAGCGGCCGGAATGGCGTCCTACGTGGACAACCGCTTTCGACAGGCGGTCATGAAGAACCCGGCGGAGAGAACGCAACAGGTCGGTGGGCCAGCGCCGTTCAGCTTCGTTCTATCACTTAAATAATATATTCATATTTTAGAAAGCGAATGTAATCGTTGAGGCGTGGAAGAACTGTCGTTGAAACTGCACGGTCAGGTTCCAGGTGAGGTGTGACATGAGCGCCTCAGCGGATTTACCTCACCACGTCACGCGTACGACTTCTTCAGCACAGTTGATAGTTATTTCAAACTTAGAATTATTTGCCCATTTTTTCCACCTGGGTAATGTTACTAGAGCAATTAGAGTAAGTACGTTGCTTAGGTACAGCTGGAGGTGGGATTCGAACCTGCGACTTCAAGTTCTAGTCCCGAGCCAAGGCCGGACCTCTAACTACTACACCGCAGCTGTTCCATGATGTTATTAAAAAGGACACCTGGACTGAACTACTTAGTGTTCAGAACAGTCGTCTCATTCCAAATCAAATGTTACCTGTGGGGTTTGGTTGGGGGAAGATGAAAAGAAAAAAACAAAACAATCAACGTATCCATATCGGTGTAACTTCACTTCGTTGGCCCTAGTAGTATTACTAGATTCAGGTTAATTTCAGGACTACTCAGTACTGACTACAAACTGTAAACTCGACCGGTGAACGTTGATTAATGACTTGTCATTTTTCACTAACACTGTCATCGTGTCCTTGTGGTGTGTTGCACACAAAGTCCTCTTAGACTTAGTGGAATATAAACAGTTAATGATCAGTTTTCCCTCGATGGAGGTTTACATTTACATTTATTCACTTAGCAGACAGTTTTCTCCAAAGCGACTTTACAACGGATACTATAGTATGTAGAGTTAGCCCACACACTTTATTCACTGTGGTGACTATACTGCTAGATACACTACTTACAATGGGTCACTCATCCATACATCAGTGAAACACACACTCCCTCTGTGACACTCACACACAGGTTTATAGCAGGTAAGGTGATCAGGATTGATGGCGGGGGATGCGGAATGAGTTCTGAATCCTTGGCGTTTGGCAGCGGCTGTCGGACAGTGACGCTGCATTGACTGCTTCAAAGTAGCAAGAACAGAATGACTATAGTAAATGAATCAGCTGTCTGTATGTGCTGAAGTGGTCAGTTTGGGTAAAACAGTCAGCTAATGCTAATAACAGTAACTTAGCATGAGCTGTAACTTAATTCACGTTATAAATATGAACTTGTGTCCGCTGCAGTAGTGCTGACCTCAGCAATACAATGACAGCAGTGTCTTTAATATTGATGGTGTACAGACCACTGTACAGTATGTGAGTTGGTGGAGGAGTGAGGTGTCCCAGGTGGTTTCATGTTGCTCCTGTGTATAACTGTAACTGCATTCCTTTCTTGAAGATTCTTGAAAATGCTGTGGGACAGTTTCAGTGTTGTCATCATAGGTTTCCTTCATTCAAATGTCATGTTAAAACTTAATGATAGTTTGTGAATGGATTAGTTATTTACTCACTGCAGAGTACATTTACGTTACTTAATGTAGCAGACGCTTTTCTCCGAAGCAACTTCCAATGAACTCTATGCAGTGTTATCAGCCCACACACCTTATTCACCGTGGTGACTTACACTGCTAGATACCCTACTTACAATGGGTCACTCATCCATACGACAGTGGAACACACTCTCACTGTCACTCACACACCATGGGTGGTGACTTAGTCACCGATCCACCTGAACACCATGTCTTTGGATTGTGGGAGGAAACCAGAGCACCCAGAGGAAACTCACACAGACATAGGGAGATGTATACATATCAGGTATATTTCTGTTAGTGCTTGACATGTCACTTTGTCCACAGTAAGTTTAATGTTGATTAACAAGACATTGAAATCAGTCTCTCCATTGAGGGATCCCTGTGTTGTATTAGTGACTCCATTTATGTGGATTAAAAAAAGTGTGTGAGAAGTACAGTGACTGCAAAAATTGTAGATAATTGTGAAAAGTACCAGTCAAGTTCGATGTTTGTGTACAGATTTTTCCTTAAACTAGGAGGACACTCGTATTTTCATATCTTATGGTGGAGTATTCTTTTTTTTTTTTTTTTTCAATAAATGGTGGGCAGGGTGGTGGTGGTAATGGAAGTGCTCCAGAAAGAACTGCCGAACATGGAGGATGGCCCTGTGGTTTGCCCACATGCTGGTCTAAAAATCCTGCTGTTCCAGGTGGTGTAGCCCCACATCTACAGGGTAGAAGGATTCGGACCCTATCATCGCCCGACGTGGTAATGTGCTACGGGAGCGGTGCTTACTCTGGTGACTCGCACCGCTTTCCAACGGGGTGCTGCCGTTTCTCTTGCACCTCTTTTGTGTGGCAGATTATTGCTGAATGTGGTTTTGCTGTAAACAGCTTTTACCCAGTCACACCTGACACTTGCGTTCTGTTTGTTTCGCCTTTAGCTGTGATTAGCAACCAGAAATAGCTTTGACGTCTTTGCTCTACCGCTTTGCTGCGTGTGCAAAGTAAGCCTGGCATAGCACCGTGGGTGGAAAATGGTTTTATGGAATTGTCCTCTAACTGCTCCGGTGACGTCACCTACATAGTTGTAATGGGCTTTCTTTTTTTTGTTTTGTTTCTCTGGTTTTGAATTGAGGACCTTAAAATACTATGCAATACACAGACAAATGTCTTTCATTGCCTTTTATAATCAGTTGTATGCTGGTCACTCTATTACTCGTAATTTTTATGTATATACATATAGTTTTCTTTTCCCGAGGAGTGTTCTCATTAGATGAGAGGAATGACTGACGTGGTCACTATGACAATTGACCTTCTTATATTTGCATTGTGATACGTTCCTTATGTGTTTTGTTCCTTACCAAATAGCTGTGGTATTTAAGCCAGCTGACAGCATTCTCGGTCACCTTGAAGGCACCTGCGTATCCTTTCTGCAATCAGAATCGTGTCATATTTCTAGTTCCTTCTCTCAGGCTGACGGCAATGGTGCAGCATTTTCTTCGTAACAAAGCCTTAAAATGCCACCTGTTCTCCAATGCTGTGTCATTGTAGATCACTCTTTTGATTAAGATCAATGATGGGCTGCCCAGTCATTCCACTCGTGTAACGCTGTTACATGAAAGGTAAAATGGTAAGGCATATTAATACATTTGCTACCTTGGAGGTAGCAGTTGGTTAGTGGTTAAGGAAGTGACATTTTAACCTGGAGACTCCTCATTTGAGTCTCACTTTTACAACTAAGCAAAGTTCTTGCTCTGAATTGCACTCGTAAAATAGTTTACTCATAAATTTACTTATATAAGTTTACTCTGTTTTTCAAAGCAACTAATAAACGGTTTGCAATTGGAATAAGAATAATCTGTGGAATTTCGGAATAATTTCTGCAAAAGCCAGTTGTTTAGCTTGTAACTAGAATGTGTGAGAATTTAATGCAAATTTTTAAGAGATTTTTTTCCCCCCCTCGCGTTGCTTCGTTTGACTTACAAACTGAATTTGAGGAGAGTTTCTACCTCTGCTGAATGCTATCTGGATGCTTTGTAATGTGGCTTTTTGTCACCTGTGACTGGTTGTGGTTGCCGGGACCGCTCAAAGCGCTTGTCAGCAGAAAATGGTCATCATAGCCCTGCTTTCTACTGGTTGCGCAGTGCGAGTTGCTGTCAACATTTCCGCTAACTCAGCCCGTCGTCCCAAAGCTACGAAGATGCATATCCAGAGATCTGCCACTGATATTCAAATATTTGTTACGCTGCTGAACTCACTGGGGCTGCAGTGTCATTTTCGATCCTTGCACCGCTTCCCTCGAGCGTGAACTCCATCTCTTGAAGCACCTCAGTGGCCCTTTAATCCATGCTGAAATTGGCTCTGTAGGAAGTACCGATGTTTACTAACGGAATTTCTGCCGCACTTTGCACTGTGCCGATACAGTAGAGATGTGAATTCTTGGGGAAATTGCCACTTTTTAAGAATAGTTGCGAAACAGTGCTGTAGTCACACCGTTTGGTGAAATGTTTGTGCTTAGCTAGTGCAAAGTGCGCTCTTTTCTTAATTGGTGCTGTGTCTGTTTCAGTCAACAGATTTGTAGCGTTAGGGGCTAAACTGTGACCGATGATGTCTATGCATCTTTCCCGTCTGCTGTCCACTGAATCTTCAGATGCAGTTTTCCTTGGCTTTGTACTCTTGTGCATCTCGAACTGTGCCACTGTGTTGGGCTTTTTTACCTGGGATTTCATTTATTTTTTAATTTATTTATTTAACTTACAAGCTGCATACGTTTTAAAATGTGGCAGTTGTAGTTCTGTTTTGCCGAATAACATCTAAATCCCACATGACAACATACCTTATAAAGAACCAATTTCTTTGCCATTATGGGTGTAGTGCAGTAAATGTAAGTTATAGCGAGACCTCAACAAACACTTTCAGTTCAGTGTGTTTTCAGTTATTTATTTGTTGAACGGTTGCAGAAAGGCTAATTAGTTATTTTGAACAGAAACAGTCAAATGTTATTGTTAAAGCAATAACATTTCCGTATTTTATTCCTTGTGGGTTTCCATTAAAATTGAGAAATAAAATTCTCTGGTACATGTAATGACCCTGTAAGACTAGCAGTAAATATAGAAAAGATTTCTGCAGTTTCAGTGAAACGAGGAACTAACTCAAAAACACAAGCTGCAAGTCAGGAAAGGATGTGACTTAGATGTTTGTAAGGAGTTGAAATAGGAGGAAAGAAGATGCAGTTGTAAATGTGAGGGGCAAAGCGTGACATGGGCATTTTAAGGTGATGGTGTTGCTTTCAGGAACAGCCTGCCTGTTTCATACTTAGTCCAAAATGTAGTATTTTCTTTGTGGCGACCTTGTAGTCAGTGTGACGTGGACTGTGCATGTTGTTTCTGCTTTTACCACTTTATGCTGTTTTTCTGTGTTTGCAACTGGCTTCATGAAGATGTGACCGTGGCCGTGCACTGACACTCATAAAGTCTAGTTTGGCATACGGACACTCCTCGACTTGTGACGGGGGTCTGTTCCAACAACTTTGTAAGTCAAAAACCTCCTTATGCTGTATTGTTTAACAAAAAGGGTAAAGACACACAAATTCTGCATTGCATAATAATGCCGTGCTATATTTATCTGCTTGTTTGACACATTATTCATGTTAAAATAATACACAGTGCGCTATTGCAATTATGTTGTAATTCTGCCCTATTGTGCTTTCATTTCTAAATGTTTTCACTCAGTTTTCTTATATGCGACACCAGAATACTCAAGTTTTTTGTTTGCTAGCCGTTGTTTAAAAATAACGGAACTTGAATTGAATCAAAAAAGAAATGTCCTTTAAATTCTTAAATGAAACACGATTTCTAATACATTTACATATTTAGCAGACCCTTTAGTCCAAGAAAAGCGGCTTCCAATGAACTCTACGTAGTGTTATCAGCCTACACACCTTATTCACCATGGTGACTTACACTGCTAGATACACTACTTACATTGGGTCTCTCATCCATACATCAGTGGAACACACACTCTGTCTGTCACTCACACACTATGGGTGAACCTGACCAGCATGTCTTTGGACTGTGGGAGGAAACCCACACAGACACGGGGAGAACATGCAAACTCCACACAGACTGAGCGGGGATCGAACCCACGTTCTCTCGCACCACCCAGGCGCTGTGAGACAGCAGAGCTACTCGCTGTGCTGCCATGCTGCCCGTGGTATGTTTTGTTTACCAGTCGAGTGCTATTTTTGGTTTTACATTTTATATTTACAGCACATGTATTCATTTGAGAGGGGTGCGCTGGCACAGTAAGCTTGGCCAGGTCCCACTCTCTGGTGGGTCTGGGGTTCAAATCTTGCTTGGGGAGCTGCTACCCCGCTTGGGACAAGCGGTTTCAGACTGTGTGTGTGTATGTGTGTCTTCATTTAGCAGACACTTTTTTCCAAAGCGACGTATATCTCGTAGAAAATACAGTGTGTTCATTACATTAGCAGAAAGAAATACTTAGATGCAGATGCGTGATTCTATAGTGCAGCTAGTTTACTTTCCACCGTATGAACCAACGTACATCACATGAGTAGCTGCATAAAGGTTTATCCAGAGTTTTATGCTTTTCGGCATTATTTTCCTTTCAGTATTTTTGGCTGGCACTTTTGTCTGTAGTGATTACAGTTAATTTTTAATACCCATTGTGAAATACATGTGTGTGGCCACCATGTGATGGTGAATTACTGTAAAAGAAGGTGATAAAATATAAAATCAGCTTCCCTCTTCCCAGCATCACTTGATTGTCTTTCAGCTCTGCATCACAGAGGCACAAGAATGATGTGGCTCATTATTCGTTGATGTGGGATTTGGAAGTATTTTCAGCTAGGGGTGTGCAAGGAGTCCGTTTGGAATTCTTAGTGCATTTAAAAAGATTGAGTTATGATGCGTGTGCATGTGTGCATTATGGCTCTATAGAAGTTGCGGTGAAAAGGGCTTCGGATAATGAGCAGTTTCCGTTGGATCATCGGCCCGCATTGCATGGTGCTTCCATCGAGCAGCCTGCATCTCATTTGCATAATGATTGGCTTGCTGCCTGGTGACCCACATAACACTTTTCGTTATTATCGACCTTGTGAATGCATTCTGTGTATTTTCTTTAAACCCCTCTGCTGCCCATGATGTCATGTTCTGTTCCAGTGGAGAGCTTGGGTCTTCTTAGTTGCAGTGTGGGGTATTTACCAGTGCACCAGCCTACTGATTGCTAACCGTTGGGATGTGGGGTAGTATTTCAGGGCCAGCAAATGGCATTGCAGTTAGAGCAATTGTCTTGGAGGTGAAGGCCCTCGCTTCATCCTCGCTCCTTCTGTACCAGCCCCTGAATTAAATAAAAATGACCCAGTTTGTAGATTTCAAAGAAAGTCATCAAAAAAACAATAAAAGACAAATGGAGCACAATTAAGTGTCTCTGTGTCTCCAAGCCTTCAGAAACAGTGCACTTAGTATGGAGCATGATGTAGTTCATGGTGTGACAGAGTACCGAGGGGGAGGGTAAATCACTGTGTCGTCTGTGCCAAGGTGACATTGGGAGTACAGAAAAGCTGGCTGGCTGCACACGGAGTGGGGTGGAGGAATCGGAAAGACACAGACGAGAACAGTGGGGGCCACAAATATGTCGCTATGACAGGAATGTCCTTGGGTAGCCCCCACCCCACTCCACTTCACTTTGCTCTGCCACTGCATTTTGGCTACCCAGTTGAAACTATCCAAGCAGAAAACGGCAGAAACACAAACGATTAGTGGTGCTGGTCAGATGGGGGATAGCGTTACTCAGTTTGAGAGGTGGCAGTCATTTGTGTTTGGGGGGGGGGGGGCTGGTTTTACATTCATCAGTCAGATTGCATTTACATTTGTTCTTTTAGTTGACACTTTTCTCCAAAGTGACTAACAGTGTTAATTTACTTATTTATCCATTTATACATCTGTGTAGTTTTTTGGGTAAATACCTTGCTCAAGGGTACTACAGCTGGCAGTGGGATTCAAACTTGTGACCTTTGGGTCCAAATGCAGCAGCTCTAAACACCACGCTAGCAGCTGCCCCCTCTTAAAATGACAAATGTTTTGTGATATTAAGACAACTTTAAAGTTTAGGTATATGTCAGTCGATGAAAGATAAATCACCTCCCTTGCAGAAGCTGCACAGTTGGCCTCGCTGCTGGAGAGCCGCATGCGAAGGCACGGCAGGCGGTAATGGAGCAAGAAGGAATGCTGATCCCGAAGATTCCTAATGGTGCTCTGGCGGCTCCTGACAGCTGCCTCTATTGATTTTGCTCTAGTGCTGGGGGTGTTTCGGTTGGGCAAGGGACCGCAGAGGCTGGGCATCTCATCGCTTTAACAAAGGATGGCTTGAATCAGCATTTTGCCTGCTGTCTTTTTGACAGCTAGGATGTTTAGTCTCTTTCTGCTGCAGGCTCTCAATCGTTGGGGTTCAATCAGTTACGCAACGTTCAGAGCTGATGATGTGGCCAATAAATGAGCTAATTATTCATCGCTTTTGGTCCCCCCTGTGTGTCCAGGTTTTCGGTTGTAAATTGTATTTATTTATTTATTTATTTTTTTAATTGTGGCTTTCAATCAAAAACTGCTGTACTCCCTGGTTTTTGCACCAGAGGCTTAATTTTATATGATTAGTTTTGGTATGAGCTTAAGTATATGGTACATTTTAAGTGTAATTCTTTGCGCGCTGCTGTTATATAATTTCACTTTCGTGGAGCTGCACCACACTATGTTTTTCAGACATAAGAATATGTGTAAGTTTGAGGCATCTGTTTGTAATGTAATCAATATGGAAAACAAACTGAACAACTGTCTGCATGTCTTTTTTACAATTCCATCTTAGGTTGAGCGCATGAAAATTTGTGTTACTCATGACAATTTTTAGCGCAGTGCACAATGAATCTTACTCCGGTGTGCATCTGTCACTCACGTGATTGACAGTTTTTTAATAGATTATGCATTTCGTAATTCAAATTAGTGTTATTTCATTGAATGGATTGCAGTAACAAACTTTAATTTTCTGTTTTTCTTGAGTAGATAACCCAATTCAGGAAAGAAATAGAACGTCTACAATACAGTTGTTGCACATGCAGAATTCAGTTTTCTCAGTGTTGTAGGAATAAGATAAGACTTTGATGTAAGTATGTGAATGTGTTTGTGTTCATGTCTTTTTTTTTTTTTTTTTTATGTGATGTGGCATTTAGTCCTCAGATAATTTGTTGCGAATGCATGCCACAAAGTGGTTTAACATTGATGTGTTGTCTGTTTATGTAGCTCTTATTTGCTCGCAGAGAGACAAAGTGAATTTTCCATGGATGTAGCTTTTTCTTCAGTATGTTTTCCATGTGCTTTCACACCAGAGACTAACTGTATTGATGGGGGATCATTTGATTCCTGGCCAAAAGACAAAAAGAATCGGGCCTGTTTGAAGAAAGGGTTTTTTTCAGGTTGCCCCTTGCAGCAAGGCAGGATCAACTCATGTGTTGAGACCCAAGTGATTTACGTTTATTCATTTAGCTGATGCTTTTCTCCAAAGCGACTTAGTGTTAAAGTTACTATTATTACAGTTATAAGCTTACAGTCATTTACGCATTCATACAGCTGGGTAACATTACTGGAGCAATTTAGGGTAAGCCTCTTGCTCAAGGGTACTACAGCCAGAGGTGGGGATGGAACCTGCAGCCTTTGGAGCCAAAGGCAGTAACTAACTACTACCCTACCAGCTGTCGCTCGTTTGAAGAGGACTGACAGGGAGAAGCGGTAAATCACTGCGTTTCAGAAATGCTTTACAGCAGCATTGTGCTCTCTCTTGGGTGAACTCCTGGCTTTGGACTTGAATACCTTGTTTGACTCCACAGCTGTACCAGAGGTACGGGTTTTGGTCCAGCTCTGCAGTGCCAGGCAGTTCGAGATATCGCTGACCTTTCACAAGTACATTTTTATCCTGCTGGATTGAGATTAATCTTTGCGAACTGGGGAACTGGCCCCCGAAGAGCAGCCAGCAATGTTTTTAAAAGCATTTTATGACTTGTCAGTTTGCCGTCTGTAATTAAGGGAAGATTTTTATGACATTATACACACAGTTCTTGCCTTTTTTTTATTAAAAAAAAAAAATTTCCTGTTCAGAGTTATGAAACTGAATCTTGGTCATCTGACAACTTCTCAAGTGCCAGCAGCTGCAGTTTTAAGGACGGTGGATTCATCGCCTACCGGCCAAGACCTCTCTGCTATATGTAAATTCATCTGTGTTTTAAGAGCAATATTTGCTACTGACACTGATAATACACTAAAAAATTGCTTATTTAGGGGAAAATGGCCTCTGAAACAGTGATGCATGTTTTGTCCTCTTCTCCTCTCATTCACTTTCTTAGGGTCTAAAATACTGGTGGTTAGAAAAGCCAAAAGTTTTGAGGATGTAGGCTTGCATACTCAAGACAAGCAGGGGAGGCAAAGTGTTGTGAGAATTTTTGTACTGAGCAAATTCCACCATCTGGCTGAAATATGTTCCCTGAAGTACAAATATCAACATTTCTCAGGTTCTGCTTGCATCTGCTTTAATCCTGCTGCTTGATGCTCAGAAAGGCTGTCTTTATTTTCCTTTCATGAATATTACATTTAAGCGTGTTTGTAGAAACTGGCTGAATTTAATTTTAAGCGTTACAACATGGTTTAAGATGAGCTTGTTTTTTGTCCGTTCCCCCCCCAAGAATTTTAAAACGGCACACTAAATACTTCAGCGTATCCTCCGCTTTATAGTGTAATGCAGATATTTGTGAATTAATTTGTAGTGCAGGATTGTGGAGAGAGGTTTCATTTCTGACACCAGCTCCTTTGAGTGTTTGAGTGGGCAGAGCCTGGGCTGTAGTTTCTTTCTTTGAATACACTACTGTACATTTGATATGAGTTGAATATGTATAAGAGGGGGGGTGTGGTGGCGCAGCGGGTTTGGCCGGGTCCTGCTCTCTGGCGGGTCTGGAGTTCAAGTCCTGCTTGGGGTGCCTTGCGACGGACTGCCATCCCGTCCTGGGTGTGTCCCCCTCCAGCCCTACACCCTGTGCGGCTGGGCTAGGCTGTGGCTCGCTGCGGCTAGCCGCGACCCCACTCGGGACAAGTGGCTTCAGATTCTGTGTGTGTGTGTGTGTGTGTGTGTGTGTGTGTGTTTGAATATGTATATGCTTGTAAATGCTTGTTGGCTTCCCTGTACCCTCAGCAAGAGAGAGACATAGAAAGTATCATCACATAATATAAATGAGGAAATAAGACTAGCTTATGCTCAGAAGGAGTATTTGTGAGCCCCTCCCCCAGTGTTAAGAAACGTGTGCACACACACACACACACATTATGTTGTCAAATGCTGTAGGGAAACCATGGCCACCCACCACCCCCAACCCTGTTCACTTATCTGGAACGGAAGTTCTAGCCATGAAATCTGTAGACATCTGTGTACAGCATATTACACCAGAGGACAGCTGGTGGCATAGTCGTCAGAGCTGCTGCCTTTGGCCCCAAAGGTTCGAATCCCATCTCTGGCTACAGTACCCTTGAGCAAGGTACTTTCCCAGAACTGCTCCAGTAAAATGGCCCAGCTATACAAATGGTGAATAGTTGTTGATAGTTTAATATTGTAAGTCGCTCTGGAGAAAAGCTGAGTGAGAAAATGTGCTCTATATCACAGAATTATGTGAAATGTTTGGTCTCTGCTTGACACAGTTTTTGGCGGCAGTTAATCAGGTGTACATGTATTTATCAGTTACAATTACCTTTTATAGGAATAAGTTATTTGGGTATTATTTTAACAATTTAATGATTCTCAGTGTTAGGCACCTAGGAAAATGGTTGGTGGCGCAGAACATTGCTTCACGTTGCTGTTGAATGTACCTGACATCTGAATTAAAAGAATACAGAATGGTGTTGAATTTCCACAGTGAAGTCTTCGCCATTGCTCCTGTTCCTGGGAAACTGCGTGCATGCAGTTTACCTAATGTTTGGTGGACTCTGGGAAATCAGATGGCATGCAAAACCGGTTTAATTGAGGTGGGGATTACTGGAATCAGGTGACTCGGTATGGGGCTGGAACAGACGTAGGCAAGTACCATAGGCCCTCTGGGAAAAGTTAAACTGCGCTATAGATCTCCAGCTTCAGGTCATTCGTTACCTTAGTTACATGTTGGCACGGCTGAAGGATTCTCCATGCAGATTCTATGGTGGTGGTCAGAATGCTGCAGAGACCTGCTGTGATTCAATAAAAAGTCAGTCAACTTTTTTGTCATTCCCACAAATCTGTAGGACACACATGGGAGTGAAAGAGCGTTTCTCCTGGACCACAGTGTGAAAGTAGAATACAACAAATACTGTAACTACTACTGTAAATTACAAAAACAAGCTACAAAACTAAAAATACTCTGGGATAAAGTGCAGTGGTGTGTTCAGTTCAATAAATTGAAATATAAAGGGATTTTACTGGGGATAGTGCAAAAGTCCCCCCCTTGTGCAATAATTGTTTGTGGAAGTGAGCAGTAGTGTGACCTAATGTAGGTTGATGGGATGCATTTATATTTATTCACTTAGCAGATGCTTTTCTCCAAAGCAACTTACAATGGATACTATGTAGTGTTACTAGCCCACACACCTTATTCACCAAGGTGACTTCCACTGCTAGATACACTACTTACAATGGGTCACTCATCCATACATCAGTGAAACACACGCTCTCTGTGACACTCACACTCTAGGGGGGATCCTGACCAGCATGTGTTTGGAGTGTGGGAGGAAACAGAGCACCCAGAGGAAACCCACGCAGACATGGGAGAACATGCAAACTCCACACAGACTGAGCGGGGATTGAACCCACGTTCTCTCACACCACCCAGGCGCTGTGAGACAGCAGCACTACTTGCTGTGCCACCATGCCACAGCGAGTAGATAAGAAATACAGCAGTTGTACTTGGGATGGAGCTCAATTTAAGTGAGGTTTCGGCAGAAGCACTCGATGGCATTAAAGGAACATTCTGTACAGTCTGTATTGTAGTGGCTAGTGTCATTCTGGATGGGGAGTGTGGGTGTGAGGGTCAGAGTTCAAAAGTCAGGTATGGTAAAGGTGGTAGAGAGTGTTGAAGATACTTGCAGCTTGTGGGGGAAAAGCTGTTGCACAGGCTGGTGGAGCCAGCTCTTATGCTCCTGTATCTCTTCCTAGACAGCAGAGGGTCGGAGAGGCTGTGGGAGGGGTACATGGGGTCGCCCACAAGTTTGAAGACTTTGCGGACGCAGTGGGCATGGTAGATGTCCTGTAGGGAGGGGAGTGCATTCCTGGAGTCCAGTCTCCTGAGCTCTTCATTGGTAGAACCACCACTGACAGCAAGGCTAAGATGGGACACTACATTTTGCTTTAGGTGTTTATTTGGGGACAGTTATTAAGTACTGATCTTCATCATGTGCCTGTTAACAACACACATGCGTGACAGAGGTGCGCACAGAGGTAGCACAGGTGTGGTCACACAGGTCCAGTTGTAGATCTGAGCTTTGACGAATATGTTCTTGTGAGCGGTAACCTTTGCGCAGAATACTCCACCTGGCACTTTTGACACCAGCACCAAGAGCTAAGGTCACACACTTGGATGTACGCGCAGCTCTCTGAAGCTTGACTGAAGGTCGCGCAACTGACCAATGAGCTCATCTCCTCTTCAGTGCAGGCGTGTCTGTTGAACCTTTTGTCGTGTTGAGAGAATGCATGCATTGTTGACATGGAGTGCTTAGGAATGTGTGTTCTCACACAGACCCCTCTCTGTCTGTCTGACACACACAGACAGTGTGCACACACACGATCTAGCTGGCGATGATCTTGCATTTTTATGTATTTAATTGGATGCTTTTCTCCAAATCTACGCAGTGTTAAGCAGATACTTTTATCCAAGGTGACTTGTGCTGCTGGACATAGAATGGTAAATTTGTCATCTAACGTCAGATGTTGACAGATGCCCGTTCCACCTGAGCTTTGTGTGCATTTGTTTGATGCTTTTCCTGCCACCAGTTTGGTGGATCTGTTTGGCTGATTTTAGCGAATAAAATGTTATTCCAAGTTAAGTCAAGTTGTTCCAAGCCAGTGTTGAATGTTGTGATGGTGTCGTGTGTTGCTGGTTGCAGTGTCGTGCTCCAGTAAACATGCTAGTTTGTGCAGACAGAGTTATCAGTCCCACAATGTTGGATTGTAGGGTAGATGTGGTATTTATTTACAATACTGCAACGTGCTGTCATGTCTGTATTCATGCATGCACGTTTTGGCGCTTGAAACCATTAAGCTGGAATTTTCCATACATCTATGGCTTTAAGATCGTAAGGCTTATTCCGAAGCCAGAGGAAATGGCACTTAACATTACTGATTCTGCAAGCAGCGAGCACATAGCGTATGCAGGCTAGGTCCAGTTTTTTCCTTGCAAATGAATTTGACCTCATTGCTTAATCCCTGTGCTGAAAGATCATGTCTTGGATCCTCGGTTTCACTCAAACCCACGTGCAAACATGCACGTGTGGTGAGCCTCTTAGAGAAGAGTGTGAATTAATGCCACTGATTTTGTGTCATGCAGTTTATACTTTTAACGTGACTAAAGGTTGCAGTTAGAACTTTCGCCCCTGCTTATGGCTTTGGCTGCTTGCAGGCCCTTGTTCGGTTCTGTGGTGCGTCTACAAATCTGGAGCAGGTCACCTCACTTACACTGTGTGGTGAGGAATTAACTGGTCTGCAACTTTAAATTTATGATATTTATAGGTCTACTTTTTCCAGTATCCACTTGTTCCTCAGACTGTTTTGGATACCATTTTTTGCATAATGCATCCAGCTATCTGTAGAGTTCCGCCCGCATATTGTACTAATACCTCATACTGTGCAACAGTGCATGTTTCCAAGCTGGGAACCTTTCTGTATTCACGTGCTGAAGTCATGACTGTTTTTCTCTTCTCAAAATCCGTGATTGTGGCCAGTTTCCAGATCAGTAGTGCTCTTCTCTGCTGAGTGGTGCAGTGTTGCTTTTGAGTGCCGGTGACACATGAAGTATGAAAAGAAAACCAAAAGACGAAGATAAGTTTGCAGAGTGACAAAGCAAACCGACTGGCAGCAGAGGAGAGGAAAACAACTCCCAACCCAAAGGCAAGGGGCGGGCAATAAATCTCGGGGGTCTAAGCAGCAGCTGCTTCCCATCCCGATGGGCATTGTAGTGCGATACAATGGGCCTGTGTGGGATGTGTACTTAAGATGAGGAGCCATAATCGTTACTACAGAAATGAAACTAAAAACATGAGCACATATAACAGAAATGTCAAAGGCAGCCATATATGCCCAAAAAAAAAAAAACAGAAGTGCCGTTGTAGGTGCTCGTAATGCCTGGAGGTGCCTTGTATGTTGTCACACCCCCTCAACTGCTTTCGACTACTTTCAACTGCATTTGAATACTCATGGCTATATGCTATACTTAGGATTTTCAGATGTGTTTTGTAAAAGTTAATTACAGGATATTTATTTGGAGCGGCATGTAGGATGCACATTTAAATCCGACTCGGACTGTGTGGAATTTTGCGTCTTTTTCTTTTCCCATCTCTGGGTGCTTTGGTTTCCACCTGCAACCTAAAGACATGTCTTCAGAAATTTGACAATTCAGAATGATCTGTAGCAGGTGAATGTTTGTGTGTGTTTGCTGTATGATGACCTGGCATCCTATGTAGGACATGCCCTGCCCCGCTACCTATGCTTCTGAGGTTGGCTCCGGGGCACCGTGACTGTCTGAGATGAGTGATTGGTGAAACTGGAAAATGACATTTGTGGTAGGGCCACGTGGCAAGCAAATTGTCAGATAAAGAAATGTGAGATAGAGAGGATCCACTGTATGTACTTGACATGCAGTTGAGGATTAGTGGTTAGTGGTGGAAAGTGAGCAGTTGGAGATCTTTTTCCCTCCAGATTATGTAACTTTCCCAGTATCAGTTTATAAAATTTTTATCCTACTTCTACGTACCTTCTATACATGTCCACCTGAACATTTTACTTAGGTCATTGAGATATATCTCATGTCACAAATACTCCTTTCAGGGGACACAATATACAGGCATGTGCACGAGGTGTCCCGGCCCACCAGAGGTGATGTGCTCACTGGGAGAGAGTCTGCTGCTCTGTTCTTGTCCCAAAAAAAAAAAAAAAAAATTGCTCTGTTGCTTCCCTCCCCACAGAGCTGGCAGAGGGCAGAGTTGCTGACATTTACATTTATTCATTTAGCAGATGACATTCAACTTTTTTTCAGAAGTGGATTAACCAGCAGACGAGGAGATACAGATGGAGACACACGATTCCTGTAGCAGAGTCAGTTTGTCTCATATCACCATTTCTGCTGGCACACAACATGACCAGCTCCATGTAGAATAAATAAAAAAACCCCTGGCCTGCTACTGGTTACATTTGATAAACAAACCTTTTGAGTAGAAAACTGTATCAGTGCCAGTTAAGTTCATAAGCAGGGGACCAGCTATATCTCTTTAGACGTATTCTCATTTTTATACCAGAATTGGTACATCTTGGCTGCGCAGATATTCCGATGACCAGTGCAGATGAATGCAGTGGGACAAATGTGTGTGGTTGTGAACTGTTATAATCTCTAAAGCCTAACTATTGCTCAAAGACAACACCGAGCTTGTACAGGAATACCTTGACTGGGGATTAAAGGTATATACTTTAAACCGGGGCTTTAAATCTTTGTATGTGGCCGACTGTACAATCTGCAAAAGAACTTGGAATTATTAGTGTTGAGGCTAACCGCAAAGCAATAACGCCACACCTTCATACAACTGCCAGCTACAGGTGACCTGTGGGAATAGGCACGAAACAAAGCATACGATGGGATGAAGCCAGTGTTCTTTGCAGTGCGCTGGAAGCTCCAGAGGCCTGTGGAGAACTTAAAATGGGATGGAGGAGCTGAAAGAGGAGGGCATATCAGGTTACAGCAGAAATGTTTGAGAGCGCGATGACCGTGATAACAGCTTGTTAAAGTTGTTGTGCAATGTTTTTGAAGCATGGTACAATACGGACAGTGTTACTCGAGTGTAGGGCTCTAGCAGGTAGACACCGTGAAGACGTCATCAAAGTGGGAAGCTGACTAATTCATGACAGCTTTGGACAAACTATGACCTGATTAACATAAGCAAAGAGGCGGCACGATTATTGCGAAACCGCCCCCAAGTCACATGTTGCTCACGAAATGATCGGATCTCTGAACAGAAATGAACAATGTGCTTCAGCTGAATTTGTTCCTCCGAAGCATGCTGCAGTGGGACATTGGATGTGATTGCGTGTTGCTTTAGGAATGAAAAAATGTCACGTATAAAGCGGAAATAAAACTGGCTGATTAGAATGAGATGTGTAGCGGCTGCTAGTGTTGGGGCAGAAGTGGGGTGTGTAGTGTGCAGAAGTGGAGGGGTGCTTCAATGAGCAGCAGGCAGCAGTGGTTTTGCTTTACATGAGCTTGAAAGAAAATGCCAGAAGCAGTCTTTGTACATGTGCTCTGTTTCATGAGACCTCTAATTTCCAAGCTGTAACAGGCAAATTGCATTTATGCTCTGTAATTGATTGAAAACACACAGCACACACAGCTGCTCTGAACATGACATGGGTGTTTTCCCGGTTTTCTGCTCACGTTTAGTCCCCCACCCCCCCGAAAATCTGAGCTTTAACCTTTCTAGTCAGTCACATTTTTGCTCTTGATACAAGTTAAGTTTTCAACAGCATCTCAAAAGTATAACTGTGGGGGGGGGGATTGGACAACTGGTAGCATAGTGGTTAGAGCCACTGCCTTTGGGTCCAAAAGGCGCACATTAGATTCTCACCTCTGCTGTAATAACCTTAAGCAAGGTACTTACCCTAAATTGCTCCAGTAAAATGACCTAGCTGTATAAATGGGTAAATGATTGTAAAGTAACTTAACACTGTAAGCTGCTTTAGAGAAAAACATCAGCGAAATGAATAAATGTTTTAAAAAAAAAAAAAAAACACACACACACAGGACAGGTTCCCCGGGTATATTTCCATCGGATGTTGCTTTGTTTCCTTTGAGCGTTGCACTCCTACAGTGGTGTGTCACTTGTTCTTTTGGGAGATGATTGCTCATGGTAGTGGCGCTGGGAACGGGCCACCCTTCTACTCCTGCACGTTACCTCACTTGGGATGATGATGATGCCATTGGTATTTGACCTTCATATCTGATGTAAATTCCTCACCTAGTTTGACACGTCAATTTGTTAAAAGTGGCTGGAGCCACTCAAAAGTAAACAGGCGCTGTCAATAATCAGTTTGGCTTTTCACATTATTGTAAATGTAATGTAGTGAAGTGCATGACTTCTCCCGCAGTGAAAAGCAATGGTTCACGTATTATTTTTGTGGCAACGAGTATCCACATCAGATATGCAGAAAAGTATTTTTCAGAAGGCCAAGGAGACTGTGTCAGATGAAAAATGAGGGTTCCTTACATTCTTTCCGTGCTGAACACAGAGCCAGTTGAAATAACTGCATCTGAGAGGAAAATGGACATATTTCTGGTTTACGTAATGCAGACTTTGTCAGGCTAGGGCTGTGGCTGGGAACGGGCTGCTGGGAACGGGCTGCTGCCAAGACCCTCCCTGTACTCTTATCCCACACATGAAAGGGACCAAAGGGACATCTGGTGGTCAGTAGATTCACTGCAACAATTGCTGCTTTTGCTTTGTTTTAGTCATTTTTTGTTACTTCATATAGCAGAGGTTTTTCTCCAAAGTGACTTCCAACAAACTCTCTTGTTACTATCAGCCCACACCTTATTCACCAAGGTCACTTACCCTGCTAGATACACTGCTTACAATGGCTCACTCATCCATACATCAGTGGAACACAATTTCTCTGTCACTCATACTCTATGGGTGAACCTGAACCATATCTTTGGACTGTGGGAGGAAATCAAAGCACCCAGAGGAAACTTGTGTAGTCATGGGGCGAACATGCAAACTCCACAAGGTCTGATCTGGGGTTGTCCTCTTGCGTCATGTAGTAGTAGTATTTTAGTATTTGTGTGGTTCAGAGTGAATAAAAATGTTAAAATGAAAAGTATAGCAATATCCAAAATTTTTACATGATCCTGTCTGATTGATGGGTGTTGTTAAGCCTATATTCAGTATCAATAACAAAGATAAACTTGCCCAAGGGTGATAAACATTGGACAATCTTATGTGATGAATTGGTAAGAAATCTCTGCTGAATGGAAGGCTGTGAAAATGAGTTTCCCCCCCCTCAGTAACTGTAAACAATTTTAATGTAGTTTCAAGTTAATGAAAGATACAATTTGTTATGTTGCAGTGGACTAATGGATAAAAGTGCTGCGGTACTTTTTGTTGTGGCTTTGCCTGGCGTCTTAACAGAACCTTTTTCTTAAGTGGGGGGACTTATTTTATACTCAGCTTTTATCGAAAGGTGACATTGGGCCGACTTGACTGTTTTAAATCCAGTTATGAGCAAGCTTTCGATCCCACTTCTTCGGCGTTTTAAGACTCAGTACATGCATGTGGTGAAAGGGCTGTACCAAGCAAAAATATTGTACTGGGCAATAATCCTGTTGTACTTAAACAGAATACAGTCTCCCCTCAACTTACAAAGGTAATTTCTTCCTGAAATACATTTACATTTATTCATTTAGGTGACCCTCTTTTCCAACTTGACTTAGTACGTTAAGGTACTTACACTTATTTACCCATTTATACAACTGGGTAATTTTACCAGAGCAATTTAGCGTAAGTACCTTGCTCAAGGATACTACAGCCGGAGGTGAGATGCAAACCTGCGGCCTTTTTCCATGAACACCATGACTTACTGTGCTACAGAATGTCTGCCATTCCGAATCCCCAGTCCCTTGCTGTCAGACGCGACACACTCAGTGCCTCCAGCTTGTGCCATTTTGCTCCAACATAGCTCTTCTACTGGTGTGCTGTCACTCATTCAGTACTTCTGTGTTTACAACTTTTTTAAAATATACCAACAGCGGGGGACAAGGTAGTCCAGGGTATGACATACATAGTATGGCGTGTCACAGCACATTATAGGACAAGGTGAGCTGTAGAGACTAAAATGGCAAAACTGCACATGATTTTGGTGGTTTCTTACATGTGTTTATCGCACGCGACCTAGTGATGACCTCCTTACAGCAATTTACCCATTTTACACAGCTGGGTCACTTTCACTTTGTTGCACTTCAGGGCGAGTACCATACTCAAGGGTGCCACAGCAGGATGTGGGATCTGATCCTGGGAAGTTAAAGTGCAGAGTATCGGCAATAATCACTGTACCACCTGCTGTCCCTCATAGAATGGTACAAGTAAAAGCTATGGTAAATTAAGAGGGCAGAAGATGGTCAGCGCTATGCCATGTTTTCTTTGAGGGTCAAATAGTGTAGCTCCTGGTAGCAGTAAGCTGCTGTTGGATGTTTTTGCAACATTAGAGTGCCGGTTTGAGAGGGAACAGAGGCTCTTCAGGAGCATGTTCTCATGTTATGTTTTTTCCCCTTCTTTCCTCTAGCTGGCAGCCTTTCACACGTTATCGAGCTTCAAAGTTGTACCTGTTTGTTCGAATGTGTTTTCTGAAATGACACGCGCACACACACACACAGTGTGCTGTGGATCTTTTCGAACCGATGAACTGCACTGCTATTAATAGTAAACACGGGAACAATGTAACAGTGCATTACACTAGTAGGAGATAGGTTTGGATACAGACACATGATTCTTGAGTTCAGATTATTTCATGCAACCATGTAGACCAGTGTGCATTACATAAGTAGCTGCATATAGTTTTTTATTTATTAAACGGATGACATGCACGTTTATCGAGCACATAGGTGATCAGAGGAAAAGTGGGTCCAAAAGATTCAAGTTCCACTTTTTTGGACCTCGTGTCCAAGTGGGCAGAGGTGGAGCATAGCAGTCTGGTTAGGGTGTAGCGAGTTTACCTTTATGTCCACTGCAGTAATACTGACCTCAGCAATGCAATGATAGCAGTGTCTTTTAATATTGACAGTGTAAAGACCACGGTATGGTATGTGACCTGGTAGAGGAGCAAGGTGTCCCAGGTGGTTTCATGTTGCTCCTGCGTGTAACTGTAACAGCATTCCATTCCTGAAGATTCTTGAAAATACTGTGAGACAGTTTGTGTTGACGTCATCAGAGGCTTCCTTCACCTGGATGTCACGTTAAAACTTAGTAAAAGTTTGTGAATGGATTAGTTATTTACTCACTACAGAGTACATTTACGTTACTTCATGTAGCAAACGCTTTTCTCCGAAGCAACATCCAATGAACTCTATGTAGTGTTATCAGCCCACACACCTTATTCACCGTGGTGACTTACACTGCTAGATACACTACTTACAATGGGTCACTCATCCATACATCAGTGGAACACACACACTCTCTCTGTCACTCACACGCTATGGGGGAACCTGAACAGCATGTCTTTGGACTGTGGTAGGAAACCAGAGCACCTAGAGGAACCCCATGCAGACACAGGGAGAACATACAAACTCCACACAGACTGAGTGGGGATTGAACCCACATCTTCTCCTGTGCCACGGAGTGATCAGGTCTTGTAGATATCAGGGAGCCGATCCACTGATGGTTTTGTTGGCTACTAGACTTTTGAATTTGGTCTGGGCAGCTATAGGAAGTGATGGGGATAGATCAGGGGTGGGGTACTACTACTTTGGTAGGTGAAACTCAGCTTGTGCAGCAGTATTCTGTATCAGCTGGGAGGGTATAAGCTAATAAAAAAAAAAAAAAAATGTAGAATTTGCGCACAAATGTTTAGTTGCATGAGAAATGGCAAACTTATAAAATGGGATTTTTAAAGTACATTTTCTGGTGTAAAGGTTGCCCTGAAATGCATCTTGCATTCATTCTTGGAGGATCGTCGTAGTAAAAAACCTTCACACTGAGAGGGACTTGTCTGCTGCTGACTGTGGCTCTCTGTAGAGGGAGAGTGGGCCTCGCTATGTGGGCCGGAGCCACGTCACGTGACCTTGGGCAGCTTTGGCGCCACTTGGAGTACAGAGTTGCCCTTGTCCCTGGCACACGTGTCCATGCCTTGCAGTACAGAACACCCCCCCGTAGGCATTCAGTCCATTCAGTCTTTAATTTTGATGTCTTTATTGGCATGAAAAATTATACACACTTGTGTTGCTAAAGCATTGGTTGAACAATTTTAGGAAACAATACTTTGTAATGACATTTATATTTATTCATTTAACTCACACTTTTTCCCTAAAAGGGCTTACCTACTTACAGTTTTACCCATTTATACAGCTAGGTTATTTTACTGGAGTAATTCAGGGTCGGTACCTTGCTCAGCAGATCTACAGCTGGAGGTGAGATTCACACCTGCAACCTTTGGGTCCAAAGGCAGCAGCTCTGACCACTACACTATTAGCTGTACTGTTGAAAAGTAATCAGTAAATTATTAAATGGGGGGGGGTCAAAACTTACTTTCTTGAAGGTGTGAGCTCACCCTGTTGTGTGTGTTCGTTTGGAGTGTGTGCTTCGTCACAGCTGATGTGCTCCATGTTTTCTTGGCACGCAGCTCCTTTCTTTCACCTTGACTCTCTTGTTTCCTTCTCTGCTTCGACTCGTTTAGGTTGTGTTTCACAAGGACTGAAGAGTTCGTTGCACATGTGAATCGCCGCACACCAATGTTACGTCTTTGACTGCACAATGCGCCCTAAGTTGTCTGTCTTTTGTTTTTTTTTTTTTTTTTTTTTTTTTTTCTTTTAGGACCTGGAGATTGTGTATTCTTACCTCCACGGAATGGAGGCCCTGTCCAACTTACGAGAGCACCAGTTGAGGTGAGAGTCAAACTTTTGGGTAGTTGGCATAGAATCCATTTACTAACAGTGAGTTTCTTATCAGCGTCTCACTGCTTAATGTTACCCTGTGGTATCTGATTCACTCTACGCTTATTGGCAGACAGCTGTAATTAGTGTTGAATTCATGTACTATGCTACTATGATCAACAACATGCAGGTAATTGCCCTTAATTCCGAAAATTGATTTTATAACATTCCACTGGTTCTGTTCTGTTGGAGTGGTGGATTTCCAAAATCTATTCGACCTCTCCAAAGACTGCACAATAAATGTGTGTGTGTGTGTGTGTGTGTGTGTGTGTGTGTGTGTGTGTGTGTGTGTGTGTGTGTGTGTATATATATATATATATATATATATATATATATATGTATATGTATATGTATATATATATATATATGTATATATCAGTCCAGGCAACTGAAATAGTGCCCAATATGAAATACTTTGGCAATTTGGTTTAAGTTATGCATTAATCTAGGTATCAGTTAGTGTGTCTGGAAGGCCTGTTTCAAAGGTATGGTGGACATGGACCATATTTGAAGAGCTTTAATGGGCTGTGAAACTCTTGCTCAGGCTGTTCTGAGTTGATTGGGCGCCACATACCCAGCTCTGCACTCCAAAGTCCACGTGAGTTCCATGCTCCTACCCACAGGAAACCCGATTCCTCAGGTTGTGCATAGAGAACTCCATCCTGTTGGACCCAGTGCTGTTCCTAGACCCAGTAGAGCAGCAGAGATGCCATGTTTAGCGTTCATTCATTCATTCATTCATTCATTCGAGATCTTCTGAGACTAAATGCCTTTGTCCAGAGGCCAACGAAGACCGCTGTTCTGGCGCTTTACAGGACACACTTCATTACTCTGGGGAAAGTGGGTGTAGAGCTCCTAATTTGACAGCTGGTAGCGTTAGGGTTGGAGCTGCTGCCTTTGGACCCAAAGGTTGCAGGTTTGAGCCTCACCTCCTGTTGTAGTACCCTTGAGCAAGGTACTTGTCCTAAACAGCTCCAATAAAATTATCGAGCTGTATAAATGGAGAAATAGTTGTGAAGTACCTTAATATTGTAAGTTGCTTTGGAAAAAAGCATCAAACGTAAACTTATTCTTGCTTACACTCCTCCGAACAATGAACTGACCCAGGATGTTTTTTTTTTTTTTTTCTTCTTCCTTCCTTCCTTCAATAAACTGGACAGTTTAATTTTGCTGCCTGAAGGCTGCTGCATTCTGAGAAGGTCGGGTGCGCTGTCTCTGGGAATGCCTACGCACTGGCTGCACAATGCGTTCGTTTTCCTTGTCCCTCAGGCCATGGGACAGCCGTCCGGCCTCTATAAACTGTTTACTCTGGAGTCTGTTCCCAGCACACCGCATGTGAATGCATGTAGATTTGAGCAGAGGAAAGCATGGGATCACATGACCTTTGAGTCTAGAACATTCCTTTGCCTGACCTTTCCTGGGCCTTTCTTTTCCACTCAATTATGTAAGAATGTTGGTGGAAGGAACAGTTTCAGCCTCTTAAAATGCAGCCATCCAAACAAAATTTGAAGGGCGTCACTGGTTTTCAACTGATTTTGTAACTGTTTAAAGTGATTTACCGTATTCAACTTTGAGTTTTCATGCTGTAATTATTAAGTGGCAACAATGTTGCAAAGCTGTCTTTTAATAAGAATTGGCTGTGAGATATGAAAATGGGTGGAAATGTGGTGTTAAAATTTTCAGCTGGGGAGCTGATTGCAGTGGAATTGTACGGGATGTATGAGAATATGAAGCAGCACAATTTCAAGAATGAGAATAGAAGCGTAGCACAAAAAAGCTGTGTTCCATTGCACCTCTTTAGATTGTTTGTCTTCAGAGATTTATAAAGTTACTTTTAGAAATTGGGGACAGCTGGTAGTGTAATGGTTAGAGCTGCTACCTTTGACCCCAAAGGATCCAGGTTTGAATCCCACCTCTAGCTGTAGTACCCTTGAGCAAGGTACTTATCCTAAATTGCTCCACTGAAAATAGTCAGCTGTATAAATGAATAAATAATTGTAAATAGATTAATGTTGTAAGTCTCTTTGGGGGGTTGGAGTGTCAAATAATTAAATGTGAAGTTAGCTTCCTATTTCTCAGTTATTAGCAACATATTGTACAGGACAAACTGCTGGATATTCATGGCAAATATGTTGCTGAAATCTTTTTTTTGCCCTTTGTAGGTTGATGTGCGAAACAGTGCGGTATGAGAGGCATGAGGCGAATGAAGTGTTATACTAGTAAGTATGCCTTTTCCATGGTATCTTTTTATGATTATCACTGGAGGAAGCATTAATTTAATGTGCACAGTTTGACTTTTCTTCGTCCTAACAGCTGTCCTGAGAACATAATCGAGAAATGTGCACCACTTGTAAATGCTGAAGATGTGCTTTTAAATCCTTCGAGCCTTAGATCTAAATCATTCATCGTGATTCATCACCTCAGTGAAAATCTAATAAGGTGACCTCAAACACTCCAGCTGAACAAGTGCAGATGATGGTGTTGAAAGGTGGTATTTGCATAGTAAATTAACAGATGTGAGGGTGATTCACACTGACTCATGTTGTTGAAGTTGAGATTTGTATGCATTCCATGTCATCTCAGCTGGAGCGTTTGTTTACTTTTAAATCCTTTGTATACTTCAGTGACTGTAGCACAATACAAATATGGTAAATTCAGTATTAAATGATAGATTACATAATGTAAATTGACAGTGCACTTCAGTTTCCTGGTCATGTTGCAGCCTGGTGGTTACTTTTGATTCCCTTGACTGAGGCTGGTGGTAACAGTCTATAAAGGAATATTATACCATAATTTAAGCAAATACTATGTGGGCCTCTCTTTTTAGAGATGCCATGATATGCCTGAGATTGTTGCTTCTGAATTAAAGTATTTAATTTATTAATTTAACTGACACTTTTCTCCAAAGCAACTTAAGGTTAAGGTATTTACAACTATTTACTCGTTTATATAGCTAGATAATTTTACTGGAGCAATTTAGGATCAGTTCCTTGCTCAAGGATACTACAGCCAGAGGTGAGATTCAAACCTGTGACTTTTGGGTCCAAAGGCACTAATGCTAATTGCTGCACTGCAAGCTGTATCTCTTTGTCTATTATGTTTGAACGTCTTCCATGTGTCTGCACTGCAGTGACTCTTCAATGTGTCCCCACTACTGTAACCCACCCCCGCAGCTTGTACCCTCCAGGGCTGTCCCACCATTGTTCAGCATGGGACTTTCTGTTATCACTAGCGGGCTTGCTGTGCCCCCCCCCCCTTTTTCACTCCAGGCTCTCTAGATGGAATGTGGCACCTTGGCCATTGTGTCACACCCAATCATAGTCACGTTCATTTCACACTGTGATCGCGTACTAAAAACATGCAGATATGTTGTGGGTACAGAGCTCCTTGCGTCTATATACATATGAAAAACGAAACCTGCTATCACTTCTGTTATTGTGTATGAAGAAGGTGATGAGACTTTTTTGCGGCCCCCCTAGCCAGTATGAAGGACTAGTAGCAAAAATGTGCAACAAAAAAATTACTTGGGTTTGTCTGCTAATGTATTGATTGACTGCTGTTAGTGATGTGGGGTAATTGTGACAGGATAGAGAAGCACTGTGCAAAACTTAAGTTTATATCTATGTGTTGTGTATATGTGACTTCACACTGTGAATTGCACCATTTAGCAGAAGTATGAAATACGCTGTTGTTTTTGGCACATTGACTTGCTCTAGCAACTTCCCCATGTTGGTATTCAGAGTCATTAACCATAGATGTGATCTGTTGGATTTCTTTTTATTTTCATTCCTTTTTTTAATGCAGGCTAAGAGTGCATGAGATCCTGTTCCACTGACCGACCCCCCCCCCACCCCACCACCACCTCCCTAGCACTACACACAAAGAGAAATGCAGATTAAAGACCCTTCATGGGACATTCCCCCAGGGCACAGCATCTGCGAGGGTCACGAGGAGGAGCCCCCAGGGCCAAATGGTGGCACATACAACCTTGCTTGTTGGTGGACTGCAGCAGACAGAGAAGATCAGCCACACGGTTTCTTGGAGGCCCTTTCTGTTTGACATACTGCGTTTAACTGTTCATTTTCCACCTTTGTAAAATATTGTCATTTAGCTCTATGTTTCGCCGTGGATTCTAAAAACCCAAAGACAGAACTGATGTTCAAACAACGGAAACCATATGGGCATTCGCAACCCCCATGCTAAACAGGCAGTATCATATAGGCTACTGTTAATTTTCATAACTTAAGGGTAGTAATAATACGCAATGTTACATGGGACAGGAAAGCGATATATTGGAAACGTTGCACGTTTAGACTCCAAAAATGAGTGTGTTCTGAAGGAGTCTGAGAATGAATCTAGAGCTTGTCAATTTCCCAGCACATCCATTTGGGGTATTATTCCCATTTGAAAGTCTTTGCAAATCCAAATCAAGTCCAGGTCTTTCTCTGAGATGTACGTTGCTTTGGAGAGAAGCATCTGCTAAATGAATAAATGTAAATGTAAGTGATGTTGCAGTGTTACTGTAACCAATATGAATTGGGTAGGAAAGAGGAAATACACGGAAAACGACACAGTCAAGGGTTTTCAGACATCTTTTTTAAAAAATTTTTAATCCTCTGTCCACAGTAAGAACATCATGGGGAAAATGGTGTTGGCATTTTGTAGGGGGAGGATTTCACAGTTTCAGAACATGAGGGAATGAGAGGCACCTCCCCTTCTTACATCTTCTCCCGTCACCTTAGTGTGTCCACCATTACTGTGACACCCTTCGCCCTCTTCGTGTTCCTTCGCCTTTCTCGAACATTATGGCCTTGTCAAGAGAATGCTCACACACTCGCAATCCCTAAAAACCGAATAACAAGTGATGTCACTGATATTTGACAGTGTTTTTGATTACAGCTGTATCATCTGAGTGCTGCTTTTGTGAAGCCCCACATGGAGTCAAATGAGGTCTCCAGCATCTCACCGCTTCCAGTTCCCAATTTCTGTCGCTGTGTGAGAGCAAGTAGACGTAATGGTGTGATCTGGTGTGTTCTGCATACTGGGTCAAACTGGATTCATGTTTCCCTCTGGCATGTTGCAGTTTAGCAAATGACACATGAAATGGATTTTCAAAGCAATGCCCGTTTTAAGATTCCATTGGTTTCACCAGTGTTGGTGTTTTGAGTTGTCTCAGTAAAAGCAACCAATTTTGAATAATCATGGTTCGTACTTCTTGCTTAGTTGTTCTGTTTATGAACCTACGTATCTCCGAGCCGACATTCTTCTCAATAGCCTTTCGCATTTTTTTGATAAATAGTAGTTAACGGGAACACTAGGAAAGGGGGTTATTCATTATCCAGTACCCTTTCTTCTGCCTTCGTGTTGCCGTGCTCACACACATTCGTGCTGTGCCTTTGCTCTTATTGCCGGGCCTTGTCTCACGAGGCCCCAAGCTGCTGCACAAAGTCTGAGAAAAATTTTGAAAGGTTGTTGGAAGGCGAATGACCCAGTTCAGTCAAAGCTGCAACGAACGAGGGAACGTGGTGTTCCCCCCTCGTAAACCCCTCCCCAGCCCTTCATCTGAGCCGACGCTATGGAGGCAAGGCGCAAGAACGGCACAGCGGACGCTACAGAAGCACGCACTCCCATGGGCGTGCCGGCACAGGGAAGAGAGGAGCTTGCCTCATCAAGGCTTTGTCGCATTCAGCTTCACACACTCAGCTGAATCGCGTAAATGTTGAGCCACATAAAGGACTTTGGAGGTCACAGAACCATAGGAAGCTATAACGTTAACTTGTAAAAATGATTCTGTAGGCCGTTTACATTCATTTGGCTGATGCTTTTCTCCAAAACAACTTAGTGTTCAGGGAGTTACACTGATTTACTCATTTATAGAGCAGGGTAATTTTTATTTATTTTTTTTAACTGGAGCAATTCGGGGTAAGAACCTTGCTCAAGGCTACTGCCACTGGAGAAATTTCAGCCTTTTGATTCCAAAGTCTCAGCTCTAACCATGGTGCAACCTACTGCCCCATTGCTTTCATGAATTAATGTGCTTTTCTGTTGCTTTACCCTTAAAGTATTTGCCCTCAGCTGCTCAAGTAAAAAATACTGCGTAGATGGATATTTTAAGTTTTGAAACCAAACACTTTAAGTCACTGTGGAGAAGGAACAGAGCAAAATTATGTTAAAAATAGGGATGGGTTAGACCACTCAAAACAACATGTTTAACCATAGCTTTACTAAATGTGATAGCAATGCTGGTTTAGCCTAAATACATGACAAATACTATAGTAAGTTTAGGACTTTGACATTCATTTAGCAGAGACTTCTGTCCAAGTGACATCCAATGAACTCTGTGTAGTGTTATCAGCCCACACACCTCATTCAGCAAGTTGACTTACACTGCTAGATACACTTCTTACATTGGGTCACTCATCCATACATCAGTGAAATGCACTCTATGTCCCTCACACAATATGGGTGATTTTTGGAGTCACCAGTCCACCTGAACAGATTGTCTGTGGACTGTGGGAGGAAACCCACGCAGACTGAACAGGGATTGAACCCATGTCTTCCCGCACCAACCAGGTGCTGTGAGAGAGCAGTGGAATTCGCTGCGCTGCCAACTTCTCTCCAAAAGAAGTAACGACAACTTGAATGTCTCTAAACTTTACATAACGCTCACACTTTTAATCCGGTCGCATGTAAAATGTTGCCTTTTATTTTGTTCAGAATGCGTTGTAACATCAAGCTTTTCTTTAAGCATCAAAGCTTTTCTTATAGGTTCAAGCTTTTATCACCGGCGTTCTTCTTCGACACCATCACTTTACCCACATACAGAACATTCAGTGAAAAAAGCGCAAAATTTGCAGAAAATGCCAGTTAGCACTTGCGCAACAAAGGACATGGGATAACTGAATGTCGCATGCATTCCTCCATGGACCGCTGTGTTTCGAGTCAAAATGTCCACATATTAGGGATGAGTTTGCTTATAAAGGCAGTGGGTGTGGTGGCGCAGTGGGTTGGACCAGGGCCTGCTTTCCGGTGGGTCTGGGGTTCGAGTCCCGCTTGGGGTGCCTTGCGATGGACTGGCATCCCGTCCTGGGTGTGTCCCTTGTGCCCTGAGCTGTCGGGTAGACTCTGGTTCCCCGCGACCCTGTATGGGACAAGTGGCTCAGATGGCGTGTGTGTTGCTTATAAAGCAACACATATTTTACATTGTATAGATGTCTTCCCCTACTCACTGGTTCTGTTTGCCAGTTCTTCTGCTCATCAGTTCCCACTTTGGAAACTGGCATAATATAGAGATTATTCTACCATAATTTGCCTGCACAAAGTTAAAAATGTGCAGGGTTATGTAAGGGGTGTCTTAGCGATGGAGTCCACAGTGCCTTAGTCACTTTGAACTGATTGAAGTTAGAGAGCCTGGCACATACCTCACTCCTCAGAAGCTGCCGTTGCAAGTGGTTTCTGTGGCCTAAAAGAGATGATACTCTCATTCTTTTACTTTTTCTCTTACGTGGAAGCAGTGACAGTGCAACCTCTCATAATCCAGATTTGATTGATATGACTTATTACTGTAACCAGAAATAAAAAGGTTTTAAACTGCCATGACATACACCTCATCTTGTGGTTGTGACTTTCTTTTTTTAAATATTTCTCATTGCGTCATTTGCTCTGTTTACTTTTCAGAAGGTGTGAACGTGGGGGACTTTACATGGAAATTTACATTTTCCCTATGTTTGCAGTTGACGTACAGTACATGTGTACTTAAAACCAACGTTTGTTTCATAGCTCTTGTCATTCTGTTTTTCAGCCCCGACAACATCGGTACCTGCTGGTACATCCTCCTGTCTGGCTCTGTGTTCATCAAAGAGTCTATGTTCTTACCAAGAAGCAGGTACGTCAAAATAGCAAAGCATTCGTTGAACATATCAACAATGAGAACTGAACCTGAGCAATTGCACCTAGATGAAATTATCAGTATTAAGTTATTTACTGTCTAATGGAACTGGAGTGTAATCTGTGTGTTTCAGTTTCTGTTTTCTGAACATTCCATACAAGATTTATTATTATTATTTATTTATTGTTGCACCATTGTGTCAGATGCATTGGGTTCCTTGCAAAGTTAAAGATCTCTGGTCCTGCTTAAGGCACCAGCTACTTCCCAGAAGTTCGTATTTACGGGCATGATTAAACTCTGAATTAAGGAATGCCAAGCTGGGACCTCCAGTTGGACTTCTCCTTCCTGGCTACAATCCTTGAGAACCCTGTTCCTCACCTGGTTCCCTGTTTACACCTTTGAAAGGGTCGGAGGACTGAGGTTTTGACCATACATTCAGATCTGGCTCAGTGAAAAAGGAGTGTGCGTGTCTCCCCCCCCCGGGTTCCAATGGAACGTTCGTTTCAGCTGAATGGGCGGCTATAGAAATTGCCCTCCATGTGCACATGTGTGTTACTCTGCTCTATCAAGGGTTGAGTTAATGTACAGAGTCAGCGTAGTGAGTCCGGTAAATACGAAGTAATAATGGTTCATCACGAGGGGGGCGCAGTGGTTTGGACCGGGTCCTGCTCTCCGGTGGGTCTGGGGTTCGAGTCCCGCTTGGGGTGCCTTGTGGCGGACTGGCATCCCGTCCTGGGTGTGTCCCCTCCCCCTCCGGCCTTACGCCCTGTGTTACCGGGTAGGCTCCGGTTCCCCGTGACCCCGTATGGGACAAGCGGTTCCGAGAGAGAGTGTGTGTGTGTGTGTGTGTGTGTGTGTGTGTGTGTGTGTGTGTGTAAAATGGTTCATCACTTTGGAGAAAAGCATCTGCTGAATTAGTAAGTGTAAATGTAAAAAGGTGGTGTAAAGTTGAATGATGAAGTGACTGACCTTCCTTGTACTGAGGGGAGGAAGAGCGGATCCTTCCCTGCAGCAGCATGAGGACAGGAGACTTTTGAACACTGCAGC
Organism: Scleropages formosus; assembly: GCF_900964775.1. Taxonomy (NCBI): domain Eukaryota; kingdom Metazoa; phylum Chordata; class Actinopteri; order Osteoglossiformes; family Osteoglossidae; genus Scleropages; species Scleropages formosus. The sequence continues at coordinate 5,947,174 of NC_041810.1, read as the reverse complement.
TAGGAAATTGGTTTTGACACGGAGGCTCGGGGGACCCTGGTGGGAGTAACTGGAGCTCATAAATGCACCACAGTGGCAACGGTTCTGCATTTCGGGAGCCATTGCTGTAGGCAAACCTCATATTCTGCTGCTCTGTATAAATCAGGTAGATACTGGTTTCGAGGAAGGACGACTTGGGAGGTAATTAAATAAAGAGTCATAAGAGAGCACTCTTCTATTTAGAAGCTTGCCGTGCAACTGGGAACACACGAACCCGTGAGTTTGTAAAAATTGCACAGAGCAACTGTGCAGCGATTGTACACGCACTGTCTTTTATTGCACTGTCTTCCAAAATATGATGAGCCGATTTTAAAAAAAAAAAAAAAAAAAAAAAAGGCGATGAGCTATGAAAGGGTGTCCTGTTCAGAGAGGGGCCAGCACTTGGGCTTGAGTGGTCTGCCTTTTATCTGCGTTACTGGGCTGCCAGCGTCAATGTTCTGTTAATGAAAAATTGTAAGGAAATCTCCTTCTGTACTCTGCCTCTCACATAAAATGAATATCGATCGCTCGTTTATAAATATTGCGCTTCCTCGTGGGAGCAGCTGACACTTCCTGGAGCTGTGTCCTTGCGTACAGCTTCGCTGGTGGGCTCCGTCTTGGCCTGCACCCAGTGATAACACAAGAATTTATGGTCTTGGTTTGATTCTGTGGGGCTCTAAACCCACAGCCATCTGGTGTAGACAGAGAAGCTCTTTGTTGAGCACATTTTGATCCCAGTCTGTTTAAACTGTAGGGTTTATTCCACAGGTTTCAGGATACAATGTAAATCATTCGTAAACCCGGTCAGATTAATGGCATTTATTTAGCTGAAGCTTTCCTCCAAAGTGACTAAGACTGTTTGGCTACTTAGGATGTTTTTTCCTATTTATACCACAGGGTAATTTTTGCGAGAGAAATTCGTAATAAGTACCTTGCACAAGGAGGTGAGATTTGAACCTGGGTCCTTCAAGTTCCAGGCAGTAGCTGTAACTACCTGTGGTACCCAGTGGCCCCTGTTTTGCTTTAGTAATTTTAATTGACTTTCCTATTGTGGCATTCATAATCAAGATAATTTGCTCAAACAGCAATTACTATATAGATGGGTAAATCATTGCAAGCAGTCATGCATCCAAACTCCACTTTGTAAGTCACTTTAGAGGCGGGCATCAGCTTAAAAGATGACAAATTAATAAACCGTAATCACTTTTCCTGCATTTCAATATTGGCAGAAGAAAGCCGAGTCCTTGCAGAAAGTTACAGTTTCCACAAAAAGCAGCTCCATTCTGTCAAAAACCAATTCCTGATGGCATGCAGCCACGCTTAGTTTTGGCATTCTTACCCATAATTCCTTTCATATGAAGGTTTAGAAGAGCATTGTTAGCCTTTTTCTGTCTGTAGTACATTTATTTATTCATTTGGCTGACACTTTTCTCCAATGCGACTTAGAATTATTTACCCATTTATACTGGTGGGTAATTTTACTGGAGCAATTTAGGGTAGATACCATGGTAACGTCCCTGAACTTCAAGGGTACTACAGCTCTAACCACTACGCTACTTGCTGCCTGTACAGTAGTAAAGTTTCTGGTTTTGTGTGGACCAATTTGTGTTTGGAATCCTTAACAAAAACTTCTGGGAAGAGATGTGTATGTGGTGTCGATGGGGGAGGTGGCTGTTTACTCTCCAGCTGGGGGCTCACGCGAAGGCTTGGCACACAATTAAGAGCTGGTGGGAGGGGAAACGGGGTGGGGAACAGCACACTGTACACATAGCGGACTGTCACAGTGGCCAAGTCTCTGCACGGGAAAGCACATTGTTCAAGGACTGCCAACATCAGCCCCCCCCAGGGCGAACGGCAAGCCAGTGGAGAGCAGAGCGGCTTAGATCTTAATCTCTGAGTTGTGCGTGGAGTAGCAGGAAGCTGGCGGTGAGTTCACGGTGGGCTGGGGCCGTGGGAGGGGCACACTGTTATTGTACGCGCTGGAAGCTAACTTTCCGATTTGAAAGCAGATTTGCTGCAGGTGAACTTTGTTCATGACTCTCTCTATACGTATATGCAAGAGGGAGGCTGCCCATCGCTGCCTTAAGAGTTAATGCTTTCCATGCTTCTAGTGCTTTAAGGGTGAACACTGCAGCGTAGCAGGACCTCTTTGAGACACTGTACGTCCTCCTTTAGTTTGTCGATAAATGGCGGCCTCAAACATTTCAACAACTCAAGTTGGTCTTGATCAGTAGCCTCGAACCAACGTGTCCATGTGCGACAGTGTCGTTGGGTTTGGACCCTGCTCTGTGCTCCTCTGCGCTGCTGACACCAGGCAATGTGGAGGCTACAGCTGTCACCTTGCATTTCAACCCAGGTTTGAATTCAGCTTGTGGTCTGCTGTCCTTGAGCATGGTAACGTCCCTGAACTTCTCCAGTCGAAATGGCTTGGATGTAAAAATAGACAAGTTTTTTTGGAGGGAAGCACCGGCAAACATATAGCGGTATATGTGAATCTGTAGGTTGTTCACAGGTGAAGGTGCAAGAGCTTGGAAAGTTTGCATGGCTTTAGACATTTACTTCTGCTCACATGTAAGAATTTTGAGTTATTAGCATCTTCACTTTTGTAGTTTTTTTTTTTTTTTTTTAATTTATTGTGTCAATGTTGAGAGGGGGCGCAGTGGGTTTAGCCGGGTCCCGCTCTCTGATGAGTCTGAGGTCTTGCTTGGGGTGCCTTGCAACAAACTGGTGCCCCCTCCAGCCCTGCGCCCTGTGTTGCTGGGTTAGGCTCCAGTTTGCTGCGACTCTGCTCAGGACAAGCGATTTCAGACAGTGCGTGTCAGTGTTTAATTAACATAAAATCATTTTTTAGCATTAACATTTCCATTGTTATCTAGCACATTCTATCATGTCACATTAACTTTTTTAAAAAAAAGGAATGTTGTTTTTATGTTTTTTTTTTTTTATATATATATATATATATATATATATATATATATATATAGGGGATGCGGTGGCGCAGTGGGTTGGACCGCAGTCCTGCTCTCCGGTGGGTCTGGGGTTCAAGTCCCGCTTGGGGTGCCTTGCGGCGGACTGGCGTCCCGTCCTGGGTGTGTCCCCTTCCCCCTCCGGCCTTACGCCCTGTGTTGCCGGGTAGGCTCCGGTTCCCCGTGACCCCGTATGGGACAAGCGGTTCCGAGAGAGTGTGTGTGTGTATGTATGTATGTATGTATGTATGTGTGCGTGTGTGTAATATAATATATATGTATCCAGCACGTGGCTCTCCATTTCACAAAGTACGCAGGAAAACTTGTCAATTATATACCTACTATAAATTCTCTTGAATCACACGATGAGAGTTACACACAGACACACGCACTTGAATACACAGCGTGCCTTGGCTGATGGCAGCGAGTGACAAAACAGCAGACAGAGAGAAGGGTGGACTTGATGTCCCTGTTCAGCTGGCGTCTTTGTGTCTCTTGTCCGGTGACTGTTTTGTTTTGTGCTGTTGGTTCTCTGGAGCTTTTTTGCAATTTCTTTGTTACAATACTTACATTCACTCCAATTTGAGTACTGCACCTTGCTTCTGAATTGAGCATCCATCCATCCATCCATCTTCCTCCGCTTTTATCCGGGGCCGGGTCGCGGGGGCAGGAGTCCGAGCAGAGTACTCCAGACTTCCCTCTCCCCGCACACCTCCTCCAGTTCCTCTGGGGGAACCCCAAGGCGTTCCCAGGCCAGCCGGGAGACATAGTCTCTCCAACGTGTCCTGGGTCTGCCCCGAGGCCTCCTCCCAGTGGGACAAGCCCGGAGCACCTCCCCAGGGAGGCGTCCAGGAGGCATCCGGAACAGATGCCCGAGCCACCTCAACTGGCTCCTCTCAATGCGGAGGAGCAGCGGCTCTACTCCGAGCTCCTCCCGGGTGACTGAGCTCCTCACCCTATCCCTAAGGGTGCGCCCAGCCACTCTGCGGAGGAAACTCATTTCTGCCGCTTGTATCCGCGATCTCATTCTTTCGGTCATGATCCAGAGTTCATGACCATAGGTGAGGGTAGGAACGTAGATCGACCGGTAAATTGAGAGCTTCGCCTTACGACTCAGCTCCCTCTTCACCACAACAGACCGGTACAATGACCGCATTACTGCGGACGCCGCACCGATCCGCCTGTCAACCTGCCGCTCCATTTTTCCCTCACTCGTGAACAAGACCCCGAGATACTTAAACTCCTCCACTTGAGGGAGCAACTCCCCCCTAACCCGAAGGGAGCAATCCACCTTTTTCCGACTGAGAACCATGGCCTCGGATTTGGAGGTGCTGATTCTCATCCCCGCCGCTTCGCACTCGGCTGCAAACCTCCCCAGTGCACGCTGCAAGTCTTGACTTGATGAAGCCAACAGGACCACATCGTCCGCAAAAAGCAGAGACGAGATCTCGCGGCCACCAAAACAGACACCCTCCGTTCCCTGACTGCGCCTAGAAATTCTGTCCATAAAGATAATGAACAGAATCGGTGACAAAGGGCAGCCCTGGCGGAGTCCAACATGCACCGGGAACAGGTCTGACTTACTACCGGCAATGCGAACCAAGCTCCTGCTCCGGTCATACAGGGAACGAACAGCCCGTAGCAACGAGCCCCGAACCCCATAATCCCGAAGTACCCCCCACAGGATGCCACGAGGGACACGGTCGAATGCCTTCTCCAGGTCCACAAAACACATATGGACTGGTTGGGCAAACTCCCACGAACCCTCCAGCACCCTAGTGAGGGTATAGAGCTGGTCCAGTGTTCCACGGCCAGGGCGAAAACCGCATTGCTCCTCCTGAATCCGAGGTTCGACTATCGGTCGGATTCTCCTCTCCAGTACCCTGGCATAGACTTTCCCAGGGAGGCTAAGGAGTGTGATCCCCCTGTAGTTGGAACACAATCTCCGGTCCCCCTTCTTAAAAAGAGGGACCACCACCCCGGTCTGCCAGTCCAGAGGCACCGTTCCCGAACTCCACGCGATGCTGCAGAGGCGTGTCAGCCAAGACAGCCCCACAACATCCAGAGACTTGAGAAACTCGGGGCGGATCTCATCCACCCCCGGAGCCTTGCCACCGAGGAGTTTTTTGACTACCTCAGCAACTTCAGCCAGGGTAATGGACGAGTCCCCCTCCGAGTCCCCAGCCTCAGCTTCCTCTACGGAAGGCGTGTCGGAGGGATTGAGGAGATCCTCAAAGTACTCCTTCCACCACCCGAGAACATCCTCAGCTGAGGTCAGCAGCGCACCACTTCCACTGTAAACAGTGTTCGTGGAACACCGCTTCCCCCCTCTGAGTCGCCGGACGGTTTGCCAGAATCTCTTTGAGGCCGACCGAAAGTCTTCCTCCATGGCCTCACCGAACTCCTCCCAAGCCCGAGTTTTTGCCGCGGCGACTGCCAGAGCCGCGCTCCGTTTGGCCCGTCGGTACCTGTCAGCTGCTTCAGGAGTCCCATGAGCCAGCCAGGCCCGATAGAACTCCTTCTTCAACTTGACGGCATCCCTTACTTCCGGTGTCCACCACCGTGTTCGGGGATTGCCGCCGCGACAGGCACCGGAGACCTTATGGCCGCAGCTCCGAACCGCCGCACCGACAATGGAGGAGCGGAACATAGTCCATTCGGACTCAATGTCCCCCACCTCCCTCGGGACCTGGTTGAAGCTCTGTCGGAGGTGGGAGTTGAAGACCTCTCTGACAGGGGCCTCCGCCAAACGTTCCCAACAGACCCTCACTATGCGTTTGGGCCTGCCAGGTCTGTCCAGCTTTTTCCCCCGCCATCGAATCCAACTCACCACCAGGTGGTGATCAGTTGACAGCTCAGCCCCTCTCTTCACCCGAGTGTCCAAGACATATGGCCGAAGGTCAGAAGAAACGACTACAAAGTCGATCATCGACCTCCGACCTAGGGTGTCCTGGTGCCAAGTGCACTGGTGGACACCCTTATGCATGAACATGGTGTTCGTTATGGATAAACCGCGACTAGCACAGAAATCCAATAACAACTCACCGCTCGGGTTCAGATCAAGGAGGCCGTTCCTCCCAATCACGCCCCTCCAGGTATCACTGTCGCTGCCCACGTGGGCGTTAAAGTCCCCCAGTAGAACGACAGAGTCCCCAGTAGGAGCGCTTTCCAGCACGCCCCCCAGGGACTCTAAAAAGTCCGGGTACTCTACACTGCCGCTAGGCGCATAAGCACAAACGACAGTGAGAGACCGTTCCCTGACCCGAAGGCGTAGGGAGATGACCCTCTCATTCACCGGGGTAGACTCCAACACATGGCGGCTGAACTGGGGGGCTATTAATAAGCCCACACCAGCCCGCCGCCTCTCACCTTGGGCAACGCCAGAATAGTGGAGAGTCCACCCTCGATCGAGTAGAGTGGTTCCAGAACCCAAGCTGTGAGTGGAAGTGAGCCCGACTATATCTAGACGGTATCTCTCAACTTCCCGCACCAGCTCAGGCTCCTTCCCCGCCAGTGAGGTGACATTCCAAGTCCCAAAAACCAGAGTTGGCGCCCAAGGTTTGGGTCGGCCGGGCACTCGGCCCCGACCACCGCCCAAATCACAACGCACCGGCCCCTTACGGTTTCTCCGGCAGGTGGTGAGCCCACCGAAGAGCGGCTCCACGTCATGGCTTCGGGCTGAGCCCGGCCAGGCCCCGTGGGCATAGACCTGGCCACCAGGCGCTCGCATGCGAGCCCCCCCCCCCCAGGCCTGGCTCCAGGGTGGGGCCCCGGTGACCCCATACCGGGCGGGGTAAACGGACGCCTTGCTTTTTCCTTCATAAGGGGTTTTTGAACTGAGCAGGAAAAAAAAAATCTGAAATGAATGTAGGACAGCCGAAATGGTGGAATCTGTACTACTTGATCGGAATGAAAAATAAGCTCATTTATGTGATGCACAATGTAGTGCTTTCAGTTTTTAAAGAATATAACATTAAATGGCATTAAGACACACAGGACGCGCGTCTATAACACATTTCAAGGTCAATCTCGGGAGGACAGGGTATCTGAACCAAGAAGTAAATTTTCATCAGAAAATCAAAATATTTTTCTTACAGCAAATTTAAGGAATATTTTTGAGCAAGTCGCTGACATAATATGTCCTGAAGGGGGGGAAAACAATGCATTTTACTAAAAGAAGCTAATACCATAGCCCTTACTGTTGAGAACACTTTTAAAAAAAAAAAACTTGGCATTTCAAGTGGTCTTCCGTCACATTTAATGAAAGCACAGATGTCGATGACACAGCACATTTACAAATATTTATAGGTGGTGTTGGCGAAGGTTATAATATTACTGAAGAAAAGTAACCTTAATCGTACTTAAACTACCAAAACCATTGATTTATTTGAGGGTGTAACTGAAACGCTGAAGTGACTTGGCTTGCATGCGACTAATAGACCCGGTTAAAAACTGAGTCAAGAGGCAAATGAAGTTGGAAATAACACTTTTGTAGTAAAATTGGGGCGCACAGTGGTACAGCGAATAGTGTTACAGTCTCACAGCACCTGGGTGGTGCAAGAGGACATAGGTTCGATCCCCACTTAGTCTGTGTAGAGTTTGCATGTTCTTCCTGTGTCTGCGTGGGTGCTCTGGTTTCCTCCCACACTACAAAGACATGCTGTCCAGGTTCCCCCATAGTGTGTGAGTGACAGAGAGAGTGTGTTCCACTGGTGTATGGATGAGTGACCCAGTGTAAGTAGTGCATCTAGCAGTGTAAGTCACCACGGTGAATAAGATGTGTGGGCTGATAACACTACGTAGTATCCATTGGAAGTCACTTTGGAGAAAAGTGTCTGCTAAGTAAATAAATGTAAATGTAATGGCTCTTGGTTTATTGAAACCAGCTTTGGTTCTGAAGTATATTTACCTGGGGTGGTGCGGTGCATCTTTTTGTTAACGTCCACTTTCTCTCTTGCAGCTTTGGCAAGCGTTCGGCGGGCAGCCTGAGACGTGGGTGCGAGTGCATCGTGTTGGAGCCCTCAGAGATGATTGTGGTAAGTAGGGATGGGTATCGAGAACCGGTACTAAATTGGTACTGGTTCTTGACTGGTCAGTACCGAAATATTGATCAGCTCCTGGAAAAACGGTGCTGCTATCTGTATTTATGTAACGTTAATTCATTACCTTCTACACACGACCATAAAGCAGTCCTTTTCAAATTCCTGACCATCCCCTAATGATGACGAAGCTGTCAGTGTCAGGTGATTACTTTTGATGTTGCGTAATGCATGTTCACATTGTGTGCTCTCCAGTCATGTTTGACACAGCAAAACATTTTAGAGTGTGGGCTCACTTTACTAAATCTAATTCAAATGCAGCTAAATGCAATATATGTGAAAAGGTAGTTGCGTGTGAAGAGGGTAACACCAGCGACCTCATGAAACACTTAGAAATACATTCTATAAATCTGAAGCAGTGCAGCAGGTTTGCTTTTTTAGCAAAGCAGCTGCTGCACCTAAGTCCTCGACTCGGTGCAGCCTCCTGGCTCCGATGCTGATGGGATTTTCCAAACTAAAAATGCGAGTGTCTCGACCTCGTCGACTCAAGGTAACACTCGTTCTCGTTGTAAAACTAGGTTTGTAGTTAACTCAGTCAGGACACAGTTGGCATCAGTTTTAAACACTCCTTCTCTATATAATTTCTGTATAATCTCTATATTGTATTGTTCTGTTTACATATCTTTACTCTTCACGAACGTTAATTTCTTTTTCTTTTTTTTTTTTTTTCTGTTAGCTTCTTAGAACCTCAAGGACTATAGTTCTCTGGTAATTGTAATATTGTTTGTTTAGCTTCTGGTAGTGAAGCAGTATTAAAGCACATCACCACCAGACATTTGTTGACCAGACATTTGTAGCAGTTGCTACTTCCTCATATTGAAACTCAGGAAACAATTCAACTTATTTCTGCAAAAAAAAATAATAATAAAGTAACTGCTGAATCTTCTCATACCTTTTTATATCATCATGTCTTTATTTTTTACACCAAATTATGGAGAGTAGTATCAATAAGAGTATAAACAAGCAGTATTGGGGTATCGATCGGTATCGATAAAATCCTAACGATACCCATCCCTAGTGGTAAGTGTTCGTTCAGTATGAAACCCTGCTTCAACATCAGCACTCAGGGATTAAATGTTAGTTTATGTTTGTATTATGCAGGTTATAGGAAAGAGGCTGGGGGCTAAGAGAACGGGGGCAGCATGTACTGTGTGCTGTACTGGTTAGAGTCATTGCCTTGGAATCATAGGACCCTGGTTTTTGAATCTCACCCCTTTCTGTAGTACTGTTGGTTGATAGATACACTGAATTGAAAAGACGAGAAGACTCTCCTGTGTAAATGGTTGAATAACTGTAAAATTATGTATCTAATAAATCACTTTTGACAAAGGCATCAACAAAGTAAAACAAATATTTGATTGACACTTCTCTCCAAGTGTTAAGTTGCATGCAGTTATTTGCCCATGTATACAGCTAACTAATTTTTACTCTGGAGCAATTCAGGATGGGTACCTTGCTAAAGGCTACAACTGGAGGAGATGGGATTTAAACCTTTATCTTTTGATTGCAAGGCCTTGGCTCTAGCTGCCAGTACTGTGGCCTTATTAAATAATGTTTATGGAGTATTGACATTTGAGATTAAATTAATAGCATTTCATATGTTTAAATTTCAGGGTTTTTCATTCCCTTGTAAGTTATTATTTTCCTTAAATATCAGTATATTTGATACGTTGTGCTATAGACTGTACAGTAGGCTAGAGTAACATTCCCTTTTCCTAGTTTTTGTTGGCCATGGTTTCCATGGAAACAGTGTATTTTGTCCTGTGAAATGTGCACAGGTTGTTGTCTAACCTCCTGAATCTTCATGTAATTTAGGCAGTTATACAGGCTGCTGTACAGCTACAGTTGTAATGCAGGGTGTTGGACAAGCTCTGGACTGTTTTCTGGTCCCCACTGGTTGCCATAGCAGCTGATGCTGTTAAATGACTTGCTGCTCTACAGGGAGGAAAGATATGGAAATGCAAGCAATCTGATCAGCCTGAAACAGTCTGAATTTTGTTATCACAGAATATCATTTTTTTTATCCATCTCCCCAAATAGGTACCTAGTGATTAAGGTTAAAAAATAAAAAAAAAAAAAAATAAATAAAAATAATAATAATTCTCGTCCTCGACTTCGGTGCTGTTCCCTCTAAATCAGCTTTGTTGTAAGTCATAAACCCTTATACTGTATTATAGAAATATTTAATATGCAGGAATGCTACTATGGGGGGGCGCGGTGGCACAGTGGCGCAGTGGGTTGGACCACGGTCCTGCTCTCTGGTGGGTCTGGGGTTCGAGTCCCGCTTGGGGTGCCTTGCGACGGACTGGCGTCCCGTCCTGGGTGTGTCCCCTCCCCCTCCGGCCTTACGCCCTGTGTTACCGGGTAGGCTCCGGTTCCCTGCGACCCCGTATGGGACAAGTGGTTCTGAAAATGTGTGTGTGCGCGCTACTATACTAATTTAACACAATGTTAAAATAATGCTAATAAAGAAAAATAATAGTATTCAGTTTTCATTCTGCTATTGTAATGTTGCGTGCTAACCATTGTAAAAAGTAGCGAATTGATTGCAAACGGTCTGTCTGTAAAGGACTCGAGTATAATAAAGTTGACAGCTATCGAAAGTATTGGTCGTCGTAAGTCATGTATGTCATAAGTCAAGGACTACAAGTACGAGCATAACCCCATTAATATGTAGCAGTGAAGGGTACTTTATTTTCCCAGTGTCTCCCCTCAAGCCTTTTCCGTATCATAACTGTGCAGTTATCTAGGAATATACTCACCACTTGGGACACTTAAGGCCGTCGCACTGAGGAATATCACTCAACTTTACGTGCAAGGGCTGATGCATCTACAGTGGTAATTTTTCTTGCTGGAAGATACTGTGTTGAGACTTTCCTGAAACCCTCATCACAAAATCTAAGAACATTCATTGCTTCATCCACTATGTGTTTAGCGGCTTTCCGTGCATTTGATGAGAGCAGGGCTGTTTTTTAGCTTCGCTGACAGCTGATTTTTAAGGTGCTGGGCAATGCTGTGTGCGCACAAGAAATTTGCAAATTGGATACCATCGCTCTTGAGAGTGCATTCTTATCTTCTGCCAGTTTCTTAATTAAATGTACTAATGGATCAGTAAAAGTGAATGATAGGTCCTGTTCAGCATTGAATGTACAAATGCATGTCTTTTGATCACACACTTGATTGGTCATTAATATTTTTTACTGCAGTGGTGGCTGAGGCTCCAGGGAGCACTGGGGTGTGTTGCAAGGCACAAACAGCGCTTTTTTTTTTTTTTTTTCTCTTCTTTTTTCCTGCCTTGTGTCCACACTGTGTTGAAGGAGTGCCTACATGCCATTACTTCCATATACTAACTTTTTGCAAGCTGTACAAAAGAATATGCATGGCCTCTTTCAACTTTTAGCACAACAGGCTAAAAGGGTTTCTGTCGGCATCTTTCTCTTTAACCCAAGCTCACCTGCATCTGTTTTTACTGAATTTTGAAGAAACATTACATCCATCCTGGGTTTAGTGGATGATGTCTACATTTTCCGTCTAGGAAAATTAGCTAACTGTTATATTATTCATCTGGTTATATCCTAACAGAAGACTGTGTGGCCGTGCTGTGAACATATAAGTTGAGTTAGCTACTTAAGAACGTATAAACTTATGGCTACTTAACAATAATTAATAACTACTTACTACTTATATTGCTACTTAATAATAATAACTAATGTTATACTATTCATCTAGTTACATCCTAACACAATCCTGCCTACCCGAGCTAGTTACTTAAGAACATAAACGTATAGCTAGTTAAAGTATACATTTTGGTTAATTGTACAGGTTTTCCCCATTTCCTGTGCACTGTGGCATCAGAAACCACTTCCACTTCAAGACTGAAAACTGGTAGGACAGAAAACTGGTAGCACATAAAAAGCCTTAAGTCACATGGCAGAACAATATGATCAGCAAATGGTGTGAGCAGTTACCTATTGTAATTATCCATTTTCGATATTGCTGTAATGTGAATTGACATTAATAAGTGACCTAAAATCCATAGGCTCCATCACTAACTGTGGAAAATTGAGGGCACTGGAGAAGTAGCCATTTCTCCGATTTCACTAAATTTTCTTTCTTCAATCATTTCTCCAAATCCCACTTCTATTAGTGGCTTCATATCACCAACTTCCCATGTTACGACCCTCAAAGGAAAAAGTTTCAGAACAGTTTCACTTGAGAAATTTTTAGAACTGCAGACAGTTTCACTAGTAAGTATAATTTAACTGAAGTCACACATAGTACCTTGTAGCTAGGTGTCACATTGCTAGTCCGGCCCATTGCCGCCCAGTGTTGTTATTTGTAACTGTGGAAACCACTGCGCTATGGATAGTATTCACTGTCACCTTGTACCTGTGCACAAAAAACATTGCCCTATGGACATACGGGAGATGGCTGGACTTACGGACTGTTAGCCACTGATCTCCCACTCACAAATCCAAAAATTAATTTTTGCAAAATACACATTACAAGTAAACATTGATCTCAAAAATGGCCTCTTTCCACTGTGTTGATGGAAAACTTTAATCATGGATAATATAACATGCTGTTAGTATGTCTGATTAACAGACTTTCTTTTTTTTCTTCATAATGCCATTTACTGATGGTGACCATGTGAACTTTATTTGCTTGCAGGGTTGTTCTGTGCTTCTGCTGATTGGGATCTTCATCCTTGTCATTCAAGCAAAATGGAAAATGATGAATTTCCTGTCTTGCTTGTTAATTCTGCCCACTTTGACAAACCTGAAATGTTTGTTACATGAATCCGTTTGTGCTTCATAACATGTTTTGGAAAGATGCTTTCGGAAACGTTACAAGAAAATGAGTCAAAACAGGCACGTGATGTTTGAAATTTAGACAGTAAATCGCGATGGCACCTGACAGTCAATGCCATCGGTTTGTTCTTTATGTTTGTTTCACTCTTCATCGAGCTGTGAGCTCGGTTGACGTAAACGTCTGTAGTACAGCCCACGCAAGTGCTATTTTGATTCTAGGAGGAAAAAGGGAAGAAGGGAGGGGAGAAACCTCACCCTGATATTTGTGTTTAGGTTGACTATATGGATGAAAATGAAGAGTACTTCCAGCGGCAAGTGTCATATCGCCAATCTCGAAGGAGGTTCCGCCGAATCAACCAGAAAGGGGAGCGGCAGACAATCATTGACACTGTGGAGCCCTACCCAGTAGGGAAGCCACCATTATCCAGAGGATACCATACGGTGAGTCAGATCTAGGGGGTGTAAAAGCCTCTTTTCTCTTCCTTTCTTGTTAAGTAAAGTGGATGACTAAGCGGAATTTAGCAGCGGGGTGTGTAGAGCTGCATTTATTTCTCACTGGTTGATGTTTATGTTGGTGGTTATGTCTTGTCAAACCCCATAGCCTCTGCACTGGGGGGCTCGTGGAGTCTGGAGCTCCGGAAGCTGTACTGGAGTCTGAGCGTCATTCTTAGCATGATCACAAAGAAGCAAGGGCCAATGGGGGGGGGGGGGGGGGGGGGGGGGTCATTGGCTTTTTTTAGAGAAGAGAATGGTGAACTTTCTCATGATCTACAATTGCTGCCTCTAGGCATCTGCTTGTGTGCACACGTTTGAACACATGCATATATGTTTGTTTGCTCAATAAAAATGGTTTTGCTGGGCTTAGGCCTGTGTGTGAAACAGTGGAACAGCAGCGGTACTCTTCCTATGAATGTGGAGAAATAGACGTTAGCTTCTTTTCACAGCACTTATGCTTGTAAAATACTCATGCATGTAATTCACACACTTTTGTGCTATTGCCTCTGAGCTGTTTAATAATTACAGCCTTCACATGTTTCCAGCACATGTACCTGATTAATAAGATATTTTCAAATGCTGCTGGTATCACAGGTCCAGTATATATTGATCAGAACTGATTTATCACCAGATATGTAATTTCCCAAAATCACATTACTGACGGTCTATTATAGACTAACTCTACATCTGTTGTTTAGCACTCTGTGTGTCTGCTGAGGGGAGTGCCCTGTAAAAATGAAGATACTGTAACGGTGCTGAGGGAGGCTGTGCGGATTAATGTAAATATTTAGCATTTGTCCACGGTACAGTTGTTTGTTGAAGGTACTTTCTTTGCTACAGCAAGATTTGTGATTAACCTGCCAAAGCTTTCCCATGTATCTCCTGCTCTCATTCCTCTCCGTTGGCTTCCTGTAGCTGCCCATATCAATTTTTTGCCTACAAGACAGTCTGTACCCCAATACCTTCAGGGCACGATCACTTCCTACAGCCCAGCAAGACTCTTACACTCCCCCACTTTTGGCTACCTGGCCCAGTATCAGAATAGACCCATAATCAAAAGTATGCTGGTTTTCAGTTTTGGATATGTTGTGGTGGAATGCGTTCCCCCTCTTTCCCTCTCTTCCTCTGAACTGCTGAGTCTCTCAACTTTCAAGGATCTCAATAGTCACCTCTTTATGATTCACTTCTCTCGTGATTCTGTAACAGCTACAAAAAATGCATCACTTCATCTCACAATCACCTTTGTACTTCTAGTGAATTCTGTAGGCAACTTCTTGTCCAATGCGTGTCTTCAGAAACCTTGGGTATTGGGCAAACTCTTATTTGATGTCATGTCAGCACCTAAAGGTCTTTGTTTATTGTGAAATGGACCTTTGTTTACGATGAGTTGTACATTGCATTGGAGAAAAGCACTTGCTAAATGAATAAATGTAAGTGTGAGGCCCTGTTGATGGGTTTCCAGTTCTAGTCTTTCTCCTGTAGGCTTGTACTGCCCGTGTCGATGCTCCCCAGATATCCTTTGCAGACATTCGTTATTAAGCAGTAAGCATCCAAAATATGAAACTGTACATTTTCATGGGATATTTTTCCCAGATGTCCCATGCTTCTACTCATTGGGTTCAAAAGATTTATTTATGTACCAGTCCATATGCTGCACAGCACTTATTTTCATGCACTGTGCATATTGCGCAACTGGCAAAAATTCAGGTTATGTGACATAGATGCAGTAATTTCCCCAAACAAATAATGATAGCTGCGCTTATTTGCCTATCACAGACTTGAGTGAAATGTTGCCTGTGTTAATTGTCTTAGCTTCCTTCTTTTTTGTATGGCAACTTTCTGTCCTTGTGTGCCCTGTGACCACAGTCCTTGGGTTTTCATGGTCTGATGAGCATTGCTGCTGTATCTTCTTGCCTGTGTCGTAGCAATGTTTCTTTCAGCATTCAGGTTTACATTATCAGATGTAAGAATTAAATGTTTCATAGAAGAGTAAAGACTAAAAACTGTACAACTTACTGAACGTAAGATACTAATCAAAACTTTGAGTAAATCTGGGTAATGTGCGAAGATGTGCTAAAGGAGTGTATGCTGATACTGTTTGCCCTTATCAAATCACTTGGTACCACATTCAGCTGCAGCTGCAGCTTTTCTGATGATGGCTTTACGGAAGTGCCTCTATTAACGTTTTCAGATCTCCCCCTTTTATTTTTGGCAACAGATGCACTGGCACATACATAATCAGACACTCAAAGGCATATTAGCATCTTGCTGTGACCGGACTCCGGTGCAATTAGAGTTGCTGAAACTTTGTTTTGAGGCCTGTCTGTTCCTTACTTCCTCTTTTACTCTTCTGCTTCCTTTCCTATTTTTGTGAAGGGCACAGACCTTGATCTTTGTAAGGAAATCCTTTTCCTGCCATCCTGTTTAAACGGGGAACTCGAAATTTGAAGTGGGCCAACTTTGCTTCCTCTTTGGAGTTCCGGAGGCCGTGAGGGAATTTCACCACCAGAAAGTTTAAAGCAGCTCTTCTGTGAGATTCAGCCAGTGAGGGAATTTGGGCCTTATTAATAAGTTGGCATCTTGCCCTTATTGATATGCACTGAGGCTGACTAGCCCCCCAACCCTGCTTATTAATTATTGGGTGGGTAAGAATTTGTGCGTGTTCTTCAGCAGCATATGATCAGACTGAATGCAGTACACACGCATACTCCTTATTAGATTGAAGTACATATTTTTTTAACTGCATGGAAGCTGTTTACACTTTTAAACCATCAATTCGATCCCTGTGATCATTTGTAATTATTTTACATCCCCCCCCCCAAAAAAAACAAAGTAACATTCAAAATGAGGCTTGCATTTGCATACTTTTTTTTTTGAAGAACTTGTGTGCTCAGTTTTCACATCTGCTCATTTCTAAAGCTCTTGACCAAGCAATAGGGTGAGATGGCTGTCAGTCAACAGGTAGGAGATAGGTGTGAGTCAGCGTCTGCTCATCCTCCTCAGACAGAAGTGAGAAGGTAGCAGGGATGCAGCTGGCCTCCTATGGCAATGTGCCTTTAGCACTCACTGCCAGCGTGTGGAGGGGTGGCCATCTGCCGTCCTTGTCCTCGGCAGCACATCTCTGGGAGGCTGGCATGTTTGTCATCTCTGTGCTCAAAAGCTTCAAAAGCTGTGAAGAAAAAGCTCTGCTGGACTGAGGTTGGAATGCAAAGTCCCCAACTGAACATATCATTTATTTTCTTTCGCTTCTTAAGGATACAGTCCAGTGGTCACTACTTCAGCTTATTCATATGAAAGAAAGGTATGGATTCTCCAGTTAAAAATCCCTTTTCCCCTGGACCTTGTATCACTTTCCCACTATGAATCAAACAGTGCAGTAAAAGAAGGGTGAGTTGTGGTCTAATGGTGAATCGCATAGGGAGAATTTATTAGTGTTTCACTTACAATCCCAAGCTTCTCTCGAGCAACGCACATCTCAGGGTGCATTACATCAAGAGGAAAGATTTAGATGCAGATACCTGATTCTTGAGTACAGTCGATTTCTCACATTCCACCGTATGATACAGTATATGTAACACGAGCAGCTGCATAAAGGGTTTTTCATTATTAAACAGATTGTTGTTAAAAATTATTAAACATAAATCCCTCCACATTTATCATGCACTTACAAGATCGGGGGAGATGAATCCAAAAGAGGTGAGTTTTGAGAGCTTCCTTAAATGTAGAGAGAGATTCAGCAGTTCTGTGTGAGAGAGGGAGGTTGTTCCACCACATCGGAGCCAGAACCGAGAATTTCTGTGCTTTTGACTTTGGACCTCTTGTGCATGACACTATCAAGTGGGCAGAGGTGAAGGAGTGTAGCAGTCATGCATGTTTGCCAGCATCTGCTTAATCTATTTGCTGTCAATATATTGTAATAATAGAAACGTATCTGTTTGTTCACTGTGTGATCACTGCACAACTCCTTGATACAGCAATAATGAAAAATGTGCTCACTGTGTGTGCTTTTTGAATCTCCTCCCCCTCCACAGCTGTAGTTTCTATTCAGTATTTCAGTGTATTTTGCTGCCTCTTATGATGGTAAGTGGAAGTGTAGGCCATTTTTGCTCTGCAAAAGAAAAAAAATTGAAAATAGACTGGTGAAATAATTAATTTAATAATTAAAATAATTAAGTCTGAAAATGTATGTATCTTGGAATATTCATAAGTTGGATGTTCCTAACACAAGGTACCAGTGTACCGAGATACAGAAAGCGTATGAATGATGTTGAGGAGTCGTGATGGACGTAAAGAAAAGACATTGTTTTTAGTCTCGACTCTTGTGACAGTCTATTTATAGATCGTTTATGTTCTATGTTTATGAACTCATGACATCCAAGGCCCTGTTTTGCCAAGTGCGGAAATTAGGAACGAGGATTCTTTCAGTACCCGACACACATCATTCCACCAGCGAGGCTTTACAGAAGAAGGAAGAAAGATACATTCTTGTGGTCTGCATTCTTTATGAATAAAGGTTACAGGCTGGATGACTAAATGGTTGTAGCTTATTACTAATGAGGCACCGTCTATCAAGATGGTGAAAGGCATAGCACGTGCCCCCATCTGTCAGCCTTCTTTGCCACAAGGAGTGTCTCCTAGATACACTAAATTACTGTTCTGATGATCCAGTCAGCAGCACTGATCTCGGTTCACAAGACATATTAATTTCAAGTTCTTTGGTAGGATGATGTAATTGCATATTCTGATCCCCATGGGGAAATGGGCAATTTAGAAATGCAATGAAGGCCCAGTTTATACATGGTGGCAGGCTGCAGGAATGCTTAATACAAACTTTGCAGTTGAGCACACATAAGGATCACTATGGTTTATTCCATTTAGATTTTCAGACCACAAATAGAACTGTCATTGGTCTTGGAGCCGGTGGACAAGTAGTCAGGGACAAGCTGTAATGATCAAAGCCTGGTATGCAATGTGTGGCCAGTGTGAGCTGAAACCAAACAGGTTTATCCCCTTGTGTTCTGTAATGGCAAAAAAAAAAAAACAGTGCAAATTGCTGTCTGTCTCCATTCTCATTTTGCTTTTCAGGTTGCGCTGACACCGTTAACACAAATAAGGCCCATTCCTTTGATTTGTGAGTTGTCCTCAGGAAACTTTGTAATCAAATCATGTTGGAACGGGCAAACGCAGTGCTGTGTTCTTGGTGGCACCGGTGCCTCACGGCTACTGAGCTGTCAGTTCCGACACAGGTTTGAATCCAGCTCCAAGTCTTGTAGAGCTGAAATGTTCTGTTCGGTTCACGTGTGTTTCTTCTGAGTGCGCTGGTTTCCTCCTGTCCAGGTAATGTTTCAGTTTCATCGGTAGTGGTTAGAGCTAGTGCCTTTGGGGACGTGGGTTTGATTCCTTCCTCTAGCTATAGTACCTTTGAGCAAAGTACTTACCCTAAATTGCTCCAGTAAAAGTTGCCCAACTATATAAATGGGTAAATAATTTACAAAAGTTGCCTTGGAGAAAAGTTTCAGCTAAATGAGTAAGCGTGTGTGGCCTGCAACCCTGCACTGGATTATGGGTGGATGTTTTTGTTTTTTGTTTTTTGTTTCCCCCCCCCCCCACACAGAAAGACAGAGTATATTTTTGTTTTAATTTGTACTATACAATTTGATGGCAGAATTTCTTTTCCATTTAAAAGGAGTGTTGAGTGATTGCCATTTAAATTACAGTAACTGCCAGAGCTGCATTCTCCCACAGTAGAAGTGAATTTGTGTCCTTTGTGTTTCCATGTGAAGTAAGTGGGACGAGTGTTTTGAGTGTCTGCCATCAGTTGGCATGTGTGAAGCGGTCAGGGGTTGTTGGCAAGGGCTCTGTTCAATAAACCCAACGCATCTATTGTTACAGCACCAGTGCTGATAACTGATGGAAATTATACCCCAGGGAGTTATAACCCAGCAGCACAGATGCAGGCTGTGACTTCACCATAGGTCCCCCACCCCATCCGAACAGTGTAGGCGAGAGCCGGATCGCGTCGCGATTACATCACCTGCTCTGGTTGCTGGCTGAGTTTGGACCCTTGATTGCTGGGAAGATGTGCCCAGCTATCATCTTGCACCCCCCCCACACGCACGCACACACACACACACACACACACACATTTAAACCTTGCTGATGCCTCCTGCCGTCACTCAGGAAATGGCTTTCCTGCTTGGTTGCTATGCCAACTGCCTGCACCCCTAGCCCTCCCTTACAGTAAGGATGTTAATGATCTTACTTTCACATGGCTTGTTGTGCAGAGGGATTTTGGGGGGTTACTCGCTCCTCACTGCTCTCCCCTGTTACTACGTTCAGTGGTGCTTGTAGCTGCGCAGCACCGAGCAGCAGCTGAAGATGGAAGTATTGGGTGCTCTATTGGCTTGGCAAACCATCAATCAGCGTCGGGACGAATGGCGGCGGCAACAGAGCCAGGGTGAGCGGAGCATACCGGCAACTAAGGGAGGCGGTCCCTCTTTACGGCAGGCTCTCCCTCCCTCCTCTCGCAAAGGAACAATGCATGTCTGAGTGCCGAAGGCTGCCTCCCAGTACCAGCCTCGTCAGAGACTGTGTGTGCGTGCGTGTGTGTGTGTGTGTGTGTGCGCGTGTGTGTGTCTGTGCGCGCACGCGTGTATCATAGAGGGGGAAGAGAGCATGAGAGAGAACGTGCGCGTGATAGAACGACTGTCAATGAGGTGTCAGCCATTTTAGCCTTTTATTATTCTTTTAATTCTGAAATAATTTTGCATATCTTCGCTACATCATCCTGGTTGTCCAGTGTCATCGGTGCAGGGCTTTAAATGGGTCCCAGTACATACACGGGCTGAGAGGCGTGTGCATCGTGTCAGCGGACAGCGGTATCTGCAGGAAGAGGCTGACATTCACCTCGGCTGTGCGAGGCTCTGAGCAGCGGCTCCCCTTCCTGCTGAAGGCACCGGCTCCAGCCAGACAGCTGCGGAGGAAGGCACGGTGGGGAAGCAAGAGCGAGCAAGCGAGAGGCACACCAGGATGTTAAAATTCTGTACGACATACATTGGTTCATTATGAAACCATTAGCAACCACTGCCAGCCATGGAGTCCTGGTCCAGCAAGATAAGAATCTCGTAAGTATGTGAACGCCACTGAAAGGTGTAATGAGGGGCTGTAAATCTCCCCGCGACGCCTGGGAATCGATCCCTCTGCTCAGGCGTGCAGATTAGCGAGGGACGGCAGATCAGGAGATGTGTGGCGCATGCATGGCTGCCTTGGCAAGTGTTGGCTGTTTCGCTGCTTTTGCAGTGTGTTTGCGGAATGGTTTGTGCTGTGAACCACAGCCGTGTGTGGAAATATCTATCGGAAGGCTGGGTGACTCTCCCTCACATACGGGTGATGCACACCTGCTAGTTGGTGTTCTACTGTCAAGTATAATCAGTTTAGCCACCTGGTTCATTTGTAATTTTGGGCTTCACTAAGATCTTAAGACTGTCATAGCCAATGTCCACAATGGTGAAAAACGGTTTAATTTCATACCTATCCCTGTGTGTGTCTGTGTGTGTGTGTGTGTGTGTGTGTGTGTGTGTATAAATACATATAAATACATATGATCTTGTTAAATATGTACATCTGATGGTGCGCTTATGAACCAGGCACTTCAAAGCCGGAGTGTAAAGTGTTTAGTCACTCATGTGCGTCCTCCGTCTGCCCCAATGGAAATCTCCCAGCTCTGCAATAACACTTCAGCTCTAAACCATTGCATTTCTTGATGATGGTTACACCCACAGCGGAGACCTCACATCACTAGTGCTTGCAATCTCCGCTTCTCACCGACGAATCTGCTAATGTTGAAAGTCTGATTATAATTCATTCATAGGCCTCCGTTTTCTTCCACTTTGGAAAAAATGGAAAATGGAGGCTTTCAGTAGCAACAAAGCTTCTTCTACTACACGGTGACGTTAAGGGCACCCAGATAGCGAAGCGCTTAGACCCAACACCTTCCATTAACAACATACTCAGGACTGAATTTCCATGCATGCAGCATCCTCTGACATTTCACTTTGGATTTTTCATTTTATTTGCCCAACAGTCTTTGGCGGTAACTGCAGAACTGTAAAGTGGAGTCAGTCTTTTGCAAAGCCTTTGCAAATGTCAATTTCTTTAACAGGGTTGCTGTTAATCCTTTGGTCCCTCAATGCCGAAATCCCTGAAGGGGCCAAAGTGCTCTCAGTATTGTCAAGTAGCCACACCATCAACAGCCTCTCCTGAGCACTGTCCAGTCAAGCATCTTATTCCCTTGGTTCCAGGTGACAATTACATTTTTTATGTAACTTCTCACCAAAGGAATGGTTGGCCCCCCCCTTTTTTTTTTTTTTAAAAAAAAAAAAAACATCTTTTCTGCACCACTGGAATACTTACTTTTTGCTTGCCAGCCTTTTAAAAGTTATAATAGAAAAGATTAATTTGACTGGAATCACAAAACATTGTGTAAATGAAACGATATTTGTTTTATGTATTAAAACCCAATTGCTGATAGATGCACTGAGTCAATAAGAAATATGGTTCTTTGGCCTTGTGGCATAGAGGCCACCTGATGTTATTGCACAGCGGATAGAGTGATCGTTATTACAATTTACAGTCAAACATCAGGACTCCAAAATAATACAGTAAGGTTCATGGGACAACTGTCATAAATATACCAGACAAACACCCATTCCTTCGTATATACACCATGGCAATACTCACACACGCAAAGTGCAATTCCAAAAGTGTTTGGACTGCGGGAGGAAGGAAGACACAGAGGGAGCATGCAAACTCCACTTAGAGTTGGTGTGGTGGTAAAACTGTAGTAACAAAAATATCTTACTTAAATATGCAGGTTTGGTGCGATCTTCCAGCGTGGTAACACGGTCATTAGTAAGTTTGCTCTTGTGTGGTTGGTTAAGTGGCTAAATAAAACCCAGTTGTTTAAAATAGATCTACTAACAATAATAATAATAATAAATATTATACCTTCAGCCTTTAATTTGCATGCATTTTTCATGGTTTGTTTTCAAAGTTGCATTACATCATGAGGATATTAGCATACATGCTAATTAGCTGTGGCGCTCCTGTCTCACAAGCTGTCAGCTGACCTGATTGGGAATTGAACGTTTGTAAGAGCAGGCATACGAAAATGTCAGAAAGCTACGGAGATGGAACGGTGATGAACAGAGCAAGACTAGAAATAACAGTTGACATTTTCTTTCTGATCCCTTTCAAGCCCCCTTTTTTCTACAAATCCCGTTTCCCATTTTTGACAGGTTAGCCTCACGGCTACATATTGGTGTTTTTTCGTTTTGCTGTCGAGTTACTTTCTGCTGGAGGTATTATGCAAAGCTGTCAGTGATCATGTGTGTTGTGTTTCAGTGTTGGGCAACAAGTAGTATCAACCCTATTTGAATTAGCCAGGTTTGAGTCCCACCTTCTGACCAAGAGACTTAACCCTTAATTGATACAGTAAAAGTTGCTCGGCTGTATAAATGGGTAAATCGTTGTAAGTAGCTTTAGTACTGTAAATCACCTTGGAGAAAAGTATCAGATGAATAAATGGAAATGTGATGTTGGTATAATAAAAAGCTAACACCTTTTCACAGCAGATCTTATTCTGAATTATTAGCATTCTGTTCTGAATTTGTTTTTTTTAATTTCTTTGTGCTTTATCTTGGTTTCTCCTCACACTCATTTGCTCTAAATTAGTTCAGTATGGATCTTATATTGTATTTTCGTATATCAAAATATCTTTCTCAAATATACATGGATTGGGGAATGACTTCACTGGAGTCACAGTGGGGTAGCAGCATTTTCTGTATGCAGCGACAGACACATGGTTTGGATAAAATACCTTTTTTAATTTAAAAAAGAAAAAAAAAAAAAATCATGTTGCATAGCGCTGCAAATGAAGTAATTACAAGTGTGAAAATTATTCTCAGAACCCTCTGCCCCGCCCTCCCCACACCTAGTTGTGTAAATGAGATCCTCTTCACGTCGAACATGGTGTCTACTTCAGAGGGAGCTTTTTATGCAAATGACCCAGAATATATTCACGTGAAAATGGATTCAATCATTCTTCCAAAAGCAACGGCCTCTGCAGTACCTGAGTGCTTCCTGGGCATTTCCGGAACGCCGCAGTCACGCGGCGCCGTCTGTGGCAATTAGTGTGCGATCACATTTCCCTGTCCTTTGAACCCTGAAATGAATGTGTACCGAATTGAATTTTGAAAATGGCCAGTAACAGCCTTGTACGGCAGCTATTGCTGTCATTACCTTTTAGACGGATATGTACATTGTGAATGAGAGCAGCACTGGGATAATGCATTTTAAGGACTCCTGTTTTTCTCGCTGCTATTTCATTAAACACAGTATAATTAATCAGTTTGTGCAAGAGATCTAAAACGCAGTGTGTGGCGTGGTCTATTTTTCTCCCCGGTGCCGTGATGGGACAAGGTGCACTTAGCGAATGGTGGGGGCGGGGGTACTTGACGTAACCGACGTCCCATCTCGCCCTTCACAGCTTCCCGCCGACTTCTCCAAGCACCACCTCCCCGATGGCCTTCACCCACAACTGAGCCAGGTGTCCACCAGCCACTCAGGATGTAGCATCACCAGTGACTCTGGAAGCAGCAGCCTGTCTGACATTTACCAGGTAAGCAGCATATATATACCATATTGTATTCATCCAGCAAGGTCATCAACAACCATAACTATATTATGTTTACAGTATCCAGGTTCTTTTTTTACTCCTCCTGTACCACCCGTGATCAAGGCACTTTATCCCTGTATTGCTCCAGCAAAACGTACCCAGCTGTGTAAATGGCAGTTCATGCACACTTAAGACCGCATGTCATTTTGGACAACATCAGTGGATACTGATTAATGACTCGTGCATTGTTTACTGTACATGGATAACAAGTTTAATGACACACACTAACTGCAAAGTGTTCCTAAGACGACTCAAAAGTCGTGTGTCTGCATCGAAATCTCTCTGTTGGCATAACACACATTTTGCAATTTTAGCAGAGATGTACGTTACTTTGGAAAGAATAAATATAAATGTGAACCCATGTTTTGGCCAAAAAACTCAAATGTTCTGCTGATTTAAAGGCACCATGCTGCGCTTTCATAGATTGATAGCCTTTTTGGGGATACTGTCACTGAGTAGTAATAGTAGTAGTTTGGAAAATAACTTGCAGCTTAATTGGCTGTAGTCCTTTCATACATTTTATGTGATCATTTAGAAATGAGGCCTACAGCTTCAGTTGTTCTTCTTATGTTCTGGACATTTGTTATAATTCCTGGGCACAAAATAAAGGTGATCAGACAAGATGGCACGAAAATCCATTTTGCCTTTCTAAACCAGTAAAAGGGAATCTTTCCGTGGTGAAAATGTTGGTTACTGTAGTCCTACATTACATGCAGTCTCAATTGCAGAATCACATGCCACCCCTAATCGTTTTTTTTTTTTTTGAAGAGTAAAAATACATTTTAAAAAAAGATAGATTATAGATAGATTAGGCATAAGAGATTGTATATGTATATTATAGATAGATTAGGTAAAATAGATGAGACAGCTCCCCAGCAGAGTTCACTAGAGAGCTATGCCAACCCCCTTATTCACTTCATTGACAGAAAGTGTAAAAGGGGGGGAAAAAAAAAGTATAAATGTATAATTTTTACATATGAAACTGTATAATGTGTACACTGGCTCCGCAATTTGTCAACATGGAAGCGTGTTCTTAACTTGATTTGTTTGTAACTCCGTCACTTTTACCACTATCACAATCAATAAAAGCTATAAATAAATACAAATACATATATTGGACCGCTTCTTAATGGGTTATGTTAAGTAAAATCCGCAGGCAGGGCTAGAAATTAAAACTCTACCATTGCTATCCATCCACTATCAATGATTGCTTGTCCAGTTCAGGCTCGCTGTGTTTTGCAATATATTGGGAAAAAGTTTGAGACAGGATACACTGTGAATCTTAAGATGCTACATTCCAGTGTTACACTTTTATTATTTTTCATTAACTTAAAACAACATTATAACTACTTTTAAAATTACTGAAAATGAAAAAAATCTGTAATTTGCATAAGCTTTTATTCAATGCCAGTAACCAGTACATCATATAAGCATGTCCATTGTTCATCAGCTTTGGCCTGCTTTTAACTACTTCCACACATTTACACTAATAGTGTAACAGATTTTTTTTTTTTTTTTTTTTTCCTATGGATACGGTAATGTAGAAGTCTTGGATATATCTATAGCAAATACAAAATAGTTTTTTTTTTTTTGTTTTTTTTTTTTGTTTTTTTTTAAAAAAAAAAAAACATTGACAACTGAAGCTAACATTAGCTATGGTAAAATTAAATGAATTTAAAATGACCAGAAACAAGGGAAATTCCCTCCATGGGCATGAGCTGTAAGCACTGGAAATATTTTTTTTCTCTCTTAGTGCATTTGTCTTCCTGCAACTTTTTTTTTTTTTTTTTTAGTTTTTGTTTAATGCTAAATAATCATGGTGCTTAATCTCTCAGCAAGTGCTTTATATAGCTGCAACCTCATCTTCTGTGTTTCATTCATCTCTTTCTGTTTAGTAATTCTTTTTCTCAGTAGCTATGTCGTCTTTCTGCGTTAAATCACTGCACACAATTGTCTTTGAATGTCCACATTTATTGTATGATTTCCAGATAGGATGAGAATGTGTGGCTTCCCACCTCACACAGACTGGCGAGCGCCATTTCCCATGGCCTTCCCAAGAGTGAATTTCCTTTGCTGTGCGCTTCTAGCCGGTCGGCTCATGCGAATGCTCCACGGCTCCGCCCCAAGCGGGTGATTGACTGCATCCTTGCCACATCTGCTGACGATGAAAATACAAAGGACCTTTCTGTCTCTAAATAAATCCTGATATTTGTTTCTTTAGATGGATTAAAGCATAAACTACAAGTAGGTGGATTAGAAAGGAAATAATGCTTCTCAGGCCTGGAAAGTCGATGCAGTATTATTGATAGAGGAGATGCTGGTTTCACTGTTAAGCCTAGATGTTGTGATGATATTTGGTGTTTTTAATTAAGTGAAATGATACTGCTTGTTTGGTGCCCCAGGATTTCATTTATCTGGAGGAGAGGGGTCTGGTCATGTGATTCCAAATATATCATTTAGAAATCATTTTGACCTGACAGTGGTCCTGTAATTATGTCACTGCAATAGCTTGTTATGTCAGTAAGTTTTTGACAGTTTTTAATACTAATAACACTGTGTTGTGTATTTAGAGTTTTATACGTATAGTTTGAAATATTAAAAATTTAATGATGTAACAAACTTTCATATTCCCTATTAACCTACCACTATGGAAAACATTAGACAATCTCAATGAGAGGGTGGTGGCTGGCTCAAGAATACTGGGATTCCTTCCAATTTTGTCATCCCCCCCCCCCCCCCCCAAAAAAAAAAAAAAGGAAATTATTCTTGTATGCTTGAAAATCACTTAAAAAATGTTTAAATTTACGATTTGGCTTTTGTTTAGTTGATTAACCAACTGTTTTCCTTTTTCAATATTTTAAATTCTATAAAATATGTTTGGACTGCAGTCATACCAGTATCCTGTCATCCGATGTCTGGTCATGCACAGATAAACTGAGTGAATAAAGGATGAAGTCTGTGTGTGCGCAAAGGAATTTAGGCAGTATCACTTTTTGTAGTCTTTAGTAGGTAGTAGAATCAGAATGAGGTTTTTAGTAATGGGACTATAATAATTGTGTCCCTTTTTCTCCTCATTTTCTGTAATATGCACAACTTTTTTTCATTAATTTGCATTTACGTTTATTCATTTAGCAGGTGCTTTTCTCCAAGGCGACATACATCTCGGGGTGTGGTGGCGCAGTGGGTTTGGCCGGTTCCTGCTCTCTGGTGGGTCTGGGGTTCAAGTCCTGCTTAGGATGCCTTGTGACAGATTGGCGCCCCGTCCTGGGTGTGTCCCCCTCCAGCCTTTTGCCCTGTGTTGCCTGATTAGGCTCCGGTTTGCCACGACCCCACTTGGGACAAGCGGTTTCAGTCAATGTGTGATGTGTGTGACATACATCTCAGTGAAATTCACTGTTTAAAAATTCCCAAAGCCCTACCCATGCTTGGTAGCTGTGTACAAGATCTAGTACTGGAACCTCCTGTTTAATTCAGTTTATGTTAATATAATGCTCTTCTCACTAGACTGACAGAGTGCTGATCAGCGTTCTAGTAAATAGTCCAAAATCACAGTTATGATAGATATAGCAATGTACTAAGCCAGGAAAACAAACAAAAAAACTCCCAATCTACAAAGATAAGGAGGGGAAGAAACTCTTGGAGTCCAAGTACCAGTTGTGGAGTACTCCTCTTGGGTATTCTACTGTAGTGACAGGGGACCTCTGTGGATTTGTATAATACAAAAAGACCAGTGTGTCAGTTGTGGCACAGCTGTAGTCTATGAATTTTAAAATTTGTTTTCCAGGCACAAGGTTACTGGTCGCATCAGCCAGGTTATGCATTCATTAGTTTTTCACGGCAGTGTTCATCAAGAATGCTGCATCTGCGGTGGCTCTCGAAGGATACCACAAAGATAGAAAAAGGGGGAAAGCAACTGCCAAAGTATAATAAATACAGAGTAATTTTACTGGTAACTAACAAAAAAAGAGTGCAGAATGAATAGATGAACAATTATTCTACAGCAGCTACACAAAAGAGAAAAGGATGTCTTAAGCCTGGATTTAAAGGCTAAGACAGAATGGTCATTCCTGCTACTACCAGTCTGACAGAGCCCTGAAACATTTATGATTTGTGCAGCAGTTACTTAAAAAGAAAGGACATGTATTTCTGTGAGCCTGGCTGCATCGGTTAAAAATTAAACATGGCAGACGGGCGGAGCTAGGGACATGTCTGGGACAAGGTTCTGTAGTCAGCAAGCTGCAGTATAGCCTCCAGTTCTGCATTCTAGAGCATTTTGTCATTGTTTTAGACAGCATTCACAGGTAAGAGGAACTTTCGCTAAGCCTTTTATAAGCTTGTTCTTATGTAGTTGAAGCTGGTGTGTTGTATTGAAATTTATTGGTTAATTTTTTTGTCACGCAGCCTTGCGAGGCATATCTGACATCTAGTTTCGGTTAAATGCAATAAAACTGTAGACTGCAGAAATAGGAATAAATATAACACCGAAGAACGGTGTATTTACTAGAATGATTATATACATTATAAATGTGAATATCGGGTGTGTTGTGGGTCAGCAGGTGTCATACTAATTATAGCTGCACCCTTGCACTCAAAGGACCCAGGTTCAAATCCCACCTCCTGTTGTAGTAACCTTGATAAAGGAAGGTAATTATCAAGTTCAGTTCAAGTTTTTTATTGTCATTCCTCCATACAGCTTGTATACAGTGGAAAGAAATGTTGTTTCTCCGCAAACCATGGTGCAACACAGAACATAGCAGAAGACAGTAAATAAATACTCAGGACAGGACGTGGATGCGGGTATGGTTACGAGCTGTAAGCAGTTGTGGTGTAGTGTAGTGCTGGGTTAGCTGTACATGTATTATGTTGAATTGGTGCAGTAAAATTTACCCTGGCGTATGAATGAGTTGCTTTGGCGAAAAATCTCAGCGAAATAAATGTATATGTTTTATTCTGTACGGATTCTCATGGGTGTTTCCTGTAGTCAGACGCTTTTGCCCGAACACCTGTATCAGCAGTGCTGGCTGCTTAGGTTACATTCCTACATAAGTAGGTTAACTCAAGGTAAACCCATAGACGCTGTGTACCTCTCCTCAGTCCGCTGTCAGCATCAGGGGGGGCAGTAAAGTGGCCCTTTTAGAGGGACCAGAGGGCCGAGACAGTATGCAGTATAGTAACTTGGCGCTGCTTCTTCCTCTGACCTGCTTTCTGCTTACTGGGATAATAAATGTTTCTGGATCTCTGTACATGCAATTTCTTTCTGGTTTTATAATTCTTTTTTTATTGTGTAACAGTTCTGCTTTTCCGCTCTGCTCAGGTCTAAGACATTAAATCTGCTCATGATATTTGGTCTTAAATTTTCCAGCGCCTTACTATACTCTTCGATCTGCTTGCTTTTTCATCTGTCTTTAATAGTCTGTGAAGAGAGATCATTCATGTATTTATTTGCAGCTATATATTTAAAGTTGTTAATCCAGTGACTTTCCTGCCCTGCAGGCCACCGAAAGCGAACCCGGAGACATGGATCTGAGCGGCCTGCCAGAAACAGCTGTCGATTCAGAAGAGGACGATGATGAGGAAGACATCGAGAGAGCCTCGGACCCGCTGATGAGCCGGGACATTGTGCGGGACTGCCTGGAGAAGGACCCCATGGACAGGACAGACGATGACATTGGTGCGTCAATATGACAGGAACTAAAGTGCTATCAGGGACTGTGTAGTCATGGTGGACACCAGGAAACACAATGCTGGTGGTCCTTTACTGATGATGGGTTTCTCTTCTGATGACCACAAATCCTTGCTTGACATTATGACTGAATGCTGGGGCTCAAAAATATTGTCAAACAGTTTATGGGATGGCCGTTATAAGTCTGGTTTTTTTTTTAAGTTACATATGTCGTTTAAGTTGAGGAATTCCTGTATTGAAGTGCAGGAAAGAAATCAATTTAAAAAAAAAAAAAAAAAAATCAGTGCAAATAACATGTGCTTATGCTATTGAGATTATTTGGTAAATTATTTGAAATTAGTGCTTCTGTAGACCTGTTGATTAATTGCAACATTTTGTTGCATGTTTTCCCTTGTAGTGTTTCACCTGCTTTTATGGCTCACATGATCTGACTAGGGGGCACGGTGGCTCAGTGGACTTGGCTGGGTCCTGTTTTTTGGTGGGTGTGGGGTTCAACTCCCACTTGGGTTGCCTTGTGATGGACTGGCCTCACGCCCTGTGTTGCCGGGTTAGACTCCGGCTCGTCGCAATCCCGCTTGGGACAAGTGGCTTCAACCAATGTGTGTGTGATGATCTGACTACATTAATTTGAGTTGTTTCTGCGCAGTGTCGTGTCTGACTTTATTGATCTGTGTTCATTGGTTTTTTCATCCTAACTTGTAGTTTAAAACCTTGTGATGTATTTTGTCTTGTACAAATTGTGTTTCATATCTCTTTCTGCAGGACTATCTTATTGCTTTGATACCCCCCAGCACACAAGATGATAATACAAGATGGGATGTACAGATGTGGACATAGTGTTCCATCTTTGTCAGAGTTTAGAAGCTCCTTAAATGCTCTTTAGTTTACCTATCTCGTAGTTCTGGGTGCCATGGTTTTTTTCTTGGATACAAGTGATGATATATACTGAAATTGAAAAATTATTGGAGTATATGGTCTGCATTTTTCACCCTTTTTCCTGATGGTTCATGGTGAGAGAAAACATAGTGTGCCCTGGAAAGGAAGCCCTTCAGCATCACCGTATGTGTTAAGAGAACTTCAGCAAAGCAGGTTTCAGACTGTGACACTGAACATTATTCACACTTTGTGCTTTGGCAGTGTTGTCCTTAGATGATATGCACTGCAAACACCACATGACCCCGAGTGGCACTGCTGCAGTTGTGGCTGCTAGGCTGTAAGGTGAATGGGGTGTACGGTCTTGTGGGTGTCTTCATGGGTCATTGTTGTGCTTGAGTAAATCAGAACCTAGTCCAACACATGGTATGAGTATTGCTTTCTGTCCCAACTGTCTCCTTAAGGGATACAGTTGACAGGTGTTAAACGTATAAAGGTTTAAGTCCAAAGGAGAGAACTTTATAAAGCAATAGCCAGATTTTTAATGATCAAACACTTATTCCTTCTAGGGACCTTTCACTTGATCATTATTTACTGGGCTTTAAGTAAATTCTTCTGTGATGCACGATAAGAATAATTTTTTTCTGTATAATTTGGTCCAGTTCTGATGGAATCCCGTAGCAGGAATGGTGTTGTGGTCGCTGGTGCCGAAAGGAAGGAGAGCACAGTGAGGATGAGGTGGCCAGCATTTCTTCCTCATCCCTCCTCGAGCCCCAGTGCTGAATTTTTTAACACCAGCCTTGTGCTGCTCCTCCCTCCAGAACAACTGTTGGAATTTATGCATCAGCTACCAGCCTTTGCCAACATGACCATGTCTGTCAGGCGTGAGTTGTGTGCTGTCATGGTGTTCGCCGTGGTGGAGCGTGCCGGGACCGTAGTCCTCAACGACGGGGAAGAGGTCAGTCCAGTTAATTCACCAGATTACAGCTTAATGAAGCGATACCGATAGTAGAATAGTCCAGATAGAATAAAAGTCCATGTCCTTAACTGCTATGCTACAAAATTACATGATGCCAGTATTTTGCCCGTTCTTGTACCTGAAAACATGGTCCTGCACATGTTCCAGCTGGACTCCTGGTCCGTGATTTTGAATGGGTCTGTTGAGGTGACCCACCCCGATGGACGAACTGAGATCCTTTGCATGGGCAACAGCTTTGGGGTCTCTCCAACCATGGAGAAGGAGTTCATGAAAGGCGTGATGAAGACCAAGGTGGACGACTGCCAGGTGGGGTTGTTGTGCAGACAGACAATTTGAGAGGGGATTCCCCTGCAGGCAATAATTTTAAAAGCTAAAATATCTCACCTTGCCTGGTTTTCTTTTGCCTTTAGTTTTAAAATGCGTTTCAGGCTGTGGGTATTGGACTCATACTGATCACTAAATCAGGCTTTTCTTTTTTCTTTAGTTTGTGTGCATAGCCCAGCAGGATTATTGCTGCATCCTGAACCAAGTGGAGAAGAACATGCAGAAGGTAGAAGAGGAGGGGGAGATAGTGATGGTGAAGGAACACAGAGAGCTGGATCGCACTGGTACCAGGAAGGGCCATATAGTAATCAAGGTTTGCCACATCTCTTGAAGTGTACTTGAAACCGTGGCTTTTCTCCGAAAGTAATGCAGTTAAACCTTTCAGACTTCTAGATCATTAAACCAGCATTTCCCAGAATTTGAGACCTGGTGTCCTGACACTATTGTTTGTTAGCATGTTTGTTCTAGTGGTGAATAATGGTATTGCCTGCATGTTGTCGTTGAGTCTAATCGGTCTGTAACATCGTGCTCTTAGGGGACCACAGACCGTCTAACCATGCACCTTGTGGAGGAGCACTCTGTGGTGGATCCCACATACATCGAGGACTTCCTGCTAACCTACAGGACCTTCCTTTCCAGTCCCATGATTGTGGGAAGGAAGCTTCTGGAGTGGTTCAATGATCCTAGCTTAAGGGACAAGGTACCTTAACACCTCGATATTGTCCTGCCTACATAAGCACAGTGGACAGTTTTGCAGTTATTTTTAATTTATAAATTATTCCAATCTGTAGTGCATTTGCTGGAAAATGTTTTTTGCTGAATATTATGCTAATACGTTTGAAATGAGGCAGTGTGTGGGTTGGTTTGCTTTCAGTATTCTGTCCTATTTGTCCCTTAGAAATATTGCCCCGGTTGCTCACGTGCCTTCACACTTTTCACTGGTGCTGTACATCAGTCTTAATCATTGAGTAAAAGAAAACAAAAATGTATGTAAAATGTGCATACAGTACAATAGCAACAAAGCTATTTTATTTGAAAGCAATGTCAAGTGCGTACAATATTTTGGATAAAAAAATGTAGAAATGTACCTGGGAACCTGAAATTAAACCATTATGTTGTGTTTGTTTCCATATGTAACCACCCCACCCCACCCAAGGTGACACGGGTCGTTTTGCTGTGGGTAAACAATCATTTCAATGACTTTGAAGGAGAGCCTGCAATGACACGCTTTCTGGAGGAGTTTGAGAACAATCTGGAAAGAGAGGTTTGTCATGTACTGTGTTAGTAAATCACCGCATGCGGCTGAGCACTATTGTGTCTGCGCTTTCTTTCTCCTTTTCAAAGCCGGGGGGAAGAAACAATCTGCTTTTTCGTCAAGTGTCTGCTCCCTTGTTTTGGACAGAAAATGTGTGGGCATTTGAGACTGCTAAACATCGCTTGCGCTGCTAAAGCCAAACTGAGACTTGTGACCTTAACAAAGCCCTCGAGGGACACCCCCCTGCCCTTCACGCTACTCGGAGGTTCGGAGCAGGGCTTCCGGATCTTCATCGATAGCGTGGAGGCAGACAGCAAGGCTGCTGAGGCTGGCCTCAAGCGTGGAGACCAGGTGAGGAGAAGCAGAGCCGTTAGGTATGCTGCCATTTCATTGGTTGGATCCTTTTCACCTAGTCAGACTTATCGTGGGATTGCACAATTTTAGAACAGAAAATCACAAAGCCATTTAAAAAAACTGAATAATAATTGCAGGTTATGTAATGAAGGGACTTTTTCTGCATGTTAAGTAATTTCCTTTCTATTATCTTGTACATTTATTTATTTTTATTTTTATAGACCGCTCTTCTCACGCAGTGACACAGAGCACTTTAACACAGGCATAAAGCAAGAAAAATGGATACAAACAAAGAAGACAGTCAACTAATGGCTACCATAGTGAAGAACTTATTATAGAGCTATAAGTATACCTACTGGCCACCGGGGAAAGGAACAAAAACTCCCAACTGAAGGTTGAGGGAGAAAAAATCCTCTGGGGGTCCACTGGCCATTGGTTGCCCACCCCTCCTGTGCATTCTAGAAAGTAACAATTTGTAAGCCGGTGTGTAACAAATAATAATGATAATGTCAAAATAACATTTCATTTATAATTATAATTTCATTTCATAACGAAATACAATTTCCCCCAACAATATTTTTAACAGTGACACATTTTCGTTAGAATTAGTGTAATGGCTGTCTTTTGGAGTCTGACATAATATATTTTAACCCGCACCCCATACAGAAAATGCCACAACACACACACACACACATTTTCAGAACCGCTTGTCCCATATGGGGTCACGGGGGAACCGGAGCCTACCCGGCAACACAGGGCGTAAGGCCGGAGGGGGAGGGGACACACCCAGGACGGGACGCCAGTCCGTCGCAAGGCACCCCAAGCGGGACTTGAACCCCAGACCCACCAGAGAGCAGGACTGTGGTCCAACCCACTGCGCCACCGCGCCCCACTCATGCCACAACATATAATTCAAAAACATGTCCCTGCTGCAAGTCTCATAGGAAATTTTACGCTGTTTCTGACAGTCCCGTCTGTCCAAATTGCACTGTCATTATCGGAGGGCTGTCGCTGTGGAAGAGCTGTATTGTAAGAAGCACTGTTCCAGGCACACTGTTCCCAGCATGGCTACATTGAAGGCCGTGCCGTCGAATTCTGGACCATCAAAGGCCATGGTCTCTTCCTCGAGGAGAACAAACTCTTAAAGCTTTCTTCCAGGTTCTCCTTTAGCTCCCTTGAAAGACATTTTTATCATGCTTTGATTTTGTTTTCCCCTTGCTTACAGATACTGGAGGTTAATGGGCAAAATTTTGAGAACGTTCCTCTGTCCAAAGCCACTGAGATCCTCAAGAACAACACTCATTTGTCCATCACTGTGAAAACAAACCTGTTAGGTAAGAAGGAATCAGAACAAATAAATTCTTGGATTTCAATGAATAAAGCAAGTACTAGCCAGGTCCTGTGGGGCAATTGCAGAATTCAAGATTAGCTCTGTTTATTCTGTCACAGCATTGCCTAATTTGGCAGATGGCAAAGACAGGGTCAAGAATTGAATATTTGGGAAGCTTTCAGCAGTTGTTTCATTGTTCATTTCTGCTTGTTATATAACTTGAGTTTCGTTATTTTTCAGGACTGAAAACCTTTCATGTGTTTCTCGATAATAATGTCTGATCAGTGATAACAAAGTAGGATATCCCTAAATTCACTGCTGTTTCATAACTGTGTTTCCTGCACAGTGTTCAAAGAGTTACTGGCCACACCCCCTGAGGAGAAGAGCAATGCTCCTCACCTTCCTAAAATTGGGGACATCAAGAAGGGCAGCCGCTACTCCATTCCCGACCTGGCTATGGATGTAGAGCAGGTTATGGGTCTGGAGAAGGGCAACAAGAAGGGCAAGGCAAACACTGTGGGCAGCCGAAACAAGCTGAAGAAGATACTTGACAAAACACGCATCAGCATTCTACCCCAAAAGCCGTACAAGTAAGTGCATTCATGAATTAACATTATCATGGGATTCACTATATTTTTTTCATTAACTTCACACATATCACATTAAGATATTAATGTAGAATAGTATAAATACAGTTTTTTTTTTTTAATATTTTTGTGTGATTATTTTCACTTTTGTTTCTAAATGTGTCTCATGCTTTTTCTTTTCACCACCACCAAAACACTAATTTTTGCTTGCTAGCAATTTTAAATAAAAAATAACAAAGGGAATCACAAATGAAAAATTTTATAATCTGTAGGATTCTCAAACACTAAGATGCAAATAACAGATATGGATGGCTGGAGAGGGCACAACCAGCTAGCATTGTCATACAGCAAATGAAGCAATTGTCATTAGATGTTATGACCAAACTTTGGGACTTACCAATAATATAATAGGACTACTGAGATGGCTGGGTAATCGTAAGTCGCATGTACCGTAACTTGAGGACTACCTATACCTCATTTTGATAATGCTGTATACTCTATAGCGAGACATGTCACGGCTGTGTGGTGCAGAAGACATTGCTTGTGCAGTTCTAATCCATGTCTCTCCAACTGTCCAGCGATGTTGCTTTAGGCCTGTCTCAGGACGACAGCATTGTGGGTATGAAGCAGTCAAAACAGATCCCACCGGCCCTCCCTGTTAGTGGGAACCTCTCCTCCAGCAACCCAGACCTGCTGCAATCCCACCACCGCATCCTGGACTTCGGCAGTTCGCCTGGTGAGAAATCTCTCAGCCTCCTAACAAAGCTTCAGCCCTCCACACCCAGAATCTACACTGACACACATTTGCACAAACTGTTATGTGGTATGTCTGTTATGCATGTTTAGAGGAAAAAAATGTTAATGAAATACTACACGCAAACTGGTGGTTATGGGTGTTAGATTTATTTAAAGATTTATATCTGTCTTCCAGCCCCAGCTGTGTGTAGTAAGTATTTAATTGTTTTTTTCTTGGGTTTTCCTCGGGTATAGGGGCTTGGGTATAGCCATCATGTATTGCTCAGCTAAACCGCATTGATGGGGCTTTGTGTACTTTCTGTTAGGGGTGTAATGGAAACTATCTGTTACAGTTTCTGTGGGTTAAGTCCATACAATTATCAGTCTGTCTGGGAAGGCAGTAAAAAGGGGGGAAATGAGATAATATCAAGCTGTTTTCAGGAAACCAGACTGATGTGTAAGGAAATTCACAAGATTCTGCAGGACAGACCTGCTCTTCTCCCCCTCAGTTGACTCCAGAGGTGGATAGACACACTGCAAAGTCATGAAAAAAGAATTCCTTGAGAAATATACTCTTTAACTGATATACAGATACTGTTCTGGTGACACCCCTACTTTAACTGTGTGCTAATCCAATCAGAATTTACCCCTTTTTTATTTTTAAATGGTGACTCTGACAAAGGAGCACAAATTGTGTTAGGTCCTGGGAGTTTTTTTTTTTTTTGATATTCATCTTTTCAGTTTTTTTCACTTCTTGACATTCAGGCAAGTTTCTTACCCTGCATTACATTGCTCTATTAAGATTTTTTTCTTCTTTTCAACACCACTTTGTTGACTCTACCTGGAAATCAGCATGTACTGCAAGCATTTGTGCACATCTGTGGGGAGTGTTTTTATCTTAAGGCTCACACGTGTTGCTTTACGCAAGAGGCGAGTGACATTGCAGTGATCCCTTAACCATATGACCCAGTGCTGCTTAAAACTGACAAATGGGATTGTGTGCCATTGAGTTGGATTGAGGATTTAAGTGGGATTGTTCAATCCCAGAGTGATTATGTGAGAAATGCACAATAAGAAGTAAATACCTTCTTTGTTGCACTACTCACAATACTGTCACCTTAATGGGCTCAGCTTTGTTGCCTCATTTTCATCAAGTTGATTTTATCCTAATAACTAAAACGATGTATCCCTTGTAATGAATATAAATTCGTTGCAAGACTATCAAGGACAACATTTTAAATCTATCCTTGTCCGACAAACCCAGTGTCCTGATATACACTTCTACCTCACTTTATGAGTGCTATTGGATTGTAAGTCCGTCCGTAACTTGGAATCGTTCTTAAGTCCTACTGCCACATCACGATCAGTAAAAGTTTAATAATACAGCTTTTTCCCTTGATTGGACAAGTTAGGCTCTGTTAAAACATCAAATAAAGCTATAATGGATTAAAAATTCACTGTAAGACTTTGCTTTCATCAACAGTTCATACAACACAGGGTCTCAGTGTCCATCTACTCTGGAAGCCCAAGTTGGGATACAGGATACAATGTGTACTGGTTGCCAGTTTGTCTTTTTTTTTTTTTTTTTTTAATAACATAGATCAGCATTAAAGTTGTCCACTTTAAAAGGAACTGAAAATACAAAAAAAAAAAAAAAAAAGTTAATCATCTCCTACTCAGTTTCCTGTGTTTCTCCTGCACGCAAGAGAGGGAAAAAAACACTGGAGTGCAGAAAGGAGAGTGAGTTGGACATCATTAAGGTGTCTCACTTTGAAATCCCAAATTTATTTTTAGTCCACTAGAGTGGGACAGATTAATAACATAAAAATGTTTGTCAGCATCTGGTCAGCTAACCCAAACCATCAGAAAAGCACAATCACAATATTTTTGCTCTGCAGCAGAGAATTTTTCAAAAATAGAACTGTGGAAAATTGCATTTAAACCATGACATGTACATTTGCATCTTCAAAACTTGGATATTATGGTACAAAAGTATATAATTTTTCTGGCTGGACTCGATTTTTGGTTGCCGGTCTGCTCCAGGTTTTTAATTTTCTCTATTTAAAAAACTGGGGTTATTAACTGCTGTCTATTTCCTCAAAAGATTTACCAGATCAAGTGCTGAAAGTTTTCAAGGCAGACCAGCAGAGCCGTTACATCATGATCAGCAGGGACACCACAGCGAAGGAGGTGGTGGTCCAGGCCATCCGGGAATTTGGGCTGACAGCCACACCGGAGTCGTACTCCCTATGCGAGGTGTCCGTCACACCTGAGGGTGTCATCAAACAGCGGCGCCTCCCAGAACAGCTCTCTAAGCTGGCCGACAGGATCCAGCTGAGTGGCAGGTTGGAACACGAGGACGAAAAGCTTATGCTTTTGTACATGCTCGAAACATGCTTAACATGTTAAATTTCTCTTTTGGTAACAGCAACCAGGAACATAATGCATATATCGGATTTCTCTTTGTTGTCTTTGATCACTTGCAAAGTGAACCCAAACTTGCATTACCTATTGGCTCTAATTCTGTGTTATGCTCTGCAATGCAGGTACTACCTGAAAAACAACATGGAGACAGAGACTCTTTGTTCAGATGAGGATGCCCAGGACCTCCTGAGGGAGAGTCAGATCTCTCTGTTGCACCTTAGCACAGTGGAGGTGGCTACACAGCTCTCCATGAGGAACTTTGAGCTCTTCTGTAGCATTGAGCCCACAGAATACATTGATGACCTGTTTAAGCTGAAGTCCAAGACAGGCTCTGTAAATCTCAAGAAGTTTGAAGAGCTCATCAACCAGGAGACCTTCTGGGTGGCCTGGGAGATTGTGCGTGAGCCAAATCAGCTGAAGAGGATGAAGACCATCAAGCATTTCATCAAGATTGCTCTGCATTGTCGTGAATGCAAGAATTTCAACTCCATGTTCTCGATCATTAGGTAGCATACCAGTGCACATGCTCAGTGTCTTGTGCTTCCTTTTCTTTAATTTCCTTGTTAGCCCTGTATCTGTGAAGTTGTTGGGTGAAATGGAAGTCTTACATGTACACGTATTCATTTAGCAGATGCTTTTCTTGAAAGCAATGTACATCTCATAGAAAATATGTTCATTACATTAGCAGAAAGAGACACATAGATGCAGACGTGTGATTCTTAACTGCACTTAGTTTCTTTCCACCATGTGAACCAATGTTCATCATGCGAGTAGCTGCATAAAATTTTAACCGAATATCCACAAGTCTTTTTGCCTGTTGATTGTCACAATGATTGTTTCCAGTTGTTGGCCAGTGCTGTTCTGCAGCTGGGCTAGGACTCTTTTTTTTTTTTTTTTTTTTTTTTTGTGCAGTGTTACGTATTGAAGTATAAGTAAAATTGTCCTTAGTGTGGTAAAATTGTTCTTGTTCCCCAGTGGTTTGAATCTGGCTCCAGTGTCGAGGCTAAGGGGAACATGGGAGAAGCTTCCCAGCAAGTATGAAAAACTGTTCCAGGACCTCCAAGACCTCTTTGATCCATCCAGGAACATGGCCAAATACCGCAATGTACTGAACAATCAAAACCTTCAGCCTCCCATAATCCCTCTCTTCCCTGTCATCAAGAAGGATCTCACATTCTTGCATGAAGGTGACCAGGACTTGTGGATGACCATCCCACTGCTTAATTTGTCATTGCTTTTTCTTATCATTAATATCGCATTTTCAAACAACAATGTCATATTTTCATGTTCAGGCAATGACTCAAAAGTGGACGGTTTGGTTAATTTCGAGAAGTTGAGGATGATAGCCAGAGAAATCCGACACGTCGGGCGCATGGCTTCCGTTAACATGGACCCTGCTCTGATGTTCAGAACGAGGTATGTGGAACAGCAGATTTCAGACAAGGGACAGAACCTGTCATGCTTTGAAATGTTGTTTTGGATATGTCTGCTCTGTTTTTTATTGGCTCCGTCATATGTAAGAAACCTTTTTCTCCCCTTGTACCGCCAAAGGAGCAGTATATAGGAGTAATATGTGTGTGACTCATTTCTCACTATGCTTTAAGCCACATTTTTTTCACCTTCAGCATTGGGCAGTTTTCCTTAAGTCTCTTGTTTCTTTTCAGCTGTCCTCATGTTTACTCCTTTTTTTTTTTTTTTTGGGGGGTGGTTGGTGGCAAAAACTGCTGCGGTCCTGTGCGCTCCAGTGTCATGGCACGTCCGTTTTATACATGTTCGTGGGCCGGTGTTATGCCGTATCCTGGTTCTCTCATCCTTCCTAAGCCGGTGTCCCTCTCTCTCTCCTCTCCGCCTTCCCTCCTTTCCCCTTACTGCACTGCTCATGGTTCTCGCTTACAGGAAAAAGAAGTGGAGAAGCCTAGGGTAAGTTTGCTGACCTCTGACCTGTCTGACAAGACCTCTTCCTCTGTCCGTCTGCCTCCTCTTCTCTGTTTCAGTTTATCTTTAACGCTGCGGTCCTGCAGACTTGGCCCTGCAGACCCTAAAAAAACAATCACTTCTGCTACTAAAAGTATCATACAACAGTTATTTGTAAAATTACAGTTCAGTCACTGACTAAGGAATTAAGGGATTTTTCTGTAGTATTGACAAAAAAAAATCCCCCTCCTCCCATATTGGTTTCAGTCATAGCATTTATTTAATTCATTTAGATTACATTTTTCTCCAAATTATTTACCCATTTAAACAGCTGGGTAATTTTTACTGGAGTAATTAAATGTAAGTACCTTGACCTACAGCAGGAGGTGAGGATTTGAACCGAGGTCCTATGAGTGCAAGACAGCAAAACCATCATGTCACCTACTGCCCCCTTTTTTGAGTGGTTAACAAAGCCTTTATATATTAAAGAATTCTGTTAACATTTATTTGTGTAAAGTAGCAAAAGTGGTGGGTTTTTGAATGGTTTTCGTGTGCAGCTCTAAGATGCTGATACTTACCCATAAAGCATGTTCCTCACCAGTGCAGTTTTGTTTTAACAGTTTTATGGCAGATTGTCTTCCTAGCTGAAATACTCGTGTACCACAATTTGACT
Organism: Scleropages formosus; assembly: GCF_900964775.1. Lineage (NCBI taxonomy): Eukaryota > Metazoa > Chordata > Actinopteri > Osteoglossiformes > Osteoglossidae > Scleropages > Scleropages formosus. Next base: position 5,905,919 of record NC_041810.1, on the reverse strand, counting down.
ACGTTCTAACTGTACGAATAAACATTTGTGAGCATCCCCAACTGCATGAGCTTTTTTTTTTTTTTTTTTTAAGTTCTGCTTCAGTGAGTTTGTTCTCCTAAGACGAGAGCAGCAGGCTGTTGTCGTGACAAGTGTAAATGCATGTAAGGCTCTGGCATCTGGACAAGTACTGTGGTAAAGCCCCTCACACAAAGGACTGGTTACTCACTTCCCATGTAACTTCACCTTCATTTTGGAATGCAGCACGGAGCATGTCGTGAGCTGGAAAACATGTTACAGTTAGCCCCTTTGCTTTTGATAGCTGCACTTCTCTCCAGACGTGCCCTAACACTGCCTCTCCCATGCACAAGCAGCTCACTAAGCCAGGGCAGCGCGAGTACAGCCATGCTGGACGTGGCACAGGCTGGTGGGCACAAGAAGCGGGCGAGGCGTAGTTCCTTCCTCAACGCCAAGAAGCTGTACGAAGATGCTCAGATGGCCCGCCGTGTCAGACAGTACCTATCCAACCTGACACTGGACGCCAGCGAGGAGACCCTACAGATCTTCTCTTTGCAATGCGAGCCATCCAGCAGCACTCGTGAGTCTTTGGCATCGCCAGCTGCCGCTAACACCTCGTACGCTGTTGAATGCAGGTTATGTTGAACAGGCTGAGCCAAAACACAGATCACATGGTCATATCTTTACGTTAAGGAAATTACCCTTACTTACCCTAAAATTGCTCCAGTAAAATCCCAGCTGTATAAATAGGTAGATAATTGAAAGTCGCTTTGGAGAAAAGCGTCAGATGAATGTTTGGTGTAATTATTTTACTGATGTGTTTCCTCAAAGCATTTTATAACATCAGGCTCTTCTCAATGATTTACCTGCCTGTACAGCTTGGTAATTATTAATGGATCGATTTACTGTTAGCACCTTGGTGAAGGGTACTGCAGCAGGAAGCACTAACTCCCCCTCCTCACCTACTGAACATCATAAATCATACACCAATGTGTTACAAATGCTCCACTGTCATGTCTCCCAGCATATCTGCTCCTTGTTTGACAGTGCCCAAGGTTGCCGGTGACAGGCGAAGGCCAGATACGTCCCCTGTCGTCCCGCGAGCAGCAAACCAGCAGAGGGCAGCACAGCAGAAGGCAAGCCCAGGATTGCAGCCGGCTGCAGGGTCCCTTGGCGGCCCTCTAAAGAAGGGTGCTGCCAAGGACTTGCCAGCCTTTGGTAAGACTTCACCACTGCCCCTCTTTCTGGGACAACAGTTTATTGCACCTTTTACTCATGGTGTTCCAGCACAGCGCTTTAGAATGGCACTGCAAGGCCACAGGATAGCATATAGTGTTGAAGTATAATGCCCAGTGTTGGTTGAGCTCTTGGAGCTGTGGTGCCATCTAGTGGTTTGTACCATGTACATGTTATAGTGCTATTTGCATTTACTCTGTTTGCAGTACCAGTCAACAGGGCGAGTCCCCTTGCAGCAATGTAGTCTTTGCTCACAAAGCATTCTGTGAATTAGTTTGTGTGGTAAATGAGCTGAAATGCCTTCCCAGTTCTTCTGCAACAGTTCTAGGACAGTCACGAGTTGCTTTGCTTATATTATACTCTTCTTTCCAGTTTGACCTTTGCTCACACTTGGTGCTTCTTTTTTTTTCCTTCTCTTTTTTTTTTCTCCAAAGAGACATGAATCTCAGAGTATACATTCATGTAAACAACTCGAAGCATGTATTAATCTCTTTTGTGGGAGTACAGTGAAAATCTGGCTCCTTCAAACCTAATTCTGCTGCCATTGTGTACGAATGTGGATCCATTTCAAGGTGCAAGCTCCCCTCAGTCCATGAAGAAGATTTTGTCAGAAGAAACAAGTGAACGATACAGAAGGCAGACAGAAGATACCATTTCCAACGCCTCGTCCCACCTCTCATCTCCACCCACCTCTCCCCAGTGCTCCCCCAGGAAAGGTAAGGTGTGGAATACCCCTTAGTGGAGATCCGTATACTGTCCTGTCTGCTGTTACACAGAACGCTGCCCCATTTTCTCGAACCGTTATCTCCTGTACAATACTGGTCCCCCATTGGAGAACATCCCTATTCCACTGCACTTACATTTTCTCCAGAGTGACGCATGTTGCTGAGAACAACACAAAATGTGCATCACATCAACAGGAGGAGAGATTTTGGATGCACGGCAGAGCACAGTCCAGTTGTCACACGATGCCACATGAACCAGTGTAACTTTACACAAGTAGGTTTTCCATTATCAAAACAACTTGTTATAAAAGGAGTCATAAAACATAACAAACACATACACATTTTTGGAGCACTTAGGAGATCAGGGGAGAACAAAGTCAAAAAGAGACAAGTTTTGAAAGCCTTCTTAAATGTACAGAGATTCAGCAGCTGTGAGTGAGAAGGAGAGATTGCTGCACCATATCGGAGCGAAAAATGGAAACCTTTGAGTTTCGTGCACTTAGACTAAACCATAACTAATCCATATACTGCCAAAGATGCACGTGTGCCTGCAGTTCTGGAGCACTAAGAACTGAGTGCTTCCACTCCTCTTCTTCCCCAGCAAAGAGGCAGTGCATCAGCACTCAGCTCTGTGGCCACACTTTGCTGGGATGGTGCCAATGGAGCTGTAGGAATCACAGAACAGTCTAGGCATCTGCATGATTTACTGCACATCAGTGCTTATAACACACACTGGTCCCTGAATAGCTGCCAGGCCTTTCTGACGAGAGTGAATTTATTGGCACGCCTGGAATTTTATTTATACTTTCTTGGTAAATTTTTGAGTGCATAGCTTTTAAAAACAGCTGGGCATGGTGGGTGTGTGATATCGTTTACGTTATAAGTCATTGCGTTTGTCCAGAGTTTCCTCATCTCTAAGCAACAGTAATATTTTTCATTTAGGTGACTGATGTTCTGAAGGGAGAAACGATCACAATAATAAAATTTACAGAGTCCCATATGCTGCAGTACCTTTATGCAGGGTTTTTGAATAGTTGAAGATGCTTGATTTGGAACCAACCAACCAGTAAATATTGCTCAATATGTCTTTATTAATAATCATTGTTGCCATTGTTATTATTAATATTATTAGTACTGTCACACTGTATTGTATATGTGTTATGTGTATGAATTTATTATAAGCATCAGTGTTTTAATTTGGAGAGTCAGTGTTGAAAATCAGAAGGTTATTGGACTGTCTGAACTTCTATTGAACCTCCTTCACAGCTTGGTATCAACTAGTACTTAGACTCTGCGTAGCCATAACAACGCTTTGTGTGCAGTAGCATGAAAAGTAATTTTAGCATCACAGTCATCACACCCCATCTGCATTGTAAAAACAAATAAATGAACAGGGAGATGCACCGCGTGTTCACCAGCAATCTCTTGTCTCACGCAGGCTATCCTCGTGCTGCGGACAACTTCTCCGACTCAGGGCACAGCGAGCGGTCCTCGCGCTCCAGCCTCATCAGCAATTCCTCGTTGGACCTCCTGCAGGAGGAGCGCAGGCAGAGGCACTCCATCAGTGCCATGGAGGCCAGCGTAAGCGGAGCCAGAATGGAACGCAGAGCCACACTGGAGCCTGACCAGTACAGCCTTGGGTGAGAAAAGGACATAAATGTCTCTCTGACCCTCAGTTGGTTTCATTGTGAGGTGGTGGAGTAGTGGTTAGTTACTTTGTATCCAAAGGTCTCAGGTTCGATCCACAGCTCCAGCTGTAGTACCCTTGAGCAAGGTACTTGCCCTAAAATTGCTCCAGTAAAAATTACCCAGCCCTATAAATGGGTAGATAATTGTAACCTGAACATTGTAAGTAGCTTTGAGGAAAAGTATCAGCTAAATGTGAAATTAGGTCTTGCACATATTGCCAGACAGCAAAGCACACAGAGTTTCAGCCACTAAATTGTTGGGCCAGTGGGTGGCGTGCTGGTTAGAGCAACTCCCTTCCAGTCAGAAGGACCTGGTTTGAAATTCCCACTCAGATCTGCTGTTCAAAGAACTTACTTTGAAATGATACAGTAAATGTTACTCAGCTGTATAGAAACCTAACATTGTAAATTATCTTGATGAGCAACATAAGCGTTTGAATTCAGAAGTGGGCAAACCTGGTTTTTTATTAAGAAGCTGCCACATTTAATAAGTCCTCCATTTGCTTTAGCTCCTACTCCTCAGTGGGCGAAGGCCGGGGCCTGTATGCCTGCTCCACCGTTCTCTCCTCACCAAGCTTGGAGGAGCTCACGCAGGATCAAGGAGACCGGGCTTCCCTAGATGCTGCGGACAGCGGCCGCGGGAGCTGGACTTCATGTTCCAGCGGTTCTCATGACAACATTCAGACCATTCCGCACCAGCGCAGCCCACTCACCTTCGGACACGCTCACCACGATAGTCCCGCAGAAGCAGGCGGTCTGTGGGATTCCCTGCCCGGCTCTGAACATGGCACCAGGGTGGGCCAAGGCACCACAGAGCCGGGCCAGGTCAGGGGTCGCTGTTGGGGCGAAGACTCGGAGGGAGACACGGGGACCATCAAGCGCCGTGGGGGAAAAGATGTGAACCTCGAGGCAGAAAGTAGCCTTACTCCCGTGACCTCTGAGGAGTCCAAGCAGCATGGCCGACTGTCTCACGTAGCCCCTCCATCCAACACACCTAAAGGGCTTATTGGTAAAGACTCTTCTAGCGTTATTGTTGTTGACTATGGTGAAGAGCAATACAGCTAGCACCCTGGTTAGAGCCCTTGCCTGAATTCTGAAGGCCTGGGTTCGAATCCCACCACCTTCCCTAGTACCTACATTTACATTTATATTTCTGTAGCTGACGCTTTTTTCCAAAGCAACTTAGTGTTAAGCTGTTTTATAATTATTTACCCATTTATACAGCTGAGAAATTTTAGGAGAAATACCTTCCTCAAGGGCACTATAGCTGGAGGTAGGATTCAAACCTGCAGCCTTTGGGTGCAAAGGCAGTAGCGCTAACCACAACGCTACCAGCTGTACCTTTGAACAATGTCTTTACTCTCAATTGATAACAGTAAAAACGAACCATTTGTATGAATGGTTTTAAGTACCATAGTGTACAAACCTCATTTTGTGAGTTGCTTTAGACAAAATTGTCAGCTCCTTTTTTATTTTAGATTGGGAAATTGTTGCAGTTGTTGAGCTCCTTACCTGTTGCAGTGTTGTAATAATGTTCTTTGTCTTGGCTGTTTCACAGTGCGTAAGGATGGTAGGTTTCGAGAGCCACCCCCGACGCCACCAGGCTACACAGCTCTGACCGTTTCAGACTTTGTCGAGGGTCAGTCCCATGTGGGGCGGAAGCCTCCTGACTATAACGTAGCGCTGCAGCGATCGCGGATGGTGGCGCATACGTGTGACCCCCCGCTGCCACCCCCGCAGCCTGGCCCAAGGCCCGGTGCCCAGCCGTCACGGAGTAGGTCCTCCGACACAGACCCCCACCACAGGGTCCTGCCGGCAGAAGAAGAGGGTGAGTCCTTGTCCCCAAAACTAGTCCCTCTGAGGAAGACAGTGGCTTATACCCCTGAGACTCCCAGACCATGAGTTACCCGCAGGCCTAAAGTAGGTACAACTCTGCACTCTTTGAACCTGTGCATGTGCAGCACGCAGTGTGAGGTCCTCAGCACCCAGGACCCGTGTGCAGGCTCATGCATGTTAGTGCCACCTGCCCGCTGCTCCTCGACCTCATTATGGGCACTTTTACATCGTCATTATTTGCCTTCATGTTTATGGTTTTGTACATCCATTATCGAAGATTGCCTGTAAACGTGTGATAGTGTCACTATACTTTTTTAATTCTTTCCATCATTCAGTGCTCATAATTGAGAAATGTAGTTGTTTTTTTTTTTGCCCCCCCACCCCCCCATGGTTGTGTTTGTTATATATTTTTTGCCCTATATATGTGTTTTATTGTAATGTAAACTTTAAATGACCTGTGCTGGACTTTATTGTTCCAATCTACACCAATCCTCCATTATTTGGTTTCCCAATATCCAGTTTTTCATATACCCACTCAACAATTATTAATGCCCCTTATCATTAGTCAGTCTGGATTGTCTACCACATATGGTCCAGGCTTGCAGCATTTAGCCTGAGACCCTCTTGATAACATGAGACCATATTAGAAAATTGTGTTGAGCAGCTGTGTAGAAGTCTGAGACACAGGGGGTTCTTGGAGATATGTACCCACTCTGTCAGCTTCCATCTTAACCAGTCCACACATACTGTTACGCTATATTTATTAGCATTCATTTTAAAAAATGTTTTTTATACGGTGCTTCCTTCACGAATGACATTTCCTCGAATAGCTGCTCCTCGCATCTTTTTCTACAAAGAGTTTTTATTTGCTTAGATGTAGAATTCTGTGGAAGTTTTTTACATGCAGGCCCATGTCGGCTACTGTAACCGTATGTGATTCCAAAAAAGCTTGCTGGACACACACATTATTCAAAGGTGCTTAGCAGAGCTGATGGAATAAAAAAATTTAGGAAGAAACTGGGGGAAAAAAAAAACTGCATAGCATTTTACTGCTACACTACTTTTTCCTTATGTTAGGCATCGTTAAGGTAATTCTTGAGATGAACTTTGGAACAAAATCCTATTTTGCCCCATAAAAATTGGAATAAATATATATATTATATATGTATTTTTAATGTGGTTATTTGATACTGGGTCCGTTTTCTGAAATGGATTAAGACCAGTTAATGGGGGATAAGTGTATTTTTAAGGTAAGTAATGAATAATGTGCTCTTACTTGATGGTGGAAGTTGTTCAAGGAGTGAAATTACTCATACACTTTCTCCTCTCCCCCAGAAGATGAACAAGTGTCTGCTGTCTGAGGAGGTTGAGCTGTACTGGATGTACTTTGCAGTGGCAGAAGGACCTTTTTGTTTTCATGTTTGAGTTACCAGGTCTTGGGCCCCTGTTCCTAAGACCACCTCCCATCTACCTCTCTGCTTCAAAGCACCAGGCAGGGGTGAGGTGGGGTTCGACATGACCTCACGCACCTGATTTTGTGGATCTGAGCAAATGGGCACCATCTTGGCACTTTGGAGAACTGCGACACAAAGAGTCTGGAAGCAGCGCTGCCACTTGCTTTCTGAACAAATAATCTGGTTCATGAATTCCCCCTTTCTGTTTACATAGGCTATCCTGACACTTTTTGGCTTTGGCTGCACTTTTTACACTTTCGGGCGACTGAAAAGTCCCCTCCCAGCTTCCTTAGATATTGTTGGAATTGCTGCGTTCTCAGAAAAAAAAAAAAGCAAAAACTGCAGATGAAGCAAGTCTGCTGCACTTTCACGTGTGCGGTCGGTCAGTCGTGCATGCTGTTGCGCTCAGAGAGCCCATCTCCTAACGCACATTCGCAATGACAGTATTATTTTCTTTGAACCCTGAGCTTTTTCGGATCAGGCCGTGTTTTTACGCACTGTCTTGGCAGCGGGATGCCCTGCTGATGCTGGCGATCCTTCATTGGCAGAACTCTGCATCTGAATCCATTTCTCACGTGGACTTTTGCAGCGCCTGCGTGCTTCTGACTCAACCATATTTGAACGACTGAAAAGCAGAATGTTATTTTTAAGACTCTGTGAAACAAATGATGATTGGACTGCATATTTTAATTTCTACTAAATATGGGGAACTGCTCCTATTTTGATATTTAGTAACTTTTTGGAGTACAGCTGATCATATTGATCAGTAGGTGACAATTACAGTATAAAAGTGACTGCAGTGTTTTTCCACTGTCGTGCAGCATCAGTGCTTTATTTAAATGTTTGGTTTTTCCCTTAATGAGATGACACAATGTTTTGAATGTCTATTTCAGTTGTCAATTATATGTTTGTAATTTAATGGTAATATGCATTAATCACAACCATTATAGTCTATGGAGATTGTGTGCATAGACAGGCAGGATCATAGCTATAAAACAAGTTGAACAGAAATGTATAATGAAATAGTAAATAGAACTGCTACTTCCAGTTCAGTGTGATAAGTGTAAAATGTACATTTTGTGATTCCCCCTTCCCCCCACATGCTTTTGATACTACTTGTTCCTGTATGTCTTTTAGAAAGACAGTTGGTGGAGTCTATCTTTTTTGTATTTTTAATACAATAATTGTAAATATTGGTTATATTTTTGTTGAAATTGTAGAAATGTACTGTTTATGCCTCAGCATCCAGTTGAAGTAAAGCTGGGAATCAATAAAACTGAAAAGTAAATGTTCGTGGACTGAGCTTGCGTTTCTGTTTGCTTGCTCTCCACCATTTAATGAACAACGTTGTTTTACTTCAAAGTTCCCCCGAGTGTTTGTTTACTTTGCTGAATGATTCTTCTGAACCGAAAAGCAGGTGTGGCAGTTGTCTTTGTGAGTCGTCTGTGGGATCGGCTATCCGGGTGTTCGGCTTCATTGTCTCCGGTGTCTTTGACAGGATCGCGTGAAGGACGTGTATGGAGGTATCATGACCATGTAATGGCCAAAAATGCTCACTATCAGCAACCGCTTGGCCTTGTCAGGATCGTGGGGTTCCAGAGCCTATCCCAGAATCACTGGGGACTGGGCCAGGAGGGGTACACGTAACACAAGATGGTAGTCCACACACTACAGGCAATTGAGAGACACCAGTTAATCTGGAACATGTCCTTGGACTGTGGGTGAAAACCCACGGTGATGTGGACAACATGCATACTCCGCACACACACACGGCTGGATTTTTAATAATCACTTACCCGCTGCCTTGCTATCCAGTTTGTGCAAAGCTACTTACGTTAATATGCTTGTTTATGTACCTGGGTATGGTTTACCACATCAAGTCAGGGTGGGTACTGTGATCAAGCCCTGTACAGTGGAATCACGCATTCAAACCCTGGTTCTTGGATCGCGTGGTGTATGTGATCTAACCACTGCACTGCCAGCCACCCCAGGATTCGTGCTCGCTTTGGAAACTGTGTTTTAACTGGCTAAGAAGAAAAAAGTTCAAAGGGGTGGACTGTTCAAAATGTGATATTAACGCAACTCAGGGATTAAAATGATATATAAAAATTAACAGTTCCTTACATGTCTTGGCTGGTTTTTTAAAGAAATTTTAAGGCATTTGAAGTCATGTCCAGTTTTGTGAATGGAGCTGAACTCGCGGCTCTGTGTATGAAAGTCACCCAGAACACACCCCTGCCTGCTGGGACTGTAGTCTGGCGCTGCTCCCTACTTGGAACCTCCTGCAACAGCTGATAAGCAAAGAAGTGGGACTGTTTTGGGAAGGACGCTGCGTGCCGTGGCTCTGCTGGTGTTCAGTGTCTGGCCATAGCCGCACCGTTGGACTTGGGCAGCGTTCCTGCTGGACTACAGGCACAATGGATTCATGCGTGTGGTGAGCTCTGCTGCTCGAGGGTACTAGCCATATTCGCCCGCGCCGTTTGATACAATGCGGGAGCAAAATGCTGCACTGCATCTTGATGCCGTTCCTCCAATGGTGTTGTCCAGCTTTTCAACTTTGAAGTTTATCCAGTTAAGCAGAACAAGCCAACAGTACTGTATTAAAGTTCACCCACTTGAGAAGAAACATGGTTAAGAAGTCCTATGGAAACCCAATGCCCTACCCTTGTGTTTTCAAGCTATGTACTGTAAGAAAACTGTGCTTGTGGTGGAATCCTACTCTGTAAACTCTATACATACTTGTAGTTGTACACAAATTGTGCATATATATATATATATATATATTAACTGTAAGTTTGTGATAATTGTAACATTGTAAGTTGCTTTGGAGAAAAGTGTCAGCTAAATGAATAAAAGCTAAATGAGGTGTGTATTAAATGCATTTTCGACTTATGATATTTTCGACTTACGATGGGTTTCGCAGAACATAACACCATTGTAAGTCGGGAACCACCTGCAGTCCTTGACAGCCCAAACTGCAGTTTGCACAACTATTTTACATTTCCCACCATTCTCACTATTACATTAGTACTTATTACAACTGTTTACAATAAACATCTGTTCCTGGTTGAAGCATGGGCACTGTTACATTTTATATATGTAATTATGTTTAATATTTAAAAAAAGTATGTGCAGCTACTCATATACTGTATGCTGTTTATGTGGTGGTATGTGACAAACTGACTGTACTTTACACTCATACATCTGCAACCAAGTCTTTCTTCCTGCTGATGAAATGCACTCTGTGTACATTGTTTTGGAGAAGAGCAGTTGCTAAATACATAAATGTAAAATGTAAGTGTAAATCCCACCGGACGATGGCGTCTCATGGCTGCCTGAATCTGTCCGTTTTGAAATTTGAACAGAAAATTGGTGGTGTTTTTTGAAAGTGCCGAAGTGCTGCCGTTGCTTCTGCACGTGTTTTAAAGGACACCTCAGGCCTGAGAGTCGTGTAATACGTTGGTGAATAATTGTAGAAAACATCAGCTAAGTGAAAACGCACCTAGGTGTGAATGATCCGAACTTGAGCTTCACAGTGAGTCGTCTCAACTCCCCTTTAACTCTTCCCTCCTCCTCATCGACCCTGACCTCTTCCGCAGAACCGGATGCTAATGAGTTCGGTGCCTTTTGAAGAGGTCCGGACTGTGGATGTGAAGGAGTAGATTGGAACGGTCTTCCATAAGCTGCCAAGTCACGACAATGCGGTTCCCGTTGACCGCTTCTTTTTAAAGAGAGAATCTGTCACTCCACTGGTCAGTTCTGCCACTCTTGGGAGGAAATGTCGTAATTGGCCGAACGCAGTTCGATAAGCACGGGACCAAATGAACGGCGAGGTTAGAGTCACGCAAGGCCTGCCTGCGGTTGAATAGGACCCGGTGGTGGCTTGTCAAGCTGACGTGTGAAGTGAAGCCGCTTGGCGGATGTAGGTTTGTTCCGAACACGGTTCAGCACTTTGGATCGAGCCCCAGGGACAAGTTCGCTCAGCAGCCGTCCTGACCAGCACGGTGGAGCAGCTGCACTGTGGGATTTGATCTCATTCGGTCTGCGTGGACTTTCGTGTTCACCCCGTGTTAATACGGATTTCCTCTAGGTGCTTTTTACAATATCTGGCCGTTTCCCACCATAATCTCCACCATGTGAAGTATACTAAAATATGGTAAAATTGTTTCTGTGGACTCACACACACAGGTATATCTGGGTCATAGCTTCAAAGTTGATTTTTTATGTATTTCGTTTCATCAGAACAAAGAAAAATATGTTGGTAAAACCTCGTTTTTACCCCCTGCCTCTTTACTACTTCCAACAATGGAAGCAGCTTTTATATGTGGGGTGGCACAGCGAGTAGCGCTGTTGTCTCACAGCACCTGCGTGGCATGAGACGACAGGGGTTCGATCCCCACTTGATCTGAGTGGAGTCCACGTGCTCTCTTTGTGTCTGTGTGGGTCTCCTCTGGGTGCTCTGGTTTCCTCCCACACTCCAAAGACAAGCTGTTCAGGTTCACTCCTAGTGTGTGTGTTCCACTGATGTATGGATGAGTGACCCATTGTAAGTAGTGTATCTCGCAGTGTAAGTCACCGTGGTGAATAAGGTGTATGAGCTGATAACACTACATAGAGTTCATGGGAAGCTGCTTTGGAGAAAAATCTCTGCTAAATAAATGTGCAAAAGTTTTGACGCAAGTGTAAAGTGTGTGCTCCGCCATACGTGTGAACAGCTTATTTAAACAACGGGGGGGGTAGGACATCACGCCACACCTGGACGCTCACGAAGCGGTTTGCAGCAGTCGTCTCCAGGTATTAAACGCTACGAGTGTGTAAGCAGAGTGGCACAGCACAGAAAGTGGGCACATATAAATGACAGGCCACTGGCGCAATGATGCAACTGTGTGGAAAGAGGTCCTATCAGGCTGTAATGCATGCCAAATCCCATAAGAAGGAAGACCATTTGAAAAACAAAAAGTAAATTTAGCGAGGGCAATAATGAGCGGCGCGGTGCAGTATTTGGGCTCATCAGCCCGTAGTTAATAGTTATTGATTATGGCTGGGAAACCAAATGATCTACAGTATATGGACGCTGACACTCGGAATCCGGTTTAATGAGGTCTTTTTCACTTCCTTAGTGACGATAATATAAACTCTAAAATTATTTTCGGATTCAACATGGGGACCCTTAGCCACATTTCTGCTGTTACCTGCAGCAAGAAGAAAACTGGAGAGAAAGAGCTGATGATGGAAGGAGGCCGGTCTCTGCAGGACACACCTGTCCCTCAATACAAACACATTCGGAATCATGAACCACCTCTGTTCCGGAAACAGACAGGTGCTCACACATCACACACAAAGCTCAGGAAAAATAATAAATATAATTTCAGGAACACCCCCACCCCCTTAATAAAACAAACATGAGACCGCAATCCCCAAAAGACCTTTTCTCTGGTTTGTGAATCAATCATAGTTAATATATTCCCCACTCGCACTGAGAAATCTTGAACATCCCCGCTTCGGGTCAAAAACATTTCCCATATCAGCAGCAATTTCGATGTCTGTCGCACCCTTGTGATGCAGGAGGGGCATATGAGTTATTTTCGAAGCTGTAATCATCCTCTAAATTGTTTCAAGATTAAATGCAGCACTGAAGTATACTTTATATTTGTGCAGTTATTCCTCATGGTTGTACCTTTTTCACTGCGTACCAAAGCATTCCCACAGACTGGTAATTTCTAATCTGCACAAATAATTTACACTGCCAGCTGTATAAATTTTCATTTTACATATATATATATATCTATATATATAGGGCACCCAAGATATGATAATGAGTTGGTGACTGGGGCCCAACACATTGATTTTACTCTTCCTCATCATCAGGTATGTTCTTAAACAGTGATAACAAATACCCCCCCCCCACACACACACACACACACCCAGCCCTGCTCACACACATTCACACACACCTCATCTTGCCGTCGGCAGCGCAACCCGAGGAGCAACACCACAGTGAGGTTAATAACATTTCAGACATGGTCAGTCGCCTTTTCCATGGCAGCCTCTGTGAGAGGATAATTGTTTTGCTTGGTTCTCTGCCTCGGAATTAACTGATTGTCAGCCCGATATGCCTGCATGAAATTATTTCCTGGTAAACAAATGTGGGCGACAGACAATCTCTTCCATCCATCCATCCTTCCCATTTGCAGGCTTGTTGTATCACCGCTCACACTTTATGGAGGACAACAGTCAGTTCCAGGGCTGTCCTGCAGGGGGCACTGCTTCCCAGCACAACTTTTCCTTCTGTGGTTTCCTGGTGATGTTTTTTGTAGCATTTTCTATTCTCTTTCTCCCTCTCCCTCTCCGCTGGGCATATCAAAGAGTAACAGATAGCCACATTGCACCGCTGAGACCTGCATATGGAGTGTGCGGTAAAGTGTAGCCGTTCAGGTTCTCCATTCTAAACGTATTAAAGGATCGGCGGTGTGCCGGAATGTGAGAAAGCCCTGCCCTCTCGCCGTGCCACCCTGGCTTCTGCTATAAGACCACAGATATGTGGATGGATGGATGCCGTCAGGGGCACGGTGCTCTCGCCCAGTCGGTTTAGCGAAGCGTAGAAGGAAACGGGGAATGGGAAACACAATGCGAACATTTTTTTCCTAATTGTGTGGCATGTGCACGCTCGGGGAGGGGTTTGGGGTCAGAAGGTTGGCCTTGCTTCCCCAAGGAGTAATGTTTCCCCTCCTCGGTTGCCTTGTGGGTTTTTTCCTGCGCATCGCTCTTATGTTTTCATACTCTTGCTTGCAAATCTCTGCCGTTTCGTGACGTCCTTTGGTAAACACCGTAAGGCTACCTGTTGGGAAAGGTGGCGTAGAATAAATAAACTGGGCTGAATAGAAGTGAATGGAATTAAAAATACATTTGTCGACTGGTTGGGGAGCCACGGTGGGATCAGCTTTATGTCACTTCCAGGTGTTTCAGGCTATTTACGGATTTAAAAGGGGGATGCAGTGGCACAGTAGGTTAAGCCGGTGTGTCGCTGCTCCTGAGCTGCTTGGTGGGTGTGGGGTTCAAGAGCTGCTCAGGATGTGTGGAGCTGAGGTGTTTTCCCCCCTCTGTTTGCACCCCTAGACATGCATGGAGGAAGGCACCGGTAAACCACCCCTATTTCTCCCTTCCCTTGAAAACCATGGGAGAGCTTGCTATGAGTTGGAGTTGATTTGGTGGCATGTCCATTGTCAAGAATCTAAAAAAACAAGAAGGACTCAAAAGTGTGATGTGAGGCTTAAAAATCCATGTGCATTGCATTCTGAAGTCAGATAGACCATGGAGATGGGGACAGTCTTGAACCCGGTGCACACAAATGAGATCCTCTCTTGTTGAGCGACCCAACCAAGAGGGTAACCCTTGGACAATGTCCTTCTCCTCAGCCCCCTGCACCGCCTCATGACCGGGTTCCCTGCTGTTCGCATTGCAGTCCTGAGAAATTAGGCCTCATTATTTTGGCCATTAGGAAATGAGGCCAAATCCTCAGCACTCATCTTTCAGAGCGCACGCTGGAGCTGCCGGAGCATTGCATCAGTATTTAGAGGGAGAGGAATGCCGCTGCCGGATCACTGCTCTACTCAGGCTACACCGAGGAAATATCAAAGGGAATTTCTAGGTCCGCTTTGATTCGCACCCAAAGATGTGAAGTATGAATAGTTATTGACAGGAGTGAAAAGCATTCTTCTCTTTCAGGTCGGATGTGGTCACTTCTTAGATTATTGCTTGCATGTCCAAAGGAAAAAAGGAAAGAAAAAGAGAATAAAAGCAACTCAATAGCTGCAGACTGCTGACTGGGTGACTGTGTGGCAGGTGTCAGCATTCCGGGCTAATTCATAACATCCCTTGTCGTTCCTTGGGTTTTCAAATAAATCCAACCTAGCTTTGTCATTTGTGCTTTTGTAATTGTTTTTTCCCGCCACCTTGGCTGAAAAAATGTGCAACATGGGCAGATTCTCTTTTTAAAAACCCCTCTGGGGTTGGTGAGAGCATCTGTTGCTTTTCTTAGCTCCTCCAAGAGTCCATGCAGCCAGAAACAACCCCTGAGTTATCATTCAAATATTTCAACTCCAATCTCTATATCTTATGTTGAGTAATAACTTGGTGGTCCCACACCCGAAAGGTTCTCGGTTCTGGCTCCGTTGTGGTGGAACGACCTCCCCCTGTCACTCAGAACTGCTGAATCCCTGTCCACATTTAAAAAGGCTCTTAAAACTCACTTCACCCATCATCTCTTAAGTTCATGTAAGGTGTAAATGTTCATGCACAATAACTTTAAGATGATGCCAAAATAAACCTTTACACAGCTACTCCTGTAATGTAACGTGAATGTTTATATGTATCTCCAATAAATAAATAAATAAATAAATAAACTACTAGGAAGGCTATTAGGAATCGTCGATATTCTGATAAAGTTTTATGCAGCTACTCGTGTGATGAACATCGGTTCATGAGGTGGAAAGAAACAAACTAACTGCACTTTAGAATCACACGTCTGCATCCAAGTGTCTCTTTCTGCTAATGTAATGAACACATTGTCTTTTCTATGAGATGTTTATCGCTTTGGAGAAAAACGTCCGATGAATGCACGCATGTAAAATGCACGTAAATGTAATAGCTTCTTTAAATACACACGTAATTTTATGATGTGCTGTACAATAAAGGGGAACGATGGACAAAAAATTCTTTGCGAGTGAAAGCCGACCCAGAAAGAAATGTGCGTTAAAATCACGTACAACATTCAACGTTCGTCCCATCAATTTGGCCACCTGTTTTGAAGTCACAGCTGCTCATCGTTCTTTCCTGCACAGGAACATGGGCTGGAGAGCCAAAAGATCAGCAATCAACCCCACCCCCCTCCCCAAAGTAATTGGTAGTTAGGGTTGAATGCAGTCGGCTGACTGTAGCCCCAGCTGGCCTGGCCCTCGGGAGTGAGAAAACTGCTTAATCACCTCCCGTCGTGCACCTTTCCGCCCAGATGATAGACCCATGGCGGACGGAGAGATCAAACCCAGCAACATCCCATCAAATCATCTACCAACCACCCAATCAAGCATTTGTACACCTGGAGTGAGTACGCAGAGCACTAAACCTGGAGGCGAGAAAGGATGTGATGAACATTCTCAAGTTAAGAGCTTCATAATTTGTGTTTGAGCCATGTAGCCAGGTCCTGTATCGGCGGCGCCATATGGTGTTGCAGTTAACATTTTGTTAAACGTTCGGCGGTGACCCTGAAATGCTGCGTGCCATTGAAACGCTGAAAATGAATGTTGAGGATCATCAGTATGATAATTACTTTTGTAGAAGGACACCCACTGGGATAAAACGTATGTATCATTGATCATAGTTTTTTTTTTTTTTTTGTGCGCGTCTTTTTTTAATGGACTTCAAAAATCTTGCATGCAGACCTAGACAACCTGCATATATTTTCTGCGTTACGACGTGCGTTTCAGTATTCACAGTGCTCTTCAAACCTGACCATGATCTGAAAGTTGACTCCGACAAGTAAGGGCCTCAACCAAAAACTCTGAAATGCACAACCAATGACCAGTTACCTGTATTCCTTGTCCAGAATGATCTTCCTGACAGTCCCTCTGACAGAATCTGACGTCGTCAATCACCAGATCCTCCTTTCTGTCTTTAATATCTTGGAATCAAAGGAAGAGCATTGAAATGGTTTCAGTCATACTTCGCAGGTATATTTTTCCTGGTGGTTTGGCATGGCTCCCCATCTCTTGGACAGTTCCGCTTGGATATCTCATCACTATCCGTATTCAACCTTTCGAAGTCCAAGATCCTTCACTTCGTAGCAGGTCCAACCACATGTTGGGATCTCTCTATCAAATTGGAACCATGTGGATGACAGAAGTATGTAAATCTCACCCATTTGAAAAATTGACATCTGATTTGTATGTCAGCTCCAATGAATTGTAGAATAGGTGATTAACCTTGCAGGAATTGAACCTATAGCCTGTGGGGGAAAAGGCAGCAGTCCTACCCCTAACCCTAACCCTATCATCTGTCCCAGCAAAACTGGAAAGTGATGAACTATTTCTGATCAAATATTTCACACTTGGCTTGAGAGATCCTCCCATTCATTATGAATAACTATGATGTTACAGTACCAGTGAACTGTTTCTAAAGTTATTAAACATGAGACAGACCTACCTTCACATGTTTGTTATACAATATATACAATATTTATGCAATAGCCCTAATTCAGGCAAATACATGGCACAGCAAATCTCTTGCTTTCAAAACACAAACAAACACACTTTCCAAACCGCTTGTCTCATATGGGGTCGCGGGGAACCAGAGTCTAACCCGGCAATTCAGGGCGTAAGGCCGGAGGGGACACCCCCAGGACGGGACGCCAGTCCGTGGCAAAAGGCACCCCAAGTGGGACTCGAACCCCAGACCCACCGGAGAGCAGGACCCGCTCCAACCCACTGCACCACCACACCCCCTCACTTTCAAAACATTTAGACCATTTTAAGTCAGTTATACAACTTTTATAAGTCGAGAGCAAAAAGAAGCTGACTTAAAAAAAAACCACAACTTCCAGATAGATTGGCATGTTTGGGAGCCCATAATAAGGTGTTAATTATATTATATACAATTAGACAGTGCTCTAGAAATAAAATTATGATTAACTCATTTTAATCTGTCTATTGGCACCATAATATAAGCAATAGGAAAAAAGTTAATCACAGGAAACTGTTCTGCATATAACACCAAGAAAATGAGAATGAAACATCAAAGATGTTTCAATCCCTGTCCCTCATTTGTGGACTTTTTTTTTTTTAATTCACTATTAAAGAGTAGCAATACTGGAGAGAGAAATTAACTCTGTGTGTAAGCCCGGTGATTGCAAACCACTGAAGTTCAGAGCTCACCAGTAGCTCACCAGTGTAGCATTAAAAAAATGCTAAAATAAATAAATGTAAAAATGCGTACATATGTAGGTTTAGGAGTATACTTTTTAGTTACGGGAAGAAAATTCTTACTACTTACAAACTTAGGAAAAAAAACATCATTCACAATTTGGTGATCATTAAAAATATTACACATGTATTGGCTGATTGAGTCATATGGGGAAAAATATAGCCACTTTTCTTCAATTTGAATGGATATTAGAAATACATAAAGCTTTTTTCCTGAAATGTATTGTACACTTGCACCTCATCTTACAAACAATGGGGATTTGAAGTCTGTTAATAACTAGTAAAGTTAAACCACTATGACAGAATGAGTTAAAGCTTAATAGTACGGCTGAATGCCTCGATTTATTTCTGATTTAGATTCTCTTAAAACATCGGATAAACTGCAGTTAATTTGAAATTTATTGTAAAACTTTGTGCTCTGTTTTCATGCAATGCAGGGTCACTGTCTTCTTCTGAACTGTAAACGGGAGGCATGAAGCAGGGAACACTGGACTGGACACCAGTTTATTGTACTTTACAGGCTAAGAGGATGGTCCAAAGCTACCACAAATACATCATTGTCAGCATCTGCTTAGAAACGCACAATTACAGTCACATACCTCTATTTATATAAATAAACAGGTACAGATGCTCCTCGACTAACGATGGGGTTACGTTCCGATAAACCCATCGCAAGTGGAAAAATCGTAAGTCGAAAAAGAATACAGTGTCGCACCTACCGAACATAGTAGCCCGGCCTACCTTAAACGTGCTCGGAACACTTACCATAGCCTAGAGCTGGGCAAATTTCAGCAGGAGACACACATGGGCGTTAAGCAGACATGATGGGATGCGAAAACACAAAATAAAAAAACGCTTTCAACACAGTATTGGTTGTTTACGCTCATTGGCCTGATCGCTACAGAGACTGCAAGTGTGGTTGAATGGATCCTACGGCTCTCTGCCATCGCCCAGCATCGGGAGAGAGTATCATATCACAAGCGAGGGAGCAGATCGCAATTCGAAGTTCGGATTCTACCGAATGCGTATTGCTATTTTACGCACATCGTAACTCCGAACAATCGTAAGTCGAACCATCGTAAGTAGAGGAGCATCGGTAAATGTTTGTATCTTCAAAAATTTGTAACTTGGATGTTCACAGCCGAAGGCACAAGTGTATCTTTTTGAAAAGAAAGGAAAAATTGTGAAAAAGAACCCAGGGGTCTTATACATAGCAAATGCATGAAAATATCCTTTGGCTGATTCCAAGGGCATGAATTTCGAACCGTAGGCCTGTGCTATCGATTAGTTCATTGCTAATTACTGCTGTATTCTAACTATGTTTACCATCACAGCAATACCCTTGTCAGCATTTTTACTCGTGCAGTGTTTCAACAAAGCTGCAGTACTGTTGGTGGCACGACGGCCCTTCAAACCCTTAACCAATAATCTAAATTTTATGGGCATTGAAATAAGTTTTCCAGCCTGCTGGATACCTTTTACAGACCAATTAATGCAATTCAACTGCAAAGAAAAGGTAATTGCGATAATAGTCCAAGTGAATCATTCACCAAATTCACTATTATTGTTTCCTCTCCTTCTTGCCATTATGTTTAAATGTTAAGAGTGGGATGATTGAATGAACAGATGGGTATCTCTCAAACAGAACACCTCATCAGTCCTGAGGAAGGAATTTCTATGCTGTATTGAAATTCTTTCCTTTACTAAAGACACAGACATCTGATCATCTGCGGCAGCTGATAATACATCATTCAGCACAATATAAAAATGTAAAAAACATTCAGTTGCAGTTGCAAATCTGTTACCCACTGGGTAGTTTGTATGAGCATTTTTAAATAGAATAAAAGCTGTATTTATCTGAGTGCTTTGCTGATCCTTATAGTTTCACAGTTTCAGTTTAAACGGCAGGTTATTGGACCAATTCAGGTACCAAAGCCCAGTCTTTCCTGGCATGTGAACCGATGCCAGTAACACCTATGTGGTGTCACCAACACCCCCAAAAAAATCAGTATTTAGCCACTGTGCTCCCTACTGTTCTTCTACTGGAAACACATTTTGCCATGACTTTATAGATTCCTTGTGGAGCTGCACTTCCAAGACCTGAGAGAAATACAAGTATAGACATCGTTTTGCGTATATGTTAACGTGTATTTTCAAAACTACCCACCGCACACTGCACGTAGTCTTAATCTACAGTACTGTGGAGAAGTCTTACTTAGATGTTTCACAAAAATATTTGTTTTAGACGGTTATTTAATGTCTTCTGCATTAGTGTCAATGGGAAAGAGCATATTTTAGATTTCCAAGTGTTCTTCTTGCAAAAAGTTACAGTATTACAGTAAGGGATTTGTATGTCATTAAAGAAAGAAAGAAAGTACACACACCACTTATCCCAAGCGAGGTCACGGCAAACCCGAGCCTAACCCAGCAACACAGAGCACAAGGCTGGAGGGGACACACCCAGGATGGGACGCCAGTCCATTGCAAGGCACCCCAAGTAGGATTTGAACCCCAGACCCACCAGAGAGCGGGACTCAGCCAAACCCACCGTGCCAAGCGGTTGTTGACGATGGATGGTTACTAAGCTTTGTAGGAAGTTTATTAATTAAGAGCATTATTTTTGGAAGTATTCTCACTTCACAGCTTGTTTCCCCAAGTGCCTGAAACTTTTTGCACAGTATTGTATGTTGTAGGTAGCGTTGCTGTATCCCTTTGTGGCTTCATATTTTAGATACATTCTGGAGAATATACTCACTCCATATACAAAGGACATATATGCTGTATATAGTATATAGTATGCTTACACAAAGCAACATCTGACCGATGGGGGCAAATCGTAATCTTTAGATTTGTAAAATATCTGTGGTCCCTTGAGAAGCATACTGTGAATCAACTTCCTCTCTGGATGTTTGACAACTTCCAAGCTCTACAACTAAACTTCTGTGCAGATGCATGTAGCACTTTGGCTTCACTGCTATGTGAGAAGATGCAGAACTGTACTGAATGCAGTCTTGCTTTGCTGTCTGTAAAAATCAGCTTTTTACCAACAGAAAAATACGATTTCAGAGGTTTCTTGCGTCTTAGGTTATTAAGGCAGATTTTAGTTGACCATGCAATGGAAACACAAGACCAGGGAGGTAGCTTGACATCATAAATGGTGGGAAGATCTGCGGATGGTGGTCAGATGCCAAACAGTACTGGAAAAGAGACTAATTATAATATGAAAGTGGATGTACAATAAAATAACTCCAAAACAGAATGACTTTTCTTAATTTCTCTGGAACCTGAATTTTCAATTCGTGACAAGAAGGCACTTTTTTCAGCATGTGTGGATTTTACGAGGTTTTAATGTGTGGCTAATTACTTTTACTCTGAAGCAGGTGCAAGAATGCGGTCAAGAGGTCAGGCTCTGATAGGATGTTAAAAAGCACGTTGCAGCGACACAAAACTGGAAAAGCTTTGGCTGAAGGGCATGAAGCAACAGCAGATGAAGAATGGTAAAGAGGGAGAGAAACGAGGTAAAGTTGAGGGTAAGTAAGGAATGTCTCTCCATTCCAAGGCAGCAAGTGAACAAATGAACCTCAGGAATGATCAAACAATAAAAATGACTAGACCGAAGAATGCACATTACCATGTGCTTGTATGTCATTGATTCCATGAAGGTTTCTGAAGAACATATGCCAAGTTCAAGTCACCTTAGCACCTACAGCAGATTCTGATCAGCTATGCTGCTTTTGCCCTTGGGAATCCAACATAAAACAACTGTCGGGGTACCAGTGATGATGGGGGTCCTCCTTGGTGAATTTGTGATTTACCCATTTTCTGCTTTGCTTGAGGACTCATCTAAAGGGTCACACGTCCAAATTCAGCCATCTGTGTGGCATTTGTGTAGCCATGTGGACTTTCTCCACCAACTTAGAAGCTTACAGTTCCTCAACTGCCCTTGGTGTTTGACTGAAATGTTTAGTTTACTGTGGTGCTTGAAAGTCTGCGAACCCTTCAGAATTTTCTTTATTTCTGCATAAATATGACCTAAAACGTAAATCAGATGTGTTTAGTCCTAAAACTAGATAAAGACAACCCAATCAAACCGGCAAAAACATTATACTTGATCATTTATTTACTGAGGAAAATCGTCCAACGTTAAATATCTGTGTGGCAAATCTATATGGACCCCATAGATTATCAGTTAATTTGAAAGGGAAAGCAGAGTCATGATATTACATGAATAATCTGTTATTATTCACCAGTCCTAGTCTTGCCATGCTGAACGACCTCTTATCATGTCACTAATCGTTATTTAGTCGACGACAAATAAACATTTTAACTTGATTCCACCACCACCTTCAAAATTCAGTCGCAATCACTTATTATACAAAGAAAGCATAATTACATAAGCAATAACTGAGACCACTGATACCGAGTCATAATCACAGACCCTCTGCATCAGTAAAGGGCAAGTAATAACACCTTCTACATACTGGACAATCTGACACTTGCTTTGAGAAGCTGGCTACAAGGAGGAGGGGAGCAAATGTGTCCTTCTGCTTGCTTGCCCAAGAGATGGGGAAGGCCAGGAAGAAAGTAATTGCTTTGTTTGAAGCCGGGGGAGCATGAAAACACTTTTTTTGTGCTGGACTCCTCTGTTCATGGCCATCTTTTCTAATAATGTTGCAAGACTCCTAACCTCGCTCTGTCTGTCTAGCGCACTTTGAGATGAGTTTAGACATCACAAAACATTAAGATAGTTCCTTATCAGACATCGGTCACTGAAATCCCTTCATGTTTCTCAGTGAGCAGGAGGGGGGTCATTTGAGTCCGTCTCTACTGTGAGGGCAACTCGTGGACGGTCCCAAGGCTGGCTGAGAAAGGAGGAGGGTCGGGTGTGGGACTAGCTACTCCACACCGTAAAAACCTTGCCAGCTACAGAAACGCCAGCAAGGAAAGTTCAAGACATGGACACGATATTCTCCATTCCACAAGAAGACCTATGATGTCTGATGACTCTGGAAGGCGCTAGGCTGATACCCCTTCTTTCATCGAAAGAGGAAAAGGAGGCGACCACGCAACACCTGGCGTAGGGATCTTGAAGCTGACACCAGGATGCTGAGATACACCTGGATCCAGATAGAAAAGAAAGCACAGGACAGAGCCCTTGCTGGCACCCTATGCCCCAGAAGGGTTGGAAGGTGTTGATGATGATGATGATGATGATGACTGTCAGGGCAGCATCAAAGCCTTGTGTATTGTACATCCGAGGCAAAGTGAAGGTAAACATTGACTGTTGAAAATATGTCTGTGAACGCTTTGATCTATGTACAGAAACCGACGGAAAATGGTCTTTGACCTTTTCGCAGGATCAATGATAGCGTACGTTGTCAGGCGGAGACACAAATTACTCTTCTCACACACTTTTAAAGCTTTGAAGTCCATTTTAACAGGGCTGGATATATTTCAGCTTCCGGGCTATCCGGCATCAGGTCAGATACAAAGTTTTATCATCTTTATAAACATCTGGGATGGTAGCAATTCAAGGGTATTGCAGGTTTGACGCTGGCCCGTGGAACCAAATTTGATAAAATTGTTTACCATGTTCTGTTTGACCCGAGGTATTGTCAGCATTAGTGGATCAAAAAAGAAATCCCAAACCAAAGAGCTGTTTATATCCCCCCAAGTCTAAGTCAAACCATTTAACAGATATTATATGAGTTTTATGAAAAACAAATTAAATCGCTCTATTTAATTGGCTGACATGAACATTTGAAATGGATTTTGAATTTTTTTCTTGCAATTGCACTTCACATACAACGTTCATGCTTTGAAAATGTTTACTGGTAAGATGAATATTCAAACGACATCACGTCACATTGTGAAATTCTGTGCTGTCGTGTGTGCTACAGATTTTTTTTTCTGTGCCGTTTATTAGCCTATTATCAAATTTACATGGATTCTCCATTATAATCAGTCCTCAGTGACCCGGCAGTAATGAGAGCATCTTTCCCTTATGGCCACACTGAAGAAATAACTTTTAAACTTTCAACAAATGCGATGTGAAGCAAATTTTTATTGCACTATTACAGAAAGCACAGGCATTCATCCCTCAAGAAATAAAAATAAGAAATTGCTTTATTTTTCTTTCCGCTGAAAGAAAGAATAGGAAAGACAGGAAAAGCTCACTCATTCACTTTCATTAACTGAATATCACTGGAATCTTGGAGTCACTGCGAATTTGGCCAGGGGGCTGCGGGGGGGGGGGGGGTTATACCCCGGAGGGGATGTCAGTCCAGGGCGTTTCTGTGGGCTGTGGGAGGAAAAAACACATAGAGCTGGATTTGAACCTATGCCACCCATTGCACCACTGTGCCAGTTTTATATGGGGTTTCTTAAAACAAATTAAATTGTCTTAATTTTAATTAGCTTTCATAAACATGGATTTTGATTTTTTTTGCTACTGCATTTCACACACCTCTTTTTTTGCTTAGAAAATGTTAACTGGTACGATTAACGCTGGTATCAAGTTACATTACGTTGTAGACTTCCGTGCTGTTATATGTGCTACAAATTACATCTGTCACATTTATTAGACTATTACCATATTTATATGGATGCCTACATGCAATTCTTTGTTGTAATGAGATCTAATATCCCATCACAGTATCCCATCACTTTTGTAATTTACTTCTTATTTACATTTTTTGTATTTATACTACTGTTTATGCTCTCATGTTTGTATACTCTGTAAATTTTCTTTATTTTTTAATATTATATATATAATTATCTTATTGTAATGCATATTAATATACTTATTTTATTTATTTAATTATTATATATATATATATTACATTATAATTTATCATTTTAAATCTGTTATTTGTTTATTCTGTAATTCTGTGTCAGCTGTTTGTTTTTCTGTAAATACTGGAGGCACCTAGAACCGCAGCAAATTCCTTCTGTGCATCAGCACACTGGCCAATAAAACTCATTCTGATTCTGATTCTGAGTGATCCAGCAATAATGGAGGTATACCCAGCAGTTGAGAGCAAAAATAAGAAAGACAATAAAAGCTTCCTGACGCACTCATTTTTGGTCCCCACTTATCCCTGCCAGGGCTGCGGTGGTCCGGGGCCTATCCTGCATTCACTGGAAGAGACGTACATCCTAGAAAACAGAAACTGAAGGCCTGTGCTTTCTATAATATTCCTATAAAGTTAGCTTTCTCTCATTTGTTGAGAGTTGAAGTTAATTCATCAATGTGACAACAGTGTACAGCCGATTGTTTTTGGTTAATCCAATATTCAAATGCAATGTGAAAATAGTTATTTATTACCCCGGGGTGCTTATATATGGCAGAAAAGACTAGATTATTTTATGGGTTAAAGTTTTGAATGATTTTACGAAATCAGACATCAGAAGACTACCGCAGATAGTTCGGACTGCTGGAAGAATCATCGGCACATCCCCCCCAGCTCTCCAAGAACTGCACTCGTCCAGAGTCGGTAAAAGGGCTAGCAAAATCATTCTAGACCCCTCACATCCAGGCCGCTTCCTCTTCGAACCTTTGCCATCTGGCCGGCGCTACAGAGCACCGAGCACCAGGACAGCCAGGCACAAGAAAAGTTTCTTTCCTCAGGCCATCTACCTCATGAACAGCTAAATCCCCCCTAGAGAGTAAACCAGTGCAATACACAACGCTATTTATATTTATATTTATAACTATTTATCACATCATATCTCTTACTCACATTCCCTTGCATTTGTATAGAACATACCTGTACATACATATGTAATGTCTAGTGACTATTTTTTGTATGTTGTGTACTTTATATTTCTATATATTTTTTATCCTTTATTCACATATTCTATCTTCTCATCTGTGTCTTGTCGCTGTCATTCTGTCTGTGCTGTGGAAGTTTCTGCCACCAAGACAAATTCCTTGTATGTGCGAACATACTTGGCAATAAAGCTCGTTCTGATTCTGATTCTGATTTTGACAAAAAAAAAAAGAATTGGTCAGGCAGTGCTCATAGTCATGGAATTACATCGCTGGTGGACCAAAAAAAACCCCACATCTATTCCTTATTGACATCAGTGCTGTCTGTATGTCTCAAAACTCCAGTGGAAAGTAAACAAAAAAGCTTTTGCGCTGCCATGAAAATCCAGAAGAGTCGGCAGAGAGCTGCACCGAGTGTTTAGAAAGAGATGCAGTTTTGCCTTTTCTCATGCTCCCGGGCCTCTCTCACAGCGATGTGTGTTTGTTCCCCCCCCCCATATTCTGTAAGGCGAATCCAGGCTGCGTCGTCCACCCGTACCCTCGGAGATGTTGTCCTGGAAACCGCAGTCTCTCCAGCCTTCAGTCTTCTGCAGAATAAGGGAAGTAAGGCTTTGATAGATTCACAACAGCTATGAGTGAGCTGAGCAAGACCAGACCACATGATTTACCATGTTTACCTTGATTTACCCGGGGATTTGTGAAAGTTTTGCAGAGTACAGTGAGTAGCTGGTATTGTTCTGGTTTGAGTTATTACCGCATAATTATACAGTTACACTTGGGTTTTTATGCCACCTCTCGGTGTAGCAGCCTTGATCAGGGTGCTTACTAATTTGATAAAGTAAAAGGTACTCAGCTTTATTAATAGGTAAATAATTCTAAATAGCTTAACAGTGTTCAGTTGCTTTGAAGAACGAAGATTTATCAATATGTGTTTCAAATGTACACATTTTTTTTCTGAACTAGATCCTTGGTGAAACAAAAAAGAAAACAGTTGAACTGCCGGAAAACCTGGTAAAGATCTAGATCAAGGCCTAAACTTTTTCAGACTGGAGCACGGAGCGTCGAACATCGCAAAATCACACGGATAAATCCCATAATTACTTTAATCTCATGTAAATCAGGAGCGATCAGTTAAAACCAGAAATAGTGGAAAAAATTAAATGGCCCATTCCTAAAATCTCCTTTATGCTTTTTTTTTTTTTTTTTTGCTGAAAATTGCTTCTTGTGCATGTTTGTGTATTTTTAAACGCATTAAATATGGTTACAAGACACTGAATAATACAGCTAGATATCTGTAAATGTTTTGGGTGATATGCTAATGCTGCAATGGACTGGCATCCCTTCCAGGCTGCACAGCCAAGAATTGTATAAAAAAATACGAATTAAAGAGCATTATTTAGCTTTCATGATTAAACTGGAATGTAAGGGCACTGGCAATTTACTGCGTAGGGCACGGCGTTTTGCGTTTGTGACTGCTTGCCAAAGGCTGCGACCTTGACTTGTTCAATGAGCTTGGAGAAGCAGCATGTAGGCTGCTGCAGAATTCGGTGACCTCAGCCTGTCAGAAGCTTAATCCCAGGCCTTCGATGACACGAGCGTGTGGAAAAAGGACAGCGCCCTTGCTGGCAACGTGGGCAGCAGATCTGAGCTTGCCCTTGGCCCACACGCTTGTCCTGGAGGAACGGGATCGGCACTCTCAATTAAAAAGCCCCACGCTCCCCTAAATTGTGGCTGGAGACAGCTGGGCGTCTGGGAGAATACTGATGAAGTGGATGGCATTGACAGGGCAGGGCCACTGCAAGGCAACCAGCTGTTATCAAGCACCTGACAAGCAAAACAAAGTAAAATGATATTCCGTAAGGTAAATCTAAATTTCTGTCAGTCACCTGCAGAATTAGGGAGAAATCAGCGCAGGCGCCGTTTCACTGTTTGAATGATAGGTGAACGAACGCGGCATGTAAATTCCAAAATGCAGTGGCGTCACTGGGGGGGGTTGCGGGCGACGCCATCGGAGAGGGTGACACCAAAATGACTGTCTATAAAATTTATGTGCAGTGTTTCAGCAGAAATGTATTATTTTGTATAAAAATATCCCTGTAGTTCGTTATAAGAACAGAAACATTTTTCGTAATAAAGCCCAGCTGACATGTATCAATATACCTCCAAGGATAAACCTCTGAGCTCATTGACTTTTCGAACCTTCCAATGCGCTCCGCTCACAGCTCTCATTATAACCCAATTACAATTACAATTACACTACAATTACAGTGACGCTTTCAATCACGTGGTTTCATTTTCACGCGCCGTAAACACGCTCTTGCTTTCGTCGCCGCCGCTGTTTTTATAGTCGCTGATTTCATCACATTTTCTGGTATTTTAGCTACAATACTGTGGTAATTAACATTTGTGAACCAATATCAATAACGTTAAGGTAATCATAATTTTGATGTAGGTCTTAAAAAGCTTTTACTTCGAATGCTATTGTTTTTTTTACCGAATTTTTACTTTACCACATAAGCTATGTAGTAAATGTAAATACATTTAGGCTGTGTGTATGATATTGTGATTTAAAGGTGTAATTTTAATTTTGCTCGTTGTTTATGCCACTACTATTGCCATTACATTCAGCTACAATATTGTGGTAATCAGTATTTGTGAACCTAATAATGTCAAAATAAATATCATTTTAATGTAGTTCTTAAACGTTTTTACTTTAAATTCTATTGTTTTCTTACTGGATTTTCACTTTAGTCACATGTGTAAATGTAAATACATTTAGGCTGTGTGTATGATATTGCAATTTAAAGGTGTAATTTTAATTTTGCTTGTTGTTTATGTCACTATTGCCATTACATTCAGTGAAATAGAGGAATTACGATTTATGAGTAACATTAGTAGAAAAAACATCACTAAGGATTCTGTATGGTCTGGTATGGGAGGAGGTCCATGGGGGGGCACCATGAGTTACTGCACTGGGTGACACCAATCCTAGTGATGCCACTGCCAACATGATCAAAATTTTTGACAGTCTTCTGTGCTGAACTAATACATTCTGCTGCCTTACGAAAGATGTTGATCGAGACCCTAAATTTTTGTGTTTTGAAGACACCGCTGCGTCTTGCATTGGCCTCTGCACTGCAGCAGACAGGCAGCACGCCGTGGTTGCGTCTCGAGACGTGAACAATCTAGTGGACTTGCACACGGAGCGCAACAGATGGGAGCCGTACAAACGAAAGCTGTGCTTTTTTCCAGCCGCCTCGTCTTCTCTCTTTTTCATACTCAGGAAAATAAAAAAAAAAAACTGAAATTAATTTGCTTTCCTCTGAAGGTAATCAAAGCAGGTGAGATTTACTGTGGTTTTTAAAAAAATGACATGAGGACACAGGGAACATGATGAGCAAGCATCTCTGTTTGTTTGTTGTCCACAGAGGAAACTTCTCTCCATGTTCTAAATCCATAGAGGATCACAGCTCAGGATTACAGAGATTTTCTGAACTATTTATCAACTTTGTGATTTATTTGTTTTGCTCTCAAAGATGTAACCTTGAAAGCATTTCTGATACAATCACACGTTTTATCACGGTAATTGCTTGTGACACCGGTGAAGAAACATAGACTTTCTGTAGAGAAAAGTTTTTTTTTTTTGACCATTTGGGATGGCAGGGTGGATAGAGACAAAGTTCTCTGTCCTGAAGGTTGCTGCCTCAAGTTCAGCAAGGGCCAGGCGAGGAATTCAACACCTTTTCTCTATTAAAATTATGACATGAAACTGTTATTTGCATAAATTATTAATGTGATGATAAAAATTCATTATCAAAAAATTCATCTGCACAAGACATCTCTCTTTTATTTTACCAAAATGTTAAACTGGCTCTAACATACATCTCATTCCATCCCCAATTTAGTTTTACTTGAGGAAAGTGTAGTGTTGACTGAAACCGCTTGTCCCGAGTGGGGTCGCGGCAAACCCGAGCCCAACCTGGCAACACAGGGCTCAAGGCTGGAGGGGGAGGGGACACACCCAGGATGGGACGCCAGTCCATCACAAGGCGCCCCAAGCAGGACTCGAGCCCCAGACCCGCCAAAGAGTGGGACCTGGCTGCGCCACCGTGCCCCGCGGTTACAGCTATTGCCTTCTACTCAAAGCACATGGGTTTCAAACACGCTCTTGCTATTTTACCCCGAAATGTACTCACTATGAACTGATACAGTAAAAACTACCCATCTGTATAAAGTTGTAAATATTTGTAAGTTGATTTGTACACAAACTAAGCACTGTAAATTGCTTTTTAGAAAGGAATAAATAATAATGACATCACAGTTTCGGTGCAACTTTACAAGTGGCCTGATAACCTCGTGCTATTATATACAAGCGGAAGAACTCAGTGCTGATCACCTCATTGGCAGCATTTGATCACCTCCTTAATTCGTACGGTTTTTGTATGTTGAATTATTTTGCATTTATTCATTTGGTTGATGCTTTTGTTCAAAGCGACTTACAGTGTTAAGGTCACAATTATGTTGCCATTTATACAGCTGGGTAATTTTTTACTGGGGCAATTTAGGATAGTATCTTGCTTAAGGGTACTACAGCCAGAGGGGGGATCAGACCTGCGACCTTCAGATCCGAAGGAAGCAGCTCTAACCACTACCCTACCGGCTTTCCCATCTGACAGTTTAATTTTTGGTAGATTAAGTTGTCATTCGTAGCAGCCTGTATGTCTGCTGCCTTTCAGGATCTGGGTGGTGGGAGAGAACGTGGGTTTGATTCCCCCACTCAGTGTCTGTGGACTTTGCATGTTCCTCCCCTGTCTAAATGGGTTTCCTCCCACAGTCCAAAGACCGCGGGCAGTTCAGGTAGATTGGTGTTACGTCCCTGTACAGATTTTTGGTGTGTTTTGTTATTCATTTCTGTGTTTGTGTATTTTCGCTCCCGGTACAGGTCCGTCGTCTATCATTGGTTGCCGACCCTGTCCATCATTATCAGTCCTGTTGTCACTTCCTCCATTTGACCAATCGCCTTCCGACTCCGCCCCTTAAAAATCCCACCATTTCCCTCGAGACTCAGACTATTGACTCATGGCGCTTCTTTAGCTTGTTGATGGTGGTGCTTTGTGCGTTTTCCTTGTTCTGTCTTTGGTTTGTTGTCTAGTGACTTTGTGTTGTTGTCTTGGGGAGAAGGTGGACAGGTAAACACATCACGTGACCTACATATCCAGCACGTAGCTTTGAGACGCCTATCAGGACATTTTAGAGAAAAGGTGGGTGCCACTCCCCGTACTTTAGATTTTTGGTGGCTCGAGCAGGTTAGTTAAGGCTCCTAGGAGGCCTTTTGTCTTGTTTCATTTCATAGCCAGGGTAGTCTACCAACTTGAGTTAGTTTAGTTTTGTTTTTCTGTGTTTTTGCTTTGGCACCATCTTAGTTCCTTTCCCCTCTGACCAGTCTTTGTATTCTCTAAGAGTTGTACATAGTCACCTGAATTTCTGCACCCATTCGCACATTGAAAAGAACTTGCACTTAAGCACTTCCTTGTCGTATGTCTGGTTTTTGTTGGCCCCTTCTTACCGCTCGACAGCACTCACCTGGTGTTATAGCCTAGTCACCCTTAGACTGCTGGGGTCGTAACAACTGGTGACACCAAATTGCTTGGAGGGTGTGAATGGGTGAGGGAGGTGTGTCCCTCCCTCAGCCCGGTGTCAGGTGTTTCCAGTGCTCAGGATCACCATAACCTTGCTCAGGGCAAGTAGCTATGGGAATGGGATGGATGGAAATAATCATCCAATTACTCATACCTTATCAATGACAGCTTCTCCAGTGGTTTAGAGTTTACCCTGGAAGCACTAGGTACATCCTAGACAGGATATCACTCTGTCGCATGGCGATCACACACACACTCATTCACTCACACATTGCAGGCAATTTACAGTCACCAATTCCATCAAGGTTTTGTTGGACATATCCAGATGCGTCCTCCGCCACCACAGTAGAATGGCTGGGGTGGGGGTGCGCATCCACTGGTACTTGGAACTTCAAGAGGTTTATTTTTCCCTTCCTTGGAGTGGGAGTTTTTTGTTTTCCTCTTCTCAGCAGCCAACCGGCCCATTCTCATAGTTACCTGTATCTGCTGTGACTCCATATTATTTATTTGTGGGGGTGTTTTTTATTATTTTATATTTGTTTCATTCTGAACTTTTTCAGTTCTCTGAGTCAACTTAGTTGGAAGACCCCTCAATAAAAAAGAAGTCGAGCAGAATTGAACTGACTACAAAAAGCAATATTTTAATGTTACCTTTTCAAATTTGTGTTAACAAAAGTGGATTCCATCAACAGTTGACATCTTGATGCTTAAATTCAAATTCACATTCGGATCCATAATGGACATTCTTCTTGCAAAAGAAAGAAAATGACACTTTTAAATCTGGCTTCACAAGCAGTGACGGTGGTGATGTGTACACTGTGTGAGTTCTACACCCATCAGAACACTTCCACAGAACATGTGCAAGATGGCGAAGCAATTTCTGCCACACGCTTTGCTGAAATGTGTGCGATCATAGACAAGTTGGTCTGGGAATACCAGAAATGTGGCACCCACACATACACGTACTCTTGGAATGAGTGTAACTGCCCACTTTTGGCATTTCACACACACTGAACCACATACTCCATCGTTCATCTCTGCTTAGAGGCGTCACATTCAATTTTTCTTTTGTTAGAACAATAGTGTTGAGTCACAATAACCGTATCCCTCAGTGCATCCATCCTGGGTATTCATTCTCAATAAATCTATTTTTGTATTCATGCATGAGTTTCTTTGTCAGTGCTCTTCATTTATTGACCCAGGCCAGAACACGTTCATCAAATTCCTTCCTTCAAAACTCTTTAATAAAGGATCTTTAATATGATTGAGTTTATGTGTGAAGCGCAGTGACACAGCAGGTATCACTGGTGCCTCAATGGTGTCTGCAGACCTTAGTTTGAACACAGCTCAGTCCATGTTGGGTTTCCATGTTCTCCTCATATTAATGTGGGCTGCTTCTATATGCCCTGAACTGCTCATCATATTTTTTATTTAATGTGTGTATTTGCGTTTGTTCCCTACTATGTCAAGAGGTGCTCAAATGAATATGAATGATTGACATATTTTTAACCACATATGTCAACCTGTTGTTATTACAGTTGCAACAAAGAGAATTTCAACAATCTACAGTGCCTTTTGATTCTTATGTGAATAAAACAGTTTTCTAATTCTTGAGCAATTGTGCAGCTGAGCTCTAAAGTATAATTAGAATAAGTGTACCAGGGTTCGGTGGAGGGACGCTGTGTGGGATGTTGCGAACTTGGAAATGACTAAATTGGAATCTAAAATGAAATTCAGAGGATCACAGCTCAAGCTGATTACTACGGTAAGAAGGTGGATCGCTCGGTACAAGTTCTGACAATGGAGGCACACGAAGATGCTGCTTAGACTTTGTCCGGAGATGAGTTCCTACCTAACATATCAGATATATTTAAGGCTGATCCACGTCTGCCTTTGCGTCAGTAAACGTCAGCCCCAGAGGTAGAGCTGAAAATGGTCTGTGGTTTCCTTCACTTCCTTGTCAGTGTGTCTCATTTTCACAGCCAATTACAGAGGAGACAATGTTGCTCTCTACTCCCGCTCTCTTCTCTCCCTGGGATGCCACCATAGCTCCAGGGAGAGAGAATATAGCCTATAGTCAACAGATGGGCTGGAGAGAAGAGTTTACATTCTTATTTTTGCAGGTGGAAACAATCCTTTTCTGTTTGGTGTTTCTTCTTTAAAGGTTATTAGAGGAGGTATTAACTTTTATTGCTATAGAATTCTGTGATCCCTAACAAATGTAAGGGGTTTCAGGTAAACGTAGAAAAAGGTGAAAGTCCAAAGGGTCCCAGCATCAAAGTTCGGTTATGTGCAGTAACAGAATATTACTGTAGTGAAACTGGGGAAGAAAACTGCTGAAATTAATTATAATTTTATAAGTACATGGGCTACAGACACAATTATATTTTCCCCTTTGCGGTGTTTCAAATACCTGCAAGAGACAAGCATTAATCGCTGAAGCACCTTAACATTCAACATTTCACAGTGAATTCCAAAAAAGTTTAGCTGAGAAGCTCAAGCATTTAATTACATTTATTAAATATAATACAAATGGAATTTTGTGTTTGCCTAGCTGAATCTAGCTTATGTAAATATTTATCGTGCAGAGATTTTTAAACGAAACTAATTATTTTGTTTCTGAAGATTGCTTAATTACGGATGCTGCGAATTGTACTAAGTAGGTAGCTATTTAGCCTGTTAATTCAATTATGATTTGCTCTCATTTTAAATGCAATTCTGTGTTTTGGAAGCCATAGAAAATCTAGCCTCTAAATGTAATGTTTCTTGCTTCTGCACAAAAATACAAAAACGGATTTCAAGCAATAAAGAAAGAATTAACGAAAGGCAGCAGCAGGTTGTTTTGTAAAAGTGACTGTTTATCATAACAACAGTTTTAAATGAAGTGTCAAAGGGAAGATTGAAATAGAAAATTTGAAACAGAATTAAACTTGAGACACTGTTACATTTACCCGACAATTTTCTCCAAAGCAACTAACAATTATTTACCCATTTATAGAGCCAGGGAATTTTTTTAGTGGAGCAATACGGTTAGCACAAGGGCGCTGTAGCTGAAGGTTGGATTCAAACCTGCAACCTTTGAGTCCAAAGGAAGCAGCTCTAGCTACTACATAGATAGATAGATAGATAGATTTGGTTGGTTAGCTAGCAGTACATTTACATGTATTCATTTAGCAGATACTTTTCTCCAAGGCGACATACATCTCATGGAAAATACAATGTGTTCATTAGGAGGAAGAGACACTTAGATGCAGACGTGTGATTCTAAAGTGCACATAGTTTCTTTCCACCATATGAACCAATTTTCATCACACGAGTAGTTGAATAAAACTTATCCAAATATCAATGATTCCTGATCACCTCCCCAATATTTTTTTTTTTCTGATATACTGTATATAAACATTTCTGTTCCAAAACAGGAGTAGCTGTGTAAAGGTTTATCCGGCATCATCTTAAAGTTCTGGTGCATGAACATTTACACCTTACATGAACTTAAGAGATGATGGGTGAAGTAAGTCCGGAAGAGGTGAGTTTTAAGACCTTTTTTAAATGTGGACAGAGATTCAGCAGTTCTGAGTGAGAGGGGGAGGTCATTCCAGCACAATGGACATTTGGTTTACCCCACACCGTGATGTGGAAGACAGATCACATTAGCGTTCAGTTCTATGCAGCACACAGATAATTCTGCAGAGTAACATGAAAAACCTGTATTAGAATGAACATTATAGCACTTTTAGAACCTCTATTGCTGTCTAGCCATCCATTGTTATTTATTCCTTTGACTTTGCACTGACAGCCCCCCCAAACAAACACACACTCTAAGTCTGATGTATGGATGAGTGACCCAGTGTGAGTAGTGTATCTAGCAGTGTAAGTCACCCTGGTGAATAATAACACTTCATAGTATCCACTGGAAGTCGCTTTGGAGAAAAGCATCTGCTAAATAACTAAATGTGAATGTAAGTCTCTGTTTTCATTCTGTGCTGGCATCACACCCACAAGTCTCTATGCCTGGTGGAAGTCCTGGTGGCACAGAGACAACGTGCTGTAATGGTCCAGTCCCAGCAAGCAGCCCCATCTTTTCTGGCTACCCCGTAATGTCAATTTACACCAGACCCCAGCGTGAGCCTCCAGCCTCCTCGTGAGACGTAAGGGCTCCGACAACAGCCTCAGCCAGCCCCGCTCCATTCGTTTCCACCGATAAGTATCGGGATCGCAGATTATTCTACATGCATGTTGGCAAATGCGATAAAATAGCTGGGGGTGATTTAACGGATAAGAGAATTTGAGCCACAGGGAATACTAATAAAGAGCATTTGTTTCTTCTAAACTTGGCTTTCATTTTCAAATGGGCTCCGCTGTCAGAGCGGTGCATCTGCGCACTTAGCTGATACATTACCTCGGCACAAACGTCAAATGGGGCCCAAATAATAATTCATAACGGCAGTCCGCAACATTCATATACTGTAGAGTCTATGTTGCGACCACTTTAATTCTGGGTAAATGAGTTCAGCGGAACCAGCAAGGCCTTTCTCTGAAATAAACCAAACCTCTTTTTTAAAAATCGTGCATATTATTGGATATGAAGTATGTCATATTTGCTTTGGCTCTCCTTTCAAACCTGTGGCATTATGAAATACAGCTTCTGAAAATTAACGTGCCTTTCAACATAACAAGTTTTCTCCGTCATTCGTCACTGCCACTTCGAGCAAAACCTCGGTCTGCACACTTTGTCGGATGTTATTTACTAATTGCACTGTATGTCAATGGTAACATACAGCTGCTAAAGATTAAAAAAAAAAATAATAATAAAAAAAACACCAAACTGATGCACAGAGAGTTCTGCGTTTCAGAAACACGTTTCCATCATTTCGTATTTGGAACCCAGCAGCCTGAATTTACACTGCAATTATTTAGTATGGCTGCCTTGTGGCCAGCATGGATTTACCAGATACATTATTAATGCCTTCCTGTATTTAATCCAGAGAAACTGTCCCCTTGAGATGGACAGTAATGTACATAAGTGACTAGATGAAGTGGAGTGGCTCATCCTGTTTAATTCAAGTAATGCTTAGACAACTACATGTTATATTAATGTGAACATAATTGCCCTGAAGTCAGTGTATCTCTGTGCCTGAATAAAAATTTCCTTACATTAATATACACTGAATAGAAGGACAAGCAGGAAGCATTTTAGCAGTGGAAAAAATGTTCTTTCAGAATCATGGGTCAGGGCATCTGATGGCACAGGTCATGTCTCTTAAGGAACAATATAACAGGTACGACTCTTTTTAATGAACCTGTCATCTGAGGCTGCTGTTTACATTTATTTATTTAACAGATGCTTCTCTCCAAAGCAACTTGTAGTGCACTATGTAGTGTTATGAGCCCACACACCTTATTCACCGTGGTGACTCACACTGCTAGATACACTTCTTACACTGGGTCACTCATCCATACATCAGTGGAACACACACAAACACTCACTCTGTCACTCACACACTGTGGGTGAATCTGAACAACATGTCTTTGGAGTGTGGGAGGAAACCAGAGCACCCAGCGGAAACCCACACAGACTGAACAGGGATCGAACCCGTGTCTTCTTACACCAAGACTCGCTGTGCTACTGCGGTGTTGCCTCTGCGACTCCGATGGAGATGGGCCATACGTTGATAACTGACACACGATGCTGTTGCGCTATTGTCCATCTTCCTTAAGAGCATCTGCTGCTGCATCGTCTCCTTCTACACAATCCTGTTGTTAACGGTGGGAGTTTCAAAACTGCCAGGATCTCCTGCGAGCTGAAGCACCTTTGAACATTTCCACCGCTCTGGTTCATGTCCCTGAGACATGTCGCTTGGGCTTGCTGTCAGGTCTCGGCTGTAAGCAGTAGTGCAGGAGGAGGTCTTGATGGCAATGGGCTGGCAGATCAACTGGGGTTGAGGTGTAGTGGTGACAAAATCACTGTTTTAGGGATTGATGGGTGGCACAGTGGCACAGTGAGTAGTGCTGCTGTATTGGAACACCAGCGGGGTGTGAGAGGATGTGGGTTCAATCCTCCACTCAGCCTCTGTGGAGTTTGCATGGTTTCCCAGTGTCCATGTGGGTTTCCTCTGAGTGCTCTGGTTTCCTCCCACAGTCCAAAGACATGCTGTTCAGGTTCACCCACAGTGTGTGAGTGATAGAGAGAGTGTGTGTGTGTGTTCCACTGATGTATGGAAGAGTGACCCAGTGTAAGTAGTGTATCTAGCAGTGTATATCTTCAAGTGCTCTGGTTTCCTCCCACAGTCAAAAGACATGTTGTTCAGGTTCCCCATAGTATGTGAGTGACAGAGAGAGAGAGTGTGTGTGTTCCACTGATGTATGGATGAGTGACCCAGTGTAAGTAGTGTATCTAGCAGTGTAAGTCACCTTGGTGAATAAGGTGTGTGGGCTAGTAACACTACATAGTATCCATTGTAAGTTGCTTTGGAGAAAAGGCATCTGATAAATAAGTACATGTAAATGTGAGAGAGTGAATCAGCAACTCTGCAAAGCCTGGATCTGCCATCACCTAGATTGTTCAATAGTGGGTGCATAGTCTTTGGAACCTGTGGCGCTTGAATTGCCAGCATCAATATGGATGCATGAGCCTGCACTGCTTGTTGCAACATCTCTTTGCAGCCTTTGCCTTAGCAATAGGATGAAGAGGTGCACCTGGGTCTGTCCAAACAATTTGTCCGATAATGAGACTGATGTTGAGAAAGTGGATCGATAGATGTGCTGGCACAGCAAACCAGCTCACATGACCGAGAAACCTGACAAACCTGATCTGCGCTGACAAAAGCTTTCTGCATTTTTTTTTTTTCACCGGTTGCCACAACGATGCGTGCCCCTGTCTGCTTCCGCCGCATGCATACAAGTCAACGTCAAGTATAAAAATTTCACGGAAGAGAAACACAATTTTTTTCCCCTTTGCTTTTCATTTTACCCCAAATTCCTTTCTTTTTTTTTAAAGTGCCGTCACTTTTCAAAATGCTGATCTGTAAATTCACAAGGGTCAACAGTGGAAGCTCTGATCAGATAGTAGCCTCATTACAAGTGCTCGGACATGTTCGTTGCTTACAGCGCTGACAGCCCTGGGAAGATAATGTTAGAGCTCATTAGAAGTGCAACAGTTTTAGATGACTGCTGATTCGCACATTTTAATTGTGGTTCTGCTTAAAACCAATAATAATTTTTCTTAAGAATTATATGAATCTTCAGTATTTTCTTTATCAGAGACTTTTTCTCAGAAATGACGTACGACCCAGAGGAAACAAAAAATTCATTTCAGTGCAGGTAACGAGCATTTTATACAGGCACAAAGTTGTCAAAACACTGCCAGCTTTCTGATACCGTCCTTTTTGCCACCGCACGTTTCGTTAGTAGCACCCTTGTAGAATTGAGTCTGGTAAGCGTGATTGTTATGGATTTTGTGATGCAAATTTAGAAATCTATTAGCAGATGCCTAGGAAAGTGGATCTGAAAGACGTGCATTTTGAGACCCTTCATGAATGCGGAAAGGGATTCAGCATTTCTGAAGGACGGCAGGAGGCAAAGTGATCTGTCTGCACTGATTGTCTCCGGTGTCCACTGAGACAATTTAAATGACGTCGCCCACTTTTTCCCTTCACTTCAAGTGACAAAAAGACATCAAACAGCAACTTTACAAACAAATTGACATGTTTGGAAGATTTAAAACTCTGGGAGAACTGCTGGTGCAAGTGCTCTACATTGTGTTTTTTTTAACGCAGTTTATCTGAAGAAGTTAAGGTGACTAAAGGGCTGAATCAAAGCTCAGCTTTCAGACGGTACTTTTGCTCAGCGAAAGGGCCGAGCACCTTCCACTTATCTTGCGAAACTGTAAATCTGGGCGATAACATAAAGCATTAATTATTTAGTTGTCACTTTTCTGCAGTCTGACTGTAAGAGCAAGAGAACTGGAATGCTGTTCCTCCTAGGTTGTGGGAATGGAACACCAGTTTTAACCGCAATTCCTAAGCTTTATTATTATTATTATTATTATTTTTTATAGAGCACTCTTCTCACGCAGTGACACAGAGCACTTTAACACAGGCATACAGCAAGAAAAATTGATGCAAACAAACAAGACAGTCAACTAATGGCTACCATAATAAAGAACTTATTATAGAGCTACAAGTATACCTACAGGCCACCGGGGAAAGGAACAAAAACTCCCAACTGAAGGCTGAGGGAGAAAAAACCCATGGGGGTCCACAGGCCAGTGGTTGCCCATCCCTCCTGGGCATTCTAGAAAGTAACAATTTGTAAGCCAATGTTTAACAAGTAATTATAATGTTGGTGAATGGCATCCTGGATCCCCGACTCGACATGGAACGTCTCGATCGTCATGGCAGATGGGCATCATCCTCTGTCAGCACGGGATTCGTCTGTCACCGCTGGCCGGCCTCCTCAGGTCTTATGTAGCGAGGTAGTGCTCAACCAGAAGATAGGACAGAGTTAGTAATTTGTTACTTAAGTAAATTTAAAATGCATTTTTGTAAAGGTGATAAAATAAACAACCAAAGCAGGTTGAATTACATTATGAGGTGGAATGCCTGAGTGAACATATAAGTCTTAAGTTGGGATTTGAAAACAGAAACAGATGGGGCATTTCTGACAGTAACTGGTAGACTAGTCCATAGTTTAGGTGCTCTATAACTAAAGGCGCGACCTCCTACTGAGGTCTTATTGATCACAGGTACTTTAAGGTAACCTGCATCTAATGAACGGCGATATCGTCCTGGGATATAAAAATTAATGATCTCACAAAGGTAAGCCGGAGCAATGCCATGTATTGCCTTATAGGTCAAAAGTAGGATTTTATAATCAACTCTATAAGAGACCGGAAGCCAATGCAAGGATTTAAGTACCAGTGTTATATGGTCATACTTTCTAGTTCTAGTAACAATTCTCGCAGCAGCATTTTGTACCAACTATAGCCTGGATACAGCCTGGTACGGACAACCCGACAATAAAGCATTACAGTAATCCATCCTGCTGGAAACAAAAGCATGAACCAGTTTCTCAGAATCCCGTCTACAAAGGAATCGCCGCATTTTAGCTATGCTTCTTAATTGAAGGAAGCACGACTTAGTCAAAACATTTACATGCCATACAAATGACAGCTTTCCATCCAGCAGGACACCCAAATCCTTGACACAATCCGGACACTTGAAGGTAATACCATTTGTTGTAAAGATTGGTGTGATTATGTCGGGAGTTTTAGCATCACCACCCACCACTAGTACCTCTGTTTTACTGGCATTTAGAGATAAAAAATTATTACTCACCCATAATTTTACACTGGTAAAACAATTAGCTAACAACACCACATGTGATGGATCATCAGGCTTGAACGATACATAAAGCTGTGTGTCATCGGCATACGAATGGGAATTAACATTGTGCTTGCGAATAATATCACCCAGTGGTAACATATAAAGTGAGAACAGTAATGGACCCAACACAGAGCCCTGTGGCACACCATGCTGAACCGTAGTAGAGATGGACGGGGTGCTGTCTTCAGATTTCAATACAAATTGTTCACGGTTAGCTAAATACGATTCAAACCACTTCAGAACAGTACCTCTTAGTCCA
Organism: Scleropages formosus; assembly: GCF_900964775.1. NCBI lineage: Eukaryota > Metazoa > Chordata > Actinopteri > Osteoglossiformes > Osteoglossidae > Scleropages > Scleropages formosus. The sequence continues at coordinate 5,864,958 of NC_041810.1, read as the reverse complement.
ACAAGGTTTCCAAGTCTACTCAGTAGGATACTGTGGTCTACAGCTTTGTTTTTTTAATTCCACAAGCAACTACTTGTATAACGTGTGTCAGGAAAAGCTGTGGTATCGGACCAAGTGACCGTACTTTGTGAATCGCCTGTTTCCATTTTTAGCTGTCTGCCTGGGGGTGAGATGCACTTTTGTTCACACATTTGGAGAGAAAAGACATAAAAGCAATGTAAATGTGGGCAACATTACCATTCTGGGTTTGGATGGGAACGCAGCAGTACTGTCCCTCTCTTTTTCCTTTCACACCCAGCATCTTGCAGAAGCCTGGCTGGAAAACAGGGACCTAAACCAGACCCTTTTTCTGATACTGTATACCATTCAAGTGTGTTGTCATTTCACCTTCCATTAAAATGACTTGCTGGCAACATTAGGTTTTATGTTTTGGGGAAAACAATATTAAAATTAGCTTATATAACTTACATTGCATTTATTCATCAGATGCTTTTTTCAAAGCGATTTCCAATGAACTCTATATAGTGTTACTATCAGCCCACACACCTTATTCACCGTGGTGACTTCCACTGCTAGATACACTACTTACACTGAGTCACTCATCCATACAACAGTGGAACACACTCTCTCTGTGTCACTCACACACTATGGGGGAACCTGAGCAGCATGTTTTTTGACTGTGGGAGGAAACCAGAGCACCTGGAGGAACCCCACACAAACTGAGTGGGGATCAAAACCATGCCCTCTCACACCACCCAGGTGCTGAGACTGCACCGCTACTCCCTGTGCCATCACGCTGCCCACAAAATGCAAAGATCTCTGGTTTTGGTTGTGTTACACACTTCAACCTTTCAAGGAGTTTTCCCCAAACTTGAGATCTGCTTTGCAGATAGGCTGAGCCCAGCTGTGTATGTGTAAGGGAAGATGAGATGCAATCCTGTTCAACCTTTAATCAGTTTGTGATTCCTCATCTGTGTTTTTGGTCTGTGCAGGAATGAATTCAAGGTGTTTGAGCCGAGAAATATAGTCTAAATGGGAAAATGCAGCAGGTGGGTCAGACATGCTGCTTGGGTGCAATACATGCAATCAGGGTGAACCCTTTTCCAGGTGACAGCTGACTGAAATAGGGTCCATTGCTCGTCCTACAGGTCTGAACTCCTGCAGGTTTAATTAGCACCTAAGTCCTAAAGTCTTAGGTGCTTAGGGCTTAGGAAGGCTTTAATTAGCACCCAAAGCCCCAGGTGAAATGAATTACCTACTAGTTTGTTCAATAAATCAATCCAGTTGAAACTGATCCAAAAAACTGTTGCTGATGGACCATGAATCCATGATTGTGCACCTCCAGTTGCCGTGACCTTTATAACAGTGCGCGGTGATTGCGCATAAAATTCATAAGATAGTTACTGCTTTCATTGTGCTCCAGATCTAAAGGCTGATTATGGCTCAGATGTGTTGCCTGTATTTAAAAATGCTCCTGTTGCGCTGCACTGCATGCCATGAGTGCTTCCGCCGTCAGAAACCTGGAGCGCAACACGTGGTTATGCGAGTGCCTCTGAACATCTACATCAGATGGTTAGCTCATGATGTTCAACTCATTAAAGAGCTGCTTGAGTCCTCATATCATAGCAGGGGGTTGAACATAAAATACCCTTCAGAGGAGTAATGAGAGTTCAAGCCAAGGAAGTCCCGTATCGCTTGATTCTGTGATCGAACTCATTAGGATCTGATGTTCGGTTCAGATGTGTTGTTTTACTTATTTCGGTGGTGTAGATATTGGAAATGTAACCCAGGAAACAGCTTTTGCTTGAAACAATTAATATGTAACATGGAGACATTATACAGTTCGGGTCTCTATGCAGAATTGCCAAGTGTGTAATCCCTGCATCCTTCCTCTTTGCTTTCATTCAATATTTGCAACCTTACCATTTAGTCTCAGAATTTTCTTATTATTTATTGCCTTACTTTGATGTTACATTGTGAAAATAGGCTTATCATTCAGTTTTACTTTGTTTTATTTGTAGTTTGGCTAACTGGGGTAGCTGGTAGTGTAGTGGTTCGAGCTGTTGCCTTTGGGCACAAAAGCTACAGGTTTAATCCCCACCTCTGGCTGTACTACCTTTGAGCAAGGTACCTACCCTAAAATTGCTCCTGTAACATTAACCGGCTGTATAAATAATTGTAAGATGCTTTGGAGAAAAGCATCAGATAAATGTGAAATAAATTTGATTGTCAAAGTTACAAATTTAGCAAAATGGGGGCTGTTCATTTATGACAAATTCATTCTTGGAAATTCAAAACCAACAAAAAAACAGTAAAAAAAATAATGGATGCAGTGGTAGAAGAGGGATTCAGTGAAATAATATCGCAGAGGCGGAGAAGAAGGTGTAGGTGGTGTCTGTCACTATGATGACAGGAAGCGATAAGAACAATGGCTTTTCTTGAGGGCAAGATTACAGAAATGCCAGTGTGCATGAGCTGAGCACTGCAGAGAGGTGGGGAACTCTCATTTCCCAACACATGGGTCTCCTGCATCAATAAAAAGGCACAGCATATTTTAAATATTTGTACAGTGTGAATGAATCCCACCGCTGTGCCTTAAAATAAATTTTCAGCCATGATTACATTTATATTCACATGTATTCATTTAGCAGACACTTTTTTTCTCCAAAGCGACGTACATCTCATAGAAAATTCTATGTGTTCATTACATTAGCAGAAAGAGACATTTAGATGCAGACGTGTGATTCTTAAGTGCAGTTAGTTTGTTACTTTCCACCATATGAACCAATGTTCATCACACGAGTAGCTGAATAAAACTTTATCAGAATATTGACGATTCCTGATCACCTTCCTAGTAATTTTTTCTTTTTTTTTTTTTGAGATACATACAAACATTTACGCTACGTTACAAGAGTAGCTGTGTAAAGGTTTATCCGGGGTTTATGATTAGCAACGTTCTCTATGCAGTTCCTTGAAGTTTCTTTCAAACCCTTACATTCTCTCTCTTCTTATGCTTATGGTTGTTGTGTTGCGTTAAATGGACATTTCTATTTGCATATCATTCAGTTGTACAAGTTGTTTTCTTGTCAACTTTCCTGATGACTCAGACATATATATTAATATGTAAAGACTGCAGCGGAGGGCTGAAAGAGAATATGAAAAGCAAACCTTAACTCAAAGGGAGAAAAGAGTATTGACTTTTGTTTCAAAACAAATTGTTCGATATATCCTCGAACCAGTTTAATGGCAGAACATTCCTTTAATTTAATAAGGCTCTAGTTAAATAAATGGATTGTATTTATGATGTTGGCAAGCTCAAACTGATTTTTAATCAATTTGGCTGTCCGCAGAAATATTAATCTTTCAGCAAAATTGATTTTCCATTTTTCTTTTTTAATAACAAGCTTGACCAGGGTCATCCTGCATTTGTGATGAGGTGTATGATGTGTTTCCAGCAGTATTTATAGGCGCTTTAGTTGCTAAAGTTACAATACTTCACACAGCTTGTCACAGCATTAATACAGAGAAGTAAAACATTACACAATATTTTTTGGTGTCTTTTCTATGTCGGCATAAAGGAGAGACTCTGAGACGCTCCTTGTTCTTATTTCTACCTTTTGATTTTCTAGCTTGTCAGTTTAGTGCCTGTTCTTTCTCCCATTCATGCCGTTATTATATGCCTCTGCACACTAACATTTGAAATCAAACGTGAAAAACTCTGTCAATCTCTGGAAATGGACATAAAACACTTGTCAGTGTTTCACAATACTCTATTTTTTACCACTGACATGGACTGTGTGATGCCTAATATAATGTCTAATATAAAAGAGATCTGAATAGTGCAAGGCTATTCTTGGAGGTCTTTGACCTGCCTCATACAAGCCCTGATGAAAGCTGTGGATGTAATTAAATACATTATAAAAGAATATTTCTGTTTTCTATTATCCTGTGGATTTAACTTCTAACACCGAACAGCCTGATCCAGATGGGATCACAGACTTAGCAAGGACACCAGGTAGTGTAGTGGTTAGAGCTACTGCAGTGGGCCTAAAGGTTGCAGCTTCTATCTCCACCTCAAGCTGTAGTAGCAGTGGGTCTAAAGGTTACAGGTTCCATCCCCACCTCACGCTGTAGTACCCTTGAGCTGTCACGTCAATGCCCACAACTCAACTGACAGGATCTGATTAACTGCTCACCCTTTAAAATACCCTCCTCAGCTCCCATACCTTTGCGGAATCTTGTCAGAGATAACCGCCCTCCCTCGTGACATCCAGTGCACACTCAACACTTGCTCTTCATTCTCGTCTTCCGGTTTTCGTCCCTTCACTTCGTTTCCCGACCACGTCCACAGATCTTCGTTCATCCGCCGACCCACCGACCGACCTTACGCTTCGTCCTCTGACCTCGTCCATGGATCCTCGCTCTCACTCCCACCGCCAATCGACTGACTATTTGCCTATCCTCAACTCCAAGAACTTGCCTTATCCCCCGAATCCAGACAAACGACTCTGTACTTGAATCCTGCCATCCCGGTTCTCTTGGCCCCGCATGACATGAGCAAGGTATGTATCCTAAATTGCTGCAGTAAAATTACCTAGCTGGGTAAATAATTGTAAGCTTGTGGTAACTGTGACCTTAACATTGTAAGTTGCTTTGGAGAAAAACATCAGATAAATGTGAAGGAACCTTTCATTAGCAGTGCTGCTTTCTCGCCACCGTATTATTTCTCATTCCCTGTGTTTGACACTTGTTGTGTACAATTAATTTGGAAACGATGTACGAGCTCTCCCGAAAAATCTCTGAAGTTGAAATAACCCATCTCAGCTTATCATTTGGGTTCTTTCCCTTCTTTTATTTTATCCATGGTTGTTTAACTTGAGATGACATTCAAAATTCTCTCTAGTTTAGGCTTTACTTTAAAGACGCACTTTTTTTGTTATTCACTGCCACACCAATGTTCCTCAGTGAGGGAAAATGTCACCGGAAAATGAATGTTGGGTCGACTGATTTGTCGGGTGGTAAAATTGAAGACACAGAAGTGTGGTGCCAGTGAAAGACTTTCATGTTCTTATGCAAAGTGAAGACTATTTAGAATATTTACAAGTTTAAAGAGATACCATGAAACATAGTACAGGCAGTCCCCGGGTTACGAACCTCCGATTTACGAACAACCTGTAGTTATGAACCACCCCCCGTTCAAAAAAATAAAAAATTATTATTAGGAAGGTGATCAGGAATCGTGGATATTCTGATAAAGTTTTTTGCTAAATCGTCATGCCTGCTATCACTGTGCGCAAAAATAGCAAGGGCTTCTCATTTCTGTAAAGGACAGTTTTAATGCGGTTTAGCTTAAAGTTCACAAGACTGACCTATATATACTATTTTAAAATGTTTTCCGCTTGGTGTTCAATGACTGAAATATTACTTATATCTGTATTAAACTGTACTGGCTGGAGTCATTGGTGTGAAAAATATGTTATTCCCCTGAGAGACAGAAAAGGAAAGGCAGTAAAGGTGTCATTGTCACACAGCAATACAGTAAATCCATGTTTATTTTCCAGAAGAACAAAGCACTGGCAACATGACCTCCAGCATCCCGTGCTGCCGCCTTCCCACCCCGTTCGCTTTGTTGGATGCTTCCAGTTCCGGGAAGCTCTTGGGTGACAGCACAGCCAAGCCTACTTCAAACGTCAAGACCCTGCGGTCTGGACATCTGAGTGTAAAGCCGAAAGAGACGCGCAGCAGACACAAACACACATACATGCACACACGCGCACACACAATCAGACCAAGAATGGCAGAGGAAATTAGAAGACATTTTATTCTTGCTGACTGAGCTTCAACATAGCTTTCAGTTTTACCTGTACCTGGATATTTCTACTCAAGCAAGTTCCATGAAGGACCTTATTTTAGAGTTCTAGAGAAAATCCTTGCACTCTTCACCACCTATTTTGGCCTTGAAAAGTCGGAATCCTCAGTCAAAAATGTTTCATTTCATATTGTCATAAAAAAAATCTGACTTTCTAATGTTGGTCATTAAAAAAAAGATATCCAATATATTTTTTTACAGTTGTTCACAATTATTTTTACACAATAGGGGAGTGCAGTGATGCAGTGGGTTGGACTGGGTCCTGCTCTCTGGTGGATCTGGGGTTCGAGTCCCGCTTGGGGTGCCTTGTGATGGACTGGCGTCCCTTCCTGGGTGTGTCCCTTACGCCCTGTGTTGCCGGGTTAGGCTCTGGCTCCCCGCGACCCCGTATGGGATGAACGGTTCAGATAATGTGTCTATTTTTACACACGCAGCATTAGGTATCCAGAATTTTTGATCGATACACTAATCAATCCAATTCTGTTTATCATTTGTTTTCATACTGGCTATGTGATACTCAAAATCATTTCCTTTTCCCTTCTTTACGTTATTTACAATTCAATTTCCACCTGACTGTTTCTAAATGATCAATTAATTGAATTTATTTAAAAGCTTTAATTAATGGCAAATATTGCCCACTGGCTAGGCTATGTATTGCTTTACATACTCAATTACTTAAAGTTGCACAATCAATCAGTGAAATAACACACACACACACATTTTCAGAACCGCTCATCCCATACGGGGTCACGGGGGAACCAGAGCCTACCCGGTAACACAGGGCGTAAGGCCGGAGGGGCAGGGGACACACCCAGGACGGGACGCGAGTCCGTCACAAGGCACCCCAAGCGGGACTCGAACCCCAGACCCACCGGAGAGCAGGACTGCGGTCCAACCCACTGCGCCACCGCACCCCCTCAGTGAAATAACAGTTTTTCTATATTTATGTCCTTTGCATTCAGTTTTTCTACCATTTCCACCGCCATGTGTCTCAGAATATGCTCAATTTATGCAAATTACATCTTAAGGTTTAAAAAACACAGCACTCACACAAAGAACGTAGTTAATTGTCTGCTCAGCATTCAAGGCGATTCTATTATGATAAAGAATAGTTATGTTCATTGCTTCATATATTTTCTTCCAAGGTTCCAATTTGTATCCTCGAATTTGAATTTTTACACAGTTTTTTAAATGTTTTGTTTATTTATTTATTTAAATCAGAATTTCAAAAACCTTCTACCGCACATGGGACCACAGTCATGTAATCTTTGTCTTCGCCCTTGACTAAAGACGTGTCAGCTGAACTCAACATGCAGCGCAGGCTTTCAACAGGCAAGCACGTAGCCAGCTCATCTAAACAGCAGCAGAGCAATCTGGGCGAGGAGTGAAGATCTTGGGCTCCCGTGGTAACGCAGCGTCAAAGCTGCGGGCAGTGGATTATTCTCGATGGAAAAGAATACTCACCTGCTAGGAACAAGGAGTTTGAAAATAGACATAATGACCACTAACACACACCCTGATGACACAGCTAAAGTTAAGAGGCTTGTTGAAGGGCTTATTTTGTCTATTAATGTTCACATCTTTTGTTAAAAACTGGGAAAATCATATGAAAAATACAAACTCGAAATTCTCTGTTCGAAGCCTTGTTTCAAGTACGTGATGTATCAAAACTGCACTGCATTGCAGTCGGTAATTGTCTGACAGTTACAGTCATGCGCCGCTTAACAATGTTTTGCTTAATGACTGACCACATATACGACAGTGGTCCCGTAAGATTATAATGGAGCTGAAAAATTCTTATCAACTAGCGATGTCGTAGCGCAACATGTTTCCCATGTGTTTGTGCTGGTGCTGTAAACCAACCTCCTGCGCTACCAGTCGTATAAAAGTATAGCAAATATAATTATGTACAGTACATAATACTTGATAATGATAATAAACACCTATGTTACTGGTTTATGTATTTACTCTACCGTACTTTTCATCATTATTTTACAATGTACTTTTTCTACTTATTAAAAAAGTTTTCTGTTAAACAGTGTGCTATGTTACGCCGGCAGCAGCGTCATAAATTGTGTGTTTGCTGCATCTCTTGACTGCATCAAGACTATACCATCTGGGTTTGTATAAGTATACTCTATGACGAAGGCTATACCATATAGGTTTGTATAAGTACATGCTATGATCGAGGCTATACCATATAGGTTTGTCTAAGTGTGCTCTATGATGTTCGCACAACAACGAAATCACCTAACGACACATTTCTTAGAACGTATCCCTGTCGTTAAGCGTTGCATGTCCGTATTTTTATCCAAAGCATTCTATAAGCCCAGTCTTGCTAACTTGCTGTTTAATGCTTCCTTGAAGTGAAAGTCACAGACATTGGTGCTAAATTAAACTTGATTCTTAAAAATGATGGATCAACCTTATTCACACCAGTACCCAACGACATTATGCACCAACAGTTCAAGGTTTAAAGCAAAGGTTTTTGTAAGACAGCCAAAAATACATGTAAGAAGCTGGTGGTCTCTGATCGTCTATCAGTGAGACCCAAGGGAGATGGTAGCCTTCAGCACTCCTTGTATCACTGGCTACAAAGCTGGAGTGCCTCTAAACATATTTCATTTGTTGATATCTGCGACGGTTTTTCAAAGTGATCAGAGTTTTTTAACAATACAGATAGTGTTTACCCCAACTAGAGGGGCTCTTTAGCTTTATAAAACGATATTGCCAAAAATTTATCAGCATTACACTTCTGAGCATCGCTCAAGTCGCAGTCCGATTACCTCATTTCTCAGGCTGATAACCCTGCATGCTGTCCGTTATCTGTGCCGCCAACTTTATTCTTTAATGGTCAAAGTCAGACTTTATATTTACTCAGAGCTCAGTATAGATTAACCAACAAGTGCCTCTGCACCTCTAATTTAATCTACGTTAAAACAAAACAGAGTGAACCTCCTCCCTGCAGTCCTGCAACGTTATCATGGGCAACAAAGTTGATATATATACACATACATCTTCTGAACTGCTTGTCCCAGGGAACCGGAGCCTAACCCAGCACACAAGGCCGGAGAGGGAGGGGACACACCCAGAACGGGACGCCAGTCCGCTACAAGGCACCCCAAGCGGGACTCGAATCCCAAACCCACCGAAGAGCAGGACCAGAACCAACCCACTACGCCACCACACCCCCCTTTGATATGTATATTTTCTTAGAAACATAACATAGTTTAGGTGACACCGCACTGCTAATGGAGGTCTCCCCCAATGCTTCCTACTTTTTTTGCGTAACCCAAGAGGCTTTGACCATGGCAGGGGCCTAGCTACTTTTTCTTTCATTTGTCTCAAAATCCAATTCACTTGTTCTGATTGCCCTCATTTATAGTCTGCCAGGTCTTCATGGTGCATTTCTGACAGAGTTTGGCAATTTACTCGCTGATTTTGGGACGAAGCATGATAGCCTTGTTGTTCTCAGCAATTTCAACATTCCCACTGATGTGGAATCAGTCAAGAGAGAAATCCTTCCTGTCTCTCTTGGACTCCACTTCATTCAATGTCTTGATGACCTGACGAATGATCCCAAGCATATGCTGGATCTTGTCTCCATCCAGAGCATTATTGCGCAGAATTTGGTTGTTTCTATTCTCAATCGCACAATATCAGATCATCATCAGTTAAACTGCAGACAAGGTTTACAGAAGCGCTCAATGCCTGATGTTGGGCTGACAACCATAACACTGTTTTAAGGAAAACATTTGATGATATCGTGCCTCCTAGAGCTAAACCTGTTATAGCTACAAAGCAGAACCTGGGGTTTAACAAAATGTTTCCTAAAACAAGAATACCGCAGGCTGGAGAGCAAGTCAAGAAAATCCAATTCACAGATGCATTATCACACATCGACTCTGCTACAGCGAGGGTATACTATTGCAGCTGTATGAGACTGGTAGCCAATGTAGAGAGGGGAGCATTAGAGTGATATGATGGGCCAGTTAAAGAGCTGAGATAATGCAAGCAGGGCAGCTGGAGAGCAGTCAATTGCAGCATTCAAGACTGTTGGAGATATTGCCATGAACTACCTTCACAATGTGAAATTGAGAAAAGTAACCGTTCGAATCTGGAGATATTCTTCAGGTGCAGGAAGTGTTTGTGACAGACTTGATATGAGGTTTAAGTGGTAGCTGTGGTACAGATGGTCTCCAACTTATGATGGGGTTATGCTCCGATAAACCCACCGTAAAGTCCAAAAATCCTACGTTGGACCATCGTAACTTGGGGATCGTCTGTATACATCAAGATTCATTGCAATTGACACAGCAGTAAAATTTATGTCTTACAGGTTTAGCTGAGAGAGTTTTCTTCTGGTAGCGTAGTGGGTAGAGATGCTGACTTTGGACCCAAATGTTGCAGGTTTGAGTTTCACCTCTAGTTCTGATACCCTTGAGCGAGGTACTTGCCCTAAAAAATAACTCCAGTAGAAAAATTGCCTAGCTGTAAAAAAAGTGTGAATAAGTGTAAGTAGCTTAACACTGTAAATTGCTTTGGACAAAATCATCAGCTAAACAAAACAATGTATCTGAAGCTTGGAGAAGAATAATAAGTTATTCAGGTATCCAGCCGTTGATCGCATGGTTACAGAAATAATAATGATACATCAAAAAGCAGGTCTCAAAATTCTGACGAGCACTCTTGATTTCTTCCGACATACAAAATGCTATGCTCTAACCGAGATTATACAAGTGGTTGTTTTAAGCTCCTTGTTATGATGTTTGAAACATTCTTAAAATAGGCAGTTCTATTAACAGTGTGAAACTGGCAGAGCTGTTATAACACAATACACAAGTAGGTGAGTCCAGGTGCAGGTGTGTATTTTCTCTTAGTTCACAGACAAAGCATAGCATGACACCTGGTAACGGATCTGAAATAGGTGGTCTTGGAAATATTTGTTGTAGAATTCTTGGTCTGAAGCCTTTACACAGTAATTTGGACATCCTAGGTTTTGTATTTATTTATTTATTTTTATTTTTATAGAGCGCTCTTCTCACGCAGTGACACAGAGCGCTTTAACACAGGCATAAAGCACAATTACCACAGCTGATATATTACAATTCCACTTGACTATCTTGCATTACACACCATGCGTGCAGTATTTCTTTGAATATACAGTGCTGATTGAAAGTATGTGAACCCTATAGAGAAGGTCATTATTCTTGTATAAAATATTAAAATAAGCTTATAAAATTAATAAATGATTATGATTTACACACCTGATCCTAGTAACCTACTTGGTTTAACCAATGCAACTTGAGGTTCACCTATTTTTCTATCTGCACAACTTTTGTTTTCCTACTACATACGTGATTTCCTCTAAACCAACATACGGAATTTGTCTTCACACACTTATGATGTCACATGAGAAAGGCTTGTTCTGATTAAATAACAATTTTGTTGTAAAACTAAGGGGCACATGAGGTTTGCATATTTTCAAACAGCACTGTAATTACTTCTCTGACCCTTCAGCTTAAAGCTGTTAGAAAACAATTTTGAAAGAGAATCAAACTTCAAGCAAGTGTCCGTAATTCACAGTGTTCAGCCTTCAGGATCACTTTCTGTAAGTAAATAATTAAGTTGCATACAAAAACACACATGAAGGACATGTATCCTACACATTAACATATAGATAGGAATAAATTTAGAAGAATACTAGAATTACTTGTTAATTAGGGTAGTTTAAGTTTGTGGAGTGGTTCACTTGCAGGTATGTATGGAGCTGTGATTTAATTGGGGTAGTTGAGTGTGTGGAGTTGTGGTTTTTGTTGAAGGTGAAGGGCATCTAAAATGTGTTGGGGGGGGTGGGTCTGGGATGCCAGACTGCACTGTTGAGCCTTCTGGAAGTGTTGTAGGCCTAATTCAACGAAATGCTGACGAAGGGAGGTGCCCACTTGACAACCTCAATGAAACACCCATGTTGGTACCCTGTGCTTGTGTTGGTTAGGGAAGGAAGTTAAGCTTCTTGGTGTCGAGTCATGGAAATGTTTGGTGGATGCTGTTCTCTGTGGCTTCATGGTGAGGTCGATCGGATTGGGTCCTTGTGTAGAGCCGTTGTAATATACGCATGGGGTGTAACACCTTGTCCTGTGTATCTTGAATGTATAATGACTGTACAGACATTAAGTACACTTTCACATACCGGGTCACCTTGTGTTCCTTCCTTTGCGAAATATGGACACGGCTATACAATAAACTTCTCCTTCAAAATGACTGGACAGAAAGGCTTGTGAAGTAGACATGCATAAATCCCACCAGACTTTTATTTAATCATGACTACAATGCAAACCAAACATTTGCACTTAAAGCTGTCCTCTGGAATAATTAAAATTTATCCAAATGCTCGAGAGGCAAAAATTGGCCACTTTCCAATCGGAAGGATGTATCCCGCTGGTAATCAATGCAGACTTGTGGGGTATGGCTGGGAGATGGTGCCAGCTGCTGCAGAGCTTCCGTAACTGCTGACTCCCACTGACTGCCTTGTGTTTACTGCCGATGAAAACAATACATTAACCTTTTTATGCAAATGAGCAGGGGGAAAAAAAAAAAACTCCATAGCCTGAACCTATCCGAGGGACTTCCATGCAGAGCAGCCAGCATGAGAAACAACATGAAGTAGCCGAAGGGGTGTGTTATCTTGAGTAAATTTAATTGCATATAAAGCAAACATTTTGCAATTACATTTGCAACAAATCAATATGTGTTCCACTTCACATGCCTTGAATTTACATTTACATTTATTCATTTAGCAGACGTTTTTCTCCCAAGTGATGTATATCTCAGACTATAATACAAAAAGTGCGTTGCATCAACAGAAGGAGGGATTTGAATGCAGACACACGTTTCTTGAGTACACTCAATATTTCACATACCACCACATAAAGCAGTATATATTACACAAGTAGCTACATATATGTTTTTTTCTAATTATGAAAAAGATAACATGTAAACGTTTTCAAGCGCGTAGTAGTTCAAAAGAGAAGTGAACCTGAAAGAGGTGAGTTTTGAGACCCTTCTTGAAAGCTGAGAGAAATTCAGCGGTTCTGAGTGAGATAGGGAGCTCATTTCACGACATCGAAACTGAAAACCTTCATACTTTTCATTTTGGATGTCTTGAGTGACATCCAAACTGTGTGAGTATGCGAGCCTCTGGCTGTAACTTTGAATGAGGTTTCCTATAAAATGAAAATAATTCTATTTTCAGGCATACACACACATTAAATTTATTCATTTAGCTTTTCTCCAAAGCAACTTACAATGTTAAGGTTATAATTATTACAGTTTAAACCTAACAATAATTCATCCATTTATACTGTTGAGTGTTTTTGACAAGGGTACAACAGCTGGAGGTGAGAACTGAACCTGCAACCTTGGGGTCCAAAAACTCATCTCTAACCAATATGTTATCAGCCCTCGAAAGTAATGACAATATAGTGTAATTTTGAGTGGTGAATTTCTCAGAGATGAGTGGCAGTAAGCATGGAAAATCTTAGAAAGTTTCAAGGTGAGTTTATTTCTACATCTGCAGCCCTAGCTTTTGATTGTTTAAAAAAAAGAGGTACATGTTGTTTTAAGAAATGTCTAATGTTTTTATAATGTTTGATTGTTCTAGAAGAAGTCCAGCTTGTAGTGTTAGAGTTACTGCCTTTGGACCCAAAAGTCACAGGTTGGAATCTCACCTCAGGCTGTAGTATCCATGACCAAGGTACTTACCCTGAATTGCTCCAATAAAACTACCCAGCTGTATAAATAGGTAAATAGTTGTAAATACCTTAACTTTGTAAGTCGCTTTGGAGAAAAGTGTCAGCTAAATTAAGGAACCAATGGTAGTAAAGCAAAGTACTTTCAGATGCGATTTAAAAAAAAAAAAAAAAATTACCGGGAAGGTGATTTGGAATCATGGATATTCGGAAAAAGTTTTATGCAGCTACTCGTGTGATGAACATTGGTTCAAATGGTAGAAAGTAACAAATGAACTGTACTTTAGAATCACACGTCTGCATCTAAGTGTGTCTTTCTGCTAACGTAATGAACACATTGTATTTTCTATAAGATGTACGTCGCTTTGGAGAAAAGCATCTACTAAATGAATACATGTAAATCTTAAATCAAAGTTATATTTAACATGACTTGTCATCTCACTTGGGGTGTGTTTCAGTTTGAATCCACCACTAATTGCAAGGTGACTCTTTGACCTTAAAGACTCATCCAAAGTTGACTCGCCGACTGTTTCCCAATTTCAATATTTAAGCAGTCATTAAATGAAATTGAAAATTCCACATATTCTCAACACATACCTGATTTGTATATAGATTCTCTTTTGGTAGCTTCAGCGGGGTGGATCTGGAGGTTTTATTTTGGGAGCAAAAGTTACTGTGGGGAAAATGACAGGTCTGATGTTCTTCGGTGTGGAGCTCAGTCCCGTCGCACCCGACTGGATAGCTCTCTACTCATGAATCATCAGTAGGCACGCACGTAGCCACAGGTAAACACTTCTTCATGTGAGCCAGTGAGAATTCGTCTGGAGTGAAATGGTGTCCTCAAGCAGGAGTCCTAAAGAGTTCCTCTGTAGCTTCAACTGCTCCCTTGCTGTTGTTCTGATGAGGAGGCCTCACACAGAGCTGCATTTCGCTTCTCTCGCAATTCTTCTCATCTCCAGATTTTTCTGGCTTGGGATGAATTCAATCTTCCTTTGGAATATGGCCATGATTTTTTTGTTCTCTTCTCCCATAAAGAAATGTATGGTATTTTCTCTTGCAAATCATTACTGTCCACCTGTAATCCAATAGTTCAGTGATCTTAATCATTTTTAACATCGTGCCTCCATTCTTAAAGAGCGAGAGCTCTAAATTGAAACTGATTTCCTTTCTTTTCACATCGAATCCTGGACATGTCAAATATGGTGTCAGTTTTAAATGAGACAGGAAATATTAAAGCAAAGGTCAGTTACATTTTATTTTGTGAAAAAAGCCCTTGGTAAGACTGCCCATGTTATTTCCCTCCAGGTTCCCGGCACTTCATTAACATGCTTCGACCTCCTCCCATTCACCTGCTGAAAATGTCTGAAACTGTTTTTTCGTACTTGGTGTAGTAATTTATCCATTGCAAGTTGTATCTTATCTCTTCAGTTAGCCGAGCAGAATCCCACTGGGCTTGATGTGTCAATAGTGACGACTAGCCAGTAAATGGATTGGCCCCTCCGTATTTCAGGGGCGCTTGAGCTTTCATTTAAATGCTGTGGTGGTCCGTGTTTGACCCCTCTGGCAAACAAAGAAAATTCAGCACTGTTAATTAAGCCAGACGTTCTGACCTACTGTCTAACATAGTGTCCCATATAACCCTCCTACTCTTTACTTTTTTTTTTAAAAAAAAAAAAAAAGAGCTGATCCATGTTCAGAAACCCTTGCTTTCGACTTCTGAGATGAGAGACTTTTGCACTGGTTATTTTGCATGCGGTGCAGAGATAGTTTCTGATCCTCAGATGAAACCAGAGGAGACTATGACGTTCATGTGACTCAGACATCACGTTAATAAGTAACTAGGGCAGGTTTGTGTGCACCCCTTGGGAAACTTACACGTGGAAGGGCACAGCACCCGACAAGTCTGGGGTTAAGGTTCAAACGGGCGGTGGTCATCTCTGTTTGGAGAACTGGAAAGCTGCAGAGCAAACTTCTTCATTGCATGGCCATCATCTTGGTACTCCTGTTTGTGTTTCACCAACGTTGCCTACTCTGACATTAAGAAAATTCCTTGGGGTACAAGTGACAACACTTTATGACAACACAATGTATTATGAGGGCCGCTTATAAAGTGTTCATGAGCCATTGAGCAGATATTATTAGCCCCTAAACAGGCACCGTTAAATGTGCATTAAATGAACTAACAAAAATGCATAAATGAAAAGGAACCTTGCGTGATGTTAATATATAACTTTAAGCATTTTGCTGACTCTGAAGGCTACTTTAAATTTTGCCAAGGGAAGGCAACCTTTGTCCAGTAAAAAAGTAAAAGTTTAAAACTCTAGAATATAACATCTTTAAAGAGCCCCCCAAGGCTAGTCATAGTAAATTGCAGCACAGTTTTGTGATATAATGGTTGTTTATGCACTCTTAATGGGTTCCATATATCATGTCTTAGTATATAAAATTGATCATATAAATCAAATATGTCTTGAGTTATTTTCCAGCTTTGGTTATTTTCAGACAACTTTTGGTGATTTGTTTTTGTTAGAAAAGTACTAGCATCATGTTTATGTACTATATACTGTATATATATATATATAAAATCATGGTGCTGGTACTTTTCTAACTAAACAAATTTTATATATATATATATAAACATATACAGTATATATTTATAGTTATATATATATATTACAAATATAAATAAAAACACATATATATTATATAAAAATACAAATATATCATTTATATTACAAATATATATTATTATAATATATAAACTCTAGGCCCATCACACTCTCTGCTGACTTATGAACCCAACGTACAGCACAGCAAGTGTTAACAGGACGACTGCCAAGGATGCTGAAAAAGGTCAATCTCGTGTGAGAATATATCAAGTTTGAACTCTCACCACATTCATTTCCATATTTGTTATAGTCAGACATGGCACAAAGCTGTCATCTGTGTCTATGAATCTCTAATTTGATGTCAGTAAACAAATGCCTTGTACAACACTCGCACACTGCCGGATTATGCCATGATTTACACTGGAATGAGAGGAAAGCCTAGTTTAAACCATCAGCCAATGTGCCCTGTTCCAAAGAGGTTTTTGTTTATATTTTCATGTTTTCACATTAATGCTGTTGCATTGTGTACTTTCTGTGCATGTAATGAGAATGTTTATTATGTTATCAGGCACTGGGAGATTACCTCCAAATGCATTCACAATGGAAAAACAGAAAACTCCTTGCAGTTATGGCTATTTGTAAAGTAATGGAGCATGGAAATAGAAATGACAATTTTCCTATAATATTTGTTTTCATTAAGATACTGTTTCTAAGCCATTGAATAAAAATTTGACTGGTAAACTGAAGTGTTTTTAGTACCCTCATATTTATACCTTTTCAACATCCAGAAAAGTGTTTGAAATATGGGCATTCACGATAAGTATTATGAAAATGCCACTGTAAATTATGGAAATTTCTTTGAATAACTTTTACCAAGTAACTTTAAGATAAATGCATTGTAATATACTATTTGAAATAAAATTCACTAAGTGATGCAAGTATTGTGTTATGGATGTGTAATAGTCATTTTTATGTTACATTGAATTCAAATCTATAACAGTGTTTGACATATACATGTTATAATGTTACAAGCTCTCTATATGGAAATGTTGCGTTGCCACATGCCTGTCGTCTATTTACTACAGTGGTTGCAATCAAAGACAAAATTACTGAATTAATTATTGATAAATATCAACAGCGGGTGATTTTTTGCACTCTAAATTATAATTGGGCTTTGAAAATAACATGAAACATTCCATCATAAATTTGAAATTCCTATTCCTGTGGAGTCCTGCATTTGCTATTCATGAAAAATAAAGGAAGACAGAGGGAAAAAAAATGTAATGAAATTATTCATATTTCCCGAGTCTAGGAGAGAACAATGGGGTTATGAGAAGGTCTAAAGCTGGCTGAATCACTAAGTGCCCACGGTCATTGAATATAATGAATGTAATGGTAAATTTAATTGGGCTGATGGATGTGATCTTACTATGAGACTTGTCATTTCAATACCACTTCAAAACAGTCCACTGACCAAGGAGCAGCGTAATGCTGTCTAACAGTGCAGTGTATGACATGACCTGATGTTTCCCTCTTGTAAAAATTGAAATGCTCCATTTAGACCTCACACTTACAATCATTTCACGCATAGCAATGAAACGGGAGCCCAGATGCTGTTTCTTTTGCGTGGAACGCAGCACGCGTCCTACAGAAAGGATGAAAACAAGAACAGGGTAATCCTGCTAAGACCCTGTCCGGCAAGAACGACAACAAAACCACTCCTGTCACAACTGCTTTAAGGAAACTTTCTTTTCCCTCTCTTTTTTCCCTTCCTTTTTTTTGTTTTTCTCTTTTTTCTTCTTTTCTCTTTTTTTTTTTTCATTAACGGAAAAGATCACAGAAATTCAAATACCCGCCGACAAGTGTACCTTCGGAAGCCCCGGAAACCCGGTCACGGTTGGCTAAGTTCAGAGGAGCTGACACTTGGAGGTAATTAAGATGACTCTCGCCCAAGATGGCATGTGAACATCAGAGATGGGCTCACCAGGGGAGCTGCCCCTCCAAGGAGGTTAAACGTAGCTTATACCCCTCCACCTTCACCCAGATGAGCAGCGTGACACACAGTGTGGTTCTTCACACACAACAAGGCCGTGCAAAATCCACCGAGCCACCAGTGGCAACGAACATCCCACGTTCAAGTTAAGGCCTGATGGAAAAACTTTCCCTCCGAATTGATTTGCTTGAATAAATATAGTAAACTGTATGTCCAATTTGAACGGAGGGAATAGAAATAATAAAACTGCATTTTACTGTTTAATAGAAAAGTCAATATAT
Source organism: Scleropages formosus (assembly GCF_900964775.1). NCBI lineage: Eukaryota > Metazoa > Chordata > Actinopteri > Osteoglossiformes > Osteoglossidae > Scleropages > Scleropages formosus. The sequence continues at coordinate 5,846,458 of NC_041810.1, read as the reverse complement.
TCTTGCTCGCTCATTGTTTATCTTGCGTGCACAACCCAAGGGATGAAAATTTCTGCCGTGTGATGCCTGAAAAAGACATTTGCGCCCGAATGGATGAGCACGAAACAACGGGTCTCAGAATACTGAGAGAGGGAGCCATAAGGCTTTCTCTGCGAATGACCCGCAGTACAGATGTGACATCGTTGCAAAAACATAGAGATTGGATGACGTTTCCAAATTTAGAGTTTTGTTGATATGTAAATTTAGTCTAAACCGCCTGAGTGAGGGAGGGAGGTCTCACAGAACGTATCTCTCTGCACTCTCTGAATTGAATTCATGTAAGTGTAAAAAAGCTGAAGTGTTTTTAAAACAGAAAATGTACTGAGGAGCAGTTCTCAGCCGATCAATACAAAAATAACGACATAGCACAAGAAGCTGGATATGCCCTAAATCATCCACTGGGTATAAGAAAGAAAAAAAAAAAAAACTTTTTTTGATATTAATATGACGGATGAAAGACGCACTTAAACGTATATTTCATGTTCTTTTATCGGTCATCCTGAGAGCTGCAATGTGATCCTGAGCATATCAGAACATTGCACTTCTCACAGGCTTGTGTCAATGCCCAAAGCCCATATCTGCAATGCATTTGTACATTTTCTGATGGAAAAGTCATCTATTAATTCATTCAAAAATACATGAGGAGAGCCCAGTCACAATCCAGGTAATCTGTCCTGGATTCAATATAGCTCTATGGAAACCAATAAAATGCATTTAAATATACATTAGCATATAATTTGCAGCAAAATAGTGACTTTAGACATGGAGGGTATAAAGATACATCAGTTTATGCTTCCTCTTAACATAATAATTGGCAATATTAAACAATCCAGTATCTAGTAGATCCCTGTTACATAAAAATCACAGCACATCAAACAGAATTAATAACATCTTTATGTGGTTTAAAGTTTATTATACTGTGATTTGTAAATTTGATACCTGAATGTATTTCAGTGTAGAAACTGTTTTTTTTTAAATAATCCCCAGGCAATTTGTGACAGATCAACCTCGGTTAATACTACACTGCGGATGGTATTGATCGAAGTACACTTTTTGGCTGCAACAAATTTTCTCATACTTACTCGCACCAATTCATGAGCTCAAGATGAGATTCTACAAGAAGAGCATGCATGTTGATCGATCTGTGCCATCGCTAATTGCTATCAATCATCAACCGTCATTAGACATAAAGATGTAATTAAAGCAAACACAGATGGCTCATAAGATGCTCCTTAATGAGTTCAAGGATTTTTTTTTTATTATTTTTGTTTATTTTTTTCTTCCCTCTTTTGTCCAGTCTCCCCACTATACCGTCTCATTTTGTGTTTCCCATGCGAATTTGCACGACTTTGCTCAGTCAAGCTTGGCCTCCCAGTCACAAATGAGGGCTGGAATAACTGCTCACAGCAAACCATAAGAGACCAGCACCTGCCTTCTTTGTGCTATTGCAGCTTCACTTTCCATGCTCATCTGACTTCTGTTCCTCACTTTCTTCAGACCAGCACAGAGTCAGTTTTGACAGAAGTTCTCTTGCCTCTCTGATGCTTCACTCCCTGCAAAATTAAATGTAAATGGAATTGATCTTACACAGGGAGACAAGCCCCAGTTTTCAATATATTACAGTGCACTACATTTATTTAGCTGATGCTTTTCTCCAAAGCAATTTGCAATGTCAACACATTTATGAGTATTTACCCCTTGATACAGCTGGGTGATTTTACCAGAGCCATTCAGGATGAGTACCGTGCTCAAGGGCCCAAGAGGTGGAGATGAGAGTTGAACCTGTACCTTTTGGATCCCAAGGTAGCAAGTCTAACCATCATGCTACCAACTGTCACCTACCGTGATGGTTACTGCACTACTGTTACTCTCTATGGTATCTCAGGAACGACACGGCAGCATTCATGGAAGGTGCTGGCATTTTGACGACATCTATTGCCGTTTAGGGGCCAGCTGTGTTCTCATCCCCAACTCTGGAGGTGCAGATGTTTTATCTGCTACCTACCTGTACTCACTGTCACTTGGGAAGCAAAGATTCAATATGGGAGCAGCAAAATGCTGTGATGTCACTTCAGATTATTTTGTTACCCCAGTAATGGATCCTGAACACACACACACACACACACACACATTATCAGAACCGCTTGTCCTATACAGGGTCGCGGGGAACCGGAGCCTACCCGGCAACACAGGGCGTAAGGCCGGAGGGGGAGGGGACACACCCAGGACAGGACGCCAGTCCGTCGCAAGGCACCCCAAGCGGGACTTGAACCCTAGACCCACCGGAGAGCAGGACTGCGGTCCAACCCACTGCGCCACCGCACCCCCTGGATCCTGAACATTTGTTGACAAGTCCTCTCACCAGCTACGAGTATATGGGTGTACATACATGTGTCTGACTGACTACTATTGCGGTCAGTTACAAGCAGGTCATGAAATCTGGCAAAGCACTATCGAGGAGCCAAGGAAGTCTATTCCTTTACATCATAATGGAACAAGAGTGTGGAAGAGGCAGCCTCAGTGCTCAGGAAGACAGGCTGGTCAACCAGAGATGACAGCAGATGCACTGCTGGATCCTGCAGGGGATCCCTGTGGGAGAGGGAAACAGAGCAATGCAAGCTGAAAAAAAAAGTGCCAGCGGTTTGTATCAGAAGCAATTTGATGATCTGGTCTGGTGTTTGGTCTTCATCTCTACCTTCACAAGCAAGTAGAACTACCTTCTGAGCTGTTGGCTTCTCTTTCCAGAGGTTCACGTGGTAAACATGGGACTCTTTCCCAGGATTTGGCTGGTCTGTCCTTGAACGAATGGTTCCCAAAGGGCGATAACGACAATTAGGTAGCAAATTAAAACATATGCAGTTCCAGAGTGAGGAATGAGCACACAGCTGTCCCTTTACTGTAAACAGTGATACACGTTGTCAAAATGCTAGTATCGTCATGCTACACATATATTGCACTGTGCAAAAGTTTTAGGCACTTGGGGAAAAAAGCTGTAAAGTGAGAATGCTTCAGAAAATGATGCTCTTAATTAATAAATTTCCTACAAAGCTTAGTGACCATCCGTCGTCAACAACCACTTGGCATGGTGGATTTGGCCGGGTCCCGCTCTCTAGCAGGTCTGGGGTTTGAGTCCTGCTTGGGGTACCTTGCGATGGAGTGGCATCTCATCCTGGCTGTGTTCCCTCCCCCTCCAGCCTTGCAGCCTGTGTTGCCAGTTTACGCTCCGGTTCGCTGTAACCCCACTTGAAATAAGCAGTTTCACATTGTGTGCACTTTCTTTAACAACATACAAATCCCTTACTGTAACACTGTAACTTTTTCCAAAAGGAATGCTTGGAAATCTAAAATATGCTCTTTCCCATTGACACTAATGCAGAAGACATTAAATCACTGTCTAAAAGAAATATTTTTGTGAAACATCTAAGTGCCTAAGACTTTTGCAAAGTACTGTGTGTATATATATATGTGTGTGTGTGTATTTATTTACTTATTTAAACTGATAACACAGCACATGTTCATCAGGCACATTTGAGATTGCACAGAAATGGGTTCAAAAGAAACATGTTTTGAAGCAGTCTGGATGGAGCCTAGTGAGTGATCAGGTTTTTTGAAGTATTGGGCAGGGGATCAAGAAGTTCCATTGACGGTCTTGTAGGCATCAGCTAGAGGAAGCCAATGGAGAGAGACGAGGAGGGGGGATACATGGGAACATGATATAAAAATTCAATCTAATTACTTATATTTTCTCTGTAATTAGCTTTTGTGTATGGTATAGTCTCACATTTTTGTACTCTGAGATCATTAGCTTAAGGATAGAAGCTAGGGTTATACATTACATTAAAAATTAGGCTCATACACCCCCTCCCCCCATAGTCCACGGGGGAGTACCTCATGGTGTCACCAATTTATGTACTCAGCAAAGACAAGTTTGACCCGTGACCCTGAAAGCACTGAGCGCAAAGCTGCTTGCCGGCGTTTTGATTCAGAGCTGTTGAGGTACAGACCTCTTCCATGCCTCACACACCAGTGCCTGCAAGTCAATTCACTTTATTTTTGTTGAGCACCTTTCCCAACAGGTTGCTGCAGGGCATGTAATACAAGATACGAAAATGTGAAGAGATGGATGCAACATGCAAAATTAGCCACAGTGATGCAGAGTTTAAAGCAAGAGGAGTAAAAAGAAGCCGGAAGACAAAAACCCTTGGAATTTAAAGTCAACTAGGTACCCACCGTGCTCCTGGGCATGGCCATTGTTCAAACCAAGGTTATCCTCACACTGCACGGTGGAGTGGACGATGGATCCGACCACACGCTGCACTCAGGGCGACTTTGTGCATCATCACGTCAATGTTCATTAAACCATATTTGACTACGTTTCCTTGCGCAGTTCACATGAGAAAAGCTCAGTTTTACAACACCATCAGATTTGGGAGAGAAACCTTTTATAAGCATAGCTGTTGGATGGAGTGGTAACAAGTATGGTTCGCAAATAAATTAAAAAAAAAAAATTACATATATATATATATATATATATATATATATATATATGTATGAATTCCATATAATTCCATACGGCACATGTATATTTGAAGGCAAGCTCACAAGTGTGTTCAATTTGGCTGACACGGTGGTATAGCAAGTAGTGCTGCTATCTTACAGCACTTGGCTGGTGCGAGAGGATGTGGGTTTGATCCCTGCTCAGTCTATGTGCAGTTTGCATGTTCTCCCTGTGTCTGTGTGGGTTTCATCCAGGTGCTCTGGTTTCCTCCCACACTCCAAAGACATGCTGTTCAGATTCAGCCATAGTGTGTGAGCGACAGAGAGAGTGTGCTCCACTGATGTATGGATGAGTGACCCAGTGTAAGTAGTGTATCTAGCAGTGTAAGTCACCATGGTAAATAAGGTGTGTGGGCTGGTAACGCTACATAGAGTTCATTGGAAGTTGCTTCGGAGAAAAGTGCCTGCCGAATTAATAAATGTAATTTAGCAGAACCCTGATGTCATTGTTCTTTTGAGGGATTATAGTATAACTGTATATAGCACCTGACAAGGATATAGTGCATAGTCGGTGCTGAAGGTAGACTAATGAGAGACATGTGTGTGACAGATACAAACACCGCTATGTATTTCACTCCCACAAATAGAAACCAACACAAAGCCTCTTCCTGTAGTACTTTATCTGCCATGTGGAGGTTCTTGGGGATAACATGAAAAAGATGCCCTGCAGAGCTTAGCCTGAAAATACTCCTACTGCTATTTTAGCCTAAAGGCAAGTTCACAGATGTCAATCATTGAAACAACCCCTGGGTTACAAGCTTCAGAAATGGAGACCTTGGTGTTATCTGCTCAAATGATCTGTGTTTGCTCCATTTGGCACTTCTAGTTTGAAACACATCGCAGGAATTGTCATCCATAGCGTCGGCAACCATAAAAAAAAAAAAGAAGTTTTAGTGATCATTATTGCCTTCCGACGGAGAATCATACATTCAAGAGATGATTTGCATTCAAAGTTTTATGGTGTAACTGAAGGTGCACGGTGGTGCTGTTGATGCAAATCTCGTTTCCGGAATTTTGTGGAAAAAGCAGATAGATTGAGTAAATATTGAATAATTAAAGAGATGCACTGCTGTGTCGACTGATATCCTCTGCTGGATCCCAAAAAGAAAAGACTACACAAAGAATCCAGATGAATAATGTTAAATTGACAAAGGCAGGTAAAATCGTGAACTTATGCAAACACCGAGATGTTCTTTTCTCTGCAAAAGGAACCGGTGAATGAAAATGTGAGCGCTGTTCTCAGTGGACTTGTCTGTAACCAATTTTTACATGTTTTTGCTCAACGTAAATACTTTCAAATTATACTGATTTATAACAACTCAGTGCAGAAGCATACCATCCATACCAAAGACCGTTTAACAATGTAGCAGATTGTTCATGATGACCAAGTTTTACATCTCTTTGCAGGTTAAAAGCTGAAAATGCCTTTTCGTCATACATTTACTCTTCTGTTCATTTGTGATGAGTCATTTGGTAATTAATACATCATGATCATGTAATTATTATTATTATTATTATTATTATTATTATTATTATTATTATTAGAGGTGCGGTGGCACAGTGGGTTGGACCGGGTCCTGCTCTCTGGTGGGTCTGGGGTTCGAGTCCCATTTGGGGTGCCTTGCGACATACTGGTATCCCATCCTGGGTGTGTCTCCTCCCCCTCCAGCCTTACGCCCTGTGTTGCCGGGTTAGGCTCCGACTCCCCGTCATCCTGTATGGGACAAGCGGTTCACACTGTATGTATTATTATTATTATTATTATTTTATTGTTGTTGGGGGACACACTTGCTGTATGGTTGAAGCTGATGAAACTATATAAGTTTCCTGTCCCAAAAGTGTCACTCGCATAATAATGATTTATTGCAGAGGCAGTATCTGAGTTTCTTACTGCAGTCTTGGACCTTACCTGCAATAAAGAACCTACTGTACTGCAGTTAAAAGAAAAGAAAAATGTGAGGGCATTAATAGTTATGCTTTATTTCAACAAGCATTTTGCTTGACCTTTTAACAAATCCTACATAGTGCTGAGTGCCGTGGGAGTTTTGTAAACACATTTTTTTCTCAAACCACTTTTTCTCTATGGCTAATGTGCTTGCAGAGAAGTGACTTTCTGCTTCACGCTTTCCACACAGTAAAATGAAAGTCCTGTACTTTAAATGTTTTTTTTTTTGGTCACTCGTAAAGTAGGAAAACTGACAGTTACAGACAGACCGTCACGATATTCCGAAATCATTAGTATTCAGCAGGCAATCTAGTAAAAATTGAGAAAAAATATAGGAAATTCACTTTTACGATTTCTGTGCTTTATATCTTAACATGATTGTGATTCTCAGCATGCAGCCTGTGACTGCTGAAACAAATGGCATCCAGTACTGTGATTTTCCACAATTTTCTAGCTGATATAAAGCAACATGGAAAAAAAAAAAATAATAATAATTAAAAAAAATTAAAGCTCTAGGTCTAATTCTAGCTCTAATTTAGGTAAGTCTTGATTGACAATATTGCCCATGATTCCCAGTCGGAGATATAAACTATAAAGACGGTGCTGAAAGCTTTTCCTCCTTAATGTGTTCCTGTTTGTTCTAGATTTACGAAATTTCTACCTCCTCCCCTGAAGGATCCAGTGTGATCAACACAGGAGTTATTAAAATCCTGCATTTACATTTTTATTTTTTTCTTTGAGCAGACCAGCAGCATTGGCAATGAGATGATGTCCATGGTAAGTGTGTGTCCTTAAACAAAAATGCTTGTTTACAATTAAAAACATGTTGGAATTTTGTTCGACTCATCATTACCATAATGACATCAGTTAAAACAATTTATCAATTTATCTCCAAAACAGTCAAACTCCTGTGACTCTCGAAAGTCTTCTTACGAGAAACTCAAAAATCTGCTCCTGCATTTATTCATTTAGCAGACACTTTTCTTCAGAGAGACTAACAATATTAAGGTAAGAGTTACTTATCCATTTATACAGCTCGGGAACTTTACCGGAGCAATTCTGGGTAAATACCTTTCTCAAGGGTACTACAGCCAAAGGTGGGGGTCAAACCTTTGGGCCCAAAGACAGTAGCACTAACTATTACATCACCAGCTATCCCTAGATGTAATTTCTATATTTTATACATATATACAAAATTTTAAAATAACATATATACTTTTATAAGTGAAATATATCATAATGTAATATATTTTATAAAAAAAATATATATATTGAATATTTTCTATATATAAAATTCAGCTCCTCGGTGGTTTGCTGTATCATTGTAAGATTAAGAGTAGAAACAGTTAAGGTGTTAAGTGAATTTCAAGGGCTGGAAAGCGGCTGAGTGTTGTGTAAACAGCTCTGTATGTCTCTGCCTGACATGTGGTGAACCTGGCCTGATAAGTGCTCTGTAGCCTTCTGCCTGGAGCCATTAGGTGGGTGAGAGGCTGTTTTGCCAGCAGCCCTGGATAGATGAGTCTTTTCTGTCTGGAGAGTGCTGACAAGGGACCACAGAGTGGCCAGACTCATGAACACAGGTTGCGCCGGTCATACTAATGTTAAATGGAGACATAGGCCAAGACCCAAGGGGGCTTCAGGGTTTTAGATCTAGAGCATGGTGGAAAGATTTACATAGACTCTGGAATCATTTGCACTAGACAGCTGGTAGCGTAGTGGTTACAGCTGCTGCCTTTTGGTCCAAAGGTCACACGTTTGAGCTCCACCTCTGACTATAGTACCCTTGAGCAAGTTACTTTGCCTGAACAGACTCCGTGCAACTACTTGTCCAGGCAAGGGTGACATCCTGTCTAGACTATTGCAACTTTCTACTACTGCAACATCTGCCCGCTTGGTGGTCCCACGCACGGAAGGTAAAGCACGAGGGTTATCGGTTCTGGCTCCGTTGTGGTGGAACGGCCTCCCCCTCTCACTCAGAACTGCTGCATCCCTCTCCACATTTAAAAGGGTCTTGAAACTCACCTCTTCCAGACTCACTTCGCCCACCATCTGTTAAGTTCATGTAAAGTGTAAATGTTCATCCCCATAAGGTATAAATATTCATGATCATGCTCAGATCAGTCCTTTACACAGCTACTCCTGCAATGTAATGGAAATGTTTATACACACACACACACATTTTCAGAACCGCTTGTCCCATACAGGGTCACGGGGAACCGGAGCCAACCCGGTAACACAGGGCGTAAGGCCGGAGGGGGAGGGGACACACCCAGGACGGGACGCCAGTCCGTCGCAAGGCACCCCAAGCGGGACTCGAACCCCAGACCCACTGGAGAGCAGGACTGTGTTCCAACCCACTGCGCCACCGCACCCCCTCCTGGAAATGTTTATATGTATGTGTAAATATAATAATGTAATACCATGGAATGTAGTTGTTAATAATAATGAAAATTCACAGCTGACAATTGTTCAATATACATTTAGACAGAAATTCAGATACAATCAAGTTCATTACCATTAATGAACACATTCCGTTTGACCACCTGATCGATTCCTCATCAGTGATAAGTGATGTACAAATTTAACAAAAGATTAAGGGTTATACAGCCTAGATTCCGTGGGCTTTGATCAACTGACTCACAGCTGCAGAAATAAAATAATGCATATTTATTTCATAATCAGAAACAAATAGCTGAAAACAATTATGGCAACCAAATAAATTCTACAACCTGCCTTCTATAACAAATTGTCTGATATTTCGAATTGTGTCACTTGGAGAAACAAAACTAAAAAATAATGAAAAAAAAAAAAACAATAATGTGCTTCCTAAAACTTTAGTGACTTTTTCCTCATGATTCCTGTTCTCAGAAATACTGCAGTTCCCATAGCTACATCCTTGGTAGGAACATAAAAAAGAACATATCAAGTATTTAACTGAAGGCATTTGTGCTTTGAATGATACTGCTGACCTTGTTTCGCCTAGTATTTATTACAGCATGAAATTTAAACACAAATACATTCTTCAGTAGGTAAAAAAATGGGAGGACGGTCAATTACTACACCTTTCACTATCTTTCACTACCACACCAAATAAATTACATAAAACAGTTGACTTCTTTCTTTTGAGCATCAATGATAAACCTAATTTACAGCTAAAAGAAGTATTATTAATAATGTGATGGTCTTGAGCCTCTATGCATTGTGTGTAAGATGTATATCTACTGATGTACTGCTAGATTTTGACAAAAGGATATGATCAAATTTAATGTCAAAAACTACAAAATAGAGAAAATCTGGACAAACTGAGCTACAAAGTATCCATCTTTTAGTAAAGAAGCATTTCTATCTGTGGCACAGCAGCTTGACGGTATTGTGGTGACCTTATAAACTCAGGGTCATAGGTTTACATTTCCATGACCTATTACTGTTTCAGTGGGTTTTATCTACCCACAAAATTGGGTCTTAAGTAAATAGTTTTTTTTTTTTTTGTTATCCAGGTATCAGTAATTAAATTTTGTTTTCCTTTGACAAGAGAGGTACTGTGTGCAGAACTCATTTTTTAATTGTCTGTCTTCTATTGTATTATATTTTTTGGAAATAATACTTATCTAATCTTTTACTTTAACTCATGGTTGTCCCTTTTTGTCAGTCAAAAAGTGTCCACTTTGTGGCTGGGGTTTCCGAAAGAAATAATTGTGCTGGAAATACCTCCTCAGTTGTTACACAGAAAACTACATTTTTGGCTATGTATATTCTTAAATGTTACATTTGCTTAAATATTTGGATGCCTGGTTATTTGCTTTTAAGAGGAAACTCTGAACCTTTTTCCGAGTGATGGGATGGGTCCAAATATGCGCGAGCGACTAATGAGATTCGTGCCACTCGTGGTCCTTCATAGGCAAAACAAAGTCAATTGAAAAAGCACTGGCAAAAGCAATAGGGAAAGGAAAAGAAAAAAAAAACAATAATGCAGTGTTCTAATACTGAAAGCAAACTATTAACATGCAAAGTAATGTGCTAATACAAAAGCCGAAAAGAAATGAGAAGTAAGTCTTAATTTCTGCACGCATTCTGAATATATTTTTTATAAATTGTTTATTGATACACTAATTATTTTCAGTACTGTTTTCCCGTATACTTTATTTGATGTATTGTTTTTCCAAATTAGATTTACTTTTTCAATTTGTTTTAATAATTAATGGTTATTTGTTTGCTTTTCACATCACTTCTCATCCTCAATATAATTTGCTTCCATGTCATGTTAAACTGCACATTAATAACCACAGCGGATAATGTAAACTATGCAAAGTCCAAACAGATCAAATGTAAGTTAACACTCTGAGAATGATAACAAATAGCTGTGGGACATTCTGTTGTACAACCACAGGGACTTGGCTGAAATGTATTTTTTTTTTCAGTAATGCAGTGACTGTAAAACTTATTGTAAATCTAAAATTAATTGCTACCTATCCTGTAATTTAAACATGACACTAAGACAGAAGTTTCATCGAAATGATTGAAAGTACAGACACCTCTCTAGTTACGTAAATTTGACTTCCGTAAATTCGAATTTACGGAAAAAATTCCTGGCATACACATTATTTACAAATGGCAGTTTTATTTTACTCAAAACATCTGAAATATATTAAGCGCAAGTCGGCGTAACCAGACAAGGCAGGAATCTGCATCTTTCCATTTCGAGCAGGTTTTGAACCTCGAACACATCTTCTCTCGTTAGTGTAGTGCTTTTTTCTCATATTTTTTTTAACCCATTTCATCATTCACAACACCTGGTGGTAAACATGCACTTGAAGAAAAACGAGAACCGTGTCGCAAGCGTCCAGCAATCGATTTGGAGATCAAATTGAAAACAATAAAAAAGTATGAATGTGGAAGAAGATGATCGTTTACAGCACAGGAACCAGATTTAGCCGTATCAGCTATAAATACGATAGTGAAGGATGCTGCAGGTATAAAGGAGCAGTGAAAGCAGCAGCTAGCATGAAAACAACAATAATAATGAAGAAACGTCAAGGTGAAATAAATGACATGGAAAAATTATTAATGTTATTATGTTGAATGGTGGGGGTGGAGGGGACTTAAGTAAGGCGTTGAAGAACGGTTTATTTACGAAGGTCGAAGAAATGAAAATGGGCAAAGGCAATTGGATTGTTTTGTGCTTTTACATTAATTCATTTAGCAGATGCTTTTATCCATAGCAACATACAAAGATAACAGCAGTATTTAGTGTTGTGCTGTGCTGTACTTTCCTTCTCACACATACACCATGGCAATGTAGCACATGTATGAACACTGTGGGCGCATTTTAAAGATACCAAGTCACCTGAAATGCATGTCTTTTTGGATTGTAGGAGGAAACCCATATGAACACAGGGACAACATGCAAACAATTCACAGACCGAGCAGTGATTGAATCCACACCCAGTCACACAGCCTAGCAGCACCATTGAAAAACCGAATATGCTTCTTTTGAAAATGTGCTCAATTAATAAAGACAAATGTACTTTATAGGAAATTTGAAGCATATGATGACATGTATACAGGAAAATTGATTTAAGAATTTAGTTCAGCACCAGAGCTGGCCAGGTCTTCACATGTTTGAACATGAAGAGCATACAAAACACCAAAGCATGTGGAGAGAATTGGAAACACTTCTTCTGATGAAACACGGTTGAAACACATAATTAAGATCCCTTAATGTAGAGAATAGCAGGCGGGGGCGATGTGGACCAGCCTCTAACAAAAGAAAAGGGGTGCAGAAATCTCACAAACTGATGCATGGCATTGTTGGAGAAGGGAAAGACATAAAGGACAGTCGAATAAAAAACATCAAAGGCCCACATGCTTTGGCTGAAGCTCTAACTACAGAAAAATTCACATGTTCTCCTTGTACCTGTTTAATACAAATAGTCCACAGGTGCCCATGAAAGGAACGGAAGGCTAAAAATTTGATTTAATTTGGCACAAGGGATAGATTGTTAAGCATCCTTGTTCATCTGCAATACACTCATATGTGCTCATAAAATGGGTGGATAGCTAAACCCAGATTAATGACAAAATATGCAAGAAATTATTTCGGATTGATACCATATTTACTCGAATACATCTCGCACATTTTCCCCCAAAATTGAAGTAAAAAAATTGTGGTGAGAGATATAGGGGGGAATTTTCAGAAGTTAAAGTTTTTCAGGGAAAAATTAAATTGATTTTTATAATTAAATTCTTAGTATTCGTTAGAATTTATAATTCCTCGCATTATTTATAAAATGAATGCATTTAAATTTTGATTATCAACGTTATTTACGCGATCGGCTGCTCACCTTCATCACGTGAAATATTTGAATCTTTAGCAACAGTGCATCTGTAATTAAATTAAAGAAACTCTTTCATTATTCCTTATCCTTTCATCATCCCGGAATCATAAGATCACCATGAGGTACAGTGCATGCAAAACTTTTTAATTAATTTCATTTGTTGTAAAGTAAAATTAGGGGTGCGAGATATACAGGAGGGTGAGTTATATTCGAGTAAATACGGTATTCATTAGCATGTATTCTGTATTTAATGCAGTGTTGGTGACTCCAAAAGGGTTTGCATTCATTTGAAGAAAAGTCTGGAATTTGTGGTTCATGGTGAAAGGGCTTTGATGCCTGACAGCCATCTTCATTCCTTTCAGCTTATGCTTGGGTGTGTGCATGCCATTTGGACTTTCATGTGCACCCACAGCTTTCCAGAAGCATGGATATGTTTCTAAGTGTGAATAGGTGTCACGATCTCTGAAAATCAGACTCGGGATGAATGTAGCGGGCGTCTGCGACGGACTCTCGGTCGGCTCCTCGATGCATTTCATAGTGATCTCATTGTGATTTCTGCTCTGTGTCTGCTCACGTGCTTCTAAAATCTTGTTCACAGAGTTTTTGTGTTCAAGTCCAGAGCTCTAGTCCTCTTTGCCTCTGCCCTAAGTGCCCTTGTCTCTAAGTCATGCTTCTGCGTACTCGGTCAGTTTCCCTTTTGAGAACACTCAACACGTCCCTTCGTTACATGTTTCTTCTCTGGCTTCGGCACATTCTCTGCTTGCGCAGTATACACACATAAATAAATTTATTTCTTTATATATATATAGAAAGAAATTAATTGATTTCAGATATATACATATATCAATATATACATCTATATATATATATATATATCACCCTTTTCGTCCACATTTGGACACACAGTAACATGTCCATGTCCATGTCACCTCCGGACATGACAGTTGATTTGATTATAACTATTCAATGATAATTATCATTGAATAATTTACAGTTGTACCTCGACTTACTGTCGGAACTGGAAACTTGTTCATAACTCAAATTCTCCATCCAGTATGCCATAATAAAATTTTAATAATACGTTTTCATCCCTCAGTTTATTTGTAGGTTCAGTAAAAAAGAAATAAGGCTAAGAGAAATTAAAATTGCTCTCTAAGACTTTTTTGCTTATTCTGGGGTCTCGTATTGTAGGGTCTCAGTATTATCGAATCCTGGAAAAGCTGGATGTCATACAGGGTACGCTGTGATCACAACACCTGTCAGTGGAGGGATTTTTATTACCTTTTACTAACTTGAAGCAACATTAAAGTCTACATTAAAATTACAGAAAATACGTCATCTATTGTTATGTATTGTCACCAAAACCTTCTATTCAGTGTACTGCGTTCTGCTTTATATATGCAAGACAGTGTCATGTTCCTCTTGGTCATCAGGTGGCACAGGAGTATGATGGGGACAGTGTGGGAAGAATTAATTCAGTGTTAAGTGTTTCTGCAGAGACAGAAGGCTGTTCTTGACATATAATGAATTATGTCAGCCATAATTTTGACTTCAGACTTCAGTAAAATATCATGGTCCTGCCACCTGTCTCAATTTCTCCTCCTCTTTGTGGTAGAGTACCATTAATGCCTGCCTGTTACTGTGCTCATGAACCAGCACTAATACAGTAACACTTCCATTTCCCCTGCATTCCTACTAGGTTATAGAACAGCTCAGTTTTGCTGAATGTGTTAGATTTTGCAAAGCCAGCCCCTGTTTCTCATTTTGAAAGATTATCATCTTTTCGTTATACAAATTTATCAACAACTCGAGTTTCATTAATTGGTTTCTCTGTAATATTAAACGGAACATTCATAATTACACGGACTGAGCGAAACCAGGATTTCTGGAAGGACTGCTCTGTATTTCACATTTAATTAAAGTGAAAAATAAAAATGTTAACTTACCAATGAAAAACAGCTTAATTTGTTATTTAGTGCACTTTGTAAATTAAGTAACGCACTTTTGTAGTAGCACAATACTAATAACTTCTCTGTCTATACTTATCGTGAAGTTGCAAAAAAATTCAAACTGAAAATATAAATTTGATTTTACTTTTACCTTATCTTAAGGCTGTTCATGTATCTCAGAACAGAATAATTTAATCATACTACATTGATGATACATGTTTATTATTCATTGTAAAATTAGTGTAAAAAGATTTTAGGCCAACTAAATACATGTCATTCACACATTAGGGGCTGTTTAGAGTCACTGGTCCAAGAGAAACACATCGCTTTGACCTGTATGAGGAAATTGTAGCACATGACCCCTGACACCCTATATGTTCAGTAATCTTTTTCTTTTTCTTTCAGATTATCAGACCTTTAGGCTGCCAAACTGTGCTCTAGTTAATAATTAGGCCTCTACTTTTTTCTTCTTTCAGTGAATTCACTGTTTTGAGAAAGATAAAGTTTTTGGTAAACAAATTTCTAAGAAAATAGTTTTGCTGCACTTGAAAAGACAACAATTCACACAAAACCATACAGGAGCCTTTAAAGGCATCCAAGTTACTGGTGAGCTAATATAAAATTTAATGATAATCCACCTTTAAACTCTTTTCTATGATGTAAACCTTTTAAGAAGCTAGTATTATGACTGCTTGTTATCTGAAATTATCATCAAGAATGATATCCTGCAGTAGAAGCTTTATTGAAATGTACCGATAATTTTTGTTATCAGCTGATCATGCTTAAATTTTATTTATTTATTTTTTAATCATCGCTGACACAAATTGATAAAAGAAAGTAAATACATTCCTTAGCTTTACAAAGTGACATTATGAGACATGCTTTAAGGATTGTGCAAGAAATGTTGTGGTAAGGAGAGTTTGTTTATCATTCTGAAAGAAGGTGGGACAATTGGCAGGGCCCCCACCTGGGTGTATATCATGTGCACATCTAGAAAACTTTTGCATATCTACAATGTTTTCAAAGAAATGTGCTTTCCACTCTTTGACGATTTAAATGCCGCTATATAGCCTGTAGGAACCTTTTTTTAATCAATAGCTTAGTCATCATCTGGAATTTGCTCATTGTTGCCTGCAGCAAATCTCTGTCCTTTGACAGTTCTCTTGTCAGTTGGTTTAGTCCAAATGAGTTTCATTTCATTGTAGTACGAAGGTAACAGGAAATATGTCACTATTTTTTTCAGTTTTAACAGAAGCTAATGAATAAAAGAAAGTAAAGAGTGGATCCAGTATATTTCTTGTCATGTGTGGACCACTGCATGTCTGTTCATTTGCCAGATGTAACGTGTATCAGGGGCTTACTGAATGTTTATTGCAGAAATGGAAAGTATGCATTCCTCATGAATGTAGTTTTCCAACAAAAGATATACTCCTCTGCCAGCTATGTGTTCTTTTGATGTTTGCAGAGGACTGCTTAAGGACATTTTTCTCCTCAATCAGTCCATTCATCCACATGAGTACTTCTTTCTATAGCAATTATCTTCCTTCATGTTGTATTTTCGTCTAAACCATGGCAGCAAACACATCCTAAGGGCTTATTTCCAACTCACCCACATACTGAACAAAGCCACCTACATACTGAACCTCATTTAACACTTATTCTCTTTCTAATACTGTGTTTTGAAGCTCAACAGTTTATGTAAATCTGCTGCTTTGATATCAGTGTTTCAGCACCCTTTAACAGGCGAGTTTCAGGCATGATTTTATATTACGTTTAAAATGCCGTTAACACATTGTCTAATACCTTTATATTATTGCCTTAATTTGTTACCGTCATATAAACTAGCTGATACCTTTATCCAAGACGACTTATAGTACAGGTGGTCCCTGACTTACTGTGGGGTTACATTCCGCAAAAACCATCGGAAGTCGAAAATATCGTAAGTCGAAAATGCATTTAATACACCTAATACACACCTCTGCGTGGCAGACTAGGAGGTGCAGATCGCTGCCACTGTCCAGAATCACGAGACAGTGTTGCACTGCATGTCGCTTGCCTGGGAAAAAAAATCAAAATTCAAAGTATGGTTTCTGCTGACTGTCTGTCGCCAGCTCACCATCATAAAGTTGAAAAAAATAGTTGAACCATCGTAAATCGAGGAGCATCTGTATTAGATTTCTACACTAAGGTACAGATTAATATTTTTATAGAGAAATTCAGGGTCAGTACAGCGGGAGAGACCTGGTGTCACAACCATTTACATTATTCATTTAGCAGGCAATTTTCTCCAAAGCAACTTACAATGTTAAGGTACCTAATATTATTTAGCGCTTGATATAGATGGGTAATTTTACTGTAGCAGTTTAGGGTAAGTAGGTAAAGTTTAGCTGAAGCTTGTTACTGAACCTAACCTGTGAATAAATCAAAGGACCTCTGTATTATTATATTTTAATTTGCTGTCATGTAGCCGTTAGACTTACAGAACATTCAGGTTGCATTCGGGTTGCATTCCGGCTCCAGATTCCAAATGTGTTCGGAAATTGTGGACACAGTGTATATAAAGTATAAAGTTTAACTATATATTAATTTAAGATTGCCTAAAAATCCATGAGTGGGTAAAAAACCAGAAGTGATTGTATTTCTCTGAGACTGGGAAAATTGTTGAACCTGCAGAGCGTTCTTGGATCGTTTGTTACTGCAAGATTTGGCAGCACAAAGTGAAAAATTATATTCAGGTTACTGTAACTCAGTTGCTAGGACAGCTGGTAGCATACTGGTTAGAGCTACTGCCTTTGGATCTAAAGATTGGAGGTTTGATCTCCACTTCCAGCCGTAGTAACCTTGAGCAAGGTACTTACCCTAAATTGCTCCAGTAAAATTACCCGGCTGTCTAAAGGGGTAAATAATTGTAACATTAACATTGTATGTTGCTTCGGAGGAAAGTGTCAGGTAAGACAGTCTTTTAAATTGATGAGTCTTAAATAAAGCTGCATATTTAATGAGGGTTCCGGTACTGGATTCATTAATTAATATGTCAGCTTTGTGTTATTATGTAATACATTACTCCGATAAAACAGCTACCTGTAATATTCCACACATGAAACATATAGGGAGACTTGCAGCACTGAGGATGAATTGAAGATATGATCAGATTTCTTTTTCAAGATTTCGAGTACATACATCAGTGGAACGCACACCCCCTCCCTGGCACTCCTTATTATAATACATAGTGCCATAATTTGCACCTGTGAATTCAATTTCCCCACATAGTTTAAACAAAGACTTCATTTTCGTTTTCTTTGATTCATGCACTGCACCCCTGCAGTGAAACTTTGCACTGGTCCACGTGTCAGTACAGCTGTTCGTCTGCAAATATTCAATCTCCATCATGGTACGGCATCTTATGTTAAAGACTGTCCATCAAGGGAAGAGAATGCTGCATTATGAAGGAGAACTCTTGAAACGTCGCTCGCTTTGCGCATGTGTGACATTCGTTCTGTTGTTACATTTATTTCCCGGAACAGGGTGGCATTGCATTGAAAACCACAGTTTGCACTGCGTTCCTTGGCGCGCTCAATTCAGACGTCGTTCCCTGTCCTTGATTACCACAGAGGACCGATTTAATTTCACAACTGAATAGCTCAGTGGACATTAGCGTTCGGTTTATCATCCAGAACGCAAAAATGTGTCCCATTATAGCTATACCGTTTTGTGGAATTGTCACCACCTGCTCTCCGAATCTTATTACCATTAAAATTACATCAGATGGATGACAAGTTTTCATCACAATCAATGAGGCGTGTTTTTCGGACTGCACGAGAATGGCTGATGGCACACGCCTTAAATGTGGGTTCCCAAAGGCACACAGTTGCGATCCTAGAAACAAAAATATCTTTGACCACAGCACAATTGTCAAGTTGTGATAGTGCAATACGAAAAGAGCTAACTTTGGAGTGTTGTTTGTGAGCTCAGTTTGTGTTTCAATGGGGGAATACTTCAATGTAATTAATGTATAATTAATTTATTAAACTAACTGTACAATGTCAAGGTGGAGTTTCCTGGACACAGGCTGGGATATGATGAACCATGGTCAAGTTGCTTGGGTGGGGGTGTATGAGGCTGAAAGGTTCGAAAGATCCCGCAATCCCAGGTTACATCACCGATGAGGTGTCCAGGTGATTTGCAAGGTGTACGTAGTAAACGCATCCAGAATATGTGGGCATTTCACATCTTGCTCAGAATAGAAGCTATAGTGAAATGCAGATAAATCACCCATACATCAGTGGAACACACACACTCTCCTGGTGAACCTGAACAGCACGTCTTCGGACTGTGGGAGGAAACCAGAGCACCCGAAGGAAACCCACGAAAACACGGGGAGAACATGCAAACTCCGCACAGACTGAGCGGAGATCAAGCCCATGTCCTCTCGCACCACCCAGGAGCTGTGAGACAGCAGCACTACTCGCTGCGCCACCGTGTCGTACATGTATTTAACATATTATTTCAACATATTGGTTCAATATATCACTCCAGACACTTTCTTAGTTGACATACCTTTACTAATCTCACAATGAGCAGTGGGCGTCACACACCCCCAATTTGTTTAGTTCCTTACACCTTTACGACCTTTAGACACTGATAATGAAAAACTGATTATGACTCCATGTGGAGCAATGGAGCAGAAGCTCCCAGGGGATGAGATCCCACCCACAGTGTTTACAATCAGGTGATTACGTCTTCGGAGATGCCTCTAGACGAACCCCAGGAGGACCTTAAGTTTGAATGACCTGCTGCTATGAATTCTGGTAGCCAGACTGAAGGACTTTAAATAAGGCCTAATGTCCAAGGCGGTGCCTTACATTTAATCAACTTTAAGCCACATTTAATTTGTTCCTTTGAGAACCGAATGATAATGACTTTCCCAGCTTTTAATCTGAAAGGCAGTTAGCCGTGGTATCTTTTGAAATGTTAGTAATGAAAGTCAGGAGTCATTCTGATGATGTGTCATCACATTCGAAACGGAGTGGCTATTTCTCTGCACGAATGGAACAAGCTGATTTATGGCATTAACACTTGCGCTGAACACATGAGTCAGCATGAAACTGCAATCGGAGAGCTGATAAGAATATATTTGCAATTCAAGATGAATCAAAACCCTATTTTAACTAATTAACTTTGGACTAAACTGTGAGTTGTGAGTAAAGTGCATTTATTAACCGTTATTCTTTTGCTTATGTCTGTCTAAGGGAAACGAAAGCACATTTTAAAACGAACTGAATGAATAGCACACAGGCTATACGTACATATTGTATTTACTGTATTTATATACAATATTATACTGCATTTATAAACAATATGTATATACTTTACAATATGTATATACTAATACTTTCTTGTAATAACTGTAACCTTAACATTGTAAGTTGCTTTGGAGAAAAGCATAAGCTAAATGAATAAATGTAAATGTAAACGTAAATATACAGATGTACAGCGTTTCGGTATTTCCCAGAGAAGTGAAACTCATTTCGGAAACATGCTTCCATTAAAACTTTGGTGCAGTGATGCTTATTGCTCGTCTTTTCTTTCATTATCCCCTCTATTATCTCTGCTGCTCATTTGATGAATTCCAATACATCCACTTCTACCCCTTCCGTGTCCACACTGATCATCTTCTGAGCCTAGCAGCTAAATTAAGGACCTGTTTGCCAGAGTCCAGCCGCCTTCACTTATTCTCCCAGGTCCAAATTGTATTTGCAGTGTCAACACTGTATAGAGGAAAATCACCGACATGGGACTGGAAGATATTTAGCACCTATCATGTGTCACCTTCTCCACTTGTAGGTTTTCATCTTTCATCTGTAATTTCCTGAAATCACAGTCCATCATTGTTGTGTGAGAAACATGGTATTGTGTCTACTTGTGTTGTGGGTAGTGAAGTGGTTTGGCTGGAAAACACTTTCCAGCTGCGTGTTGATGGTCCAAGTCCTGCTAGGGGTGATTTCTGCACTACCCTTAACCAAGATGCTTGAGCTTCTTAGATAGGCAAAATTAAAAGTCACTTCAGAATATTATTAAGAATAAAATGATTTTGGCAAAATGACACAGTGAAGGAGACGGTCTTCATTTTTTTAGCAGCTTTTTTCAATTAAAAGGAGAATGTCGCATAGGGTGAACTGGGTAGCAAGCAGAACAGGTCTGGTGTGTCGTGCACAGGATAATAATGGATATTGCAGTACATTAGATATGGGTTCATTAAAGTTTAATAGTCCATGCTCTATCAAAATATATAATCCGCCGTCAATATTTTGGCCTCTGCAGATAAGTCATTTTCTAAGAGATGCTGGATTTTACCTTCTTGATATAAGTGAGCCCCTGAGGTTAATGAAATTTTTTGGGAGCATGTAGCTGCGTATTAGCTCAAGGAGAAATGTGTTTGTTGCATATTTCAGAGTTCTTAGCCAAAGCTGCTGTAAACTCTTTTACCAGTTGATGTGATAGGATCGAGCTCCTTTGCTGCCCAAGAGCATGTAGGTTGCCCAAGTTGTACAAAGCGGCACATGTCATTTAGCGCTGTGCTTCTGTTTTGCAATGCAATGGATACCAACATCATGGTGTACTTGAAGGTTCTTGGCTTGAGTACCCATTGTTGGGCCACTCTTGAGCAAGTTGCTGAATCTAAATACCAGAAATAATGCACTGAAACAATAATGCTTTGAAAAAAAATATGCAGCTGTACACAGATGGTTCGACTTACGATTTTTTCGACTTTATGATGGTGAGCTGGCGATAGACATTCAGTAGCAATTGTACTTAGAATTTTGATTTTTTCCCGGGCAAACATGCGGTGCGATACTATCTTGCAATGCTGGCCAGCGGCAGCGATCCGCATCTCTCAGTCTGCCACGCAGAGGTGTGTATTAGGTGTATTAAATGCATTTTCGACTTACAATGGGTTTCATGGTACGTAACCCCATCGTAAATCGGGGACCACCTGGAAAAATGTAAAATATCTAGTTGATTCCAGTATCAATTTAGCAATAAATTCTACTCTGGCTTCTACTGGTGATGAAAGTGATGACGGTAATAATGTGACTTGAGCTTTTGAATGGAGAAGCAGCAATAAGTTTATGTAGCCTAAAATAAGATGTTCGTGAGCTATGCTTTTGCTATCAGTTTTTATTCCTTGGTCTGTCCACACATTATGTCAACAAGCCTCAACACACACACAGCCCTCTGCTCACATCCAGCTGTTCCAAACAAATAATCCCATAATTTAGAAGCTGCACTGCCATTACTTAAGAGAAGCACAGAATAGATCCATGGACCTAATCTGTTCCAGTCACACAACTCCTCCCTTTCTGTTCCATTCTGTACCATATTCTCCATCACATTGGTCATCGTGTGTTGTTCTGTGCCAGATATGAAAATGATATAATACTGTTATTTTTCTGTCTGAAATCTGCAAGACGTAAAAAAGCCATTGTAGCCGCACAGTTTTTCAGCAACCGTTCAGTGTGCATAGTCATGTGTGACTCATATTTACCTGCTCTACAAGCTATCATTGTTTTTGGTTCAGCTGGCTTGGACTCCTGTGCTTCCGACCCCACAACTGGACTTCGTTAAGCAATCTACCAGTCTGATTTTACACCCACTGCATTGAATTACATTTTTGGACACATTGTATTTGAGCAAGGGTGAGACAGAGAGCAGGGAGAGCCCACCAAAAGCATAGCGTACGGAATGTATCTAAATCAGATTGTGGCTTCTATTAAATTACACAATTCATCTTACATCTGCCAGTTTTTATAGATCAACAAATTATTTAAGAGACCTAAAGGACAGCGGCCCGTTGACTATGGATACAGCTTCTGCTTCGTTCAGCTGTTTTCACGAGCACCAGCTGCGTGGGGGAGTCTGGCTCTGGAGCAGACCAGCACTGAAGGAGGGAGGAGATGAGTCAGCTGAGAGCTATCTTCCTGTAGATCTGCCAGGCAGTCAGTGACAATAGTCCAACAATTATGAGCACAGTGGCTTGATTTGAAAATGACCCGGTGCATGATCCAGCAGAACAAAGGACATCAGTGGAATATCTCCACAGCTTCCATTCGTTGACTTCCAAGTGACTCCCTCACCACCCCTGGGGTACCTCAGACACAGCCCGATATCAGGCTGGATGCCGAAAGATCTGCAAAGCTGAGGAAGCGAGTAATTAAATAGAACATCTTCAGGACATACAGTAATAAGGCTAGAAATCTGACTTAGCCATTGGCAGAGAATTCTGGGGAATAGACACAAAACAAAAATGTACAATTTCTCATGTGAGCTGTATAATAAGACAGTATTCTCATTAGCTTTCTTTTCATCTGAATAAGTTATCTCTTGGCCTAGGTCATGTGGCATATCAAATTCAATAAAAGTACTTAGTCCATAATTTTAGCTCCTTGTGCATATTAATGAACCTCTTCAAATATGAGGTTTTTTTTTTTTTTTAACGTACTCACTTTTGCCCATGAGAGTGTAAATTAAAATTATTATTATAGGACCAGTGCAATCTCAGTTATAGAGATCTGATGCTGAAAGCCAGTCGTTAATAGAAAGACACAAACTTAAATCTCTACAAAAAGATGCCCAAATTGTGCATTTTAAAATGAAATAGACAATGGAAACACACAGATGTGCACACACCATGCATTATGTTGAAAATCTTCTTGCTTGGATTTGAGTTGTTTTGCCTTCTTGCACTTCTAACATAAATATCTACCTTTTCATGAAATTTCAGCCCAGACTATAACATCTTAATTGCTTTGTTTAGTATATTGGCAGCATAGATTTGGAGGTATAGGGTTCCCCTCAAACCAAAGATTTGATGGTAATAATGAATACACTATCTTCATTACAGTAGGGAGGCTAGAAAAACTGCAGACTGTATTCATTTGCAACAGAAATTATATCCTTGCCAGTACCATTATTATTATTATTATTATTATTATTATTATTATTATTATTATTATTAGAACACTTTGTAAACGTAAGTAATAGATTCCCACCTGCAGCTTGGACAATAAATTCTGTAGCTATAGTGGTGTCTGAGTAATTACTGTGGCGTTTCAGATTCTTGAGTGTGTCTCAATTGTTCACAAATACAATATGAAAAAAGTCTCGAAAAACATGTTTTCCTATTATCTCCCTGAAAAATTTTATGAATTTATATTTCCAGCAAAACACCTGGTAATAAGTGTGATACGAAAAAAAATGAGAGCACTGAAGCCTGACATCAAGGACCCATTACAAAAATGATTCAACCACAAAATTATACTGTTTACTTGCAAGTTGAATTTTATCAATTTTGAGTTATGTCACCTGGATCTGCCTAAATGGAATGTTTTGTAACACTGAAGAGGACTTAAAACACACCATGAGTAAAGGAAATTAAAAACTGAAATGGGCAGGCTTAATACAGGCGGGTTGTGGCACTAAAAATTCCTGTCAAAGGCCGGCAATATGTGCGGAATCAGGCAGTGCAGCGATGAAGAACAAGTGAAAGAAGATGCTGAATGTGGAGGGGTAGGTGAGCCGCTTTGAGAAAGGAACTGCAAATTATTAAGACTATAATCACAGTACTACAGTACTGTACACTGATTCAGTACCGTTCATAGTCACTGCAGGTTATTAAGGCTATACTCACTGTACTATAGTACTGTACACTGATTCAGTACCGTTCATAGTCACTGCAGGTTATTAAGGCTATACTCACTGTATTGTAGTACTGTACACTGATTTAGTATGTTCATAGTCACTGTACACTGATTCAGTTCTGCTCATAATAACTGATTTAGGCTATACTCATCTGTACTCTTATTTGTCAGCCTGTATATTTGACTCCTGTACACAACTGCACTGAAAATTAAATAATTTTGGATCAATTAAATAATAGATAAAAATTGTCACTATGATATTATTAGAATTTAGCTTAAAAGTCGGGACTGTGTTTAGTGATGAATGTCTAGGGAGACCGGACTATGGGACATGTTTTAGAGATACACTACACTTTGCCAAAAAGGCTGAGAAGCATACATCAGCATGACTTGCTAGAACAGCCAGCCAAAGATGTAAAACATACCGACCTGTACAAGGGTCAGTAAAAACAACCCCCCCAGCCCACCCCCGATGGTGATTACACTAAGGCACATCCATAACCTGGAACTAAAACACTTAAAAATACAGGGAAGAATGAATCTTTTTATTGCAGCAATAACTGCAAATGGCATTACACTTTTTAGAAATGCTGTTGAATCTGAGCAGGAAAGTGTTATAAGCAAAGCATATATTTCTAGCTGGGTATTTATAAATGCAGCAGCGAGTAGAGCAGAAGTAGGAGCTGCTGCCTCTGAGCTTAGTGGTCTCTGGTTTGAATCCTCCCTCTTACTGTAGTTGCCATGGCCTAGAAATTTACGCTAAATTGATTACATTGTTCACTGATTAAAAATTACCCAGCTGTATGAAATGGTAAATCGTTGTAAGCAGTTAACAGTGTAAGTCACTTTGGAGAAAAGTGTTAACTACATAATTACAGATGCTAAATGCAAGTTAGTATTGTGAACATCCGGAGGAGTTTTGCTGTCATTAGTTAACCCCATGCAGTTCTGTGTGTTGCGGAGCTTTGGTCAATGTGTGTGTGAGCATATTCTGTCAAGTTTTGCAGCTAAAACGTGTAGCGGTACAATAAATCACACGTTGAGGCTAGATGTTACAGTATCGATCAGGTGGGTCAAGTGTCATTGGGCTTTTGATGTTACGGCTACATAATAGACTGGTTAATTTATTATATAGTTTTGCATAGGTGGAACGATTTAATCATTAGTGTGTTGTTAGTGCTAGAACATAATTATAGTTTTTAGTCATACCCAAATAATAGTTACATGCCTTCTATAGTGCATACATGGCTGTACATCTCATATAACTCTTCTGTAGATTAACATTTAGAGATTTACAGTTTTTTTGGTGGCTGTTGTAATTAATGATGAGATTTCCTTAAAAAAAGAATAGATAAAACTGCTCTGAAACTGTGGAAGTGTTTTTCTGACAACGTTAATAACAAATACCATACAGTTTCAATGAGGGCTTTGATGGGCAGCAGAAACATTAGAGCTCATCGCTCCTTGAGTGTGGCTGCAACCTGCAATAGCTGTTGGTTCCATGTTAAAGCGGTTCAGACTTTTTAACTTTTAAGAAGAAAATGCTTAATATTTTGTTTGACACTGTGCCCCTTGGACAGATTCCAAAGGACCCAGTCAAGTACAAAAAGATGAGTTCTCTTCCCCATTATCTATGGCAAGAAATAGAAGTGCTGCAGAGTTCAAAAGTGCTTGCAGATGCTATTGTGGAAGAGTTATTAATGTGTCCACTTAAACTTATTAAATTTATTTCATGTAAAAGAAAGCAAAATTAAATGATGAACTGTTTCACAAACGGCAACCCCAGGAAAATTAATCCCGATATCTTTCCGTATTGCAGAATGAGATAGTAAGTTAGCCTCACTAATCGGAGATGGCCAGTTAGAGAAATGTCAGGTATGATCCGCAATCTGGATCTTTCTTTCATATCATCATGATATTTAAAGGTACTATTTAAATCTGGGTATTGTGTACGTGGGTGTGGATACACGTGTGCCCGTACGTAAAGCATTACGGCTTTTACTTTAACTGCGGAGAAGGGTACAGAAAAGGCTGTCATATCCCGAATATTGTATAATTCCTAAGATTCCACCTCCCACTAGTGCAACACCCTGCAAGCACTCAGGGCACCGAGTTTCATAACACACTAAAGCTTGTGTAGGTGTGGTAATTCTGAAGTAGGTGTGTCGTTTGCTTTTGGGTTTTGGACAGCTATTTTAACAGGAGAATAGTGCTCACGGTACAAGTCCATCACACTTTTCGTGTTCAATATGATCAATTCTACTGCTAGTGACCTATCAAAATGTAGAAAGAGACAGGAATAACAGTCCAATTTCTCAGTGGCGTCACTGGGGGGTGATGGGGGGGTGTGGACTGCACCGGGTGACACCATCAGAGGGGGTGACACCAAAATGAGTGCCTATAAAATTTGTGTGCAGCAGAAATGTTTTATTTTGTATAAAAATATCCTAGTAGTTCATTATAAGAGAAGAAACATTTTTCGTAATAAATCCAAGTTTACATGTATCAAGATAATGATACAAGGATAAAACTCTTCGGTCATTGACTTTTTGAATCTTACAATGCGCTCCGCTCAGAGCTCTCATTATTATCCAATTACAATACAATTACAATTACAATTGCAGTGGTGCTTCGAATCACGTGGTTTCGTTTCCACGCACTATAAACGCGCTCTTGTTTTTACCTCCGCTGCTGTTTTTATAGTCGCTGATTTCGTCCAATTTTTTGGCGTTTCAGCTACAATATTGTGGTAATCAGTATTTGTGAACCTATATCAATAATGTTAAAATAAATATCAGTTTAATGTAGTTCTTAAACGTTTTTACTTTAAATTACATTGTTTTCTTACCAGATTTTCACTTTGGCCACATGAAACTGTAAATGTAGATACATTTAAGCTGTGTGTATCATATTGTAATTCAAAGGTGTAATTTTAATTTTGCTCGTTGTTTGTGTCACTACCATTGCCATTACATTCAGTGATATAGGGGAATTACGCTTTACGAGTAACATTAGTAGAAAAAACATTACTAAGGATTCTATATAGTCTGGTACAGGAAGAGGGCCATGAGTTACCGTACTGGGTGACACCAACCCTAGTGATGCCACAGCATTTTCTATATTCTTAGTTACATTTTTTAGCAAGGCTTAACTTTTTTCTCTATGGCATTACATTTGGCTTAAGTAGTCCTAACAGCTCGTCGATACTTCTTCATATTGACAGTTTGCTCCCTAGATCCATAATCAAGTAGTGTGTTCTTTCACAAACTAGTAAAATTGTTTTAACCCTCTCAGGCCCAAATTAATACTAGCGATGGGAAATGCCAGGACTAGTAGGCAATAAGTGATGTTCATTTGCAACATCCGCCTGGAGTTTAAATCCACCTCCATAAATAGCTGTGTACCCAGACTGCACTTTGTAGAGGAGGACATCACTTTCCTCTTTTGTGATTACTTTTTGATGGATATTCTCAAACAGACTCGTGTTATCACCCCAACATTTTGACAAATGCCATGGCAACCGGGATTGTGCCTTTTAAAGGGAGAAACACAGCCCAGTTCTTATTAGCTAGGCCTGACACACACTCAGAAGTAATTTGTTTGCAGTATGCCAGCCTTTTCTGGCACTTATCGCTAGCAGTGCCATTTCTGTCATTTTTGTGAAACTAGTATATTTGACTTTGACATGTTGTTGCTGCTGCTGATAAACTGCTTGTACCAATGAGAAATGTGAGCCTCATATGTAAAACACAAAAAGTGACTCATCAGTTGAAGAATTTGTTTTTTTTTCTATTTTCCTTCTTTTCTTTTTTATAAATGAGGAATTAAGCCATTTATTTCTTGTATTATTAAACAGGTTTAACTGAAGTGCTGTATCTGAAACTGTTTCCTCTAACAGTGCCCAGTGGCAATTATCCAATGGTCAGTAATTTTTTTTTGGGGGGGGGGTAGGGAGAGGATTTAAGTGCTAAAGTAAGGATTTCTCAGTTTTTAATAGGGTTATTCACTGAGGCTTCACATTTGCTCCTTTGTGGAATAGTTGTTTGCCCCAGCGCTGTGATCAGTGATCAGGAAAGGACGAACATTTTACTAATTTACAAGTAATCCATACATGTCGTAAATGCAATGCATTGTCTTGTATAAAATGCTGAGATATTCTTTCCAGCAGAACATCAAATCAGGAACTCCATCCTCCAGTGTTCCACAGGTACATCATGGCAACTGCAAAGACACATGATTATTCGAGATCTTCCCCAGGCACTTTTAATATTAATTAATTAATTATGACATTTGTACAGCTTATCTGAGAGAGTCAAGCGATTCAGGTCGGACACCTTCCCTTTCTTGTGAAACATTCGTGATGTTATTGAATGGCTTCTGAGCATTTGAAACATGGCATTTAAGATGTTTGAAGACACCTGCTAGTAAACCACAAGAGAGCTCTTGAAGAATCTGTCCATTCTGTGCAGTACAACCAGTAACTGCCAAACCATATTCTGACAAATTACAGCTTATGCTGCCTTTTCCTGTCCAGGGTGTGCCCTAATGAGCTTTGCACCCCGTACTTCCAAGATCGACCCTGAATTTCTGTGACCCAGACATGGATGAGCAGCTCACGGAAGTGAGTGCCTAAGTGAGTTTTTAGAATGTTCTTAGAAAAGCACAGTAGTGTCATAATGCTCCTAAAATTTGTCTTCAATTAATTTTTGAGGGAAAAAAATGATGCCGTATCTGACATGGCACAAATTGCGACGATACCTGTCTACATGTTTTCTGAATAAAATAACAGTCAACAGAAGAATAATAATCATATTATTTAACTGTCACACCTTGCATCTTGGTGTGCAATGAATGTGCCTCCTCTGGGGTTTTTCTTAACCGTTGGTAATTTGCAACAATGTTTTGAGTGCCATAGTAAGAGAAAAAATGGAACTACAGTATATACAATATTGACAAAAGTGCACTACAGTTCACATGTGATCAGCTGCACAAACAGTAATTCTACACCACTCTCTTGTCAAAGAGCAAATGAGCCCTTTAAAAAGCCTCTCTTCATTACTGTACTTAAATTACCTGTACTGAAATCCCTTCATTGACTTCCAGTTAAGTTTAGAGTTGAGTATAAAATCTTACTTTGAACCTATAAGGCAATAAATGGCATTGCTCCAGCTTACCTTAGTGAGATTATTGATTCTTATGTTCCAGAACGTTATCTTTGTTCATTGGATGTGAGTTACCATAAAGCACCTGCGATCAATAAGGTCTCAGTAGGATGGCATGCCATGTCTGCCAATTATTGTCAAGAATGCCCCATCTTTCTCAGCCTTTAAATCCAGGTTTAAGACTTATATGCTCACTCTGGAATATCCATGACCAGTGTAAATTCTTTATGATGGACTGTTTTTTATTTTGCATTGTACTCTCTTATCTCACTATTTTAATAGTTAATAACCCTTTCTTTCTTGTTGAGCATTGTCTCCCCATGATGATACGTGAGGGGGTGAGCCATGATACCAGCACTGCTTGTTGACGGAAGCTGATGACTACATGCCATGGCGGATGAAGCGTGCCTATATGAACCAGGACATCAAGTTGTTAGCACTTGATAGGTCTGTAACCATATGTCACTTTATTACAACTCACCATTCTCTAAATGAAATTTTAAAAAATAAATAAATAAAAAAATACATTTAAAAAAAAAAAAAATCAAAACCACTTCATTACAAGCTTTCCCAGCAGAGTTCTCCCTTTTAGCTCTAACTGGGCATGTGCAACAGCGCAATTAGCAAGACTTCACGCTGCCAAAAACCTTACTTGATCTTTTGCCAGGCAAACAGTACTGTACGTACTAGTACGTAAATATGAGCATTACACACTTTACATAACATGGGGAGTTGAGTGTTTGCATGTATTGAGTATGGATAAAAAAAACAGCCAACGAAACATGTGCACCCACAAAGTTAACTTAACTGAGTGGAATGAAATGATTTTCAATCTGATTCTTAACTAGGGAGACCTGGTCTGTCACAATCATAAAAATATCATTTTAAAACATAATTTTAAAATTTTAAAAGTTTAATTTTTAATTTTTTAAAAAATATAATTTTAGGTATTATACGTTTATGGTATATGAGTGGTATAAGTAAGGACACTGTAACCTTGCCTGGTTTATTCCAGCATCATGTATGACTGGAGCCTAAGTGTTTTATTCTCATCTGCTAGCCCAACATCCAGAAAGCCATGCAGGATGACAAAGATCTCTTCTTGTGTGAACATTCCAGCTGTGAGATAAAGAAACTGGAATCATGATTAGCACTGAGACTGTCAATCAGCTGGAACAGAAATATTCATCATGGTCCGTGATGGTCAGCAAAGCAATTGTTGCGGCTGCCGTGCTGATCGTCCCACTTTCGGTTCATTAAGGACTCGTTTCTGGCTGTTTTGTCCTAGCGGTAGCTTTCAGACTTCACTTTTAATGTTCTTAGAAGAGCAGTGTAGGCATTGTCAAAGTGTGAATGCTATGTTCTTATTTTTACATTTTGGTTTAAAGGAGAGATTTAAATGTGAAAATCTTCATACCTCTATCTTTCTCTGTTCTGGACACAGTTGTTGGAGTGGCTAAGAAAGCGTTTGCCTTTTGCTGTTCTTCATCAGTCGTAGGTCATCACAGTGTTTCCAAAAGCCACTAGCAATACGTTTCCCATCTGTTCTGATCCACAGTAATCGGTAAAGGAAAGAGAGATAGAGACCCCATCCTTGGTCCCTGCTGGAATTCAGCTGAAGTTTTGCCCTTGCAGTAACTTTCAAACCACAGGGTGAGAGTTCTTTTCTTTTCTTTTCTTTTCTTTTCTTTTCTTTTCTTTTCTTTTCTTTTCTCATGCTGTATTCATTTCAGTTACTGCCAGCCTCCAGGCGTGTGTAACTCGTATTTTGAAATGTCATGTCTAAAATGAAAATAAATCTAAAAGCTGCATTATTAACCTGCTGAACAGTTCAAGTTAAAAATTTTAACTTTAACTGTTAACAAAATGCTAAATGTCAAGCTAAAAATTGCAGGCAACTTTAAGGATTTTAGAGAACTTATTAAAAGTGTATATTTTACTTGTTTATAGAACCAGAGCTCCTGCAAACCGTTTGGGGTTCGGCCTTTCCTATGTGAGCAGTTCAGCTGTTCTAGAAAACTGAATCTGCAACCATAACATTCAGTTCTTTACCCACTTAAAGAAATCCAGACTAAAGTTCTGGTTCGTGGCATTTTGATTTCCATTGGAAAACCTGAACTGATCTTAATGACAACAACAGCAATAATAATAATATTAATAATAATAATAATAATGTTATTATTGTACTATGTAATAAGCAGATACTTACAATAAAGAGATACAAATACTTAAACTACAATTTAAACTGAAGTTACAATAATTTACCCCTTTAGACAGCTGGGTAATTTTACTGGAGCAATTTAGGGTAAGTACCTTGCTCAAGGGTACTACAGCTGTAGATGGGGTCCAAACCTGCAATCTTTGGATCCAAAGGTAGTCGCTCTAGCTGCTCCGCTATGGACAGTAGGTGATGTAATGATTTCAGCTGTCAAACTAGAATGTCCTGTGTTCACATCCCCACTCTTGCTGCGTTACACTTGAGCAGGGGCAGACCCTGGACCGACAGAACAAGAATACACGCTGCACAAATGGGTAAATAACCGTAAGCAGCTTAGTTCATAAACTAAACACAGAAATTGCCTTGCGCTAAGACAGAATAAATGAAGTGAATAAAAATATGTAAAAAATTTGTACAGTGAAAGATTTGCCAAATTTAAGGGTGACATAAAAAATGCATCTGCATTCCACTGAAGCTGAGGTGCGGTGACTAAACAGGCCTCTACATTATGTCTCTGACAATGGCAAGTTTGGGGCTTAGTGTGCTGAAAGGTGTGTGATTATGTCTGACTCAGGAGGGAACATTCTCAGAGAATGAGCCTACAAACGCTGAAACGCAAACCAGCCGGCATGGAGGAATTGGACATGCTTCACATAAACCGTTTCTGTAATCACAGATGTGTCTGGCTTACAGATACCTGGTGACTCTGAGGAGGTAAATGGCAACATATGTCACTTAAGAAAGCAATACAGGTGGTCCCCGATTTACGGTGGTTCGACTTACAATTTTTTCGACTTTACGACAGTGACCTGGCGATAGACACTCAGCCGAAACCGTGCTTTAAATTTTGAATTTAGATTTTTTTCCCAGGCAAGCGATGTGCGGTACGATACTCTCTCGCAATGCTGACCAGTGGCAGCGATCCACATCTCCCAGTCTGCCACGCAGAGGTGTGTATTAGGTGTATTAAATGCATTTTCTACTTACGATATTTTCAATTTACGATGGGCTTGCGGAACGTAACCCCATCGTAAATCAGGGACCACCTGTATATGTAACGCAATGCAATATATATGTATGTATGTAAATGTATGCAGAGCTAAGGTCCTGTGGGACTTCAAGTTCCAGACTGACAAGCAGTTACCGGCCGACCAACCAGACATAGTGGTGGTCCACAAGGAGGAGAAGAGGGCAGTTGTGATAGACATGGCAATCCCAAGTGACAGCAAAATCAGAAAAAAAGTAGCGTGAGAGGATCGAGAAGTACCAACAGCTGAAGGAAGAATTGGAACAGATGTGGAAGGTGAAGTCCAGAGTGTTCCCAGTGCTAATAGGAGCACTTGGGGCTGTGACCCCCAAACTGGGAGAGTGGCTCCGGCAGATTCCGGGAGCAACGTCTTAAGCCTCTGTCCAGAAGAGTGCAGTTAACATCCATGAACATAGAAGCAAAGGCCACAGTGCCAAATTACATTTACATTGCATTAAAGAAAGAAAATGGTTTATTTAATTTTTTTCTGACCTGTTGTGTGGCTTGATCTTATAGACTTGGTACAAGTGGTACAATACTGTAACAGTGCGAAGGGGGGCTGATGCAAATAGCTGGTGTTAATGTCCATTCCTGTACGTAGTCCTGTGTTCTGTTCTGATTGATTCTAATGTCACTGGCGCTCTGTCTACTACTGGGGAATTCTAGGGGGTTCGAGGGGTGACCCGCTAACCGTACTGGGGTGTAGGGGGGCTCAGTGTGATCTGGTGGAACTCTTAACTGTTCACCACGCTGTCTTGTACTAACTGTGGTCTCTTTGTCAAGACTGCTATTAATAAGACATCTATGTGTTCAATAAAGAGCACTTTTCCAAAACCCTGTCCCCCCTCCATGGTGGGATGCTATAATACTATCGTAGCTTTCTGTGAAGCAAGACATACATATATTTTTAATTGTGTAATATTTTGTGAAAATAGTAAACAACCACCAGTGTTCTAACTGCCAACAGGCATAATAAAACAATACCATGAATTCCTACAAAAATTAAAAGCATCTGTGGAAAGTACTGCCAATTGACAAGCAAAAATACGTATGGTGGCATGTTCAACAATATTATGGCAATTTCCCATGACAACTAAAAATATAACTTTCAAATGTAAAAATGCAGCCACCCTTATAGGCTAGGTGTAATTTACACAGTTATAATAATTACCAGAGATTCTCTGCATTTACTGTACTTGAAGGCAGTGGTTGCTGAGTTACCACTGCTAGTGCCAGTGCAATTTTTTGCCATTTCTTGAAAACAGACTTTCGAACATTTTCACATGTTGAAATGTTTACTGCTGATCAGATAAAACTAAAACCCCGTGTTCTAAAAGGCCTGGTTTAAAACTTTATCCAGAATCACTTTTCCATCCATATAATCAAGCGGTTTTCCACTGTTTCCCTTCCAGCTAACATTGGTAAAATATTACATATTCATAGAATCAAACTATGTTATTTAAATTCTCCTTAACATGTTGTGTACCAAGTCATTACAAATCCTGCAGCCAGCATGTATATTCCGACTTCCTTACTGAGCAGAAATAAACAGTACAGATGGACTCCCTAGAGTTCATTTCTGACCTGACGACCACAGCAGAGGGAGAGTTTTGGATGTTATTCGAGGCTCTCCGGTTGTACACTAATACGAATGTCTATGAGTTATTTATTCAGAAAACTGGCGGAAACTGTCTTTCGCTTCAAACGCAAACTCCTTCCAGTACATAGTACATATTTCGAGATTATTGTTTATTTCGGTAAAGGTAACATGTGCAGCTGGCATAAAGGCCAATGAAAACAATGAAAAAATGCACTTTGACGATTTCCCAGATTTGCTAAGATGAAACGGCTTCTTCGAAATCAAGCAAGCTGTTGTAACATATGCTTATAATGTATTCAATGCGTCTTCCATGTTTTCATATATACTCTGAGGAAGCAAGGATACCTTTAATACAGTGTGATAAATCAGCAGTATTGATTTGCCTTTTCAGACGTGGTACGGACGTACATTCTGGCCCCATTATGCTGTGACCTTGTAAAAACTAAAAAAAAGGCTATAGTATTGGAAAATTGGTTAAAGCTGTTATCTCGCCTCTTTGCATCGATCTTTGATGCAATCGACCTTTTCGGACACAGAGCGCCTGCCTGTCTGAGCAGCGATGGCACCAGGGACTTTGAGCTCCTCCTTAGAAATATTTTCTCAAGGGACGGAGGAATCTCACTTTATAATCCTCTGCAACAACAATTCTTTTTTTTATGCATAACAATGATCCTTGGAAGAAGTTTGCATTCATTTTCTTTTTTTTTTCCCTCTCGTTTCCGAATCTCTCTTCTGGGGGAACAGTTCATTTGGGTTTCTCCAATATTGTTGGTATTCTTTTGTGGAAGAAATGTCAAGATAAAACACAGAATGTTACATTCTGGCAGCAGCCTGAGAAGGAAGCACAGTCCCAAAGCCAGAACTACAAATTGTGCAATATGGTCATGTGAGAATGAATTACCTTTTTTGAATTTTTTATGCTGTTGTGTTAGAAACCGCTTGTTATTCCTGAATTATATTTTAAAATGTTAAATCTCTGGGGAGAAATGGAAAGAAACCTGCTTTTCAAGAAAGCAGGAAAAATAAAAATATATCCACGATGGAATTTATTTACAGTCATACCTCGAGATATGCCCATTTTGGTTATGAGAACTTTGACTTTTTGAAAAGCTTCATTTAATATTCCTCCTTTGGTTAACAAGGTGTATTCTTTGCATTTTCGAGGACCAAATTTGGATTTTGCGCATCACCCAGTTGAATTAATACATAAACATAAAGTACCATATTGTAAATATATATACACATACAGTATATACATATATGTGTATGTATACTGTATATAATATATATAGTATGTGTATATATACATACATACATATATGCTTTCAAATTTTCAAATGTGTGTCATCTTGTACATATGATTTGGTGGCACGGTGGCACAGCCAGTAGCGCTGCTGTCTCACAGTGCCTGGGTGGTGCGAGAGGACATGGGTTCCATCCCCACTCAATCTGTG
This sequence comes from Scleropages formosus, assembly GCF_900964775.1. NCBI lineage: Eukaryota > Metazoa > Chordata > Actinopteri > Osteoglossiformes > Osteoglossidae > Scleropages > Scleropages formosus. Next base: position 5,810,474 of record NC_041810.1, on the reverse strand, counting down.
TGGAGTTTGCATGTTCTCCCCTGAGTCTGTGTGGGTTTCCTCCCACACTCCGAAGACATGTTGTTCAGGTTCACCCATAGTGTGTGTGTGTGTGTGTGTGTGTGTGTGTGTGTGTGTGTGTGTGTGTGTGTGTGTGTGTGTTCCACTGATGTATGGATGAGTGACCCAGTGTAAGCAGTGTATCTAGCAGTGTAAGTCACCACGGCGAATAAGGTGTGTGGGCTCATAACACTACATAGAGTTTGTTGGAAGTCACTCTGGAGAAAAGTGTCTGCTAAATAAATCTGCTAAATAAATAAATGTAATGTAAGTATTTATAAATATATGTCCTCAACTACACATAGAACTGAAATATAAAATAAAACAATTTTATTGGTCTTTTAACTCATGTGTGAACCAGGTGATACATTGTAATCTGTGACCCTTTTTCCTGTCCAACTCCATGAATGATAAAGAGGTACAGTACAAGTGTTATTTACAGGTCTGTTCTCTGGATAAGAGGACTCAGAGTTCACTGCCTGGAAATTTTTGAAAATGCGAGTTCAATCGGTTAATTTTGCATGAAGCACTTGAAAGGTAAATTGAAGTGTGTTTCCTAATGATGTCAATTCATATGCAGACCAACTGGGCTCCACTCCAAATAGCAGCTCTTTGCACAAAATAAGCCTCCCTAATTGGATCTTTAACTAATATGGCTACTTATTCAGTCAGTGAGGTCCTAAAAATTGGTAATCGCAAGAAATGTGGCCCTTCGTAGGTTCGTACTGCAAGCACTGCATAACCATAACAGAAATGCGCTAAGAAATTGTATGTACTTTTATAAAAAGCAAAACTTTATTTAAGCAATACTTTGGATTAATTTAACTTGGAAAACAGCAGAAGAATTAAAGAAAAAGTTCCACTGCCTTTGACCTATTAGTTGTATGAGAAAAGGAAATGTTTTTCCAAAAGATTCTTATTACAGTCATGAGAAGCAGCAACAATTGAAACATGAACTGAAGCAACGACAATGTACAGTAGAGTGGCATAACATCGCTCTGAAAAAATGGGAAACGAATTATTTCAAATTATTGTTGCTAAAGGTCGTTCTTCAGCTACTGAACCATGGGGTGTACTAAATTTTACACCCTTGGCTTCTCTATGTTAGATTATTTTTGTTAAATAAATAATGACATAGTGGAATATGTTACGTGTTGAGGTTAGATTCACCCAACTGTAGGACCTGGTATTGACCAGATGAATTTTTTTTAAATGTTCTGATAGATACAGCTATAGAATTGAAAGTGGGTGCCCTTTCTATTTGTGACTTTTGAGTATATATGTATATCTTATTAGCAGTGTTAAAATTTATTTGCACCTATCTTAAAAATACATTCAGAAGACATGTATCTTACTGTGATTACACGGCAGTATGAAATTAAAAGTGTTGCTGAAACCCTGTGACAGTTCTACCGAAATAAACTAGCGCCTAAAACACGAGCACAGTTTTCATCTTCCAGGGAAGAGTAATAAACGGGCCGTGATGAGTACGTTTGGTGGCGGTGCGGAGGCCCAAGCCAGACTATGACACACCACGCCTGATGTGTGATGTATATGAGCGGCTCAGCCGTCCATCAGCAGATACGGTGCCGAGAAGCGAGCCGTCACCACTTCTCAAGCTGGAGAACTGCCGAGATGATTAAGGGCTTGTTGTTGAGTGGAGCGGAGAATACTAAATCTGGCTCTTAGATGGTTCCCTGCGCGGCTACAGGAAGATGAAGGGCCAAAAATAGATAATTAAAGCCCTGGCAGACCTTGTTCACTGTGGGAGTTATGTATTCTCTTGGCATTTATTATGGGATTGAATAAAGGAGACCATTAAGGTAATACATGGGGCTTCATCAACACTACAGTAGGAATACTAATTCACTCCAGCATCAGAATATCCCAGCATCTCTGAACACAACAACTTGTCACTACAAGGCCAGTGCAATAGCTGGTAATTTGCATGCATGAATGCATGTATGTATGTATGTATGTATGTATGTATGTATGTAAGTATTGTGAGCTGCTTGTGGTGCAGTCATGGTAGGGTTTGGATTATGCTCTGATGGACAATTCGCAACGGCCTGCCCCTGACTCGCAGAATAATGACAAAGATCTGCTGACATTTGAGTTAGAATCAGTAAAGACTTTTAAGTAGATGGTTTGAGGGTTGAAGAAAGACCATTCTTGGGATGTGTTCTGAGGGAGCAGCAGGGCTCCCTGGAATGTGGCTCAAGACTTATTTTGGCCAGGTCATCTTTCTATTAGGTAGAATTAGGTAGGTCACTCACCTGTAACTTCCATCTGGGTTGGGCTGGTATGGGATGCGCTGGGCACGAGGCACAGAAGTAGTCCTTACTCCCACTAACGGGAAGTTACAAGTCTCACGCCACTGGCACTTGGGCTCCAGTAGTTTTCTTTTCTCCCTTGCCTTTCAGCTGTTGAGAGATTTTTTTCTTTCTTTCCTCCCCACTTATAGCTTTAATAACTATTATAATTATTGTAGCGATTCAATTTACATGCAATCTTTTATTTGTATTATGCCTCTAATATTTTGTTCAGTGCTCTGTGTCACTGTGTGACAGCACACTTTAAAAATAAAATACTGTCAGCTGCTGCTTAACAATGTTTTGTTTAACGACTGACCGCATTTTTGACGGTGGTCCCATAAGATTAGGATGGAGCTGAAAAACTTGCATGTGGTTCTCAGACAATGTATGCACAGGCATTTGTGGACTCTGGAGCTGCTATCAGTTTCATGGATTTGACATTTGGTGCTTCACATGGCATCCCTTTAAGGGTCTACAACCTGGCTTTCTCTATTAGTATCCTCAATGGTCAGCCTCTGGGGACGGGAAGCAGAATCCATGACGGAACCCATTGTGTTACAAGTAGGTCTCTGTCATACAGAATCCATTTTGTTCTATTAAATAAAATCCACAGACAACCCTATTATTTATTGGGATACACCTGGTTAGCCAAATATGATCCAGAGCACAGGAGAACTGGTGCCCTGGGGATCACGGTGTGCAAAGAATTGCTTAACCTTTCCATGTCAAGCCACTTCTACAGAGAGCCCCAAGAGGAACAGGTCCTTAATATTCTAGTCACACATCAAGACCTAACAGAGGTATTTAGTGAGGCTAAAGCTGCTGCTTTACCCCTACATTGCGAACCACCCTTTGTATTTCAGGCTTTTGTGAACCACGTCCTGGGAGATTTGTTCAATAAATGTTTATTGGTGTATCTCAACAGCATTTTCATTTTTTTAAGGTTTGAGAGGGAACATTTCAGACACATTTGTAAAGTCCTTCAGAGGTTGTTGACAAATAACCTGTAGTCAAGCGAGAAAATGTCAATTTCACAGGGATCAAGTGCTGTTGTTAGGTTTTCTCTTAAGGAAAAACAGTGTTGAAATGAACCCAAGAAAGATGCAGGGGTTGGTGAATTGGCCTCAACCCCGACCGGTGAAGGAACTTCAGCGTTTTTAAGGGTTTGCTAACTTTCACTGTCACTTCAAGGAGAAGGGAAAGAGTATGTCCCTGTTGGTTTGAGACCTTCTCTGCTCCACTAGGTACATAACTCTCTGGCCACGAGACATTCGGGTCGCGGTAAGGTGCTCACACTGATTCAGAGGTAGTTTTAGTGGCCAATCCTTTGAAGTGATGTCAAGGCATTCATTGCAGCCTGTGAGGCACCAATAGAAGTCTCTCCGTCAAAAGCCCGCAGGTGTGTTGGAAGTGCTACCTGTCTCCTCCAGACCCGGTCATATGTGGCTATTGACTTTCTCAAAGACCTTCCCAAATCAAATGGGAACACCACCATCCTTGTGGTCATAGACTAATTTACTAAAACATGCCATCTGCTCCTGTTGTCAAGGCTGAACATACTTTCAGACAGGGGACTAAAGTTCATGGAAGGACTTCTGGGACAAGCTGGGGGTGTCTGTCAGTCTGAACTCTGGTTATCACCCGCAGACGAAAGTCTAAGTGAAGATACTGAACCAGGATATAGGTTGCTTCCTACACGGTTACTGTAGCCAGAACCAAACCGACCGATCGTGATTCCTGGTATGGGCTGAATATACCCAGAACTCACTGCCTCTCTAGTCTACAAGGTTGTCACCATTATAGTGTTTATTAGGATATCAAGCTCCCTTATTCTCTTGGAACCTGACTTCCTGTGAGTTACTGACCATGAACGATTGGCACTGGGGGATCGGGGTGGTCTGGAAATCAGCCCAGATTCATCTAAAGGCGTTACAAGCAATACGGCTGCACACTGCTGTTTCACCCGGGGTAGAGAGTATGGCTCTTCGCCCAGGACATTGATATGCAATTGCTGTTAAGATATTAAGTCCCAGATGTATTGGTCTGTTCAAGATAATCGGGAGAATCTCTCCAGTCTTGTACCACCTACACCTACCCCCTCAATAACGTATATACCCCACATTTCATGTTTCCCTCTTCAAGTCCTGCAGGACGTCTCAGCTACATTTCTCTTTGGGGGACCCTCATTCGCCCTTAGTTGAAGTGGATGGCTGCCCTGCCTATGCAGTCCAATCCCTCCCGGATTCAAAACAATGGCAGGGGTGTTTGTATTATCTGGTGGACTGGGAGGACTATGGCCCAGAGGAACATAGTTGGGTTCCCACCTGTGATATTTTTTACCCCTATATGATATCGAATTTCCAAAGTGACTATCCAGATAGGCCTTCCTGGGGTTGTCATTGGGGGGGGTACGGTCCCACCCCAGACAACAGACCAGCAGATCATGCAAGCACATCTGTGTAGAGTTAAAGAGGGGTATAAAGGAAGCACCACCACCCACTCAAGTCGTGGAATCATGTAAAGACAACTGCCCAACATCCATTAGTGATTACTCCTGCTCTTGCTAAATCGGCTTTGACCTGCACTCTTTCCCTCGAGCTAGTTTTTGGATTCACCCATCAGGAAAGTGAACAACCTCAGTATCTGATTTCACTCCATACGGTGTGCAGCAAACTTTAACAGAATGTTACAGGGAAAGTAAAATGAATAAACATAATCATATCATTTGGTATAATTATATTATTCAGGGGGGGTGCGGTGGCGCAGTGGGTTGGACCACGGTCCTGCTGTCCGGTGGGTCTGGGGTTCGAGTCCCGCTTGGGGTGCCTTGCCACGGACTGGCGTCCCGTCCTGGGTGTGTCCCCTCCCCCTCCGGCCTTACGCCCTGTGTTACCGGGTAGGCTCCGGTTCCCCGTGACCCCGTCTGGGACAAGCGGTTCTGAAAATGTGTGTGTGTGTGTATATTATTCAGTTTCATTCGATGTTCTGATTAACAGTGAAGTGTGAATGGCCCCATAACTTGAAGGAATGGCTATCTGCTTCACCTGTAGAATAAGATGTAACTCCACTTTTTTTCTCAGAAGTCACTTGAACTGAGTTACTTTTAAAGATGTTCTCTCCAGTGTTCAATGCTCTAACATGCATTTAAAAATTACACACTCCTATACTGTTGCATATGGATGTGATTCCATTGAAAATGAATGAACAGCGCATGGACATAAATGTGTCGCGAAATGATTTAATAGTTTCCTTTCAGCTTCTTTACTTTTTACAGTTACTTTTTTTTAGCATAAACCCGACGTGACTTTCAATGTGAGCGTGACGCAATAACACACCAGTGATCTTGAGTTTAGGAGGGAAGAAGAATTGGCATCCTGAATGGCAGCGCAGTCCCCTTGAAGTGGCCTGCTAATTTGCTCTTTTGTTCATCACACACTGCTGGGTTAATCACAGAGGCCCTCAAAAGTACTCTGCAGGTAAAGCTGAGTGTTTTGTTTCTCTGGAAACTGAATTTGGGAACACTGCAATAATGCATTCTTGTGTGTTTTTGAGGCACTTTCAATTTTTCAGTAACCGACCTTGCTCTGACACCTTTCCTAAATACATTTAACTCAGGGTCTCACAGTTTAATAAAAAAGCTGATTTTTTTTTTTTTTTTCTTCTAGAATATGCTTACATCTGATTCCAGCTTGGCAGCAGTGTTGCTTTCAGCTGAATTTCATACCTTATGTAGATAATATGTTTCAGATATTAGCAGTGTTATATGGCTATTCTAGAACCTGATCTCCAGGTTACGTAGTCAGGTTATTAGGATCACAATTCTGATTCACACTGAGCCTCATGTTGTAATTTCTCACATGTAATGTTAGTTCACTTAGCCTTTTAGTGTCATGCAGACGAATGCAGTTAATAAGCCATTATACATAGACAAATTCTATGCCTGACCCATTAATGTATTTTGATTCTTTAAAAAAGTTCAAGTGCACGTTAACGCGTTTTCTTAAAATAAAGCATTGCTGCTGCTGAGCAAGAAAATCGAAAAATCAATGCAGGATAAAAACAAAGTTACAAACTTTTGTTGAACTTTTTTTTTTGTTTCATTCTCAACAGCTACACTTAAAATGTTGAAACAGCACATTCAGCTTTAAATCTATTAAAAAAAAAAGAAAAAAGAAAGAGAAAGAACAAAAATGATACAAGTCAGGACTATGCTTGAGTGCTTATTTTTTCATATAATGAAAAAACCTTGATCTTTGTTAACTTCTTTACAAAATATCATTCAGGGCATTACAATGGAAAAATCTTGTGGACGCTTTTGCTTTCTTTTTTGTTGGTTTTATTGCTGACCTTCACTTTCTGAACATTACACTGCGTTTACATGAAAAGCTTTCAGAGAAAATGTATGAAGATTACCAGTTTTAGGTTATGATTTAAAAATGTTTTCAGAGCAGTGTATTTGAGCACTGTGATGGAATATTCGGTACAGCAGGATGTATAAAAAAATGACATCGGACATGCATTTTGAGGGTATTGGCTTTATTTTTTTGTCGGTGTCTAGCATTTCCTACATACACAGCAACCACATGAGTCTATATAAAGTTCATGGCTAAATGCAGATGGTAATGTCAGCGTAGGTGTCATCGCACTGAACATCACTGGTAAGTGATGATTTGATGTTAGTATCTGTTATCTTAAAAAAGGGAAGTAGATTCAGTCTCTAGAAATTATGGAATGAACCTTCAAAAACATTCAGACAAACTAACATATGGTGTAGTCCACAGACAAGAATATGCACTGTACATACAATAGCTAGAAAAATGTTTTAAATGATTGCCTTCAATCATTTAGATCAACCGCGTATATGAAAACAGAAAATATACAGTCTGTGTATTGAATTTGCAACCATTCTGGCAAAGTTTATCTCAGAGGATTCAAATTTACGTTTGAAAATATTAATTGCAAACATTCCCACAATAGGGTAACAGGATAAAAATGCATAGACAATGTCCACCCAGGGTTAACCTAACAAGCACGTGGGTTTTTTCACTTGTCCGAATTTCAAACAAGTTTGAAAGTTTGAAATTCCAATTATTTTCTGGTAGAAATTTCAGGCTTTTGCACAAAACCCTCTGCTTTTGAATATCTGCCTGCGCTAAGCTACAGTCTGCATAATATGTCTGTAACAGCACACCACAAAAAGTGACAAGTCAAAAGAATGTGGACTCCTCTTTGAAATGCACTTCACACTCTCGTCAAATGTAGTACGTCTCCTTTTCTTGTATCAAGATTCGTCCTTTGCCTTCATTTCCCAAATATGTATTACAGCACGCACAACTCTATCAAAAGCTAAATTCTACCGTTATCAATAAATATGGACATCGTACGTGAACATCATCAGCGCAACGGAACGATTATTCTCGTTTTTTCAGTGTTATCCGACTGCAGTATTTTATGCAAAAACATTGTCATCCCCTTTAAAAGGCAGGTCATTTAAAAACAAACAAATATTTTGAGCCATCTTGACGCAAAGGAACGCTAGGCGTAGCGTAATTTATAGCCACAATGGGATTAATTACTTCTTTCTGTTAGTGAATTTGTATTCCTTCAAGGCACGAAAAACAAGATTTCAGAAATAGACACAAATATGTTGCGGACATAGGCAACATGAAAGGTCAGTCAAAACCTTTTCCTTTGTTTGCCGCCCAAAGTAAAATCAATTGGATGTAGGAACCACAAATCAAACAGATTTTATTATGGTACTCGAAAATTCCCTGCAGCTGAAGATAAATCATTTCTCTTTTTTAAAGTACACCTAGAAGAAGCTACAGAGTGCGTGCAGTTTCTTTTTCTCCTCATCGTTGCGGAAACCATACATTGAAAACAATTCCAATTGGCTTCTAAGATTTGCCCAAACACAAAATATGTTGTCTGCTGTATTCTTTGGATGGAGGTCCAATGTAGTTTGTTTTAAACAGACAGTCTGGTTTGTTGACATATTTGCTCTTTCAATTTTTAAAAATTTGTAAAGTGTGTTTACATCCAAATTTAGTGCAATTGTAGTACAACAGGTAAACTGCAATATCTATACTTCCCCCACCCACACAACTGTGTTGCTCTTCAGTATGTCAGTGATCTCACAATTAAGCTTGTTGAGTCGCCCATCAAGTATGAATAGAGATTCTCTTGCGGGGGTTACGAGGTACTGGCCAAACAGGTTGCTGTCTACAATCGCTCGATTCCTCGGGTCCCACCGCCACTCATTAGTGTCCATTGGCTCCTTCATGCTTTTTATCATCTTCACGTGGCCAGAGCTCAGCTCGACAAACAAAACATCGGTCTGCAGGGCTGAGCTGGCAAACACGTTATACTGGTGAACCTCAGTGAAGGAGCGCTGGAAGGCCACCCGGGAGATGTGCAAATTTGTGCGAATGTCAAACCCGGCCTGGATTTCGCCTCGCACTGTGATGGGCTGAATCCTCATCAGGCCGTCCTCGTCATCAACACTTATGAGGTAATGGCTGTCCGGGGACACGTAAGGGGTGCCGGTGACATCCCTGTTGTAGCCAATCACAGCGTCCGTCACACCGTCCACAATCAGTTGAGGAAGGGCTGTGCCGGATGATCTTTGCCGGCACTTGACAAAGTAGTATCCGCCCAGATGGGTGTAGGCCAAAGACTTTGGTATGCAGTTAAACTCTTTCAAACTTATGCTTTTCACATAGGAAGTGGTTTCCAGGTCAATCTTGTAAAGCACAGGTTCATTCTTGTGGAGTATCATGCCAAACCTAAAAAAGGGAAAATTCATTGTCATCATTAATTCTTCTGTTTCATTCAGATAAACTCCTTATTTTGAAAAACAGATTTTATTATCCATTCTGTTTGAGTTTTGGGATTTGAATCAAACTAAATCTGGGGGAAGTTTGCATGATCTTCCCTTTGCCTGTGTATGTTTTCTCCTATAGTCCAAAGACTTGGCCACTAAATTGCCATGTGTGTGTGTATGTGGCTATCTTGTGATGGACTGGGATCCCATCCAGGATGCAATCCCCCACGCTTGTGACCATTGATTCTGGGATAGGCTCTGGACCACTCTGACACTCTGGGTGGTGTGAAAGGACGTGGGTTCCATCCCCACTCAGTCTATGTGGAGTTTGCATGTTCGCCCCGCGTCTGCGTGGGTTTCCTCCCAAAGACATGCTGTCCAGGTTCCCCAATAGTGTGTGAGTGACAGAGAGAGAGAGTGTGTGTTCCACTGATGTATGGATGAGTGACCCAGGGTAAGTAATGTATCTAGCAGTGTAAGTCACCGCGGTGAATAAGGTATGTGGACTGATAGTAACACAATATAGAGTTCACTGGAAGTCACTTTGGACAAAAGCGTATGCTAAATAAATAAATGTAATGCAAATGTAATATTCATTTTTTTGATCGCTCCAGTGAAATATATGTTAAATATTGAAAAATTAATTAGCCAATGAATCGGTGCTCACTCTGCATCTGTTTGCATTTTGGGAGCGTACCAGACAATTTGTTGTTTGGATGTAAGTATATCTGAGCTATGTCATAGTGAAACAAATAAGTTCATCATAAAACTTAATCAGCACTCCTCTGCAGGCTCGAAATCTCATCATCCATAACATGTCTGTATTTCAGTGTTTTTGGCATTGTTTTCATTGTTTGTCTTATTTATTCGGAAAACAATAATTCCATAACTGAAATGGCTTCTCTCTGGAAGAGATGAACTCGATTGCTTATTCTGCGCCAGACAACACTGATTCAGCAACTTCACTGGGGTCCATGAGTGACATGGGAAACCTGACTAGCAGGAGGCCTCTGCCCTCATACAGGTGGCTAAACAGCTGTCAGAACCATGAAATATCGTGAGAAATGTGGAAAATGAATTCAGCAGCACAGCGAAACAAGCGCAGAAAAGATATCAGAGTGCACATCGACTGGTGGAAGCAGAGAGACAACAGTGAGGGGATGACAGTTGTCTGGATACCTCATACAATATGGGGATCTCTTTTTTTGTTTTTGCAGAAATCTGTTCAATGAGGTCTTTGTAAAACAAGAAAGGCATCCTTGAAACTCAACAGAAAGACACTCCCTGCCATTCTAAACATTTATTTGCGACTTGTTTTATTGGTAGCTCAAAACAGACTCAAAATATACATATTTTTAAAGAGCCATTGTTGCCGAAATGTGTTGCAACATCAATTTAAATTGCATTCTCCCAGACAGCAACTGGAGTTTCAGTTAATGATTCCAAAAAGATGTGAACATGCTTCATTCCTAATGAAGAGACTACTGTTTACCAAACTCATTTAATATTTACTAAATCAAACTGAGCATAATCTTACAATGCACACTGCTGCTTCTAATTGGTATTTGCACTAAACGTCTGCTGAAAAGCAGGAAATTATATGCCAGTCTCTAATGAATGTGATTGTGATAAAAAAAAAAAAAAAAACTACTACAGTTAATAGCCTCTACTATTTCTTTCATATGTGGAAAATTACTTTTGGAACAATACGTTTAGTAATGTCAAAAAAATGCATATTAAGGTTGTTTACAATGAAAAAAATATATATTCCAATTAAAATACAACGTTTAAATGTACAATCTAATCCTTGGGAAAGAAAAGGGATTATACTGCTTATACACAGCTATAATCCATATTCATCCAGTTCTGTAATACAGATGCTCCACTACTTACGATGGTCCGACTTTTGATTTTTCGAGCTTACAATAGTACGATAGCAATACGCATTCGGTAGAATCCGTACTTCGAATTTTGATCTGTTCCCGTGCTTGCGATATGCGGTATGATACTCTCTCCCGATGCTGGGCAATGGCAATGACCCGCAGCATCCACTCAGCCACACTCGCAGTCTCTGTATCGATCAGGCCAACGAGTGTAAACAACCAATACTGTGTTGAAAGCATTTTTTTTTTATGTCATGTTTTCACATCCCATCATGTCTGCTTAACGCCCATGTGTGTCTCCTGCTGAAATTTGCCCAGCTCTAGGCTATGGTAAGTGTTCCGAGCACGTTTAAGGTAGGCCGGGCTACTATGTTCGGTAGGTGCGACACTGTATTCTTTTTCGACTTACGATTTTTCCACTTGCGATGGGTTTATCGGAACGTAACCCCATCGTTAGTCGAGGAGCATCTGTAATCTGCCAGGCAGGACACACAGTACAGTAAATACAGAAAAATAAATTCAGACCATGATAAGAGCCCATGCAGTCACACAATGGAAGCGTTTAACGGATTTCCAGCCTGTGAATACGGCTGTATTCTTCGTCTATTTAAGCAGTGTTATCAGAGGTTTCAGAGGGACAGGATTACAGACAGGACTTTACTCAGGTGGTGCCGTTCCTGGCCCTGACTGAAGCCTCAAAAGGTGCCCTATCGGGTGGCCACGGGGGGCATTCATGCTGGTAGAGCATCACGCCCGTCTCCTCATTGAAACACTAAAGTGGGGTCTGATGTTTGACAAGAAGCTCCACTTTGATGCGCGGCTGAGAACATCAACACTCTACACACTCTCACGGGAGGGTGCTGGGACAGGATGCTCGCTCAAATAAACAATAATCACGGGCCTAACAACCATCAACATCGCCCTTTTAAAGCCACACCTGAGCATGCCGCATCTTCGACAATAACAGAAGCGGCAGCGATCTGTACAAGGGACAGGAATTTCAAGAGCTGCTGTCCTACAGGTCTCTGATAGCACTTTAATCAACGCCTGGTTAACACCTTTCTGAATAATTAGTTCGGTGAATCAATTAAGAGCTCCAGGAAATTAAAAATGAGCACACAGCCTTCCCTCGCCTTTGAAAGCACCTGGTTAGGTGCATTCCTGTTGCGAGGAGGTCAAATTACCATTATTTCTAAGGGGGTGAAAAAAAACCAACGGTTCTGCACAAAAAGTATGCCACATGAAATTAATTAAAAAGGGAAAAATGAAAGGTACTTTTATGCACTGTGACAATACTAATATATTTTATAATATTTGTTTAAAAAGAAAAAAAAAAACTGGATTCTATCATTTATTGTACAAATTATTCAAACTGGTACCATGAATTATGTATTAGAGTGAACACTTTCTGGGGTTTCAGAGTCACTTTTGGAATCTTAGCGGTAAAGCACAACAGGGACACTTTTTTGACTTCTAAACTGGAAGGTTCGGGGATGAGAACAATTAGTTTTGTTTTTTGAGGTGCCCTCTTCTTCTTCCACTTTCTTCCCTCTCTTACTTTGTCATTTTTCTCCTGCTGAGAATGAGGTGCATTCAACAATCTGTCACCACCAGGCAGGACACACAGTACAACATTTTTCTTATCGATTTCTTCATTCTGAGAAATGGTGTCACCGGTAGAACTAGCTAAACTGGTACTTGCAATAGTATCTTTCTGTTTTTTTGCCATGTTTCATGTGCTTCGTGATGTCTAAAGTGTCTTTTAATCTCATTTTTTCTTTTCAGTTGGTTTGCCTTTGCTACCTTTCCGGAAGATATTTTAATATTTTGCTAATGGCACCGACAGTGGTGGCACATCGAGTAGCGCTGCTGTCTCACAGCACTTGGGTGGTGCGAGAGGACATGGGTTATGATCTCCACTCGGTCTGTGTTGAGTTTGCATATTCTCCCCATGTCTGCCTGGGCTTCCTTCAGGTGCTCTGGTTTCCTCCCACAGTCCAAAGACATACCGTTCAGGTTCCCCCATACAGAGAGTGTGTGTGTTCCACTGATGTATGGATGAGTGACCCATTGTAAGTAGTGTATCTAGCAGTGTAAATCACTACAATGAATAAGGTGTGTGGGCTGATAACACTACATAGAGTTCATTGGAAGTTGCTTTGGAGAAAAGCATCTGCTAAATAAATATATGTAATGGATATTTATGATAAGATCACAAGTCTGTCTCTCACTGTGCGATGGTGCTGTCTGTGGCCTGATACTAGATTATCCTCATCTGATTATGAGATAAAGGTGCTATTTACAATAGTGTGCTCTGAGCAATGTCCTGTGCAGAGTGAAAAACATAATAAGCAGTGAGTAAAATGCCTGTTGTGGAAGTAAAATAACCACAAAAGCAGACAAGTATTATGTTTTCATGATCCATTGTAGCAGTTTTTCATTGTGTGAGACCACATTATACGAGGGAAAAGTTCACTGTAGCAACAATAACGGACTGATGATGTCCTACATATATACGTTTGCGCACGTGTGTGTGTGTGTGTGTAGGATCAAAGGAAGAGGCATTTGAAAGAGTTTCATTTGAAGACATTAATTTAACTGAATGGGATTTAAAAAAAAAAAAAAAAAAGAACTCTCCTAACCGCTGTACATGGAAAAACTTTAGCAACAGCTGAAGAAATGAAATCTGGACATTTTTAAAAATGATCTTATGCTTAGACCTCATTAATTTCCAAGCATTTATACGTACAGCAGAGACTGTTATAAGTCCAGCTGAATATTATTCATTTCTCATTGCAGTTACTCACACAAATCCTAATGTCTCTCTAGATTAAATCGCTGGGACGTGCTGAAGATATGGAGGTGTGTACCTGGCTTCTCCACTGACGGATTAAGCCAAAGCCCACCATCAACGCCCCCTTCCCGCGACCTGTGGCTGCGGGGGTGGCTTGGGGACCGAAAGCAGTAAGGCACAACCTCTGCACACTCTTACTTACCTGATGTGATTAATGATGAGGGTGGTTGGTGGAATGAAGAAATCCTCCACCTTGTCAAAGCGCCTGCCGATGGGCTGCGTGTGGATTGTGTGATGGGACACGCTCCCGCTGGCCTGAGCGATCACCTACACGCAAGCAGGGGGGTGATAATATATTAATTGTGAAGGTATGAATAATTCACTTTGTTACTCCAATGTTATAATTTTCCTGGTGTACATGGAGGTCCCAATCATTAAGTGATGTACAACCCGCCGATCATTCTTAGCCTCGTATCACCGCGCGTTCTCCTAACCAGCTTCCTAATCTAGATAAATTGGGAAAGGAGCATAGTGAACGACTGCAGACTGCCTGAAAACGTATTATAGAGTAAAAAGTATCCATAAAGTAGAATAAGCAAACAGAAACACACAATAAAAAAAAAATATTATTTTAAATATCATTTCATCCTGCACCACAATTTTAGTTTGCCTGTGTTCAATAGGACTAAAGACACAGAACTCATTGCAAACCGTTACATCATTCTGATCAAGATACACATTAACACGCACAATATGAAAAATATTGCAATTCAGCATGTATATATCTTTATTAAGCATTGACACCCACAATATGGCCTTGTGTGTTACCTGTAGAGTGGGTGTGGTTTTCTCCATGTCCCCCCAGCTGTGAACCCACACCTGATCGTGCGATTTGTCGTAGTGCAGTTTCACAGGTACGGGGTCTGTGCTCACCACCTCCGGGGGCAGAGCGAGAAGCCAAACGACATCAGTTTATTTCACACAAATGCAACAGGTGTCTCTGTAAACGTCACTCAAACTTAGAGACACGGGACTTTACAGCACTGATGAAAAGTTTACACTTATTCATTTAGCTGATGCTTTTTTCCAACGCGACTTACAATGTTAAGGTTACAATTATTTACCCATTTATACAGCTGGGTAATTTTACAGGAGCAATTCAGAGTAAGTACCTTGCTCAAGGGTACTACAGCCAGAGATGAGGCTCAAACATTTGGCCTGCAACATTTGGGTCCAAAGGTAGTCACTCTAACCACTGTGCTACCAGCCATCCCAAAAGTTACTACTGTAACTTTACAACTACTGTAAAGTTATTACTGTACTTTTAATAATGGGGGAGATAAGAATCAAACAAGCATGGTGGCACAGCCAGAAACGCTGCTGTCTCACAGAACCTGGGTGGTGCGAGAGGACATGGGTTCCATCCTCACTCACTCTCTGTGGAGTTTGCATGTTCTCCGGGTGCTCTGGTTTCCTCCCACAGTCCAAAGACATGCTGTTCAGGTTCACCCATAGCGTGAGCGTGACAGAGAGAGTGTGTGTTCCACTGGTGTATGGATGAGTGACCCAGTGTAAGTAGTGTATCTAGCAGCATAAGTCGCCACGGTGAATAAGGTGTGTGGGCTGATAACACTACATAGAGTTGATTGGAAGTTGCTTTGGAGAAAAGCGTCTGCTAAATAAATGTATCACACCAGTGCTACATCTGCTCACTCCAAAAGCTTTCATTTTCAAAAGTAATACACATAGACAGTTTAGGTAAGGTGGGTATAAATAAAAATCCACATTAACGCTGTAATTTGTACAATTTAAAATTGAAAGGGAAATGTGTACAAGCTTTCAACAAAGCTTCCACTGCAGTACTTTGCCCTATTAAAGGATAACATATAATAATCCTTTGCTCTGTTACATCTTTATGGTTTTTGTCTCGTTTTATTTTCCTCCAAGGTCGGTTATTCTATAATTTTCTGTATAAAAGAACCCGGTATCCTTCATTAGATTGAAAATTCCAAATTCCCTTTCCTGAACACTGGATATTTTGTTATACTTTTGCCAATCCGCTTGCTGCAGACGTGGCATCACTTGCAAAACGGAGAGAATGAGCACCAGATTATGCATCATGGCAGTGAGACGAGCAAAGGAATCATCCGCCTCTAACCTGGACACAAGTGGCACACATCTCCGTACGCATTACAGCTTCAACTCTCACACTGAAATAGACTCCTGCAGTGGAAACACTTGCCGGTAACATCCCTAGAGTTAATCTCTGGGCAACCCAAGCCTGCACCAGAGTCTTCACTAAAATACATCCCTAATCCACAGAGAGAATTACATGAAAAACCCCCTGCGGCTTCGTCTCTATGACAACCAGCAGTTAAGGTGCAGACAGACCATAAATACCACACAATCGCCCCTCCTATATTACGGAATCTCATGGAAATGAAGCAGCGGAGCTGATCATAGCTTCATTAGAATTTGCATGACTTTTATTAACAGAACTAACGGCGATAAATATTGTTTTACTGTCCTATCAAATCACGTTTCACATGTTCCGTAGAGGTTATTGATATCATTACAGAATAATCCAATTAGCAAGACAGACCAATTCCTGTAAGTCTAAGCAAAAGGGCTCTTTATGGATGTCACTGGAAGAACTTTCCAGATTCAGCTGAGATTGTGCGCCTTGCTAAACAAAAAGCAATTAAATTGTCTAAGAAATTAAATGGATCCCGATTAAGCCTCTCTGTCGCAAGCAGTGGGAGGAAGAGCTTCTTATTTCTGTCGCTGGATTGTTCCTCTTTAATTTACTTCTGCGGTGTTTGCATGGCCAGAACGAGCGTTCCCTGCAAAGATAACAGGGCGACATGCATCCCGGAGAATCGAAAATGAGCGCTTGCATCGAGAATCAAGAGAATCTCGGCACGTTCTCTGCCGGAAAAAAACAGATGTTGCTGTAGTTGAGCATGGTTTTGCCACATTTTGTTTAAACAGATAAAATGGTTGTTCTCCTTCTCTCCTAAAAGTGTGAATGTGAATGTTGGCTGAAACTGAAAACTTCACCCTGTGCATAGTTTCATGTGATTTTACCAATTATATGCCCAAGAATGAAGTGTAAAAGAGAGACAGCATTACTTCACCATCCATGCACAAAATATATGATCGATGCTTCTAAGTACTGCAATACTGTACTTTTTAAATACTTCACATCTAAACCTAGAATATAACTCCTCCCTATTTACTAGGTTATTAGCATATATTTACATATATTCATTTAGCTGAGTCTTTTCACCAAAGCACCTTCTAGTTTTACGCTACTTACAATTATTTACCCCTTTATACAGCTGGGCAACCTTACTGTAACAAATTAGGGTTAGTATCTTGCTCAAGGATATTTACAGCAAGAGATGGGAATCAAACCTGAAACCAGTGGGTCTAAAGACAATAGCACTAACCACTACACGACCAACTCCTCCTGGACTTTTGTCGTAAAACCCACCTGCAGCATTACTGAGTTTCAAGGACAACCACAACAATGACATTAATTTTATTTTGTCGAGTACTAAGTACTGTCGCGTAATACAAGAAATAGAGTAGTATCTCCTGTTCACTGCTGAGATTCCACTCAATTTTTCGATATATGCAACATGGAGAGTTAAGTGAGCATGTAAACAGACAAAAGGAAATAAATAATTAATTAGAAGGGGATCAGGTGTTTAATGCGGAGCAGCTAATCTAACGTGACAAAGCCGAACATCCAGGTGACCCGCTGATGATTTGGAACCCGTCGCCAGAGCAACTAGCCGAGTGTGCAAAGGGACCCTTAAAGGCTCCGAGCTCTGGAAATGCAACCCAGACCAGCCTTTACGGCCTGCTATGCTCAAAGCAAACTAAGGTGTTACATTCTTAGCCTGAGTGAGGTCCCCTTAATCGGAGACAAGCAGGTGTGTAAAACCTGAGGAGGTCTGAGCTGCAGTAGATGCAGACCCAATGGCTTTATGATCTACTACCTGTGTCATCATCACTAGCCAAAAGTTACACCACAACAACTACCAGGAAAAATATATATATATATATATATATATATATATAGTAGGAAAATGACCGTAAAAATTTGTAATAACTGTGAAAACAGTGAACAAAATGTAACAAAGCCCTATTATACGATGCACCATCCATCCATCCATCCATCCAATTTCAATAACTGCTTGTCCTGAACAGGTTCATGGTGGACCGGAAGGATTAGGCACAATGATGAGTGGGGGTACACCCAGGATGGGACACCAGTGCATTGCAGGGTTTCCCCACACGCACACACTCACTTAGCATTTATGAATGTAAAATATTTATATATTCTTATAGTTTGTAGGTTGTTGGATCAGAACCCCATTTTAAATTGAAGACTACCTGTGTAGTACCACAATGCACACTCAGACACACTAAGGGCACTTTAGAGTCACCAGTTCACTCCAAATTGGTCTTGTGGACTTTGCGAGGTAACTGAACTACCGTTAGGAGAAAATGCAAACTCCACGCCGACTTGAATGAGACCCAGGTCTCAGCTGACGGTTCAGGAGCTCGAGGCACCACTGCTACTCATTGTGCCACCATGGCGCATGAGAGAACGAGAGATATTCAGATATTCTATGAAGCCATTTTTGATGCTCAGCTTCTGAAGCATTTTCATTCATTCATTCATTCATTCATTCATTGCCACGTTTGAAATACAGGTGAGGAGCTCGCAAACACACTGGGCCACAATGCTGCATGAACTATTGGAAATCATTTATCAGAATTCATGTAGCACAGCTAGCCCATTTTTGTACAAATGCATTAAATGGATCACCTGGACGGCCTTTTGTGACTGAACGTCTACAATGAGCACTCGATTCAATGTTGGCTGTGTAACGTATATGTACTTGTCCTTGACGTTGACTGCAGATGCCCACACACACTTCTGCACTGTTTCGCTCTCCAGTTCGGGGCAAACTTCCTCCTAAAGACAAAACCCACACACAGAAAAACATTAATGAAACTCAGCAATAAACATGATGTGCACTCCATTGACATATGGAACTGAATAGAGAAATGGATGCATCGTCACACATTTGTGTAACGCAAACACGCTTTTCTTCGGAGTATAACTTCGTTGCAACTGGCGGAACCCTGATCCACACACTACCTGAAATTCGGGAAGAGCAGAAATTCAGAGCAGAAACTGACTGACTATAAAGTAATTTTTTTTTCCATGCCACATGATCACGGTGTTTGATTTTGGTGTTTACAAATATTGCTTAAGGAACACATTGAATTGCATGTGCTGGGAAAGGTTTTACAGTCGCTACGGTCGCGTTCCTCAAGGCTCATCTAAGCCATAACTATAGCTCCTTCCAACAAAATGCTACTGTTTCTTTGCCAGACAAGCCACATGGAGCCAGTTTGAGACGCATGAATGGCGTGGGACATTCGCACCACTGAAGGGACAAGAGCTCTTTTCAGGGTTGGTCATATAAAGTAAAATTATATTTGAATAATACTAATTATTATTACATTATTATTATTATTATTCCTACTACTAGTGTATAGTGTTCTTTACAGTGTGGACAGTAAAGCATTGCATCATTAAGTGATCATTGTTACATACTGGTTGCTCTTGTTCATTACAATATTACCATGGAAGAACTTTAGGTGTAACAATGATATTTGTATTCATGGAATTTTGAGATTTGTAGACCTTTGATTCTGCGCTTGGGGAGTGAAGTATAAAAGGTGTTTTTAGCACTGAACACTGGTGGATAATTCTTTATTCACTGGGAGTGCACATCATTAATTTCACATCCACAAAAAAACTAAAAAATTTCCTTCCTACAGCTTGCGGTAAGTTAGGAATATTTTCTTTTGGAGTAAACCACCATGTTCAAAATCAGCGCTGACCCAACTTGAAGTACCAAAGCAGCACTTAGGACTGCAGCAAAACCACTCAGTTTGATTGATATCCTAATACAAACACATCCCTCTGGAGCTATAAGTGAGTGCTTTGCATTCACAACATTTCACCTCTCATAATGGGTGTTTAATCAACATAAAGTCATGGAAGACGGGAGGGGAGAGGGAATTAGTCATTTAAATACATGAGTAAATCTTCAGGATGTCCCACACACTTGAGGTGAGCTTCATGGGGTGTACCAGGTGGATAGAAAATGGTGATAAATGGATGTGGAAATCTTTTCAGTGCTACAGGTTAGAATAATTTTTCCCGAATGTTAATGTTTCACTTTTGACAACGTACTACGTTAATACAGTATGGCATCGACAAAGTGTCCTGTCAAATTGAACCGGTACGGATGTGTCATTGGGTTTCAGATAATACAGGTGGTCCCCGATTTACGACGGGGTCACGTTCCACGAAACCCATCGTAAGTCAAAAATATCGGAAGTCGAAAATACATTTAATACACCTAATACACACCTCTACGTGACAGCCTGGGAGCTGCGGATCGCTGCCGCTGTCCAGCACCATGAGGGAGTATCGCATCGCACATCGTTTGCCCGGGAAAAAATCGAAATCTGAAGTATAGTTTCTACTGAACGTCTATCACCAGCTCACCATCATAAAGTCGAAAAAAAATCGTAAGCTGAACCATCGTAAGTCGGGGACCACCTGTAATTAGTAACTCGAGGTTGACAAGATCCTCATGTCTTTCAACTGTTATTTTTTTCCTAGATGGTTAATAACTACCGCTTATGAAGATAAAATCAAACTAATTACGATTTACGTTAACAAGCATAATATCTATAACAGGTAAAAAAAATGACATAAATATAACAGCTATGGTTGTTTTATATACTGAGATCACCTTACCTGAAGCCCAAGCAGTTTCTCGCTGGGTTGTATGTGTCTCTGAATTTCACATGCCACTGGCTGGATGACTTTAATGCCATCCTCATAAAACACATAGAACATGTTGGCAACTCCGAAACCTGCAGGCAAATGAATTGCCCTTGTTATACAACATGACGATAAAGCAAAATACAAATTTCGTTGGAAATACGGAGTTTAAAGGGAAAAAAAGCTATCAAGTGAGGCTTGAAAATACTTGTTGTGTTGCAATGTGCTCTGAAGCCTCGGGGTAATATATTAGCATAACTGTAAATAGAAACAGAGGAGTCCCTATAATTACATATCAGATAATTGCCTTGTCGATGTTTTTTGTGTAGCTTGCAGCTGCTCCCATTTTTAAAATGTGTTGTTTTCTATGGCAATATGCTTCAGTTAATTGCCTAGTTTACATGCTTAATCTGAATAAATGCAAAATGTTATCTGGTCAAAGCCTTGGTTTTGCAATTTTTTTTTTTTTGTTTTTAAATTTAGTAATTGTAAAATCCAGTGTTTCAGTGCTGTGCATACACTCCTAGTTTAAACCTTTCCACACAGAAAAAACAGATAATCCATCTTGTAAAATGCACACATAGTGTGAGTGGAAAAAGTGTGAGGGTTAAAAAAGTACATAATGTCTGAGAATTACTGAAAATCTGTACATCGTACAAGTATATGTATATGTGTATATTATGTGTAAAGTCGAAAAAATGCAAAACTCCACTGTACCTTCTTCTCGCCACAGAATGTTTGCCACTGGAAAAATGAAAAATCAAAAAATATGTATTAAGTCTAGATTAAAAATAACGACAAAAGTTTAACTGCATTATAATAGCATAATGGCATTAAATAATGATAGTCAGATGACTATTCTTAAATGCTGTCACTGTAAAGGCTGAATTGTACAATTGCATGATATAATGACATATTTAACTCCAAGTAAAATATTACTTTGACCATTAAAAGTAAAAAAAAAATAAAGAATTAAAGCATGCTCTATCACTTTTAGTGTATAAAAACTAGGCAGTGAAAGTAACCTCATAAAGACCAATTAACAGTAAACATAAGCACGTTGTCCCCTAAAAATGTACGAAAGAAACAATACAAAGGGATGAATTTCTCTTTCAACACACTTCATCAATAAAGAAAAAAAAAGAAAAAAAAAACCTTAATCCAGGGGAAAAAATGCATTGAAGATTGGCAGAGCATTGCAGATTGGATACAGCTCATAAGCATTACGGTAATGCACGGGCAGATGAGCGCAGCACAATGGCTTCACATGATTAACTCCCAGCCCATCACAAATGCACAATTCAAGATAGGATGAATGTGACTCCCGGAAGACAACAGGTACTGCATATCTGCCTAAGAGGAACGAACCGCAGCCATCGCTACTCTTTGTGCTTTGCAGTGATAAACCAGGTTGCATCACGTCGGCATGTACCAAAGCACAGAACAGTTCTTATTCTAGAGAAATTTTTGGTTAAAAAAAAGGAAAAAAAAATTACACTATATATATATATATATATATATATATATAGCATCCTTTTCACACCTTTTCCAAATGCTATGCAGTATCACAGCCCTTTTGACTGTGGGGGACGTTGAGATGTGGTAACCCCATTTCTTTGAATAACAGAGCGAATTGGAGCTATTTATCACTGTACCGAATGATGGTGGCTGCACCAGTCACACACAGACTCATTCATCAGCGTTTGGACCCAAAGTGAGTGTACCTGCAGCACTGCCATTTCAGCAGCTGCTTTGCCTTCACCTTCACTCCCAATTTTATGCCAGACACAAAAAAGCAAGGTCGGCCTCTATATTAGGAGCGGCTACTGGCTGACAGCGAGGTTACACAAACTGGACCTGTTTACATAGCCATTATGCCGTGACTGGATTGCCTCCTGTTGGGTTTGCATAGCCTCTGATTAGGAACTCTCTGTGGCATTCACATTTCTACTCCATAACAGGTAAAATAAGCCGAAAGTTGTAACCGGGTCTCACATTAGCAAACGCAAATTGGCAAACAAAGCCTGACTGTTTTTCGAGGTTCTCTTTCACCTCTGCATGCTTTATACTTTTGTATCAGAATGTGATGGTCAATAGTGCCGCTATTATTCATTTGTTTTGCGTATGACCTTTTAACGCCAAAATTACTTGCTCTGGGTCAAATTACATTTACATTTACATGTATTCATTTATCAGACGCTTTTCTCCAAAGCGACGAACATCTCATAGAAAATACAATGTCTTCATCACATTAACAGAAAGAGACACTTAGATACAGACGTGTGATTCTTAAGTACAGTTAGTTTGTTTCTTTCCATCATATGAACCAATGTACATCACACGAGTAGCTGCATAAAACTTTTTCCAAATATCAACGATTTCTGATCACCTTCCAGGTATTTTTTTTTTGAGAAACATATGAACATTTGCATTACGTTACACATGTAAGGCTTGTCGGGCTGTAAATAATGTGCCTCCTGGTTCTACTCTTGCTTGGCAATGACAGGTCAGGTGCAAATTATGATCAACCCACAAACAATATTTGAATTTCATTTAAAAAAAAAGAATAAATAAATTAATAAATAAAAAACATATTTTGTTATGATGGTTGAATATTGGTGAGATAAGTATGTGAAACTGATTAACTGATTATCTTATAGAATTCCCCTGACACTTAGGGTCCCTGAATATCACTATGAAACCTTAATTTTTGATGCTTCACACAAACAACACCCTAAGAATTGTTGGTACGTTCTTGGAGTTTATCTACATCTAACACGAACCGACACAGATATACTACGAATGGGACCACAGCTTACTTAGACCTTTCAAAAATGGTAAATATCAGTCAAATAAAAGTTGTAAAAATATCTGTATGAATCTTTTCTTCCTTTAACCCAAAAAAAAAAAAAGAGCGGGGAATTCAGATTATTATTTTGCAGTTGCCACTGGGAATCTGTAGAAAGCACACCGCAACACACGCTTGCCGCATGAAATTTCAATTTCTGCGTGAAAAATTCAAAAGCGAGAAAGAGAAAGCCATTGCATTTTGCAGCCCCCAGCTTGCATTCATAAAACTAATCCCGAGCTGTTCAACACTACCTTATAAAAAGAAATATTACACTCCAAAGAAAAGAAAAGTATACCTAGTCTCCATTTACTTTGAACATAACACTCAGGGATCACTGATATTCATATGCAAATATACAGCATATGCATACGCAGCACATATTTTCCTTAAATATTAGAGATGTTTGGTTTCGGAGGTGAAAGGTTTTTGAGGTTAAATTTAGGGGTCAGTTTTAAAATATGTGTTATCTGGCTTTTGCTGTAAGAACAATGCAGCAGAAAGGTGTAATGGAAGGAGAGAGCAGTCAGAGCGCTCTATTGGAGGACCTTTAATTTGCAAAATGTGTCTCGCTGACCCAGAAAGTGCTTTTTAAAGATGCCGTTTAACGAACTGGTTTGGGTAAAATAAGACTGTAAAAATCGGCTCCTCCGAGGTTTAGGGGTGTTAAGCACACTTGTTAAGTGTGAAGACTAAACCGTTACCCCCTAGAAATAGTCCTCAGCGGCGAAGCCCAGCTCTGCTTGTCTGGGGAATACCTGACACTCTGCTCTGCTCCGGGAACGATGTGTTTTCAGCAGGAGCGCTGTTGGATGCTGTTGTACGCCGCATGTGAGAAAGCAGCTGACCGTGGAGCCGCAGTCAACACACCTCGGAGAGATGTGCCCATATTTTCCAGATGCCCTGGTCAACCGGGAGGGCTACATGAGATTGGACAGATCGGCGCAGACAGCGGGTTCACGCAGGGGCAGAAGCGACAGCCCGGCCGTAACGTCTAAAAATATGCGCCCGTTTTGTAGCTCTTTCAAAAAAAATGCATTAGAGGCAGATTTTTCTTTTTCTTCTCCGTGCGGGTTATCTGATCTCCCTGCAGCTAGAAGCACTCTCCAGCAAACCTTCAGCAGAAGGAAAAAAAAAAAAAAAAAACAAATATTATCTTTACAGACACCTGTAGCGAGCGATTCTGAGCGTTAGGCAAAAGAGAGCTCGAGATACAGCGAATCTGTGACGGCCTCACACTTTCCGCATGCTGTTTCCATGTACTGGAAAGAACATCCTTCACTGAGCTGGGAAGACAAGTTTCCAGGCGATGCTCAGATTCGGTACTGTTGCCAGCTCAGTAAAAACAGCACTAAGGAGGTAAAATGAAAATCTGTGAAGTAACTGGTACACGTGCATAATGGGGCATAAGGCCTTCCGGGCAGAATCCGGGTAGTGTTAGGAAGTTGGACAGGACTTGTACACTCTTAAAGGGAGATATTTAAAGTACAAGAAAAAGTCAAAGGTAAAAAAAAAAAAAGCACAAAGGTTCTCGGTTCTGGCTCCGTTGTGGTGGAACGACCTCCCCCTGTCACTCAGAACTGCTGAATCTCTGTCCACATTTAAAAAGGGTCTTAAAACTCACCTCTTCCAGACTCACTTCGCCCATCATCTCTTAAGTTCACGTAAGGTGTAAATATTCATGCACTATGACTTTAAGATCATGTCTGGATAAACCTTTACACAGCTACTCCTGTAATGTAACGTAAATGTTTATATGTATCTCAAAAAAAAAAGAGAAAAATATTACTAGGAAGGTCATTAGGAATCCTAGATATTCTGATAAAGTTTTATGTGGCTACTTGTGTGATGAACATCAGTTCATGGTTTGGAAACTAACTGCACTTAAGAATCACACGTCTGCATCTAAGTGTCTCTTTCTACTAATGTAATGAACACATTGTATTTTCTATGAGATGTACGTCGCTTTGGAGAAAAGTGTTTGATAAATGAATACATGCAAATGTAAATGTGAATGAGAGCACTGTGAAAACAGAGAACAGAAAAGCAGGGAGCTGGCTGGTCTGGTGATGTTCACAGCAGCGGACGGTCGCCCTATGAATTTGGGGATGGGGGTTGGGGGGGGTGGGCGGGATGCTCTGCTCTGGTTTCTACAAAAGGGATGCAACGAAACATCCTTGTACCTGGTAGCCACGGCAAAGAGCAACACTGACAGTCCTCGCTGTCAGACCTCCTAAACCTCATCCTCTGGTTCGAAAAGGAATCGCTAATGGGGAGGATGCCGTCGCGTCACTCAAAAAAAGTCCGTGGGCTGCACGTTAAGTGCGGAATCGCAAGAACCCATTTGGATGGCAGTGCCCTGTGACCTGGTGGTGGCCGAACCCAAAAAGAAAATGTGCAGATTACCTCTGCAACAAACACATAAAAACATTCCATGCATTATTTTCCATCGCACCACATAGAAAGCACATCCCACATATCAGACACGTCATTATTCCCGTCCTGAACGCAGCTAAGGAAACAAAGCGTGAACTATTGCTAATAAGTCATTGTAATTACAGTAGGGAATCAATTTTGGCTGTCTGTTCTTAATTAGCTTTAAAAAGGTTGCTCGCAAAAGTGAGAAGAGTTTCCACACCTGAACAACCACAATCAGTCCACCAAGACCTCTAGTAAGGTAAGCACATTATAATTGCAATCACACTCAGGTCATCTCAAGGGAGTAGTGGTAAATTAGCTTAAACTGAGTAAATCACTTTTAATCTAATATTTAATTGGGTATTAAGTGATTAGTGATTGGGGATGTGTTTACAAATAAATTATATGTTGCATTAAACAACAGAGGATGCGCTGAAATACGTTTAGTCAGAGGAATGTCCACTGCCAAAATAGAATTTACTGAAGAAAAAAGACACACCAATTACTCTGCATAGTTTCAGCTGGGTTGAACGACTGAGACCTTTATTCTTGGGCCTGTTAGTTACAGTTGAATCAAAAAAGCAGTTTTGTCATTCAGACCTTCAGATTCAGAGCTATTGCCTTGCACTTGAAGGACCCTGATTCTGTACACATACCCCCTCCTGCTGCAGTACGCTCAATAAAAGTGGCTACCAAGAATTCCACCCATGCATCCAATTTCAGTACAGATGATCCTCGACTAACGATGGGGTTACGTTCCGATAAACCCGTCGTAAGTGGAAAAATCGTAAGTGGAAAAAAGAATGCAGTACTGCACCTACGGAAAATCATAGCCTGGCCTACCTTAAAAGTGCTCAGAATACTTATCATAGCAAACAGCCTATCTTATAAATAAATAAATATTGAATACGAAATACGAATACCTTTCATCCCACACTGAAAAAAAAATATATATATATATTAATCACAAACTATCAAACCGTCGTAACTTTGAAAAATCATTAGTCGAACCACCGGAGGTAGAGGAGCATCTGTAATCGCTTGTCCCGAGCAAAGTCGCAGTGATTCAGAGCCTATCCCAGACTCACAGGGTGCAAAGCTGAGTGGTGGTTACCGAGAATTTCCCTATTAAATACTACTCCGCTGTATAAAACAAGTAAATCATTTCTAAAAAGTTGTAAGTCGCCTTGGAGAGAAAAATCACCGAAATAAACAGATATAATGGGAATGTATGACAATGGCCAATTCCTTGACATCGACGTAAAGCAGAACTTCTGTAAGTGAAAAGGAATCACTGTGACTTCAGAAGCAGCCGAGTACCAGGCAGGTTGCAAAAGGTGATGAAAAGGATGTAAATGAGAGAAACAAGCATGGAGCCGTAGAGCAGCATCCTCACCCGTGGTGGAGGAAACAGGTTTCCCACACTCTCTCCTGTAGGTCATGCTCTTCGAGGGCTGTGGGGTGTCAGTTTCCTTGCGCCTCATTCTACCCTTATTCATTGCTAATGCCATTGCCGTAAGCCAGTGCCCTGTAAAATGCTCTCACGGTGTGGAGCACAGATGGGGTGATTGTTGACCTTGGACCTTGGATGTGCAGCCCGCGACAGTGTGATGATATGACCAACAAATTACCATTCTGTTAATTGGTACGATCACAAGACAAAAAGCTACTGGCGCCACACCTGTGCCCGTGACACTCTTTTGAAATGTTGCAGCTTTTGGACCACTTGTCCTTTATCTGCACACATCACATTCGAGGCTCTGGTTACGACTGTCAAGGAGGTTAAAAAAAACTCCACCCCAATACCTGAAGGACCTGATGAATCTTCACACCTCAGCAAAAAAGCCTAAGCTCCCCCACCTCTGGCCACCTGCTTATCCCCCTAACGAGGGGCCTAAGATGTAAAGCCAAAGTTATTTCACCCCAACGTGCTGGAATGAACTTCCTCTGCCCCTCAGAACTGCTGAATCCCTTCCAACGTTCAAGCACGGTCTCCAAATTCATTTCTTTCCCCCATTCGTCTCCTGAGCTGCTGAAACCTTTGCAAGTTAGTCCCTCATCACCTGCCACATTTCAGCTACTTATTTCCCTACCGTAATGTCACTTCTATAATAATTCCATAATAGGCATCTATTGGAATATATGTGCTACTACAATGGCTGTATAAAATAACCAAGCTGTGCCTTCACAATCCTGTGTATCCTCTCTATTTGTTGTGCGATGCACTTCTCTACATGCTGAGCTGTACACTGCTTTTTGAGCAAAGCGTCTGCCAAACGCATGAACGCGTCCCAGCCGAAGTGTGGCTGATCAATACGTACATGTTTTTCTGGCAGAGTCCTCAACAAAGAGTGAGGAGATGTCCTCGTCCACTCCGGCGTCATTTTTTGCGATGCAGGTGTATGCGCCGGTGTCCTCGAAGTGCACGTTGCTGATGTGGACCTCGCTCCCATTTGCTGGGTCACAAGGAACAAGAATAAAGAACAGGCAAAATGAGGAATTTCTCAGCGAAGAAAAGAGCGGAACACCTTTCCATCCCAAATACTAATACCGCAATAATATTGATGATCAAGATAATAATCAGCTCTGGGGTCCAGAATGAGTGAATCTTTGCAGATAGTTTTGCTGAGGAAGAAAAATCCCATAACTGATAGTAGGCAGCATGCAGTTCACTAATTATTCTCTATCAGCTGAGTGCACAGTAATTGTAGCATCCCGTAAGACGTAAGACGCCGGGGCGGTCGGAAGGGGGGGCGGAGCCGGGGAAGGAACAAGAGCAGCCGAAAGTAATCGATGCCCCTATTTCTTCCCCCGGGACGCGAGAGAGAGAAAGCACGACCCCGGTCCCGACAGCGAACCCGACCACAACCTCCCCCTCCGAGCATCCCCGAGAGACACCAGTTCCCTGCGCCCCCGTTTCCCCTCCCCTTTCTGTCTGCTGTCCCTCCAACCAATAAACCCCCCCCTTGCTAGTAATCCTGGTGACTGTGTTGGTCCCTTCTTCTTACACATCTCCTTACCAACAAGTTCTGAGGTTATACTTATTTGAGGATGCATTTGAACCAGTTTTAATATGGGTGTTTTATTAACGGAGAAAACTTTGGGCCTTGGTTGAATGTGATGCAAGCACATGCTTGTGCTGTTTCCTATATTTACATTTATTTATTTATCAGACACTTTTCTCCAAAGTGACATCCAATGAACTCTATGTAGTGTTATCAGCCCACACACCTTACTCACTGTGGTCACTCATCCGTACATCAGTGGAACACACACACACACTCGCTCTCTCTCTCTGTCACTCACACACTATGGGGAACCTCAACAGCATATCTTTGGACTATGAGAGGAAACCAGAGCACCCCAAGGAAACACATGCAGACAACATGCGAACTCCACACAGACTGAGTGGAGATCGAACCCACACCCTCTCGCACTACCCAGGCACTGTGAGACAGCAGCACTACTTGCTCTGCCACGGTACCGCCCATATACATGGGCTGTTCATATATCGAAGAGCATTTAGAGCTGTTCGGTTTCATAGGTTGGTGCACAAAGGTTATGTCACAACTGGAATTCAATGGAAAATTAGTCATGCGCTGTAAAATGCAAATCGCCCTGTAAGAAACACGGAGCAGAACCAGTACACAAAAACAGTGTTGTAACAATAAACACAAGATCACCCTGGAGAGAGAGCTGCTTGGACAGCTTTGTGGTGATGTCCATGCCGTTCTTCAGCCATGTCAGCTGGGGGTCGGGGATGCCTTCCGCATAGCACCTGAGGCTGGCCGTCACCCCCGGCTCCCTGGCCTGGCTCTGCGGGTACACCCGGATCACTGGAGGAACTGGCATGGGAAACGAACCCAGCATGTGAGCATGGGGTACATGACACCTTAAGAGTCACAGAATGACACGCTGAATGGTCTGTAATAACAAACATCACACTGCAAATAACTGTAAAATTATTTTACTTTATGCATTTAGCTCACACTTACAGATTGTACGGTGCTAGGTTTGTACACAGTGACATGCAATTATTTCAATTATTTACCTCGCTGGGTAATTTCACTGCAGCAATTTCATAGATCTCTGACATGTGTGGGGTATCATACCCCAGTTTTTCACCCCAAGTTAAGAGCCCTAACTGCTACATCACCTGCTGCAACTTTAAAAAAAATATCTGCACAAAGTCACTATCTGTAATAACAACTTCAGCTGTATTATCAATGATTTATAAAATTGGCTTATGGATGCTAGAACTATGTTGCTGCCTATCAAGTTTCAAACTGTAAAGTTAGAACGTGACTTATTTAACATTAAAAAATGGTGCAAACGTGAAGCATGAAGACCACTGCAACTCTTTCAAAGTCTTCCCAGCAATGTTTTTAAAAATCTGTTTTTCCTTAATATCATGCTAGGTTTTCCTTTACTGAAATTTTAGTGTGTGATTGTAATTAAATTGTAACAGTTGTTGGAACAATGTTATTTTTCTTGGGATAGGTTATTAAAAACAATCCAGTTCCATATGATGTCTGTGTGCAGAATATAATAATTGTTTAATATGGAGTTTTTTTTTTCCATGTTCCTCATGGGCGTCCCTTGGATGAGTATGATAATGAGTGTACAGCATAAATTGACCTTTTATGCTACCTGGTCGCCACTGGGCATTCATCTGGATACATGCAAGGCAATGCCTGGCATGTTTATTTATTCTTGCTGCATGTTAAATACCACAAGTCACGATCTTAACTGCAAGGACACACGAGACTAGTGTTGTACAGCTGAGACAAAGTGACAGCCAGCAGTGCTTCCTTGGATTTGCTTTGGAGGGCTGCACATGCATGGTGTGGTGAGCAGAGGCCATTTCGATGCCATCTGCCACATCTCCTGTGCCCACCAGCCTGTAGCCTATGGTGTACCACCACCAAGTTGGACACGGGTTGCTGAGATGAGGGTGGCTCCACAAATTTTAACATAATAAAAACACAAGAATAAGCTTCTTGCTTTTTTAAAATGCAACACAGAGCAAAAAAACGAACAAAAAAAAAAAAAAAACACTCTTCTATTTATAAGGTTACTCTTTGGTTTGTACTATTGTACACCAATAAATCACTGGTACTGTTCCACACTCTTTTGGAATGAATACATTTACATTTATTAATTTAGCAGACGCTTTTTTCCAAAGCGACGTACATCTCATAGGAAAAACAATGTGTTCATTATATTAGCTGGAAGAGATACTTAGATGCAGATGTGTGATTCTTAAGTGTAGTTAGTTTGTTTCTTGAACCAGCGTTCATCACACGAGTAGCTGCATAAAACTTTATCCGAATATCGACGATTCCTAATCGCATTCCAAATCATTTTTTTTAATTAAACATTTACGTTATACAAGTAGCTGCGTGAAGGTTCATCTGAATATCGATGATTCCTAATCATCTTCCTAATAATATATATATATATATATATATATTATACTGTATATAAACAATGAATTACATATAAACTATGAATCACACTCGAAAAAAGTTAACAAAATCAGCACCTGAATATACAGTGAAAAACAAGTTGGATATTGTGCACTGCTTAGTTGCATATTGTTCCTGGTACCTCGTTCCCCTCGGGTAAATGATTCCAACGTATCTTAAGGTGCTTTTTGAGAGACAAGGAATATATTGGTTCTGTGAGACGCTGTCCATGTATTACATTAGAGACCCACAATGACTTCATTAAAACTGTGTCGTCTGCTGTCATTCACCATGTTTCCATTCAGCCCCAGTGCATTTTGGGAACACTACCTCTTTTGTAGGACATAATAGTGCAATTGTATTTGAGTGCGGCGCCTCTAAGTGCTCGGGCTGTCTGCTGCTCTCTGACAATAGCTTGTGGTCTTTCAGAGGACAAAACCCTTTTCGCCTTTCAAACATCACCATCAAGCATGTTCTAGAGGCTGAACTTCTACAACATACTTCTTTATCTATCTATCTATCTATCTATCTATCTATCTATCTATCTATCTATCTATCTATCTATCTATCATTTTTTCTTGAATTTTTTCTCACAAAGAAAACTCTTCCCAAAGCCCAGAAGTAATCTTTGTCCAGTTGCTCATTGAAGGAAATCTTTCTTCCCACAGTCTGCCCAATCTGGTATAAACAGTGCAGCAGACAGTAGGGCTCACTGAGTCTCAGAGGAAACCCTTCACTGATGAATGGACATTGTATCAACGGTAGGCCAACTGAGGATAACATGTTCGATTTGGGATGAATGGTCACCAAGATCATCACCGAGATCTCCAAAGTCACATTGAATGTAGACGTCCAGAAATGGGAATCAAAAAGATGTGTCCAAATATAATTTAATTTGTGATTATGCGATTCAGCATTCTTCAGTTTTCTACGATTTCCAAATTTCTCACACTACACACAGTAAACGTGAGTTTTTAAATAAAATCATTTTTCTTTGCCACACCTGCAGATGGCCTTAGCCGTACTGAGAAATGACTAAGCAAAACATAATTGGAAAACCACACAAGGCCCGATTAGCCCCTTTTCCTACAAGGTTTCACGTCAAAGTATGCAGCTATTCCATACGTGATCAATCGCAGCAACACATTTCCTAAGGCCAGGCAATTTGTTTTCAGCAAATTAAAACAAGATCCTATCACTAATTACTCTTTAATTGGCATGAGCTTTAAGGTCACTGTTAATTGAAATGGTTTATACTGAAAAAGGTCATAAAGTCTGCAAGTCTTGTTATATCCCAAGAGGTGCTAAGAATTCCCACAGAAGCTACAGTAGCCTTCGGTGCGGCAACGCCTGCGTTCACGTAAAAAGTCATACAAAGTCATTTTCTACTGGAAATCCTGCAACGTTGTCACCCAAGCTCTGTTTTCGAATTTTGATCAGTAAATTGTCTGTTTTATATATTAGAACCCAAACCCTAAAGGTGTGAAGAAGATTCAATTCAAGTCGTCTAAGTAAAACCAAAGTCAGTTCTTCGTCATATACAGTGTTATTGCCTTATATTTATGCTTGCTTAGTTAATTTTTGTGATGACTCATTTGAATATGCTAAAGCAAACCAGATCCCACTTTAAGGTTTTAGGACCTTTTTAAATATGCGCACGCATAGTATAGTTTTCAACCAGGACAAGAAAGTCTGAGACTGTTTGGGATTAATGTTTCCCCAGAGCTGCACAACCTTATTTTATTGCTAAGGGCATACATTAACTTCTACCGGTTTGTGAGCTGCGTTAAAACAATACTGACAGCAATTCCAAATCTCTGGGGCATTTTCAAATGTTTACATAATAAAACCTTACATTTTTGTGAACAGGAACACATTATAATTTCGGGGGGAAAAAAAAAAAAAAATCATGCAAAGGTAACCTTTGTCTAAATGTCAGTCAAAATTAAGGACAAAATATGTGAGGATGACAAAATGCTCAAGTTCAGCATCCTAATAAGGTTCTGGGGCTGTTGTTGTGCTCTAAAAAAAGAACTCAGCGTGCTTGGGGAGTTGTTCTCATTTTCTGATATTGCTGCTTTGTTTGCAGTTAGGATGAACCTGTGACCACCGCTCAGAAGTGGTTTGTCATTAATAAAAATGATTTAAGCCTATTCTTACTGCATTTTTTAACATGGATGAAGACATTAATTATTAGCTTGTATGCATTAATTATTAGCTTGTATTCATAAATAAATATTTCTGACTGCTTGAGTTAATTCTTGGCTATACTGGCTAATGTGCTGAACATTTAGCGAAAGTCTTCTGCATGTTTCTTTTTAGGACGTAGGACGTTTTTGTGCTTACCATTTACTTGGAGGACATGTGTCTGTGAAAGCTGCTCATAACTGCTGGCGTGACAGCTGTAGTTGCCCATGTGAGTGGTGGTCACCTTGGTTATGTATAAAGAGGCGTCATCTCCAAAATCCTTCAAGAGGAAAAAAAGACCATTGCACATGTAAAAAAAAAAAAAAAAAGATAATGAAACATTTGTATGTTCAAAAATGTGAAAATCGTGCACACGGAAGGTCACCCTTTAATACATAAGATGTGCTCATTCATTTGAAAAGTGTATTTAAAATACATCAAATTAAGTAAACATATTATACAATATATGACTATTTCAACAAGAGAGGTTCAGGATGAATGCATGAATTAGAAAATAAGCAGATTGTAATTAGTATCAATCCCCATCAGCACAGAATTATTATTATGAGATCTTGTCTCAAGTTTTCTCCCAAACATAATGTTAATTTTTGTTTGCTAGCAAAATCGGTTGACTAATTTTCAGTGGCAGTCATAATTATGTCCATGTGCATTAGCTGTGATGCAGTTTCATTTGAAATCTTTGTTTAAAGATAAACATGTCTGTTGATAAAGGGGTATTGATAATGGAGACTCAGTATCTGAGCACTAACACTAACAGCCAGCCATATTTAAGCAACTGATAAAGTTAGAATACAGGCGGCCCCTGATTTACGATGGGGTTACGTTCCGCGAAACCCATAATAAGTTGAAAATATCGTAAGTCGAAAAAGCATTTAATACACCTAATATACACCTCTGCATTTCAGACTGGGAGATGCAGATCGCTGCCGCTGCCCAGCATCGCGAGAGAGTATTGCACCGTGTATCGTTTGCCCGGGAAAAAATCGAAATTCAAAATTCTAAGTACAGTTTCTACTGAATGTGCATCGCCAGCTCCATCGTAAAGTCGAAAAAATCGTAAGTCGAACCGTCGTAAGTCGGGGACCACCTGTAGTTGTAATTGCATATTGGACCAGTGGTGAGAAATCACTTTTCCTGTGACTCCATGGAGAGTAATACGATACTGTTACACTTCAATAGCAACATACAGTGTTACACCATGAACCAGCAGCAAGAAAAAGAGGTAATTATTAATGTATAAAATTCAAATAAATTAAGTAAAACATCGTTGACTGACCCAAAATGTCCCAGAAACTAAAAGAAATGAATCTACCGGGTGACACAAAAATCTTTAAAGTGCTCACTTTTTATAACGCAAATAAAATGAGATGTGGCAACAGCACAAGCCAAACATAAAAATAAAACGTGAAATCGATAAATGGAGCAAAAACACAATTATAAAAGCCTTTAAGCTAATGACTCGCTATGCACAAGAGTAATTGGAGGACAACAAGAAAAGCATGCAGACTGATGCTACACTTTAAGTGCACACTAAAAATGATTCTTCTAATATTATTTTCTTTTTTTTTTTTTTTTACTCTGTTCTCTGGATAAATGCATGAGGTTCAATGTTACTAGACAGCATCACCAGAAAATGTCAGGAGGTCTGGGCAAGGACTAAAATATGTGTCCATCCCCTTTTTAAATTAGCCTTTGGATGTTTGTAAAAGTGCCAGATTTGTTAATTTTCTGCCCTTCACCTCACGAATGTCTTGGCCATTTTAATTGCTGTTTACCAAATCGCGGTGCGGCGGCTCGATAAATAACAAGTGCGAAGGTCCCCACAAAGGGATTAAAGGCTGTATTTCGGAAAGAAAAAACGACCCAGCGCGTCGCGTTTCCCGTCGCCTCCTGTGTAAAAAATGGTGACGGTGGAATGAGACTCAGTGGGTGGAACGAGCTGCACCAGAGCCCATCTTCCCCCCACGTGGCCTGCTGTGTGGGGCTGA
The DNA here is from genome assembly GCF_900964775.1 of Scleropages formosus. Lineage (NCBI taxonomy): Eukaryota > Metazoa > Chordata > Actinopteri > Osteoglossiformes > Osteoglossidae > Scleropages > Scleropages formosus. Next base: position 5,774,804 of record NC_041810.1, on the reverse strand, counting down.
AAGTCCCTGATGATGGACCTGAGGACCGGCGAGGAAGCCACAGTGCTGCCACTAAATTCACCCGACCCATCCACCCTCTGCTAGATACGATATCAAAAACTCAGCGTTTAGGCCATACATGTGCTTCTGCCTAATCCTTTATTTGTAATGAGCTATTTCCTTCCATTAGCTTCATAGGCTTTTACAACAAATGAAGATGGTCAAGAAAATATATCTCTTTACCTACCTCATGAGGAATCTGTAAAACAAGAAAATAGCATTTATTTTAGCAAAACCCTTCCGACACAAAAAAGGGTAACAAGAAAATAATATAATGAGCTCAAAGCAGATGTGACAGCTGCAAACTGCAGGAAACTCTATATCAAGCATCGTCATGTAATTATAAGATAATGAAATGTAAACGTAAACTGTAAAATCTGCGTGTCAAGCACCGTGTATCACAGTGTGGGACTATGCATAAAATTGCATATATCAAGCCATTAGGGTATGTATCAAACACCGTGGTTATTTACATTACCCATGTATCAGATGATAGATACTACATCTGGTTCCTCATAATTTGTATAAGTGGTCTGAACTTTCATACATGTTACATTAATGGCAATAAATAGTGAAAAAAGCAAGAGACAAAGCAGAAAAGTAAAATAAAATGAATACCATATATGAAGGATTTTGTTATTTTAAGAAGCATGATTATGTAAAGATTATTAATGTTTTCAGAACCGCTTGTCCCATACGGGGTCACGGAGCCTACCCGGTAACACAGGGCGTAAGGCCGGAGGGGGAAGGGGACACACCCAGTATGGGACGCCAGTCCACCGCAAAGCACCCCAAGCGGGACTCAAACCCCAGACCCACCGGGGAGCAGGACTGCGGTCCAACCCACTGCGCCACCGCACCCACAATTGTTAATGTATATAATATATTTGAATCTGAGGTTGTTGAGAAATGGTTGTTGCCCTCGCTTCCCCAGCAGTATTGTGAAATTGACTGTGATTTCCTATAGTGTCTCATTAATTCATCATGCATTCATATCAGGTCATTATGTAAATATTTCAGTTTTGAAACAAGAGAAGCAAATTGTAATGAGATTTTTTTTTCCCTCGATGTGCAGCACTCCAAGTACCCAGTATTATATGGTTTAGGAAATGGGTAGAGACATTCATCATAATCGTATAAAACTCCAAGTGTCCCAGAGGGAACAAAAAACTATGAAGCCCATACAGCACATGTACTATTTATACAGCAGAGACAATTAAACTCACATCATGTTCCTACAAAGGTGCCTGTGGTAAAATCTACTGAGAATATTCAACTGCAACTATTGTAAGATCTTTCATTTTATTCCAGTGTCTTTATGGGGATCTCAATACACAAACCCAGGAATGGTGACAGTATTTAAACCAGCCTTCATAATCATAAATTCCATCACATTCCACTTTCAAAACCATCATGCTCTATCTGTAGAGGAGTTTTTCTTTACTTTTTTCCTTTTTTCAAAATCTTTTTACAAAAAAATGCTAATAATGTAATATATAATCTATCAGAACACGTGTATACTGTATGTTATTTGAAAAAAAGTATGATTTTTCTCTAAACAACAAAGATTTGTACTTTATAAACTTAAAAGTCTGCATGTTCCTATGATAACCAGAAATGAATATTAAAAAATAAATAACAGAGGGTGGAAAAGTCCCAGTACAATTTTGTGTACCAGGTGCCACTTAGCTGCCTCATTAGGAAGGGTATTTAGTGTGAATCCAAAGTCACGGTCCAATTTGAAACTCAGTCATTGATCTAGTGGCATCATTAGCACACAATGGATTTTAGGAAATTGCTTCAAATTTAATTATTTTCAAAGACGGCTCCATCCCAGAAACACACATCAGTCATTTTGTCCTTGTACAGCTAACAAGTGAGGAGATGAAATTAGCTGATTTATTTTTAAAACAGAAAATATATTTTTTAAAAATGGTCGATGCAAATATGTTTACATATTATGTTGACACCTTTACAATTTGAGATAGAGACTTGAAAGTAAACTATAAAAATGTAGGAAGATTTTGGGATTTATATTCAAAGCATGTCAACATATATATATATATATATATATATATATATTATATATATTTATTTCATTGTGCTACATAACTTGACATCAGTGGACTGTCTGAAAAGAATGTGCCATTTTTCCTGGAAGTACAGAGCTGGTATATAAAGCATAACTAAACCAGGATGATTCCCAGGTAAATTAATGCTCAGCACATCCTGATGTACCGGGTTTTCAAGCACATAAGTAACCTACTTCTGTACCAAAGCAAAAACGATTAAGCGGCTAAAAAAAAAAAAAAAAACATCGGACATTTACTTGGTTTCTGGTGTAAGAATCGATCTTAATACAAAATCTTACTTTATAGTAATAAAGCAAAAGCAAATGAGGGAGATACAATGCACAAAGTTACCAAACAAATCCCTTCACATGACTACTATACATTAATATGCAAATATTATGCCCAATTTTATTTAGCTATGAAACAATAAAATAATTATTAGTGTGCCAGGAAGCAGATAAGGAAAGCAGTGGCACTGCGTACAAAAAAATCCAAATTAAAAGCTATTGCTGTTATTACAGGGGTCCTCCCTTATCCGCGGTTTCAGTGACCTGCGGTCAACCGCTGTCTGAAAATAATAAATGGAAAATTAATTTATTAAAAAAAAAAAACTTTATTTATAGATGTACTACGGCCGCTTACGTCTGCTTTGTCTCGTTAGCCGATCGAGTTTTCTCAACTCTATTATAACCTTACGGGACGTCGGACGTATATGCAGTCGGACGTCGTGCGGAAGGACGTTAAGCGACGCATACCTGTAAAGGGTTCGGTACTATCTGCGATTTCAGGGATCCACTGGGGTGTCTTGGAGCATATCCCTCGAGGACAAGGGATGACTGCTGTATTGTCTATATTTCAGAGGGGATCATGTGTATTTTCATCTTTGCGCTCCACGTGTTTTTGTTGCCACCGACATTCATTCATTACACAGCTGGGAAAGATCCATTTGTAGCAGTAAAATAAGCACCCCTGCACCTGACTCACTGGCTCATCCGCCACCACACAAACCACACCGGAGGCCACGGTGCACAGCGGGGGGTTGAGATCCTTGTAGCTGCTCCGTGGGGGAACGGAGCCAATTAGAAGAAAGCAAAAGGAAAGCAACGAAACTGGGAAGAAAACAAATACCTAAATATATAAAGTGGAAGTCATCTTCTTGCAGTCACGTCTGCTCATTTATATTTAAAGCACAAGGAACATCACCTTTTGATTACCTCATCGCACCTGTATTCAAAAATACTGCTGGAATTGTAAAAGTTGTTATATTAACCCATAGTCTAGTACATTAAAGTTATAGCTGTTGCTGTAACTTGTTATAAAGCCCATGAAAAAACAGACCGTGCCAACAGTCTCTCTTGGCCCTACTCATGAGATGTGGTTTTGATGCCTGTACAGCTCCACTGAGGCATATCCCTTCCCACATGACCCGCGTGGCCCGCAAGCAGCGGCACGAAGGAAAACGGCACGCCTCCTATAATTACGGCCTTCGCTAAGGTCACGGGATCGAGTCTCGAGAAGAGCGGCTGCGGCATTCAAGGACGAGCGATGAACCTTGACCATATTAATTGCTCTCAGAAATAGCTGCGGGGAGATGGAGCATGCAAAACATCCCAGCGCTACGAATTCACGTGGGTCCCAGATATTTATTTTTGCAGCTATAAATTACTGGTCTCCAGATGTTCCCTATGTTTTCATCGCTTTTCAGATTAAAGAAAAACTCTGCAAAACTTTATTGAATTCACATTTGTAGCATATTGTGTTCTCTGTATAAATTTATGCAAGAAATACCCGTGGCATTCACATTAACTATATTAATTATTCTCCGTGTTTGTTCTAAATGGCTCGATGTTTGTAATACAAATATTTCCGCGGACGTTTCACAACAAATTATTGTAAAAAATGCAAGTTACGTAACACTGCAGCTGTTTGTACTTCTTTACTGTGCATTCTAAGCCATTACATGAGTAAGTACTGTCCTGTTCTTACACGAACATAAACTGCCTGTATGGTAAATCACTGTAAAATACACATGTAACTCTAGCACTATGAGTCGAGTGTCCTGAATAATGCTGCGAACGTGTAACGTTACATTAACAACACCACTGACTTTTGTCTTTCCTCACTGGTGACTGAATCACACTGAAAATGCAACAGCTGTGCAAAGACGGCCGGGAATACTCAACATCTCACTTGTATATTTATTGAGTGCCTCTCATTAAAGATTACAGACTGACACAACCGCTACTTGGCACTCTGTGCCGATGCCAGAAATTCACACCGCTCTCCATTTACGTTGCATTTATTCATTTAGCTGACACTTTTTTCCAAAGTGACTTACAGTGTTCAGGCTACAATTATTACTGTTATAAACTTATAATTATTTACCCATTTATACAGGTGGTTTTTTTTTTTATTGAAGTAATTTAGTATTGGAGTATGTTGCTCAAGAGGACTACAGCAAGAGGTGAGGATCAAACCCACAACCTTCAGATCCAAAGGAAGTGGCTCTAAACACTACACTACCTGTTACCTTCTAAAACTTCATGCCGGCTTCTCCTTTCCAGACTGAGCTTTAGCTGATGCTTGTCTCCAACATGACTTACAATATTAAGTTATTTATATTCTATCCAGTTTTATGGCTGGGCAATTTAGGAAAGTAAGAAGTTTGCTCAAGGGTATTATAAGAGCAGATGGGATTCAAACTTGGCTGCTCTGAGTGCAAAGCAGCAGCACTGATCAGAATATTGGCGAATGAGACACTATCAGTAGAGTGTTAACTGGAGGGCGTTTTAAAACAGTTGTGTGAGATTGTCCACATCATTTTATCAGTGTGAAGAACCGCAATTAGCAGTGTGACTTTATGTCGCTGGGGTCCGGATCAAATTTGAGACCCTGGTTATAGCCTGCAAATGCATCAATAGAACTTCTCCCAGATATCTACAAGAATTGATCATCTGCTACACCCGAACCAGATTGCTACGCTGTTCCACATCTGCCCACTTGGGAGTCCCACGTAAAAAAGAAAGCACGGGGGATCTCGGTTCTGGTTCCGTTTTGGTGGAACAACCTCCCCCTCTCACTCAGAACTGCTGAATCTCTGCACACATTTAAAAAGGGTCTGAAAACTCACCTCTTCCGGACTCACTTCACCCATCATCTCGTAAGTTTGTGTAAGGTATAAATGTTCATGCCCTATAACTTTAAGATGATGCCCGGATAAACCTTTACACAGATACTCCTGTAATGTAACATAAATTATTATATGTATCTCAGAAAAAAATTACTAGGAAGGTGATCAGGAATCATCAATATTCCGATAAAGTTTTATGCAGCTACTCATGCGATGAATATTTGTTCGTATGGTGGAAAGAAACTAACTGCACTTAAGAATCACGCGTCTGCATCAAAGTGTCTCTTCCTGTTAATGTAATAAACACACTGTATTTTCTATGAGATGTATGTTGCTTTGGAGAAAAGCATCTGATAAATGAATACATGTACATGCAAATGTGTGGCTACTTACGCTGACATCCTCGAGAGACAGGGTGTTGAGGACGTGCTTGTTGCGCTTCCAGACAATCGGTGGTCTCTGTGTCCCTGTGATGTCACAGGTCAGAACCACACTCTGACCCACCATCACAGTGGTGACTCTCACTTTCTGGTCTTCGGGAAGATTCAGCTCGAGAACTTCTGCAGAGAGAGTGAGACAAAGAGACAGACGCAGTGAGAAAAGGCTCAGCATCTTCCTGCTTCATACTGGCTCGTATGGGAAGGAGTGGAGGATTTATGAATATCTGCCATTTGCCTTTCTTTTTCCCTTCTTACAGAAGAGCACACCGTCACTCCAGCTGTTTCGAATACCATTAAATATTCGCTGTGTCCAAAATATCACATGCTGAAAAATTGGGAAAGTAATTTTCAAATGTGAAAAGGCAAAAGACAGCTGTTTCCTTTATAGATATTATATGTTCAAAAAGAGGTACAGCCTGACAAATCAGATCACATACGATTATGATCATATCCGACCTGTCCATTTACCCAATATGTCTCATTGATAACACGGAACGTAAATGAACACTCAGTAATTTGCAAAAGAAGTACTTCTGCTGAGTGAATTTGTTGATGCGTGAACAATACAGCAAAGGGTGGCCCAATATAGTACTGCATTCTAGTTCAAACCCAGCATGTATGACTTGCTGCCAGAATGTACGGTATGCTGGGGATGGTGAAACAGCTGGATGCCACATACCTGGGTGGCATGGTGTCACAGTGAGTAGTACTACTGTCTCACAGCGCCTGGGTGGTGTAAGATGACGTGGGTTTGATCATCACTCAGTCTGTGTGGAGTTTGCATGTTCTCCCCGTGTCTGTGTGGGTTTCCTCCGGGTGCTCTGGTTTCCTCCCACACTCCCAAAGACATGCTGTTCAGGTTCACCCGTGCGTGTGAATGACAGAGAGAGAGTGTGTGTGTTCCACTGATGTATGGATGAGTGACCCATTGTAAGTAGTGTATCTAGCAGTGTAAGTCACCTTGGTGAATAAGGTGTGTGGGCTGATAACACGGCATAGCGCACTACAAGTTGCTTTGGAGAAAAGCATCTGCTAAATAAATAAATGTAAACACAAATGGAGACTTAAGTGCTTGTCGTCTTTGCCCCATGACCTGTGGAGGTTAACTGCAAGGTCATGAGCAGCACTCAGATGGCATTGCCACAGCTATGGAGACCGCGCTTGGTTTAGTCTGGTTGACGAATATACGTCTACCTGGACCACATCTACTGGGGGGGGGGGGACGCACTAGTAAAAGATAAATAGATAGCAATTTTGAAAAATCTTGCCAAAGACTAATCTTGACTCATGGGGAGTAAAAACCTTAGTGGAGCATTTCAGCAAGCTGGCCGTTCATAGAGAATAAAAACTGGGAGGAAAAAAAAAAAAAGCGTACTGTACTTCAACAGACCTTCTCAACGCTCCTTTCATACCATTACGCAACAACACTTGTGTGCTTTTAATGCTCCTGCGGTAATGAGTATTTATCTACAATTTGAGTAAAAAAGCCAAGTAACTCAATTTGTTCCGCTCCCACAGGCTGGCGCTGCTAAATATAATAGGAGACTCTAAGTAGTGCCATTAACCTGTCTGCAGAGCAACAAGAGGTTCCTGAACAAGAAAGCTGAATAGCCCAGTGTTAACAAATAAATAAATAAATAAATAAATAAATAAATAAATAAAAACCAGGCCCACAAATGAGAAAGCTAAGCCCATACAAAAAGTAGCACACTTTTACCGTATTTACTCTAATATAACTCCACCCTTGCGTATATCTCGCACCCCTAATTTTACTTGACGAAAAAAGAAAATAAAAAAGTTTGCATTCACCTCGTACGTGAAAAAAAAGTTTAAAACTGTAAGAAATAGATAATGAATGTTGTTACGGCAGTTCCAGATAATTCGGTTAAAGAGAATCAGCATTTCAACAATCGTCGGGTCGCCTTTGTTGTTGATTCACGCAATTTTTTCTCAATAGCGCAGCGATCATATGCGTAGCGGCCGACCATTGTTGTCCGTTTCATGCTCCGCTTTCGCATCACTTCTCATAAGTCATTCGTGAAACATTGTTCCGAACCGATCCATCTCATGTCTTGTAAATTTTACCGGTAATTTTTGCTTGAAATATGGAAAAACGTTCAAGTTGCAGTTCTGGTTTTGAACTCAAAGTTGTAGATTTTGCAGAAAAACATGGCAATCGAGCAGCAGGGTGTGAGTTTAGAGCGACTGGGTTTAATGTGCGATATTGGTGTAAACAAAAGTTTAGTTTCGCAAAATTCACGTATATTTCATGCCCCAAATTTTTACTTGAATTTTGGGGAAAAAAGTATGAGTTATATTCGGATAAATACGGCACTTCCATGCTCTTCCTTTGGGCAGATCTGAGCTGGAAAAAGAAATAAATTAATCTGCAATTAATACGACTTCATAATCGTGCAAACATACTGTGGAGGTAATAGCTGGTGTCTATCCAAAGACCCCGATGACAGAATTACGCAACCAGACTATGTTGAAAACGGCTGGTGGCATAAAATGGATAAAAACCTGCACCGAGCTTGAATTGTAGCCAACATAAACTCTCCAGTTCCACATTAGTTCAACTGTTCTGTCTAATGTGTTCTGTTGTAAAACTTGTTTTTTTAACTACAGGATATATTCGTCCTGCCAGAGGTTTGAAAAGTAAAAAAGCACCATTCTGGTTCCCATGTAGCTGTAAACTACTGTTGCTCCTCCAACACAAAATGTCATTGGGGCCTCTTGGGGTCCGCAGTGTTGGGCTCTTTGTTTCCAGCAAAAGGAACACGTACTGAACGTATCCTCCGGAGAACCGTAACACCGCTCCACACATCTGTGAGCCTTTTGATGCGGCGGCGGAGACCTCCTTTTACAGCTTACATCCATTAGATTGGAGGGGTAGCAGGAAAAAAGAAAAAAAAAGTTTTAACATCCAGCAGGAAATACGACAGTAACACAAAATAAATGCATCGCGGTGAAAGTCACGGTTTGGGGTAATGCACATATTCGAGGTCAGCTTTATAAAAGGCCCGGCCAATTGCAGCATGCGGACTAGTATTAGCTGAACTTGCACCAGCGCATGCAAGATAACTTAAATTATTATATTGAAAAGAGCATGAGTTCTTATTAGAGCTATCTTACCAGAGTTATTATTATATTGTAATATATTGTTTTTATTGTATATACGTATTATAATACATTGTAATATATCGTTGTTGTATAATATATTGTAATATATCATTGTTATATAATATATTGTAATATATTATAACATATTATAATGGAGCATTGCAATACAATATGGGTGGCATCGTAGTTACAGGTGCTACCTTTGGATTTAAAGGTCACTGGTTCGATCCCCACATAGTACCCCCGAGCAAGGTACCTACCCTAAATTGCTCCAGTAGAATTACCCAGCTGTATAACAATGGGTAAATAATTGTAACTTTAACACTGTAAGTCACTTTGGAGAAAAGTATCAGTTAAATGAATAAATACATTGCTTTTTATGTAGCACCATGGTCCTGGAGGAACGCTGTTTTGTTTCACTCTATACCGTGCCAGCTGTATGTGGTGGACATGACAATGAAGCCACTTTGGCTTGACTTTCACTTGAAGATGCGCTCGACTAGGTATAAAGAACAAGACAGGAGGTGCAGTGCTCAGGATCCCCTAGTTTATACAAAATTATGAACAAAAGGGAGAGCACACATAAATTTACCAGGATATTAAATTTGTATGTCCTCTCCCCTTTCTTACTAATTTTACAAATTATGATACAAATTATACAAATTCTTTTTTGTGCTGAACCCCGAAACACAGCACGAATATTTTGAGATGTCAAAAAAACCGCATATACTTTTGAGACATTTTTCCACGACATGCTGTCCCGTTTGCGCGCAGTGGGAAAAACCTTCCAGGGGAGTTCGCACAGGTTTTGCACGGATGCTAGAAGGAGAACTTCTATCCAGGCTCAGTCACAAATAATGCAGAATAGAAATCCATAGCTTGGCAAGTCTGGTGCTCTTACATTTCATATTTGCTTCAGGTTGGATTTATTTTTATAGATCGCTCTTCTCAGCAGTGTCACAGAGCACTGAACAATAGATATGAGGAGGACAGTTACAGAACAGTGATAATAATGTATGGCTGAGTCTGTCAAATAAGTCAGCTGGCAGCTGAGGAGAGGAAAAAACTTCCAGTCATAATGATGGGGAGAAAAAATAAACCTCTGGAGGTCCAAGCACCAGCGGATGCCCTCCCTTTCTGGGCAGCATTGATATATATGCGTCAGTTATATGATATTAGGGATGACTGATTTTTATTGGTCAAAAGAATCTTGCTCTTTACTTCCAGTTGGAACACAAAGAAACACCTCCAGTATTCAAGTCTAGCTCAGTCTGTGTGGTTGGCATGTTCCCCTTGTTTTCATGTGAATTTCTTCTCATGATCATGTGGACCAATGACTATACATTGCCCTCAGTATGTATATGTGTGAGTGAGTGAGTGAGTGAGTGAGTGAGTAATCGCCCCAGATGTTACCAAGAATGAATGAATGAATGAATAAATGAAAATTGTCTTCATCATTCAATTCAGTCCACAAGCTGATGTCCATCTCTGTCAATATCTGTCACATCCAAGATGCTCAGGTGACCCCAAGATGAGTTTCAAATGGAGTCCCAACCAGGTGCGACCTGATACCAGTTTGTATATGGATTCGATATATCTGCTCATTCATGGTCTGATGTTGGGGGTCAAAATGGGATACAAATGTAGCAATTTCTCAAAGTAATATTCGCTTTAATTTTTTGCGCAGCTCTGTTCTTGTTTCATTATCTGTGGTAAAAGTAGAACGGACCACTTCAGGTACTTTAAATGTACAGTAATTCTTTTCCGTCAGCTTTGCATCGTGCCAAGATCACCATTTGTGTTCCAGCAAGTACACAACCCACTGTGAGCAGAAAGAACAGAATGTCATCATTAGAGGAAAGGGAATTAGTGACCACCGCCAGACAAGGCTTCCGGTGATCGGAAAATTATCGGAAAATCGGATCGGAAAATTATTTCCTCAGTAGATTAGATTAATCTTAAATGCTGGGCTGACATGGCTGAGTCGATGCACCGGGCATTTTGCAAGCACTTTTTGCAAAAAAAAAAGAAAAAAAAAAATACATATTGTTATACGTTACAGAACACTTTCCAACAGACTGACGAGATACAAGAATAAAATAGAAGAACAGTTTTTTCCCTCAGGCCATCACTCTCATGAACAGTTAACAATCCTCTATAGGTCTCCTGTCAGGGCAACATTATCCAACAATATGTGTAATTTAATTCTTCTTATTATTCTTATTTATTTACTTTTTTCATCTATACTACTATTTATACTCTCATGTTTGTATACTCGGTTAATATGTTATTTATTCATTCTGTTATTCTGTTTGTTTTTTTGTCTGTAAATAGCATGCTGGTCAGTACGCTGGCCAGTAAAACTCATTCTGATTCTGATATGCTTCTGTATAAATAAATAAAAAGACACACTGTAAAAAGGTTCATATATAATTTAAGATGTATAGTATTTAACATGGGAAGAAAACGTCAAAATGCGGAGGAACAAACAGCAATGCTCACAGAAGGTGAAAAAAAGTCCATACTCTATACTCTGTTCTAATGATGTGTTCGGCGTGGCATTGAACCATCGGTGGAACACATCTCGGCTTTGATGGAATCAGTGCAGGCGGCACCATAGTCATCTCGGCTCTTCGTGTTGCACTCGAAAAGTTCCATTAACGTTCTCTCATCCTACGATCTTCCGGCAAACAGCACAGGAAATATCTTATTTGAAGAGACAAACTGTACATGTGGAACTTGTCCATGTTTTTGGCAAATCGCCAGTGACATAACTAAAATACATTTTATACATATAACATAATTTTTTTCAAAACACTCCAGAAAATAAAGGTGTATTTATTTGCTGCTTTTGTTTTGTTCTTTTTCTTTTGCCTGTTTGAAATCTGTATCATGTTTTAGGAAATAACACATCCTGAAGGGGAATCGATCCCCATACTTTAAAATACGGGTAGTTTGTGTTTACATCACTGTAATAAAGCTCTGCTTCTGTTTTCCATCTGTCGCATTTTGTACATTTACTTGTGTTGGTTCCTGCACAGCAGCTGCTTGAAATCAATCACACTGTGACCTTGGCGGCAAACTGCACATCTCCCCTGAAACTCTTGTGCTACGCATGGAATTTGAAATATAAACATTGCATAGCACTCAACTGGAATACCTGTAAAGAATATTAAAAAAATCAAAAAAGGTTTAGACATAATTACAGGCAAAACATACAGTATGTACACTTACATTTACACGTATTCATAAATCAGATACTTTTCTCCAAAGCAACGTAGATCTCATCGAAAATTTCAATGTGTTCATTACATTAGCAGAAAGAGACACTTTTAATGGAGTCGTGTGATTCTTAAGTACAGTTAGTTTGTTTCTTTCCACCATATGAACCAATGTTCATCACACCAGTAGCTGCATAAAACTTTATCGGAATATCTACGATTCCTAATGATCTTCCTAGTAATTTTTTTTTTTTTTTGAGATGCATATAAACATTTACGTTACATTGCAGGAGTAGCTGTGTAAAGGCCTATCTGGGCATCATCTTAAAGTTATAGTGCATGAAAATTTACACCTTACATGAACTTAAGAGATGATGGGCGAAGTGAGTCCGGAAGAGGTGAGTTTAAAGACCCTTTTTAAATGTGGACAGGGATTCGGCAGTTCTGAGTGAGAGGGGGAGGTCGTTCCACCACACAACAGAGCCAGAACCGAGAACCGTCTTGCTTTACATTTCACGCATGGGACCACCAAGCAGGCACTTCAACTGCTGTATACAAGTGGGACTTTTAAACCTTTATCTTTTCAAGACACTGCATGGGCGGATAGAGTAACACTGCATTCCTTAACCCGGTTGCAGTTCAAGGCTCTAAAGTGGATGGTAAGGTACAATGTACCTTGAAGGACACAGTTTTCAGCACATATCAGGGCAATGTATCCTCACATTTACATTACATTTACACTTACTCATTCAGCAGAAGCTTCTCTCCAAAGCGACGTGCATCTCAGAGAAAAAATACAAGGAGTATGAGAGCGAGAGATTCAGATGCAAAAATGTCAGACATGTTACAGTGTCACACAATAATATTTTTATTTCTGGTGACTTAAATGAGAGAAACTCTCCTCTGCATGAAAAGACTATATCTGGTACAAAAGAATAAACCAGGGTTGCATGCATTATGTATGTGCCATCGAGTCAGTCTTGACTCATAGCAAACACTCATTTGCGAGTACTTTGCAAATTGCTTTAAGTTATTTTTTCCCATAAGCACATTAACCACAAAACATTTAATAAATATTTTCGCAGCATGGGAGTAAGAGAAGCAGTTTGCCAGTGCCTTGTTCCATGCATATCTGTGGTTACAAACATGAGGATTAACAGACAAACTCAGCGCACCCTGAACAGGACCCCAAACCCACACCTGCGGCTCAGGAGATATTAGGAGTCGACGTTACGTGCTGTGCTGCTGTGTCCATGCATTAGGCTGGTTAACAATCGTAATGTTGATAACGGGAGGTTCACAATCGTGTTGTACAATTTTATAGTCCTTTTCCTCAACAAACGTGATGACAAGGAAGTAAAATTCCACAGGCGGTCCCCGGGTTATAAACGTCCGACATCCGTACAACCCGTACTTACGAACGACCCCTCGTAAAGCCTGCTATATGAAAAATTTGAATTACATACAATGATTCATAATAACAAACAGGCGCTACTCCGTGACGCATGTTAAAACATTGCGCATCTACAGCGGCTTGTTGGCTCGTGGGCACATGAGCCCGGGGTAGGCCAGACTTCGTTCTTTTCAGTCCGACCACGTTGCTGTTAACAGCGTCTCGTGTGTTACTGTATTTGGCTTTAATTTTTTTGCTTTTACCCTCCTAACCATGGCACCAAAGCGTAAGTGGGATGCAAGTGATGGTGATGCATCAAAGAAAAGGAAAACAATCACAACTGAAACTATCCATCCATCCATCCATCCATCCATCCATTCATTTTCTTGCCCACTTGTCCTTCTAGGGTCGTAGTGGCAACTGAAACTAAAGTGGAAGTAATAAAGCACTCGGAAAAAAGGGGAAACACCAACGAACACTGTAAAAAGGTTAGGCTACAGTCAGTCAATGATAGGGTCAATTTTAAAGGACAAAGCAAAAATAATGGAGCATCTAAACGGATCTGTCCCGATGTCTCTCTCTCTCTCTCTATTGTAAATACTGTAGTAACATTTATTATTATTATCTCTCTCTATGTCTCTCGCTCTCTATTATAAATACTGTACGTAGTTACATTTATTATTTTTATTATTATTGTTATCATTATTATTATTGTGTCATTACATTGTTATTATTATTACTGTATTGTTATGTTAAAAATGTTCTAGTGTACCCAGAAGTGTTTTTTTAATGTTTTGTATTCATAGAAAGGTACACGATATACCATATACTAAGACAAACATTTGATTAACTTACGTTAGATACCCACCGTACCTAACTGTTCCGACTTACGTACAAATCCGACTTAAAGACAGAGTTAGGAATGTAACTCGTTCGTAATCTGGGGACTGCCTGTATTTTCACAATTTCTTGCACTTGGAAGCTTTTATTTTCACCACTCCGTCACATGAAAAATTAGCGGTGATTCCGAAACGAAAAATTTACAGAATCTTTCTCGAATTGTGCTACGCTTGAGATACATTTACTACATCAGTTTGTACTGTGATTTGTGGAATTTTTATTATCGGGCCAGCAAAATGATAACAGCATTTTTATGTTTGTACAATGCCTCACAACCTCAAGGACCCACCGCAGGATACAAAAAAGAACATCCCACTTTCGTCGGTGTACAATCATTGACTCGGATTCAAGGCGGGGGTCGATACCCTCAGGATCTACACACACAGAGATGAAGCAATGTACAGAAATCCCGAAGACAAGCGAAAAGGGAAAGACCCATAAACTTTGCTAAATCTGTCAGAATATACATCTGTCAAAACGCAAGGGTCTAACGTTACATATTCCAAATATGCACTTTAATCAGATAACTGTACCATGTGAAGTATTATTCACTCTTGTAATGAAGATAAAATATATTAGTGGTGGATTAACAGATCAGGTCAACTTATGCAGAAAGTGTTGTTCTTCATTACAATAATTTTTCCAGTGCAGTTCGGCGACTGTCTCTACAGTGTCCATTCCCGTCACATCCGTGACACAGCTTAATTAGAGCATCACTCACCAAAGACATTTTCCTTACCCCTAGTTCAAACTAATTGTTTTTTTTTTCTTTTTTTGGTATTTGAGAAGAATGAATAATTCATGGGTATTAAACTCTAATCATTCACAGCGACAAACAGTGTTGCTGTAGGCTAAATGTTCAACACCCCCTGCAGCCTTACTCTCAGGCTCATTATTAAGAAATATATGCGCATTAAATACTGTCCATACCCAGACAGACGCTTATAATTATTCTTTAGTTATTGTGATTCACGCTGAAACTTTAAATGAGCTGCTGAATATATAACATTAAAGTTTTATTTCTATTCAAAATGTGGTTTTTGGCTGGTAGAAAAAGGACAAAGGCCACAGAAAATCATTTGAGAATGTCCAAATGTGTTTCTGAAAAATTCTACTTTAAAATCTTTTTCCTCCTTTTGTGTTAGCAGGTAGTACAGTAATTAGAACAGCGGCCTTGCACTTGAAGGAGCCGGGCTTAAAACCTTCTTGCTGTAGCACTTTCGATGAAGGTGCTTAACCTGAATTGATTGAGTAAAACAATTAACCCCCCCGCATGAATGGGTAAATCATTGTATGTTGTTTGGGGGAAAAGCAACAGCTAAATGAATGTTATATTAAATTATTATTATTACTAGTAGTAGTAGTGTTCTTGCATTAAAATAACAGTAACGCACATCATCTGAACCACTTGTCCCATACGGGGTCGTGGGGAGCCAGAGCCTGGCCTGGCAACACAGGACATAAGGCTGGAGGGGGAGGGGACACACCCAGGACGGGACGCCAGTCCGTCGCAAGGCACCCCAAGCGGGACTCGAACCCCAGACCCATCGGAAAGCAGGATGCGGTCCAACCCACTGCACCACCACACCCCCAATAACAGTAACAATAACAACAACAATAATAAGGGAAAGCTGGTAGCATAGTGGTTAGAGCTAGTGCATCTGGATTCGAAGGTTGTAAGTTTAAATTCCCCCCTCCCGCCCCCTGCTGTAGCATTCTTGACCAAAGTACTTACCCTGAACTGCTCCACTTAAAAAAAAAAAAAAAAATTACCCAGCTGTATAAATACTAAATAATAGTTATAAGCTCACAACTGTATTAATAATTGTAACCTTAACAGATAGGTTGCTTTGGAGAAAAGCATCAGGTAAATGTAAATTATAGCCAGTCTGGTTATTTACAATCCATTCACTGCACTACCTGAAGTGTGTATCACAACAATGCCAGGAATATTATTGAGGCCCAGCCTATTGGAATATAGTGCTCTCCAAGAGCGATGTTGTATATATGTTTTATAACAGATTGCCTTCTGAATCACTTTTTTTTTGCCAGCTTTAATACATTTAATTTTATTAAAGCACAAGTGTTCGATAAAGACTTACTAATTTTTGTGGATTATTATGTGTAGCAAAGTGTAGTAAAGGCCTACTAAGCAGTGCCATATTTTACTCATATTTGACTTGATTAGCACAACTTTAGTGAGAAATGTACACGTAAGTATCGGACTTTGTTTAGTTCCTTTTCTCTGAAAAGCTGCAGGTAAATGTGAAAATATTTTCCAATTGAGAGACCGCATAGGGGGAACTTGTCAGACAAGGGCTTCAGTACCATTCCTCATACAGCTCTTGTTTTCTATTTGCATTCAAAAATAGCACAATCAAATACAGTGCTGGGGGGGGGGGGGGGGGGGGACTTTTTAAGAAGGAGCAGTTTTCTTCAAAGCTGTCAGCATCTCCGGCTTGATGACAGCTGCCCCAAGCTGGCCGTTCCCCAGCCGAGCTTCCGGTTAGAGCCCACAGATGACGGGTTAATGTGTCTGCCTCTGTGTTGTTCCACCACGTTTCCATGGAAACACTAATTGTAAACAGACTTCGTCAATATACTTTAAGGATTCGGCTGCTCGACTAAATGTCAGAGGAAAGTGATTCGGAAATGCCAGCGTAAGATGAAAAGAGAAGAGAAAATACAGAGGAAATTTGGAAAACATGACTCTGAGGAAGAGTTAATAACCTGCGTAGCTTTTTTCTATGGGTAACAACATAAATAATGCTTCTAAAAAAAGAACAGAGAAAGAAGTGTTGAAGGAAAGGCACAGGGTGATGACAACGAAGCTAAAAAAGAATTGTGAGGGCCTTTCACTCATTTCAACCGAAATAATATGATACCATGAAGTGGACATCTTCTTACACTAAATACGAAGCAGCCAGAAATAAAAAGTAGCTCAGAAGCAGTGAAACAGGTCAGACTTTTGTGCTTGGTTATAAAAAAGAGCGAGAAATCAATGTTTCTGCAAGGAGAACATGGTCGATCAATCACTGCCACCAATCATTGCCATTAAGGATCACAAGTCAATAACTGTAAAGACATACAGTTAACGCTTACACAGTTTGACATTAAACTGCTTTAACAGCCCCCCCCCAATGTCTCCATCATGGCCATAGGGCAGATCAGAATTCCTGTAATATTTTCCACAATTCAAATGATATGCGCATTCCAAAAACACACAATCAGTGAAAAAGACAATTGCATGTCTTGAGTATTTTGAAGTATACTGGAATAGCGCTGCTGTCTCACAGCGCCTGGTTGGGTTCGATCCTTACTCAGCCTGTGTGGAGTTTGCATGCTCTCCTCGTGTCTGTGTGGGTTTCTTCCGGGTGCTCTGGTTTCCTCCCACAGTCCAAAGACACGCCGTTCAACTTCACCCATAGTGTGTGAGTGACAGACAGAGTGTGTGGGTGTGTTCCACTGATGTATGGATGAGTGACCCAGTGTAAGTAGTGTATGTAGCAGTGTACGTCACCACAATAAACAAGGTGTGTGGGCTGATAACACATTTACATGTATTCATGTAGCACACGCTCTTCTCCAAAGAGACGTAAATCTCAGAGAAATACAATTTATGCATCACATTAGGAGAAAGAGAGACACAGTTGCAGATAGAGAACACTACATAGAGAACACTACACAGAGTTCATTGGAAGTCACTCTGGAGAAAAGTGTCTGCTAGATAAATAATTGTAAATGTAAAATGTTTGTTGGAATTAATGTTAATTCTGGAGCACACTACTTTGGGATGTGGATTTAATAGAAAGAATGCTGAATCAGGTCCCACAGAGGCTGTACTGCTTTAGTGTCAAACGAGGTGCTTAACCTGAACTTTATTACAAAAAGTGGATTTGGCCTAACAAATTGGAGGAAACTTACGATAGCATGATCTCTTTTTGGCTGTTCAACCCAACGATTTGCGCAAAACCGCTCTTGGCGCATTGGTGAAATTTCAAGTTCAAAAACTAGCAATGTTCTGCATAATGCATATCAAATCAGGGCACATCTGCCATTGTCTAAGTCATACTGCATTGATTATCATCTCTAAACACCTTTTTAAAGATGGTGTATTCCCCTAACTGACTGAAGCACGGGTGCTGAGATTTAAAAAAAAAAAAAAAAGAAAAAAAAAATGCTGGGGTTTTTCTCAAAAGTATTACAGTGAATTAATATTTAAATAGCATCAGTCAAACCTTAATGAGTAGAGCATGTTGAATGTGATAAATTATCACTATAATTAAACTGCAATTGCCGCTTGAAGGAAAGAAAGACCTGTTTTATGTGGCATGTAGCTTTGATTAAACAATGGATTGCTGGAGTGCCTTTTGCTCCAGCGCAATAACAAAACGATGTAAACCGGTGCTTTTTCAGAAGGCAAACACTGCTTCCCTGCTGGAATTCCATATCTGGTTTTCGTGATGGAGGGAACACATTCAGCAGGTGTGCAAAGTTAATGTTTTTTTTTTTTTTTCAGCTTTTGTTTGGCGAGCCATTTGTAACACTTCAGATTCCCTGATTCCAAGTGTAAGTCTCCGAGCTCCGAAACAGTAGGCAGGGTAATCAGGGAGGCTTCACAACACAAGAGCCCACAGGTTTTTATCAACACACTCCTCCTCCTCCTCCTCCTCCTCCTGCTCGGTCTCTGACATGTGCGCAACGTATCGCAAAGTAAAATTCAGGTTGCACAAAAGCTGAAAACTTACACTCGGATATGTCACATAGTCGGCATAAGATGTCATGGCATTCTCATTTTTTGTAGACCGTTCTGGAATTCTGCCTTTGAATCCTCTACAATGACAGACACATTTTGCTTGTGAGTACAGCAATCCACTAAACTGCTTGATTACCTGCTTGCAATATCATGAAAATTCTGCCGGCAGGAACCAATTTCTGTGGAGACGAAAACACCCTCCTTATCTTTGGCAATGAGAATTAATGCCTGCAAGTCAAGAATTAAATGCTTACATCACAGTGGTATCCACAGGACATACAGCATTCATTCAAGATACACAGGACAAGATGTTACACCCCAAGCGTATATTACAACGGCTCTACACAAGGACCCAGTCCAACCAACATCACCATAAAGGCAGAGAGGACAACACCCATCATTTCCAACATACATCTTCACGACTCGACACCAAGAAGCTTAACTTCCTTGCCTAACCATCACAACCACAGGGTACCAGCATAGGTGTTTCGTTGAGGTTGTCAAGTGGGCACCTCCCTTCGTCGGCGTTTCGTTAAATTAGGCCGACGACACCTCCAGAAGGCTCAACAGTGCAGTCTGGTGTCCCAGACACACCCCCACATGTTAGATACCCCTCACCCTCAATAGCAGTCTATACAGTGTTCTCAACAGACCACTGGAATAAAGCTGGTCCAGGACAACAGGTCAAATTCTTCCATTCATCGAACGACTTTAGGGTCATTTAACGGTTTTAGCTTTCACTTTTCCTACCACGTGTAATAGAAAACCTTTCAACCCTGCACTAATCGTTTAGTCAGTTTGTAGAACAATTACTGCTCCTGATGAGGGATAATCAGTCCAGAGTCAACATCAGAAGACAGCGGCTGTGTGAATACGGGTGTGTGAATGTAGACAAAGACGGAGAGATCTTGCATGTGTGTAGGGGCTTTTTTCCCCAATTTATTTGCATGGCTCATCCTTTGCTTCATTAGGAGGGTAATTCTAGAAGGGTAATTAGTGTCTTCACTGAGCAATACATATATGCAGTTTCAGAGAGCATCTGACTGGGCTAATGAAACAACAGAGTTTCGGCAATGTGATCTCACCAACAACAGAACCAACTAAGTCAGGCAAGCTCCCAAACCGACCCGAAACTAATTATGCCACTGCTATCCATTTCACTTAAGTTTTGATTCCAAAACAAATAATCTACACTATTATGTTCGTTAGCTTTGAAATTTTAATTAGGGATCAAAATGGCCCTGAGCTCAAAAACGTTCTACGAACAGGTTGAAGAGCAGTACGCCTTGAGTACAACATTTATCACTAATCTGGCACTGGATGTACACACTGTTGTACTGTTTTACTTAAAGATGTGAAGACACACATTTATTTATTTATTTATTTATTTTTACTAATACAGGCATATGATGAGCTGTTATCTTCAGCTTCAGTCTCACGCAATACAGACACATCATATAAAATACCAGCTGCTCAGCTATAAAAATATATAGTATGTAGTATATACATATTTGCATGGGCTGAGTGTACATGAAATTTATTTTTCCTTAAGTGAAAGCTGTCAGTTCTCAGTTTCGACCCTGATGCAGTGACACAGACTCCCTCAGTCCCTCACTTTCTCAGAATTTCACAAATGTCTTTTTCCCTCCCAAGTTCCGTTCCTGTATTTCACTAATCATATGTCACTCCTATAGGTAGTTACTTGTCCGCTTGTAGCCACGTGACTGTATCAGGGTTGTGTAGTTGGTGCACAAAACCTTAGACTCTGACTCCAGTGACCCAATAATTGCTTCCGACTCCGACTCCATGACTGCGACTCCACAGCACTGCCCAAAAGTTGCACATTATTTTGAGGGTCGATTTATCCGAGGAATATAGGCCTAAACCTATATTACACCTCCAATTGTTGAGGGTCGACTTATATGCCGGATCAGCTTATACACCGGTATACATGGCACGTTTAGTCGGAGTCCGTACATTTTTACCGACTACAGTAACCCAATAATTGCTTCCGACTCCACAGCACTACCCAAAAGTTGCACATTATTTTTGGGGTCGACTTATCCGAGGAAGATAGGCCTAAACCTATATTACACCTTCAACTGTTGGCGGTCGACTTATACGCCGGGCCGGCTTATACACCGGTATATACGGTACATAGTAGTCGGAGTCGGTACATTTTTACCAACTCTGACTCCATCAACCCAGTAATTGCTTCCAACTCCACAGCACTGCCCAAAAGTTGCACATTATTCTGGAGGTTCACTTATCCAAGGAATACAGGCCTAAACTTATATTACACCTCTAATTTTTCGGGGTTGACTTGTACGCCGGCATACACGGTACATTTAGTCGGATTCGGTACATTTTACCGACTCCGGTAAAACAACAATTGCTTCCGACTCCGCAGCACGTTTGTACCTCAGCCTGCTGCGTGTTATTGCTACACTTCTGCCCTCAGCCGTGTGTCGCTTTGAAGAAAAGCTTCTGCCAAATGTTTACAAGTAAATGTATGTGAAAACTGTCATTTATTAGCATAAGGTGGTCCTGCAGCTGGTGCTCGTAAACATTCAAAGAATGTACCTGCATGACACGTTTTGTGGGGCAATGGAAAAAGCTGTCGATCAGCGCAAATTCTGTGTTTACTTACAACCCATCAAAGCACAGTCCAATATCCTTAGTGAAGTGTGATTATAATTAAAAAATGGAAGAAAAGCATGGGGTATTTCTCCAAGAATGATATTGAATTTGCATAGAAAACAGAAAACAACATTAATTCAAGATTCATATTTATGCTTTGCTTTATGATGAAATGAATATTGGAACAATTCTACAAAATGCCGTTATCTTGTTGGACTGAAGTCCACTGAGTCAGTTCTTTCCTCATAACCTTTCACTGTAGATTAGAGTTGTCTATCAATGTCAGTATAATTTCAGACCAACAAAACCCTGCTTTGTTTACAGTTATTTTTAATTCAATTTGGTTCAGGTTTGTTGCATCTCCTTTCAAGACTCCAGTTTTTTCTTCCTAATCTCTACATGAGAAAATGTATAGAGACTGGATCAGTGCTGGTTTTTCCATTATGTTGCTTATTTGATGTCCTTTAATTACTCAAAACCACAAATAATTACCCATTTCCTCCAATTCTCAATCTCACAGTTCTGTGCGGTTTGCAAAAAACTAGAGGAAGGAATTTTTACTTTAAATAAAGAAAAGGGCCGTTTTGAATAATAGGAACACAGCAGCTTAGAAGAATTTCTTCTAAAAATGGTCGTGTTCTTGAATATTGAACCTTTAGTAAAAAAAAAAAAAAAGCATCTCATTACTGTTGGAGAATGAAAAAAGTTGTGCAGAAAAAAATATACATTTATTGAAATTCATCAAATTCAAGGTTAATGATTCAACAACACTGCTGCTATAAAACTTTTGTGTTCTTGTAAAAGCTCAGCTTGCTCTTCACCATCCAAATTCATCCCACCTTTAAAGGACACTGTGCTTAGAGTCTGAGTTAAAACCCTAGAATAAGGATAATGAACTTAATGATAACTGATAATGGTAATTATTGAGAATCTAATCTCTCTCAGTAATTTCATACTGGCTTTAATTTGGGTATACATTTGACATTGAATCTTAATCCATGCAATTAACTGGTCCTTCTGAATGCATTCTGGATACGAGTGCAATACAAGATGAAAGGCAGAGGATTTTTTATTATTTTTTTTTTCTTTGGTTGCACATAAACACGTTTTGTTTTTTCCAGGATAGAAAAAGCACAATTTGAAATAATAAAGCAGAAATGGGTCAAAACCACTGAAACAACACTCACCAAATGCTTTGTAGAACTCCTCCTTCGATAAGTGTTGGTCACCATTGCCATCATCATATTTCAAAAGATCAAACAGGGTGCACTGGGATTTATCCTTGGCCAGTCCTTGTTGCTTTATGATCTGTAACGTAAAACAGTTTGAAACTAGGATGAATTATTCCTTGTCTGGTCTAATGATCCAGGGGGTGACAGGCTGCATCATTTTACTTTATTAATTATAACAGGAGAATACAGTGATCAAGCTATTTTTATTTTGTAATTGCAACACATGCGGTCTAAACTCTTTGAGTAGCATCCAGTGTCCCAGTTGTTTATTCAAACACTGTATTCTTTATCTGCATTTCTGGGGGGAAAAAAAAAAAAAAAAAATTTAAATGATGGAAAGGTGAATGATGCTCCTCTCCAATTTTAAGGATCACTGTGGGACTTTATCCTTTGTTGTCATATGTAATAGATTTTTAGTAAAATTAAAAGTTAAAATGTAAAATGCTAATTATACTGAACCTACTAGTGCACTTCTGAGAATTCACTGAACTAAGACATTATATCTGCAATCTCAAAGCTACGTTAGCTAAATTCTGAAAGCAAAATATTTGTGCCCATGTGTATGTGGATATAGATGTTTTTTTACACTCCCCAGGTACATGCCCCGAAATAGTCACAATTATCATTTTCTCAACAATGTAAATATTGTAACTCAATTCAAACCCCAAGATTAAGAATTTGAGACTGCTAGTAGCATAGTGGTTAGAAGTGCTGCTTTTGAACCTGAAGGTTGTAGGTTTGATTCCCCTTCTGGCTGTAGTACCCTTGAGCAAGGCACTTACCCTAAGTTGCTCCAGTAAAGTTACCCAGCTGTATAAATGGGTAAATAAGTTTAACATTTGTACGTTGCCTTAGAGAAAAGTGTCAGATAAATATAAAAATTCACTTTTATCTCATGACAAGCATTTGTTTCTAGATTTGGAATTATAATCTATTGCTGCCAACACGATGTTCCTTTGACATCACACCTCAACACAGAAAACCTCCCTGACCTTCTTCGTAATTGATGCCATGTTTTACACATGGATACAGCTTGGATCTATTTTTAGAATAACTGCTTGTCATTAGGCTGATATGTCACATTTTAAAAAAATACGAGGTCTATAAAGGAGGTTGTCGTTTTCTTTACTGTAGGTTTACAGCAGGTGTTATATCAGGAGCCGTACATTAAATCTCCAGCAATGCTTCTTAGAGGAAGAGCTGGATGCCTGTCCCTGGTGTCATGCACAGTCCCCAGCCATAAAGGTTGCATTTAAAGTCGTCTTAACAGTAGCCTTTCTAAACTGTAAAATGTTGTTAGGTGCATTAGTGGATATGATTTATTTTATGCAGTTACCTGGTAATCGCTCACATTTTCACATATTTAATCACAAAGACAGAAAAGCCACAGAGACAGAGTCAAACTCGCAACCTTGGTGCTGCAAAAGAAGTTTTTACTACATTACAGTGCCATCCACTGTATGGTTAAACTGCTCTTTGACCTCATAATTACAGTGCTAGATGAAGGACAAAGACTGTATTCCCTTATGATTTAATATGACCGATTATATAAACATATAAAGGCACACAAATGGATATAGCATCACTGGAAGCAGGTCAACTAAATGAGCAGGGTACATTTTTAATCCCCCATAGACATCATAGACATAAAACCAAGACTAATCTATTTTCTATGGTTCTCTGTACCAAAGGTGACTCATCAACATGGCCAGAGTGAGAATAAAAGAAAGTTAAAATCTAACATTCATTATACAAAAATGCCAGGGCTTCTTTAGTTGAAATTAAACTAATTTTCTGACGTTGTGTGACTGTTGTACCTATTTTACCATTCGTGTCTTTGCTGAAGGATGAACTTCTGCAGCAAGATCATAACAAACATTACAGCACAATATTCCACCAAAGGATTCCTTTTCAGACAGTTCTCTTCATCGGGACTTGGCATCGCTTTGGTTCTACCCAACATGGCATGTTCTGTTCAAAGAACACTTTGAGAATACTTAAAAGACTGTTTCAAAGGCTCCGAATATATTCCTGGAATATATTTTAAAAATGTAACACTGTAATATATATATATGATTATTAAACATTATGTAACAGACACCTTTGACCAAGGCATTTTACAATGTTAGGTTTGTATATTTCAGTACTTACAAGGATTTTCCCATTTATACAGAAAGGTATTTTTTATTTTATTTTTTTTTTACTGGAACAATTCTGAGTAAGTTCCTTGCTAGAGGGTACTACCGAAAGAGCAGGGATTTGAACCAAGGTCCTTTGATTGCAAGGCAACACCACTAAACACTGTTACCTGCTGCATGTATGGGAATATGTCTGTGCAATATCTTTACCAGAAAAGCTATATATGCATATGTATCCATGTATCCCCAAGGTCATTCAGGTTATGAGAATTCAGAATTACAAGGACTTTTCTTTAATAACCCTACCTCAGTTTAAGGCATTTTGTTGCATTTAGGACAGCTGAATTTGGATTTCGAGGACCTCCCACATACATACATATATGAATATAGACATGCACAGATAGATACATACACAGACACATATTAACACACACACACACACACACACACACATTTTCAGAACCGCTTGTCCCATACAGGGTCACGGGGAACCGGAGCCTACCCGGCAACACAGGGCGTAAGGCCGGAGGGGGAGGGGACACACCCGGGACGGGACGCCAGTCCGCCGCAAGGCACCCCAAGCGGGACTCGAACCCCAGACCCACCAGAGAGTAGGACTGTGGTTCAACCCACTGTGCCATCGCACCCCCCATACATATTAACACGCTACTGGTAATTTAAAAATTGCCAGTTTACCTGAAACACATGTATTTGGACTGTTTTATGGAACCCGCACAAACACGGAAAGACATGGAGATATTTATTTGCAGGGGGTATTTATATGTTTATGTCTCTTTTATTTGTAATATTTTTATAAACATTTGTAGTATTACATGCGTTATTAATTTTGCATAAGCAAATATCTTGCAGCATATCCCATAAGCTTGATGTGGTGACAGTGATACACATGGGTTTTGCCTTTAAGCACAGTGTCAGCACTAGAGAGCCACACAGTGTTATAGCGCAATTAAAGAACGGAAATTGCCTTGATCTGTTGTTGTTATGACAACTAATGTTAAGTGATACATAGCTGGGTTTATAAACACTGTGTCCATTTTAATGGTTTGTTGATATTTAAGCATAAACAGGTATCGGTTTTGGGGCTCAGGGACGCATAATTGCAGCTAATGTTAATTACATATTTAAGCTATTAGAAATAACTTTATCAAGTGCTCTTCAGGAGCGCATTTCCTTTGTAAAGCGGCGGAAGACAATGTACACTATGTGCATATACAGACGCTCCTCGACTAACGATTGAGTTACGTTCCGATTAACCCATCGTAAGTGGAAAAATCGTAAGTCGAAAAAGAATACAGTACCGCACCACCGAACATCACAGCCTAGCTTATCTTAAACGTGCTCTGAACACTTACCATAGCCTACAGCTGGGCAAATTTCAGCAGCAGACACACATGGGCATTTGGTAGACTTGATTGGATGCGGAAACACATAATAAAAAATGCTTTCAACACAGTTTCAGTTGTTTACACTTGCGGTTGTTTACACGCATTGGCGTGATCGAGACAGGGACTGCGAGCGTAGTTGAGTAGATGCTGTGGCTCACTGTCATCGCCCAGCATCGGGAGAGAGTATCGTACCGCATATCGGAAGTGCGGGAAGAGATCGAAATTCAAAATTCGAAGTACTGATTCTACCGAATGCGTATTGCTATCGTACCGTCATAACTTCGAAAAATCATAAGTCGAAGCATTGTAAGTAGAGGAACATCTGTATACTGAATGGCACTCAGTTAGACTTTTAATGCGCTTAACAAATTGCAAACTGATGTTGTGATCTTCATAATAGCCAAATGGAGAAAAATTTCCCCCGTGCCCACAAAAGCTCAGCGAGAGGGCTCAAGCTGGTTTTTGTCTCCTTACCTGGGACAGCTCACTGCCGTCAACTAGCCCACTGCCGTCTGCATCAAAGTAGCTGAACATCCGGTCGACCAGCTGCTTCAACTGGGACATTTGGTCTCCATGGTCCTCCTCGGGGCCTTCTCTCATGAACCGATGGCTTTGCAGAGAGAGAACCTTGTTTTTCATCTTACGATAGTCACCTGCCTTGCATTTATCACCTAGGAGACAGCACAAAAAAAAGGATGATTGTTGATCTTTTTTAAATATATTTGAGCATATCTGATGGGGAAAGAATTTCAGTTCACTTTAAAAGAAATATTTTTCCCTGCATCTGTGGAACATCTCCAGATTAAAGTGCTTGTCTCTGGACACTGAGATGATAGTTCATGCCTTTGACCCTTCAACTGCTCCAAAATGCAGCAGCAGGGATTGTTACTGGCTCCAGGAAATGCTGTCATTTCACCCCAATTCTTCACTCTACATCCAGTGTCAGTCTGATTCAGATGTAATTTTAAGTTACTTTTCATCGCCTGCAAGGTGCTGAGGGGTGCAGCTCTGTCCTTGTCCATCTCCTCACCAATTACATGTCAAATCACGTTCTTTGTTTGCAAGACACCAATCTGCTTGCTGCTCCAGAAATCCATCTAAAAACGGTAGGTAGCAGAGCGTTCAGCTACAGGTCACCTAAACTACGGAACATGACTCTGGCTGCGGCTGCTGTGGAAGACACTGCCTCTGTCGATGTTTTAAAATCTAGAACAAAAACTCATTACTTCACTCTCTCTTTGCAAGTCGTTATCCATCGTTGCAGTGCTCACTGCTTGTTCTCTCTCTTTCTATCTCTCTAGTGCATCATGGCACATTTGGAAATACCAGATTTACATAAGAAGCCCATGGTGAAACCAATATTAAATATCCCTCTAGGTTCCACTCCATACCAGGAACTCATGACCACTCACTACGTTATTACCTGTTGCACTGATCTTCTAGCTATAGACATGCTGTATGTACAAAGATCCTCTGGACCCACAACAGACTGCCTAAGAAGGGTAGGTCACGGCTGGTACTTGAACCCCTTCTTCTTGTGTGGGAGTTTTTTTGTTTTCCTCTCCTCAATTGTTAGATGGCTTAATTGTGCAACTTAGCTACACATTATCACTCTTCAGCGCTCTGCGTCATTCTGCTGAGAAGAACACAGTATAAAAATAAATTGCTTCGAACTGAATATTGAAAATATTCAGGATACAGCCTGCTTACGTAAATTAAACCAGACTTTGTGTAGGAATAATATTACCTTTAACATTCTGTACATCTTTGTCAAGGAACCCTGCAGTGAAACAGTTTTTTTTTTTTTTTTTTTCTCACTGTATTATTTCTCAGAAGGCTAAATCTAACGTGAAGGAAATGGAAATCTGGAATTTAATTACAACACTTAACTGAACAAGAATGCTTCCTACGTAAACTGTGCACAGGTTCTAACAGGGTTCTGTTGTGTGAAATATTTGGCATGTCAACATGCGCAGCAAATTACATTTTAACTTGCCATTTCCTCTCTCTCAGCAAGTTGAATAATTTGCATCTGAGCAGCAAACAGATCAAATGTGACAAGCGTACATCTCACAGATAATTATTTTCCCAGCTATCTTATGACACAAAAGAGAGCATTTTGTACAGCTTCTGGGACAAAGTCAGTTGCGAAAAAAAGTATGAGCTAAAGGTTAGTGACTAGTAAAGTGTCTTCCGAAGATTCAGAGAATTAACAACGAGACTTTCTACCAAAGGTGTTGACGATAATTTCAAAAACAAGTGTTTACCATCTCTCATCTTTGTGAGAATACATATGCTTTTTACGATTATCTTCCCCAATTTCTTCCTGTTGTGGTAACAAATATTTATTTTTCAGCACCGTTGAACCTGCACGCATCACTGGAAGGAGGCTTGGCAGTGAGGAATATTTGTCTTAACAATCCAACGAAAGGAAAACAAATGAGACAAAAGGGCGACTCGCAGAACAACGCAGAGTTTCTGCTCTGCAAAGCAAAAGCACTTTCCTTCCTCTGAGTCCGGGACTTCGGCTGTCTCTGCGCTGAAGTCATCTTGACGGAAGCGTACCACGTTAAAACGTTTGAGTAAAAAGGAATTTTGCTACATATCACAAAGCGCCATCAATTTTGACAGTCCACAGTGATGGGAGGAAAAAAAAAGTTTGCTTCCTTAGAATCAGTAAAAGAAGAAGGCCTGGAACTAGAGCAAATTCATACCGGAGATGACGGATCTTACCAAGGCTTGCAAGGAAAATGTGCCTAATTTATAGCGTAATTACACACAATGCAGATATCGTGATTTCGTAAACGTTTAGCAGCTACCAGTTGCACTTCATTCCATAGTGTTCCTAGTTCAGGAGTTAGTTATTGTGAATTGTACTGTAGTAGTCATAGTACATTATTTTCTTTTATTTTTATTTTTATAAAGCACTCTTCTCACGCAGTGACACAGAGCACTTTAACACAGGCATACAGCAAGAAAAATTGATGCAAACAAACAAGACAGTCAACTAATGGCTACCATAATGAAGAACTTATTGTAGAGCTGCAAGTATACCTACTGGCCACCGGGGAAAGGAACAAAAACTCCCAACTGAAGGTTGAGGGAGAAAAAACCCCTGGGGGTCCACGGGCCAGTAGTTGCCCACCCCTCCTGGGCATTCTAGAAAGTAACAATTTGTAAGCCGGCGTGTAACAAGTAATAATGATAATGCTGGTAAATGGCATCTTGGATCCCCAGCTCGGCATGGAACGTCTCGATCGTCATGGCAGCATATGTAGTATATGTTGTCCTCTATGTCACACTGTGGACCAGGAGAAACGTTATGTCACCTCGAAGTACGTTCTGAGCATATTGTGGAAGTGACAATAAAGTTGACTTTGACTTGCCCACATCTGGGTGTAAATGCGGGTGGATCAGTTAAGGCCCCCTGCCAACTTTCGTCGAAACGTGCTGGTGCAACAATAGCGAGTGTTGCGCGCTCACGTAGCTGCGAGCGCATCAACGGATTCTCCGCCGCAGCTTCTGACTCGTGAGCCCACCACGCGGCACGTGCGCCACGCGTTGCCATGTCACGGCAGACAGGAGTGCAGACGCCCCACCCTCCCCCCCGCTCTCTCCCACCTCCACCGGCTCACACCATCTGCCACGAAAAATGAAAGATCCAACACACGCCACCGGGTCTTTCCTAATTGATTCTCAAGGTGCCATTTTCGGGAGTAACCGACGTTGCTGTATGTCGAGGCGAAAACCCCGATTCCATTTAATACCAGACAAATGTCTTGTCTCTTTTGATTATTCAAGCAAGAACGCTTCATCCCGCATGTGTTCGCTCTTCAGTCAAACGCAAAATGCAATGTCAAAAAGGAAACAGCTGCAGATTAGTACCACGGGATTGTCTGTCTTCCTTCCCCACTTGTCGTCCAAAGCAAAAGACACCGAAATGTAACTTGACCCTCATCGCAACTAATTTCACTTGAGAATTCAACTCCCTCCTGGCACTCTCGTAATATTTTTTGTTTGTTTGTTTCATTTTCAGTATGTTATTCTGCTCAGGTTTTTCATTTTCAGGTTGACAAATTAATTTAATGAATAATCAGTTTAGCTAGCAGGCAAACAAAATAGCTCCGCATATTTTATTGCCTGCAACGAAACTGTTTTGAGTTTTCAGTAAATTGTCAATACTTCTTCCTACCTTCCTTACTTTAATTAATACGCAGGAAGAACACCAGGAGCCTCTTTAATTCGGAATGTTAGATCCACAAGGAAAAAAAGAAAAACACAATTTTTTTTAAAAAAAACAAGATTTAATTATTGTTTTCCAGTTGAATGTGTTACATTTCCAAATGCTACATTTTTATTCATGGCAAGGTTGTCTTTGCCCAAGGGAAGAAGCAACTGATTTTTGTGCCCTCATCTGTTGAATCAAACATTTTGCAAGAGGTGTGAAACTGCAATGCATCTAATGATTTACATTAAAAATGAATTAGAATATGAGCTATTTCCAGTAACCTGTATTGCTTTAACTGTTATTCATAGTGCACCTGCATCTTGCATCATACAGCCGAAAGGTTTATTTTTTTTTTTAACTTTTCTTTCCAGCACAATTCTTGAAAAATGTCCGAAAGCAGCTATAAAATGTGGAGGTAGAAATTTATGAAAATGTGATTGAACTGATTTGTGAAAGAATTTTGCCACTTAGCATACCAGCAGAGAAACCAGAGTCATTCAAATACTAAAGTGAAAAGATTTAACAACACTGATATTTAATTAAAGATAGACATTTACATGTGAACACTGAGACCTCCATCCTAAACTATTAAGCAGCACTCTGCTACTTTTTTTTTGGTTTTGTTTTTATTGAGATTCAAGGATTCAAGGACAAGCATCTCAGTTTGCAAGGGTATTGAAAAAAATGTTGCATTTGAGTGACTAAAGTGATCTCCTTACCTTTCTAATGGTCACTTATGCATAACAAAGTTCGGCTTCAGCAGAAGGGGATATTTTTTGTTATGAAAAATGCATGTTGGTGGAATGCAACCTATTTACATCCTACTTCACAGTGATAATATTATTCTAATAAATAAACCCCCACACACACTGTCTGAAGCACTCGTCCCATACGGGGTCACGGGGAGCCGGAGCCTAACCTGGCAACACAGGGCGAAAGGCTGGAGGGGGAGGGGACACACCCAGGACAGGATGCCACTGTGTCACAAGGCACCTCAAGTGGGACTTGAACTCCAAACCACTGGAGAGCAGGACCCGGTCCAACCCACCGCGCTCCCGCGCCCCCCAATAAATAAATAAAAAATTTAAAAAAAGAAAAAACTTGCGCTTTCCTGGATAAAGAACCACAAGGGCTCAGAAATGATGAGCCAGATTTTTCAAGTTTGATTGACAAATATAACGTGCCTTGTAAAATTTTATTTCTGTGGTTCGGTCCTGTGATATGGCAAAATGTGTCATTTACCAGTGTTATACTGGAACCAGATTTACACTGTAACTCCAGTGCTGTATTTCCCTTAAGTGCAGAATTTCAGAGTTTTCAATATTTTAGTGAAGAATCAATTTCTGATATCGGCTGAAATTTCCCAGCCATGCTACTTTTTGACAAACAATGATCACTAAGTATTTTTTTCCCCCCCAATCAACATTTTAAGCATTCCATTTTAAGAAAAGAGGTCCCCGTCATCCGAAATTGATCCTATTCTCCCCTCTTCCAGACGGTAATTTATAATGCTGCATCCGTCCTTCCTGGTTACCCCCTTCCCATTCGAGTTGCGGTGTCTTATTTTATCGTTTTTATTTTTATGTTAACGATACCACCCAGGAAAATAAATAACACGGGCAGCGTGCAATCGACTTGCTGTTCCCCCAACCCCTCCCCACGCCCTGTTCCAGCATCCAGGCTGTACATCAAACTAGTGTGGCGTGACAAACCCAGCTACCCAAATCAGGGGTCACTGATTGCAATCTTAAAGACCAACTAGAGGTGTCAGTACAGTAACACCTGACTGGGCCACAAATGGATATCCTGGCTCAGAGCGGTGAAGTCTGCTCGGCTTCCCTTCAGCTGCTCACAAATCAACTCTGCTGCCCTTCTGGCCTCTCCTACCAACTGCTTTGCTAGTTAACAGGGAAACTGTGCATTGGCTTAATGCTGAAAATAAATATGAATTACTGATGCCTTCTGTAGCCGAGACTTTTATCCAACGCTGCTTACAAATGCGTTTATTTATACAGCAGGGGCAACCCAAGCTAAACACCTTGGAAACCAGGACCCCCCCTCTGGGACTCAGATTGACACCCTAGAGGATGCAAGGTGATGTACCCAAGCATTATGGCACCTGCACTCCAGGCATGTGATTTACTGGGGTAAACTGTGGTTACGCTCTGGATTTCTCACGCTTTGCCTATAACATGTTATTATCCAGCAATACATAATCTATTATTGTGCATGTTTTATGGCATTAGACTAATATCTCATTTCGATCCTGCTCGGCCTTCATCAATCTGCATCACGTCTCCTCTTACCAATCTCAAACTAAAATTCCAGTATGTAATATTGGGTGAAAAACAGAGAACTGACAAATCATGTGGGGCAGAACGCACTTGGAGGTTTTATTACAAACCTTTTAGATGTAAAATCAAAATATGAAACTGCAAGCAACATCACCACAGATAATCATATTTGCTAAAATAAAACAATCCTTTAACAGCACAAATAGGTATAATATGTATCAAAATATAAAAGGAGATGGCTTTAGTTTTAGGTTATCATTTGACATTTCTCTGTTTTGTTGGCATGGGGTGGCATGGGGGCGCAGCGGGCTTGGCTGTGTCCTGTGCTCTAGCAGGTCTGGGGTTTGAGTTCTGCGTGGGGTGCCTTGTGATGGACTGGTGTCCTGTCCTGGGTGTGTCCCCTCCCCCTTCGGCCCTACACCCTGCGTTGCCAGGTTGGGCTCTGGCTCGCCGCGACCCCACTTGGTACAAGTAACTTCAGCCAGTATGCGTGTGTGTGGTTGAACTGGGTTGCGTTGCGTTCGGACGTGACTCTGACACGGATGCATGTTGCTGTGATGTCTGGACACAGATGTCAAATATAATGACCCCACGTGCAGAGTGTATTTAAGTGCACAGCGCTAGCTGTAAGGGGTGTGGTGGCGCAGTGGGTTGGACCACAGTCCTACTCTCCGGTGGGTCTGGGGTTCAAGTCCTGCTTGGGGTGCCTTGCAACGGACTGGTGCCCTGTCCTGGGTGTGTCCCCTTCCCCCTCTGGCCTTATGCCCTGTGTTGCCGGGTAGGCTCTGGTTCCCTGCAACCCTGTATGGGACAAGCAGTTCTGAAAGTGTGTGTGTGTGTGTGTGTGTGTGTGTGTGTGTGTGTGTGTGTGTGTGTGTGTGTGTGTGTGTGTGCTAGCTGTAAAGTACAGTGTAGAGGGGAAATGATGAATGCAGGAAAAAGAGATGCATGGTGTATTCTCACAAAGGCAAAACACAAATCTGGGAGTGGGACTTGAATACAGGGGTGTGATGAAATACCAGAGTGGAACACTGGACAAGAGCGGAACACTGGACAAGAGCATAACAGGCAGGAGTAGATAGGACAAGCACTCAGCAATGGAACAGAAACACCTATGGAAGAGAACCAGGTAAGTGGAGCTCATGATGGAACACTGATTAAGACTCCACAATCCATCCTTGGTTGTTTACTCCTTTTATGCTTTACTAATCACCAGATTGTGAACAGGTGCATGGGTCGGGGTTGGTGGCACTGAGTGGCGCCTCCTCTGACCCCTAGGGGTATTGTCCCTGTGGGTCATCACAGGTTGCCTGTATGGGTGACTAATTATTACAGGAACCTTGAGACCTTCTGCTGAACCAAGTGGAGGTGAGATGTGAAGTGGAGGATTCACTACTGAGTGAGGGAGTAGTGACTCTGTAGTGACTCTTAAGCTACAGCAGCTGGTGGAGTAGTGACTGGAACTGCTGCCTTTAGGTGCAAACGTTGCAGGTTTGAATCCCAGCTCTAGTACCCTTAAGCAAGGTGCTCATCCTAAAATATATCCACTAAATTATCCATCTGTATAAATAATGTTAAGTTGCTTTGGAGAAAAGAAGCAGCAGAACTTACATTTATTTATATAGCAGATGCTTTTCTCCAACATGACTTCCAGTGAACTCTATATAGTGTTATCAGCCCACACACCTTGTTCACCGTGGTGACTTACACTGCCAGATACACTACTTACAGTGGGTCACTCATCCATACATCAGTGGAATACACACACACACACACACACACTCTTTCTGTCATTGACACTATGGGGGAACCTGAACAGCATGATTTTGGAGTATGGGAGGAAACCAGAGCACCCAGAGGAAGCCCACACAGAGAACATGCAAACTCCACACAGACTGAGCAGGGATCAAACCCATGTCCTCTCGCACCACCCAGGCGCTGTGAGGCAGCAGCATGACTCACTCTGCCACTGTGCCCCCCACCATGGAAGGAATGAATGGGTAGGGGTGAAACAGCGTAGTGACTCTAGCGGTAAGGACCGACACTCTGGTCAGGAAAGGCTAAGATATGACACCGAACTCAGGCATCCTAAAATGTACACCATACTCAGGCTCCCTTATTTCTGAGATCTAATTCATAGTGTTGTAGACCGTTCTTCATATGCCTCGGATTCCTGTCCAGTTTGTGTGGTGTTTTGCATTCTCCTTTCCCTTCTGCACTTCCCTTGCAGAATTTCACTGCTCTTTATCTGCCGTTGAACCAGAGTTAACCACTCGGCTCTGCTTTCTTTTGATCTCGAATCTGCCATCTTTCTGCTCTCAGTCTTGTCTGCGGAGGTCAGTGACCGCGCAAGGCTGTCTGCTACGCTTCTTTGTTCTTCCATTTCCAAATCACAACCTTTTCCCTCTGTGGCGCCAGCAGTGCTGAGATTCATTCTGGTTCCGTCAGCCTTGTTCACCATTAACCTTCTGTTGCCTGCCTAGGTTGGTTACCTTGCAATACCGTGTTCCCACTGCTTAACTGTTCCTCACTCAGGAAAAAAAAAAAAAAAAAACTAATTTTTATATAATTCTATAACTGCAGTTTATTCTTCGGTGGCTTTTGTATTCTGTTTTGTACACCGGAACCAAGGTTAGCGTTGAACTGTGGTATTCAGGAAACAGACAAAATGTAGAATTTATTTCTTTATACTCTTGATATACATGGTTATAATATGAATATAATTAGAAAATTACTATAAAAATAAAATTACTGTAATTACTACAGGGTGGCAGAGCGAGTAGCGCTGCTGTCTCACGGTGCCTCGGTGGTGCAAGAGGACGTGGGTTCGATCTGTGTGGAGTTTGCATGTTCTCCCTGTGTCTGTGTGGGTTTCCTCTGAGTGCTCTGGTTTCCTTCCACACTCCAAAGACATGCTGTTCAGGTTCAAATGTATCAGGAGCTCCAAGTGAAGTGAGATCTCAAAGGATCACTTCTCCACTCTCTGAATTTGGTAAATTGGTCGGGGGGCGGGGAGGCAATGCGGTTATTTTGTGTGTAAAAAAAAAAGCCGTAAAAAAGGGAACACGTGCAAAATGTATTTAGCTAAGAGTAACAGGGGAAAACAATCAGGAAAGAGGCGATCTCCATGAAAACGAAAAGTGTTCCTACAGCACTGCTGGAATCGTGATGTAAAAATAAAACGGAAAACTGTCAAAAGACACACTTTCTTGTATTGACAATGATCACAAGTACTGTCACGATTAAATCAATGTCAGTTAAGTGTTCTGTGATTAAAGATATTCCAGATTTCTGTGTTTGAGACGTGCTGCCGTTTGACGTGGTAATCAATCCCCCGTCATATTCTGGTTAAGAGGCTGTCAATGCCAAAATGTTATTAAAAAGGCTGAATCAGCATGTCATGCCAGTCTACCATATTGAAAAAGTACAGAAACGAATTATTCAACATATATTATGTTTGTACAAATGGAACCCATGTTACAGTTTTGATCTCAAGGTGATATTAGCAGAATCAGTGCTTCTATTTATGTTAATTCTTTAAAATTGTCCAGTATATCTGTCTATATATAACACTATATTTTGAGTTACTGTAAACATCAAAAAAACCTTAATTTTACAACTGTTCATACAATATTGAAATACAAAAACGTATCTGTTCCACTCAGCAAGAGGTAAATTCCATAGCCCTTGCACTGGATTATTTTGTATTTGCATTTAATTGTGTTGCACTGCAATAACCTTATTGACGCACAGAACATACAAAGTATTTTGATTGCTTGTCCCCAGACCAGTTGAACAAGGACATCGGGCTGTGAGCTTTGGCAGTTAGGTGAATATTGAATTCTCATTGATCAATGACTCCGTCCAGAATAAATCAAAGTCAGCCTGACACCGTGCGCCTAGAGGGAGGTGTTTACAGTACACAGCAATCACGAATTGTTTCCGTGGCAATGAAACATATGGAGACATTTTCCGCTTGGAAAATATGTCAACTGGGCATAAATTCGCACAGATTTCTGGGCGTGAAACGTACATGTACCATACATGTTGCATGTGTTTATGTGAATATTTTACATGCAACATTTTTCAAGAATATTACTTTTAGGCAGATTTGATAATTTTCTCCAATCAAGACTGCATATTTACATTTACATTACATTTATTCATTTATTCATTTGATATCCGGATATCAAATGAGTCTAGGATATCTACTCAGCATCTGTTCTCCTGCACTAAATGGGTCACCGCACTGCTAAAATAATGCACTCAAATATAATGTGTTTAAACGCAGCCAAGTAATGATTATGCAGTGCTGATTTTGTGGCGAGACCTTGAGTATGTCCCACTGCACTGCTGTACCAAGAGCAAACCAAGGCTCCTCATTAGATCCCAACTGGGAAATCATTAACTTTAATACCAGGGGGACCGAGCCTCCTTAGTCTCTGTGCTGCCATCGTAGAACATGGTGGTGTTTTACGTTTATTTCATTGCTGTGGCATACAGATGAAGTATGATGAAGAACGCTGCTGCCCAAGTTGTGTTTGACTTGCCAAAGAGTTCCCATGTACCTCCTCTACTCGTTTCTCTGCACCAGCTTCCAAAAGCTGCCCGGATCATGTTTAAGACCCTGGTTATGGCCTACAAATGTATCAGTGGAACTGCTCCCAGATATCTAGAAGAGTTCATCATTTGCTACACCCCAACCAGACTGCAGACTGTCACTCAGAACTGCTGAATCCCTGTCCACATTTAAAAAGGGTCTTTAAACTCACCTCTTCCAGACTCACTTCACCCAACATCTCTTAAGTTCATGTAAAGTGTAAATGTTCATGCACTAAAACCCTAAGATGATGCCAGATAAACCTTTACACAGCTACTCCTGTAATGTAATGTAAATGTTTATACACACACACATTTTCAGAACCGCTCATCCCATACGGGGTCACGGGGAACCGGAGCCTACCCGGTAACACAGGGCGTAAGGCCGGAGGGGGAGGGGACACACCCAGGACGGGACGCCAGTCCATCTCAAGGCACCCCAAGCGGGACTTGAACCCCAGACCCACCAGAGAGCAGGACTGTGGTCCAACCCACTGTGCCACCGCTCCCCCCCCCCGTAAATGTTTATATATATCAGAAAAAAAAAAAATATTAGGGAGGTGATCAGGATTTATTGATATCCTGATAAAGTTTTATGCAGCTACTCGTGTGATGAACACATTGTATCTCTTCCTGCTAATGTAATGAACACATTTTATTTTCTATGAGATGTTCGTTGCTTTGGAGAAAAGCGTCTGACAAATGAATACATGTACATGTAAATATAAAAACACCATACTGATTAAAATTAATGTGCTATGATCTTGTACATGTGTAGCTCTAAGTTAGGTGGCACTGGACATTTTCATATGACTAATAAATTCTACTGGGAGAAAGAAGTGCAGCTCACCTTGATTTGGAAGCAGTTACTCCATGCAGAAATGAAAAATTATCTGGTTTTACTACTTTTAAGTAAGCCATGAGTTGCGTCTCTTTCAAAACACATACAGTAAGTCGTTTATTTTCCCTGTTCGCTTTGAACAAAACAGTAGTCAGTGGTACTCACTTACATTTACATATTTACATTCCTGTTTCTGCTGGATCAATGATGCTTATTGCCGAGGTAAAAATCTTAAAGCTGTGAACTATTAAAGTACATCAGATGTGAATTTCTGCTTACATATGTAGTGCAACAAGTATAATAATGAAATAATAGATGGTAATATAATCATGTAGTAAATAATGAAGCATAGTATATATGGTATAATCTATAATGTGGTAAGTGTGTATACACTAAATATACTATTATGTGACATTTACCTTCATTTAGATGACACTGCTCACAATTATTTAGCCATTTATACAGCTGGGTAATTTCACTGGAGCAATTTAGTGCAAGTACCTTGCTCAAGAGCACTACATCCAGAGAGGGGATCAAACCTGTGACCTTCAGATCCAAAGGCAGCAGCTTTAATCACTACATTACCAGCTGTCCTTGTGCATATATGTATGTGTGGGTGTTGAAAAAATGTATATAATGCGTTGTGATGAAATTTAATGGTAAAGTGATTAGCGCTGCTGTCGAACAGCGCCTGGGTGGTGCGAGAGGGCATGGGTTTGATCTCCATTCAGTCTGTGTGGAGTTCACATGTTGTCTGCATGGCTTTCCTCCAGGTGCTCTGGTTTCCTCCCACAATCCAAAGACATGCTGTTCAGGTTCCCCCATAGTGTGTGAGTGACAGAGAGAGAGAGTGTGTTCCACTGATGTATGGATGAGTGACCCAGTGTAAGTAGTGTATCTAGCAGTGTAAGTAACCACGGTGAATAAGGTGTGTGGGCTCATAACACTACACAGAGTTCACTGGAAGCTACTTTGGAGAAAAGGGTCTGCTAAATAAATAAATGTAAATGTAGTTGGACACAGTGAGCCCAGTACTGTTGATTACCTTCCACCGCTGCATGCGTGCATAGTCTTTACTGACTATGAGCCAAAATCACTGAGGCACGTGCTGTTCATCTGCTCTGCTTACAGGCAAAGTCCTATTTCAGTGCAACTGCCACAGGTCAGTAGCAATGTGGTTTAAATAAATAAAATCTATTAAACCATAGAAGGCAAAGCTCCCAAATGATCATTCACACCTAAGTCCACCTCAGTTTTTGTATAAATGTCAGCTTTGCAATATCATCTCAGAATTACTAAAAATATCTACAGAAAACATGAAAGTGTCAATGAAGCAGAAGCAGGAGTCTAATTCCAACTGGTTTATGCTAATTGCCATAAATAATAATCATTTATTATGTCATCAATAAATATCATTCATTGGATATTCTTGGATACTTGGATATACACTTTCACATTAAGTGTGACTGGGGGGGGGGGCGGTGGCGCAGCGGGCTTGGCCATGTCCCACTCCCTGGCAGGTCCAGGGCTCGAGCCCTGCTTGGGGCGCCTTGCGACGGACTGGCATCCCGCCCTGGCTGTGCTCCCCCCCCCCAGCCTTGCAGCAGTTTGCCGCGACCCCGCCTGAGACAAGCGGCTTCAGCCAGTGCGTGTGATTAAGTATGACTCAAAATATTACATAACGGTGCCACGCATTTCCAAGCTGAAAACAATACTTGACAGAATATTGTGACAATTATGGGATGAACAGCTTAATGCTGTAAATCAGTGATATTTCACTTTTCGAAGCTTAAATGATATGTCCGACAGGCTGCCAGTGAGACCACGCCCCTGCAACCCTCTGTGGGAGTCACACATGAATGCAGCCAATTGCAAGCTTTTTAATGATACTTTGGCAATTGTAGACATGTACCTCAGTGGGGTGTGTACCAGGTTTTTTGGAAAGTAATTATGTTTCCTTTTTTTAACTGATCTGTTATGAATAATGCCACAACATCAAGTTCTTACACATCTGATCCTTCCAGGGTCAGCTGTACATTTACCTTTATCTATTTAGCAGATGCTTTTCTCCCAAGTGACTTCCAATGAACTCTATGTAGTGCTATCAGCCCACACACCTTATTCACCATGGTGACTTACACTGGGTCACTCATCCATACATCAGTGGAACACACTCTCTGTCACTCATACCCTGTGGGGGAACCTGAACAGCATGTCTTTGGAGTGTGGGAGGAAACCAGAGCACCCCAAGGGAACACATGCAGACAACATGCAAACTCCACACAGACTGAGTGGAGATCGAACCCATGTCCTCTCGCACCACCCAGGCACCGTGAGACAGCAGTGCTACTCGCTGTGCCACCCATCCTCCCATACACTCCACCTACCCATCCAACTCCCAATCCAACCCCCCATCTATCTTACCCAAGTGAGAGTGTAGCAATCTGCAGGATACGATAGGAAACAGAGGGTGTAAAGCAGAGTACACCGCAATGCCAGACGGAATTCCAGCCCATTGCAGGGCGCACGAGAATTCGCTCAGACATTGACACTAAAGTGCAATTTAGACTCACCAAATCCCCTGAACAGTATGTCTTTTGGAACATGTGGGGAAATCCATGCTGGAGCACTGAATGAAAACACCACCATGAAGACCTACAACCACAAACCCCCAATCCATTTTTTTTCTATTAAAATCCAGCAACACGTTCAGCCTTTACTCAGCGATCTTCATCAGCACTGTACAGTCCATCATCCGTATGGTTTCCTCTCTGACAGAAAGTCCTAAATATTTCATTACCATTATTTTGTGTTTTCTTAGAGGCACATGAGAAGAGGCACCGTATGTGTCACACATACTAATGACAGGATATGTCCAAAGGCTTTTTCTGAAATATTGATACCTCCTCTTAATCCCCTTGACCACAATACGGCTTTTAATTTCCACATATTCCGAAGTATTTCATCATCGCCAAGTGATTTAACACACTGGCGTCCTGGTGTATTTTCAAACAGCTTCATATCCAATGAGCCCAACAAACTGATATTGCTCTTGGCATTGCAAATCAATATTTCTAATTAATTTGAATTATGAATATAGTGTGCTCCAGAATTCCCAAAGAAGCTCTCACTTCCACACTTTCAAAACACGTAAGCGAGTCTCGTGAAAAGAGTCGACTTAACAGGAACCTTTAATATCCATTTTAATGACCATATACTGCAAATTTTGTTATTGTTTCGTTACTCAGCCGATGCTTTTAACGAGATCGTCTATTCAAGCAAATTGGGATTTAAATGCTGCTATACAAGTTAAGTACCTTACACAAAGGTAATAAAAGATTACCTTTCCTGCATTTTGAACAGGTAACCCTCAGGTTAAATATTTATGTCTTTAACCACTTCCTAACCCAATGTGTCGGCTGGAAGTTGTATTGGATAACTGTCACCTGACAGGTCACTAAAGACCCCGGGCAACCGTGGCATATAAGCCATTATTGAATAACTATCTTACATAAATGCATTTCTGCATACATATTAGGCTAGATGACGCTACTGGTATCATCTTACAAGTTTTTAAACCGAACCAGTAAGGTGTCAGAAGAGCAGGCTCCATAATAAGTGAAAGGATGAATTTTCTTGACTGCAGATGTCAATTCTGAGTGGATTAAACACAAAATACACGGTTTAATAAAATCCAGCATAATAGGACAAATATTGACTTTTTTTTTTTTTTTTCACATTTTGTGTTAGACTTTGCAGAGTCTTCTCCTACTTTTTTAATAAGTAAATAATAATATTGTCGTCCACTGGACTGTCAGATCGTTCCAGTATCTGGTCACCCAAGGTCCTGTCATGCACAGATGAACTATATGTCTCTTTTGGGGATTTGGGGGACCAGTGAATCATATCGCAGCAGTAGACTGTACTCAAGTGCCATGCACTGAAGCTGAACCATGGCTTAGCGATCAGCTGCAGATGACGGTCAGCAGATGTGAGGTGGCATTAAGAAAGATGGACAGACTACCTTGCATTGCCTCTCTCCCCTATTCAGTCTTTGTGCAGAATTCACTTGAGTAGGGGACAGATTTGGGAGACTTAAAATGTGAAGTGCATAGGCCA
Organism: Scleropages formosus; assembly: GCF_900964775.1. NCBI lineage: Eukaryota > Metazoa > Chordata > Actinopteri > Osteoglossiformes > Osteoglossidae > Scleropages > Scleropages formosus. Next base: position 5,732,233 of record NC_041810.1, on the reverse strand, counting down.
AGACGGCCTGCGAGCCTCGCCAAGATGCAGAGACAGTTGAGACAATACAGGTGAACATGTCACAGTAAGTGCTGCCAACCTGAATAAATGCTGCACATCTGTTCTGACCAGACAGTGTGTAGATGCCAAAAAAGAGAGCTTGAACCGAGTGACTTCTCAAAGATTGTATCCGTTGTCTTGCAAAGACATACCTGATTTTACTTTGCGTTCACATTTATTCATTCGTGCTCACACTTTTCTCCAAAGCAACTTACAATATTAAGATTACAATTATTTACCCATTTATACAGCTAGGTATATTTTTAATGTAGCAATTTTAGGGAAAGTACTTTGCTCAAAGATGCTGCACCCAGTTGGGGGAAATCAAACCTACAACCTTTGGGTCCAATGGCAGCAGCACTAACTACTACACTACCAGCTGCCCCACTTATATGCTCATGTGTGATTCTAAAGTACAGTTAGTTTGTTACTTTCCAGCTTATGAACCAATGTTCATCACACGAGTAGCTGCATAAAATTTTATCAGAATATTCCTGATCACATTCTTAGTAATTTTTTTTTTTAATATATAAACATTTACATTACATTACAGGAGTAGCTGTGTAAAGGTTTATCCGGACATGATGTTAAAATTCTACTGCATGAATATTTATATCTTACATGAACTTAAGATGAACTTAAATGTGGACAGAGATTCAGCAGTTCTGAGTGAGAGGGGGAGGTCATTCCACCACAATGGAGTCAGAACCGAGAACCTCCATGCTTTACTTTTCATGGATGGGACCACCAAGTAGGCAGGTGCGGAAGAGTGTAGCAGTCTGGTTGGGGTGTAACGGATGATCAAGTCCTGTAGATATTATTATTATTATTATTATTATTATTATTATTATTATTTTTTTTTTATAGAGCGCTCTTCTCACACAGTGACACAGAGCACTTTAACACAGGCATACAGCAAGAAAAATTGATACAAACAAAGAAGACAGCGTCAGACAGGTATCAGCGTCCAAATAGACTAGTTAACATGAGACCCTTTCGCTTGTTGCTAAAAAAAACATGTGTGCCTACTTGAGTAGTTACTGCAATGTGTTACTGTGTTTTCAATGAGTACTTAATTCAGTGCTGTATTCTGAATGGCTCTGTCATGACCAACACTGTACTGCTCTTACAGATAATTTTTTCCCTTCTATTCAATATTTGGCACCCACAGAAAACACTTGGCATATAACAGCCAGCATATTTCAGTTAAGAAGTGACACATTGAAATCCTGTTGTGCTGCATTTACATACATTAATTCACTTAGGTGATGCTCCTTTCCAAAGCAACTTACCCTATTAAGGTACTTACAATTATTTACCCATTTATATAGCTGGGTAATTTTACTAGAGCAATGCAGGGTAAGGGCTTTGCTCAAGGGTACTACAGCCAGTGGTGTGAGAATCACACTTACAACCTTTGAGTCCAAAGGGAGTCACACTAACCACTACACTACCAGCTATCCCATAAATGTATAAACCCATAAAAACCCTTAAAACTAGTTTGTGCAGATAGTTCTTCAAACACCTGTGTGAAACATTTACAGTATAATGCGTTACATGGCAGAACCTATTCTACAGCTTTGGAATGATTAAGAACAAGAGCTGTATAATTGGCTGTGATTGTTAATAACCTGTTTTCAACGATTGCCTTGCTGGGTGTCATTTATTAAATACAGCCTGGAAATGCAAAGGACACAGCATGTGGCAACAAAAATTTAAAGCTGGACTGTAGACACTGATTGAGATTATACTCACAAAATTAATAGTATGTCTAAGACATGATTGCATGACATAAAGATACGTTATCAGCTAGATCAGGGACCAATTTATAAATCTGGATGTTTTGTATAAGAAAAACAAAACTGATTTAGGTTAAGTATCTGACCCAAGGCAGCAACATCACGACTGCCCTGTGGACTTGAACCTACACCCTTCTAATGTACGTGGTCACCTGATTACAAACATCAGTGGAGTTGGTCTTCCTGGAACTGTACACGCACACAGCCTGAAACTGCTTGTCCCAAATCGGGTCGTGGTGAACCGGAGCCGAACCCAGCAACACAGGACGCAAGGCTGGAGGGGGTTGGAGGGCACACCCAGGACGGCACCCCACGCAGGACTCAAACCCCAGACCCAATCTGGAACTGCAGTTCTGTGTTAAAAGACCATGACAAATGTAGGTCCTATCAGTTTAGGTTCTAAACTCTATTGCCCGTCAGTGTGCCATTGAGGACAGAGATTTAAGAAGTAAAAAAGCTGTATTGTTCATTGGTTACAAAGTGGTGCAGATGCTTACAACAGATGGTGACAATTTATTGACTCTCCTGCAACTCACTCACTAACAAATAGGACTTGTATGAAATTATCATATGAATAATGTGTGGAATTGTATGAAGTTTAGGGTAGCGGAGTGGTTAGCACTAGTGCCTTTGGATGTGAAAGGTTGCATGTTTGATGCCCACCTCTGACTGTAGTGCAATTAAGCAACGTCCTTATCCTAAATTACTCTGTAAAATTACCCAGCTGTATAAGTGGGTAAACAATTGTAAGTTGCTTTGGAGAAAAGCATCTACCCAGTGGATAAATGTAAATTATGTGCACATGTGATACTTCGGCAAAATAGCTACACAAATCATATACAGGTGGGCCCCGATTTATGATGGGGTTACGTTCTGCGAAACAGGTCGTAAGTCAAAAATGCTTTTAATACACCTAATACGCACCTCTGTGTGACAGACTGGGAGATGTGCATCGTGGCTGCTGCCCAGCATCGCGAATGATTATCGAACCGCGTATCGCTTGCCTGGGAAAAAAATCTAAATTCAAAATTCAAAGTACGGTTTCTATTGAATGTCTATGGTCGGCTCACCATCATAAAGTTGAAAAAAATCGCAAGTCGAACCATCGTAAATCGGGGTCCGCCTGTATTTAGTTGACACTTTTCCCTAAAGCAACTCAATGTTACACTACTTACACCTATTTACCCACTTGCACAGCTGAGTTATTTCTACCAGAGCGAGTCAGGATAAGTGCCTTACTCTCGAGAACTAGAGCAGGTGGCGGGATTTGAACCTCGGTCCTTCCAGGACAAGGCGGAAGTAATAAAGTTAGTAATAAACTATCAGACAAATGCTACAGAAACATAATAATGATGATAATTTTTTATTGTATTTATTTTCATTGTTGGGGGAATGTGATGTGAATTTGATGTTAGAAGCCGCTCATTAAAAGCGGCAATGAAAGAGATGTCTGAGACTGCTGAGAAGGCAAGTCAGCGGCTGTGAATGAGAAGAGAGCAGGGTGGTTGGGGTCACAGGTAGGAAGGAGGTGTGTTCAATTAGAGGCAGGTGACTGGTAATGGGAGGGGCAGCTGGTGGTAATTAAGGAGGTGTGTTCTTGTTAATTATGGTAGTTTAAATTTGTGAAGTGTTTGCTGGTGGGTATGAAGGCTGTCCATGATGGTTTGAGTTTGTGAAGGTGGTGTGTTTGCAGGTATGTATGGTGCTGTGCGTTAATTGGGGGGTAGCTGCATGTGTGTTGTGGTATTTGTTGAGGGTGAAGGATATCTAACATATTGGGGTGGGGGCCAGACTGTTGAGCCTTCTGGAAGTGTCATGGGCTTAATTCAGTGAAACACTGACAAAGGGAGGTGCCAACTTGACAACTTCAATGAAACACCCATGTTGGTACCCTGTGGTTGCGTTGGTTAGGGAGGGATGTTAAGCTTCTTGATCTTGAGTCAAGGAGCCATATCTTGAATGTTATTCTCCGTGGCTTCATGGTGAGGTCGGTTGGACTGGGTCCTTATGTACAGCCATTGTAATATATGCATGGGGTATAACATCTTGTCCTGTTCATCTTGAATGCATTTGATTTTTAAAATGTTTAACACTGACACAGCTGGAAAAAGGTACTGCAACTGATCCAGTGCTGATGGCCATACAGGTTGGTTGGTTAAACTCATGTGAAGTGTGAAATATTCCATAAAATTTGTAAGGATGAACCAAGGCTATACACCTAATGCTCACAAACAACCACTAAATTGTTTTGCTTTCCCCTGTACGTTACCGCACTTCGAAGGCCCGTTAGCAGAAGATGCAGGCCTACAGAAATTGCCTGGCGAGCAATGTACTATAAGCACTCCATCCTGATGGAGTGTGATAGTGGCTGCAGTACGAGTGATGATACACAAAGGAACTGGTGAGCGATTTGTACAACTCTAATTGTTCTCAGGTTCTCTGTACAGTTTCTTACATGTCAATTCTCACATTAAATATGGGTCACAATTTGATCATTAAACACTAAGGTGTTAGTGAGTTGATCATAATTATTAAACATACATGCACAGGTGATGACTCCAGCGTGGGCCATCCTACACTGATCTCTTTCCTATGTCACTGTGAAGTGCACTAGATCATGAGTTCACATCATTAACCACTATGTTCCCTGCTTTTCTTTTTCTGCCCAGCAGAAGTTGTGCTATTAATAAAAATAATTTTTCCAGTGCCCATACTTATCAAAATAGCTATACCTAAAAGGTTTAAATTCAGTTGATAGAGGGCAAATAAATGCTTCTAATTTGAGAGAACACTTTCCCAGTAAGATGTGGTTTCTATGGCAATGATAAAATATCATTTTACTTATTCATCTCCAATGATTTGCCACTACATTAAACCATTTATTCCTCCTCTGAGGCATATGATGAATAAACGTCTGCGAAGCGCCAGTTCTAACAAAGGCGCAGCACTTCGTAGGTAATCATCTGGGGTTGACACCAATTTCCCTCTAATGCAAGTGTGAGCGGTCTTTACACATAGTCTTGGCATACACAATACCATCCTTCCTGTAATTAACATCCCAGCTGGAAGCGTTGGCACCAATTGGCATCTCTTTTTATGTCATATCTGGAGATTACCACTTATGAAAGTAAATTGCATGTCAAGTTCAACATTTATTCAGGCAGCTACAACAGTGTAGAAGTTCTGGGCATGATGGTCTGCAGTTGGTGTATCAATATTTCATTACCTCTGAACTGCAGCACCTCTCAAAATAAGGTGCCGTCATAAAACATATAGACCCCTCTATTTTTCAACACTTTCGTTGTAGACTTTTTTTCAAAATGGATCGAAGTAATTTTTTTTTTTTTTTTTGCGTTCCATCAACACAGTAGTGTCATAATAAAGGGTATGAATACATATTCAAGTTAAATTTGCAAAAATCTAAACATGTTTCCGCTTTGTCATTATGGGCTATTGTGTCTCGACTGATGGCAAAAAGGATCAGTTAAATCCATTGGAAATAAACGCAACAAGAGTGTGGGGTTGGCAGGTGGTGGAGTTGAAGGGTCTGAATACTTTCTATGATCTGGGCCGTCTCATTTACAGCAAGCTTTCTTAACCTCCCTAATTAGCGAAACACTAATGTCAATATTATAAAGGACATCTTTTGGTAACCCTTTTTGGAATGAATGAGGATTCAGATCTTTTTAACCCCTTGTTGAAAGATTCTCTAGCTCTTGCTGATCTATGAAACGCAGTTGTCGGGGAACATTTTCTATGCTGTTATGAAAGTCGACTTGATGTCACAAACACTTGTGAGGAACAGCACACCTCTTCCTGTTAAGATGATAGACCAGCAGAAATTTGCCTGAATTCGAACATACTGAGTATCCAGAGAGCGACTCGGAAAGCAATTGAAAATCACGGTTGACTTGTGCAGCATTATACTTTGCATTATTTTGCATGTTCGCAAAGCCTGGTTGAGCTTCAAAAGTCTGTAAAAGATTTCGTTCGGAACGTAACAGGCAACAGCAGTAAATTGATCAAACAAATCAGTTGAGCTACTATTGTATAGATGCACATGTGGCTTTTCTCATCTATGCTTTCCCTCAAGCTTAGACTTTGAATCTCTTCTTTCATAGCCAACCCATTCCAAATTACACCAACTGACCAAGTCAGGTTTCAGGTTTTTTTTTTTTTTTTTTTCTGTAAGTCTTTCGTGCTGGAAATGTTAATCACAAAATCTCATTAGATTGAGATGAATTATTGGGGGACCAATGCATGGTGTATTATGCAATTAGCATTTTGCTGTATATCTCTTCTGGATCAGTATAACCCTCAATACCTTAACTTGCTCAGTAAGTTCCCTGCAATGTCAATATCCCATGATGCCTTTCTTTTCCTCTGTCTCCCTCCCTCCCCATTAAAAACAATTTGTCTTGACAACTGACTCATGTTAGTGATAAAAGGATGCTCCAGCTGCATAACAAGTGACTGTTTAGCATTCCAGAATTTGACAGTTAATTGTCTTCTGTTATGTATATCGATTCCTGATAAAAGTGCTGACTAACACCTGTCACTTCCACCTAGGAGTGGATAAGCAATTGTACGGAGTTTAATTTCCAGTCAGATTTAATGCTGAATCCAAAGACAAGTGGGAAAGGATAGGCTATACATTGCACATCTCTAATGAGAATGCAGAGTACACATACTTACAGCAATATTTTCTAACATCTACAAATGAGTAAATCAATCCTTGCAGCAGGCAAACCCCTTATTTTGATATTCTCAATTAACTTGCAAAATTTTTTAGCTTGTTGCTTAAATTGTTTCAAAATAATAAAGATGAGGGCATATTAAAATGAAGCTGAAACCATCGACAATTATTGAGCAGTTTGCTAGTCTAAATGCATGTAATTTGCCACTTAAAACAATTGTCACCTGGTTACATAACACTCATCTTGTATTTCGGTACGTGCACAACATAACACTCAAAACACAAACAATTTGAGTCTGCTGTTTCGCTAGTAAACACGGCATATTGCGTTCAGTAATATTACTGATGACAATTCTAAGGCAGGTATTAGGCCTGGAAGCTCCAGTGTTTTTGAGTTAAAGAAATACTTTAACCACTGGCAGTTTTGCGTGTTACAATAAACATAAAATGAATAAATGTAGAGAAGCTGGCTCATCAAATTTCAGTATGTTCCTATAGCAATTACCAAACCAAGCACAAAATTAACATTTTTGTATAAGTATTACATTACAGTGCTAATTAAATAATTACAAATGGATGTGATTTTCTCATTTCAGTGTCAAACATATTATTTATAACCTTTGATTAGCAGTGACATGAATCCCTAAAAGTGTGTGAACCCCTCATCCTTTAGTTTTACTGTGAAATATTAATTTAATGAGATGCAGCCTTTCTCATGCCATAGTAGGTGTGTAATGACCAGTTCCATATGTTGCTTTAGAGAAAATCATGTATAGTAGCAACATGGAAGTAATGCAGGTGTAAAAAGTGACCAAGTTACATTGGTTAAACTAATCAGGTGAATCATAAAATTATAGTACAATCATCATCAAGTCCAAGATTTAACATTGACTTGTATTTTTTTATACAACAATAATGACCATCTCTATAGGGTTCACATACTTTCAAGCAGCTCTGTATGTTACTTAACTTTCAGCCTATTTATACTTTAAGGTATTATTACTGTATCAATTTATGGTACGTAGCCTGATCAATGGTACAACAGCAGCAGCAACAGGATTCAAATCAGCAACCTTCCAAGTGGAAGGCAATAGGCCGGACCACTGCTCCATGCACTGGGCCCATGGATGAATAGTGTTGAATCACACGTCATGCACATTCTAAACAGTCTATGTTGGAGCCTGTAGAGCAATCAGAGCCAAGCATTCACTTTACTCATATTTATAGTATTGTGACATGGCACACATCCAGTGCACCTGAACAATATAGCTGCTGGAAAATTCCCTGGAACTGTTTCATGATCGTCTGTTTGAGTGTTGGTATGACTTGGGCTAACCCCCAACACTGAGCCATATTTTAGCGTGTGAGACTTTATTTCTTTTGATTGCTGAACAGTTTGATAGTAACCTTCGGTAAACTACACAACAATGCAAGCGCTTTTCTGTTATCCCTTCCATCCCTTCCTTGCTTACATAAAAAGCAGGACGATCAGTAGCATAGTGGTTAGTTACTGCCTTTGGATCCAAAAATCAAAGGTTCAATCTCCAACTGCAGTACCCTTGAGCAAGGCACTTGTCCTAAATTGTCTGAGGAAAATTACCCAGCTCAATAAATGATTAAATAACTATTGATAGCTTAATGCTGTAAGTTTCTTTAGTGAAAAGTGTTGGCTAAATGAATAAATGTAAATGGGAAACTGAAGCGTACACGGGTGGAACCATAAATTTCCTTAAGGATTTGCCGATAAAATGACATGATTTCCCCGCGCAAACAGCAAATGAAAGTAACTGCGTGATGCACTGTACCTGCAGAGACATTATTTCAAGGCTTTGTCAATTTTTTAATTATATTTGGATTTTCCTATGCAGCTGGTTGTGATTCAGGTGCACATCAGGTTCATTTTCGTTGGCTTTATACGCAGCCGGAGCAACGTGACTACGTTACTCCTGTTTGGGTCGGTAGAGACGAAAGAACAAAGCTTTCAAAGGTCATGAATATTTAAAAGCCGAATTTAATTGGCAGAGATCAACAGGTGGCCGAGCGCTCCGACTTGTCGCCATCCGCCATGAGATTAATTGCACACCATTTGTGCTCAAGAGATGTCTCTGCACCGGCTCGTTTTGAACCAAGAAAGCCTGTTTCAAGAAATGACACCAAAAAGCTGCTTCCAATTTGATTTCTATAAAACAGTCAGACATTATTAACACCCTTCAGCTGTGCTTCTTGATTGCACCTCAGCTCGACAATGGAAGAAAGCCTTCGGGGGGAAGTGTTGTCACTTAACGAAACTCACGAAAATCACAAGTTTCGTTCCAAACAATGGAAACCAATTATTGATCCAGGCACGTATTGGCTGATCGTAATGAAATGCGTTTCGTGATATTCTCATCATGCAGATGTACATTTCTTCTACAGCAAACGTGGTGGTTTCTCAGCAAGACTGCTGAAAGCAAAAGTAGAACCTATGTGATAAGTGCTTACTAGTCCTTTAATTTGATTTATATAAAATATAAAGGATTAATTTTATTTAATTCTTTATAGCAGTTAAAATTGTTTTAGCCATAGTATCGAGCACAAGTAAAAAGTAGTACTTGTAGTTACAAAGCAGGGTCATCTGACATTTTTGGCCAATAGTAATGGTTCAGGAGTCACACAAAAATCAATTTTATTTTTAAAAAATGTATTTGATTTTATTTAGGTGTAGTGTGAATTTGTGTCCCACTATAACTGAATTACCATGTGATTCAATAAAATTTAAAGTATTTATGGTAGCTTCAGTACAGATTCGTCATTCTGCAAGTCTTATGTGCCACATTACATGAAGTCGGGCCACGTGCTGGATGCCCCTTGTTCAGAGAATAGATGATTGGGAAAAAGCTACCTTTTGATTGGTATGGTTTCATTACTGAATTTAGTGTTTTAAACACGGTTACAAGAGTCCCTTCTAAAGACATGACAATACATGTTACCTAAGAGCTGATGAGTTGGCCTTCAGAATTATTTGTTCTTGTTTAAAAGTTTAGCGTTGCATACACACACATTGACTGAAACCGCTTGTCCCAAGCGAGGTCGCGGTGAACCGGAGCCTAACCTGGCAACACAGGGCGCAGGGCTGGAGGGGACACACCCAGGACGGGATGTCAGTCCATCGCAAAGCACCCCAGCAGGACTCGAACCCCAGACACACCATCAAAAAGCAGGACCCAGCCAAACCCGCTACGACCCCACCAGGACAAGTGGTTGCTTACGATGGATGTTACTAAGCTATAATAAACTTCCTAGTTTATTAAGAGCATTATTTTTGGAAGCATTACTCACTTTACAGCTTTTTCCCCCAAGTGCCTAAAACTTTTTTTCACAGTACTGTAATTCAGTTTGTACTCAGTCTAGGCACTAACATGAAAGTATGCAAGTAACCTGGAGAATTCATTTACAATAAATCAAACATATTTCCAGTAGTGTTAAAGAGCGGTTCGTGTTAAAACTTCAAACTGACAATGAAGTCCGTAATTTTTAATTAAAAATTTTACTCCATAATTTATGAAGTCAGCTCTGGAGTCGCAGTCGGAAGCAATTATTGGGTTACTGGAGTTGGAGTCCAGGATTTTGTGTATGGACTTCACAGCCCTGGCAGTCAGTCTGTCCGAAGTCAGACATGCATCACGCATCACAAACACCGCAGCTGTATAATCGAGACACGTTACCTGAACGGCATTTACTATAAAGTCGAAACCTGTAGTAAGGAGACAATCATTACCCACTTCCATACCCTCCCTTAACATGAAAACCATGCAAGTGATCGCAGTGAGTCGAAACCAACTCAAGGGCACTTATTGTACCCTACCTTATCCTACCCAATGGACAGATTCTCACGCAGAGTCTTCCCTTTAAGCCCTTAAAGCATCCCCCCAGACTACCGGTCCATCCCCCACCGAGCCTCACGCTCTGAAGTTTGCTCACCGCTGTAAAAGCAATCCTCGTTGTGCAGGACGGTGATCCTCTGGCGCTTCAGGCAAGCCGCACGGTGGAGCTGGCAGTGGTTTTCGTAGAGCGCTCCATCCGACCCGCATGCTGGTTTGTAGCGGGGTTTGCATCTGTCCAAACACTTACATGCCCCCAGGCCGCTCTCGGGGTCAATGACACAGTGTCGCCCTAGGCCACAGTACTTATTCTCACAAGACCCCAAGAACCTGCCGGGCTCCCAAAACCCTGAGAACAGACAAGAAAAGAAGAACCATGAAGCAGCTTAATATTTACATTTATTCATTTTGCCGACACATTTCTCCAAAGTGACTTAACACCAAGGTTGCAATTTACCCATTTATACTGGTGAGTAATTTTATTGGAGCAAATTTAGGGTAAGTACCTTGCTCAAGGGTACTACAGCCAGAGGTTGGGATTGAAGCGGCAACCTTTAGATCCCCTGGCTAATATAGTGTGATGGGTTTTTATTTACAGACATAACATCTGTTCTTTGTGCCATTACAGGAATTTATTCATGCATTAACATTATCTGTAATAGTCAGTGTACCTTCACAGGATTTTTATTTACACATCATCCAGACATCAATGAACGTTTACTCGGTTTTACATTGTATGGTCAATAAGTTGCAAACTATGTAATGGTGTAACAGCTCTAATGCAACCATAGCGTCACACAGAGGACGGTCTTAGAACTTGCTGACTGCACCATGTATTTACGCAGCATTATCACCCGTACACTGTGTACCTCATTGGATCATTGCCCACTTTAATATACACCAGGGCACCGTTATTTGTGTAACGTGATGAGAAACATTTGTTTTAAGATACTTTATTGTCATTATATGCAATACAATGGAATTTTGTGTGGCAGCTCTCAGAACAGCAGCAGAAAGAAGACATAAATAAGAATTAGATTAACATATTATTATTCATGAATTTATCTTGTATGAAAGTATTTGTCCTTTTATTGATCCATTTCTGGGCACAGTTTTCTGAGCAAACGACTTGAGAATACTTGGGACGGGGCGCGGGACAAAACACACTTTGAAGCAGTCAAAGTCACTTTCTTGAGCTGGAAGGCATCCAGCCTCTTATTACCCTTAGCGTTATGGTCCTTTATAAGATCCCCAGGGGGAAAAAGGAAGCAGCCCGCAATGAAATACAAAATATAACTTTGATTAAGGTGAGTGCATAGCTTTCTTTTTTAAAAAAACAAAAAAAAAAAAATCAGCCGATTCAGGTATATTGAACATTGTGTGGAGAAACTCAGATATTTTTCGGTGTGCCTGTTGACCAAATGTCATATGGAGCTTCATGTGATTCGCAGCTGAGTCACCGTGAGTCCGATCAGCTTTTTTGCACCGACTGAAAACTCACATGTTCGGCATTTGCTGCAGTTCCATGGTGCCAACTGTTCAGTCACTGGGCACTTTTTTTCCCCGTTTTCATTGCAACATACTTTTGTGATGAAATGTGCATTTTAATTAAGGAGCTCTCATTTTTGTAGAAATTATAATGATTGAATGCCAGGGTCCCTCTCCAGATATTAACAATAACTCAAATCTAACGGACGGTGAAAGCTGCAGATTAAATATTCATTATTTCTGGACTATCCCTGAGCTGAAATGTGTTTCTCTCTAATTATCTCAAAGGAACTGTGTGCCTCACTAAATTGGTGACCATAAAATAATTAATAAATGAGTCACAGTTAACACTAACAATGACAGAATTCTTCAGAATGTCATCTGCATTACTGCTAAACTTTTTTTTTGGGTCTAACGTCCCACCAGGCAACTTTTTTTATTATGAAAAAAATTCAGCGTAGCTGTGTAGAATGATGCTGAGATGCTTCCTTTGGAAACTGAACTCCATTGTGGAAATGTAGAAATACCCACAAGAAAACCTAAAAAAAAAAAAATCTTTTGTTTTCTGCAATTATCACAAGTGTTATCTCAGATCTGAGTGTGGTTCTCTTTGCAGTCCACGTGAATAAACAATGATAAATAAGCCCTGCTGACAAAAACATAAGTCCACCATAAAATAGACTTTATTATGTGAAGGAACAACTACATTTGCACTGCATCGCTGTGGACACAAATATTTTGTAGTTTTTTTTTTTTTTGGAATGCAAATGTACATTGTTTTAAAAAAATCTGTCTGAGGTCATGTTGCTTTAGAATTTTGTTCTTAAAGTTGTTTATTATGACTATTGTGCATAATAAATCACAGTTTAACAACGGTGTGGTGTCAGAGAATGTGGGTTCTATCCCTGCTCAGTCTGTGTAGATTGCATGTTCACTCCATGTCTGGGTGAGTTTACAACGGGTGCTCTGGTTTCCTGCCACACTTCAGAGACATGCAATTCAGATGAACTGGTGATGTTACATTGCCCACAGCGTGTGAGTGGGTATCTTGCGATTGACCGGCTTCCCGTCCAGGTCGTACCTCAGCCTAGCACCAAATGCTTCTGGAATAAGTTTCAATTCACCATGATCCTGCTTAGGACAAGTGATTATTGGCTGGGAGGATAATTTAACTTAAATATACCCGAAAAACTTTGAAAGCTTTCTTGTCTCTGGATCAATATGTCATTAGATATAATTTTTAAAACTGCTGGGTTTTTAAAAGTTTTTTATAAATAATTGATCTGATCCATTTCTTACATATTTAATCAGTTTCATACTTTCATAAGTACTATAAATACTCTGATTTGTGAAGTAATACACTATGTATAGTATAGGAACTACTATAGTATACCCTATAGTACCATCTAAGAAATGAGTAAAAAGACCTAATAATTGAACACTTTTGTAAAGAGCACTGCACCAGCAAACACCAGTGTGTGATCCATACTGTTTTTATTTATATCCACCTACAGCGCAATGATTACTGTATGGGAGGCTCTGTGGGAAGAGCCAAGAATCAATTTCGTCCAACGAGGGCGAGGAAGGGCAGTGCAGCGATCTATTGATATGCACACTACGTAGCAGCGGTTCCAAATGACATCAAAGACAAATTACTAATTTGGGTGTAATGGCTATTGATGATGGTAACTTTCGAAGGAGAAAGGGGCAGAAACCCAAGCGGTGTCAAACTCATGTTGAATTTCTCACCTAAAGAGGCCAGGCACACGGTTTGGTCATCATTCTGTATAGCACATTTTGTTTTCTGCTACCTCCTAGGGCTTTTAATATTTTTAAAGCATGTTGCCCACTAAATATCCCCTATAGCTTGTAATTTGCTGTGTTTGATTTGTAAGTGCTAAGCCTTGGGTCCCCAACTTATAGAACCACACTAAACCATTTCTACCGTAAAGAACTGTGTCTAGGAAGGAATTCCATTAGTTCATCTTCATCACTGCCGGTAATACTTTCACATGCTCAAAAATTAAAACCAACCCAAAGCACAACGTTTCCCAGTAAACTCCCTGTTTAAACTACAATATAAGACAAGATGACATTACAAGAGCACTTTGTTCGGCTGTGATTGCGGAAATCACAAGAACTCGCATGCAAGCCACCTCCCGCCCCCCTGTTTTCCATAACTAAAGCTGGAGCTCCACTGGGAGAGAACAGACTTGTAAACAAAGTGGCTTGAGGGTGGGGGTTGGGGGGGGGGGGGAGTCTCTGCCTGCATTAAATTAAAGATGTCCCAGAAGCGCCATTTCCAAAAAAAGACAAAACTTGAATGCTCAACTAGTAAACAGAACTAAACACAATTACCCAGTTATTGATATTGGAAAATTAACTGTGGTTTAAGAGTGTTCTTTAAGAAAAAAATTACATGATTTTTAGAGTAGATGTTTGCACATTAAAATTATGGGATATAACGTATCGGCATTTGTTGAACAAGTCCTATCTAATTAAATCCTAAAATTACATTCTGCATCGTTTTCCTAACATGGCCTTAATGACAGTTTAATCGCTGGGATCTGGAGCGAAGAGGCCGATGAAGAGGCAACGTTCGGTCCAGCTCCTTCGATGGTTCGGATTGCAACTGACCGGGGAATTGAAGGAAGGCCAGAATTAAAACCACCTCCAAAGTGGACATTGACTGGGGACTGAGGTCCTCAATGGGTTAATTATTCAGGCTTCTGAGGCCCTGCAGCTGCAGTACCGCGGTCAGAATGGCCAAAGCGCCAACTTAACAGCCCATGTATTGCCAGACCTCCCATATTTAACTTCTCTCATGTTATTTTTTGTTGTTTTAACTGTGCACATGGCATCCATGTGTTGATTTACCTCTTCACCATTTTCCTGATCAGTGCTGATTGTTGTCACGATCCTAAATTAAATAGCTTACAAATATTTTCAATTTACGATGATTCGACTTACGATTTTTCAACTTTGTGATGGTGAGCTGGCGATGGGCATTTAATAGAAACCGTGCTTCGAATCCCCCCCCCAAGGTAAATGAGATGCAGAGCGATACACTCATGATGCTGGGCAGTCTGTCACGCGGTCGCTATACAGATACCCCCCGTATCCAAGTTGTGTTTTGTGCATCCATAATGTCACACACGCCCATCTGTCTCCGGCTACTGGTGGGAAGTTGAAGAGGAAGGCAAGCACTCTTGAGGAGAGACTCAAGATAATTGCCCAGCATGAAGGCAGCAAGCCTGTAATAGCCTAGAATATGTGCGATGACTGTGATGTTCGGTAGGTTACGTGTATTAAACGCATTTTCAATTTACGATATTCAACATTTGATGGGTTTCGCGGAACATAACTCCGTCATAATTCAGGGACCACCTGTATATTAAGAGCTCTAGATACCTGCAAACAGGTGCTACAGCCAAACCCATGCATGCTTAGGCATCCTTTTATTAAACATATTTGACTTCAGATGTACTCTTCTCGTGCCAGCCCCATACAAATGAAAGTGGGAGACGGAGGATGCGAATCTGCAGCGGATGAGCTCAAACACAGAAATGACCTTAGATACAGTGAGAGAGAGAGAGGAATTCTCATTGGGAGAAAACGAAGCGTGAAGAATTTGTCATTAAAGCCTTTGACGTCCAAAATAATGTCTGACAAGCTAGATTATTCAGTAAATTCAATTCATTGTTCTCTCGCTATGTTCGCCGTGGCCCATTTAAACATATTAGAGGGCTCTGTCGTCTTTTTATTTTTTTTTTCTTCAAAGCTAGAGAGGCAAATTGATATTTCTGGTGCACAATGTCCCTCTCGCATTACAAGTTGGGTGGACTCGTCCTTCTCGATAGCTGCGAGCCTGCCGAGCGATTTGGCCGTGCAGCCGCATCGAGCTGCCCACATTGAAATGCATCCCCCACACCGTCTCAGCAAGCTGGGATATTTGTCAAGCGTTGCTGCGCTCCACTAATTGTCAACTCTTTTCATAAGTCCCACATCTAATTCACACAACATTAAGACATCCTTCATTTGACAACTAGCCATTGTGGGTTTTATAGGTTATGGATTCTGTTCACATTTAAGAATTTGATCCATAAATTCATGTTCAGCCCTCAAAGGATGCTTTGCATTTCATTAGAGGCACAATGTAGGGGGGAAAAAAAGAATGCTCTCACTTATGCAACCCTGCAAAAAAGCCTTGGATTTACTACCATTCAGGCTCGAATGACACCATTTCATCAGCCTGCAGTCACATGATTCCTTTTTGAAGAGATCTGGAGGCTCATAGCAATGTGGCGTTTGATTTAAAGAGCAGGAATCCAGGTTTGATTTTTGGTTTTCAAATCTGTGCTGCACTACCCTCTGGCAAAATGTACATTATCTTGGTGGGTCCTATAAAAATCCAGATGTATAAAATCCCAGTGACTATATGCTTATGTATCCTTAAATGCAGTAACGGAATAATGCAATAATTGCCCCAGAAACGGCACACATTCAGCTTTACTGTGTTACGTCTAGTGTACTGTACAATAACCATTTACCACAGCACTGTGTGTGTGTGTGTGTGTGTGTGTGTGTGTGTTGTGGGAGTGTAGCACAGCTCCATCTCTTCCACCAGACCCACTGAAAAGCAACCCTAAGGAAGCTGTGTGCCCACTGATGAAAGCAGCAGGTCATTATTCCATCCCTTATTCATGCATTTTTAAGAGTAAACATGTAAATAAAAGCCTTGAGCATTCAAAGCCCAGAACAAGATGCCAAGCTCTAATAGGAAATGCCTCTTGCTCCCTGCGACTGGATGAGTCTACCCATTTCTTTCACAATGCCGTCAGTCGAATCCGCTTTATTACGGAATTTAATTGTTTCGGGGCCTCGGTAAAAAGGTAGTTTATTTTTCTAAGTCTGTACCGATCACCAAAATAAAAATCACATGTTCAGATGTGGGGCAGAAGTAGCTGCCAGCAACATAGTAAACAAAATGATGAAAAACTCCACTGCTCAACACTGCACCAGACAAGTCTTCCCTCACCTGCTCCCCCTCCCCCATTTCTCCGCATACAGGTGGTCTCATATTTACGATGTGGTTACGTTCCCCGAAACCCATCGGAAGTTGAGAATGCATTTCATACGCACCTCTGTGTGACAAACTGGGAGATGCGGACCGCTGCCGCTGCCCAGCATTGTGAGAGAGTATCGCACCATATATCGCTTGCCTGGGAAAAAGCTCAATTCAAAATTCGAAGTACAGTTTCTACTCTCTGTATCGCCAGCTCACCATCGTAAAGTCGAAAAAAACCGTAAGCCGAACCATCCGAAGTCTGGACCACCTGTACTTTCCATACTTTCCGGCAGTCGTGTCCGGAAAAGTCATTATCCGGAGATACTGGCAAGGGGTGGTGGGTCTAAAAAGCTCAGCCATGCCCCCAGTCACTCGCCATCAAGCTCAGCCAGACCCAAGTCTGTGGTTCGAACCCTCCCCAGCACACTCGTATTACCTGAAATGTCATTTACAAATCTCTATGTTCAGCTGGTTTCCGAGTATATTGTATTTAGTGTGCAATTTCCAAGGCTAAACGTGGTATAAATTGAATAGAATTTTGTATTATATTTAAAGGTGTTAGTATGTTTTTATGCTAGGAGGGGGCGCAGTGGTGGGGTGGGCTGGACCGGGTCCTGCTCTCTGGTGGGTCTGGGGTTCGAGTCCCGCTTAGGGTGCCTTGCGGCGGACTGGCATCCGGTCCTGGGTGTGTCTCCCTCCCCCAGCCTTACGCCCTGAGTTGCCGGGTAGGCTCCGGTTCCCCGCGACCCCGTATGGACAAGCGGTTCAGACTGTGTGTGTGTGTGTGTGTGTGTGTGTGTGTGTGTGTGTGTGTGTGTGTGTGTGTGTGTGTGTGTGTGTGTGTGTATATATATATATATATATATATATATATATATATATATATATATATATATTTATGCTTGTACTGATCTGAACTGCAAGGGGTTTACGAAATTTGTCTTGGAAGCATTTTTGGATGCCAGCCGAAGTCCCTTATGCCTTGACTGCCTAAGGACTGGCCCGGTATAAGAATATCGCTGCCGATTTTGGCTGCAGCGTATCGGCGGGAATCCAAAGGTAACGCAGAAGAGCGACTGTGGTCCGGTTCCATTCACTCTGCCGGTGACAGCGTATGGATCACAGGCGCTATCGTGGCTGGTGCGCCGCATCCATAAAGCACACCTCAACTTTGTAATTGGAATCTTATATTTATGTTCCACCTGCTGTAGAGGATTTTGGGTTGGTAGCAGATAGCAGGTGATCTGTCGAGATGCGCCGACTTCATTGATGAGTCCGATCTCCGGATAAGGCCTTTTCAACCGGGATTCAATGGGACGCAATTGGAAAGGATCACACCGAGACACCGACTATCCATTTTAGTCCGCAGCGCTTTCAAAGTATCTGCAGCAGCCGAAATCTTATTAAAGGATTTACTCAGGTTCGGAGAGCTTATATATTCAGTATATGGTTATGTATTATATGTTCAAGGATGCCATTGTAGGTGTCTGGCTTGAAGAAAGTAAAAAAAAGCAACAATAAAAATTCAGCGTCTGTCACATTCTTGCAGAGTCACATACAGTATTCATGAGTTGAAAAGCTGTTATTTATTCAGCTTCACCAGCAGACAAAACAATCAAGTACCTGATTGTCAGGAGAGCAACAGAGGCTTGAGTCTACCTTACGTACAACAGAATATTTCATTTTTTTACTCATCCCCGTTTAACTTGTTTCCTGCTTCTTTTCAGAGCTTAAATATGTATAATAAAACAAAACTTTTACATATGCCTGATGAAAGTTTTATATATAACATGAAAATCCCATGAAAACTGTACATAAAATATCAGAACCCCTCACAACCAAAAAAATGCTAAATTTCAGATTTGATTTCTTTACATTTAAAGAGTACTCACAGTGGGCTGGATGTCTTATGCATACTTACAAATTTCAAAATTTAGACATGGTGTTTCTACTTTTTTTTTTTTTTTATTTTACAAAATCAGCCATACATAGGGAGTTGGCATGTTCTCCTCATGTTTGCATGAGTTTCGGCTGGGAGCTCTGGTTTCCTCCCACAGTCCAAAGGCATGCAGTTCAGGTGAATTAGTGACTCTAAATTGCCTATAGTGCTTGAATGTGTCAGTGATTTTGTGTGCATGGCTACCTTGTGATGGACTGGTGTCCCATCCATGGTGTTCCCTCCCTCAATAAGGTGTCCAGTGGTTCTCTGACAGCCTCTAGTTTGCTGTGACTCTACTCAGGACAAGTGCTTATTGATAATGTATAATTAGATAATTTGCTAATTAGTTTTGGAACTTGTAAAGGCTGGACATCTTAATACATCTGAATAACAAGCAACAGTTATGCCCTTTGTATGCACCACTAAATGTTTCTACAATGTATGTATCCAGCGTCACCAGGCAATTATTATATGGACCTTTGAAACAAGACAAAGATCATTTTTACTGATCATGTAGGGAGCACTCCGTGAACCGCCACCTTACCATGGTGGAGGGGTTTGAGTGCCTGAATGAGTCCAGGAGCTGTTGCCTGGGGCTATATGCCCCTGGTAGGGTCTCCCATGGCAAAGAGATCCTGGATGACAGGTGAGACAAAGTGCCGTTCAAAAACCCCTTATGAAGAAAATAAAATCAAGGCTTTCATTTACCCCGCCCGGTATGGCTCAGCCCGAAGCCATGACGTGGAGCCGCTCTTTGGTGGGCTCACCACCTGCCGGAGAGACCGTAAGGGGCTGGTGCATTGTGATTTGGGCGGTGGTCGGGGCCAAGTGCCCGGCCGACCCAAATCTCGGGCGCCAACTCTGGTTTTTGGGACTTGGAATGTCACCTCACTGGCGGGGAAGGAGCCTGAGCTGGTGCGGGAAGTTGAGAGATACCGTCTAGATATAGTCGGGCTCACTTCCACTCACAGCTTGGGTTCTGGAACCACTCATCTCAACCAAGGGTGGACTCTCCACTATTCTGGTGTTGCCCAGGGTGAGAGGCGGTGGGCGGGTGTGGGCTTATTAATAGCCCCCCAGTTTAGCCGCCATGTGTTGGAGTCTACCCCGGTGAATGAGGGGGTCATCTCCTTGCGCGTTCGGGTCAAGGAACGGCCTCTCACTGTCGTTTGTGCTTATGCGCCTAGTGGCAGTGTAGAGTACCCGGCCTTCTTGGAGTCCCTGGAGGGCGTGCTGGAAAGCGCTCCCACTGGGGACTCTGTCGTTCTACTGGGGGGCTTTAACGTCCACGTGGGCAGCGACAGTGTCACCTGGAGGGGCGTGATTGGGAGGAACGGCCTCCCTGATCTGAACCCGAGCGGTGAGTTGTTATTGGATTTCTGTGCTAGTCACGGTTTATCCATAATGAACACCATGTTCATGCATAAGGGTGTCCATCAGTGCACTTGGCACCAGGACACCCTAAGTCGGAGGTCGATGATCGACTTTGTAGTCGTTTCTTCTGACCTTCGGCCATATGTCTTGGACGCTCGGGTGAAGAGAGGGGCTGAGCTGTCAACTGATCACCACCTGGTGGTGAGTTGGATTCGATGGTGGGGGAAAAAGCTGGACAGACCTGGCAGGCCCAAACGCATAGTGAGGGTCTGTTGGGAACGTTTGGCGGAGGCCCCTGTCAGAGAGGTCTTCAACTCCCACCTCCGACAGAGCTTCAACCAGGTCCCGAGGGAGGTGGGGGACATCGAGCCTGAATGGACTATGTTCCACGCCTCCATTGTTGGGGTGGCAGTTCGGAGCTGCGGCCATAAGGTCTCCGGCGCCTGTCGCGGCAGCAATCCCCGAACACGGTGGTGGACACCGGAGGTAAGGGATGCCGTCAAGCTGAAGAAGGAGTTCTATGGGCCTGGCTGGCTCATGGGACTCCTGAAGCAGCTGACGGGTACCGACGGGCCAAACGGAGCGCGGCTCTGGCAGTCGCCTCGGCAAAAACTCGGACTTGGGAGGAGTTCGGTGAGGCCATGGAGGAAGACTTTCAGTCGGCCTCAAAGAGATTCTGGCAAACCGTCCGGCGACTCAGAGGGGGGAAACGGTGTTCCACTGTCTACAGTGGAAGTGGTGCACTGCTGACCTCAGCTGAGGATGTCCTCGGGCAGTGGAAGGAGTACTTTGAGGATCTGCTCAATCCCTCCGACACGCCTTCCGTAGAGGAAGCTGAGGCCGGGGACTTGGAGGGGGACTCGTCCATTACCCTGGCTGAAGTTGCTGAGGTAGTCAAAAAAACTGGATGAGATCCGCCCCGAGTTTCTCAAGCCTCTGGATGTTGTGGGGCTGTCTTGGCTGACACGCCTCTGCAGCATCGCGTGGAGTTCGGGAACGGTGCCTCTGGACTGGCAGACCGGGGTGGTGGTCCCTCTTTTTAAGAAGGGGGACCGGAGATTGTGTTCCAACTACAGGGGGATCACACTCCTTAGCCTCCCTGGGAAAGTCTATGCCAGGGTACTGGAAAGGAGAATCCGACCGATAGTCGAACCTCGGATTCAGGAGGAGCAATGCGGTTTTCGCCCTGGCCGTGGAACACTGGACCAGCTCTATACTCTCACTAGGGTGCTGGAGGGTTCGTGGGAGTTTGCCCAACCAGTCCATATGTGTTTTGTGGACCTGGAGAAGGCATTCGACCGTGTCCCTCGTGGCATCCTGTGGGGGGTACTTCGGGATTATGGGGTTCGGGGCTCGTTGCTACGGGCTGTTCGTTCCCTGTATGACCGGAGCAGGAGCTTGGTTCGCATTGCCGGCAGTAAGTCAGACCTGTTCCCGGTGCATGTTGGACTCCGCCAGGGCTGCCCTTTGTCACCGATTCTGTTCATTATCTTCATGGACAGAATTTCTAGGCGCAGCCAGGGAACGGAGGGTGTCTGCTTTGGTGGCCGCGAGATCTCGTCTCTGCTTTTTGCGGACGATGTGGTCCTGTTGGCTTCATCAAGTCAAGACTTGCAGCGTGCACTGGGGAGGTTTGCAGCTGAGTGCGAAGCGGCGGGGATGAGAATCAGCACCTCCAAATCCGAGGCCATGGTTCTCAGTCGGAAAGAGGTGGATTGCCCCCTCCGGGTTAGGGGGGAGCTCCTCCCTCAAATGGAGGAGTTTAAGTATCTCGGGGTCTTGTTCACGAGTGAGGGAAAAATGGAGCGGCAGGTTGACAGACGGATCGGTGCGGCGTCCGCAGTAATGCGGTCATTGTACCGGTCTGTTGTGGTGAAGAGGGAGCTGAGTCGTAAGGCGAAGCTCTCAATTTACCGGTCGATCTACGTTCCTACCCTCACCTATGGTCATGAACTCTGGATCATGACCGAAAGAATGAGATCGCGGATACAAGCGGCAGAAATGAGTTTCCTCCGCAGAGTGGCTGGGCGCACCCTTAGGGATAGGGTGAGGAGCTCAGTCACCCGGGAGGAGCTCGGAGTAGAGCCGCTGCTCCTCCGCATCGAGAGGAGCCAGTTGAGGTGGCTCGGGCATCTGTTCCGGATACCTCCTGGACGCCTCCCTGGGGAGGTGTTCCGGGCTTGTCCCACTGGGAGGAGGCCTCAGGGCAGACCCAGGACACGTTGGAGAGACTATGTCTCCCGGCTGGCCTGGGAACGCCTTGGGGTTCCCCCAGAGGAACTGGAGGAGGTGTGCGGGGAGAGGGAAGTCTGGAGGACTCTGCTCGGACTGCTGCCCCCGCGACCCGGCCCCAGATAGCGGAGGAAGATGGATGGATGGATGTAGGGAGCAGAATTTATGCCTTCTGCGAGGTCACTAAATCATCTCTTCGCTAATTCACCTTTCAGTGCTTAGAGGTATGTTCTGCATCCTCTGTGGCTGAATGATAACAAATTGGCATTGACCTGTGAAAACATTAGCAGGTTGCAGATTTGTTGAAGAAAAAGCTCCCTTGCATTAACAACTAAAAACTCTGAGAGTGACTGAATTTTTTTTTTTCTTGTTTTCATTCACTGAACCAAATTTTTCATTTTAAACCTCCTAGGTCAAATGGCTCATCCTTGGTGTAGTACATTAAACAGCCCAGTGTCCTGCACTCTATCCCCCACTAAGTCCTTTGGGTTACCTCCTATTGCAAGCTTTTTTGTTTACTTTCCTGCAAGGTACAGCACATGTCCCTAGTTGATATTGCTGTTTAATTATCAAGATCCTTACATTTATTTAGCAGACATTTTTCTCCAAAGCAACTTCCAATGAACTCTATGTAGTGTTATTAGCCCACATACCCTATTCACCATGGTGCCTTACACTGCTAGATACACTACTTACAATGGGTCACTCATCCATATACCAGTGGAACACACTCTCTCTCTCTCTGTCACTCACATGCTATGGGGGAACCTGAACAGCATGTCTTTGGACTGTGGGAGGAAACCAGAGCACCCAGAACACTCAAACTCTATACAGACTGAGCAGGGATTGAACCCACATCCTCACACCATACAGGCACTGTGAAACAGCAGCACTACTCACTGCACCACCATACTGCCCACAAAGTCATCTTACGAATTAGTCCAATATCCGATTGCATGAGCTGTATGGGTGTCTTCCTCCAGTTACAAACACTGTCTTTTCAAAGTATCCCTCTTAGCTGTCCCCTCCTGGAAATTGCATTCCCTCCGCATGTTTTGTCACATGAATATTCAACAAATGCAAATACTGGTTTTTGTTCTGTGCCAGTTGAGGTTGTGGCGGTAATGTGGGCTATTTGCGATCTTTACCATATGACAATTTTGGAGGCATTTGAGTTTCATTGGACTGTTCCTCGTATTCATGCCACGATGCCTCTAACCTTTCAGCAGTTGTCAGAGGATGAGCGCACTAACCGCCACCCAGAAAGGGCAATGACTGTCAGCTAAAGAAGATGGGTTCAACTCCCCCCCCCGCCTGATTTGTCTCTGCTGATGCACTGCTTGCAAAGATTTTTTTTTAAATGTAATTAGATTTGCGCAATTTACTTGTATGTACAACATCAGAATCTCAATAAATGTTTCCTTCCCCACTTTAGTCTGCTTTCGAAGCTCTTAGAAACTGTGAACTAATTTGTGAAATGTTTGAAAATCATCCACATACTACATTTGCCCAGAGACTGTCCCGTGACAGCTGATACAGCAGGTAATCAATAAAAGACACCTTCCCCTCGCAAGCAAATCATGGGTTTCCCTCTGAAGTGAAGCTGTATGAATTACTATCTGTTCTGCAGGCACATTAGTTGATGATAATATAATTATAACAACCAGGTGACCAGAATGGGGGCACAGTGAGTAGTGCTGCTGTCTCCCAGCACCTGGGTGGTGCGAGAGGATGTGGGTTTGATCCCCGCTCAGTTTGTCTGGAGTTCGCATGTTTTCCCTGTGTCTGCGTGGGTTTCCTCTGGGTGCTCTGGTTTCTTCCCACAATCCAAAGACATGCTGTTCAGGTTCACCCCTAGTGTGTGAGTGACACAAAGAGTGTGTGTGTGTGTTCCACTGATGAGTGACCCATTGTAAGTAGTGTATCTAGCAGTGTAAGTCACCACGGTGAACAAGGTGTGTGTGCTCATAACACTACGTAGAGTTCCCGGTATTTGCTTTGGAGAAAAGTGTCTGCTAAATAAATAAATGTAAGGGTGTGGTGAACGAACAATGAGCTAAAATAGCCTCAATTTATTCTTTATATACTATCAGTGCAGCTTGTTGTATAAAGCACTTTAACTCACATGCTTAAAAGACAAGTTTGAGCAATCAAAAGGCAAAAAAAACACATTTTGAGATTACATGGAAGGGGTCCCCAGTTTGTCGCTTATCAGGTGGATGTGTTTGTTTAAAGAAGGAACAGAGACCCTAAATGGCATTTGCCCTGCTGGGCCATTTAAAATTTTCCAGAATATACAGTATCTACATATTTGAGGCGGGCTGGAGACGGGGTCAAGACCGCTCCCTGGTCCTCGCAGCCGGACCAACCAGAACACCAGTTGCAGCCAAAGGAATATCTAAGGATTCATAATAAAAATTTCCTTAAAAAAGAATGTGTCATGGAAAAAGAGGAAAGGGTGTGAGAAATGTTGGGGAGCGCTGAGCTTTATAAAGAACTGGTGTGATGAACTTGCTTAAAATTGAGTTTACAGGTTATAAACAGTTTTCTTCTCTTAGGGCTATAAAGGTAATTTTTTTTGGGTGCGACTATAAACTTTATATTGTTCATGTATAAACACAGTTTTATACAGGAAGACGTGAATTTTCTTAAAACCAACTGGAAGTTTGGCCATTTCCGTCCCGTCCCGTCCCCGGTCACCCTGACAAGCCCTGCCATTTTCGCATTATCTGATGTTTCTTCAAAGTTTATTTTCACTTTAAACATAGCATTGCGTTGAGACAGCTATGCCAGCATAACGTCCGTGAAAGAACAACACGGTGCCACTTTCGCACTCAATACTGACAAGTGCAGGTTCATGTGGTCCATCATAATAATGTGCATCAACGATTATCTGTTTGACCTTCTTACGAAAAAGTGATCCATCTATCAACATCCTTTTCGCAATAAGGTTGGAGGCATCACACATGGTTCTGACCTCGTATTGATTGCTGTTTTCTTCAAATGATGAATGGCAGAAACAACTGATAGGGGAATTATGGGTGAAGGCTAATATGACCGAGGAATTCTTCACTTTTAATTTATTTCACTCCATGTCCTGTTTGCATTTTACGTTCGCGTTTTATTCGCATGGCAAATGGTTTTACACACAGCCAGTGTAGGAAAACGTTATACGCTGAATTTATCAGCAAAATAAAACAATATATCCGCATGTTTCAGGGGAGCAGCTGACAGCTTTGTGTTTAGAGCTGCTGCTTTTAGATCCAGTGATTGTTCGTTTGAATCTCACCTACTGCTTTAGTACCCTTGAGCAAGGTCTTAATTTAAGGGAAAAAAATGCTCCAGTGAAACTAGACCAGCTGTACAGCTGCATAAATGTGACAGGTAGCTTAGCACTGTAAGTCACTTTGAAGAACAAAGTCAATTAAATTAATAAATGTTAATAAAAAAAAAAAATTTACTAGGAAGGTGATCAGGAATCGTCAATATTTGGATAAAGTTTTATTCAGCTGCTCGTGTGATGAATATTTGTTCGTATGGTGGAAAGAAACAAATTAACTGCACTTAAGAATCACACGTCTGCATCTAAGTGTCTCTTTCTGCTCATGTAATGAGCACATAGAATTTTCTATGAGATGTTCGTCGCTTTGGAGGAAAGTGTCTGCTAAATGAATACATGTACAGGTGCTCCTTGACTTGATGGTTTGACTTACGATTTTTCGACTTTACGATGATGCGATAGCAATACACATTCAGTAGAAACCGTACTTCGAATTTTGATTTTTTTTTTTTTTCCTCTCCACCTCCCAAGCCAACCGATATGCGATACGATACTCTCTCCTGATGCTGCACAGCGGCAGCGATCCGTATCTCCCAGTCTGTCATGAGGTTGTGTTTTGTGCATCCATAATGTCATAGAAACGCTCATCTGTGTCTCCTGCTACTGGTGGGAAGAAGAAGAGGAGGGCAATTACTCTTGAGGAGAAACTCAAGATAACTGCCAGGCATGAAGGCGGCAAGCCTGTAATGGCCATCGCATGTATGCTAAGCTATGATGTTTGGTAGGTCAGGTGTATGATATGCATTTTCAATTTACGACGGGTTTCGCGGAACGTAACGCTATCGTAAGTCGGGGGGTCACGTGTAAATGTAAATATTCATGAGCTTTTGTCTAAAAAAAACATTATCACAGAATGCAACGTGACTGATACAAGCAGCAAGATACGTTAGGTATTCATACAATTATAAAGAAGTTTGGAAAAAGTTTATCCAATAGACAGTTGTCAACATTTGATGAGACGGACAAGCTACTGGAATTTATCCAACAGGAAAGCAGAGCTGATCTTCTTGCCCATGTTGTTTTATGGTAGCGCAAACAGTTTTGGGCGACCCCAGGCAGTGCCATGAAGGTCAGCTGATTTAGACGCTCATGGAAGGTCTCTCAGTCCATTTTGATGATTCCAAACTGCACGTTGGCAGCATTTTGACCCCTGGATTGGAGCTTTTCCCTTATGGCCTGTATGCAAATTTTAGCTCGTGCCCTGTGGGAGGCACATGATGACTCAAGGAAAGCAGAATAACTCTCCGCGGCACCTCTGCCATCGAATGGAACGAAAGGATGGCGGGAAAGGGCATCCCACGCCGACACAGAACCACGGGAAACGCGTGCAGCGTTACAGTTGTCATCTGCAAATTCCCATGATGGTGACACCGTGCCCAGGAAAGGGCTGTACACACAGAATGTGGCTCCGGGTGACTCATCCAATTATATCGCGCTTCTCCGCCACTCAGATGTCCGCCGTCTGTGCCCACCCCACCGCTCAACCTGCATAAACGGCAGGGGGTGCCCGGGTATTGCATCGCGCCAGCCTCTTCCCCAGCATTCCCGTTGACACGCGATACCCAGGAGACGTATAAATAGTCTTTTCCTCCATTGTCATGCTGTGCATCTTCCTGCGCTGCCTCCACCGCCACCCACCTCGCACCTGGGTTCGGACCGTCTCCTTAGCCTCTGTCGCAGAGCTGTCTGTCAGACGCACACCGGCCACTCCGGCTTCTTGTGAGTCGCAGCGCCCGAGACACAGCACGCGTGCACATACGCACGAGGCTGGGGACCTTCCTAGCCCCTTTCACACACCAGTCACGCGGGTGTGGTGGTCACACCGTTTTGCATGAATGTTTCATTGTCCCTTACCATGGTGTTTTCATTGTTGGTCAGCACTTCAACACTGTATCTATAGCACAGTACTGTCAGTTACATTTACACTGACACTGAGGCTGAACTATTCCTTGGGACCGCAGCTGGCATTATTATAATGATAATAATGTTCTCATTGTTGGTTGATGCAGAGGTATCTTTGCAGTCCAAAGGCCCAGGTTTGAATGCCACCTACTGCTGTTGTAGCCTTGACTGTAAATGATACAGTAAAAATCAGTCAGTTGTATAAGTCGTCTAACTGGGCAAATCATTGTAAGCGGCTTAACGCTGCAATTTGCTTTGAAAAAAGTGTGAGCTAAATGAATGTACGTTTAATTTATCAAATTACTTAACGCCTTTGTTCGAAGCGACTTGCTTTGTAGCTTTTCGCAGCAAAGTGATAATTACGGCGGTTTCGTGGCCTTCTTATGAACGCGGTGTGTGTCCGTTGCTTTTCTAAGTCTGCATACAAAAGGAAAATCTGAAAAATTACAGAAGCGTCACAAAGTCTCTACATCCTCTGCATAATGTAAGACGCTTGATGCATTTCAGAATCCCGCTACCGATTCGCATAACGTGATTTGATAACCGCAGGGATTTCATTCAGTCAAGTTCCAGACTCTGCTGGCAGTTCCATGGGAAGCAGAATCATAACTAGTGCAGAGTGATGGCATGTCTTCCAAACTCTTAATCTCCTCATTTGAAGAGACATCGGATAAACCTAACCAGTGTTCTGGGAATACGAGCAAATTCCCAAAAATCTCAAGTTTGCGCATGACTCATCTACGGTACACGTTTACAGCCGAGTTACACACGTTATGGTTGTCTAGCGCGATTAGCAAACAATGTCCTTGTGCTGTGCATTTCTTTTTTTTTTTCTTTTCCCCTCCCTGCAAAAGAGGCCGTTCCGTCTTCTTATCTTTCTGATGAAATCTTTAAAGAGATGTACGTCTGAGAGGTACGTCGCCTTGGAGAAAAGCATCTGTTAAATGAAATGTATATGTGCTCCTGAACTAATATTTTTCAACTAAAGTGTGTAAATTATGTACATTAATCAATTTACATTACTACTCGTGTAATAAAAAATACATATGTAAATGTTTATAAAAATATATAAAAGTATCAGTAGAACTGCTCTCAGATACTGTATCTACATGACTTGATCATACGCTACTACCCAACCAGACTTCCACATCTGCCCACTTAGTGGACCCACGCGTGAAAGGTAAAGCACAGATGTTCTCGGTTCTGGCTCCGTTGCGGTGGAACGACCTCCCCCTCTCACTCAGAACTGCTGAATCTCCGTCCACAATTAAAAAGGGTCTTAAAACTCATCTCTTCCGGACTCACTTCTCCCATCATCTCTTAAGTTCATGTAAGGTGCAAATGTTCATGCTTTATAACTTTAAGATCATGTCTGGATAAACCTTTACACAGCTACTCCTGTAATGTAAATATTTATATGTATTGCAAGAAAAAAAAAAAACAAACTAACTGCATTTAAGAATCACACATCTGTATCTAAGTGTCTCTTCCTGCTAATGTAATGAACACATTGTATTTTCTATGAGATGTTCGTCGCTTTGGAGAAAAGTGTTTGATAAATGAATACATGTAAATGTAGAAAATGTTATTTCCCAAGAGCTTGTGCTCCAAAGTCTAAACTGGTGAAAAATAAATTCCGCCTGTGATAGACGTTCAGGGTAATGAAATTGTTTGTGTGTCGTTTCACACATTTGGAGACACATTCCTACCACAAAGTCACATTAATGTCACTGTTTCATATTAACTGTGAAATCACAGCATATATCACACAGAATTACTGGAACAATCATTGTTTGCAGAGCAGATGACAGACTACCAGCCAGGAGAAAACATTTCCATCTGATGTTTTATTCTGCATCTGGTGTAAATTGACACAATTCAGCCCTAATATAAGTATTAATTATGAATTTAAAAATTAATTTTCCCTTGATTTCAGCCCAAGAGTTGAATTAATTAGCAGTTAAACAACTATCAGTTTATAAATCTTGTGGTAATTAAACAATGTTGTCTTGTTTCTGATATTTCTCACAGAGAAAGCAATTATACTGAATGTTTTTTTTTTTTTAAATATAAATATATAAATCACTTTTCTGCACTCAGAATTAGTCTAGTGAAACATAAAATGGGCAGAAGAACAGAGAGACAGTTGAATAGGTGGATGGAAATCCATACTAGTAAGAGCAACACTAATCATCTAATTCAATGCCGTAAGAAATTTATCAAAAAAAAAAAAAACCCCGTTTCATTCTTATTGTACCAGTCACTGCAGACAAACCTTAAGAGCTGTTTTCCTTATGTCTATTCTTTTTTTCCATCTTTCCTCCTCATGTCCATCCTAATTCCATTGGGATATATTTCAAACCCTCCAAAATTACAGTAAGATGGTGTCTTTCTAACGTCCCAAATTACCTAGCTGTATAAATGGGTAAATAACTAAGTAGCTTAACTCTGAGTCGCTTTGGAGAAAAGTGTGAACTAAATGAATCAATTTAAATCTAAATGTATTTTGCCCTCATGATTTCAGCATAAATAATTTCTGACGTTCTCAATGACTTTTATAAGCAAATGAGCTGCGTCAGTCAATGCGTATTCTCGTTTCACATTCAGTAGATGTCGTCTTCTCTCAAA
Source organism: Scleropages formosus (assembly GCF_900964775.1). Classification (NCBI taxonomy): domain Eukaryota; kingdom Metazoa; phylum Chordata; class Actinopteri; order Osteoglossiformes; family Osteoglossidae; genus Scleropages; species Scleropages formosus. The sequence goes on along the minus strand of NC_041810.1, from coordinate 5,701,868 downwards.
TCAACTCATGAAGGTGCTTTTAAAGCGAAGGACACTTAAGCGTAGTGCTTAGAGTTGCTGCCTTTGGACCTAAAGGTCATGGGTCTGATCCTGACATCTGACTGTAGTACCCTTGAGCAAGGTACTTACCCTGAATTACTCTAGTGAAATTACCCACCTGTAGAAATGGGTAAATAATTGTAAGTTGTTCCGGAGAAAAGTGTCTGGTAAATGTCGGTGTCTCTGTCTACAAATCCATCCTTTATAACTACTAGGAGCTGTGAGTTATTTGTATTTGGACAAGGGATCTTGCAACTACAGCATGTACTGTTCACTTTCAACTCATTTCTGTAAAGCAACTTAGAAACACATCACCTGAAACGTTTCCTTACATAAATGCAGTTACGGTGAAGTACTTTGACAAGAGGCCCCTTTTCTACAGTGAAACTACAAACCTTCTTGTAACAAAGCCTTAACCGCTATGCCAGCTGCTGGCGACACATCCTGTGGCTGGGCTGTTCCGGGCTATTCGCTTCATGAGTGCTTCATGTACTGTTGAAAAGGGGCTGCAGTTTGCATGGAAGTGTCCTTATTCTGAGATGCACTGCCGACCTTGTTCAAGTTCTTCTTTTAATCTTTATAGGATGTAAAGAAAATTGGTAAATTTGCCTTCAGCAGAGATGCTCTTGCCATTGAGGCACCCAGGGTGGGAGTGCAGAAGGTCTGGATGCGAATGTAATACACTATTTAAAATGATGACAATAACACGTGTAAAATCTCATAAAAGCCATTATCGGAATCTGTACAGTTCAAACTTATCTTAAGCATCCATGCAATTTATGTAATTTCAATAACCACTCGTCTTGTTCAGGGTCACGGTGAACTGGAGCCCATTCCAAAAGCATAGGGTGCCAGGCTACGGCGGGAGATACACCCTGGATGGGACACCAGTCTATCACAGGGTAGCCACACACAGTCACTCACACATTCACACACTATGTGCCGTTCAGAGTGACCAATTCACTGTGGGAGGAAACAAGAGCACCCAGAGGAAACCCACACAGAGTGAGTGGGGATGAAAACCAAGTTCTCATTTTGCCTATTAACCAAGCACTCAAGAGAACATTTACTCATGATCATGATGCCATGCTGGAAGACAGCATGACGCTGAAAGCACATCCATACTGAATCTGCATTATTTTTATATTATTACCAGTTTTTTGCAAGTAACTTCAATTATTCAGGTAGTTTTTTTTTCTTTCTTTCTCCCCCAAACAATTTCTGTTATTCTTTGCCGTTTTTTTCTTTAAAAAAAATAAATAAATAAAAAAATGGAAAATGTATTTTAAAAACAATTTTTTCAATACACTGCACTGTCCACTCATTCAAATATCTGGACAGACAATGTGCAGTCATGTGCGGATGAACTGTATTAGCTTTACCAGCTACACTCCATTTAGAGAAGTGATTTTGCAGAAACAATCCAAGAAGGCCAGGGGTCACGCTTTCCATTTATTTGTTTCCTCCTGATCTCATCTCTGCGCAGACATATCACAAACAATATGTGCACGGTAAACTGAGTCAGTCTTCCCTTGATTCATCTCTGGTTTTGTGTCGAGCAGGTTCCAGCTCAAGACATTGACTTATATACATGGTCAATGCCCATCTAACTAGAACCAAACATTTATTTTCGGAGAGTAAATCCCTCTTGTTCCTAATGGCATCAACACAGATACAGGGAGACGTCACTAAGGCAGTCCCCGGATTACGAACGAGTTCTGTTCCTCATTCTGTCTTTAAGTTGAATTTGTACGTAAGTCGGAACAGTTAGGAACGCTTTGTGTCTAACATCCGTCAGTCAAATGTTTGTCTTAGTATATAATATATCATGTACCTTTCTATGCATGAAAATATTAAACACAGATACACTAAAACATCTTTAATATAACAATACAGTAATAATAATAATATGATGTAATGAGAATTAATAATAATAAATGTTACTACAGTATTGTAACGACCCATGTTACCGAGAGTTTGGGCGGGAAATGGGTCTATTGCGCATAGTTGCATTATGGGAAAATCGTAAAAATGTTCAACCGCTGGGGGTCCTTTTGGAGAAAATAAAGGGGTAACTGTGTTTGCCAGTGAGAAGAAAGCCTGGGGGTGCTAAGCAGGCTGGGAAGGCTGGCTTGAGGCGCAGGTCTTTGAGGAAACAGGGTCCTTGGAACGAGACTATTGCTTCCTCCTATGCTGCTGTTCTAATAAAACGTTCGTTATGAACGCTACCTGTGCCTCCTCCTTCGCCCCCATCCAAACCCAGAGCTCTGCATGAGAGTGTGTGTGTGAGTACAAAAAAACACTAAAGAAACTTTCTTTGTTTTTCCAGTGTTTGCTGGCGTTTCACCTTTTTTCCCCGAATACTTTATTTCTAGTGTAGTTTCAATAGATCGTTTTCCTTTTTTTTGATGCATCACCATCACTTGCATCACATTTACGCTTTGCTGCTATGGTCATGAGGGTAAAAAAAAAAAAAGAGCTAAATACAGTAATGCGTGGGACACTGTTAACGGCAACGTGGTCCGACCGAAAAGAACGAAGTTCGTCCTACCTCGGGCTTACGCCCACGAGACAACGAACCGCTGTAGACGCACAATGTTTTGGTGCGCGTTGCAAAGTAGCGTCCGTTTGTTATTACGAATCGTTGCACGTAACTCGAATTTTTCGACTTTACAAGGGGTTGTTCATAACTACGGGTTGTACGTATGTCGGACGTTTGTAACCCGGGGACTGCCTGTAGTGCGTTTCGATTCGGGTTCACTTCTCAGCCGCGCTACCAAAACTGTATCAGTACGATGACTCTTACAGGCAGTAAGTCATCAGCTAAATGTGCATTGTGTTATTCCCGAGCCAATCACCATTGCCGGGTGAACAGATTTAATTGCCTGGCTGAGGATGTTTTCACTCTGCAACCAAACAGGATCATGTAGAAGTGGGGTGGCAATGTTGAAATTTGTCTCGTTGTTTTGCTGAAGCCTTTAATCTTGTCTATCAGCCTCTGTCAGTGCTTATTTATCACGGGCGTAGGAGAAAATCTGCGCAATAAATTGCTTTTCTTTTTAATTTAAAGGCTGCTTCCCCTTCTCATTTGGATCAATGAACTTAATGAAATCTTCATTGCCTGGGCGGTCCGCGCTAATCTCCATGAACGCCAATCTCGCAAAGGCCAGTCCATTTTATAAACCCAGTTACCCGAGTCAATACCCTTTAACAGGACATCAGACATCGCCCAAATTATTTTTCTTTTTCTGCTGCGAAGCGCCCCATGTTCCACTGCGAAATTTGTCCCTCAGTAATAATAGCGCCTCTTCCAAATCACCAAAAACTGAGATAATGAAAAATGCAGGTTACATAATGCATTCAAACACTTGTAGATGATTTAAAATTTCTCATTAATCTAAGAATTCCGGGACCGGAATTCAGTCAACATGAGCACATGTCACTTATTCCTGTGCACTTACACACACACACACACACACACACACACACACATTTTCAGAACCGCTTGTCCCTTACGGGGTCACGGGGAACCGGAGCCTACCCGGCAACACAGGGCGTAAGGCCGGAGGGGGAAGGGGACACACCCAGGACGGAACGCCAGTCCATCACAAGGCACCCCAAGCGGGACTCGAACCCCAGACCTACCGGAGAGTAGGACTGCGGTCCAACCCACTGCGCCACCGCACCCCCCGTCACTTACACACTCCTTCAAAAGTAATCACGTCCAATGGAGTTAAACACCTAGTTTTTACACAGCACAGTAAGCAGAGCAAGGTGAATTAAATTCACCCCATAAAAACAGATCTAATGTCTGCAATTTGTATTTAATTGCTTGATATCTGCAATGAACGAGTAACAAAGAGCAGATGCGGGCAGCATCGTAAAATCTTTTCTGCAACATTTAAATACTGTTACTAATAGTAATAGCGGGATTGCTGTAAAACACTATCTGAATCCATATTAGTATTTATCGCTCGCAATGTTTTATTCCAAGGATATTGTTTAACGGCCCGGGAGCTCTTTGGTATAGCAGCAAGCTGAATGTGCAGTAACGCGGCGAATGAAAAATTATGCCAAATTTGACCTTTGCGCTCTTAATAAACTTTAATCAATTGGAATTCACGCGTACATTACGCTGCCGTGTAAACACCTGATTACCGAGTTGCGCAGGCTCATTTATTTGAGCTTTCCCAAAATTGATCTTCAGACATAAAAAGCTGCAATGTGTGCAACTCTGTGCAATCCCTGCATCCGGTGTGTTTTCTCTTTCCCTAGACGGTGTCAAATAAGTTTCTTACAATACGCCTCCTATCCTCTACCTGGCCTTGAACAGGAGACAGGTAGACAGGACACATGAGGAACTGAGGAAATTCTTCCTTCTGGTGTTTTGTTTTATTTTATTTATTTATTTATTGTGCCCATACAAATTCGGGCATGCAATGAACCCGAATGGCACTGCCGGAATTCAGAGACCACTAATCTTTGGGGAAAAGACGCAGCATCCATTCGTCTGATTTGTTAGCCTCCTGCTAGGACAGCAGGTCGTCTCGCCTGGCGTGTAACTGTCGTTAATGAAGTGCTAAGAGGGGGGGAAAAAAAAAAAAAAGAGCCCACAGAGCCTGGAGCGCCAGCATCCCAGAACTCTTGTAGGACCAGACAAGTAGGTGTGGCCAAGCAGAAACTCTCCAACATAGTCAACAATAATAAAAAAAAGAAAGAAATAAATAAAAATTGAGTTATAACTACATACCGCTTGCGTGCAACCTTTCCAGGCTTGAATCCTGCTGAAACGGAGAGAGAGGAAACAGAATAACATTAAACATCGGAAACTGACACCAGCACAAATAGCAATGTGTATACGATTTAAAAAATGTGTATTTTTCGCTTTGGAGAGAAGCATCTGCTAAATGAATAAATGTAAATATAAATATATACTGTATGCATATATGTTTTTTTTTTTAAATTTTTTTTAGCACCTCCCAAAGAACATATAGCGTAAGATACTTTATTGTCACTGCAGGGGGTGTGGTGGCACAGTGGGTTTCACTGAGTCCTACTCTCTGGTGGGTTGGAGGTTCAAGTCCCACTTGGGGTGCTTTGTGACAGAGTGGGTGTCCTATCCTGGGTGTGTCCCCTCCAGCCTTGCACCCTCTGTTGCTGGGTTAGACTCTGGCTCACCCTGACCTTGCTTGGGACAAGTGACTTTAGACTGTGTGTGTGTGTGTGTGTGTGTGTGTGTGTGTTGTCATTGTATGTAATACAGTGTGGCAGCCCTAAGGACACTTAAACAAATAAGAATTAGATTAAACTCTGTATATCAGATTCTTTATTTATCTGAAAACATGCTAAATATGTGTTGCTAACCCAAATTCCCTGTGACACTCAGGCACCACAAAACAAGCTGATTTACTGGGAATACGCAGGCAAAACCGGACCTTCCACAGAGAGCAGTTTCACCCTTCATTTTAATATTTCATCTGCAGCTGTTGAGCATAATGAAATAAACACCTACTGTACACAAGTAGAGCGCAGTACCTGAACAATGAACACGTCGCTGTAATAAAAAGAAACATAAATGGTAGCTGTTGTGTGTGGGACCCCCTCTGACCGCGATTCCGAGCACAAGCGGTCCAAAAGGCCAGCTGTTCTCGGCTCTGTCTCCAGTGCGTTTGAATGATCTCCCTCTCTCACTCAGAACTGCTGAACCTCCCTCTACGTTCAAGAAAAGTCTCAAAACACCACTTTTCCAGACTCACTTTTACCTGCTTCTCCTGTCTACTCCATCCTTTAGCCTAAAACAGACTCCATCATCTAGTCTATTACTATTACCTCACAATTACCTTTGTAGTTCCTATCAACATGCAGTAACCCATGTAATGTTATTGTTCATTTCATCTGTTCTAAATTTAGTATCCTCTACCAATTCTATATACAGTTACCCATGTAATGTATAGTACTGTGCAAAAGTTTGAGGTACCTGGATGGGGGAAAAAAGCTGTAATAAATTTTCTACAAAGCTTAGTAACCATCCGCCGTCATCAACCACTTGTCCCGAGCGGGGTCGTGGCGGGTTTGGCCGGGTCCCACTCTTTGGTGGGTCTGGGATTCAAGTCCCGCTTGGGGTGCCTTGTGATGGACTGGCGTCCTGTCCTGGGTGTGACCCTCCCTCTCTAGCCTTGAGCCCTGTGTTGCCAGGTTAGGCTCTGGTTTGCCCCAACCCTGCTTGGGATAAACGGTTTCAGACTGTGTGTGTGTGTGTGTGTACCTTCTTTCTTTAATGACATACAAAACCCTTACTATAATATTGTATCTTCTTGCAGAAGGAATGCTTGGAAATCTAAAATGTGCTCTTTCCCATTGACACTAATGCAGAGGACATTAAATAACCACACACACACACACACACATCTTCAGAACCGCTTGTCCCTTACGGGGTCACGGGGAACCGGAGCCTACCCGGCAACACAGGGCGTAAGGCCGGAGAGGGAAGGGGACACACCCAGGACGGGACGCCAGTCCGTCACAAGGCACCCCAAGCGGGACTCGAACCCCAGACCCACCGGAGAGTAGGACTGCGGTCCAACCCACTGCGCCACCGCACCCCCTCAGCCATTAAATAACCATCTAAAACAAATACTTCTGTGAAACATCTAAGTGCCTGAGACTTGCACGGTACTGTATACGGCTTCAAAATGGTGACGTAAGACAATCTGACTGTAGTTCGATTGAGTGGCTGCATCTATATTCAATTTATTTTTATAGAGCACTCTTCTCACGCAGTGAAACAGAGCGCTTGAACACAGCCATAGATCTATATCTCTATATCTATATACTGTGTCTATATATCTCTCTATATGTCTATATATCTGTCTCTCTATATCTCTCCATCTATTGATGTAATGCACTTTTGTTTACTCTGAGTTGTACGTTGCTTTGGAGAAAAGTGTCTTCTGAACGAGCAAATGTAAAAAAAAAAAAAAAAAAAGTGTCTCTTGAATGAATAAATGTAAATACAGTGGAACCTCGGCTTTTGCGGGTTTAATTTTCGCGGATTTGATTATTGACGAGTTGGCCATCAATAATTAAATGGGAATTTTTGGGGACTTTTGCAGGCTACTGTGGAAAATCGCAGACGATGCATGTAGTTGAGAAAACGTAAAGAGTACTAAAAAAAAAAAGTTTTCTAAGCCATAAATGCATAACAAAAATAGATTCATAATACATATAATCATTTACTACCATAAATATATACACGAATATATTATAAAACGTTAAAGTGACTAAAAAGTTTGTGTGTGAAAAAAAACTGCGGACTACGCACTGCTTGGGGGCGACCAACACATAAAACATACTGTTGCAGTACAGCGTATTGTTTTACTTTGTTTTGTGTCTTAATTATGGTCAACAGTATTAAGAGTTAAGGTTTCGGGGGGCCTAGAAAAATTCATGGTTTTTCCACTTTCGCCGGGGTCCTGCACCCTGCACCCCCGCGAATGTGGAGGGCCGAGCGTAGTAGATGGTACCATAGTGGTTAGAGCCACTATCCTGTCCTACGAAACGCCCGGGTTCAAATCCCACCTTTTTTCGTCACAGCCTTGAGCGAAGTGCTTACCCTAAAAATTGCTCCGGTGAAAAATGACCCAACCGTGTCAATGAGTTTATCGCTGCCAGTTGTTTTCAACCAAACGTCAGCCAAATAAAGAAATTCAACCCAAGGCGTGCAATTGTGGAGAAGGGACGTGTCTTAGTCGACACGAACGACCTACAGCAGCACAGGGGGGAATAAACGCGCCGCAGTACCACGGGTTGGCGAGAGATGTGCCGCGCTGCACCGGACGATAATTGTGGCGGCCTCCCCGGAGCGCCGCCCGCAGTCACGCAGCAGTAGAGCGGCCGCTCGCCCGTCTGCCCACCCCTCTGAGCAAAGAGGAGCTGTCAGACATCCTCCAGCTCTGCCTTATCTGCGCATCCCAGCAACCGGCTCTGCCGAACTCTGCCTTTCAACCTGCCTCTCCTGGTGGGTGACCTGTCTTCCCTGGGCTCGTGCGCTTTGTGGTCGTCGTCGTCCTCGAGCGCTCGGTTCCCCCTGCAGCCATTTCCCGACAATGTACACCAGCAGCCATGACCACAGGGAAAAACTGGCCTTGGATCTGAAATATTTTCCACTTAACAATGGCAAATCCCCAGATTTATGACAAAATTTTACCCCCTCCCCAAAAAAAAAAAAAAAAAATATATATATATATATATATATATAGTAGCTATTGTACGTACGTGTATCTATATATATAAAACAGCTGGGCCGTAAGTCAAAGCACTATATTCCGAATGAGACTTCCCCCTAGGAAATAATGTAATGCTGCACTCTGATTTATCCCCAGCTTCAAACCGAGTGCTGACTGATTACTTTTTGTCAACTATTTATCATGCTCAGGTAATGTTAAAAAATTTACTTGTCTCCTGAGCCATTTTCTCATCTTGAACAGTGACAGACTGTATTGTGTAAAAGCCAAATGTAAAATATATGCTGTGAAAAGGAGAAAAAGGTAATAATATGGTCTTGCAGACTGTTTGGCATCTGAGTGCAATTTTGCCTTTATGCCGATATGAATTTAAGCAACGCATTTTCTATGAACAAAATGCATTTCAGTCGATTAATACCTAATCGGTACCCATCACGGTGTTAGTGTAACAATTAAAATCACACTGTTTAACATACTGCAGTATATTTCTGAAAAAAAATGTGCTAATGGTAGACATTTCTGACTGTCATATTTATTAGACTGTCTTTTTTTAATGTAGTAATTTTAAGAACACTATTAGGGGGTAGCTGAAGTCAGCCACCCTTAATCTTTCGACTTGTGCCGCTATCCAGCGCTCAGATCGACAGTAATGCAGCGAGAGATTGAAAAATGTCCCCGGCACATTATCTGCACGACGGAGGTCAGCAAAGAGGATTCTGCAGGAAACATGTTTGTGGAATTGGTCATTACTCAGTGGATCTCATTTCACGCTATTATGTCTGGTCGACAATGTTATCTGGAGTTCGCTGCCCATGATGGCGAAGGGGGGAAAAGCGCAGCTCTGAATCACTGCTATGACACGTGAAAACAAAAAAGTGAAAAAGTAAGGTGCCTCTCCCATTTGTGGCAAATTGAAGGTGTAATAACCCATTAAACAAGCCCACTGCTCATGTAAATTGGCGTACAAATATATTAGAATGCAGGTTTCTGTACGTCTAAAGACGTCAAGAAAGAGGAATAGCGCAGCGCTGATTTACTGCATTTCATTTGTGATCAGAGAATGAATTAGCCGTGTTGAGAACGGCCGTAAATACGCACTTTATCGTACGACGGAAAGCCGGCCTTCGAGACACTTCCCAGATGAATAACTTAGAGAGCAGCCGAGGGAGGGAATTAAATATTACTTAAATAAATAGGCAGTAACGATAGAGTAACAATTTAAAATGCCCCATGGCACGGGCGCACACTAGAGTGCATCCAGAGCTCATTTTTCTTCATCCGCTCCTCGAGGCCACGAGATTCATTCTCATTCCCGGGGACGACCGACGCTCCCAATTACGGGACGCAGGCCCGCATACTTACTGCCCTGCTACGGTTCGAAACTGTGAAGAGGTGCTAGGAGGCCTCTCAGTTCGCTCGTTCTCGTCAGGAAGGAGGCGCCGCACCGCGCGCAGATCCACGCGCCTCTGGTGTTTCCTGTTCATCCCTGTAGTCTAGAGAACCCTTTTTTAATTATTGCCTCCTTTACACTGAATCATTTCTTGCTCTAGACTTTCCCCCTGCGTGAAAGTCATCTCCCCGAAAAATTTTGTCCGTCGTCTTTCGTTTCCAGCGTACGAGTCCCAGCGACCATCATCGAATTATAGAGGACAGAAATATGGCAAAAGGGCTGCACAGCAGGTAGCGCCGGTGCCTCGAAGGCTTAGGCTGCGCGTCCGGATGCCGGTTTGGATCGGGTTCCCTCCCCGTGGAGTTTATGTGTTCTCTTCCCTGTGGGTGCTCCCATTTCCCTCCACAGCCCACGGACAAGCGTTTCAGGCGAGCCGCCAGCTCTAAAAGGCCCTTAGTGTGTGTGTGAGTGTGAAAACGAGTGTGTTTGAGGAACTGGGGTCTCATTCGGGGTGAGAGGCTCTGGACCACACTAACTCTGACTTGGAAAAGTGGTTGAAAATGCAAATCATTTGGTGATTATGGGTCCGTGTGCGTTGCGTTCATCCATTTGATTCGAAATTGAGCAACGAAATGTAAATTACGATGCCTTCATTTGTGTTTTTTATAAAATATTGAAAGCAGAAAAGTGAGGAAAACGGCTTTTTGTTCCTGAGCACATACACAAAAAAGAAAAGGACTTGTTTATTAATTTTCTCTTTTTGGTTCATCATACAAAGTGTAGAAATGAAAATCTCTCAATGCGAAATATGACGAATGCCCTAAAATGCACAATATTTCCAATCTGACAAGTAGCCTCACCTATAACTAGAACCTAGAACTTCACGGTGCTTTTAAAACATGCACTTAATTAGTAATAAGATTCTTAAGAAGAAGCACCTGGAAAATCTTGTCGATTTTCTCGGTGGACATGTCATCCTCCCTTACTGTCACTCTCTTGCTGCTTTTGAAAAGCACCTAGTGATCCATATTAACTTAAGATCAATAATTCGGAGAGAAGCCAGCATGTTCGACGAAGCCACTCATGGATTATGTGCGGTTTCAATTAGTTTATATCCGGGTTGCTCAAGAAAACAACAGAACGAAACAACTCAAAGTCAAAAAATAATACCGCAAGAAACTATAAATGAGACATATTTTAAATATTTTACGTTTTGAGCAAAAAATGGTTTTTAAACATAGTTAACTCAGTTTGTTTTTCGTTTTAAAATCAAAAAACGAATGAATGCATCATAATTCGCATTTTGTTTTTCAATTTCGAATAAAAAACGAATGCGCACAACGTACACGGACCGCTATACATTTGTCAGGTTTATTTTTTCCAAACAAACACAATCGTAGAGCATATTTCTGATCTCCTGTTCGGGGGAAATAATGCAATTCGGGAGACCGAACGGCAGAAGAGCGGAGCAGCAATATTTATGCTATAGAGATTTCTCATAAGGATGCGCTCCTGGGAAACGATGCTGTAATTAGGGGAAACACTGAACGTATTTACTGTCTTAACTGCCAAAAGTGACTTAAATATCTTGCTGCAGGAAGCCACCCGTGAGGCCGAATCTAACGCAAAAACCTTGTTTGCACCATCTGTGTTAATATTTTCAGTTCTGGACGACTTAGTCAGCGTTAGGCCTACAGCTCTGCTTGTGAAAACAGTCTGCTTTTCGGATGCCACGCTGTGGTTTTGTGGTGTTCGAGTCTGTGCGCTTGTAAATTAGTTGCTTTTCTATTGTATATTGTAAGGGAGGGGGGTGTGGTGGGTTTGACCTGTGCCCAGTGTGTAGCGGGTCTGGGGTTCGAGCCCGGCTTGGGGTGCCTTGCAATAGAGCGGCATCCCATCCGGGGAATGTTCCCGGCCCTGCGGCGCCAGGTTAGGCCCCGTCTTGCCGTGATACCGTTTGGGACAAGCGGAGGTCGACGTTGGTTGGTATGTATATTGTATACATTTTATTTTTTAAAAAATATAATTGAGCACCGACTCATAGTTCTCATACTGCTGAAGACATCATGACTTGCCTGGACAACTGGTAGCAACCCCCACCTCCGGCTGTAGCACTCTTGAACAAGGTACTCACCCTAAATTGCGCCAGTAAAATTACCCAGCTGTATAAATGAGTAAATAATTGTAACCTTAACACCGCAAGTCGCTTTGGAGAAAAGCATCAGCTAAATGAATAAATACATTATATAATGCCTGCATTTGGACTAGGGCAGAAATGCATTTCCTTTTTCAGTCTGGTCCTTGCGCAAGTATGTGTACAAGTAATTCTTTTTTTTACCAAAACCCGAGTCATTTAATGGGCTAAGGTGCTGCGCAGCAATTCATAGTGGCATCGGCTGAGCTAATGTCTCTCATTCATGGGTACGTAATGAAACAAGACTGAAATCGATACCTTGTGTCGGAATCTCACCAGAGGCTGATAGGTTTTCGCCCCATATTCATCCTTGCTTGGCCTCCCCTCGGTGCCAAGCAAGGAAAATCCGAGCAATATAACAGCAGACCACCGCCCGTGCATCTTCGCCGAGCGCTTCCTGCGAAAACAAAAACGGTAAAGGATCTGTGAACGGTTCCCTGGCAGCGAGCGGTTCGATGCTGATTTTCAGGGATAATACATCAAGCGGGCCCCTAATTAAACAAGACAATGGGCATCACGGGTCCAGCTCGAGTTTAAACTAACGTTATCGGTAAGTGCCCCGCATGCAGGTGTGGATTAAATCAGCCTGGAATCAATTATGTGAGAGCAGGGATCCTGGGAAAATAATGAAAGACAAAGAGGCATTATTTCACCATAATTGCCGCAGTAATTTAGCATTAGATATAAGGAACAGGGACAATGAAACGTACACAGGAAAAAAAAGTCATAGAATGCAGAGTTATTATGTGGTAATAACTAACTTATTACAGTTTCCTTTAAAAGTTAAAAGTTTACACTTTAACTGGGCATATTGGCATATAGTAAAGCAAATATTTATGATGCTTTTTTTTTTTTACATAAATCATCTTTACCCAGTATAAATTAGTGCTGAACGGTGGGACACACGTGGTAAAATAAAGTAAATGGTAGATAACGAATGCTAATTCGAATTAAATGTAACGTAGTGAACGATAATACACCGTTGTAGATCCACTCAAGGGATCCGACCAAGCGCACAGCGACTGTCCGTGCGGCGAGTTGATCGAGTAGTCATGTGCTCCTGTCCCATGCTTCTTGTCCAGCTCAGCCACAGGACTTTCTTCACATCCCTCGATATCGCCCAAAGTTACGGGTCACGTGTAATAAACGAGAAACATTTGGAAGTACTGAAGCAGCCCATATTCCAGCGCTTTTGAAATTCAATCACTCAACATGTGAATGACAGACTGTGACTGCTGGCGTTGGGGGGGGCGAGAGAATAGCAGAAGCAATTTCTGCCCCTCCAGGGAGAGCCATCATAGCTACACCCTCCAGCCATAAATCCGAGGAGGACGGTGTACGTAAGCCTCGGCGCTGACTTTCACATGAAGAACACCTGTGTCTTCGAGCGCCTCATGCATCATGCGGTGACAAGACGGGCCGGGTGCGCGGCGACGGGTTCACCGGGATGTTGTAGTTTTACATCCCGCTGCTCCTGAGATCACGGGGGCGGGAGGGAGGGTGGGGTGTCTCCTCCGCCAGTGTGTCTCTCTCTCTCTAAACGGCTCTGGCGCTCCTATGTCTTAGTTTACTCAAAGGAACGGCACAGCTGCAAGGTGAGCTCACTTTGTTCTGCAAGGTGCTTTTCTCAGAGTCAGACAAAGACGCCCCCTGAGAAATACTAATAATAATCACGCAAGTTCGACTATTCTTTGTGATCTCGGAGTGCACTTTACATAAAGAGACCAAAAGATTCTTTAAGTGTTATCTGTTTAAGGGTGTTTTTTTAAAATACATGCTTCTGTGTGTTAGTAGGAACTGCATCATTCTTACATTTACTCATGTAGCAGATACTTTTCTCCAAAGCGACTTCCAATGAACTCTGTGTAGTGTTATCAGCCCACACACCTCACTCGTTGTAGTGATTTACACTGCTAGATACACTACTTACACTGGGTCACTCACCCATACATCACTGGAACACACACATACTCTCTTGATGTCATTCACACACTATGGGTGAACCTGAACAGCATGTCTTTGGAGTGTGGGAGGAAACCAGAGCACCCAGAGAACATCCAAATTCCACACAAACCAAGTGGGGCTCGAACCCATGTCCGCTTCAGACCACCCAGGTGCTATGAGACAGCAGTGTTACTCGCTGTATCACCACGCCGCCCACTTTTCTGTGTTTTATTGTATATCATTTTCTATTTGCCTCATCCCTTCTCAATCACTACGTATAAATGTTCAACTTTCCTTACCCCTTGAGCTCAACACAAACAGCTCAGCCTCAAGTGGAACGAGTCCCTTTGTCCAAACTCGGTGACATTAATGTACAAAGCTCAGCAATTTATCTCATGGGGGGGGAGCATGTCTCCTCCGCTTTCTTTCTGCCAAAATAAATAAATAAAACCCCAAAGCACCTCTCATTTCCCAGAGTTATTAACCACTTTGCTGCAGCAGAGAATCAAAAAGGCATCGCGCAAAATGAGCCTTCAGCCAAGAAGCAGAACTAATCGAGGAGCTACACGTTACCACGCTGCCTCGATCCAGGGGCCCGAGCAGATTTTGCGTTTCATGTGCTGCTATACACCGTTACGAGCCCCGCCAGCGGAGAGCCGCGATGAATCAGATGGGAGTTATGAGCAACACTTCGATTTTGTTTCAACGCGTAGCCTCGCCTCGTCCGCTTCGTTGCGAGACGCAGGCCTTCGGAGGGACCGGGGCCGGCCTGCGCCACCCTGAGTGATGTCAGAACAAATCATCTTTAATGCACGTTCCTCCACGCTTCTGTCAAGAGCATCTCAGAGCCTGACAGGCAGCGTAACTGCTGCCGACACACACAGGCGATCTGTAAATAAATTGAAATAGATCTCGGGAAAATTCCGACCGCGTGCGCTCACGTGTGTGTGTGTGTGTGTGTGTGTGCGTGTGTGTGTGTGTGTGTGTGTGTGTGCGTGCGCAGGCCAATTCATATGTACCGCTTCCAATTTACCACAATGGTACGACTAGATTTGAAAGAATGTGAAACAAGGTACAGTACAGTGTAAAAATGCTACTTTTTTGTGGCTGGTGAAGTTATTCAGCTTGTTTTCCCCAGTTTTTTACATATGTCATCTCAAAGTACTGCTGCATCACTGGCCTGCACTACAAAATACCACAGGGAGAAGTCTTTACATGTATTCATTTAGAAGACACTTCTCTACAGAAACTTACAATGTTAAGGTTACAATTATTTACCCATTTATACAGCTGGGTATTTTTACTGGAGCATTTTAGGGTAAGTACCTTACTGAAAGGCACAGCTGGGGCAGGGGGGAGAAATCAAACCCCCAACCTTTCGATCCAAAGGCAGTAGTTCTAACCATCACTTTACCAGCTGTCTTTGTTCTATCAACAGGCTCATTATGACCAGTCTTCTACACTTATGTATGTATCTCAGTCATCTCCAAAGCAATTTACAGTGTTCAGGTTACAGTTATTTACCCATTTATACATAACAAAGGATATGTAACAAAGGTTACAACTTAGAATGTTATGCTACTTACAACTATTTACCCATTTATGCAGCAGGGTAATTTTTACTGCATCAGTTCAGGGTGAGTATGGTGGCACAACGAGTAGCGCCGCTGTCTCAGGGCGCCTGGGTTATGTGAGAGGATGTGGGTTTGATCCCTGCTCAGTCTGTGAGGAGTTTTGCATATTCTCTGTGTGGCTGTGTGGGTGTGCTCTGGTTTCCTCCCACAATCCAAAGACGTGTTTGTTGTTCAGGTTCCCCATAGTGTGTGAGTGACAGAGAGAGTGTTTGTGTGTGTTCCACTGATGTATGGATGAGTGACCCAGTGTAAGTAGTGTATCTAGCAGTGTAAGTCACCGCGGTGAATAAGGTGTGTGGGCTGATGACACTACATAGAGTTCATTGGAAGCTGCTTTGGAGGAAAGCATCTGCTAAATGAATAAATGTAAATGGAAGTACTTTGCTCAAGGGTATTGCAGCAGGAGGTACAACCAAGTTGGCAGCTTTAACTCTCACGCCACCTGCTGCCCAATCACACACATCTTCAGAGCCGCTTGTCCCAGACGGGGTCGCAGGGAACCGGAGCCTACCCGGCAACACAGGGCGTAAGGCCGGAGGGGGAGGGGACACACCCAGGACTGGACGCCAGTCCGTCGCAAGGCACCCCAAGCGGGACTCGAACCCCAGACCCACCGGACAGCAGGATTGTGGTCCAACCCACTGCGCCACCACACCCCCCCAAACGCTGCCCAATCATCTCCATACTATAAGCATAAGACATTCTTAAGGTTTCACTAAGGAAACTTCTCATATTCTTCCGACTCAAACCAAAAACGCCCTCCAAGCCTGCGTAGCAACACCCGCAGTTCTTCGGCAAGGACGCGCCAACTTTACATCCGAAATTGCGTCGAGATCGATAACCAGGCCTCGTGTCACACGGCCGTGTCAGATCCCGGGAAGCAATATGTCACGCACACCAGCGTGGAAGGGCAGGTGGTTGGAGGCACGCTGAAGCGGAAAATCACACGCATTTCGGGCCACATCTCGCTCCCGGCTGGATAGATATTTCGCTTTTAAAAAAAGAAAAGAAAAAAAAAGATTAAAAATGTTCGGCGTCCGGCGCAGTCACCTGATCTAAGTGTGCGACAACATGTGCGCCGCTTGTTAAAAAGATGACAGCCAGATAAGGCCAGTTTTGCCAGGCGAGGACTGATAAATGCCTCCCCCTCATTATGCCAGAAATACTGTTGAAAATGTCAGCGACGTCTGCGACAGACCCTGGCATTAGCAGATTAATAACAAGATGCCCTTGTGTGTTTTTGACATTTAAATGCATTTTCCAAACTCCGGCCAGTTCACAAGCCACTTTTATGTCTCGCTTTCGGTTTATCTTCACCGAGCGCCGAAACAGTCGTTACGTCAAACTGCGAAATTGTGGGGTTACGAGGGGCGCCGGACTGCAATCTCATTTGTGCTCCTGTTCAACGGCCCGGTTTGAAAGAAAAATATGACAAAATGCACCTTCCGACTTTTACTTATGTTCCAGCGGGTGCTTAAATGTTACTGAGGTCCCATGCAGGTTCAGCCTGGGCACATACATTAAACTCCTCAGAGCTCATCAGTAATACTTGATATTTATATATTTTATATAGCGCTTTGCATAAAGCGAAAAATCTACTCTGAGAACCCGATTATGTCAGTCATGTTAAAATTTTGACTTTCCATCGACCCTATTTGCTGAATGACACCACAAAGTAGATTTTCTAAGGGTATATATTGGAATACTCTACATATATATAGATGAGTATATCAATGAATATATAATATCAACATATCTATTGGTATATATTACTATGCATTATGCAATTTATGGTTATCATTCGCTTCTTCAGGAACCAAGGATACTGGTTCCCAGTGGGTGGCGGTACTGGGATTTATGTTTGTGTTGCTCATGCTGGGCACATTTCAACAAATTCACTGTCAGCTGCCATGAGGCTTCTCTGTATTTTCTAAACACCCCTTAATATGTGGACTTCATACTTTCTGACCGTCTTTTAGAACTTAACTTTATGTATCATTCGCTCACTTTCGACAACTGCTTGTCCAAGTCGGACCAGAGCCTATCCAGGAGGCGCTGGACACAAGGCTCAGAGTGTCCAGTATAAGAGTCTGTACGTTTCAATAGAAAGTTACAGAGCAGAGATGAATACTTTGTTCAGTACAGCTACCAATATTAACATTTGTTATGGAAATGATATGATAAAGGGTATAGCACTGTCCCACTGCATCCTAACAAGTCTATCACTGATCAAACACCACAGATTTATCTTTACATTCCTCTGTTTCCGTATTTCCTACTTCAGGTTTTCATGTATCGTCCTTTACTGGCAATAAATGAGAAGTTGAGTTTTTAATACTGTCTCAATATGCAGTTAATAAAAGTATTTAATATCCATTTGCTATAAAACAGGGGCCTTTTGTAATGGATATAAACCACACACTTAAAAATCGCTTCCCTTCATTACATAATATGTTGCACCCAACGCACTCAGCAATGGGATCATTTACAACCTGCGCCCATTAAAATGTAATGCTTGGCTAAACCATTAGATATTATTACTGTCAATGCGTCGCTGTTCTGGCCAGCGGCAGACATCTACAGAAGCCGTTGTTTCCATCCCCACCGAGCGCTCTTCTCACTACCGTTTCAGTGGTCCGGATGGTTTGTGCACAAACAATGCTCGGCTCTGACGTTAAACCTTCCCAAAGCTCGGCACGAGACAAAGCTATTCTACCCGGTACTTAAAGCACAGGTGTCAAATATCATGCTCCGTTCTAAAGAAACCATCATTATTCTATGCTCCTTATATTATTCCCTTTCGAACTGTGTGTGTATTATTTGAACCTTTGCAGGTTCATAGAGAAAAAGGATGGGTGGGGAAGCTGACGCTGTCACTTTTGAGTAGAAATTAGGCGACAGATGTTCAGTACAGATGTGCCAAAGATAAACTTTAATTCTCAAAATCAGGATATGCCCGCGACAAGTTTATAACAAGTTCGCAAAAAGGTTTTTATGTGCTATAATTTAACTTCAGTGGGGATTGGGGGGGGGGGGGTGTATACATTGGTAATTCAATCATAGAATTCAGACCTCAAGCAGGAAGAAGAAACAGATAAGTGAAGAGTTCTGGGGTAAAAAGTGAACAATGTGAAATTATCCTCATCCTTTATATCCTATCCATTTGCATTTAAGTTTTATAAACTTTAACATTACACGTTGAAACACATTTGGGGAAAAAATAGCAAAGATTTACAAATTATGCACTTTGACTGAGTAATATGTCTGATGGTGAAAAATGATGATAAATTCACTGGGAATAAACACGGTTGTGATAAGAGCAGGATCCCGATGCAAGTCGAGCAAAACAGAACTGAAGCTCTTCAGCAGAATAATAAACTGTACAAATATTACGCATCGACATATTTTAATTATCCCTCGTGGACAGCAGCTACTGTACTGGCGGACCGGCGCGGGTATAAATCTGAACAATATTCACGGAAGGGTCAAATAAAACGCAGAAACTTGCAGGTCATCTGCTGTTCATATTTGCTACATGTAACATGGACTGAACGGTGGCGAAACACTGGACCCAACTTGCCTTCGGGCTGCAGGAGATGATGTTCAGATGCTGAGGGCGCCAGGAGCTGCGGAGACTAGTCCAGCGGGAGGGATGCTCATGCGCGCACTTTGCGCTCGACACTTTGCCACCATTCAAGCACCAAGTACCAAGTACCGAGTACCGCCGCCACCAGCACCAAGTACCACTTCCCGCGCCTCGAAACCGCCGCCGAGGCGCAACACACTTCCGACAAATCGCGACACATTTGCGTTTTCCAAATTACCTGTATTTCCCGACCCTGCCGATCCGGCACAGTATTTCCAGCCAAAGGAACGCGAGAGGAGTTTGCATATATGTCGCGCGCGAGGAGAAGGAGAAATGGATAAATCCCCCAGGAGGTGCAGTTATTTCCACGGGAGAGAGGATTTCGGGCGCGAGGAAGTTGCCCCCTTGGATACTTGGCGCGCGATCCCGACTTCAGAACCACGGCTCGGTGGAGAGCTCCCGGACCCAAGCCGCCTTCGCCCGGGTCTCCGGCACCACTGAGGGAGGCAGCGGCTGCGGGGCTCAACTTCACCCACTGGCTGCGTCCCGAGTGGACGTGGACGTGGATGTGCGATCAGACGGTCAGCCAATCAGCGGCGGCGGCGGCTCCGCGGCGCAACCAAATGAGGAGATTTACTGTAGCGAACAGGTTCCCTTTAGCGAGCCGCCCCTGAAATAACCAACACGTTGCTTTTTTCTTTTTTTTTTTCCTTGGATTGTATTTATTTTCTTATTCGTGTATTTCTTTCTTTCTTTTTTTTTTTTTTTTTTTTTTTTTTTTTTTTGCGCTTTCCGTGTTCAAGCGGCTTGCGCATCGGCAGTGCCGAGTGTTGCGTTTCGATCACTGTGTCTTCAGAAAAAAAAAAGAAAAAATCACGTTTTAAAAAACTTTGAAAAGTTGAGTAACTGTAAAAAGCGGCTGCGTTTGGGATGTAATCCAGTGCGTCGGGTTCGAAAATGTTCCGCAAATAAGCGGTGCGGCAAAAAAAAAAAAATGTAATATTAACAGGTCGTTCACGGGGGGGAGAAACACAAATAAGACGTGTGATGTAACGCGTGGAAAGATTCCCTTTGTCACTCTGCCGCATCCGTCCATCCAGCGGAGCTGTTTCGAAAGAGAAGTTAACGAAACGGTTTTAATTAAATGTACTTCGTGGGGGGTCGCGGGGGGGTGGATAATGAGGGAGGGGGGTGTTTTCAAATTACTGTGCCGAAGTGTTCCTTGGCGCAAATACGGCGCGAAACGTTTCATATCCCGTTAGCCATCCGTTATTTCTGTCAGGTGCGCCCTTGTCTTTGCCAAATTAAGTTATGACATGATTTATGGTTTAAATAAGGCGGATTATTTCATTATTATTTCTCCCCTGCGCGCTGCGCACACCTGCGTGGTGGGAGGGGGGGAAGGGCGGAGGCAGCGCGCGCTCGACTGATTGCGGCGATCCATCACGTCACTAATTAAAGAATTGCGCGGGAAAACAAGAAATAAACGCCCCATAGAAATATAACACCCCCCCCCCCCCCCCCGCCCGAGAATAAACTGCGTTTTTCCTCCCACGCAAAGCGGCTCCGTCTCCTCGGTTCCAGCTTTTGCTCATTTTGGATAAATATTCTCACCCTTTTGAGTTTCTCAGCAGTGGCTTCACTAGTTGGGTGCGGGGGGTGCGGACCCCATCGGGTGACACAATCAGTGGGGGTGACACCAAAATGACTGTCCATAAGATTTTTGTTCAGTGATGTATTATTTTTATAAAAAAATCCCTCTAGTTATATACATAAACATTGTTCGTAATAAAGCCCGCTATACATGTATCAATATACCTACAAGGATAAAACTCTGTGCTCATGGACTTCTTGAACCTTCCAATGCGCTCCGCTCACAGCTCTCATTGTTACTCAATTACAATTACAATTACAATTACAGTGATGCTTCGTATCACGTGGTTTGTCTCCACGCGCTCTTGTTTTCGTCGCCGCCACTGTTGTTAGTCACTGGTTTCGTCAGATTTTATGGTCTTTTAGCTACAATATTGCGGTAATTAATATCTGTGAACCTTTAAATCAATGATGTTAAAATAAACATAATTTGTAGTTCTTAAACGCTTTTACTTCGAATTCTGTTGTTTTCTTACCGAATTTTTACTTTAACCTCGTGATGAATGTAAATACATTTTGGCTGTGTGTATGATATTGTAATTTAAAGGTGTCATTTTAATTTTGCTCGTTGTTTATGTCACTACTATTGCCGTTACATTCAGTGAAATAGAGGAATTACGATTTACGACTAACATTAGTAGAAAAATCATTACAAAGGATTCTGTATGGTCTGGTATGGGAGGAGGTCCATGGGGGGGGGGGGGGGGGGGACACCAACTCTAGTGACACCACTGTTTCTCAGTGTTTTTTTCAGTGTATTGATTGTCTCAGTTGCTGTGATGCAACACTGTTCCGTTGCTAAGCAAGTAAAAAAATATATAGCTATTGAGACAACTAGATAATTACGACCAATTAGAATTTAAAGAAAAAAAAAAACAAAAAAACTTAGAATACAGTGGTTGGACTAACTTCCCATCCAGGGTGTACCCCCCTTACCCCCTGGACCACTGCTACCCTCACCAGGACAAGCAGTCATTGAAAGTGAGCGAGTGAGAATATTGTACTGATGAACTTAAATTAAGCATTTATTGTTATCTCACATATTTATTTTCGCCTAACTATAAACCTAGAATTGTCATTTTGTTCAAGAAAAAACTTTTACATTATATTTAAATTTATTGTTATAGCAGAGGCATTTCTCCAGTGACTTCCAATGAACTCTATGTAGTATTATGAGCCCACACACTACTGGTGACTTACACTGCTTACAATGGGTTACTCATCCATACATCAGTGGAACACACACACTCTCTCTGTCACTCACACACTATGGGTGAACTTGAACAGCAAGCCTTTGGACTGCGGGAGGAAACCAGAGCACCCAGGGGCAACCCACACAGACACAGGGAGAACATGCAAACTCCGCACAGGCTGAATAGAAATCAAACCCACGTCCTCTCACACCACCCAGGCAGGCACTGTGAATCAAAGTTGAAGTGCCCTTGGAGGTGTAACCCCTCACAAAGGGCCTCAACCCTGCAGTATTCGGTGTGCAAATATTGAAGCGATGCTCATCGCGGGTTGCAGCAACTGTGAACTGCACTGAACCTCATGGTTTCCATTATGCTTCCAGCAGGTTATGACTTA
This sequence comes from Scleropages formosus, assembly GCF_900964775.1. NCBI lineage: Eukaryota > Metazoa > Chordata > Actinopteri > Osteoglossiformes > Osteoglossidae > Scleropages > Scleropages formosus. The sequence goes on along the minus strand of NC_041810.1, from coordinate 5,679,598 downwards.
TGTCCTAAAAGCGTGCCCCCCTGGGGTTCTCAGGACAAGCAGCATCAGGAACAAGCAGAAAACCTCAAACGTAAAATACATTTTATATAAGATTACTGCAATAATCGACGGCACGGAGTGTTGCCAACAGTGAAGTGCTGAAACTACTGAAATAGCCGAATGCTGAATAACTTTCGTACCGAAAAGCTTGAAAACCGGTCACGTCACTGCTGTGCATAAAGAAGATTGTATATTATTGTACAGGTACTGTATTCTGTCTTACCCACTGCGGAAGGGGTTGATATCCAAAACTGTCCAAAATTCTTTGTATTTCAATATTCTGTTAAATAATAAAAATTGTATTGATATACTCAATTTTATGTGCATATCAAAGGATCTTCTAGACTAAATATAGATTATGTTACATATCCATGTATTTCTGTGGGATTTTTGTGTGCCAATGATTATTGCAGTTGCCTCTTGTAATGTCTTGCAATGGACCTGTAGTTTTTTTTTTTTTTTTTTTTGGCCGTTCAGGGGTGTGGCACTACAATGTGTTTTGAAAACACCGATTTGCTTCGGAGCTCTGAGGAACCTTCTCCTCTTCTGGCCGCCCCGAGGGGGACATTCCCTTTTCCACTATACTCTGCTTCGGGCCGGCTGTGGTTTCCATGAGCCGTAGGGGTGGGATCTGCCCTGGTACGGGGCCCCTGAAGGCCCTGTTGGTACACATGCACCAGGACATCTTGCCCTTCAAGTCTCCTGGGGGTAGCGGTGACCAAGGCAACGTGAGCCCACTGGAGACCCAGGTTGCTTCACATCTCCGGCATCGTGCTGATCATGCTGGAGCCAACCTGTCTGCAGCCAGAACCTCAGGCTCAGGGGAGTATCGGCGCACCACCCAGACCCCAGGGGTAATCCAAGACAAAGTCTGCAATGGACGGTACCACATATGAACTATGGTAGAAAAAAACAAGAACCTTTCAGCTGCATTTTCATGCAGTAGCTCCCTTGCAAAAAATATATATATTTTGCCACTTAGTTATTGAATCATCACCGATCTCTATCACAGAAAATGTGCAGAAAGTACAGCAATCATTAAACGATATACAGAGCAGCAGTCTTTTCCTCGACTTAAGCAGCTAGAATTCAATTTCTACTTTGCTGCAAGGTCCAATCTCTTCATTAAAAGTGAAGCATTTATCACTTTCGTGCTCTTTCCTGCATTGGCTTGGTGCTCTAATCTCCACTCGCGGTCGTCCGCTCAAGCCTGTACAAACCGTTAGACACAGCCATGATTCCCCAGTTTCCTGCTGATATCAGATTTCCATTATATTGTACACTTTACCCTTCCCCTATAATCAGCCTCTTCAACCATTAGACAAAGGTCTGTGTTATTCAGGGAACTGATAACAGTTATATCTCTTTGATATTGTATTTGGTTGCAAACCGGTCATCCTTTCTGAATTTTAGAGCCATGTAATACACAGACACTGGCTAGCAGATGTCTTTTGCCACTGGATTCACTCTCCAGTTGAGTTCTTTCCATCTCCAGGTGTGTATTTTCACAAAGGAGACAGCGCGACATCTAGTGGCCACTGCGGGAATTGCTTTGCACGACTTAAAAGCTGTACAGGCAGTACTTGGATTACGAACGAGGTCCGTGCCTCAGTCTGTCTTTAAGTCGAATTTGTACGTAAGTCGGAACAGTTAGGTACGCCTTGTGTCTAACGTCAGTCAAATGTTTGTCTTGGCATATAGTATATCGCGTACATTTCTATCCATTAAAAACATTAACATTGCTTTGGAGAAAAGCTCCTGCTTAATGAATAAATGTAAATGTAAAGAAAGACTTTGATACACTAAAACATCTTTAATATAACAATGCAGTAATAAGATAATAATAAATGTAACTCCTGTATAATAGATAGACATATAAAGAGATAATAATAAATGTAACTCCTGTATAATAGATAGACATATAAAGAGAGAGACATCGGGACAAGCCTTTTACACGCGCCGTTATTTTCGCTTTGTCCTTTAAATTTGTCCCGATTGTTGACCCTCTGTAACCTAATGCTTTTCCAATGTTCATTGGTGTTTCACCTTTTTCCTGTCGCTTTATTATTTCCACTTTACTTTCAATCGTGATCGTTTTCCTTTTCTTTGATGCATCACTATCACTTGCATCCAATTTATTCTTTGGTGCCATGGTTAGGAGGGTAAAAACAAAAAAAAAATTAAAGCCAAATGCAGTAATACACACAACAGTAACACACACGAGACACTGCTAACAGCAACGTGGTCCAACTGAAAAGAAGAAAGTCTTTGCGACGCACATCAAAACATTACGCGTCTATCCCAACATGTGAGCACGAGATAGTACAAAGACTTTCTTCTTTTCAGTTGGACCACGTTGCTGTTAGCAGTGTCTCGTGTGTGTTACTGTTGTGTGTATTACTGCATTTGGCTTTAATTTTTTTTTTGTTTTTACCCTCCTAACCATGGCACCAAAGAGTAAATTGGATGCAAGTGATAGTGATGCATCAAAGAAAAGGAAAACGAAGTAGCGCACATTTGTTATTATGAATCATTGTATGTAACTCAGGTTTTTAATATACAGGTGGTCCCCAATTTAAGATGGGGTTAAGTTCCCCGAAACCCATCATGAGTCGAAAATATTGTAAGTTGAAAATGTATTTAATACACCTAATACACACCTCTGCGCGACAGACTGGGAGATGCGGATTGCTGCCGCTGCCGAGCATCGCGAGAGAGTATTGCACCACATATCCTTTCTATGGAATGTCTATAGTTCACCAGCATAAAGTCGAAACAATTGTAAATTGAACCATCGTAAATCGAGGACCACCCGTAATAGGCTTTACGGGGAGTTGTTCATAACTACAGGTTGTATGTAAGTCGGAAGTTCGTAACCCCGGGGACTGCCCGTATTCCAAGTATGACAACTAACATTTTGTGTCTCCCCTCCCTTACTCAGCGGTACACATGATCCCTCTCATTCTGGATGCAATGAGACAAAAGTAACGAAAGTAAGGTAAAATTTCATTAAGCTGTGTTTGCTGACAAACAATGAAACTTCAAGACTGCTACGGGGATTTTCGTTTATGTACCCAGCAAACAGCAGCGGAATTTAGACATCAATTTGCCTTGCTGGGAAGTGAAACGGTCAAAAATAAATCCGCTTTAAGGGCATTTGAAAATGAGCAGATAAAATAAGATTGCAAGAAATGAGTCCTAGTTTATTAATAAAAGTGTTTTGCACCACAAGGGACACATACCACGGTAACATAGATCAGGGTGTGTATTTGGTCTCACCCCTCCAGGTGTAATTTTATAAGCTGGTGCCATTAAGTCAAATCTGACTCACAGCGATCCCTCGTGTGATTTTCACGGTAAAGCAGGGTGAAAAGGTGGTTTGCAATTGCCTTCTTTCGCAAAATTCTGGCTGACAAAGGCTGGGAGGGCATGTGCACTCTACACACATGAAGCTGCACTCAAACCGACATCGAAAGCAGGAGCCCAGAAGCTATGAGGCGCCGGCACCACCCATTGCACCACATCAGGCCTTCTCTAAGTAAGGAACGGACCCCCCCAATACAATTTCAGGGGATTTGCAGCTCGATGAGCTACAGTTCCGCAGTAGTAATTTTGCATGTCAGTGACAAGGCGCAACTCCACAATCACAGCAGCCAAGGAATACAATGAAGGCTTGTGATACTGGATCAGCAGTGTGTGTAGCCTTTACATTTAGATATTTAGCAAACACTTTTTTCCAAAACAACTTCCAAAGAACTCTATGGAGTGTTATCAGCTCACACCCCTTATTCACTAAGATGACTTACACAGCTGGGTACGCTACTTGCAATGGGTCACTCATCCATACATCAGTGGAACACACACATTATGGGTGAACCTGAACAACTTGTCTTTGGACTGTGTGAGGAAACCAGAGCACCTGAAGAAAAGCCACACAGATACAGGGAGAACATGCAAACACTACACAGACTGAGCAGGGATTGAACCCACATCCTCTTGTACCACTGGGGCACTGTGGGATAGCAGTGCTACCCATTGTGCCACCAGGCCACACTTCAGCTGAACTTTTGCACTGCGACTTTGAGTGTATCTTACGGCCTCAACTTGCTATATATTGTTTCTCATGTGGGCTAATGAAGAAAGGCTGGCAGCCCACTCTGTGTCAGCCCTCCGGCGCTGCGTTGCCACCGCAAATCTTTCCTCCGAAACGTACAGCGGTGGGTGGGCGAGAGCGCTGGCTCGCAGCGATGTACGGGAGGTGCAGGGCTGCATCTGCGTACAGCTTCTGCACTGGAAGCCATGCGAAGCCCGACTGATCGAAGGTCGCCGCTGCAGTGAATGTTGGCTCATTTGCAATTATGCAAATTTCCCGACTAAACAGGGAACTCTTATTAACATAAGAATAACGGAAATTGCTTGTGTGAGATTTGACAAATACAGTAAGACTGGCTGATGTTTGTTAATGTACAAACCCAGGTGGTGTCTGTAACTTAAATTTCAATTGTGTAGGTAATATGATTACACTTCAGTTTGAAACAGCTGGAAGCGTAGTTAGTGCTACTGCCTTTAGATCCAAAGGCTGGAGGTTCGATCCCCACCTCCAATTGTACTGCCCTTGAGCAAGGTCCTTACCCTAAAATGCTCCAGTAAAACTGCCCAGGTGTATAAATGGGTAATTAATTCTAAGATTGTAATAATTGTAACCTTAACATTGTAAGTCACTTTGGAGAAAACCATCAACTAAATGATTAAATGTAGATAGTTATTAATTTAGCGGACCCAAAGCAACTTATAGTGCGACACTGCTTGCACTCTTTCACACAACTGGTCGCTTCGTATCGGAGCACTTAAAGATGAGTAAACTGATGAAATGCAGTAAAAAAAGAGGTAAGATTGGAACCCGGGTCCTTACAGTGCACAATGGGAGTAGTACTGTAGTCAGAACAGTAGTGCTGCTGTCTTACAGCGCCTGGGTGGTGCGAGAGGATGTGGATTTTATCCCCGCTCAGTTTGTCTGGAGTTTGCATGTTCTCCCTGTGTCTGTGTGGGTTCCCTCTGGGTGCTCTGGTTTCCTCCCACACTCCAAAGACATGCTCTTCAGATTAACCCATAGTGTGTGTGTTCCACTGATGTATGGATGAGTGACCCAGTAGTGTATCTAGCAGTGTAAGTCACCACAGTGAATAAGGTGTGTGGGCTGGTAACACTACATAGAGTTCATTGGAAGTTGCTTTGGAGAAAAGCATCTGCTGAATAAATAAATGTAAGTGCACTGCTGTCCCAATGTTTGGGTGGTGCTGCTAGCCCAGCAGCCAAGGGCAGTGTGTTGCAGGAGTACACTGCTGCATTTGTTCTGTTTGCACTCATCTACACCTTTCATGTGTTGTGCAAACATAAAGCAAAAATCCAGGAGAAGACAATTCAAAACAAAGCACTTCTTTTCAACAATTAACAATTGAATGCAGATACCAAATCTTATGGCGCATGGGCTGGTTGAGTATTTCTTTCCATGTAATATTTTAATTCAAAATAACCCTAACCTGAATTATAAATTATTCATTTTGAATTATTGACCTGAGTGTTGCATCGCAATATGTTGTTTACATAAGCATTCAAACCATTTCATTGCAGGGCACTGTACGTACGCTGAGTTACTCCGGTGAGAAAAAAACACAGGGTTATTTAGGGGTTACAGGTAAGGCCTGTTTAGAAAGCTGCCGCATAACACGTGTGAGCGACAGGAGGCCGAGGGGCCCGAACGTGCCGCTCAAAGCCCCGTCTCGAAGTTGGCCGAGCGCCTCAGTGTTTCGCTGTTTATGTTACACAACATCATTTAGTGAAAAATTCAAATGTATTAGAAATAAACACTGCATTTGTGAGGCTTTAATTTCCAAGATGAGGCTTAAGCTAAATTATAGACAGTGTTTTACACCAGACTAGAAGTCTGACAGCTTGTTAATAATTCTCTAAGTGAAACATTTCGTTTTGAACTGATGATAATGGGTTGTTACCCAGCCTTGTAAGTAATATATGTAGCCTTACTATTATTATTATTATTATCAACCAGCCATTGTCAACAGCTGCTTGTCCCAAGTGGGGTCATGGCAAGCCAGAGCCTAACCCAGCAACACGGGGGACAAGGGGACACACCCAGGACAGGACACCAGTCCATCACAAGGCACCCCTGGGACTCAAACCCCAGAACCACCACACAGCAGACACCAGCTGAACCCACTGTGCCACCCCACTTATTATTATCATTCTTACAACCAACCAACCACCCACCAACCCACCACCAGAGTAACTCAGGGTGAGTACAGTGCCCTTCAATTAAAGGGTTTGAATACTTATGCAAACAACATGCTGGAATGCAACACTCAAGGTAATAATTCAAAATAAACAAGAAATAATTCAAGGAGTGTTGTTCTGAATTAAAATATTGCATGAATACAATATTTAACCATCATTTTGCCATCCAGTAAAAGGTGTGATTTTGACAAAGGGTCTGAGTACTTTTGCAAGGCACCGTACCTTCATTAAGGGTTTAGCAGTACAGTGGAGTAAATATAACATAGAGCGATTGCTTCACTTTGTTTTTTTTTTTGTTTTTGGCTTAATACATTTTTCCTTTTGTATCTCTTGTAGTGAGTAGTGTGTACAGTGTGTGCAGCCAGAAGAGGTGTGTATGAACAGGGCTGTTCTTGTTGACTTCCCTTAGCCTTTGCTCCAGGACGAGCATCTTGTTACTGTTTACATTTTGACATCATGTCCCGTTATTGAGTTATTGCTCCCTCCTGACACCATGTGCTGCTGTCGTGGACCCTGTTCTTTACTTTCTGTGGGGTATCAGGTTGTGGAATCAGTTCCATTGTTCAATGTCATGAAAAGCACTACAGGCTGAGAATAAAAGAGCAGAGCTTTGTGCATGTGACCAGTGGGGGAGTCAGAAAAGGTCCTCTCTTAATTAATCGAGTGCATTGAAAAGGGAAAAGGAGGAAAATGAGATTCTGATGTCCTCGCAAAAAACAGAAGCTAAAATTTAAAAAAAAGAAAAAAAAAAAAAAAGACGTGTGCTGTCAGTAGAAGGTGTGGCTCTGCTCTCGGCGCCGAACACCGTTTCTCCTGTTATTTCAGGTGGCTGCACATGTCTCCCTGTTGCTAGGAGAGAAGAGAGGTGATGCTGTCCTGTGTGCGGCAGGTGGCAGGAAGCCTCACGGACGCGCATCCCTGCTCCAGAGGTGTGTCGTTTCCAGGCCGCTGGAAGCGTTACGCTCGTTCAGTTCATATGTGGTGTCAGGTTTCCGTAAATCTTCCAAACGCCCTTGTATTCGTTCTCCTTCCTCCCCGTCTTTGTATGAGAACGCAGACGTGGTGTGGAAGGAGAGCGTGAGGACATCAAACATCTGGGCACTTGGCCACCATGCACCTAAAAGAGAGATGCTCGTTGACCTCTGGTGACCTCCTGGCAGGACTCGCTGACGACGAGGACCTCCAAGTAGGGCCCGATGAGTTCTCGATCTTCACCGTGTGATCGCACTCATGCCAAGGGCACTGCGCTGGACTGGATTTGTAATGTGAATATTTACAGGGCTCTAGGTTATGTCGATATAAAACTAATGGCCTGAACAAATATATACTACAGTACATTAAGCACTCTGGCCAGATAACTGTGTACAGAGAAATTTACTGTAAATGAGTCCTCAAGGAGGTCAATCAGTAAAGACCCTCTGGATACCACATACAAGATCTGCAGCTTTGAGATGTTAGGTGTTTGTACAGTAACAATGTACATTTACATTTATTTATTTAGCTGATCCTTTTCTCCAAAGCAACTTAGTGTGAGGTTTATAATTATTTATTCATTTATACAGCTGGATATTTTTTGCTGGAGTAATAGAGAGTAAGTACCTTTCTTGAAAGTACTTCAGTCAGAGGTGAGATTTGACCCTACAACCTTTGGGCCCAAAGGCAGCTCTAACCACTACACTAACAGTTGTCCTAGTAACGTTAGTAGTCCATAGAAGTGCTAACAGGACAAAATGTTGGAAGTGTGATAGTGTCAGAGAAAATGTAATAATGCTGCTACTGCATATTTCAGTAAAAAAGCCTTTACACTGGTAGGACTGTAGAAATGTACAATATTTCCTTAGGTTATGAACAGCCAACAAAATTAATATACTAAGTGTGATAATAAATAACAAAGTGACTGATGATAAATATGTAAATGACTTGGAAATTAAGTCTCTGCTCTTTTCTCTTATTGGCTGTTCCCTCTCCTTTCCAGTGATGATTGGCTACAACATTGCCATGGCTGCCATGTACCAGCTTGGCCGGGGAGTGACTTGGCCGGGTCTCCCTGGGGTTCTCTGGTTGTCTCTCAACCCAGCTCAGATTTGTGGTGATGATGCTGAATCCCTCCATCCATCCCTCCATCCATCCCTTCATCCATCCATCAACAACCACTGGTCCACTGTATGATGATGTGGAGTCTATGCCAGAAGCATAAGATGTGAGGCAGGGTATACCCTCAAATGCACACCAGACCACCACAGTACAATCACATACACAAAAACACACGCGTACTCATTCACACACACAAACACACACACACACACACATCCTATGTTCAGTTTATGATCCAACTATACTGTCATTTCCGGCAACTTTGTTCAGCACTCTGTGTCACTACAGTAAGATAAAAGTCAATGCACATGCCTTTGAATTGCGAGCGGAAACCAGAGCGCCCGGAAGAAACCTAGGCAAACTCCATACAGACTGAACCAGATTTGAACCCACTTCAGATCTACAGCCCAGGACCTATAAAGCACAAATGTTGCACAGCGGCGCACTAAATTCATACAGTACTCTCAATTTTAAATTTACTTCAAGTACCCTAATTTGTTTTACTTATGGTCACCTTAAGTTTCTAATCATTGGTTTGTACCTAAATAACCACAGAAAAGGAGCAGGTGAATTCTCAGTGTACTCATTTGCGTTGTGATAGTTCCACTTTACCAGGAGTTTCGTGTAAAATCCCGACCTAAACCTGCTAGGCATTTCTTCGAGGTTTTGAAGACCGCATTTGGATTTCATGTAGCTGAGCAGCACGACACATTTACATTTGTTAATTTCGCAGGCGCTTTCCTCCAAAGTGACTTACAGTGATTATTACCTTTTATTTGGCCAACACCTTTATCCAACCTGGACCACAGTGATCACCCTGCACTCATTCAGCTATTAGTACAGGTGGTGCTCCACCAGCGATGGGGTTCTGTTCCAATGACTTTGTTGTAAGTTAACATCAGCCTGTCGCAAATTCCCTTACCATGTGTTATATAAACCTTAAGGATATATGAACAATTAATATGCACGAATGATATATTGTGTAGCAGGGCTTTGTTATAGTTTCTCACAAAATCCACACATTAGTATTCTTGTTACAATAATACTCATATAGAATAATACTAATATAAATACAGTACAGTGTGAACATTACATTTTCCACCTGCACTATTATTTCCACTTTCATTTCTAATTCAGGTTTCTTTTGTTTGTTTTTTTTTTTTTTTTCCAGAACACTGATGTTTTCACTTGCTAACGGGGCCCTAGCTGGAGGGGTCGGTGGTGGGGACCAGAAGGGGGGAGGTCATGGGTACGGAGGGCCCAGAAGGGAATTACTGAATTATACAGCTGCAAAGTCCTTGATGGACCCCTTCCATCTGTAAAGTTGTGCCAGTCACAGGCTGAGCTGCAAGTCTGAGAACCACCCCCCCCCGCCGGGGTTCAGTAAACTGCATCTTTTCAATATCAGTCAATTATTATCAACTTTGGCAGTTAGAGTTACTGCCTTTGAACCCAAAGGTTGCAGGTTCGCTTCCCACTTCCAGCTGTAGCACCCTTGAGCAACACACTGACCCTAAATTGCTCCAGTAAAATTACTCAGCTGTATAAATAGATAAATAAATGTAAATACCTTAGCACTTTAAGTCGCTTTGAAGAAACATATCAGCTAAATGAAACTTGATTTTGTGGCTGCTGTCATTTTTCTCTGTCAAAAATGAGATACTGTCACGTATAACCATTTCCATCCCTCTGAGTAACAACAACAACAACAACAGCAATAATAATAATAATAATAATAATAAGAAGAAGAAGAAGAAGAAGAAGAAGAAGAAGAAGAAGAAGAAGAAGAAGAAGAAGAAGAAGAAGAAGAAGAAGAAGAAGAATGGAAGTGAACACATTTGTGTCACCGTTTCCGTCACTACCTCCTGTCACCGACAGATGTCAGTGTTGACAGTGTTTTTCTTTAATGGTACAAATTAGGTTCAATTCCTAAATGCTACAAAATGATTATTGATGTAAGACATCAAAGTTCAGAAAAGCACACTTGAACACGAATGAAATCATGCAAACTGAAGTGTGAAGCTGCAAAGTGACTGCTCCTTCCGCTGTGCCAAGCTAAACCACAATGAGACAAGGGCCATTCCTGCATTACACATTAATTATTATATTTCATAACCCTTATAGGTGTTCAAAGGGATCCACATGGATTTTCTCTAGAGCCAGGCAAGGGTACGAGGACAGAAGTCGCAATGACTGACAGGCGTGAACAAATCAGGCTGCACGGCGATTCAGCGCAGATTCACTGAAACGCCACAGGTTGCTGCATTTGCCTTCTGGAATGTTCTTGCACCGGGTGAAGGCAGCAGGTCCTCGTACAGCTGCTCTCGGGCAGCCAGGTTGACTCAGCAGCTGTGATTCGCAGCCCTGAGGAGGTGCACAGCTGAGTTCTTTCTCACTCACAAGGCACACTGACCTGTTCCTACAGCAGCCATTTACCTGACGCTTTACCCCAAAGCGACTTGCAGTGTTAAGCTGCTCACAATGATTTACCCATTTATACACCCGGGAAATTACCTTGTTCAAGGGTACTGGAGCAAGAGGTGGGGTTCAGACCTGGGTTCTTCACAGTTCAAAAGCAGCACCTCTAACCATTACGCCACCTGCTGTCCTGCTGCTGTTCTGCCAGTGATGTAAGGCTTCACTCCGGCTGCTCTGACCTTTACTCCATCATAGAGTACATCTTTAAGCAGCAGTGGCTTGTTAGCTTATTTAGAAAATGTATTTTCATGACCCAGTGTTGTTTGTCCTTTGTGACAGTAATTCAATTTGTTTTTGTATTTTTATATTTTTATAATGTCTGTGTGAGCAGCATAGAATCGAACATGGGACGCCTTGGTGTTCAGCCGTGGGTTCAAATCCTGCTCAGTTTGCGTTGAATCTACATATCCTCTCCATGTCTGTATGGGTTTCCTGTAGCTGCTCTGGTTTCTTCCCACAGCCCAAAGATATGCAGCTCAGGTGAACTGGTGACTCTAAGGTACCGTGTGAGGGTGTGTGTGCGTGTGTCTTTGGTTATTCTGTGATGTACCAGTATCGAGTTGAGGGTGTGTCCCCTCTGCCTTCCTCCTGGTCATTCCAAGGTGGGCTCTGGACCTCCACAACCCTGACCAGATCAAAAAGTTACTAAAGATGGATGGATGGATGGATGGATGGATGGATGGTAACATGTATGCACTCAAGAATCACGTGGTTGCTTTAATTTTCATTCTTTGCTTTGTTCAAAACAAAAAACAAAAACCGTGAGGCCACAGAACATACTCCTTGATACCCTCAAGTTACTCAAAAAGTTTTTAAAAAAAAATAAAAAAATTCCTCTTGTTGAGAGTATCTCCCAGGCACAGAGCTGCAGTGATGTACTGCACTGTGAACATTAACTTGTTCTAGTAATTACACAGTGAGCTCTGTGCCAACTCCTCAAATGTCCCCACAAAAGTCTTGAACTGGAAAGAAGAGACTGGCGTGATTTTTTTTAAAAATTTTAAAATCTGTGCTAATAACATTTTTGATCAGAGGACAGAGAATGACTGAAATAAATTCATATACAGTCCCAGGGAAAAGGTAATTTTCTAAGACATCTGAAAGAATCCACCCTCGTGCTCCCCCATCGAGTAGTGCTGCTGTCTCACAGCGCCTGGGTGGTGCGAGAGAACGTGGGTTTGATCCCCGCTCAGTCTGTGTGGAGTTTGCATGGGTTTCCTCCGGGTGCTCTGGTTTCCTCCCACACTCCAAAGACATACTCTTCAGGTTCACCCATAGTGTGTGTGTTCCACTGATGTGTGGATGAGTGACCCATTGTAAGTAGTGTATCTAGCAGTGTAAGTCACCACGGTGAATAAGGTGTGTGGGCTGATAACACTACATAGAGTTCATTGGGAGCTGCTTTGGAGAAAAGCATCTGCTGAATAAATAAATGTTTCCACTACTCTACTGGCTATCCTATATAAGGAGGTTGTGACAAATCATGTGTGTTTCTGCTGTCTGAAGGGAAAGGGCATCTGGGGAGGTCAAGCTGGCTGGACCCACTGGGCCTGCGGTCACCTCCATCAAGCTGACCGTGAAGATCGCGAGGAACCTCCGCCTGGACTCACACGGGTTTGAAGTCTCTACTCGGCTTCCCCTGTGTCTGCTAAATAAATAAATGTAAATCATGATAGCTGTCATAAAACAAATCAGTATGCAAATATCCTCTATGCTTCATATTGTTTACGCAAGAAGAAAAAGATTGTCATATATGTGCTGCGCTTGAAATTACTTCACTGGTTGCACAGATTTTATTGCTGCAGAAGCAGGTTGTCTTTGCTGGTGCTGCACAGCTGTGAGGCATCACAGCCCCAGTAGGGGGCAGTAGTGGGAGCGGTGGTCCCCGCCACACTGCTCCTTCTTCAGCGCCCCGGTGCCTCTGTTCCCCCACTGGTGACCGGTGACTGCTGTTAAAAAAAACACAATGCTGCTTTTATTATAGGAGGAGAAACATATTTAGCTGATGACCCAGTTCAGGGAAGCTCGGTTGTTTGATGATTCTGCAGAAGCAGCTGGATGTTTTGCGAACGCGGTTAAGGGGAAGAACTTTTCCAAGGAGCCTAAGAGAAGGACGAGCAGGTTGAAAAAGAGCAGACTCCAATCTTTTCCGCCAGCCCGGCTCCCTCGAGCGATCGGCGTGAATCTGCGTGACCCCAAACAGAAAGCTCCGTTTACTGCGTTTCTCACACCTTTACCATGGAACAGAATTACATTATAGGGCCTTTACCTGACATTGTTCATTTACACACCATGGCTGCTCCAGCTTTTCATCGGGATGTTGAGCGATGCGTTCGTTTGCGTGCGACGCTCTTAAAAACTGCAGCACACCATTTCATAAAAGTCTGTAAACATGCTGTACAATTATAATTATATAAATAATAATTAATGATTGACCATATAGGGACTGTATGTGTGTTACTGTGTTTTCCACCTTTTAATATGCTCCTTTTTGCCAGTATAGCTGTACCTGTAGTGTCGTATATACTTGTATTTTAGGCAATAAGTCATTTCTGGCAGCTAAGGAGCCTCTGTGGTTCCTGTTCATCATCTTTCTGAGCTCCGGTCTATTTTTAGCTCTTTTCCTCCCCAAACCTGTAGCGACTCATTTTGTGCTGGCTTGCCATGCATGCTAATAGCTTGGCCATAAACATGATAAATTATTCAGAATTACTAGTAGCTAATACACACAAGTAAGGGTTTATATATAAACCCTTACTTATATATATGTATATATACTGTATATACATATGTATATATGTATGTGTGTGTGTGTGTGTGTGTGTGTGTGTATATATATATATATATATATAGATGTACATACATCTATATATATGTATATAGATAAGCATTTGTTTGTTTTAAAATTTTATTTTTAACATGTCTAACTGAAATGTGTTTTATTGAAGCAGTTCGGGTGAAGTGCCACTCTGTCCCTAAATTTCAGATTTTTCTGCATGATCAGAGAAAATAATTTGCTCCATTAGATGCCAATAATCTGAACTTTGAAAATGAATTGAATAACGTTAATATTAGAATGAACACACTTCCTCGCTTTCTTTGTATCGGTGTGGTCGCACACAAAAATGATTTCTGTTGAATGCAAAACACCATAAATACCGATAATCCGAACTTTGAAAAGTAAATATCAAAATTAACATATTTATATAATACATCTGGCAGTACATGTACAGTCTTTATATATATACATATGTATACATACACACACACACACACACACTTACTACATGACGGTATAATTTTACCTTTGACATTTACCTTTAAGCACTAGTTTCACTATTATAATATACCATAACGCATCCAGGGCCCTCTGCCATAAGACAACATCCCTGTGTCCTACAGCACAGACATACTTGTCATCTGCCGATATTGAGAGAGAAGATGACCTTCCAGTTAATGGCTGATTTTCATCCAAGAACACAAAATAAGCTGACTCACCAACAAATGAATAACTCAAGATGAATCCTCATGAATGCCAGTGTCATTAAAATGTAATTTGTACGCTTTTTTTTTTTTTTTTACAGTACTGAGGATGTACAGAACACATTTTTTTCTTTCAAGGTGCAGCTGTTACTATAAGGAGTAAACATGCGTATAGTTCCATACAAAAATAAGCAGGAAAAAAAACTGAGCAAAAAAATAAGTCACTAAATTTTTCATGGCTATGCATTTTAAACACTATTCATTTTAAAATGTAAATATAGGACTGAAATTATGACTATATAACCATAAAAAAATCATCAATAAGTTTTTTTCTTTAAAATTTCTGTGTTTGTACGTGAATTATATTATTACGTAATGTAAATTACATAACTTTCCAGTACTCAGAACTTGTTCTACTCTCATAGCCGTGTAAGGTGTGCGGGAAACAAAAGTACTGCAATTCTCATTTTTTGTCTTCAGTCTTTTCATGTAATAAAAATGTACTTTTTATGTTTTAATTCCATCTACTTGAAAATTTGTAAGCTGTTTCTCAAATATTCTGTGAAAAATGTTATATTTTATAAGCAAAATAAGGCATTATTTTACGTACAACATACTTCCCATATTTTTATAAATTTTATGTGATTCTAGCGTCTGTTACTATGATGTTGCTCCGTCCTTATATTGTTGTGTCTGCTGCACTAGCAAATCAAGCAATCTAACATTTAAACAGTTTTAATATCGATAAATAAAATGGGTGGCATGAAAATACAGTTTTCATATCCACCCCATACATTTTCACTCCTCCTTATGAAAAGATCTTGCCTGCATTTGAATGGATTCAATCATCAGTTCAACCCGAATTTCAGGTTCTGTTCGGCTCAGCTCAGAACTCGCTGGTAACGCGTGGACTTGGATTCTTGCCTTTCGCTCTAGGATGGCAGTCCGGGGGCTCGGATAAACATATGCCAGGACCGTGTGATCTAATAGAAGAAAGTGGCCCAAGGCGAGCGGCCTCGTGATTTATTGAGGAGGGGTCGTACGCTGCTGTTGACCGAGGCCGTATGTACAATAAACACTTGGAGTTAAATCCGCTGATTAAAGAGGACCATTTGAGCGACGCTTTTGTTAGGATTAAGTGCAACATCGCAAGCAAACATGCGGAAGCGATTGGCTTCGACGAGCGCTGCGGACGTGTAACGGGATAGCGGATGGAAGTGGTTACCCTGTGCGTTTGTAATATTGCGCACGGAGAATGGGGTCAGGAGACGGAGCCTCTAATCGAGAGAAAAGGCTGTGTGTGAACACTCGGCCGGCAGCGCGTCTCGCTGTGCGGTGCTCTAACTTGGTCCAAGCTAGGAAAGTTACTTATATCAACAGAGTAGAATCAATCAATCAATCAATCAATCGAACCAATCACACACACTGTCTGAGCCACTTGTCCCATACAGGGTCATGGGGAACCGGAGCCTAACCCAGCAACACAGGACATAAGGCTGGAGGGGGAGGGGACACACCCAGGAGGGGACGCCAGTCCATCGCAAGGCACCCCAAGCAGGATTCAAACCCCAGACCCACCGGAGAGCAGGACCCGGTCCAAACCCACTGCACCACTGCGCCACCGCACCCCCCTTTTGAACCAATCAGTTGATAGAAATCACCGTTTTCTGCAAAAAACCTGGCAGTTCATCTCTTTTGCTAAAGCCGACAAGTGAGACTTCAAAAATTTTTTGGTGTCTTCTTGTCTGGGAGGAATGGGTTAATGTCACTGTGGTCCTTAACCTACAGATGATGTGTTTTTTTTCCCCCTTCTTTTTTGGTTTCTTTTCGTTTTCTATCCTCATCCTCTACACTCATGTCCTTGGGATGTTTTTGGCACATCCTTTCTTGCGTGGCTGAAGAAATCAGCATCAAAACACATCTAATGTAAATCATGCAGTCTTCAGGTGCTGTACAGTGCCAGTACGGTATATTCATGGAGAGACGCTTTTTTTGATTGTAGGTTCCAGTCGTCCCAGGAGCACAATTTGGGCCGTTTTCTGCTGGGTCGCTCAGATGGTTGTGATTCTGTCTCTTGCAAGGACATCTCCGGTTAGCGGGGCACTTGCAGGCCGCGGGAGGACTTTGGCAAACAGTGCTCTCGGAGTGTGTTACGTTGTCCAGCTGGACCCTGCGGCCCGTGCAACGTAAAAAAAGAGGGTGGTTCACCACCGCATATCAGAGGCGTGCATCTGTGTTTCCGGTGTGGTTCTTGTCCCTTAATCAGAAGAGTTGAAGGAAATCATGTAGTAAATTTTTATGAGCCCAACATCTGAAGCGCACTCTGTGTCACTCTATAACAAATAAACTGAAGTTGAAATTTACAAAAATTTTTTCCCATTCCCCAATATGCCATTTATCACCCTGCAGGTATATTCAATTACTCAGCAAGTCAATATATTCAGTTATTCAGTTATTTTAGGGATGTCGTCAGAATTAATCGGTTTGAAAATTATGCTGATGAATAAATCAGATCATTTCAATTATTTCTGCAACCGTTTCATTCAGATAATGTTTGATTTTTGTGTAATTGTTGGTTATACTTATTAAGCTTGCCAACACTTTTCTCCAACTTGCAATGATTTAACCATTTGAGAAATTTTTACTGGAGTGATTTAAAGTAAATACCCTGCTCAGGGGTATGACAACAGGAGATGGGATTCAAACCCGCAACAACCACAGCTAAAACCAACAACTGTAACCATTACGCTGCCTGCTGCCACTTTTTAGGTAATATAATTCCATAAAATTTGCAACGTTATATGTGTTCTTTCTTAAGACTCTTTTATGACTTAGATGAAGATCAGACCACAGTTTAGGAGCCGTTCATGCAGAAGTCCAGACAACTCCGAACTTTTTCTCACAACTGCCAATCGCATCCCAAGCAACCAGAACCTCTAACTTCAATAAAAGATGTAGAGTTTTTTAAAAGACCGATTCGTTGACAGCTTCGGCGATGATGGACACGCAGGGAGGTAAACATCTTCCTCAAGGTCAGTAAGTCAGGAGCAAGTCAACATGGACATGAGCATCAGCCTTTCCCTTCAGCTCCCTCCTCCACTTGTTCGTTTTCTCAGTGCTTTCAGGGAAATTTGGAGGGAAAGTAAATTCTTGCTCTGGAGAGCCCTGTAGAGAACCTTCTGCATTATTTATTAATGGAGGCTCTACATAAATATTAAGTGGTTTGCACACCCAAAACTTATGGCGAAATATGAGAACATTGCATCTTTACTTCAAAAAGGACCAGGTTATGAGTGCCTTGCTACAGACTCTGAGTTCAAAATCTATTAGCCTTACCATTTTATCCTCATCTCGTTTTTGATTCAGAATTTCTTGGTGTGTGTAAAATTCGCAAAAAGCTGGAAACAAATTCAATATTTTGCTTGGTGTGACCTACATTTCTGAAGAGATTGACAAAAAAGGCGCATACTTGAAGTTTGGTCATAAGAGAGAATTATTCAGAAGCACCCCTCTATCCAGCATCCAGCATCCTGCAGCACGGAGCAGAACTCAGTGGGAAAAAAGATGAGAAGTACAGGAAAGGTGTTTTCAGATTGGGCTGGTTTGCTGCTTACCTTTTCCACGTGGGTCTGTGCGAGTTTGTAGCGGTGCCCTTGGGGTTCAACCTTTCCATTCCCCCATCCAGGCATTGGAGCTACCCGACCATTCCCTTTGCCCTTCCTGCATCCCAGACTCACCACTGCTGAACTTGTGCATTTAGATGATGCTGTTCTCCACAGCAGGGGGTGCGGTGGTGCGGCAGTACAGCGGGTTTTGCTTGTGCCCGCTCTTTGACGGGTCTTGGGTTCGAGTCCTGCTTGTGTTGCCTTGCAACGGACCGGTGTCCTGTCCAGCGTGTGTTCTTTCCCCCTCCCACCCCATGCCCTTTGTTGCCTGGGTTCGGCTCCAGTTTCCCGTGACCCCATTTCGGACATATGGTTCCAGACTGTGTGTGTGTGTGTGTGTGTGTGTGTGTTCTCCAAAGCAATTCACTGTGTCACCAGCAATGATTTACCCTGTTATAAAGCTGGGAAATTTTCATTGCATCAATTCAGGGTAAGTACCTTGATCAAAAGGGGCTATGGTGGTGCAGTGGGTTTGGCCTGTGCCTGCTCTCTGGTGGTCTGGGGTTTGAGTCCCACTTGGGGTGGCTTGCAATGGACTGGCATCCCATCCTGGGTGTGTCCCCTCCCCCTCCAGCCTTGTGCCCTGCGTTGCTGGGTTACATTCTGGCTTACAGCATCCCTGCTTGGGACAAGCGGCTTCAGACTGTGTGTGTGTGTGTGTGTGTGTGTGTGTGTGTGTGTGTGTGTGTGTGTGTGTGTGTGTGTGTGTACCTTGAACAAGAGTGTGACAGCAAAAAGAGGAGTTTCAACCTAAGTCTTCTGACTTCAAAGCAACACCTTGAACTGCTGCACTACCTGCTGCTTCATGTATAACACACACAAAATGTTTACAACTGCTTGTCCCAGGCAGGGTCACAACAAACTGGAGCTTAACCCAACAACACAGGGTGCAAGGCTAAGGGGAAGGGGACACACCCAGGACAGGACCCCAGTCCATTGCAAGGCACACCAAGCAGGACTCAAATCCCAGACTGACCACAAAGCAGGTTCCAGCCAAACCTGCTGCACCACCACACCCTCCTAAAGAAACACTAAAGAATATATATACACACACACACTTTCAGAACCGCTTGTCCCATACAGGGTCACAGGGAACCAGAGCCTAACCCAGCAACTCAGGGCATAAGGCTGGAGGGGGAGGGGACACACCCAGGATGGGACGCCAGTCCGTCGCAAGGCACCCCAAGCGGGACTCAAACCCCAGACCCACTGGAGAGCAGGACTGTGGTCCAACCCACTGCGCCACCGCACCCCCTACACTAAAGAATAGTTATATGTATAACATATACTATTCTTTAATGTTCCCTAGTCCCACAGTTCTCTGTGATGGTTGTCCAGTAGCCTCTAAACAGCTAACATCCTCAACACCGGGAGCCCGGGTTAGGTGCTATCAAGTCAAATTCTACGAATGGCAGTCCTTACCTGCTTTTCATGGTAAAGGAGGGTATGGGAGTTGTTTAGCGTTGCTTTCTTCAACACACCTTTGGATTGTGGGCATGAGGAGAGCATACAAACTCCATACAAGATGAGCTGGATTCTATCCTACACCCAAACACGCAGCTCAGGCACTGTGAGGCTCCAGGGTTCGACGTCGGACAAGTTTCTTTTTTGCAAACTCTTGCATGCAACACATGGATCAGACAACATCCTTTTCTCTCAGAAGTAATGAGAACAGCATTCTGGTTTATAGGATCACAGAAACACATGTTAAAAGATATTAAGGTGATGATTGGCATGAAATGCAACCTAAAGTACTTCCTCTGAATAGGTTGTTGTACTGCATTACACTATCAGCTTATCTTATCTTATCTTATCTTATCTCATCTTATCTTATCTTATCTTATCTTATCTGCTTCTTCAAAGCTGAGCACTGCTGTGGTACCTGTATTATTGATTTTCAAATACAAAGTTCAGCTTTTTTTCACCAACACAAGCATCCCACAATGCAATGCAGTGGTTTGGTCTTAAGTGTGTGATTAAACCCTTTTTTTTAATTATAAATGATTTACGAGCACACTGACAGATTTAAAATGAGGGCCTCAGCAGTTCAGATGAGACTCGTGGTCACTTGATGATAAAGAGGCACTCGGAGGGAAACTCCAAGCGCAGCAATCTGTGGGCTTAGTATTTTACAGGAAGTATAAAGAGTTGCTTTCATCTGGTGCAGTTATTAAAAAAAGTCCTCTATGCACAATAGGTGGAAATGTTTCTACACTTCAGCTCTATAACCTGAGGCTGGTTCCTTGGGGACCTGGACGCCATCATCAACGACTGTAAAAAGCAGAGAGCGGAACACCGGGCTTCTCCCAGCCTCATGACGCAAACACAGGGGAAAGACGCAACCTCAGACGCGTTGAGTCGGGATCAGATTAACACCCGCAATTTGCACCGACCCTCCATCGTACTACGTATGAATGCCGTCCAGGGTTATTTCATTGTGTGCTTTGTGTACTCAAATGCTTTGCTGCCATGGCAACTGTAACTCGATGACCTCATTGTCTCAGCCTAATAATTTTGTGAAATTAAAGTTACTTCACTCATTTGCAATGCGGTGCTGAGCAGGTAAATGGAAACAGAACGAAAACAGGAACATTTTGTTACGTGGCTCCGGTAGTGTTCAAAGTATCGATTTCCCTATTGATTTTGTCTTTGCGATACAGCAACTAACATTAATATTTTAAAGAAGCTTATAAATTCCAGTTTATATTATTGAAATATAATGTAATCTAATTCTGAGACTACAAACATAATAATGCTGTTACACATACTGTACTATATACTTGTCTGCACACACTCTCTCACGCAGTCACGTTCCTTAACCACTTGTCTCAGTCAGGGTCACGGCAGTCAGGAGCCTATCCGAGAAGCACAGGGCTCAAGGCCAAGATTGGTACACCAGTCCATCCTAAACCAGGCATATAAATTAAATTTCCAAATACGGTTATGAACAATTTGTGGTGTTTGCTTTACTAATCACCCGGAATCACATTTGGACCAAATTTAAAAACATAAACAAAGAACGAACAGCTTTGTTATGAGACGGCATGTTTTTTTTTTTTTTTTTTTTAACACATAGAAATCAATAAATCAAAAATGTTGCTTCATACCTTTAGAGATTTATTGAATGCATAATTTACACATCAACGTGTGATGTTGCTTTAATCAAGATATGCTTAGACTTTTACAAATCTCGCAGTGTCTACATGAACATTTCTATATGCATACATATTTATATATACATTATATATCAGCTATTTTATAGATATGGTTTAGAGTAGGCATTTATTATACTCTTCCTAGAGGCTTATTGAATATGGGTTTCATTGCAAACCTAAGCACTGAACTAATTATTTCTCTATTCAAACTAATTTAACCGTCTCTCTCAGCACAGAGCTCGTTGTTCAAAGTGAGCTGAAAAACCTGCGCGCCGTGTGGCCCTCTCTCACCGCAACTGGAGGCGCAATATGCAACAGCCAGCCACTCTGTGTATTTTACCTCGAGTGTCAAATTCTCCGCCTGGAGGGCTTTATGTCACCTGGTTTTCAGATTAACCCATTCCCCTGACTTTATTTCTGTAATCACTATTTCATTACGATTCATACAACCACATTGTCCCAATAGTACAACATTTCATAGAACATTTTATGAATACATGGAATAATGTAATGAAAAAAAGAGCATTTAAAGTGCCAAATAAAGGTTTTGGAGCATTTACGTAAATTCGTTTATCTGACGCTTTCCTCCGAAGTTACTTATAAAATTGGATTACTTGCAGTGATTTACCTATTTACACAGCAGGGTGATTTTTACTGGAGCAATTTAGTATAAGTCCCCTTTTCAAGGGTACTACAGCAGTAAGTGGGATTCAAACTGGCAACTTTTTGATCCAAAAAGCATCAGCTGTATCCACTATGCTACCAGCGGCAAAAAATTTAACATGTACTGCCTGCCAGGAACTAGATTTGCAACCGTTGTTTTTCAGTATTGCAGCTCGTACATTTCCCTTACACATGGTGGACAAGCTGAGGGTGGAATATCATAATATTTACAATTTATTAATATTTAATTTATAAGATAATTTGTAAGAAAAGTTTGTTGCTTAGTTCATGTACTTGCGAAGTTAATACAGTTGTCGGCGTAGAATCTTCTGTCTCCCACTTGTGTTTTTATTGGAAAGGGTCATGTCCGTTATCGCTGAATCCATCCATCTGCTTCCTGGTCATCCAAGCCCTTTGCAAGAAAATCTGATTTTTGAATGACGTGTTCAAAGCACAATAATCTTGGCCTCATCGTTTGTGCTTCCAATGAGAGTTGGTTA
Source organism: Scleropages formosus (assembly GCF_900964775.1). Taxonomy (NCBI): domain Eukaryota; kingdom Metazoa; phylum Chordata; class Actinopteri; order Osteoglossiformes; family Osteoglossidae; genus Scleropages; species Scleropages formosus. Next base: position 5,657,212 of record NC_041810.1, on the reverse strand, counting down.
AAGTCTCCGAGTACCAAGTGTCATCGCTAAGTACAAGCAGTTTTAAAAAGTTGTTCACAATAAACATGACACACTCACTGGATGCCTGCTTGATTTATTGCTCATCCTGGAGAGAACTGATGAATTATTCCGTAGTAGTAAGTTTGCAGATGTGTTTTATATTGAGCAGAACTCGTGGGCTGGTACTTGTATAGGTGTTTCACAGTGTTCTAGTGACGCTTGAAAAAATTTGTTTGGGGTCTTGGATGGGTTGGGAACGCATTAGCATTTTTCCCATTGTGGAAAATTTCATAGTCTAAAATTTAGATATTTGTACCATTTTCAGGGATGTATTAATTCTGTAACGTGAGGGATGCCTGAACTTTTTCTATTTTTGCTTAATAAATATATAGGCGTATTATATTTTGCTTCAAAGAAATAAATAGGCTCGCTGCTTTCAGCAGCTGTCAGACAGGCCGCACTGAAGACCGGAAGACTAGCATGGCAGCGTAGATTAGGACTATCGCAGTATTGTCATCGCAACAGCTCAAGAGTGGACAGAGTTTGTTTACACATTACTGTTAATTTCTGGTAATTAAGTGGCTCAGAAATAGTGAAAAATGTGCATTGATGCAGGAGGACTGAAGAGATTTGAACAGATCTGAATATGAATTGTGTGAAGGGAAGCTGCTTCGAGCCATATGCCCCATGCCAAGTTCCAGCCGGATTCTGAAAGACGGGGCAGTATAATTAGAATTCACGAAAGACAAATGTCCAGGGAACATCATTTCCACAAGGTTAAATTATAAATAAGTTTTTTTCTCAAGAATATATTACAACTCAAAAACAAAATTCTTATTCTTCTTTCATTACATAATATTATTGTTATTCTTCCCCCCTTAACAAATAGAAATAAACAGAAGTGTAAAAATGTTTGGAAAGCATTTGTCAGCTGAATTGTATTTGTGCGTTTGCTGATTGAGGGATGTGGTTACAGCAGGTACTTTGAGTGTTGCATAAGCAATTATAACTCAAATGAAAAGGCAAAGATTTTTTTTTCCCTTTTCCCCAAGTGCACGTAATATATGCATTAATCATACATTATTTCCACCCTCAAAGCAGAATTTTATATGCAACAGCCCATTTAAATGCAAAAAGATAATGGCAGGAATTGTTGAAGGAAGACTAATTATCTCAGTTTAAAAATTCAGGCAAAAAAAAAAATATGACGCAGAATTTATGTCTTGTCAATTCTCATTGTGGTGCACTTCTAAGTTACCTTGAGTGATGGACTTCACATCGCTAGTTCCATCCCTACACATCAGCCACCTTCAAAAGATTTAATATTTGGTTGTCCCTTGCAGAAATGTAGTCTCACATTAACTAGCTGACCATTTTTAATTTCTTTCTTATTATTATTGTTATTAATTGAGCTGACAATTCTATCCAAACTGACTTGAAATTTTAGGCTTCTGTACTAAGTTACTTACGTTCAGTTAACGATTTATACAAAGTCAAAGTGGCTTTATTGTCATTTCAACTATATACAGCTGGTACGGTATACAGTGGAACGAAACAACGTTCCTCCAGGATCATGGTGCTACATTTAAAAAACAAAAAGGAATTGTGATGTCTGCTGGGAGTTACAGGGGTCTCCTGGCACCCAGTAAGGTACATTTTACGGTATTAGTTTACAGTAAGTGCCTTGCTCAAGGGTATTCCTGAAGGAGCTGGGATTTAAACCTAGGTCCTTTACCTACATACAGAGACATTTTGCCTAACACATTGTCAAATACAACAATTCGTTTAAAAACAGAAAAAACCTACATGTAGCTACTTGTATAGTGTATGTGGCTTTATGTGGTGGATTCTGACAAATTGGCTGTTCTCGAGAATCACGTGTCTGCATCCAAATCTCTCCTTCCGTTGGTTAAATGCAATTTTTGTGTTGTTCTCTGAGATGTATGTCACTCTGGAAAAAAGTGCCTGCTAAATGAATAAATGTAAATGTAAATTAATTATTTGTATTAATGCACTATGTGAAAATTTTGCAAGAATTTGGATATTAAATTCAATAACTAGCTCAATAAAAATGTATACTTTTTAACTCAGTGGCACTTTGTAAAAGTAGACTCAACTTCCACTTGTTCAATCTGGTATTTCAGTAGCTGTTCCCACTTGTGTATTTCCAAGTACTTTTTCCTTTTTCCATGGGGCATTATGACACCTTAAGAACACCGCGGTCAAGAACACCAGTCCACCCATCGAGCCCCACAGCAGCACTGCTGTCCTTTGGACAGGACATCTGCTGCTTGGAGCAACAACAGCTTCCTGTGAGCAATGGGATCAGCACCCATCGGCCTGGAGAACGAATCTGGCTTCCACAGACTACAGCTCTGCCTTGACGGATGTACCATTTTTTGCATTAGACACATCCTCACATCTCCTCTGTCATCACATTAGTATTCCCAGGAGGCGTGGGCAGCCACTGGACCCACAGAGGTTTATTTCTCTCCCCTTCTTTGCAGAGGTAAGTCTTTTGTTTTCCTCTCCTCAGCTGCCTTTTGGCTTACTCTAAAATCATCTATAAATGTTATCTGATTATGACACCTTGTAACACCAGAACATTCACAGTAGCTTTGTTAGCACTCTGTGTCACTCTGGTGAGAAGAGGACTCTGTAAAACTGTGGTGAATTGAATTGAATCAGAAATTTGCTCATGTTACCCAGTCATTGTTTCTCTGGGACTGCGCCATGAGCACGGAGGGTGGTGGGTCTGGGATGCCAGATCTCGCTGTTGAGCCTTCTGGAGGTGTCGTGGGCTCAATTCGATGAAACACTGACGAAGGAAGGTGCCCACTTCACAACCCCAGCGAAGTGCTCACGATGATCCTCGGTGAGGAGGGTAGTGTCCATAGCTAATATGTGCTCCTGTGCAGGTGTATAGTGGTATTCTGAAGAGGTTTGGATACCATGGATAGATCAAATAAGATGGTTGGTGGATTGAAGTAGTTGGTATGAGTCCTGAGAAGGAAGTGGGCACCGTTGGCCCATAATCTTAGCACAAGGGTTTTAACATCTTACCCTGTGTATTACTGTAAAGGTCCCTTTGGATTGTGTGTTTCATTGTTAGTGGCAAATTTTTACAATTTCTGTTATTAATGGGTGCCACGGTGACCCAGCAAGTAGTTCTGCACCTCACACCACCTGAGTCTGAATCTGCCTCAGTCTGTGTGGAGTTCGCCATGTGTCCGCATGGGTTTCCTCCGGGTGCTCCGGTTTCCTCCCACAATCCAAAGTCTGGCACTGGCGCTGAGTTTCCGGTATTGTGAGACAGTGTGTGTGAATGTGTGTATGTGTGGCTACACTGTGATGAGCTGACCTTCTGTCCAGTGTGTACCTCTCCTGTCCTGCCACCCAGTGGTTCTGGATTGCCACCAGTCAGCAACCTTGACAAGGGGAAGCAGTTAATGTAAGCGAGTGAGCGAGAGCGAGTGTATAGCCGTTCCTTTCGGAAAATTATATCCAAATGGGTCTCAAACTTGGCGGGTATCCGACTCCAAGAAAAACACGCACGCATATTACATTCACATTAATAATTTAAATCGGCTAATCAGTTAAATTAAAATTTTAATTCAGCAGATCCAGCCTTTGTCCTGGAGATCCACAGCCAGGCAGCTTTTCGGCAATGCATTTAAGCTGGACCTTGATCCTTGAGCTACCCAAGTAATGTGATGAAGCAATCAGGAGAGGGTGTGGAGCGCACAGCGGTTCACCTCGGGCCCCCCTGGGTCTGCTCCAGTGGGAGGAGATGCACGGGGGGGGTACGCGCATGTGTCAGCGCTGGATCTATTTGCGCCTCTGCAGGGGGTTACAGGGGTCTTGCCGGGCAAACCCTTTGCTGTTTGCCTCCCCTTTCCAATGGAATATTAACTGCCATCAAATTCAACGGAAAAGGAAAAGAAACGGATCCAAAAATGGAAAAGGTTGCGCTGTTAGGTTTGTGTCCAAGGATATAGATGGACCATCCCGGTAGGATGTGTACCACAACAGGAGGACAACATTTTAGTGCTGCTATTTTTCAGGAGCCACACAACTGGGACCCTTCTCCAAAAATCACAGCAGGGTTACAGTTCTCTTAATTTCTAAGATTTTCTGCTGAATTGTGGCTATATATTTAAACATATAAACATGTATGCTTATTGTTCCTTTGAACTTTATGGTTTTCCTTCATTCCCCTCATCTTCAGAACTTGGTGTGGAGCTCTTCAGTCACTGTTTTCATTTTTGGTAGATGTTACGGCTCCTTTCTTAGATTTAGGATTTGCCACTATTGGGAAAACACTGAAGGCTACTTTAACAGACACGGATAAACTAAGTCAGGAGATATTCACGATTAATTCTATTATTATGCACAGAAATTAATATTTTATTTTGACAGCTCCCCCATAAATCATTGTGGGGAGAAAAGGTTAATTATCTGCCTCCCCCCCCAAAAAAAAGGATTTTCTAGAAAATTTGCTGCACATAATTAAGAAATTGTAAAAAAAAAAAGTATTTTTACTTGTTATGTACTCAATATTCCTTTTTTAAGTAATCACATTAATGTTTTTAAGGGGTTTACTTACTCTAAATTGCTCCAGTCAATTTACCCAGCTGTGTAAATGGGCAAATAATTGTAATTATAACGTTGTAAGGTGCTTCGGAAAAAGTCAGCTAAATGGATAGATGTAATGGTTCTCAATTACAGTCAATTTACATCTTTTACCATTCAAACTGCTTTCAATATTCACAGTTTTTGAGTCTTTTTTACAGCCTTTCCTTGTACAACATTGTTTGATCGTACACTTTTTTTAAGTTTTTTTTTTTTTTAATGTGGTGCTCAAAAATGAGAGAACAGTTCATGCACAGTGGGGTAGCATGACACCTCACGGCTCCAAGGCCATGGGTGTAAACCTGGCATCCGCTCCCTGCGTGTTCACATGGGCTCCCTTCAGCTATACTGCCTTCCTTCTGCCTCCCAAAGGGAACCCGTACAGGTGATTTTCTGTCCAAAAACCACCCTTGTTAAACGAAGGTGTGTATGCGTGAGTGTGCTTTGAAGGCTTTGCACCCCGTCACGTTGACCTGGCCTTGCACCCCATGCCACCTTTCACAGCGTGTTTCCTGTGGGTTCGCCATCACACCACCAACCTTGAATGAACACACATGCGGTGACCATGGGCCAAGTGTTAATTCACACAGGAAAGATTTATTTTAGAAATTTTTTTTATAAATATATTTTATAAATTACACATACACACAGGTGGGGGCGTGGTGGCGCAGTGGGTTGGACCGGGTCCTGCTCTCCGGTGGGTCTGCGGTTCGAGTCCCGCTTGGGGTGCCTTGCGACGGACTGGCGTCCCGTCCTGGGTGTGTCCCCTCCCCCTCCGGCCTTGCGCCCTGTGTTACCGGGTAGGTTCCGGTTCCCCACGACCCCTCATGGGACAAGCGGTTCTGAAAATGTGTGTGTGTATTAATTTGTCCTATTCCAAACATTGCTCGTAAAAGTGTCCTTATGTGTAAAATGTACATTTTAGTTCTATTTATTAATGAAAAGGCCACTTTTGGAGTAAGACAGAGCCGAAACAAACCAAAACAAGTCTTTCTGAGGTTAAAATGAACTGTAAGCAAAGCCCCAGATTATTTAAAGTGTAAAAAGAAGCCTCCATGTAGATTTTGCTAATAAGAAATCAAATGTATTATTTTTCTAATAAAATCTGAACTTTGGGGACTGCTTGAAATTGAAGGAAAAACTGAGCATTTATACATAACAGCAGCTTTGAACTGAAGGAAATATCGTCAGAGCCGCTTGTCCCATACGGGGTCACGGGGAACCGGAGCCCACCCGGTGACACAGGGCGTAAGGCCGGAGGGGGAGGGGACAAGGAAATATTATACATGAAATCTGTAGAGTCCAGTCCACCAAGATTTTGCAACATGTCTTAGCATCTGGACTGCCTTCATCTCTTTTTTGACAAACAAAGCCTCAAAATCCCCATAAATAGTAATCTCATTTCAAGTGCCACAAGGCCATAGAGCAGGGAGCGTAGCACAGCTGACCCGGCTCTTTCTGCTGAAAGGAATTAATGCCTTTTTGACTTTTTTAAGGATTAATGATCTTCTTGTAGCACTCCCTTCTGCTATTGCAACACTTCTATCTGTCTAAGATAAATTATCCTAAATTATCATCTTGTCAAAGTCAGTATGTGTGGTGTTCTAGTGTTAAAAAACAGCAAAGGGAAGCAACCCTCTCCTGGACACTGAGCTTGATTCTCAACAAGAAAAAGCTACAGCTCCAGCACCATCAAGACCAGGGCAGGTCTTATAGTTAAATAATTAATTTAATTAGAAATAATAAAACAATTATTTATAAATAATTTTAGCAAAATTTTCATTTCTGGAGATAAAATGGAAAAGCATGAAGGTTCTCGGTTCTCGCTCCGTTGTGGTGGAACGACCTCCCCCTGTCACTCAGAACTGCTGAATCTCTGTCCACATTTAAAAGGGGTCTTAAAACTCACCTCTTCCAGACTCACTTCGCCCATCATCTCTTAAGTTCATGTAAGGTATAAATGTTCATGCATCATAACTTTAAGATCATGACCAGATAAACCTTTACACAGCTATACCTGTAATATAATGTAAATGTTTATATGTACCTCCAAAAAAAATCATTACTAGGGAGGTGATCAGGAATAGTGGTAAAGCGTAAAGTGGTAAACTCTAATAAAGTTTTACGCAGCTACTCGTGTGATGAACATTGGTGGCGTTTTCTACGAGATGTAGGTCGCTTTGGAGATAAGTGTCTGCCAAATGAATAAATGTGAATATAGATAAAAGAGACTTAAATAATAAAACTGACTATTAATAAGTACAGTATATGCTTTTGTCTATGTTTGGCAGCTATAATTTTATCCTTTTCTAACTGATACAGTTTCAGAATGTATGTTAAAATATTGGAACTGGTACACAACATGTGGTACATACGAAATATCCAACAGTTACTTAACTTTTTCAATTAAATTTTCAAATTTACAATGCGCAACATCCGGGCATAATTCGGATCATTATTGCCTCCTGAATTTCTTTACAATTATTGTCTCATTCATGCTGTTGTTATTAATGACAGTAATAACAATATAAATGTCGAGCACATGATCCCGCAAGTTATACTTTAATGGCCCTTATGTTCTGTAGTGGTTTTCAAACATCCAGCATCAGCAAGCGGCTGATTTATAAACTTAATGAGAAGCAGTCACCACTTTGCCAGGGTCACACCCCCAAACAGGTCCTCGGGTCAAACTGCTTTGAAACAAAATGCGATTTCGATACGTCACCGATCCTACACTCGCAGTTCCTTTGAAATGTCCACCGTTGAACTATTGAAATATTACAGTGGTAATTTACTAGAATAGCGTCCTCAAACTATAACGTTCAGCTCAGGGTCCAGGTGTTGAAACACACGTCCGACGGTCATGATGAGAGTAAGTGGATTGCGCTTTAAAAGCCTTGGTGCACACACACACTGTCTGAAACCGTTCGTACCGACCGGGGTCGTGGAGAACCGGAGCCTAACCCAGCAACACAGGACTCAAGGCTGGGGGGGGGGGGGGGGTTCACACACACCCAGGACAGGACGCCAGTTCATTGCAAGGCACCCCAAGCGAGATTTAAACCCCAGACCCGCCACAGAACAGGATCCGGTCAAACCCACTGTGCCACCGCACCCCCCTGGTGAAATTACCTGGATTTAAAAGTTCAGCTTTGCAGTTTGGCAAGGAAGCTTTGCAGGATGCAAGGAAGAACACCGATGCAGTCTGAGTAAGGGTGTCCAGCTGCTGCCGCCATGTCGGCAGAGCCCTTCTTCCAACTAAGCACAGATTTCATCAATTATTTACATGTATTTAGCAGACTCTTTCCTCCAAAGCAACTGCTAATGAACTCTATGCAGTGTTATCAGCCCACACACCTTATTCACCACGGTGACTTACACTGCTAGATACACTACTTACAATGGGTCACTCATCCATACATCAGTGGAACACACACTCTCTTTCTCTGTCACTCACATACAATGGGTGAACCTGAACAGCATGTCTTTGGACTGTGGGAGGAAACCAGAGCACCCGGAGGAAACCCACACAGACACAGGGAGAACATGCAAACTCCACACAGACTGAGCAGGGATCAAACGCACATCATATCGCACCACCCAGACACTCCAAGACAGCAACACTACTTACTGTACCATCGTGCCACCCAGCTAACAGAAGTAAACATGATGGCAAAATCCATGACTGTCCAGCTGTAATAAACCCAACTTTCATTTTGTGTTGAGCAACCCAGTGTTTGTTTTATGAATCCTAGCTCAATAATAACTTCCCCAGCCACTTCTTCTCTAGATTAAAGTTTCCCCTTGACTTGTGATCAGAACATCACGCACAACATCTCCGAGTGTGTCAAACAGAAAAAGCGCATAGCTTTTAAAAGCTTGTCAATAGGAAAAGTGTTTAGTCCTACAAATGTCTTCCTAGATGCAAGAATTCCAGGCTGTATATACAATTTTTCATATTCAGGTATGTAGAACATATGATGTTGTAATAGAGTTCATTGGAAGTCGCTTTGGAGAAAAGTGTCTGCTAAATAAATTAATGTAACTGTAAATATGAATGTGAAGGGCTTTCAACTGTCCTGCTTTCATCCTTATTTGGGAAAACAAGATTTTGTGTGTGTGCTTCTGTTTTTTTTTTTTTTTAACTTTTGTTATGTTGATAGTTTTGTAACCAAGCATTCTGTTTCCACAAACAACAAAATTCGTGTATAAATATTATTTCAGTTTTACATTCGAACCGCAAAACCCACCAGCATAAATTTTGGCAGCTAAACTTTCATGTAACCTAAAGTGCTTTACAAAAAATTCACTCTGCGCAAAACACATGTAAATGTTACATTTCAGCTGTACGTGAACATCCTCAGTTCCCAGTCAATTAAACATGATAAATGCATAGTATTAATTTCATATTTCAGACATCTTAGGAGCAGTGTGAAGGAGTCAAAAGTTCTGATCCATCTATGAAGTCATTTTTAAAGTCAGATTATTATTATTATTATTATTATTATTATTATTATTATAGATGGAAGTGATTTCTTGTGCACTGGCTGAGGGATGGAAACATACAAAGCTTGCAAGTTTATGTGGCTGTGCAGTCAGTAGTGCTAGGTTTCGTATATCTCAGCCACCACCCTCCCCCCCCCACACACACACACACACACACACACACACACACACACCGCCAGCACCATCAAGCAGGGTGGGTGTGTGGGGAAAATTCCATTCTTTCTGCGGGGCAGCACTTTGCATGAACCAATTCCCAGGAGAGATTGCTCTGCGAGACTCCCAGGCTTCTCACCCCTCGCTTATTAACTGACCAAGGGGGGGGAGGGTAGGAAGATGTGGGAGGAAGAGGGATGGGTATGGTGTGTGTGTGTGTGTGTGTGTGTGCGTGCGCTTCCCATACAACTAGAAACCATGTCATACCAGGGCAGCTTGCAGGCATCACCTCAGCACTAATGAATAGTGTAAAGCTATAATCGTTACTATCAATACCACTAGATGACCAGGTACATTTTACATGACGGTTGGCATCAATGTTGTGCTGCCACCTGCTGAAGCGGAGGGTGAAGAAGAAGAGTGCAGAAAATTCTACATTTTCTTGTATGGACATAATGGATTATACGTTATCTTAATACATAAATGGGCCTGTTTGGAATCTGGTGTCCATGGGATTCACATATTAAATGTTAAATAATGAAAAAAATGCCCAGAAAATAGGCTACGACTACAGTGTACATGAAAATAAAACCGAAATATACATAAGGCGGCTTATCAAAAACCGTAAGGTGGCTTCCTGATATGCGAACTTTTGAGTAAAGAACTTTTTGGCATTGCAAACTTTTCTGAGAAGTATTTAGTACTTATCTTCTCGTAAGAAGAGCTGACGTGCAATTCAAACCGGGCGCCACGGCTTCACCTCGTGCGCTGAGAGATGGCGATCGCGCAGACTTAGTGCTGCCTTAAATTCTTCAAACGGGTTGAGAAGCAAAGAGCTGGTGAACAAGCTGTAGATGATCCACTGCCTTCTACATCTACTGCTTTTGCACCACCAGTGAAGAGCTGCCTCTCCATCACCCTCCACCTCTGGCTCTGCGGTGATGTGCAGTTCTCTGCGCTTTGACAAACATCACACGCTACAAACACCGCTTTTAAAATTCTTTACAATCATGATTCATTTATTGATACAGACGGCTGGTACCCTAGAGGTTAGAGCTGCTGCCTTTGGACCCAAAGGTTGCAGGTTTAATTTTTTACCTGCACCTGTATTATCCTTAAGCATAGTACTTACCCTAAATTGCTCCAGTAAAATGACCCAGCTATATAAATGGGATAATAATTGCAGGTAGACTAACATTGTAACTTGATTTGGAGAAAAGTGTCAGCTAAGTGAATGAATGTGTTATTATGCTAGTATTGGGTACTGGTGAATTTTTTGTGGGCTAAAAGAAGGGCTCACAGAGCTGCAGAAGAGCCCAACCACTCCGCTCTAGCTTGGGCCTGGGGTCTTTATTGTGCTTTCTTATTTACGGCATGTTGTAAACACCTCTGCCAGGGGACTCAAAATGCCCAGGCACATGTACGAGCCACCCAGAGCACGAGAGAGAGAGAGAGAGAGAGAGAGAGAGAGAGAGAGAGAGAGAGAGACAGTCGGCTGTGCTGCTCTCTTCCCAAACCAGAAGCCCCATAGTTCCAGTCGCCCTACGAAGATGTCTGGGTTGCTGGAATTTACAGTCACATTTATTCATTTTGCATCAACAGAGATACAGGTGCAGACAGGAGAGTCTGAAAACACAGTCATGTGGTCCAATACCATACTTTTTGCTGGGGTACAATACTCTAGAACCTAAAAGCAGAATTGACTATGACCCCTGGCTTCTTGGGTAACGAACCAACTCTCAATCCCAATTAAGTTCATTTGCAGGGGACCAGGTGTGTTTCCATGTGTCCCAGATGCTATAGGAAGTAGTACTTATATTAGTCTGCTTTGTGTCATGCTACATCACATGTCTGATGTTTACATCTATTCATTTACGTCACACTTTCCTCCAGACTGACTTACAATGTTAAACTGCTTGTAATTATTTACCACATTATACAACTGGGTCATTTTACTGGAGCAATTTAGGGTAAGTACCTTGTTCAAGGGTACTACAGCCAGAGATGGGGAGCAAACCTGTGACCTTTGGGTCCAAAGACAGTAGCTCTCACCACTAAACTGCCAGCTGATGGGCTTTATGACAGAGCAGGACTGGTATGATGGAACAGGGAAGATTTCCAACAACACATCTTCCAGCTGCGCACATTTCCAAGGCTCCAGGCAAACGGTGCTTTCCTATGTCTCTAATGTCCATGTCCTTTCTGTCCATTGATGCAGGTGCTTTTCATACTTTGCACGTCTGACAGCGCGTGGGAACTTCGAGACTTTTTATGCTTGAAGCCGTCCTCACTTGCAAGCATCTGACAAAAAAAATATAAATCTCCATGCGCCAAACAACCAGTAAGCAAGCGATTCCCAACAGCAGTAGGACAGTGGAGCATCTCGCAGTGGAACAAGAGTTCGAATGCGAGTCCTGTTGGTTTGAAGTGATTATTTCGTGTCATTTAATGTTGTTTTTCGTGCTGTCAGGGACAAAGGGTCTCCATCCTTGAAAAGGACAAGTTGAGGGCACCAAATGTTGGCTGTCCCAGAGACTCTGAATGGACACTAATGACTCTAATCATTATGTCGCCGCTATTACACTTATCAGGTGTTCATAGTAAGTGTGTCAATTTCGAATGCTATTTTAAAATCTTTTTTATATTTTCTTAATCCGAAAGGTTTTTAGTCCTTGGTCTGCATGTTTTGGATCATATTTACATTTACATTACATGTACGTGTATTCATTTATCGGATGCTTTTCTCCAAAGCGACAAACATCTCGTAGAAAATACAATGTGTTCATTAGCAGAAAGAGACACTTAGATGCAGATGTGTGATTCTTAAGTGCAGTTAGTTTGTCTCTTTCCGCCATATGAACCAAAGTTCATCAAACGAGTAGCTGCATAAAACTTTATCAGAATATCAACAAGTCCTGATCACCTCCCTAGTATTTTTTTTTTTTTTTGGAGATACATCTAAACATTTACGTTACATTACAGGAGTAGCTGTGTAAAGGTTTATTCGAGCATGATCTTAAAGTTATAGTGCATGAACATTTACACCTTACATGAATTTAAGAGATGATGAGCAAAGTGAGTCCGGAAGAGGTGAGTTTTAAGACCCTTTTTAAATGTGAACAGAGATTCAGCAGTTCTGAGTGACAGGGGGAAGTCGTTCCTCCACAACAGAGCCAGAACTGTCGGATACTGCTATGTTTACATTCTTTGTTCTTTACATGCTGTGGCCTTTGCATCCTTTATGGAACATGAAGAAAGGCACATTTGCTTTTCCAGTAATTACATGTTTCAGCTGTTGTTATTGCTCCATATTACTAATAGAGTCAGATCTTCTTTTTCCACAAGGTTCAGTTAAGTATGCTTTCAACATTTCTCTCTGTTTTGTCAGTTTAGTGACTTAATTTGGACATGCGCACTTTGCGGATAACGATGCGGAACACTTAACATAAAAAAGGACAATTACCATATGCATGTATTATACTCTTGCACTGATTATATTGAGGCTCCATGTGGTGCCAGCCCAAGTTCCAAACATTTTGTGGTGACCTTCAGGATCTCTCATATGCAACCTGGGAGACAGACTGGAAAAGGGAAAGTGACACAGTATGAAATCTATATTCCGTTTTGTAAGTACACTTTTTGCAACTGCATATTTCTGGTTTCATGTAATGGGAGAAGGTCTGCGGTACTCGCAGCCTGCCTCGGCTCACATCTAACGCATCCCTAACGGAGGCTGTAAACAGAGCATGAATTTATGATGAGGTCATGATTGTGCGCTGTTGAGGCCCAACCCGGGGAGGCTGAGGCTGCAGCTTGTATGCAGGAAGCTCGTCTTCTTGTTATGCACACTTTTGGTGCTCCAGTACAACCGGTACAATTATTATATCCTCATCATACCTTCATTTTCACTGTTAGTCCATTCTCAAAGTGTGTTCTACCCAGGTTAGGACGCAGTCTGTTAAACCTAAAGACTTTACCATAAGGCTGGGTGAAAAGCAAGACAGATGAGACTGGTGTTTTAAAACAAACTCCGGATGGACCAATTAAGGGCCAATATTGACTGTTCTTATATTGTAGTAATATTGCATTAAAGTGTTCCATCACTCTTAATGAATTAATATCCAGTATCCAAACTAGATAGATAGATAGATAGATAGAAAGTGTATTGATCCAATACACAAACTGCACAATTGCATATGAATTCAAATGAAAGTAAAAAGGCTCCAAGGGAAATTTTTTTAGGCTGTACCTCCAGCACTCCGTGCACTTGCAGAGTAATATAACAAGGTGTGCGGAGAGCCGCCTAGGAGAGCCATAATGAGGAAGCCAGGGTGGGGGATGGGCACGGACAGGAGGTCTCACTAAGCGCAGCTCTCTGGAGAAACCGAGAAGCAATGCTCTTGCCGTCCTGCAAGGCGCAGGAGAAAGAGAGGGTCTCTCTGCTTATCATGTTAACCCAATCAGTACAGCTAAACCGCAGCAAAATCCTGGCCCGAGCGCTGCGGTCGAGGCGTCCGAACCGCATTCATACCACGTATTGAAATTGCTCGCATGCTGCAGGTATCATCCATTTGCGCTGCGGTCGGGGGATTTTAAAGGTAACATTGAACTGTCGCTGCACCGACCAGTAAGTTCTTCCAGCTCTTTCACAGTCACTAAATGCCAAAAGTGACCACTGCTCTTAATGGGTGTTCTGCACACATGGCATCTCTTACTGGTACCCAGAACGTATGCTAATGAGGGGCTACATCGGAATCAGCCTTACTGGCTACATAAATATGATGTACGATTTGTTCTTTTTCGAAACCATCGCTTCTTATTCGTATTTCTTCACAGGTGTGCCTCCTTGATGTGTAGTTAGTGTGAAACGTTTTAGTTTTAGTCTTCCAGATCCTATATTATTATTATTATTATTATTATTATTATCATCCTCATCATTAGAACGCTACCTTAAGATGTTATGTCATTATTGTGCTTTCTGATATACTTCCAGGGAAATATTATGCACATAGAAATGAACAGAATGGAATTTCATTTCGGATTTTTGAGATAATTTCCATGATGAATGTGCAGCGGTTGGTTGAGTTACATCAGATTATTTTATGTAACTGCTTACTTTGCCATTGTTCAATTGTTCTCTCAAGTGAAAAAAAAAATGATCTGAAGATGTTTTCCAATTAAAATTTGCTTAAATTAAATAATAAAATAATATAAGGGGCTTCAAAGTTTTTTTTTTTTTTTTTTTTTTCCTTCTTCTTCTTCTTCCTTCTGGTGGAACAAAATTACTGAAGGCAAAATGCAAATGAACCCGCAAGCTATTACAATGCTAATGAGATTCCCGTACAGAACTCTGCGCTCCAGCATCCTGAGTCTTTTTTCATCCATATTCAGAAAACATCACCCTGCATGAGGAGTAGGATCAGCCTCACATTTTATGAAGCGATGCTCTAGCATCCTTCCACGCCCCCAGCCTTGTTTCACTGGTATTTTCTTAAAAGTGATCTGCTACTACTTTGTACAATATTTCACAATTTTGTTTTTCAGTGTCTACAGCTTTCAATGCAGGAAGAATCCATTTGAAAGGAGAAACAGTCGTCACACCTACACTCAACGTTATTATCTTCTGGTTGGTGATGAAATTAAACTGTGCAAAGAAATTATCCAGAAAAAGTTTTTTTTTTTTTTTTTTTTTTTTTTAAGTTCTTTCATTATTTTTTCTATGCTGTCTTCTCTATATATTTTTTTTTCAACCTTAATTGTTACTTGCTCTTTGTATGACCACATAAATAAGTGTTAATAACTGTACAGGAAATTGTCTGCGTAGTGTGTGTTTCAGCAGGTACGTGGAACAGTGCCTATAAAACAAAAAGCTGAGTTTCTATTTTTACACAAATTTATACATGATCAGTGAGTGATTTCAGATAAGAAGAACATAGACATATAGCACCGAATATTCAAAAAATGACATTTTAAATTATTATTGATTTAAAAAAAGAGCTTTGCAGTAATTTATTGTCATGCTTAGTTACACAGAATGGCAGATAATGAGAGATATAAGAATTTCGAGAAGTTGAAGTGTTGCTTGCACTGAAAATCATTTTCTGATATGACATGTGAGTCATATTTCAGTGTTACAATGATTAAAATTAGTTAATGTGGAATATCGACCGCTGTACGGTAACGGCGGTAAATGTGTTTAAATCAGCAAATCACCTATACTATTGCAGTATGTTACCATAGAAACGTGTCAGGAGAGGGAGCAAGAAAAGGAGTTTGTGCTTCTATGCATTATGACCCATTTTTATTTTTCTCAAGAAACATGGAATTATCTTCCTGTTTGGCTTTTCAAGGCTTTGATGGGTCAAAAACACCATGTTTACCATACATTAATGCATTGAAATAGGCTTGTATGTGCATTTGTGTATGATTACACAATAATTCACTTCCTATTCCACACCCATTTTCTAAGAATACATTTATAGATATAAAAGTTCAGCTTGGCTCTTTCACAGGATTGATGCTGTAAAAGGAATAAACTAAAATTGTGCTACATTTCAGCCAGCCATTAATTACACGATTATTAAATCTTTGCAACATGTGTTCTCTCAAATTCATTTTGATTTATAGTGTAGTTATTAACTGAAATATTTGTCACGAATGACTGTAGCGGAGCTAGCTTTATTCGGCTGAGATGTGTCGAGAATATCGTGAATTTGAGAAATCACAGTCAAACCACTTGTCTTATTTCAAATTATCCCAGATTCTCAATTCACAGAAAACACAGGCATAATGGACACTGACCACCCTTCCAAGAGTGACCGCAAAATCTGTTTGTAATTCATCTGCATAGCTGAAAAAGCATTCTTCGTGTGGTTTGGTTGTACCCTGGTGTAATCATAATTCCAGTTTATTTCAAAGTTTGAAAGTAAGTTTTTATTTATTTACATAAAAAAAAAGAAAGTATTCCATTTAAGGATTTTCTGATCGTTCACTTGCTTTTTTTTTTTACGTTAGGAGATGATTCCCAACTCTGGAATACTGACATATTTATTCTTTTCCTTAATAAACTGTACACTACAAGTGACAGCAGTTGCAGGACAGCGAATCTGAGTGATTGTTGACACCTGGTGGTAAAAGTGACACCTGTGTCCAAGGCAGCTTAGTGGTCACATTAGGAACTTTGACCTGATTTACCCATTTTTACTGTACCAATTTAAGGTAAGTACCTTGCTCAAGGGTACTATAGAAGGAGCATGCACTCAAACCATGGACTTTCCGAATACAAAGCAGCAGGCCTAACCACTGCACCACCTGCTGATCTTTGACCACTGGCTTCAGCATCGTAGAATTACTGAGTGAGGTCCAGAATGTTCTGTCATGGACGTCTTCACGACTGCTTCAGCCACCAGGTGTGAAATGTTTATTCACATCACACTTTTCCTAAATCAACTCACCGCTGATGCAATGACCAAGGTTAGGTTTTATGGTACTTGTACCTGTGACAATGAACCTTGAAACTCGAAACTAGTATTTATTATTATAAATGCTGTTTTGTTGTTTTGCTGTGATCCAATGTGGCAATTTTACGATTTAAGGCAGTATTTTTGTTGAACCACTTATGTTTAATCCCCTTCAGCGGTGCTGTATCTGGACCCCTCCTGAGCCTTAAGCTTGTCCATATCCTTAATGCCACTATTATTAACCTTTATTTAGCTCGTGCTGCTGTCCAAGGTGACTTAGTGTTAGATGGCTCCTGTAATGTAACGCAAATGTTTATATGCATCTTAAAAAAAAAAAAAAAATTACTAGGAAGGTGATCAGAAATCGTTGATATTTGGATGCAGTTTTATGCAGCTACTCGTGTGATGAACATTGGTTCATATGGTGGAAAGAAACAAATTAACTGCACTTAAGAATCACACGACTGCATCTAAGCGTCTCTTTCTACTAATTTAATGAACACATTGTAATTTCTATGAGATGTACATCTTTTTGGAGAAAAGCATCTGATAAATGATCAAACGTAAACGTAGATGAGCAACTTTACAGTGAATTATGAAATTATTCAGCAGGGTATTTCAGCTGGTGCCTTCATCGTGGCCACTACAGCAGGATGGACGGTTCAAGCTTGCGGAAGCTGGTACGGTTGTTACAGCTGTTAGCTTTGAACTCCACCTTCCGCTGTAGTTCTCTTGAGCAAGGTACTTACCCTCAAGTGCGCCAGTAAAATTGCCCAGCTGTATAAATGGGTAAATAAGTGTAGGTACCTTAAGGTTGTTCCGCTGGAGAAGAGCGTCCACGAAATGAATGTCAAACCTGGTACCTTTAGACTAAGGGGTAATAGCTCTGCGTGGGACACCGCATGCCATCCTGTGTCCTGTACCCACGGTACTGTACCGGATCACTACATGCTGGCCCAACTGTTGACCCCCCCTCGCCAATTTCTTTTTTCTGTCCACTTTTACTCTTCTCCCAAAGCACCTCGGTCCAAAATGACCGTATGCAGCAGTTGACACCGAGACATTCAACGCCACCGGTGTCTAGTGGCACAGCAGCAGGACACGTCACGCTCTTCCCAGCATCTTCCGCCAGCCTCTTAAACACAGGTGGGAAAATCAATGTCCTTCAACATGTGCAGTGCAACACAATCACTCTCCTGTCAATAATTTATTACTGTGTCAAGTCTTGATCAGAGTTTCCTCAGGACAAGCCTGAAGCAAGTCCACACACACACACACAGGATAAGCCAAAAAGTATCTGCACAATTAAAAAATCTGGTCACATGCAAATTATTGCCCATACTTTTAGACCTCTCTCTTATTTCGCGCAAAGTTAAACCATCATTCAGTCACTTGTTCGATTTTCTTTGTCCAGAGGCTGTAGAGTGTACTGTTTTACCGCATCGTTTTTGCGCCACCTGCACTTTACCACAGTACTAATTCACATTACGTGCCGAGTGTAAGCGGCGTGTAATATGCGATTTGGTGTGTACACGTGACATTTCGCTCGGAGGGTGATCGTGCAAAACTTCAACTTGTTGCAGCCGCGCTGCGTCCCAGTTTCCCCAAACAAACTTGTTTACTGCGATCGAGGCGCTACAAACGCGTTCTGTTCGGAGCTCAGCAAAGAAGAAGCCCCGCTAATAACGTCGGAGTTCGCTCGTTTTCAAATGCACGGAGCTCCGAGCTCTTCAATATTCACCCCGCACCGCCCTTTCGGAGCCCCCCGCTTCCTCTACCCACCCCCCACCCCCTCCCCCCTTCTGCTCGTCAGCCGTGCGGTGGAGGGCCCGCGCAACGCGCGCGCAGTATGACTGGCGCCCGGCTCGCGCATGCAGCGTGACCAGCGCGTCCCTCGCGTGCGACCAGCGTGAATCTCCCGCGTGCGCGTGTCTCGCGCGCCAGCACTGCGTGCCCCGGCGCGCGCCCGGCGGCGGTGCGTGGCCAGCGCGCTGCCCGCCGCCCGCCTTTCCCGCGGAGCCTCGCGGTCCATGTGCGCGGAGGCAGAGAGAGATCGCGCCGTGCGTCGTGATCCGCGGCGAGGAGGAGCAGAGTCACCATGTCGAGCGCGCCGCACGACCCCTTCTACTCGTCCCCGTTCGGACCCTTCTACCGGCGCCACTCGCCCTACGCGGTGCAACCGGAGTACCGCATCCACGAGCTGAACAAGCGGCTGCAGTCGCGCACGGAGGTGAGCGCGCGCCGCGGGGACCTCCGGCCGCGCTTCGGGTGCGCGCGGGGATGCGGGCGCCGGCGCGTCGCGCGGTTTCCACGCGCGCTCTCCGCCGTGTCTCTCGGGCGCAGCCGGCGCTGTGCTCTTCACGTGCCGCGCGGCTCCACGCGGAGCTCCCTCCGTCCAGCATCCTCAGCATCATCATCTTGGGAAGGGGGGGGCAGCGCAGCGCAGCGCGGCATCGCGGACGATCGGCGCAAAGTTTGAGCCGCGGCGCTGCGAATGGAATCGGCTGTCAAGACGAGCGCTTCCTCCTCGAACCCGCGACACTGACACGTTCACGCACGTGTGTTGCCTTTTCTGCGAAACTGCCGAACTAACCCCCGTGGCGTGACATTAGCCGTGCTTGACTCTTAGTAGTAGAGGTGTGTGGAAGCAATAAAGGAGGTAGTACCTGTGTAGGGGGTGAGTTCAATACACACACACTCGGGGTCTCGTGGTGACCGAAACGCAGATTTGATCTGTGTTATTTAGTTACCTTTCTATAAACATCAGTGTGGTGCCAAAGCAAGGAAATATGATATATGATAACTATGATGCGTCATAGTTGAGCTCAGGAAGGAGCAAAACCTGTGTTTGTTGCGCATCTCCTTTGTGAACAAGTCCTGAGAGGAACAAAGTTGAGAGAGAGCTGAGAGCTGGCAGAGCAACGTCGCATCACATCACATCACATCACACATGTCTGTTGTTTGTCCGAAGGCGACCCTGAGTGAAAAGTACACCACCAAAAGTACGTACCCGCAATCACATAACACACGTTTCACTGCCAAGGTAGGATTAGGTCCATTTTCTACTGTACTTCACTGCTGCTGTTAATTATTAATATTTTCGATGCTTCTTCGGGATCTACGGCTTATTGGCCACACGCATTCGTACGAATCTAAGCAGGAAAAGTCAGTGCTTTAACCGCGGGGAAGGGCAATCGGCACTGTCAGTACAGTGAAAGAGATAAAGACTGGTTGCCCAGTGTGTTTTTCGGGAAGGCCAGGATGACAGGGTGGCAGAGCGAGTAGCGCTGATGTCTCACTGTGCCTGGGTGGTGTGAGAGGGCATGGGTTTGATCCCTGCTCGGTCTGTGTGGAGTTTGCATGTTCTCCCTGTGTCTGTGGGGCTTTCCTCCACGTGCTCTGGTTTCCTCCCACACTCCAAAGACATACTGTTCAGGTTAGTGTGTGTGCTCCACTGATGTATGGATGAGTGACCCATTGTAAGTAGTGTATCTAGAAGTGTAAATCACTGCGGTGAATAAGGTGTATGGGCTGATAACACTACATAGATTTCATTAGAAGTCACTTTGGAGAAAAGTGTCTGCTAAATAAATATTTGTCAATCTAAATGTGCTTGCCTTGTTTCCAGTAATGTGGTTTTGTACCACGTTCTTGGATGCTCTTAGGACATGTGGAACCAACCTGTAGCAATGTAGTGAAGGGATAAAAATGAATTTTATCATGACATTCTAAAGACCCGATGAGGCTGGTGTGGGAGTTTTGGTAAAGTCTTCATTGATGTAGCTTTGTTCAAGAGTCACTACTTCAACCTCCTTACTGAGTTTTCACAGGCTGTTTGATAAATCGATATATATGTTGGCGGTGCCAGCGTAGAAAATATGAAGTAAACATAACAATGTGTGTGAAACTGTTATCCAGGACTGCTTGCAGGGACATAGTTAAAAGGCAGTACACTTGTTCCAAACAAAAATGTACTTTGATAGGAACAGTTGAAGAATTTCCTTGACTTTTTCTTTGCTCTTCAAGAGAGGATGTTTGGAGTAGCTGGTGAGTATTCGGCAACTGAAGTCAAATGTATTAGGTTAAAGAGAAAGATTGTTTTTACTTGCAAAAAAAGTAAATATGCGAATTCGTAAAAATTAATTTCTATCATGTAAATGTGAGATGATCATAATTACTGAGCATTTTTTATTTTCTCTCCTGCAGCGACAAACCCGTTTAGACACGTTAATATTTTTGCCTTAATCGAGACCCTTCTTGGGATTTCAGTTTGAATTCTTTTAGTAACCAGTGTGGTTCCCCGTTATAATCATACGCCGATGTATTTTGATGATCACTTTATGAGACCCTCCAGAAGAAAAGACTTGGGGGGGGGGGTCACATGACTGAAAATGCAATTTCATGGAATGCACTGTAAATATTTTATAAGTGCTGGCGAAGTGTGAATCGTACGTATGATTGAAGTTGGCCTGTTGAAGGACACTCCGTTGCAACCTGAAGAAAGCGGAGGCAGTGTTGCAGAGATGCAGTGGCAAAAACACGTTGCATTATTCATGAGAAGCAGCGAAAGCCCCCAAAGACCTCCATTCCTGCACATCAGTTACCGCTGAGGAGGCATTAACTCTCCGATATGTAGGCCAACCTGTTTTCTTACTTTTCCAACAAGTGCTTCCTCCGTCATTTTGTGGTTAGATAACATGTTTTATTTAATATATTTGCAGGCCGTCTGGTTCACGGGAACTTTCCTGGTTTGCGCCGTACGGGAGATTTATGGTAACTTTCCGGCTCCGAGCGATTGTTGACGTTAACAAGCGTTCCTCGTACAAGGGGTCCTTTCGCTTGACGTGCGCTTAACGTTAATGTGAAGGGCGCCATGTACAAAGTGTCACTGGCTGAGAGCCTCGGGATTTTGCTTTGTCACCTTCTTTGCATGGTGACACTTTCGGTTGAAATGGTTGTCTTCAATAGAGCGTTTTTTTCCTTGCGTGATGTATTTAAATGCAAGCCGTGTTTTGTAGATTTTTGCCCAAATAATAAAAAAAGATTTTCGTGCTTTGCCATGCCATCAGGTTGCTGGGTCTATACTCAGGACTGAGATAAATAGAACCGAGTTGGAGAAAAGACCCACCTGATCGCTTCTGGCTCCATCGACACACCGGAACCCGAATTCTGTACCTTCAAACAACCTGTTGTTAAAGACCACAGGTACTCTTTGAACCCGGGGCTCTCATGTTCTGTTTAATTTGAGCAATGTGTGTTTTGCCTTAGGATGGCATGGTGGCACAGGTGGTAGCACTGGTGCCTTAGTGGAGCCTTGGGTTTCTCCAGGTGCTCCAGTTTCCTTCCTCAGTCTAAAGATGTGTTTCAGGGGAATTGTGGACTCTCAGTTGTCCTCTGTGTGTGTGTCTGTGTGTGTTATTACCCGGAGATGGACTGACATCCTTTCCAGGGTGCCTCACACCCTGTGCTTCTGGGATAGACTCTGGACCACTGCGATCCTGCACTGGACAAATGGTTATTTGTACCAGATGGATGTTTGGCTTTATCTCCAGCACAGTCAGAGACTCTGAGTAGATTCCGGAGTTCCGTGTTGCTCTAGGACGTTCCCCCTCCAGCCAGAGCAAAGGCTGGTGACCGTCGCGCACATTTTCCTGCCTTTCACACAGAATGCGGTTGAGGAGGATGAAAAGTCGCTGAGACCCAAACTCGGCAACCTGCCGATCTCCCGTAACTGCGCGGGTCCGACTCATGCAAACATTTAGTAGATGTGCTGTCTTTTCTTTGCTCTCTAGGGTTACAGCAGCCCCCAAACGGAGCGGAGCATGAGTCGGAAGGGCTTCGGATGACACACAAGAAGGGCTTTTCTGCTCCCGGTGGTTGCCATAAATTTGCTGTAATTGAAAGCAGATCGACGTTATGACTGGTCATACCATGGAGTTCTCGGTAGCAGGGCCGTGGAGTCGGTACACAAAACCTTCGACTCCAACTCCAGTGACCCAGTAATTGCGTCGACTCCGACTCCACGACTCCGACTCCACGGCACTGCCCAAAAATTGCACGCTATTTTGGGGGTCGACTTATCTGGTGAATATAACCCAAACCCTATATCATACCTCTAATTGTTGGGGGTCGACTTATACGCCGACATATACGGTACATTTAGTCGGAGTCGGTACATTTTTAACGACTCCGATTCCGGTAACCCAATAATTGCTTACTACTCCGATTTCACAGCACTGCCCAAAAGTTGCTCATTATTTTGGGGGTCGACTGAGGACTATAGGCAGAAACCTATATTACCCCTCTAATTTTTCAAGGTCGACTTATATGCCGGATCGACTTCTTTTTTCTTTCGTACATTTTTACCGACTCTGACTCCAGTAACCCAATAATTGCTCCCGGCTCCACAGTGCTGCTCGGTAGGTTGCATTGCCCCATCATGGAGCATTCATTAGCGACTATTTTAATCTCTTGCAGATGCAGTGGACACTGGAGGTAGCTGCTCGATTTTGACAGCGCTATTTGTGTATTTCGCAGCGAGGTCATCTCGTGGCGTATCCATTCTTCTGCGGGTTGCCGGTTCTGGACAGATTTTATGCTGAACTCACCGTGATGTTAGTTTGCATGTTTGCACAAGAGAAAGTGCCAGAGTTGTGAACGGTGGTCTCACCGGGCTGATCTGAGGTCAGATTGATAATGCACCGGAGGGGCAGCAACACAGAAAACTCACATTTTGCTTACCCTTTTCAATGCTTGGCTCTGCAGCATTAAGGTGATGATGTGAAGCTTTTTGTTTTTTTCCACTGGATTTCAGAAGTGTTATGTTTATTGGTTTAGCTGGCACTTCCTGCCAAAGCCACTTGCAGTTATTTACCATTTAAACAGCAGGGTAATTTAACTGGAGTAATTTAGGGTAAGTACCTTACTCAAGAGTATCCCACCAGGAGGTGAGATTTGAACCTACAGCCTTTGCATCACAACACAGTAGTTCTAACCACTGCGCTACCACTTGCAGGATATGCAGAATGTGCCAAAAATGCATTTCGATTTTTCGGCGGATTTTGAGAAAAAAGACGTTTGTCTAGTCATCCAAAACTTTCAAACTTTTAATTTTACTTTTTCTTCTCTTTGTTGTTTTCTCGGTGTATTCTTTTTTTAACATTTTGTGAAACATGTACTATTTGGACTTGGATTTGCACAGTCATTCATTCGCTACCATCTTGCCTGCGAATGAAAAGCCATGCTGGTCGGATACAGTGTTGTTATTACTTTAATTAACTTGAATTACTTGCGTCACGACTCATTGGAACAGCAAAATCATTTTCTAAAATTGTAGGTAAGAGCACCTGAATGTATTATATTCCCAGGACTTGTGTCAGTGAGTGCGTCACTGCAGTTGGAGTGTGGGTAACTCTGTGTCAGTCTAATGGAAAATAATAGTCCTGTTTTCACCACCGAATTACACCTCTAGTATCTCTATGCTTGCATTTTGTCATTTAAAGTTGCCCGGTGCTCAAATGACTTTAGTGATTAGTGTGATCAGTTTATTTAAATGGATTTTACAGTTAAAGAAACAATAGCAGAATACAGTAACTGTCTTGTTATTCATTTTGGGCTTTCAAATACATTTTTCTCAAGTTATAATAAGGCTCTCCCTGCCATGCTCTCCAGCGTACTCTTCACACCGGTTCCTGTCCATGTGATTTTCATTGAGGCTTATTTTCTAATAAGTTTCACCCAACAAACCTGACAGGACAGGACAGGACAGGACAGGGCGGGATAAGATGGTATTAATCCCAGCAGGGACGTTCACGTTCGCATTGCAAATTTCAGATAATTTCAAATTTCAAATCTGTGCTCTGAAATTTCTTAACCCATTTCACTCGAATAAAACACCCAGCTCTGTTAATGAATGAAATTCACTTAAGATAAGTGAATAGGTTATAGTAAATGAGAAGTGAAAAGTTCGGATAAGTTTGAGCTCAGCGCTAACATAGTGACAGTGATAATTGTAAACCGCACAGTGCTGTTGGTGTCACGGAGATGCGGTTCCTCCACATTCACCCGATCGGCATTCAGAGCACAAGTCTCCTTGACCTCCGTTAGGGACACCACATTAGCATATATCACTTTGTATTGCACAGGAGAACCAAGGTAGAAATAAGGAAATAAATAAATAAATCAGTGTAGTACTGCTGTTGTTTCTGTGCTGATAGTTTAAATATTTTTGAAGGGCCGGGGTGTGCGTTCCATATACAGGCATTACCGGAGTTACGAACGAGTTCTGTTTCTCAGTCCGTCTTTAAGTCGGATTTGTACGTAAGTCGGAACAGTTCGGTACGGTTCGTGTCTAACGTTGGTTAATCAAATGTTTCCCTTAGTATATACTACCTTTCTATGCATAAAAATCTTTAAAGAAATACTTCCAGATACACTGAAACTTCTTAACATAATGATATAGTAATAATAATTATAATAATAATAGTAATAATAAATCTAACTACAGTATCCATAATAGAGAGAGAGGAGGAGGAGCGAGAGACTCTGTGTGTGTGTGTGTATAAAAAACATTAAAGAAACTTTAAGGTTCGCTTTTCCAATGTTTGTTGGCGTTTCACCTTTTTCTGATCACTTTATTATTTCCACTTTAGTTTCCATTGTGAATGTTTTCCTTTTCTTTGTTGCATCAACATCACTTGCATTTATACTTTGGTGCCATGGTTACGAGGGTAAAAACAAAAAAAAAAAAGAAAAAAATTAAAGCCAAATACAGTAACACACGAGACACCATTAACAGCAACGTGGTCCGACCGAAAAGAACGAAGTCTATCCTGCCTCGGGCTCCCGTGCCTACGAGCCGACGAACCGCTCTAGACACACGATGTTTTGATGCGCGTTGCAAAGTAGCACCCATTTGTTATTACAGGTCATTGTATGTAACTCAAATTTTTAATATAGTAGGCTTTGTGAGGGGTTGTTCGTAACTACGGGTTGTACGTATGTCGAGTGTTCGTAACCCGGGGACTGCCTCTGGTCATTTAAATTGAATAAAAACATTGATTGAATGGAACGGAATTTTTGTGAGGAAGGAAGGATGCAACTCATCCGCGTGGATCTGTGGATAGTGACGCAACCTCAGTCTGTATTGGGCTACTGTACACATACTGTATGGAGCTTCACACCCCGACAGTACGCTTCATGATCGTGACGATTCGTTTTGTTCTGTATTTAGTGTTGATAAGGCTGGTAGCCACACGATGCCTTCGATGCCACATGTAAATGATTCATGTTTTTGCTGTTGAGCAGAATAGCTGATTCGTGAACGTTGTCCGTTGCAAAAGAGACACAAAGGGGAAGAAAGATTTTTGGAGAAAGCGGGCAGGCATGAGGCTGGTCGCCAGGAAATTCTGACAATGCTCCCATCTTTTTCCTGCGACTTCCCTGTAGTTCCTTCCAGGCAATGATGTTTCACTGATAACACATGAGGAGGGGTGTGGAGGCTACAATGTCATAAGATAATTTCAATTATTCCATTGTTTCTTTTTCCGTGACTTTAGGGGAATGGGTGGTGGGTGGTGGGTGGTGGTGGCAGCTCATAGCAAGCCAGATTTCAGCTCGATACCGTTTGCTGGGGTAAAACACAACATCTGAACAATAATACGCAGGCTTCATTGTACTTCCAATGATATGACATTGTTTTTGGATATTGTGCTGCACTGCACTGTGTAATATCATTGAAGTTTCCTTACGGGCTCCTTTAACTCATATTTTATGAGTTACACTTGTATTTTACGCGATGTGAATGTGTGATTGACTTGTTTGCTCTGAGAACATGATGTATTGATTTTCTGGATGATGAGGTTCTGATGACTTGAGCTTTTATCCTAAGTGACTTCTCAAAGGGTTGCGGGGTGGGGGTGGAGTGTGTGGGTTCATGTAATTCTAATGAGTCTTCAGATCTTACTTCCTTCCTGTCATGTTAGAGTAGTTCCTTCACAAGTCTGCTCTTCAGCTACTCTTCATATGCAGCCGATCGCAAGCTGGTTAAAGCAGCTGCCTATGGACCTGAAGGTTGCATGTTCATATCCTACCTCCATGGTACTTACCCTAAGTAAGTAAGCGAGTAGCTACGGTCTCGCAGCACCTGGGTGGTGCGAGAGGATGTGGGTTCGATCCCTGCTCAGTCTGTGTGGAGTTTGCATGTTCTCCCCATGTCTGTGTGGGTTTCCTCTGGGTGCCCTGGTTTCCTCCCACAATCCAAATACATGCTGTTCAGGTTCCCCCATAGTGTGTGTGTGTTCCACTGATGTATGGATGATTGACCCAGTGTAGGTCACCATGGTAAATAAGGTGTGTGTGCTGATAACACTACATAGAGTTCATTGGAAGTTGCTTTGGAGAAAAGTGTCTGCTAAATGAATAAATGTAGTGTGTCACATTTTTAGATATGCAAGTTTTTCAACAAAGCATGTTACTTAATCCTTTTTTTTTTTTCTTTTTTTCTTTAAAAACACACTTTTAAATATGTGGCCACTGCTAAGGCTTTATTAGTTTAGGAAAATCGAATTAAAAGTTTGTTTTCAACAGAGACCTGTTTTTTTTTTTTTTTTTGGCAATTCTCTACTAAGCTCTACGTCTACTGAACTTCTGCTTGTTTTTTGTTTTGTGTGACTTTGTAGAATGTTCTTTACTTTTTATACTTTCTTACCTTTTGGTTAAAAAGATTCTATCATTCTCCAGAGTTCCTCAGGAAGGTGGATCTGTGGTAAACAAAACAGTGCTTACACACCTGGCCTAGTTCTCGTTCTCTGTACA
Source organism: Scleropages formosus (assembly GCF_900964775.1). Classification (NCBI taxonomy): domain Eukaryota; kingdom Metazoa; phylum Chordata; class Actinopteri; order Osteoglossiformes; family Osteoglossidae; genus Scleropages; species Scleropages formosus. The sequence continues at coordinate 5,629,646 of NC_041810.1, read as the reverse complement.
TCCCATTTGAATATATTTGAAGCTGCTGCTTCCATGAGATCTTGTTCTGATGCACGGTGTGATCTGCAGTAAAACAGAAGATGTGTGGATCATGGAATTCTTCTCAAACTTTTAACTGTATTTGATGTGAACATATTTGCATTTATCTGACAGTTTTCACCAAAGCAGCTTACCATGTTAATGTACTTACCATTATTCACCCATTCATACAACTGGGTAATTTTACTGGAGCAATTCAGGGTAAGTACCTTGCTCAAGGGTACTACAGCTGAAGGTGAGGCTCAAACCTGTGACCTTTGGGTCCAAAAGTAACAGCGCTAACCACCACACTACCCAGTGCGCCCTGTTCTAATTGTATTTACTCCTTTAAAACACCATGTTTTAAATGTATTTTTTTTTAATTTAGAGGGTATTTTAAATATCATTAAACTCCCTACAATTATTTAACCTTTAACAGGGCTGAATAATTTTTTAGTGGAGCAATTTTAGGTGAACACCTTGCTCAAGACATTCTACAGCAGAATGTGGGATTTGAACCTATATCCTTCAGCTCCTATGGCAGAACATAGAAAAGCTTTGAGGGTGAAGGCCGATGAGGATGCGGAGGAGGATGATGATGATGATGATGATGACACTATAATCCTGTAGCGGGTGTGTGCATCCAAAAAATAAGGGAGCATCTGAATAGCAACAGTGAGACCTGGGCCATGTTGAGATGTGTGGAGCACAGATTCTTGAGGAATGGGAGCTCTGCTCCGCAGCCTGGTCTCCTTGTGCATTGGGCGTCCCGCAGGCCTGAGACCCAGCATGCATTGCTGACACAAGTATTCCCTTAGTAACAATAAAGATAAAGAAATTGTTCAGCAAACCCAGGATCTCGTAGCAGAAATCCTCATTTATTGAGCTTAAAAAGCTACAATATAGTATTGTATTAAAGGGCAATACATGGATTTTTTTAATATGAATTCCTGAATATTTGGCCAAACTTTAAAGCAGGAGGAGGCACATCACAGAAACATCTGTGGCCAAGACTTTGATTGACATTGGATCATATTTGTTCCTGGATTTGGATTTTGTAAAATGCTGCGAAGAGAGCATCGCTGCAATCGTGCATCTTTGTATGTCCTGTAGGTTGTCTATGACATGCAGAAGTACCTTTAAAACTCCAGTTGCCGATTCGTAGGCTTCCTGACCAGGATTTTGTTTCTACTTTCAAAGGGAAGAAGAACAAACGGGTGAGTTGAGGAGCAGTTTCTACATAAAGGGCAGCTTTGCGTTCAGCCCTCCGTCAACCGCTGTTGTCGGCAATAAAAACACCGATACCCACGCTGAAGCCACAGAATATGTGAATTCCACATCTCCATGGTCCTTATGAAAGCAAACACTGCTATAATAATAACTTCTAATCTCAATGCTCAGGATATTGTAGAAGTCAGTGCTGGATCACCAGCCCTGCTGGGACCGGTCAACGTTCTTGATGTCCACCTGGGTTCCATAATGATATGCAAAAGCTGTGTCAGCTTCCAGATTCCCTATTGACCTTATCGCATTGTGTGTTTTCAGCACAAAGAGGGCACAGAATCGCCAATAATGCAGCACACTTGACCTTGCCTACAGTTTACAACGATAATAAGTGTTAATGGAACAGAAGAAGGTCCTTGCGGTATTTAGAACAGAAAATTAATGCATTTTCTATATCTGTGCTGTTTTTCCTGTTTTTCATCATCTTTCTTAAGTAGTAATTCAACTGTGGATTGTGGGATTTTTTTTTTTTTTTTCCCAGTCCGTACATTTGGCTTTAAGAAATTACATAAATGGCAGCAGAGTCCTGCCAAAATAGCTCTAAAAGCGCTGTGGTGCTATGTGCCTACCGGTGTTGGGAGCGTCTCGAGAATCGCTGTTTTTTGGTTTTTAATCCTGTGATTCATTCTAGTGACTTGTTAGATACAGATCTGTTGGGGATCGCTGTTCTTACTGAGGTTTTTTCAGAACAGGCTTCTTCATCAGTCACTTTTAGGCATTGATGGAATAGTTTATTTATCTTGATGAACGCACTGTAGAGAATCGCTGTCCACCTCATATTTTCGCCATATTTACTGCAGGCACAACTGAACAGAGGCACATAAAATACTTTTATATGCAGCTGTAAACTCGTAGGCGCTGCCCATGGTAATCGACGCTGCCAGACCGCGGTTGACGAGTTGCTGGCAAAGGATGATGGGAAATCATTGCAGGACGTTAAGCCAATTACAATAACCCAACAGCTTTTAATTTGCATGGGCCAACAATTTGATGTGAGATATTAATTCAGTAATTTTGTAGTCCTGCAGCCATTTACAGACCTTGGGACAGTGAGCGGGGAGAACAGTTTCCATGCAGCCTTCAGTTGAAACGTCTCTACATTTTCCCTCCCTTCTGCATGGAAATGATGGCATCCATGACTCAGCTTGGCTTAGGTTTATGTAAGTGTCGTAAAAAAAACTCGAGAACCGCTGCTGTCTATGTCAAGGATTTCCTAAGGGCAAAACATAAGGTTGTTGCAATCCCACGAATGTCCTTTTCCCAGAATATGTTTTTTTCTTTATAGACTTCCAGGTTTTTTTAGAACTAGCGTGTGCATATACACTGAGCGTTCCTCAATGTATGGATATATTACATTTTGATGAATTGAAAGGAATAGGATTTACACCGAATCTGTAAATTAGCATATATTATTATTATTATTATTATTATATGTAACAGCAGTGGAGCAGTGCCTACAATGATAGGGACCAACTTTCACATTATAAATGTTACAGAATCAATCTTTGTATGTTATATATGTGGCATGCAAACAACATCACACATAGGAAAAGATTTTAGAATTTTTTTCAGTTTTTTGTTTGGTCATGCTATACATTATGTTCCCTGTGCAGTGTCTGGTACGAGGTCTACCTGGTCGCCGTGCATGTGCCGGGTTTACTGAGCTACGTTGTGTTGTTATGACACCTGGAGCTGTTATTGCTGTCGTTGCATTTTTACTGCGTTTTCTTTTTTTTTCTTTTTTTTTTTTTTTTTTTAAATCTTCTGCTTTGCCTTACTCTGTGACACAGTTTCTACATGGTCCTGCATTTCACCGGACACATCTGACACATTAGCAGTCTACAAGGCTCTCTTTCGAAGTGACTCAAGTGTTCAAGTGGCCCAGATTTCAATTATCTGTCTCCTTCTACCGGCTCTTTTTTCACCGTGCTTCAATTCTCCATAAACATTCATAAATCTATATTTGAATTATTTTTTTCTTCCAGGATGGATTGTTTTGGGAAACTGTAAATGTGTTTTGCATGTACAGGTGGTCCCCAATTTACGATGGTTCGACTTACGATACTTTCGACTTTACAATAGTAAGCTGGCAATAGACATTCAGCAGATGCGGCAGCGATCCGCATCTCCCAGTCTGTCACGCAGAGGTGTGTATGAGGTGTATTAAAAGCATTTTCGACTTACGATATTTTCGACTTACGATGGGTTTTGCGGAACGTAACCCCATTGTAAATCGGGGACCATCTGCATATTCAGGAACAGAACCGGGGTGCGGTCGAACGCATCGATGAAGGAGTGGCGCCAGTCACTGACCGCGGTTGACTGACTCCGCGGGGGGCCATCAGTGCCCATGATTATCCGCTCGGGTTTCCCACACTCCGCCGAGTGCCAGACTTCCCGTGTCTTTCGTTGCCAGGTCACACCCAGCTGCTCGAGCACGCCCGGTTATTGTAGCCGATTATCCGGGGCCCTGCTGCCTCCCACACTCACTCCTCGAAAAGCCTCCGCCTTCTAGTTTCTGGGTTAATGCCGTTTTATGGTTTCAGCCACTGTGCCATTCTTAGCCCCGAGCGCTTGGCTCTTTTCCTGTTTTCATCATACTTGGCTTTTTTTTCCCCGCAACCCACAGGCGATGTATAGGTCATGCCAAGTTCAAGCCAGAAGTTTATTGGAAAAATATATTTTGTATTTAATACTTAGTTTAAAGTACGAAACAATAATTAAAATACCAAAAAGCAAAGGAGATATGGATTTAATTTAGATTTGTGGGAGAAGTCGTAGTCTACAAGGAGCAAAAACACATTTGTGAAAGAAATAGTACAGTTTGGTGGTGCAGGGAGAAGTGTGTCAGATCCTGGGCTGTGGGTTTGGACACGGGTTTGAATGTGGTTCCGTTGGTTTGGAGTTTGCATGCGTGTGTGGTTCAGGTGGACTCGTCACTCTCGTTGCCCGTAGCGTGTGTATGTGTGCGTGAACGAGTGTGTTTGTTCTCCCTGTGATGGATTGTCATATACCCAGGGTACATTCTGCCTCTTACTTCCCCGATAGACTCTGGATCACCAGAACTCTGCATTGGACAAGCAAGTCATTGACAATGGATGGATGGAGAGTCAAAATGAGAATCAAAAGCCGGTGTTTCCAACAAAAAAACCAAAAGAGATGCGTGACGTGATATTTCTAAGTGAGCCGGTGAGGTTCACGAGAAGGTCATGATCTGATGCCCCAGTCTATATTAGTACCGGACCGATAGTTAAGATTCTTAGCAAATCGGCATGTAAATCACAGAAGGACCTTCTCCTCCAGTTTGGAAATTGCGTAATATTTCAGGCCCATGTCACCTGTCACATCTCCGCTGTCCAACATCCTCTTTTCCCTCCAGCTCATTCCTGCTCTTTTCATCACGGAAGGCGAGATCGCGGCTCCTGCGCTGTGCCGCGTGTCACTCCGCGGCCCGTGCGCTGTAACAGGAGCTGCAGGCGCGATTCTCGTTACGAGCTGTTGACGGTCGGCCCTTATTAGACACGCGTGTGACGTGACGCAACACGTCCGTGGCGCTAATTGCAATCGGCTGGGGAGGCGAGTTTTGTTATTCGCAAGCAACAGGAAGGCGCGTTTGGCCTGTCAAAACACGCCTGTCAGAGTTAGAATCATGGTGAATCACGGTGCAAGGATGCTGCCCGATACGCACTTACACTTATACAGGTGGTCCTCAACTTACAGCTGGGTTCCTTTCCGACAGCCTTGTTGCAAGTCGATTCCATCTGCAAGTCTCAGACGCCCCTATACACACACACACACACACACACACACACACACACACACACGCATTGTCTGAACTGCTTGTCCCATACGGGGTCGCGGGGAACCGGAGCCTAACCCGGCAACACAGGGCACAAGGGACGCCGGTCCGTCGCAAGGCACCCCCCATACTCAAGCATGTAAACCTTAAGGATACATAAACAGTTAATGTGCATGAATGCTGCGTGTATAATAGGGCTTTGTTTTATTTTTCAGTTATTTTGATCATTATTCATTTCAGAACTGATACAGAATGCAGATAATATAAATACAGTACTGTATTATAATTACTTATTATAATAATTACTTATAATTGTTATTATAATTTTAATATAATATTATTATACTGTAACAACAACAAACAACAAAACAACAACAAGGACAATAATTAATAATAATCATAAGAATCATAATGATTTTATGCTGCGATATTTTTTTCATCAGCAGCACCTGGCAACATTCAGTTGCTTTATTGACAGTAAATTAAAATAAGTTCAAGTTCAAGTTGTTTTTATTGTCATTCCTCTGTATAGCTTGTATACAGTGGAACGAAATGTCGTTTATCCTGGGACCATGGTGCAGAAATATACCTCCACTTATTAGCTGGGTAGACTCTGAAAAATAAATAAAAATATGCTGTATGATTTTCAACATTTTCATTAACTTTGATCAGCATTAACACTAATGAAGAATAAAGTGAGCCACTTAAAACAATCCATTGTCACACTCCTATCATGTTTGGATGCTTTTTACTGCCAACTAGGGGCTGGATGTGGAAGTGCACGTGATGTTCGCTTCGCACCGAATGTAGTAAAGAATAGAAGTACTTAAAAATAAATTAGCTGAAAACTCTTAACGCCAACATTTGTAACATGAGGTTCAAGTGTACCTTTCCCAAGGATAAAAAAGCGGGAACTGTTTTGGAAGCAACATTTATCTTTCCAGCAGTCCATGTCCTGAGCCTTTTTGACACCTGATGCTGTGTGTTTGATCATCAACACATTTGCAAAACATTATTTTTACGGTTAATGCCTTTGCATCACATTGTATGTCACTGTGGAAAAATAAATGTGCCGAGGGTAAATTATTTTTTTCTGGATAAATCCTGAAAACAATTGCATACGTCATGTAGAACTTGAAAAATGTAATTGGGACATCATTACACATCAAACACATATCCTCCAGATCGCAGAACTTAGGCAGAACTTTTGCAGTGAGCACCAAAAAATTGGCCGGAAGGAATGTTCATTCATGGATGAGGATGCTTTTCTGAATTTTATCAGCATCGAGGGAAGGCGCAACTCTTCCATGAAGCTGGAGAGCAGTATGAGATGATGTGGGATATTGTGAACAGATGAGTTTCAGATGCTGTGATTTATTGCTGATATTGCAGGATCACCTTACAAATTGGGGCAGAAGAGAATCTGACGTGGTGGCCTAAGGCTGTGCCCCTAATTTTCGTACTCCTTGCTGTGAATTTAAGTTGGAGAAGTTTTCACAGCGAAGCTAAAGTAGTTGTCATGTAATGTTGCTGCATTTTCCACTATTGTCCTGTCATCCAGTAAATTAATTCCAGTACATACTAATAATAATAGGCAAATTATGTAACAGTATTAAGTATGAACAAACGGAGTATTTGGCGTGGGCAAAGACCGAAAACAGAAGATATTTGATGCTCTCCCACATTGTGGAGGGAATACAGGTGGTCCCCGATTTACGATGGGGTTATGTTTCCTGAAACCCATCATAACGCGAAAGTATCGTAAATCAAAAAATGCATTTAATACACCTAATACACACCTCTGTGTGACAGACTGGGAGATGTGGATCGCTACCGCTGCCCAGCATCACGAGAGAGTATCGCACCGCATATCTCTTGCTCAGGAAAAATTCAACATTTGAAGTACGGTTTGTACTGAATGTCTATCGCCAGATCACCATCGTAAAGTCGAAAAAAAGAGCAAGTCGAACCGTCGTAAATCGGGGACCACCTGTAATATGCAGTATAATATCCGTGCACTTGTTCTCATTAGGTTTTCCGTTTCAGGAGAGTGACAACCTTTGGTGGGACGCCTTTTCCACTGAGTTCTTCGAAGATGACGCCACATTAACCCTTTCGTTCTGCTTGGAAGATGGACCAAAGAGATACAGTAAGGCCACCACTCCCTTCGCACACGTACAGCAACACTGATCCATGTTGTTCAGTCAGTCGTCGCATTTCGGTGAATAGTGCAATGACGCTATAGTAGAGTACAATGTTTTCTGTGTGTGAGAGGTAAGTGAAGTTAACATCTAGTTGTATTTTACCCAGTGGTGTGGAGTTGGAGTCAGCAACAATTACTGGGTTACTGGAGTCAGAATCAGTAAAAATATACCGACTCCAACTAAATTTGCCGTATATACCGGCGTATAAGTTGATCTGACGTATAAGTCAACCCCCAAAAATGAGAGGTGTAATATAGGGTTAGGCCTATATTCCCCGGATAAGTCGACCCCCAAAAGAACGTGCAACTTTTGGGCAGTTGGAGTCGGAGTTGGAAGTAATTATTGGGTTACTGGAGTCGGAGTCGAAGGTTTTTGTGTATCGACTCCACAATCCTAGTTTTACCCGCAGTCCTTATGTTTCTTTGTATAGAAACATTTCAGAGTGCTTAAGACTATTAGAAAAAATTGTAGTTGTCAGCCAAGAAGGACATTGCATGAAATACGGTTAATCCATAGTAATTTAAAATACCTAAAAAAAAAAAAAAAAGCACAGTTTTATTGGTTTCTGCTTTTACTGCAGTGTAAAGTAAATTAAAGGAATTAATGAGGGCAGTTTGCAGTGTGCATCGCAGCTGAACGAGGACCGGTCTGTTTGCACGCTGGTTTCTCATTTCTCAAATTCACGGAGATGGCGTTGAGTGGTGCGAGAACCCTCTGTCTGGCAGCACGTCCCGTCTAACGGAACGGGCTCTTCGCTGTTTGGTTGCCGAACGGCGGCGACGGCACAACCAGCAAACCATAATATGTGGGCAGGTGCTGTTTGCTGGGGGTTCTAGCAAGGAGATTACGCTACAGAGCAGAGAGGGCTAAGGGGATCAGTGTGTGTGTGTGTGTGTGTGTGTGTGTGGGTGTAAGGATGTGTTTGAATCACTGCAAACTGTCTTGTGTGGATCAACTGGTTCTCTGTAGGCTCCTCCAGGCAGTGGTGAGGTCCAGAGTGGTCTATGTTCACCATGACTGGTCCAACCCCCCCCCGCCAATGTTCACTGTCTCCTGCTGCTGGGCTCATTCTTTCATTAAAACTCATGTTACTCTGGAAGTTTCACTTTTCCGTGAGGCCCTGTTGAGGAGCGCTGGTGTCTCCAACATGTCAAAAGTTACGCGTGTTACTGAAAAGGAGGAGTCCGTTGCCTCCGAATCCGGGTCCCGCAGAGCCGACTTGTGCCGGTTCTCAAGATCCCGTCTGATAGGTATCGGAGTTCCGAGGAGCTCGGATAAATACGTTCAATTAGGGAAATATTTACCAAAATGATTCAGCTATTTTTGCGTCCTTGTCAGGGTTGCAGCGGTGCGGTGCAGGCCTAGTAGGGTTACGCCAGTCCAGGGTAAAAACACACACACACACACACACACACCCAGGTATTCGTGCATAATTTATCACTGCCAGTTCAACTGAATTCAACTGCCTTTGGGGTTTGGGCAAAAACCAGAGTCCCCCACACCCACTCATATTCCACACACGCTGTGCTGGATTGAAACCCACACCCAAACTGCCCATGTGGTACCCGCTGCACCACCGTGCCACCTTTGTGAAATCAAGTGCTGGAAAATATACCTGTGGGCAATTTGGTGTAAAATCAGTCCCAGTTAAGGAGTCACTTGCTCTCCATCCCGCTCAAGTAAAACCCCTCAATTCTTGTATTGCCTCCGTGTCCGTCACAAATTCCAGAAATTGTTTAGGCTTTCAGAATGTCCTTGCATGTTTTGTACTCATATCAAAACTGGATTTGTGAAGTCATACCAAAAATGTGCATAGCTCCTTCACAGAATGTCTCCGCTAAACTGAAAGGTTTATTTTTCATACATACCATGTGCTTTGCATAAATAATATCTGTTTCGTTTGTCCTCTTGAAATATTTATGGAATCGTAAATAAGTGGTCATGTTGCGTAGTTGTTATTGTACGACTGAGAGGTGGCAGAGACAAGAACGTGGTTTTTACTACTTATTTCAACAGTGGCAATCACTGGAAACGGTCAGAAGTGTTTGTTGTGTTATACAGAACATTCAGAAAGTGTGTCGGGTGGATTCTAAGAATTGCTTGCTTTGGACGTAAAGGAATTTGACTGGAATTGCAACTCCTGACATCTGAGATGCTCAGTTATTAGTGTATCATACATTACGGTACGATACATTAACGGATGCTCATGAATCTGTTGCATCGGTTGTGGAGTCAGAAAATGCAGCAGTAACACGACTGGAAATGACATTTCTTTTCTTGTGAACTTTTCCAAAATTACGATGCATACTAATGTAATTAAGTTAAATGTTGTCATTATTTAGTCCATTGTAACAGCATGAGGTTCTTGGTGTTTGTATATATTGCGACATCCTGCCACGTTCATAACACAGTGTTTACAGTGTTTGCCAATCTCATGTACCGCACCGAAGCAGAAATTATGTTTGCTCTGCGCTGGAGTCAAGCTGCGAAGGTTTACAAGTACAAAGTTATACAATGATGTAAGTGGACGGTTTGTACCAGTCCAATGTTAGTATCTAGGAGATTAGCGACATGAGGTTGACAAGTATCATAAAAGTGTCCTTAAAAAATTTGGTGCAAATTTAGAAATTTGTTGCATATGGGTCCGTTGTGGTGGAACGACCTCCCCCTCTCACTCAGAACTGCTGAATCCCTGTCCACATTTAAAAAGGGTCTTAAAACTCACGTCTTCCAGACTCACTTCGCCCATCATCTCTTAAGTTCATGTAAGTTGTAAATGTTCATGCTCTATAACTTCAAGATCATGCTGGATAAACCTTTACACAGCTGCTCCTGTAATGTAGCATAAATTTTTATATGTATCTCAAAGAAAAAAAAATTACTAGGAAGGTGATCAGAAATTGTCGATATTCGGATACAGTTTTATGCAGCTACTCGCGTGATGAACATTGGCTCACATGGTGGAAAGAAACTAACTGCCCTTAAGAATCACACGACTGCATCTAAGTGTCTTTCTGTTAATGTAACGAACACATATTTTCTATGAGATATACGTTGATTTGGAGAAAATCCTCTGCTAAATGAATACATGTAAAGGTATTGCAGATTTTTTTTACTTTTTTGATTTTTAGTTTGATCAGTATTTTCCCCAATTCACTTAAGTACTTTGATGATAATATCCCTTTGTGCATCCCTTCATTCTGTGTAAGACGCTACAACCGGTATCCGTTTGAACACTGAATTCTGCGATTTCTTGCCATGGAGGAAATCCTATTAGGGTCCAGTTTGTGTTTTACTTACGATCACGTGTCTAAGACCCCTCGCACAGCATCGGATTAAGTCCAGGAGCTCAACGCAGCCACGGCACTTATGCGCTCGCTGCGTGTCACCCATTAATGTGATGGGGATGCGCTAAACATAGTGTAAAACAGCAAGCTGTGATGACCGAGTCGTCTCCAGCATCCTCGTGGTGCGTCCGGTGCCATTGATATGCTGCCGTTAGGAGCAACCAGCTTGTCGTCCACAGTTTTGCATTCAGAGGCCTTGTGAAACATCGAGAAAAGTATATACATTTTAATTTAATAAGTAATTCAAGTAAATAAGTTTATATATATAGCCATAATTTCCGGTAAAGGTGGAGAAAAGGCTACATGGCAGGTTTACGGTTGCAAACGGTAACACTACCTGTGTTTCGGGTAAATTCTGTATTTTAGCTGTCAGCGATAATTTTGAAGATGAAATATGCAAAGTTTCATCCCCAGTCATCCTCAGTCATTTATAATGTAAAATTGTGAGGCCCATTAGGGCAGGGAATTTATTTGTTTAACCTTTTTACCGCATTTTTCTTCTGCAAATGAATTGTTACTGCTTAGCGGGGACTGTTTCTGTTTGATTATAAGTACAGTCTGAACGTCCATTTGGAGGCGACGGCAGAATCAGCAGGTTATTATTTTTCCTCATTATGCGTTTGGCATCTGTATATTTGCATTTTGTCACATCAATCTCCCCTGTTGGTTTTAGCTGTCAGCTTAAATGAATCATATTAATTTGCATATCTATAATGGAGCTTTATTTTCAGTTACGCATATTAAAAAAAAAAAAAAAAAAAGAACTGCGGATGATCCCAAACAGAAAGTTACTTGGATAACAAAGCTGCTCCGTAAACAATCAGAAACAGTTTTTTAAAGCCCGCTTGGGTGGGAAGTGGCTTTATATATTCTTTTCTCTTCTCAAGGAAATCACAATGCTGCCTATAGAATGTTGAATATAAATTTTCCACTGAATGTCGCAGGCTTAGCCAGAAACGATCACTTCGTAAAGCCCTTCGTATGCCTCCGTTTTCTCTCATGCCGCCAGCATGTTGGCTTCTTGCATAGATTCGGTAATCCTGTTTCCTGTGAAATCTCGAGATACTGTACACTAATAAAATCAACGGTGAATTTGCATAAGCTGATGGAAACACACCAGCCAGCAGGACAGCTGTTGGAAAGGAATCTCAATCAGCTCGCTCGGAGAGAAAAATTAAATCATCCTTGCTGCTCCTTATTTTTACAGTTTTTAATTTTTTAAAAAATTTTCATAATGTGTATTCCAGGGGTTGATTTTTACAGGATTGTTTGTCTTTAATCAACAGAAAAATTATGCCTTTTTGTGCACTGCTAATTTTACTGATTTTACAGCTGATTTGGGTGAATGTTTAAAACAGATGCCAAGTTAAATAAGTGTCATATATTCTAAATTTATTCAACCTTATGATTTATGTAGTCGTGACGCTGACTGAAACAGGAACAATTTGTCCCGGAAAATGTGTTGCATTTAGTGTCTGCCGTTTAGGATGGCGGCGTGCGGTTGTAGGCGCCCTTGTGTGATGCGGCGAGGTCCTCATGGTCTGCATCCTAGGTGTATAAAGAGCCAGAGCTGTGGCTCTCACCATGGTAACGAGACAGCCGGCTGAGGCGCACGGGGATCTGCACAGTCTGACTGCGGACACACCGGGTTCCGGCCGGCTTTTACCAACCACATTTACCATCTCCTTCTGGGCATCAGCCAGGCTTCACCTAACATACAGTACATTGTTTCACGAAACAAACGCTGCAGTGATTTGTGCTCTTATAATATTCCAATACTCGTTCATATTGAACATGCCGGTTCAGGCATATATGCAACACTGATATATGGGGCTCAGTAAATTGTTATAATTACTCGCTATTTATTTCACTGCCTCTTTCCTCCAAAACTCTTTACAGGGTTTCTTACACTGATTTACTCTTTTACACGTCAATTAAACAGGAGCCAATTTAGGGTAAGGCACCAAGTCAAGGGTACCGCAGCAGGTCAAAGGATTCAAACCCAGGTTCTTCGAAGACAGCGCAGTGGCTCTTACCACTCTGTTAGCTGATGTCCACTAGATATGTTTCATAACTGTTAAATATGTTACATTTTACATACATACAGTTCACTCGGGGGGGAGCTATTTGTCAAGGGCCTTTGCAAGTTCGTTTTCGGATCGTTTTGCAGGTGTAACAGGATGTCCGCTCAGTCCTGGGAATATTTTTCACTCCAGCCTCAGACACACCTCACCATCGTTACCACATGCTCTGCTCCTCGACCACTCAAGAGCCCCATCGTCCACACCACAGGCACCAGGGGAAGTAGTTGCAGTGCTAAATGGGACTATAAAGATGTTGTTCCTCCAGCCTTAAACTAGTTGAACATTATTAAAGGTTCACGTGACTCATTTTTCTTCTACCTGCATGGTCCCTTATTAAATTTTGATTTGCGGCATAATACAGTATTTTAACAATGATCGACAGAAATGGTTAAAAGCAATTTAGCCAGTCTATTTTATGCTTTCATTTTAATTACCGCACAACAGATAAAATCATTAGGATACCAACGCCTCGGGCAGAAACGGAAAATTAATTAACCATCCCGAGGACTATTTTTCCAAAGGAGCATTTATCATTTTAAGGAATTCTCCATATAATGACATTAGTTACACATCTAGTTCAGTGTAAATGCAACAATCGCACATTTACTTTAAGCTAAGAGAGGAGATTGGAAGTTTTGGAAAGCCTCAGGCTGGCAGTCTTTTTCGTTAAATTTTACACCTGTATATATCAGGGTGAGTAGCGCTGGTGCCTTATAGCTCCTAGGTTGTGTTCTAACCTCGCTCAGTCTGTGCAGAGTTTGTGTGTTTATATATTTCATCATGTTTATATACCTCAAAAAGAAAATATTATGAGGAAGGTGATCAGGAATCATTGATATTCGGATAAAGTTTCATGCAGCTACTCGTGTGATGAACACTGATTTATATGGTGGAAAGAAACAAACTAACTGCACTTAAGAATCATACGTCTGCATCTAAGTGTCTCTTCCTGCTAATGTAACAAACACACTGTATTTTCTATGAGATGTTCGGCACTTTGGAGAAAAGTGTCTGATAAATGAATACATGTAAATGTAAATGTGTGAGTTTCCTCTTGGGGATCCGGTTTCACTACAAAGTCCAAAAACATGTTGAGATAAACTGGTGACTAAACTACCTGTAGTCTGTGTGTGTGTGTGTGTGTGTGTGTGAGCGAGAGAGAGAAAGATACCCTGCCATACACCTTATGCTTATAGAACAGGCTCTAGACCACTGCAACACTGCACTGAACAAGTGGTTAATGATGACGACCGATGACTGATGATGACTGATACTGATTTGCTTTGTTTACAGCTGAAGGAGGGGTGTTATTCCTGAATTATGTCTCAAGAGTTTAGCAGCAAGAATCCATCTGAATTACTGGATGTGCTTTGTTCGTAGCTGTACAATTAAAGATGATGTACTTTTCGTCTGGGAACTGATTTTTTTCCCCTAAGAAATAATGATAAATCAAACCTGCCATGAGGGAAAGTTGGTTAATAGGGTGATTTCATGGAAGGTGTTACGTGAGGCACGCGAGGATTTTTAAACGAGACTCTGCGGATTTTGGCTCAATGGAAACGTTCTCAGCACACGATGTTGACATTTTTGTAAGGTAACATAATTTTGTAGCACGTTACGGTTTTGCTCGAGCACGTGAAATCAAACCCATGCTTGCTTGCATTTTTCATGTGCCGCTGTAACGGATGAGTTTCGAAAAAGAACTCCCAAGGAGAGTACATGTGCGCAGGTGTAAACAAAGATGTACGCGGAAGACGAGGTGGATCAGTTTAATTAAAAAAAAACGCTCCCGGAACGTTCTTGGGAGCTCGGTTGTTTGCACTTTATAAGCATTATTTGGTTTGCTTGCTTTGTTCTCTAATTGAGTTCCCCTCGTGTCAACCGGGCTCCTGTTGTGGCCAAATCAATGATAACAGCGGAGCAGTTTGCTCATTGTTGCTTCCCGTAATCCTTAATCAAAACAAGCACTAATGCCAGAGAGCGTGTACCACCCCCCACCGGTACAGGCCAGGATTAGAGTAATGGAGACCCGTTTCACACTCCCAGCCAGGCCTTGCTTTGCAGCAGCTTTCGTTTACTGCGGGGAAGCGATACCAGTGCGGTTCTCTGTACGTTTGAATCGACCGCGACAAGAACTTGGAAGGCATTGCAAGACCTGTATTTTTTTTATTTTCCGGATGCCGGTCAATCCCTCGGACGCGGTTTAGCAGTGTCACGGTGATCCAAATCATTGTGCAACCCATTATGAAGGTCACAACTAAAGACGTGTTTTTAAATTCCTCTTCATAACCTCAGACAGAAAGTCTCGACTGCAGGTCCAGATGTGCAGCTACTAAAAATTTTAGGGCTTAAGACTCTCGCGGAACAAAATGTGGGTCAGGTGAGTGTGTTTGGCAGGGGCAGTTCCCCACAGTGGGTTGCTGCTTGTGGGGGTCTCATCCTTGGACGTGCAATGCTGTGAGAGATGGACAGGCAGCTATGAATAATTGACAGGGAGGTGTGGGGATTGGGTGATGGGGGACCAGGTGCCCGCGGATGTGTGACGCCAAGCAGTGCTGTGGAGCCGGAGCCGTGGAAGTGGAGTCGGAAGCAGTTATTGGGTTACTGGAGTCGGAGCTGGTAAAAATGTACTGACTCAGACTCCAGCTAAATGCACCGCATCTTCCGGCGTATAAGTCGACCCCCGAAAGTTGGAGGCGTAATATAGGTTTAGGCCTATATTTGCCAGACAAGTCGACCCCCAAAATAGTGTGCAACTTTTGGGCAGTGCTGTGGAATCGCAATCGGAGTCGTGGAGTCGGAGTCGGAAGCAGTTATTGGGTTAACTGGAGTCGGAGTCAAAGGTTTAATCGTATCGACTCCACAGCCCTGACGCCAAGTGAGACGTGAGTCGGATCCGGGTGACTGAGCTTGCAGCACTTAGTCCTGGCAATGGAAGACATGAGTCTCACTATTTCATTTTATCCTATTTACAAAGACTTAAAAAATGTAAAAAAAAAAAAAAAGAGGAAGACAAAAAGAAGTTTCTGGAAACTTCTTTTGGTTTTCAAGGTTTTGATGAACAAGTTCGATGAGGAGTTGAGCCAACAGGTTTTTGGTTCTGCAGCATTTCCCAGAGATATGGGACCTGTGTGTTACTTTGCTTCATTTTTCTGTCCAGTTCATCCCCTACAAGTATTTCTCCGGTTGCTCGGGTGTGTAAACTTTTGACTGATAGTGTAAATCTCAAAGTAAAAAATCAAAAAGAACCTTTTGCTCTGAACTGCTATGTACTTACCCTGAATAGTTCCAGTAAAGATAACCCTGCTGTATAAATGGGTAAATAATGGTAAATAGTTTTTAATTTACTTTGGATAGTAGCATCAGCCAAATAAATAAATACAATTATAAATATGCAACCCTGAACCAGCACTGAGGATCTGCCCATGAGCACCCTACAATTAAAGGACAATTAAACATTTCTATAATCACAGAGGCACTGCTTTTTACCCTAAAGTTCGTGTTTTCATTTTACACCACACTGATGGGAAGAATGGCTAACAAAACCAGAGGCTGTGCAGAAAATGGAATAAATCTGGACAATTAAGGTCAGGTTTGAACACTGTGAAAGTGCCTGGTAAATCTAGGTAAACAACGGAAATACACGTGTAGTGTTTCCATCCTATGTGTCAGGGTCTGATGCACTGTAGGTCTTTGAAAGCCCAAGGAAATAGCAATTTATTTTCCTTGCATCACCAGTTCTCTTTCAGTTTATAGCTCATAGCCCAAGACAGTGTACATGATGTCTTTCAATGAGCTCCGTGACGTTGCCCCCCGACAAACAACACAAATGAAAAAATCCCCACGATTCGATAGCGCTACATTTGTGCCGTAAAAATTGGAATTTGTACCGTTGCTGATTTTGAGATCCCAGAATTTATTTTTTCCCGGATGTGATGTCACTCAGCCCCCCTACAGTGATGTAGACACCGGAATTCAAATTTTCAGCTCTTTTACGGTCTTAAGCTGCCCAGAACGAATAAAAGAGAGGATGCGCTAAGTGTATCAACAGCAGTCTTTGTCTTTGCAGAAAAATATTATTTTCCTATGAAGATTTCCAATCCGCTGCAGAGGTCTGTATGGAGGAGCTGTTTTTAGGGTTAGGATCAAGTGCAGCGTATTTCAAGACCATGTTAGCTATGTTTAAAATATCGGATTAAGTTTTGGTAAGTACAACAAGCACTATGTAATAATTTATTTAATGTTTTGTGTATGGTTCACAGAATTCCCCTCAGTACAGCCTGGTTTAGAGGGGATGCTCTACAGCACAAGAGAAGGGCTTACCAGTACAGGAATGCAGTCTTACCAGTGCATTAAAACTGTATTTGAAGAGAAAGGAGAAAATTAATGTTTCATAGCAAATGAATATTTTATGCACTTGTCAATAATGCTAGGACTCCAGTTTGGTTGGTGTGTGTGTGTCCCTGGTATGTGTGTGTAAGGCCAGTGTGTGAGGTCAATGTCTCATGTCCAGGTAGACTGAGAGATGACCTGCAAATTCTTCGTTTCCCTGTATGGTCATTACCAATGACAGCAACATTGACGGAGGAGTTTTATTCACTCTGCCAAGCGGAGCTCGTTGTGCATAAAATCCCAAACTCAAATTTTTGTACGACTTCTTACAAGCTTCTGGAGAGAAAAGATTAGGCCTTATCCTGCAGATGAGGTTTTCTGCAGATAATTTCATAATTATAGTTCAAACGTTCCAGCATTTGCTTTATTTATTATTCATTAAAAGTAAAATATTGTGTCCTTTAATCAATTTGAAAGTTGACATTTATGAGATGAGGGGTGAAAATAAAGCCTTAGGCAGAAAGATGTTATTGCTCAGCTCCTATTGTACATTTATGAGTCTGTACCTTCGCTGTTGGAAGGTTTGGGGTCTATGTTCAGTTTTTAATCTCTGTATGGAAGTAGTTAACCTTGAAGTGTATCGCTTCACCTGTTGCCATGCATCTGCAGTCCGCTGGGCCTCAGGTGAAGGACTGGACAGTTCAGTGCGTTACAATATACATTTATAACTATATTTTCAAGAATTAAAAAAACTGGAAAAATAGTTGATTAATTGGCAAAATAAAACCTAAGTTGTAACTTTCTTTTTTTAAACATTTAAAGTGACTTTCAACAAATCTGAAATGTAAAGATATACAGACACCCCTCTACTTACGTAAATTCGATTTACGTAAAATCCAGATTTACGTAAAAAATTCCCGGCATAGGCATTATTTATGGATAGCGCTTTTATTTTACGCAAAACATCTGAAATACAGACACCCCTCTACCTGCGGAAATTTGACGTGTAGATCCAGTTTTACGTAAAAAATTCCCGACATACACATTATTTACGGATAGCGCTTTTATTTTACGCAAAACATCTGAAATACAGACACCCCTTTACTTACGTAAATTCGGCTTATGTAAAATCCAGATTTACGTAAAAAAATTCCCGACATACACGTTATTTATGGAAAATATTTTATTTTATGCAAAACATCTGAAATACGGTAAGCGCAAGTCGGCGTAGCCAGACAAGGCAGGAAGCTGCATCTTCCCAGTTCCTGTGTGTTTTGAGCCGTGAACCCATCTCCTCTTCTTAGTGTACTGCTTTTCTCCCATATTTTTTTACCCATTTCATTATTCCCAATGCCTGGTGGTAAAGGTGCACTTGAAGGAAAACGAGAACCGTCTCGCAAGCGTCCAGCAACTGATTTGGAGAAGAAATTGAAAATAATAGAGAACCATGAAGATGGACAAAGACTATGGTCTATAGCCCGGGAACCAGGTTTAGCCGTATCGACTATAAATACGATAGTGAAGGATGCTGTGGTATGAAGGAGCACAAGGAACAGCTAGCATGAAAACAACAATAAAAAATCAAGAAAAAACATCAAGGTGCAATAACTGAAAGGGAAAAATTATTAATGTTATGTTAAACGGCGGGGGAGGAGGGGGAATCTGACATGACAGTGTTGTGTTTGTTGCAGCAGCCACGTCCCACTCATTGAGATCATTGGTCATTTTTCTTCTTAGTGATCGGATGCTAAGTGAAATAAAACAAACTGTTATTTGTTTTTTCAAGTGATTTGAAAGCACACGAATTTAAATGAACACAAAAAGAATTGTTTCACGTTGGATCTAAATTTATTGAAACAAAATATTTGATTTATGTGTAAAAACATTGTTGTCATGTTAAAATGATTTTTAAAAATCACATGATGCATAGGAGTAAGTGATCATGACATCACTGAACTAAGTGGAGAAAGGAGGGTCCTATTTTTCAGTTGTCAACCAAGCACTAATTAATATATTCTCTTAAACATGCTGGACTCTTTCCTGAAAGGTACAAAACTTTAGTTTCAGGTATAGGTAATATATGTTATTATTTATATACTAACCCTCAGAAAATGATATACCTGATTTTTGAGTCCCTCAGTTGCAAGCAAACCAGTATCCTCCACACTGCTGTTATAAAAAAAAATTATAAAAATGTCTCACAATGGGGGGTGCGGTGGCGCAGTGGGTTGGACCACAGTCCTGCTTTCCGGTGGGTCAGGGGTTCGAGTCCCGCTTGGGGCGCCTTGCGACGGACTGGCGTCCCGTCCTGGGTGTGTCCCCTCCCCCTCTGGCCTTATGCCCTGTGTTACCGGGTTGGCTCCGGTTCCCTGCGACCCCGTATGGGACAAGCGGTTCTGAAAATGTGTGTGTGTGTGTGTGTGTGTGTGTGTGTGTGTGTGTGTGTGTGTGTGTGTGTGTGTGTCTCTCACAATGCCTGGGTGATGTGAGGAGATGTGGGTTCGATCCCTGCTCAGTCTGTGTGGAGTTTGCATGTTCTCCCATGACTGTGTGGGTTTCCTCCAGGTGCTCTGGTTTCCTCCCACAGTCCAAAGACATGCTGTTCAGGTTCCCCCAGAGTGTGTGTGTGTGCGAGTTCATTGGAAGCTGCTTTGGAAAAAAGCCTCTGCTAAGTAAATAAATGTAAAACAGTGGATAATTCTTTAACTACTAACTCTAAATCTTTGGAATAAAATATTCTACCATCATTTTAACACGTTTGAAAAGGCATGTTATTCTTTCCTTAATGCACTTTGCTGATCTATGAAAAAAAAAAATGAAAAGAAAAAACCTTGCTTGCCTTAGCCGTCAGGCTTAGGTGCTTTAATAGTGTAAATAAGGTGTAAAATAGAAATCACCTGTGGAAAAGCCTGCAGAGTGAGAAGTTTTTTTTGTTTGTCTGTTTGTTTGTTTTTTTAATTGGTCTGTGCTGCTCGTCTGGTTCTCGATATTTGCCCTGACACTGTAGCTCGTCATAAAGCTAAAGCGCCATAAAGTACGAACTGCTGTGCTTTCACCAAGATGAATCCATTCACCGACTTTTTAAACTGTAAGAAAAAAATGAAATATACAGGAGAATGAATTGTTTATGCTTTCTGGAGAAGAATGAGCCCTTTTTAAATCCGGCTTATTGCATGACCTCGCAGGAACACATATTTCACTATGTTTCTGCAAGTAAGTACATGATACTGCTGATGTAGCGCACGTTATTTTGAAAGTAATTTTATTACAAAGGTTGCTTGGAAGAGACGATTGTGTTTGTCTGCAAACCATACTTTTCCACATTTTGAGATGGAAAATACTCTAGGCCTGAAATCTTTTCAGAATGATCCCAGTCGCCATTTTAAATGTCTTTATAAAGTTGTGAAATCCAGCAACATGAAATAATATTCATCAGTCTAATTGGAAAACCCTTTTCTAAAGGGCTGCTGTCACTGGACAGAAGAAGTGTCTCTCCAGCCATTGAGCAGACATCAGCAGGCAGCTGGGGGAAGGTCACCATGAGGGTCCTTGAAGATCCCACTGACATCTGGATGTTGCTGTTACATTTGGTGGCCACTCACTTGTGCGCAGGCCTCCCTGAAATTATTTTTTCCAGTTATACCCCAGTTCCTGGTCCACTGGACTTTATATCAGAGAAGCACTGGTGCTTGTAATTCTTCATGTTGGTTGGGTGCAACCCATGCAGAATGAGTTCCTTTGGGGCAGGAGCTAATTCTGGGTGAGCTTCTATATTTATGAGAGTAGAGCTAGAACTAGAAGGAACTTTGGTTGGTGGCTTCTTGCCTTGGCTTGGGTCATTTCACGTTCTACTTCCATGAACTTAGGAAGGCTCATGTTCCTTGTCTGTGCCATTAGGGTTGTCCCTATTCTTCGCGAATGTGCTTAGGTAGGTTCTTGATCTCCTTGTGTAACCTTAGGTAAAATTTTGTCCTTTTTCGTGAAAAGTTCACATTTGTCTTGTATCGCCACCTTCTACTTTCATGGGCTTAAATAGGTTGATATTTCTCTTACAACGGCTTGGGTGGATTTCAGTTTAGTTTAGCTAGTTAGTTTAGTTACATGGTGGCTTCGTATCCAAAGTGATTTACAGTGTTCATGCTTGCCCTTCACTCACTCACGTAGCTGAATATTTTGACTCAAGGTTGAAGTATCCTTCTGAAAGACACATTAGCAGGTTTCTTGTATGGGATCTGAGCCATGCAGTATTTTGTTACGGAGTGCAGATTCCTCATTATTCTTAATCCTGTTGTAGCCATTCTTTTCCCATCATGTGCGGGCACTGAACACATGGGCATAGGCATGTTGTTGCCCTAGGTGATCTTTAGGCTACAAGTAAAAGGGGTTGGTTAATATCACAAACAATGATGCCTAAAATATCAAAAGAGTAATTCCATTTGTGATTTATACTATAATAATCAATAAAGTTCCTCATAATCACAGATTGTTCATAATAGTACACACACACACATTTTCAGAACCGCTTGTCCCTTACGGGGTCACGGGGAACCGGAGCCTACCCGGCAACACAGGGCGAAGGGGGAAGGGGACACACCTAGGACGGGACGCCAGTCCGTCGCAAGGCACCCCCAGCAGGACTCGAACCCCAGACCCACCGGAGAGCAGGACTGCGGTCCAACCCACTGCGCCACCGCACCCCCTGTTCATAATAGTATCGATAGTAAAAGTATTCTTTTTTATTGAGCAAGAACAAAAAAGTAATCTTGAAAGGAAATGTGCTCTTCTTGACTGTTATGTAGATATAAATCTCATGTCCAATCAGTTTTTTCTGCAGAATATTTTAATATGACTGAAGGATACGGCCATCACTGCCTTTTGAATGAAGGCTGAACGCTTTGTTTTTGTGTTCTGCGTTATGCTATGTCAGGATTACAGTCTTGATTTATGCCATATTTTTATCTTCAAAATCATAAAATACTTTATAATGGCAAATTCACCTTCCTGGTTTTGAAGCAGTTGTGTCAACGTGTTTCATCATGTGTAGGAAGGCTTTTTCAGTGATAAAATGCACAGTGATGGACTGTTCTTAAATTTAGATAATGCTGGGACAACCCAGTTACAGCAGCACCTTTGTTTTAGGCAGTGCTGTGGAGTCAGAGTCGTGGATTCGGAAGCAATTATTGAATTACTGGAGTCTGAGTCGGTAAAAATGTACCGTATTTGCCGGCGTATAAATCGATCCGGTGTACAAGTCGACCCCCAAAAATCAGAGATGTAATGTAGGTTTAGGCCTTTATTCACCAGATAAGTCAACCCCCAAAATAACGTGCAACTTTTGAGCAATGCTGTGGAGTTGGAGTCGGAGTCGGAATCGGAAGCAATTATTGCGTTACTGGAGTCAGAGTTCTGAACTCATGAACTCATGAGGTCATGAACTCTGGATAACGACCGAAAGAATAAGATCGCGGATACAAGTGGCTGAAATGAGTTTTCTCCGCAGGGTGGTGGGACTCACTTTCTGTGACAGGGTGAAGAGTTCAGACATTCGGGAGGAATTCAGTGTAGAGCCACTACTCCTCCACATTGAGAGGACCCAGTTGAGGTGGTTCAGGCATCTGGTAAGGATGCCCCTTGGGCGCCTCCCTTTGGAGGTATACCAGGCACGGCCGACTGGGACGAGACCCTGAGGTCGGCTCAGGACCCGCTGGAGAGATCATATCTCCCAATTGGCCTGGGAGCGGCTGGGGATCCTCCAGGCTGATCTGGAAGAAGTTGCGAGGGATAGGGATATCTGGACTGCTCTACTTTCCATATTGCTACCACGACCCTAGAAGGACAAGCAGGCAAGAAAATGGATGGATGGATGGATGGATGGATGGATGGATGGATGGATGGAAGGATGGATGGATGGATGGACGGACGGATGGACAGATGGATGGATGGAGGGAGTTGGAGTCAAAGGTTTTGTGTACCGACTCCACAGACGTCATTTTAGGGCAGGGTAATCGTGCCAGTTACCGCATTAAGTCTGTCTAGGGGTGCATGGAAGTGCAACTAAATAAGGCATTGGCTACTGCAGTAAGTGGAGGTCACACCTTGAGCTTGTTCACCTTGCAGAGAACTCTGGGTAGGCCATCCTCAAGAGAATCCACAGACGTTTAAAAATTCTTTCAGTCTTGAAGAATATCATTGAGGAATTGTTTTAATTTACTGAGCTCCGTTCCAAGGTTCCTCAAAACATCTTCATTCCGTAACCATATTGTACCTTGGAGCACTTTCAGTTTTATTCCAGATCAATAGTTACCAAGTCCCATGTCCAACAGGCTACTTCTTGGTATAACACTAGATCAGAATCGGTAATACCTTCTTTATGGTCAAGTTCTGGCGTTTCAATGGGTTCCGTCTTGGTTATACACCTATTGCCTCGCAACCTGAAGGTCCTTGGTTTAAACCCTGGCACCAGCTATAGTACCCTTCAGCAGGATGCTCATCCTACATTGCTCCAGTAAGAATACGCCACCGTATAAATAGTTAAATAATCGTTGATAATCTAGCACTATAAATTGTCTCATTCAAACATGTTGGCTACATGAAAGTTAGTAATAGTAACCGAACTCGATTTTCTGCCGGCGTGCCGTCCCTCTCGTCGTGAGATCCATCCCCCTTCAGCACTGCATTTGTCATGTTTGCTGTCATAGTGTCTGTCTTCATCTTCATCCTCATTTTCACGGGGGGCCGTCTCCCAGTCGCCTTTACTTCCAGTGCCGAGACTCTCAGGCAGCCGCTGCCGTCCTCACTTGGAGTGGAATTTCACAGTCTTTTGGCTCCACGCTAGTGGCAGCGGTCCTGGGGACACGGCAGAAACAATTCCATAAAGTGGCATAAATTAACGTGACTAATTAACATGATGTTAATTATTTGTAAACTGCGTGTCTGGATACACATTACTTGAGAAGCATATGTTCAGCGCAGTGTTTACGGAAACAAGCAACTGCTAATCCCATCTCTGGAGTCTGTCTTTTTGTTGTTGGGCCAATCAGCAGCCAGCTTGTGAAAATTAAATGGGCACGGAATGAAGGAACATTTTTTTTTTTAAAAAAAAGCATAAGAGGAAAAATATGCCTTGAACAAACAGAAATTGGCCAGCCAAGCACCTTTTTAAAATCATAAGAATTTTATGGTTTGTATTTGTTGTAATGATAATAAAAATGCAATCTCTAAGATGGCTCAGCATGGTCTGCTGACAAAGGCAGAGTTCGGGCAAATCACTTTAATGCAGTTATTAATATTTTTATTTTTCAAGTAGTATATTTTGCGGAACTCAGCTGTATGTACAGGCAACTGATAGTGCAGTGGTTAGAGCCTTTGGATCTGACGGTTACTGGTTCGGATCTCACCTACTGCTGTAGTACAGACGCAGAAAGGTGTCTGAAAAGCAATAAATGTAAATTATCAGTAATTGAACCCAAAAATTGTAATTTGCTGTTTTCCAGGTCAGTAAAAAGTCCAAAAAATACAAGAAGAGGTTTTGGACAGTTTTTTTTCGACCAGCTGGGGCTAAAATGCAGAATTCTTGAATTTAGTCTTATTTGTATGCGGCTCAAAGTTTGCAGAGGAGGACATGAAAATGTATGAATTGTTTCCACCGTTAGACACGTTGATGAGTATTTAGGAATTGCGCGCGAGCCTCCGTAAGGTGAGGGTCCCGCGATTGATGCCGCCACGCCGCTCCTTTTCCAGTCCATTTGCTGCGAGGCTGCGAAGCAGAGCCGCTTCCTCGGTTTCCTCCGAGAGCCTGTCAGGTGTGACCGTGTAAACATCCCCCCCGTTCTTCCCAACCCCCCAACCCCCCCCACCGCTGCCTCCGGCCATCCGTGGAGCTGTTTGTTTCCGGGCCACAGGAGGCCTTCCCTTCCTCACTAAAGCTGGCCTGTCATTCAGCTCCCCCATCCCCCCCCCCCCCATCCCCTCCACCCCCCAGGGCCTGTGAGTTGCTGGTTCAGGTTGGTTTATAAGCCTTACGTATTCATTCAATCCTGCCAGACTTCATAAATTCCAGACAAGCTGGTCACAGTTACTTTGTTTTCCAAATTCTCTGCTTAGACAATAAAGTCCATATAATTATGTTCTTTTTTTTTTTTGTGGAAGAATTCTTTTTCATCTTTTCTCCAGCTGAATGGAACCACACGAGTCTATTTGATTTGATATCTAATCAAATGCATAAATCTCGGGCTTTTTTGATTAGATGAACTGAATGAAAATCGTATGAAAATGAATGAAAAAGATCCATTACGAACGAAAACAAACACGATTTGCATGTTAATTACATTTCTCGACGTATGACGCTGTAGAATTATTTCTTCATAAAATGCTCTAAATATCTATGAATGTGCTGAAGTCATTTATAGTTACAGTGTTGCATTTGCACAATAACATTTTCCTCCAAAGTAACTTATATTGTTAAGCAGCTTACAGTTGTCTAAGTGGTTTTCTTCGGGGGACCATAGCAGGACATGGGATTTGAACCCGAGTCCTTTGACTCCAAGGTCAGAAGCTTTCTGACTTCATTACCTGTTTTAACATTTGGTGGAAATAACACCGTCCGAATAAATGTTTTACCTCGGCTGTTTATGCACGATTTCTGCATTATATACTATTGCATCAAGTGCTGCTACTGGCTGTCTTGAAGCGCTCAATGAAACTTGGGAACAGGACCGTGACGTGTCCTTTAGGGACCATGAGTGGTCATCTGTATGTGCTCAAGTCTTCCCTGCCTGCACCCCCTTCAGCATCCAGGAAGAAAACGTCAAAGTTCAATCAAGGCAGCTGGTAGTGCTTTTTTTTTCTTTTTTTTTAAATTTTTTTAAAAAATATTGGTGTGGGTATCAGGATTTGTCTGTGTCTTATGCCCCTACTTGAACGATGAACCCGGTGTAGCAAGTGGTAGGGAACAAACTAGGTTTGCTTGAGACTCATGTCTGCAGCTATATCTCCTTCTCTTAATGTAATGCATAAATTGTACTTTTGCTGAGATGTATGTCACTTTGGACAAAGCATCTGCTAAATGAGTAAATGTAAATAGTGTAGTGGTTAGAGTCACTGCCTTTAGACCCAAAGGTTGCAGGTTTGAATCTCACCTCTGCCTGTAGTACTCTTGAGCAAGGGAGTTCTCTTGAAATTATTGAGTTGCATAAATGGGTAAATAAATGTAAGTTACTTTAGGAACAGGATCTAAAGGGGTGGCATAGTGTCACAGTGCATGTGTGGTGTGAGAGGACATGGGTTTGAGCCTCACTAAGTCTGTGTAGTATTTGCATGTGTTTCTTCTGGGTGCTCTGGTTTCCTCCCACACTCCAAAGACATGCTGTTCAGGTTCACCCACAGTATGTGAGTGACACACAGAGAGAGTGAGTGTGTCTGTGTTCCACTGATGTATGAATGAGTGACCCGCTGTAAGTAGCGTATCTAGTAGTCACCATGGTGAATAAGGTGTGTGGGCTGATAACACTACATAGAGTTGATTGGAAGTTGCTTTGGAGAAAAGTGTCTACTAAATAAATAAATGTAAACTCATTCACAAGTTCTATCTCACTCCAGTGCACCTTCACAGAATGTTCCCCTGGACATTGCAGCTGTGTTTTCAGTGCACAGGCATCGTGATACGTTTATTCCGGGAACGTAATAAAACACAAGGCGACTGGACCGGGCCACACACGACGATCCAAGAAACCTTTAACAGCAAATGTGGTTTCTCCGCAACTGTTCTTTTATTAATAACCAAACGAATCCCTCTCTTGATGATGTTACGGTACATAGACTAAGCACCCTTACATTTTTGTATTTTAATGTTGAGGTCGACACGTGAAGTTCCCTCTGTAAGAGCATTTAAATCTCAAAAAATTTGCATTTCATTTGCATGACAACTCCAGCGAATCGTGGAATATCTGGACACCCTTGTGGAAGTTATTAGAAGGTGCTGCATGATCATACCTGCGATAAACTGTAATCTTTCCACCCTGAGCCCTCACTCTATGTATGTTTGCTTTTTCTTGGAGTACCGTCTCTATCTGTATGTTGTTTTGACCCTGCTCTGTGTGTGAAACTGATAAAAAAAGAAGCTCTAGTCGCTGCACCACCTGCTGCCCTACCAGTGGAGTTGGCCTTCTGGGTATAGACAGACATGCTATCCTTGCTGATCTTTTATGCAGTCTTTATGCCTTTTGGCATCGCCAGGGTGGCACCAGGGTACGCTTTGTCCCAGACTGCAAGATCAAAGACACGTATGGCCAACATGCTCGCACCCCGGGCCACAAGCTCAAACATACCGCGGAGCACTTTTCATCAGTCTCCTGAGCGCAGCCACATGACGCTAAGCCGAGACACGCGAAACGTTCACTTCAGTCTGTTATTAACACAAACCCAACACTCCTCGGTCTCATCCAGCTAGAGGATTCTGTGGTTAAGACATCATGGAGCTGCAGCAGAAGGTGCTTACAATTATTTACCCATTTATAGAGTGTGGCAATGGGGGGGGGGGGTGCGGTGGCGCAGTGGGTTGGACCGGGTCCTGCTCTCTGGTGGGTCTGGGGCTCAAATCCCGCTTGGGGTGCCTTGCGACGGACTGGCGTCCCGTCCTGGGTGTGTCCCCTCCTCCTCCAGCCTTACGCCCTGAGTTGCCGGGTTAGGCTCCGGTTCCCCGCAACCCTGCATGGGACAAGCAGTTCAGAAAATGTGTGTGTGGTATTATTTATTTATTTATTTATTTTTTAACTGGAGCAATTTCAGGGTAAGTGCCTTGATCAAGGGTACCACAGCTGTGGGTGGGAATCAAACCTGCAACCTTCAGGTCTAATGGGAGCAGCTCTGACCTCTACATTACCAGCTGCCCCCAAGGTTATATGTGCTGCATGCATTACATGGGACAAATATTATCCTCTGATCAGAGAAAAATGTCTTTCCTCCTCCGTATTTTCCTTTTATGACATTGTATGGCAGATAAAGTATGGACTTGAGCGGATGCAGAAATCAAATGTGCATAAATACATATTTACTTGTGTTTTTCTCCAAAGCAATTAACAGAGTCAAGGCACTTTAAGGTCTTACCTTTTTATATACAGTAGCTGGGAAACTTTTACCTTATCAGTTCAGGGTAAGTGCACTGATGAAGAGTTCTGCTGCTGCAGGAGGGTTTTGAAGCCACATCCTTGAGGCGTAAGGCCGCAGCACTAACCGCTACGCCACCTGCCGCCGCCGTTTGTATTTCAGAGACAGGAATATATGGTTTCTTATGGCTGACTTTGCTTTTTTGCCGTAGTGTCATCTTCGCTGACTTCTTTACCTTTCCCTGGCAGCCATCGGACGGACTCTCATACCTCGCTACTTCAGCACGGTGTTCGAGGGTGGGGTCACGGACCTCTATTACATCCTCAAGCACTCCAAGGAGTCCTTCCACAACTCCTGCATCACCGTGGACTGCGATCAGTGCACTATGGTAACTCAGCATGGAAAGCCAATGTTCACGAAGGTAACGGCAACTCATGGAGCCTATCTATCTATCTATCTATCTATCTATCTATCTATCTATCTATCTATCTATCTATCTATCTATCTATCTATCTATTTATCTATCTATCTATCTATCTATCTATCTGCCTCCCTTCCTGCCTATCTATCTATCTATCTATCTATCTATCTATCTATCTATCTATCTATCTATCTGCCTACCTTCCTGCCTATCAATCTATCTATCTATCTATCTATCTATCTATCTATCTATCTATCATTGGAAAAAATGAATACATATAGAAAGAAATCATATAGCCTGAGTTTAAATCTCCTGTTGCAACTTTGAAAAAGGGCCTGATGTTTTTTTTTCCATTATGTGGTTGTGCAGGTAAGCTTTGAAAATCCCTCTGCTCCCAACAGGTCTTTCAGTTATAATTATATTTGTTCTTCTGGAGGGTTACCAATTAAAAGTTCTGGGACGTAATTAACGCAAGTCCGAGGCGCTCGCCGGGAACCCGGAGGCAGGGCTGGATGCAGCACCTGGAAAGCGGGCCGCCGAACGGGTTAAAAGTCGCCACCCTTATTAGCTTGATCAATTTGCAGCCACAGAATGAGGTGACAAACCTGATCCCGCAGCAGTAATTGAGTCTGCGGGTTTTGCCATTGTGGGATATAGAGAGGAATGAGCTTGTGAGTCGAGGACCGGGCGTGAACCGTGGTGCACCGCAGCAACACAAGTACACTCTGAGCTGTGGGAGAAAAAAGGGGGCCTCTGAATGGCATGTTGCGGTCATTCTAGACCATTCCGTTGGAAGTCATTTATATGTGTTGCAGGTGTGTGTTTGTATATCATTATGATTCATACCTACAGTCATATATAGAATAGTAACAATGAACATTAATGATTTCAGCTGTTCTGCTTCTTCCGAGGCAGTTAAAATAAATTTGCCCACATATTATTACTTTCACTGTACAGTTTTATATTAGTTATGTAATAACTAGTTTAAACTGCATGCGTTCCTGAGCCTCTGCATATACAGGATCAGGTCTGTCCTTTATTTGAGGTTTCAATCAAAGATTTGAGGACAAACGGCCTCTTTGGTGCAACATTTTGAAAAGCTGAGCCGATTTATGTTGAAATAAAATACTTTATGGAAAGTTTAGATTATTTGAGAGCACTTTACAGACATTTCTCGACCAAAGTATGAGCATCCTTTCCCAGCTGGTGATGTCCCACGCGGGGTAGGGGGTCAGAGACCTCACCCTGACAGCCTGGATAGATGTTGCTGGGCTCCAAACCAAGGAAGGTCTCAGCGATGAGCAGCGTCTCGCAGCAGAACAGTCGTACTCTCCAACGGCGTCGAACTTCTGAGAACTACTGGGACTTGTTTACGCTTACTTATTTACTTATTTCCATGGCATTTCCAAAAACAAAATAAAGAGGGAGGGATTCCAGCTGAAAACTGTGGGGAGCGGGAACACTAGATTACAAAGTGGTACATTTTGACATCTGCCTGCATTCTTATCATGGTAAATATCCAGAAAAGCCCTAATGCACTTGGATCTCTAAAAACTGTGACACTAGTAAAACACAGCAGATGGTGTCATCATGGCATAACAAAGGAGCAGTACTGTATGTTCCTGCAAAAGAAAAATATTCATAAGAGTAATACGTTCACAAGAAGTTTACCCGTTAGTCATTATGATTTTAATAACACATCAGGTAGCATTATAAAATATGCGCTTCCTATAGCCACCTGGATCAAATTTAAAACCCTGCTTATGGCCTACAAATGTATCAATAGAATTGCTCTCAGATACTGTATCAACATGACTTGATCATCCGCTACACCCCAACTAGACTGCTACACTCTTTCACAGGTGCCTGCTTGGCGTTCCTACGCATGAAAGGTAGAGCACAGAGGTTCTAGGTTCTGACGCCGTTGTGGTGGAACGACCTCCCCCGTCACTCAGAACTGCTGAATCTCTGTCCACGTTTAAAAAGGGTCTTTAAACTCACTTCACCCATAATTTCTTAAGTTCATGTAAGGCGTAAATATTCGTGCTCTATAACTTTAAGATCATGTCTGGATAAACCTTTATACAGCTACTCCTGTAATGTAATGTAAAGGACAGCTGGTAGCATAGTGCTTAGAGCTACTGCCTTTGGACCCAAAGGTTGTAGGTTTGCTCCCCACCTCTGGCTGTAGTGTCCTTGAGCAAGGTACTTACCCTAAATTGCTCCAGTAAAATTACCCAGCTGTGTAAATGATTGTTGTAAGCATGTAATTATTGTAACCTTAACATTATAAGTTGTTTTGGAGAAAAGCATCAGCTAAATTAATAAATGCAAAAGTCTATATGTATCTCAAAAGAAAAATATTACTAGGAAGGTCATTAGGAATCATAGATATTCTGATAAAGTCCTATGCAGCTACTCATGTGATGAACATTGGTTCATATGGTGGAAAGAAACAAACTAACCGCACATTTCAGAATCACACGTCTGCATCTAAGTGTCTCTTTCTGCTCACGTAATGAACACATTGTGTTTTCTATGAGATGTTCGTCGCTTTGGAGAAAAGCATCTGATAAATGAATAGATATCATGTACATGTAAAAAAACAGCACCTTCTTACCTAACAAGGAGTTCCTGCTCCAGAACACTTTATTAATATCAATACATGATAATATGAACAATGTTTTCATACTACGTCAATAATAATGATAATTTGAGCTTGAGGTCCGTTATTATTATTGTGCCTTAGCTGATGCTTTTATATGAATCAATATACATCGCTCACCCATTTACACAGCTGAGTGTTCTTACTATATCAGTTCAAGGAAAGTACTTTCGTCAAGGGTACTAATGCCGGAGCAGAGGGAGAGCGTCAAACCGTCAGACTGTGTGTCTGGACTGGTGCACTACTTGCTCCCCAATGGACTCCTCTGCTGTTCTACAGGTTCCTCATTGAAACTGAAAAAGTCCATTTAATCTTTAAAAGCCAGTGGTAGTTTCATGAGGCATTGAGAAAGCTGAGTAAAATATGGACAAAAGGCAGCATTGCAAGACTTTTCCTCAATGGGTACCGTGGAGATTGTAAGGTTTTACTCAGCAGGGGGTGTAGGGGTTCACGCCGCTGACCTGCAATCCAAAAATTCCCAGTCTGAATCCCACTTAATCTGTAACCTTGATCAAGGTGCATACCCGTATTTGATACAGTAAGAATTCAATGCTGTATAAATGGATAAATCACTGTAAGGCACTCGGTACAGAAGCCTAACACTGCCAGTGGCCGGGGTCGAAGGTACCAGCTGTGTCAAGAATAATAGAGGCTCTTTATTTTTTTTTGAGTCGGTAGGGGACGCTGTACTGCTTCGGTGACTGGAGGTGCAAAAAGGTTATCATTTTTCAGCATTTTTATTAAAGAAAAGCTCTTAACTGACTCGTAACTGACTTCTGCCCAGTACTCCAGTGTAACTGAAATCAGGCAATAAATTACTATATGTGTGTATATATGGGGGGTGCGGTGGCGCAGTGGGTTGGACCACAGTCCTGCTGTCCGGTGGGTCTAGGGTTCAAGTCCCGCTTGGGGTGCCTTGCGACGGACTGGCGTCCCGTCCTGGGTGTGTTCCCTCCCCCTCTGGCCTTACGCCCCTGTGTTCCCGGGTAGGCTCCGGTTCCCTGTGACCCCGTATGGGACAAGCGGTTCTGAAAGTGTGTGTGTGTATATATGTATGCGTACACATACATACATACATACACACACACACACACACATATGTATATACATATATATACTCCGGGGCACAGTGGTGCAGGAGGTTTGCCCAGGTTCTGCTCTTTGCCGGGTCTGGGGTTTGAGTCCTCCTTGGAGAGCGATGGACTGGTGCCCCAGCCTGGGTGTGTCCCCAGCCGTGTGTTGCTGGGCGAGGCTCCAGTTTGCCGCAACCCCGCTTGGGATAAGTGGTTTCAGGCAATCTGTGTGTGTATTTATCACATTTTGCAGTTTTTGGTGCTTTTGAGTATATTAATCACATGTTCAGTTTCTCAAATGGCATCCTATTTAACACAGTAAATGTGGGTCAGTGAGTGTCAGACAAATTGGACTGTTTTTCACACCAACAATGAAGTGACAAGTGTTGCTTTTTAATGCGTTATCCTTAAGGACAACGTATCTATGGATCAATGTGCCTTTCAGCATCATGGAGCACAAAGAGTAAATATATTGTTGGTGGAATCAATGGTGGAGTAAAATCTATACATTTTCCCACATTAATTTTTAATTTTTTTTTTGGCTTTTCAGAATTATACTTAATGCAATTAATAACGCTGGTGCATTCCTTATAAGTCATTTTGGTAGCTGTTTAAATCATTGAGTAACTTTGTTTTACCTCTGTTTTGTGCTTTTATTTTAAATAAAGTAATTTCACATTAATTTTTTTTGTATCAACTGATTTAAGAGTTGTCTGTATATGCAACACATTGTAAGTTGCATTTTATGACTGGAGAATGGTTTATATGAGAAACGGGTACATCACAGAAAACAAGCAATTATATATTTTTTAATATGTTTTTTTTTTCATGGTATCTTTTATTTTATATTTTAATACATATGGTGTTTTACATTTTAGGCATACAATATATGAGAAACATATCTGTGGAGTATCGTTGTTTTGTGGTTTGAGAAGTTATTTTGTCATGACATTAGTTTCCAGCTCTTAAGGAGCAAATCAGGAAAATGATTCTCTGTTTAATTTTTTTGCATTTGGAATTTTTCTTAGTGTTTGTAAATTTGGTTGCTAATGAATTACAGTGCAGTGAATCTGGTTACAGTCTTATGATCTCAGTTTTGCAGTATTATGTGTAATATTGAGGAGTAGAGCAGTGCAACGGGTTAAATGATATATTGGCTAGTTGGAGCAGGAAATATTCCTTTTTTAGTTCTCTACCGTGGTCCAGTTGTACCACGTGAGGGGCTGTGTGCCTGCCAACCTCTTTCTTGTTGATCCTCCCGAGACCATCTGTGCTGGGGGCATTGATTAGAGTGTGTCTGCTGGGATTACATCTTTTCTGTTGCCATGCCAACTAATCAGCTGATTTTTTTTTGTTACCATGGCAACCAAATTTCAGCGCTCAGGGTACCATAATGTGAATTCAGTAAAACAGCTAAATATTGCCTTAATTGAGAAATCCTTCGAAATGAGGTTCTTTTTGAATTCAATTCAAATGCAGCTCATAATTAATTTATTATACTTCAGATGTTATGAAAAAATATCAAGGATCAAAATGTAGGCCGTACATTTTGCGTTTTCCCGAAGACCGTGATATATTAATCTGTAGACACTCTATAGACTATGGAGACGCAATTGCTTTAATGATGAGATGTTTAAAATCTCCGTGGAGACAAATGTAAAGAGCGTCTTTGAGGCGTATCATTCACTTTGCTGCGCTAAGAAAATCGTGAATGCATGTAGACTGATGCGCGCGTGAATTACATACAGTGACACACAGGTGCGATTGTCCTTCAACTCTTTGGACGTCCACACCCAGCGAGCACGCGCGCGCGCACACACACACACACACACACACACACACACACTCACACAAT
This sequence comes from Scleropages formosus, assembly GCF_900964775.1. Lineage (NCBI taxonomy): Eukaryota > Metazoa > Chordata > Actinopteri > Osteoglossiformes > Osteoglossidae > Scleropages > Scleropages formosus. The sequence goes on along the minus strand of NC_041810.1, from coordinate 5,595,461 downwards.
TTGTTTTGCACATTTGCACATTTGCAGCACAACAAATGTGTGTGTGTGTGTCTGTAGTGTGTATTTATAAACGAAATTATAATCAAATAAGTACTCTCATCTTAAATGATATATTGATTTATTGGTAAATTGATATATGATATATTGATCGATAATGATATAGTGTAATAATTATTAGTCGTGTGACAGTTACTTTTGTTACAAATATGTGTGCTCGTGCATTTATGAACAAAATCGTAAGCAAATAAGTACTCTCATCTTAATGATATATTGATTCACTGATAAATTTATGAATGATATATTTATTGTTAATGATATATTGCAATAATTATTAGTCGTGTGACATAATCAGTCACTTTAACATCCAACGGAAAGATTATTCACGTCTTCGATGTTTGTTTCGTATTGATAATCGGTTTAAAGCTGCGTTTTCGGTGTGACCTTGAACGAAACATGTTTCGTCCCAACAGGTTTGCACGGAAGGACGTTTGATTCTCGAATTTGCCTTCGACGACCTCATGAGGATCAAGACCTGGCATTTCACCATAAGGCAGTACAGAGAAATGGTCCCCCGCAGCATTTTAGCCATGCATGTAAGTGGCCCTTTTCATCTCTCTACCGCAGCATCTCCGTTTCCCCGTGTCTCCTCTCGGCCATATTGATATTGCATGAGGGCTGTGTGCCCCGGCGCTCAGAAACGACTTGAGCTTATGCTCCGTATGAAAAAAAAGCCCAAGTGGGAGACAGAGCTAAGGAGGATTCTTCTTAATCTCCTTCAAATCTTGTTAATCCAGCGGAGTCAAAGGATTTATTAATTCTCTTAATTAAGAAGGGGCTGAAAGAGCATCTGAGAAATATAATACAGGAGGCTGTGGAGTGTGTTTCACTGTATTCTTAGTCACGTTATTACACCCCGAAGCAGAGGACATGGGTTCGACCCCCGCTCAGTCTGTGTGGAGTTTGCATGTTCTCCCCGTGTCTGCGTGGGTTTCCGCCGGGTGCTCTGGTTTCCTCCCACACTCCACAGACATGCTGTTCAGGTTCACCCATTGAGTGAGAGTGTGTTCCATGGATGTATGGATGAGTGACCCAGTGTAAGTAGTGTATCTAGCAGTGTAAGTCACCACGGTGAATAAGGTGTGTGGGCTGATAGTAACACTACATAGAGTTCATTGGAAGTCGCTTCGGAGAAAAGCGTCCGCTAAATAAGTAATTAAATGTAAAATGTAAATGTAGTTCCTTGAATTGAGGGAAGATCTCTCGAGGGCCACAAGAGCGGTATTACTGCTCGCTTTGCAGGGCGTCACTCGCTCCGCCGCCCTGTTTGTGCTCTCCCGCCGGGGAATTCTCCCTCTTTGTCACCTCTCGTTTTTTACCTTTTACGGCCCAGCGTTTGGCTGGATGCTGCCGCAGCCCGAACTGCTCATTCATTCGGAGAGGGCTGACGGCGAGCCCGCTGTCAACAGCTTCCGTCGGAAACAAGCCGTATCGCGGAGAACAAAAGGCATCTCGTGACTCTGACGGCATCTCGCCTGCTCCGTATCTTTGTCCTCGTGAAGATTTCTCACGGCTCTTTGCTTCCATGAATACAGTAAATAGAGATTTTACGGCAATGTGCATTTAGTGCAACTCGATATTTGAGTAACTACTTAAATTTCTTATATTTCCTTGAAGTACGTTTGAGTTTGAACTGGGTTTCTTTGTAACCCTCCATGTAGTTCCATGAAAATGTGTGTTTTATGCCAAAAATATGCATTTGTTAATGGTTAGGGCTGTTTATCAGGGGCTAACTATGGATAATCATAATCATATGAGTAGAATAGAAAGAGGAAACACTCTGACTGAGGCTTTTAATTGACTATAATTTGTTAAATGACTATTAAAGAGATAATGCATATGAATGATGTAGATTAATCATAAGTTTGAATTTTGCTTTGTTTTACTGTATCTATGCTGACTAGTTCTGCTCCCCTACAATTATTCCAATTATCCATTACAGTGTATTCTTTTATATTTTTTATTTATTCTTTCATTTGCATTCACTTTCTTTATCATACTATATGGAGTTATGTTGTTTTTTGTACCATTTTATCATTTTAGTTGTCTGCGTGTTGAAATGACACTGCGCCGCCGGACGAAGTTCCAGAAACTCCGGGACGAAACGGCTTTGTTACTTGTAATTTTCCAGTTCTGTATGCGCGTGAGGAAAAGGCCTTGACTCGGGATGCTCCGGGAATGAGAGTGTGTCAGAGTGCTGTAACTGGAGATGTGTTGCTTTTGTAGCGGAGAGGGAGAGAGGGAGAGATGAGCAGCTACTTTGACACAGTTCCGTGTGCACTAGTGAACCGGGCCTCTGTCTAACGAGAAACATCCGGAGAGAAACGTTTGCAAATAAATTAACGTAAAGCTTTATCGTGTCTCGACGCTGAACCTGGGATAATACTCAGTTCATTTCAATTTATTGTTAAAGAGAGCTCTACTCCGAATGGTCCGTTGCTACAGGATGTGATAATAAGTAAACAGTTATAGTGAATTATAGAGCAAGGCGGCCGGCAGCTGAGGAGAGGAAAACAAAAACTACTGACAAGACCTGAATAGCTGTCAAGACTGAGCTTTAGTCCATGGAAGCTAAATTATTACTCAGGATCATGGATCTTGGACCCATCGGTCCTCCCATGCAGTCATTGACTCCCAGGAACATACTACGGGGTCCCACTGTGGGCCTTGTGGGGGGTTGGGCATGATCAAGTGACATCACGCATTCTGTGTCAGTGGTGGCTCCCATGTCACCACAGGGTACCAATAAAAGTCAGGAAAAAGGGAGATACCTAGGTAGCATAAAAAGATCAATTCCAACATGCTAACTGACATAGCAAATGGACCGTGAGCCAGCAGCACTCGATGGGCTGGAGGTCATGACCTCCCTGTGTTTAGCTGCCATCCAGGTTGACAACTTGAGTAGAGACCTACGCCAGGCCAGTGGTGGCAGTTAGCAGGAGCGTAATTAAAAGCGATGGTCATTGTGTGAGGAGTTTTGGTTTGCAGGTGAAGACTGTAGTCCAAGGAGTCGTGGTCGTGGTCCGAAGAGCAAGGGATGTGATCCGAGGAGTTGGGGTTCGCAGGCGAAGATCGTAGTCCGTGCAGTCATGTTTGTGGTCCGAAGAGCGACGGTCGTTGTTCGAGGAGTTTTGGTTTGCAGGTGAAGATTTTAGTCCAAGGAGTCGTGGTCGTGGTCCGAAGAGCAAGGGATGTGATCCGAGGAGTTGGGGTTCGCAGGCGAGGATCGTACTTCAAAGAGTTGTGGTCACGGACTGAAGAGCAAGGGTCGTGATCCGAAGAGTTGGGTGTAGCACGCCGAGGCAGCCCGGGGAGGGGGCGGAGACGGGGGCAAAGCAGCCACGGATGGGGCTGATTACACTCGCTATTTCTTCCCCGGTGCCCAGCAGTAGAGAGAAGAGACCGAGGAGATGAACGAGACAGAGATGAATCCGAACTCAAACCCGATCCCGATCCCAGAGACGACGCCCGCGTCCCAACCGACCCGACTCTCCCAGCCCCCCGACCCGCACGAAACCTCATCCTACCTATTCCCTGGTCCCCCTTTTCCATCCCCTTCCTTCTCCCCGCTGTAAGGGCAAATAAAAGCCTTCATCAACGGGCAACTGCACCTCTTGTCTCCTGCCTCGTCTCTTACGTTGGGGTTCGCAGGCGAAGATCGTAGTCCGTGCAGTCGTGTTTGTGGTCCGAAGAGCGACGGTCATTGTTCGAGGAGTTTTGGTTTGCAGGGAAAGATCGTAGTCCTAGGAGTCGTGGTCGTGGTCCAAAGAGCAAGAGTCGTTATCCGAAGGGCGATTGACAAGGAGTAAGGAACAATGCTGAGTGAGCGGGAAGGCGGAGTTTCTCGATGAGATTTCACAACTACTGCAGGTCGGTGGTCTTCCTTTATAGGGCATTTTAATGATGTGCAGGTGTTTTAATGAGGTGTCACGTATGTGGATTTAGTTCTGATGGCCTTCTCCTGTGGTCCTCTGGTGTCATCTCCCCGAGGTTGTGACGGTCGCACAGCTTCAGGTTATGATGGAGATATACTGGGTTAGAGAGGTTGCCTGGTAGCCATCGGCTCAGCCTTCTTTCAGGTTATACCACCCAGATCTGCTGGTCCTGGGTCCAAGTCCAAGTCTGAAACGTGCAGTTTCGCTGTTATTAGGGGGAATTCTCATCTTTAGTTACCTTCATGCAGTTCCTCTAAAGATCAATAGTTCTGTTTACATCCATCTGTTTCCTCTTTCAGGCCCAGGACTCGCAGGTGCTGGAGCAGCTGTCCAAAAACATCACGCGGATGGGCCTCACCAACTTCACCCTTAACTACCTCAGGGTAAGACCCCCCCCCCAGGCTCAGCTGCCCAGCATGTCCTACACCATGACACATGTTCTTCTGAGACCTTCATGCACACATTAACTTAGTTCTGCCCTCCTCAAGCCTGGAGCACCAACACAGAGGTCCAGGGTCATGACAGAAATGCCCCTGATAATGGGATCAAGGCAATAATTCAAACACCGAAGGCCTTGACGGGCCTGTGGCACTGACGTACGGGCCGACGGCATTCATTCGGAGCCCCCTGGCACTGATACACACCTTAGATCGACTGAGGTGAGGGTGGTTAGCATGGTGTTTCAACCTTCTTCCTTTTAACGCTGAGGTTGCAGGTTCAAATTCGACCTCCTGCTATAGTACCCTTGAGCAGGGTCCTTACCCTAAATTGCTCCGGTAAAAACCACCCAGCTGTATAAAAAGGTAAATAATTCTAACTTGCTGTTGAGGAAAGTGTCAGGGAGGTGAACAAATGTAAGTGTCCCCGTCGCTTGGGATTGAGTCACACGGTGGGACTAAGGGGACAATGCTTGACACTCACACACATTACATTTACATTTAGTCATTTAGTTGACACTTTTCTCCAAAGCAACTTACAACATTAAGTCACCTACAATTTTTTTACCCACTGGTACAGCTGGGTCATTTTTACAGGACTAACTGAGGGTAAGTACCTTGTTCAGGGGTATTATAGCTGGCTCATGGCACCGATACATGGGTTCATGGCACTGATACAAAAGGCTCATGGCACCGATACGGAGGTTCATGGCACTGATACAGGGGTTCATGGCACTGATACAGAGGTTCATGGCACTGATACAGGGGTTCATGGCACTGATACAGGGGTTCATGGCACTGATACAGAGGTTCATGGCACTGATACAAAAAGCTCATGGCACCGATACAAAAGACTTATGGCACCGATACGGAGGTTCATGGCACTGATACAAAAGCCTCATGACACTGATACAAAAGGCTCATGGCACTGATACAAAAGGCTCATGGCACCGATACAGAGGTTCATGGCACTGATACAGGGGTTCATGGCACTGATACAGAGGTTCATGGCACTGATACAAAAAGCTCATGGCACTGATACAAAAGACTTATGGCACCGATACGGAGGTTCATGGCACTGATACAAAAGCCTCATGACACTGATACAAAAGGCTCATGGCACTGATACAAAAGGCTCATGGCACCGATACAGAGGTTCATGGCACTGATACAAAAGGCTCATGGCACCGATACAGAGGTTCATGGCACTGATACAGGGGTTCATGGCACTGATACAGAGGTTCATGGCACTGATACAAAAGCCTCATGACACTGATACAAAAGGCTCTTGGCACCAATACAGAGGTTTATGGCACTGATACAGAGGTGCATGGCACTGATACAAAAGGCCCATGACACTGATACAAAAGACTTATGGCACCGATACAGAGGTTGTTGGCACTGATGCAGAGGTTGTTGGCAGTGATACAGAGGCTGCGCTACAAGGGCGCTGATAGGTACTCAAATGATTGCCTCCACTGAACTCCTTAATATAAAAGCAAAGCAGCCGTCATCAGTTCTTCTTGAATAGAACGCCACTTATGATCAGAAAAAATATAAGAAGATTCAATAATAACACTAACAGTACGATTTAGTTGGAGTAGTCCAAGGTTGGTGAGTTTCTACGTTTTCAAGAAAGCAGCAGAGAGAAAACGCAGTCCTACTTAGGGTGCGTAACGCAATTTAGGGTGTAAGAGATGTGCTATTTTAGCTGTTTTAAAGCATTAAATAAAAAATAAAAAAAAAAACATAGCTGATGATTACCTGGGAAGAGGGCAGCAGATGTGTATAAATGCATATTGTAACTTCCTGGGAAAAATCAATTTTATTGGATTAGATGATTTATGGTTTGCCGAAATCAGTAGAATGATTCATTTTCGAGAATACGGGACCAGAGCTCATTCTGGAAAAGACAAAATTCCGGGAAGACATATGGTAAAGACTCCAAGTTCAAAGCTGGGGTCTCTGGTTGCTCCTTTTCTCTGTATATGTCAGTCATCCTTTCTCACCATGGAGTTGGAGTTTAAATAAGAGAAGTGGGAGTCATGGCAACCCGGTGTTCACTGCATCACCAGAGCATGGTATTTAACTTGAATTCCTCCTCTAAAGTACCCAGTTGTGTAATTGAGTCAAATAGCATTAAGTTTTCTTGGATAAAAGTGTCTCCTCAACAACGAAGCAGCGATCAAAGTGAACCACATGATTATAATGTTTCTCATAACTGGTTTATTGCAACTGCTGGGCTTTTTAGGGAACCCTCCTTTCTGTGCACTTCACATCTGCAGGGCTTCCATCGCTCCGTCTAATGATGTACGGGGGAAAAATGCCGGGATCTTCCAGATGAAGCGCAGTGTTAAGAGATCAGAAATAGGGCGGATCCCCTGTGACGCACGAGTTCCCGTTTGTCCCACAACTGTTTGTCGTGGTTTTGTCACTGACGGGGAATTTGTTTAACATTTCTTGACACGTTCACCTGCCTTGTCTCCCACAACCTTGGAAGTCGTTCATTTCGTGGGCTGAGAAGCAGTAAACATGCAGGTGTCTGTGAACTGAGCAGCAATTAATGATGACAACGTTGCTCAGAATAGGGGCAGCGTGGTGGCACAGTGGGTAGCATCGGGACCTCCAAGGTCCTGGGCTGCAGGTTCGAGTCAAGCTCAGCCTGAGCAGAGTTTGTGAGCTTGCCCCTGACTTTGTTTGTGTGGGTTTCCTCTGGGTGCTCTGGTTTCCTCCCACTCTCCACTGAGTTGCTTCAGGTGAATTGGTGACTCTAAATTTCCTGTAGTGTGTGTATGAGCGAATGAATTAATATGTGTGATTGCCTCACAGACTGCTACAGTGTATGGGTTCCAAACCACTGTTACCCTGCTTTGAGAAGGTGGCCAATAATAGATATGGAAATATTCCTTGGGATATTTTTTTTCTTTTTATTTTTTTTTACTTCTATTCCAAAAGACACATTTAATTCTTTTCCGTTTCCATCATATATGGTTTGAGCATCTATTGAATCAGCAGCACCAGGCAGTTGTGGCACGGGGGGAGGGGGATTATATTCAGTCAATGTATCTACTGACACGGTATGTTTGAGAGGTAAAAAGGTGGGCACATCTGTGTGAACAGCATGTCTTTGGACAGGTTCACCCATAGTGTGTGAGTGACAGAAAGAGTGTGTGTGTTCCACTGATGTATGGATGAGTGACCCATTGTAAGTAGTGTATCTAGCAGTGGAAGTCTTTGGGTGCTCTGGTTTCCTCCCACACTCCAAAGACATGCTGCTCAGGTTCCCCCATAGTGTGTGAGTGACAGAGAGAGTGTGTTCCACTGTGTGGATGAGTGACCCATTGCAAGTAGTGTATCTAGCAGTGTAAGTCACCGCAGTGAATAAGGTGTGTGGGCTGCTAACACTACATGCAGTTCATTGGAAGTCACTTTGGATTAAAGTGTCTGCTAAATAAATAAATGTAAATGTGTTTCCAGCTGTGTGTCATACTGGAACCCATGCAAGAGCTGATGTCCAGACACAAGACCTACAGCCTCAGCCCGCGGGACTGCCTCAAGACTTGTCTGTTCCAGAAATGGCAGCGGATGGTGGCTCCACCAGGTACCAAGGCCATCCGTGGTCATAGCGAACACACCTTGCTCTTTGTAACCATCCTAGCTGTGGCTTGGTCTTAGCTAAGTACTATCAAAAAAAAAAAAATCCAGTTAAAAACTATGCAAAGTCAAACTTTAAGGCATCTAAGGGTTAGAAAGCCTGTATCTAAGTATATTTTGAAATTACACTGGTTTATTGGAAGAGAAGGTAATTTTTTTTGTGCTGATTGAGGCGTTTGAAGTCAATAACTTTCACAACTGCTAAAAATGCTAGATATACCATTTCATTCACTGCAGATTGTTATGAAATGCAATTTTGAGCAGCTGTTTGGTGAGATTTCAATTAATGAGTGGAAAGTTTCACCGGACTTTCACGTGTTTCAAAAGAATTGAAAAAAATGGAAAGCCCACATTGCTCCTCAAAACTCCATTTTACCATAACGTCCTCTGAATAATATATCATAATACAGTATTATATATAATAATATATCATAGATGTTTTAAATGAACAGTATGGTAGAAATTTTTTTGATAGCTGAAAAAGTTAATGATAAAGGTGAAATGTATAATTTTCAGTGTTTTATTATTCCATTAGAACATGTTTTGTATTAACACGTTCAAAAGGTGGAAATATTTAAAAATTAAAGACTTGATCTTGACCTGGCTACTCTGCATGTTTCACTAAACGCTCGCCTTTTTCACGTGGTTAAACTTCAAAGCTCTTTTCACAACATAAATTAATTGATCTCAATATTCAATGTAAACTGATCCCAGTTATTTGCGGTCCGAATTTAGTATATGCAGAAGGACAGAGAAAATTAGTGTGTAAACAGTATTAAATAAAATGACGAAAATCATGATGTTTCATTCGACAAGTGCATTATTGATCCCACTTAAGCTCAATTAACCCTTAGTTACAGTCAGTATAGATTTCTGTAAATTCTCTTACCCTATGTACTGGCTGGGTGTCGGCATGATGGTGACCCCCCCCCAAGGCTTTCACACAATACTTCTAGGATCGGCTCCCGATCAATGCAACCCTGTTCTGGACAGCTGGTTATTGAAATTGGATGGATGGGCTAGCTGGGTGTGCTGTAAAAATCTCACTAGATTCCTGAGAGTTTGTAGTGCCGTCAATGAAGGAGTGCAGCGTGTTGTGTTTGTGTCGTTTATTATTATAAAGGTTAGGGTAAGGTACTAGTAGTGCTGTTAGTATTGCTGTTATTGGTGTTATGAGATGGGTTAGTGCCCCGTCCAGGTTGTACTCTGCCTGCTTGGAATGTATGGTTTAGAGATAGATAGGCTCCGGAGCACCGTGACCCTGCATTGGAAAAGCAGTTGTTGGATGGATGGATGGATGGATGGATGGATGGATGGATGGATGGATGGATGGATGGGATTGACTACTGTACCATGCTGTATTCTGCCTGTTTTGATCATCTTTGCCCCATCCACTTGTGAGACCATCTGCATTTGAATGCACAGATAAGGAGTTCCACTTACATTTACATGTACATGTATTCATTTATCAGATGCTTTTCTCCAAAGCAACATACATCTCATAGAAAATACAATGTGTTCATTACATTAGGAGGAAGAGACACTTAGATGCAGACGTGTGATTCTTAAGTGCGGTTAGTTTGTCTCTTTCCACCATATGAACCAATGTTCATCACACAAGTAGCTGCATAAAACCTTATCGCAATATTCATAATTCCTGATCACCTTCCTAGTAATTTTTTTTTTTCCTTTTTCAGATACATATAAACATTTACGTTACATTACAGGAGCAGCTGTGTAAAGGTTTATCCCACATGATCTTAAAGTTATAGAGCATGAACATTGACACCTTACGTGAACTTTAGAGATGATGGGCAATGCACTTACAGAAGCCATTTCTTTGTCAGTCATAACAACTGTATCCCCACATCATATAGAAGAAAGTACATTTTTGTCTGCTTTCACCCAATAAATATAAATGTCACCTTGATTACAATCCTCGTAAACAGGGTACTAAAGCCTTAGGTGTAATTTCATTGCTTTTCCACCATGATCTGCATTCTATCCTTTTTTCCACTCTATGTGGTCTCAGAGGCATCTAATGAAAAGTTTGTAGTGCTTGGGTGGAGCAAATCTGAGCGGAGTTTGTTCCCACTGTGGCGCCTTTATTCTGTGTTGATCGTATCTGGGTCTCTTTCCTCGTGAACTTTCTTTACTATCAGCACTTGTGTCTTTCCTCCTATTCTTCTGAAATAAGGAAATGTGCTTGGTTTTCGTCAGGAAGGAAGAACAGACACATTTGCTCTCCGATAAGATGAAAATAGACATGGAAACTGAACGGATCTTTCTTTAATTTTAGGAAATATGCTTTAAAATCCTGTGGAAAACAAAACGAACGGCCGACGTTCCGTGATGACTGTGTTCGAGTGCAAATATGAAATATGTTTTATTTCTTTAGCTATTTTTTCCTTAATTCTAATTTCAAAGCATCTCCCCTAGTGCAATCGGTAAGAACCTCAAAAATTGTTTGATTTCATATAAATACATACGTATACTATTTACCTTTACTTGTGTATAACGTTTCACCTTTTTCAGCAGTAAAAGGGCTTTAAAGCTATTGTACTGTAAGTATTAGGCACACAAATTCTTCTGTTCTCTTAAATGACTATAAATGCATATATATATATATATATTTTACCTCCCCTAGCAAGCTGATTATCTCCCTAATTTCAGGAAGCTTATGTTTTTTCTTAAAATGTGTGCAATTTTTTAAAATTTGTCCATAATCTGAAATCATTCGGCTACTTTAAACGTCATCTCGTAATTCGGAAATTTCCCGAAATGAAACCACGAGAGGAAAATGCTTTGAGCAATGTACCACATCTTTAATTGTATTGCTTCTCATGGCCCTCTATTCTGTTCAAGCTTCCAGAAGAGAATTTCGTAAATAAATCAATGCCCTCTCACTCCAATTTCAGCAGGACACCCACAGAACTTCAAAACGGAAATTTTCCCTCCAAATCTCAAAAAAGGTACTTTTTTTTTTTTTTTAATCTTCTGATATTACAATGGTCTAACTGGGTTTTACATGCATTCTCAAATGAAAGAGACATGAAATACTTTGTACCATGTCGCCCTCAGGCTGTTTTCTCGGGGTGAAACTGAAATATAAATATAAAATAAATGTTTCCATTGCTGCCGGCTCCTGCGCTCGTGAGCAGCATTCAGAAAGCCGGCCCTCCGACACTGTAACAGACCTTCACAAGGTTCTCACTGCACCTGTAAGGACTGTTATACCGCGGTAACGGCACAGTGGAGTGGAGAGTCCACAATGGTGAAGAATACGGCCACCGTGCAAAAAAATCCTGAAATATTGTCCATCACCAAAAACAGACAACGCGAATAAGGCCGGAATAAGTCCTTTGTGATACCGTGGTATAGCGGTGTTTACCGGTCAGTGCTGTTTTCAGCAATCTGTGTGCTGAACGAATGAATGATCTAGATGAGCGCAGTGTTTCGATGGAGAAATAATGAAACGGGGGTTCTTACTAGTGCATGTCTGGGGAGATGTTTCCGTGGCAGTGTTCATAATGGGGGGGGATACGACGCGTGCTGTAGGGAAGGTCACCGTGTCATGTCACCGATTACCCGGGCCGCTGTCCTTGTTCCCTCTGCTATGCGCCCGGCAGCTGAGCCAGCGAGGCAGACGACAACGAAGAGGAGGAAGAGGAAGAACTCGGCCAGCAGCGCGTCCAACAGCAGCGCGGGGAACAGCGGCAGCAAGAAGCGCAGCCCTGCCAGCAGCTTCAGCCTCTCCGGACAGGTACCTGTAAGCATCCCCCCCACCACCCTCCTTGGCTCACGTCTCTGGACGCACCTGCCTGGACACACACACACACACACACACACACGTAGATCCTGCCATTAACATGGAACACGGACACACGCAGCTGGAGCCTCTGCAAAGAGGCACCAGTGAGTCTCACACATATATGAGCAAAAATGATTATATTTGCACAGATTTACATATTAATTTACTTTTATTCCTCAGACAGATGCTTGTCTCCAAAGCAACATACACTTATTATTACCTGCTATTTTGTCCAATAGTACTGGATGCTGAGCACTAAACTCCCTATAGTATGGAAGTGAAAGGGCATACAGTATATGTGATAGTATTATAAGGGCAGTAGCTGGACACATGACACAATATAATATATTTACATACATAAATAAATAAATTCCTCCATGTGTTTGCATCACAACGGTGTCAGTGTTTCACATTACATTTAGCTCATGCTTTCCTCCAAAGCAATTTACAACTGCATATTCATTTACAGAGCTAGGTAATTTTACTAGAGTAATTTGGGGTAAATACATCATTCAAAACTTCTACAGCTGGAGGTGGAATTCAAACCTATAATCTTTAGGCCTAAAGGTAGCCACTCTACCCACTATTCTTCCAGATTTTCTGCTATTGCATCCCAGTTTTGAGTTTCTGTGCTCAAAAACTTTATACTGCTATGCAACATGTTTTATACAAATATTTAAAAGTATATACAAATATACAATATATTTTATTCTGTCTGTTAATTCCTCCTTACATTGGGTCCCTGCATGGTAATATATATTTAAATTTATTTATTTAGCAGATGGTTTTCTCCAAAGTGACTTCCAATGAACTCTATGTAGTGTTACTATCAGCCCACACACCTTATTCACCGTGGTGACTTACACTGCTAGATATACTACTTACAATAGGTCACTCATCCATACATCAGTGGAACACACACTCTCTCTGTCACTCATACAGCAGGTCTTTGGATTGTGGGAGGAAACCAGAGCACCTAAAACTTACACTGCTAGATACACTGCTTACACTGGATCACTCATCCAGAGTGACACACACTCTCTGTCACTCACACACTACAGGTGAACCTGAGCAGCATGTATTTGGAGTGTGGGAGGAAAGCAGAGCACCCAGAGGGGGAAACCCACACAGACATGGGGAGAACATGCAAACTCCACACAAACTGAGCGGGGATCGAACCCACGTCCTCTCACACCACCCAGGCACTGAGAGACAGCAGCACTACTCGCTATATATAGCCTTGGTAGACTGTTATCTTTCCAGGAACAAACTCTCAAATTGGATTACCTGCAAAATCCACACTGAAATTCCTTTGCATACATTTGGATACCCAATGGAACACTTTTATAACACTGGAAGTTAATATAATCTCCATTGGTAAAATGTTTAAACCACCCGTGCTGAATCATGTTGCACAGGAGCATCGATGTAGTTTTGGGCTTATTTTCGGACTGGTACTGATTCTGTTGGAGCTGCCCTGTCTCCACCCTGACCTGACCATACGCACATCTGTGATCAACCGTAGGCGGGATACCAGTCCATTACAGGGCAATCACATGCCCTCATTCAGTCGGACATGCACGCACGCTAAAGACAACTCAGAGTCCCAAGCTCATCCGAAACCTGTCTTTGCACTATGGGAGGAAACCAGAGCACCTGGAGTAAATCCACATTGCCAAGATAAGTCAGTCTGCATACATCTGCCATAATGTGTGGGTTTAGTCTGTATTATTTGTAATCGCCAGGAACGTTGCAGCCTTGGAATTCAGTCATGTATCTGCAAGGAACTGTGAAAATAGGATGAACGTGAAAATTTTGGTTTGAATAACCAAAGACACATCTTACAACATGTAACAGCACTTTTAAAATGGCGAAATAACCGTCGGGAAGAGAAGCGGCGCATCAGCTCTGAGTATCGATCATAGAACGCAGTACGTAATACACCACCGCCGTGGATAAGAAAGCACACGCCGAGACGTGCCTTTTACTGCAGTAAGAGCAACATGTGTATTACAAGGGCGACAGCAAGGAAATGCGCAAATAGCACGTTTCACGCACGCCTGCTCTTGTTCAACTTGTACTCGTGCTGCCGAGCACTGGCGTGCATGATGTTAAAGGCAACCAGAGCCCTTCTCTGTGCTGCTCATTGGAGAGTGAGGGCTGGGGAGGCAGCCTTTGTGTGTTCAACAGCGTCCTCTACTGGTGGAGGGCGGGAATTGAAGGCTTTTGGGGGATCTCGCCACATGCATCAGGCGCCTGTTTCAGCTGATGGGCAGTAGGTGGAGTCCTGGTTAAGGATCTCGCCCTCCGCACTGCAGCTCCCCTCGTAGCCTTGAGCAGCGTCCCTGCACTGAGCTGAAGGCGTAAGAACCCAGCGCACTGAACAATTCCTCATGCGCTGTTTATATTTATTCATTTCTACAAAGCAACTTACAGTGTTAAGGTTACAATTATTTATCCTTTCTTTTATACAGCTGGGTAATTGTACTGGAGCAATTGAGGGTAAGTACCTTGCTCAAGGGTACTACAGCTGGAGATGGGAATTAAACCTGCAACCTTTGGGTCCAAAGACAGCAACTCTAATCACAAGCAGCCATGAAAAGAAAGTAAAGATGGATAAATAAATGTAAATTTGCTTCTCTGACGTTGTAAGTCACTTTGGAGAAAGTAAAAATAATAACATAAACAGTCTGGGGTGGGTGGGGGGCTTTGCGTGGGGCTTACATTGACATCACGTTTACGTTTAGATTTATTCGGCTGCAGACACTTTGCTCCAAAGTGCATTTCACCTACAGACAGAGAAACGCACAGCTGTGATTTTTGAAGTGCTGTCACTTTGTCCAGTCGCACCGTTCCTCCCAGCACAAGTTAAGAATTGAGTAAACTGGGAGTGAATATTTTTCAACAATTATGCAAACATTTAAACAATAATGTAATGAAAGTTTATAGAGCAGACAGGAGATCAGGAGAGAAGGGCACCCAGAAGAGATGTGTTATAAAACCCATACAAATGTTGAAAGGGATTCAGCAGTTCTGAGGGGTAAAGAGAGCTGCGCCTCCCCATTGAGAGGGACCAGTTCTGATGATCCGGTGTCCTCGTAAGGATCCTGCCACGGAGGTTCACTTGGGAAGCTTTTTGGGGCTCATTGTACTGAGCGGAGACCAGGGGCGTGTGCTTTACCTGTGTATTCCTGCATGCGGCCTGAATCCGCACGTGTGTGTGTGTGTCAGTGCCTTCTATCTGCTGCTGATGGTCTGAAAGGGACACTTGACAGGTTTATACTGACATATTGGCTGCGAAACAGGAGAAAAGATGAGTACCTAGGAAGTCGTAGCAAATTAATTGTAATTAGCACTATCAGTGTTATTATAGTATAATAGCAGCTGGATGCATTGATTCATTTTCCACGAAAAAGTGGCTTTAGATTTCCTGCATGGAGGTAGGCAGCAGACACAGCGCTGGAACAGATGGTCGATGCAGGGCTTGCTGGTAATCAGCATATTTTTGTTAATGACTTAATTAGCTATGCAAATTGCTGGATCAGTGTGTATATTGTTATTTACTCAAATCCTTACCTAAATTAATTAGCATAATTAAGTGGCAGATTGTCAAGTGTATTAGCAGTAGTTGAAGGATTGGCTGTCTTGCCAACTCAGACAGGACTCTCCAGCTTCTTACTCAAGGAGGGGGGAAGCATGGCTAGGGTGTGGTAAATTTACCCCCCCCCCCCCCAAGCATGGCTGAACTTTCCCAGCATGCACTGGACTGCCCACTTTTATTTATCAAGCTGATACTTTTTTCTTTTTTCAATGCAACTTACATTTACATTTATTTATTTATCAGACACTTTTTTTCCAAAGCAACTTCCAATGAACTCTATGTGGTGTTATCAGCCCACACACCTCATTTACCGCGGTGACTTCCACTGCTAGATACACTACTTACACTGGGTCATTCATCCATACATCAGTGGAACACACACACACACACACACACACACACACACACACACACACACACACACACACACACTGTGGGTGAACCTGAACCTGAACAGCATGTCTTTGGAATGTGGGAGGAAACCAGAGCACCCGGAGGAAACCCACACAGACACGGGTAGAACATGCAAACTCCACACAGACTGAACAGGGATCGAACCCACATCCTCTCGCACCACCCAGAGCTACATTTATTCATTTAGCTGATGCTTTTCTCCAGAGCGACTTACAATGTGGTGTTTACTTATTTGAAGTATTTACAGTTATTTACCCCTTTAGACAGCTGGGTAATTTTACTGGAGCACTTTAGGGTAAGTACCTTGTTCAAGGGTACTACAGCCAGAGGTGGGAATCGAACCTGTGACCTTTGGGCATGCCAGCTTGAGGCATTCAGTTACCTATAACAGTTCACCCAGTTATTCAGCTGGGTAATTTTTACTGGGGTGATCTAGGGTGGTACCGTGTTGAAGGGTGCTGCAGCAGTAGGTTTGAACCACCAAGCTTTAGTGCCAAAGGCAACTCTAACCACTACAAGATCAGCAAATAAAGATTGTTGCACAGTGTTACACTTGAACTGTAAAAGTATCTCATGATGCATAACATCATTGTGATGTTGTTTGCTCTGTGCTTTATTTTTATTTGTGATTTAGGTACCAAGTCACAGCTGAATAAAACCCAATAACAGTATTGATCAAAATTCCGTTGTTTTTCTGACTCAGTCCAGCATCACCGAAACATAAAATGTCCGCGTTAATAAAAATATACCTTAAGTTATTCATTTGAACAAATGCAGTTTTCATTTGTGTTGCTCATTGTTTATGAGTATAAATGTATGTAAACCTCATCGGGGCGGAACGAAAGTCCACTGAGCCTGGTGTTTTGCTCCTTTATCGGCAGGACGTTATGGTTGTCGGGGAGCCGACGCTAATGGGCGGGGAGTTCGGAGACGAGGACGAGCGGCTCATCACGCGCCTGGAGAACACTCAGTACGATGCTTCCAACGGCATTGACGACGAGGATGATTTCAGCAGCTCTCCAGCCCTGGGAAACAGCGGCCCATGGAACAGCAAGCCTCCCAGCAGCCAGGACAGCAAGCCGGAGAGCGCGGCACCCCAGCCATCGCAGTGAGGAGACTCCCGTGCTCGCCACTAGGGCGGCGCCGTCCGACCACACACTGTGCTCCGAGCCGCTCGCACCGAGTGCTGTGATTGAACTGTGAAAATTCCAGTCGCTTCCATATAAAATCCGGAGAAGCAGAGGGAATCAGAACTGGGATACGGTTCAAACAGACTTTTCTAATGAGGAAGCATCCAGATGTTTCCCTGTGAGCAGCTGATTCAAAGCCTGGGAGAAGGACGTGCGGAATCCTCGAGATGAGTCTCTCAGAGTGTGAGGGATCCATGAAGGACAGGAGTGATAAGCCAGTCTGTAAATTCGCTACCATTGTGGATCTGGGCGCCGCCTGGCCCTGCTGTACCATAGTTATACCACTTCTTACATCAGTCAGGCCTTCTGAGTGCTGACGCTCAAAGCTTTCCCGACGATGTTCTCGGATCACTCGCATGTGTGTTTAGTCGTATGCGGCTGCGAGAACTTAACTGACGCCCTGGTTCTGCAAACTACAAAAACGTCCACTTATATTGCAAAGTGAGTTCCTTCTCGACGCTTGTTTTATGTGTTGTTTTTCAATCCCTGTCCCTTTGCGCTCCACTGAAATCATAGAATGAAATGAGGTCTTTATTTTGCTGTCGCGCATTTGTAGGTTTCTGAATTATTGCCCATTGCAGCTTTCGCTTCAAACCAAAATAAGCTCCGATTCATCGAGTTCTTATTTTTATACCTATTTTTTGGTTTGATTCAGAAATGATCTTCATGCGATATATAGAAATGTCATAATTACAACAGTATCATACACAGCAGCTAAGATAATATAAAGATAAAAAATAATCATCTGATTTATTATAGTCATTGATTATAAGAAATAATCAGTGCTTTTGTTGAATTTCGATTAATTCCATTAAACAAAAATTGTTCCCCTTCAAGGCTGAACGATGTGATATAGTGCCTACTGTGCGAAAATTTAAATTGTGCTTTAAAATGTATTATTTAAATAAGGGTTTTATGACAAAACTGATCGTTGCTGTTTGAGTTTCCGGTTGTGAGTTGCGTAGAGGCCCACATCGGGAGTCTCAGTGTAATGACTGGGTTTCGATTGAAAGTTAGTTTTAAGAAATAAGCAGCATTAAAGGTTAAATTTATCATCACACACTTTTCGTTTTTAAATTTTTGTGTTAAATTTACACACAAATTATAAATTATACTGTTGCTAAGAGATGTATTTGTAGATGAAATGTATGATTTGTCTCGTAAGTAATGTTGAGTTTCTTTGTCGAGACAGTTACAGCTATTGAAATCACCCGTAAAAAAGTAACATTCATACATGTTTCATGTTTATTGAAAATTCGCTTTGGCCACTAAGAAAATGGGAACAACAGCATCGAAATTCCACACAGCGTCATGCTGTTGTGTCACCTTGCCATTACACATTTATTGTGGAAAAGGGGTGGTGGAAAAAGTACGTTATATCAAACGACAGTTTTATTTGCGCAAATTTCGGGAATAAAATTTGTTGGTGTGTTCAAAGCTCTGTAAATATGCTAAAAATCATTTTAAGGTCACTAAACAAATTTCTTAGCCTGTAGCACCTGTTTTGTTTGTTTATAGGGTTGTTTCCTTAATTTTTTTTTTTAAATATACAGATTTTTTTGTCTTTATGTAATTTTCTCTTTGCTTGAAATTTCTGCAAAAGAACAAATGAAAAGACCTCAGCTGTTTATTTCTTGTTTTACATTGTGTTTATGTGTGCATTTGAGAATAAGAGCATTTTTGAACTTGTTTGGTAACTAGGACTGCTCTACGGACTTGTAACTTGCAAAACGAAGTGTCTTTGTGTCAAACAAATGCATTTTATGTATGTCGTATGTGTGCTAATAAATTTTACTTATTGCACTGTTCTTCAACATGGTCTTGCATCAAAAGATTGCTTGTTTTAATGATAATATTTACATTCCTTCATATAGCTGATGCTTTTTTTCATAGCTGCTTGCAATGATTTATCCTTTCATACAGCTTGGTCGTTTTACACGAGCAATTCAGGGTAAGAACCTGTCTCAAAAGTACTGTAGCAGGAACCAGGACTCAAACCCAAGACCCCTGACTCCAAAGGGGGGGGGGGGGGGGATTTAATATATGGTACCCTAAAAGTGTGAGGTGTAAGTGGGATAGCTGTGCCACAAAGGTGAAAATATTCCACAGTCAATGACAGTCCTCCTCTCAGGTTACAGTAACACTGTACCTTGCTTGGTATTTTTATTTGGCTAAAGTTGTTGCAGGTGCTCAGTGACAGAAAGTGCGCAGCACAGTGAGTAGAGCTGCTGTCTTAAAGAGCTTGGGTGGTGCGAAAGGATGTGGGTTTGATCCCTGCTCAGTCTGCATGGCGTTTGCATATTCTCTATGTTTCCTTGGGGTGCTCTGGTTTCCTCC
This sequence comes from Scleropages formosus, assembly GCF_900964775.1. Classification (NCBI taxonomy): domain Eukaryota; kingdom Metazoa; phylum Chordata; class Actinopteri; order Osteoglossiformes; family Osteoglossidae; genus Scleropages; species Scleropages formosus. The sequence goes on along the minus strand of NC_041810.1, from coordinate 5,576,025 downwards.
CACATTCAAAACATATGCTGTTCAGGTGGACTGGTGACTGTCACCCATAGTGTGAGTGAGAGAGTGTGTTCCACTGATGTTTGGATGAGTGACCCATTGTAAGTAGTGTATTTAGCAGTGTAAGTCACCAAGGTGAATAATGTGTGTGGGCTGGTAACACTACATAGAGTTCATTGGAATTGCTTTGGAGAAAAGTGTCTGCTAAATAAATGTGTCACATCTCTTGTCAGAGGGACAGCTGGTATCATAGTGGTTAGACCTGCTGCCTTTGGATCCAAAGGTTGCAGGTTTAGTCCCCACCTCTGTCTGTAGTACCCTTGAGTAAGGTACTTACCCTAAATTGTGACAGTAAAATTACCCAGCTGGGTAAATAACTGTACCCTTAACACTGTAAGCTGCTTTGGAGAAAAATAAAATGTAACATCACAGCATGATGTCAATGGGTTTGGTAGTGATACAAAGCAACTAGGCTCATATGTGCATTTGCACCTTGTGAGATGTGACAGATAGACCCTATGTCATGTTTTAAATTGATAGATGTGAGTGACTAGCAATTAATTCGGCATTCTGCCCTAACACCCTGCGGATAGGCTCTGCACCACTGCAAGCCTTGGTTACGTAACACATGTACCCTTATTAAGGCAACGGTTTTCTCCACTGTACAAATCAGAGTAAATGAAAGTTAGACACATTATTCTTAAAGTCCAGCTGCATACAGAATTGATATTCATTTACATGATACATTTTTTCCAAAGCACTTTATAATGTTAATTTATTTACCCCTTTAGACAGCTGGCCAATTGTGTGTGGTTCAGAGTTAAGGCATACGTGGAGAAGGGACTTGAACCTATGACCTTCGGGTCCAGCAGCAGCCCCTATAACCACTACACCACCAGCCTGGAACGCCGGGGAGAGTTCTTTTACACATGTCATGTAACACAGAAATGATCCGCGATAACTCTGCGAAGATCTTTCCACAACGTCTCGATGCATTGAACAGTTGAGCTCAACAATATTTTCCTGGATTCAAGGTCCACGCGCTGCAGCGTGACGTCAGCGTCGCACGTGAGCCGCGCACCTGCGCTCCGACGCGACGGCGCGCGCGGAGGGGAGCGAGTGGCTGCGCTGTGGCGACAAGAGGAGCGAAACAGACGATAGGAGTGAAGACGCAAGAAGCGGGGGGGGGCTTCGAGCGGTTGTGGACGGAGTGCCCGAGGTGAGGAAGAAGCGGAGGGGGGATGACGGAGACGCAGCAGGGGCTGCAGGAGCGCGACTCCACTGAGGCGGTGAGGCGCAGAGTCGCAGCAGGTGAGTTAACGCTCGCGAGCGACTCCTTTCCCGCGCAAGTTGCTCACGAGTTATTTGAGTGTTTGACACAGACATTCATTACGCCTGTGGAAGTGGGAGTGGATGTGGATGCGGACGAAAAAAATAACCGAAAGCAAAGAAGAAGCCTGGACGCGGCTGGAAGGAACCGTCGTCGTCGCGTTGGCGGGGACTGTGAGTGTGACTCACTGACTGGACGCGCCGGAGTTCTCGCGACCGTAGTGGCTTCAGCCAGGAGTACTTTTTTTTTTTTTCTTTTTTTCTTCCTTCCTTCTTTTGGTAAACTTTACCGTAAAGCCTTTCAGAGTTTCACGCGATACGTCTGTGTTTAAAGGCAGTTGTAGCGAAGCGACCCGCGCACGCCGCATGGATGCGCTGAGAGCTGCGCGTGACCTCGCGCTGCGAGGCCGAGGGGTCAGCTGAGGTCGCCGCTGTCCTTCGCGCGGCTCGGAGTCACGTGGGATTCACCATGCTCTCAAAATGACCGTATGCGGTAGTCCTCTGATGGTCACCTGTTATCGCGTCTCCCACATGATCATTTGAAACATATTTCCACAGGTCTAAGACTAAGTACACAGTTTATTATTATTATTATTATTATTATTATTATTATTATTCATTTCTTTCACTGCGCTTTCCTCTCCTTTCACTTTTGTCATATTCTTAATTTCTAAAACGACTTAAATCCAGCTGGATCACATAAGCATTGTCCCCCTAAGAATAACAGTAACTTTTCATTTTGTAACATTTAAATTTTTTCATTTTGGCAGATGCTTTTCTCCAAAAGCCACATACATCTCAAAGAAATACAATTTGTGCATCACATTAGGAGAAAGAGCAACATAGTTGCAGACATATCATTCTTAGTAAACTTAGTTTTTTCCACTATAACTTTTTTTTTTTTTTTTTTTTTTTAATATTATACTTTCCTGTTCAGGAAGCAAGATTTCCAGTCTTGTGTGGTGTGGAAAGAACCAATATCCACCTAGTGAATACTCAACTAGAACTAAGAGGATCAAGTTGAAATCTTCTTAGGGGGTTGATGTTACGCATTTAGTCTGGAATGTAGTTATTGGACTCTTGTTTAAACAATACATCAGTCAACCTGCTGGCAATATGGAAGTCATAGCCGTTTTTCACAGTTTTTTTTATAATGGTATCTTCTGTATGCAGTTTGTATTTCTAGCAATAGATGTTGGAGAAAATGACAATAAGGAAGCTAAATAATGGATAATAAATCATTTGTCTTTTTCCCTAAAATAATTTAAAATGTGTGTTGCACGGCTGATTGCTCACAGCACCTTGGCCATAGGTTCAAATCTGGTTTGGTCTTGTGTAGAGTTTGTGTTCTCCCTGTATCTGTGTGCATTTCCAGGTGCTTACCTTTCCTGTCACAATCCACACAACTTGTTTCAGGTGAACTGGCAAGACTAAATTGCCCTTAGTGTGTGTGTGAGTGTGAGAGTGTGTTTCTGTGATTGCTCTATGATGGGCTGTCCATCCTGTCTTCGGTGTACCCTGTCTCATGTCCCATGGTTCCAGAGTAGACTCTCGATTGCATGCGGTTATTCGTAACATTTGCTTTTATTCATTTAGCCGACACTTTTCTCCAAAGCATCTCAGTGTAAAGATACTTTTACAATTATTTACCCATTTGTACAGCTGGGTTATTTTTAATTGCGCAATTTAGGGTAAGTACCTTGCTCAAGGGTGTTACAGCTGGAACAGTATTTCTCCCAATGTACAGTGGCAAATGTACTGACATACTGCATTACAGCATGGAATGCCAGTTGCACAAGAGAACAGAAGGCTCTGCAACTGGTCTTCAGGGCAGCTCAGAACATCATTGGTACACAGCTACCGGCAGTCGAGAGCATTTATCTGTCCAGATGTCAGAGCAGAGCCTCCAAATTTATCAGGGACTCCACTCACCCTGCACACCACCTCTTCAGACTGCTCCCCTCTGCAAGGTGTTACAGGACAGTTCACTCAAACACCACAAGAATGGAAAAACAGCTTCTTCCCCAGAGTTGTGTAACAGCTGAGCACTGCTTAATTTTTATTGTATTATACTGTATCATCTATTTACTGTTATCTGTTTAAACTGTTTAATTTTTATTTTCCTATTTAAGTGTCGTGTTTCATATTGTTGTCTAAAGAACTCAGGGACTACCACTGTAATTCCGTTGTATTGCACAGCAGTACAATGACAAAGAATTCAAGTGGGATTTGAACCTGCAGCTTTTCAGCAGAACAGCAGCAGCTCTGACCGCCATGTTACCAGCTGCCTCTAATGTAAGCGTAACAGATGGCCAGACTTCTTCAGATAACCAACTTTACACTGATTTACCCCCCCCTTTTTTTTTTTTTTTTTTTAGAGCAGAGCATTCTTTCTGTAAGAATTCAAGGTAAGGACCTTTAGTGAAGAGAAATACAGCAAGTGGGGTTTGAGTTTTGGACCTTTAGATTGCGCTTGAACAGCCCCATTCTCTACCCTCTGTTCCAAAGGGTGGCTCTTGTTGTTCTATGTACGGTAAACCTTTTTCTTTATGTCAACCATACTTTTGTTCTTCTAAATGCAGATCATTCACTCCTGCGGTTCATCTGTGCGGAGCTGACCAGAGGGTATTTTCTGGAGCACAATGAAGCAAAGTACACCGAGCGTAGGCAGAGGGTGTACACCTGCATGCGAATACCTGGAGAGCTCGAAAAAGTAGGGACCTGTTTTGTTCATTTTACATCTTGCACAGGCAATGCTTGGTCTGCAGTTGTCCTCAGTACTTTAAGGTGATTTCTGTGTGTAATTTGGGAGTGTTTTGTTGGCCTTCCAGCTCTGAAGGGTGCAGGTTTTATACTCCAACACAAGAGGGCGCTGTAGGTTACAGCATTGATTTATTTGGGTTTTAGAATTAGTCTCTAAGTCTGGGTTGTCTTACACAGATGTAAAGACAGTCTCATTTTGCAGTTTTTCAGAGCCCAACTAAAACAGGCAGTTCTTACAGTACCTTCAGCCATAGAAGACTGAATACTTTATCAGTCTCTGTTGTATCCTTTGTGTTGCCTTGAGCGTCAGCGTTCCTCTGATGTAATAACAGGATCTAACTAGACTCATTGTACATCATAATTGGATTTGCTTCCATAAGTAACTCATATTTTTTTAAAAAATTATTTTGGACAATGTAAGACACTAATCTTCTGGAGTGCAGAGGATATGCGATGCTCTTTTCAAAGCCTTAGGGAAACAGATTTGATCTCAGCTTATTTGGGAGGTCTACTCACATCCTAGAGAACAATTAAAATGCAGTTCCTTTTGTTGCTGAGGACATGCTATAAATTCCTGCTGGGCTGGCTAGCCATGGATTTTAGTTCTACTAAGAAAGCTGTAGGAAGAACATGCACTGAACCCTGTAGCGGATTAATATTTAATTCGGAATAGGCAGTGTGTAAAATGAGTCTGTCGGGCATTATTTGGTGTACTCTTTAAAATATCGAAATGTTTTTCCCAGTTTGCTGCGGTGCTCCAAGCTGTGGAAGTGACGTTCAGCTCAAACGGCAAGGCGACCTTCAGGCACAAACGTGGCACACTAATAAGAGCAGACTGAAAGTCAAGTCGAGTTTGTGGGATTCTTCTCGTCTTGCTTTCATTTAGTGTAAGCTTAAGATGTACGAGGCCCTTCTGGTGGGGGAAGAAGGAAAAAACGGCACACTCGCTAAAATACAGGCGACAGTTCTGTAGCTGGATCGTATGGTGGCTGTTGGATAGAAATCCTTGAAATTCGTCTTTGATCGCAAACTTCCCACCCCCCCCTTTCCTTCTGGAAGGACTGCAGTCCATGGTTTTGTGTGATCATACTTCTCTCCAGCTTATGTACAGTGTAATTTGTTCATGCACCGTAACTTTATGATCATCCTCAGATAAGCCTTTACAGAGCCGCTACTCCTGTATTATATGTAAATGTTCGGGTACCTTTAAAAAAAAAAAAAAAAAAAAAAATAGCAAGGTTATCAGGAATCATCTATCCTGCATTTTATGCACCTACTCAAGCGATGAACATCAGTGCCTTAAGTGGAAAGAACAAACTTGGTTTACTTAAGGATCACGTGTCTGTAACTATGTCTTTCTTTTAATGTAATGAACACAGTGTATTTTCACTGAGATGTACGTCACTTTGGAGAAAAGCGTCTGCTAAATGAATAAATGTAAATGTACACATCCACGCTGGCACTGCGACCACTTTCTCCAGGCATTTATATAACTGCTCTCGTTTACTTACTGGTACTGCATTTTGCCTTCCAGCTGATGGTGTTTGGCTACTTTGTGTGCCTGGATGCCTTCCTGTACACCTTTACTCTCCTTCCCCTGCGGGTGCTGCTGGCCCTCCTCCGACTCCTTGCTCTGCCCTGCTGTGGCCTCAGGTGAGCACCAGCAAAGGATCTCACTCTCTCTCCCACACACACACACACACCAGTCGTGACAAATGAGTATTGAAAAATACTTAATACGCAAATGGGTCTACACACTGAGTGACAGTTGCATTCCTATTGAGAAGTAACCTCAATCTTAAAATAGTTCTATTTAATATCTTAATTCTGCTGTGGTGCCTTTAATTCCCTTTAAATGTCTAATTTTTGTTTACTTCTTAATCTCAGGACTGTGAGATCACTAGGGTTGATCCCTTCATAAGCCTTACTTATCCATTCAGATTGCAGTTATTTGCTTCTTTATGGTCTTTTGACATTAGAAATGGCTTAAGTCTTTTTTGGGGTTAGCAAACTTCTTTGTGTTACATTATTTACCATTACTGTGATGATAATATTTCTAGGTAGGGATAGCAATGTGCACCCGTTTTCTGTATAGCCTACCTGCAGTGACATTTACTGGTGAGATGTTTTTGAATCTCCCTGAGTAATAGCATGTGAAATTGGATTCATGAATTGTATGGGGGGGGGGAATATCAAATGCTGCAGTGCATATTTCAAAGCTGTAGTGCCACTTGTTAAATGATGTACAGTGGTTTTTATTTCCCTTTTGATTTCTGTTCCTTTAGGGCACGTATGCCCGTACCACAAAGAGAGGTGGCTGACACAGAGTGGTGATCAGCACTCGGGCCTGCAGTGGTTTCGTTTAAACCTCCTCCTTCTGTTCTCTCAGTCACACAGATTTCTTTCGGCGAGTCTTGTGCTGTGTCTGTGCTTCGGGCTGCAACCGCAAAGGCCATTCCCTTTAATTAGCAGACAGAAGATAGGCAGTGCTTCTCCAGCAGCCTTTCCTGAGTACTCCGTCAAAGGTCAGGGTCCACATCTAAATGCAAAATCATGAGTGATGCTATGAATTCGCAAAGGAAGAGGCATTTTCCACATAGGAGCAGACATTTAAAAGCTTTATGCTGAGATATCTGCTGTAATGTAGAGTGACAACATTCTGTCCTGAATATCCATATTTAATTTGTAATTATCCTCAGACAGAAATCTGTGGTTTACCTGTGACAGAGGACTGCTGTTGACCACATCCCGGTCTGGGCTCAGTTTGCAGCTCTTGAGAAATCGGAGTCCGCAGTTGAAGTTCTTTCCATCCTTTGGTGTCTTCACTTCCTCGGATTTGTGTTTGTTTATGCTGCATTCCCAAACGGTATAAATGTATGAAGCAATTATCTGACACTTTTTAAAGTCAGCTTATTTCCTGACAGGTGATTGTTCTGTTTTTTGTATGTATCTAATGAAATGGTGCTTATTCCTGTTTTGTAGTGTTCGTTAAAAGCATTACATGTTGCCTGACGAGTTGCATGTCTCGGGTAGACGCCACCGTTTGCCTGTTTCATCTCAAATGAGCATAGTTTTAAATGCCATGTTTGTCAGGGCTCCTCTTTCACATGAATTAATTAGCTTTAACAAACTATTGATCTCACAAGGCCAGTGTGGAAATAGGTTGCCTGTCAAGCTAAATTCCCTTCCCAGAGCAAGAATGGCAAAATGAGCTCATTCACTTAGTGGATGCATAGCCTGTGGTTTTTCTCTTGCCCAATTCTAGTGCACATTGCCTTGTTTCCAATGCAAACTTCTAATGCACAGGTGGTGAGAAAATAATTGTACTTGGCACTGACTGATCGTTCAAAGATAGAGGCATAAAAATGCTTACATTTATATTTACTCACTCATTTGACCGACTTTTCTCCAAAGCAACATGAGCCTAACCCGGCAACACAGGGCCCAGGGCTGGAGGGGACTCGCCCAGGACGGGACGCCAGTCCATCCCAAAGCACCCCAAGCAGGACTCGAACCCCAGACCTGCCAGAGAGCGTGACCCGGCCAGATCTCCTGCGCCAAGCAGTTGTTGACTATGCTTAGTTACTAAGCTAAGCTTTGTAAGAAGTTTATTTAAAAAGATCATTATTTTTGGAAGCATTGTCACTTTGCGGCTTTTCACAGTACTGTAGATATTCATAGCCGGTGGTGTTAACAAATTTATGTAGCTGTCAGGATCTTGACAGAGAAATGGGTCTGGAAATGTTTTGATGCTCATTTTTGAACATTGAGAGGTATTTGGCAGTTCGTCGGGCCCCTCGCGAGCAGGACAAACAAGCGGCCAAAGGTGGAGGAGGAGTTTTTTTTGTTGGAAGAAGAGTTCAGTTCTGGGAGGAGAAGGACCTTAATCTGTAGGAGGCTTGCAAATTAAAGGGGGAAAGAAAAAAATCCATGATAGGTGACAGCTTTGAGGTACATTGGGAAATCCATGGATATTGAGAGAATACTGACCGTGTTGATGGATACTAAAGTATGCATGTTCTTATCAGAATGTTATATTTTTGAATCTTCTAGCAAGAGTTGGAGATTTAATTCAGCATCAGGTGATTAGGGGCAATTTAGAGCCCCCAAGTTTGTGTATCTGTGAGTGAATGAGTGTGTGTTTGTGAGATTGTGATGGACTGGTGTCTTGTCCAAGGTGTACCATGCCTTGTGCTTCCAGGACAGGCTCTGGATCACTACAACCCTGAATTGGGGCTCCCATTATTGTTGATCAATGAGTGAAACACAGGGTGCATTAAGGTAGAAAGGAAAACCTTTAGTATTCAGTCTCCCACACATATAGCTGATATCACACAATGGGTACATTAGCTTTTTGTCCAACAATTGGGGCAGCCCCCCACAGTCAGAGTGGTATTTATTTCTTTCTTTATTTATTTATTTATTTAAAATTTCCTTGGGTCTCTTCCTGTTGCTTCTTGTTTTCCAGTTTTTATATATTCCACCTCCTCCGTCAGCTCTGCGCTAGAGTCTGGTGGGCTCATTTAAACAATGAAAGGGAGGTCCCTTGTGCTGAAGCTCTTGAGATCCCTGAACTCTCTCAAGATTCCATACACACAAATCCTTTGTATTCGTAGCATCGCCTAATAGAGAGCGGGAAGGGAGCCAGAAGGGGCTGTAATTGGGAAAGGGAGAAGTTGCTCGCCCCGTTTGATCGTGGTTGTCTGCACACTAATTAAGCATAACAGTACATCAGAACATGATTTTCACATCTAATATAAAAGAAAGTTTTGTGCAGTTCTTCCTTAAACTGCTTTTTGAACTGCTAAATTGGCCTGAAAGTTTATAGGACTCTGGAGGAAATGTTTATGTATATAAAAAGTCAAAAGTTGAACATGTTGGAAGATGGCACTTTATTCCACGTTTCATTTGTCCTTTGCATGGTCACTGCATTCCAGAGCCTGTCCTGGAAATGTGGGATGTGAGACAGGGGACACCATGGACCGGGTGCTTGTGTGTTGCACGATGTTTATTCTCCTCTATTTACTTGAAACAACTTACTTTAAAAGTCTGAAATAAAAAAAATATGTCCACGGCTAGCTGGTTCATTACACAAGTGCAAGTAGCTTTCATCAGGCATGTTTTCACTTGCTTTCATCATTTAACAAGTGGCACTACACCTTTCAAATATGCACTGCAGCATTTGTTCTCCTACCCCCTAACATCTACATATGACCTTTGGGTCCAAAGACAGTAGCTCTAACCACTACGCTACCAGCTGTCCCATATAAATCATGAATCCAATTCACATGTTTGGTCAGTTAATTTGTAATAGTAGGTACTTTTATTTTGATCTGCATTTGCTTGGATGTGAAACTGCAAGTGTTAAAGAGGATGGAAGCTGGTCAGGTTGATGTGTTGAGCTTAAACTTGGCAACATCCACTAAAAGGACAGTTATAAGAAATGTAGACAACAGCTTCTGTAACTCCAACCTATACTGTCAGCCAATTGAAGTTCCTTATTCTTGTGCAGTATTTGTACTTAGACCCATCTAATAAAATATGTTACAAAGACCTTTAGGCTGGTTTCAGGTAGTGCTCAGGATAGGGTATTAGCATGAACTGAAAAATTTGAAAATTCTTAACCCTGTAACATGAGAACCCAGTGTACTAAAGTAATATGAGAAATTTAACTGAATGGTTACTGAGACATAGTTTCTGTTTTTATGCGGATTAAGCTGAAGAAGAATGTGTTTCTATGCATGTGTGTGTTTACAGGGAATTGCGCCTCCTTCAGCCTTCCCAGGTGTGTGACATCTTGAAGGGCTTCATTGCGGTCCTGTGCTGCTTCTTGATGCGTTACGTGGACTATGCCATGATGTACCACCTGATCCGCGGCCAGTCGGTCATCAAACTCTATGTCATTTACAACATGCTCGAGGTGAAGGACTGCTGTCATGAAATGCCATGAAGTTATATTTTGTTCAGTTACAGTATATTTTGTTCCTTACGACTTTTTTTGGTTGTTTGAAAGGATGCGGATTTTCTAACGAGCTGCAATGCATCAACAATACCGTTCCTGTGGAGCTGGATGCATTTTAAGGATTGCTATCTAAAATTGGGTTAAAAGTACTGTAAATTAAGAAATCCTTATTGGAGTGGAAAGTACTTGTGAGAGTTCCACCCTCCTATCATCATGAAGCACAGGGCATGCTGGATTTCACTCAATCACAGCTCTTGTTTAGCACTTGGGGTAGCAGTTTCCTAGTTTTGAGATCATCACACTTTGAGATGTCAGTGCAGCATCACATAAATGAATTTTACGCCCCCACTGTGAATAACAAGGTACGTGCAATTCCTTTCAGGTGGCCGATAGGCTTTTTTCCTCTGTTGGCCAAGACATCCTGGATGCCTTATATTGGACAGCTACAGAGCCGAAGGAGCGGAAGAGGGCTCACATCGGAGTCATTCCCCACTTCCTCATCGCGGTGCTCTATGTGTGCATCCTTTAATAACTGCACTTCATGAATATGGTTCTTACATTTTCCTTAGTATGCTGGCTCCTTACAGTATGTTAATGTTTGTTAAATATTTGAAAATGCACACATTTTCAACGTTATTGTTAATATTCACTTGTTTTCTAAAAATGATATGCTGCAAAGCAAAAGCAGCCCTTTTTTAATTACAGTTTTATGTAAGATTTTTTACAGAACTTGGCCAATAAATTGCAGTATACCTGTGTTAAGGTTTTTTAAAAGTAACTTTGGATTTGCAAAAAGATTTGTGATACACTGGCTCCCCAACTTGTGACTTGGTATTTTTTGTTCCCCCCCTTTTTTTGTAGTCACCCAAATTTTGAATTTTTTTCCTCATTGTATCTAACTGGTTGCCAGTTCTTTTTTTTTTCCTTAGCATGTGGTTTATAGTCCTTCACACCATTCTCATCATGGTCCAGGCAACAACCCTCAACGTGGCCTTCAACTCTCAAAACAAGTCGCTACTCACAATCATGATGTCCAGTAATGTGCGTATGACTTTGCATCAACTGGGGGGGAATTTTTTTTTTTTATATATAATTACAACTCATCTGTAAATACCTGAACATGCTGTGTGTGTAGCTTCCTTAGCGTGGCAGGTATTCCATTCATTCATTCATTCAGGGTCTGATTGACTCGGCTCATATTCCACTTCCAAGGTACATTGCGCTGAGGTCATTCCATATTCACCCTTTATCGTCTCGAGAAAAGCTTCACGCTTGGATCTCTAACACCGTATTAACAAAATGCTTTGTTTTCAGATCTTGTAAGAATAATGTATTGAATGTTTATCATTTCAGTTTGTTGAAATTAAAGGATGTGTTTTCAAGAAGTTTGAGAAAAATAATCTTTTTCACATGTCGAATAGTGGTAAGTTAATCTTTTTGAACTTCGTATGTGATCCCGAGAATGTCTACGTATATAAAAATTAATAAATGTGTTTTAACTTTTTATATTTTAAGACATGGATTAAAAGCTATATATGTGTATAGCTATATCAGAAATACTGTATTTCTGGAATGGTGCTGTCGCTTTTTTTAAATAATTGCAGCAGTTTTAACATCCTGTCATTCTTTACTCAATAACCATGTATGAAAACAAATGGAATGCATAGCTTATAGCATGAAACTTGCAAAAGCTACAAGCAGTTAATTTTTTTTCAAATGTTGTGTTAGTGTATATGTTTTATGTTCTATTTTTGTATCGTTACTGAATCATTGTCATATTTTAATGGCAGATATCAAGGAAAGATTTACAAACTTCATACTGATATTTATAGTATGTCTCAGGAACATGGAGCAGTTCTCGTGGAACCCAGGTAACCATTGTTGACTAGCCTGACCTTTTTTGGAGAACATTTTCTGTCCAAATGTTCCAGAATGTTCTGTTAAGTTAACAGCCCATTTAATGCATTACTGTTCAGCCCTAAAGCTGTCTGTCTTGCTTTCATCCAAAGAGCCTTGCTGGATATTTGACCTTTTATCTCCTTATACATTTTCCTCAGTTTGAAACCTTCCACTAAGTGGAAAAAGTTGATTCAGGAGGAGCACTGAACATAAATTCGGTCATTTCTCTGTAGCTCTTTTTATTCTTATGGGCCTGTTGAAAATGATCACAACACCCAGTCCTTGTTTTGAACACACTGTCACAGAATTTAAAAACATGGCCTTTTAATGCACTTCTGCTCTGTATAATACCCTACTGTGCAAATGGTAAGTGTAAAGTTGCTTATCTAACATTGAATGTAAATTTGATTAATTTCAAATGCTTTCAGAGACATATGTTTGTGAACTGGGAAGCAGGATCTGAGGATTACACACTGATCAGTAATTTTACCATAGTATTCTCTTGAGATGAGTGTGCTGTTTATGGTTTTATCCAGATCACCTCTGGGTCTTGTTGCCTGATGTCTCCATGGCGGTGGCCTCTGAGATAGCAGTGGATATTGTGAAGCATGCTTTTGTTACAAAGTTTAATGACATCACTGCTGATGTAAGTACAACTGCTCCATTTACTGTAATGTGGCTTCCAAGGGAACCATTGAAGACCTACTAATCTGTAGCCGGTAAACAAGAAAACTTGATGTGAGTTGTTTTTAACCATGAACCTTGCCCCAGAAAGTCTTACATACCATGCACTGTCCAAGGTGGTTGGTAGGATTTGGTAGATGGGGTTTTTTTTTTTTTTAAATAAATAATCCAAGTTAGGTATACTTTGTTAGATGTTCATGTCAGACTTGTCCCCGTTTTATCATCCCTGAATTATGGTGATTATCATGACATTCCTCTTGGCTGCAATAATTAAAGATCAGAAGATGGTGTATTTGGATCACTGACAAGGCAAAGCATTATGGGTAGAGTCTCCTCATGACTGTTTCTGAGCCAGTCACATATTAGTGTGTGTGATCCAGTCTATGTTCAAGCTGAGTGTACATCCTCGATAAGTTTGCTTTACCCCCGAAGCACAGCGCATTCCCCTGGGCTCAAAGAGCTCCACTGATTCACACAGCACTGTCTGCCCCGAGGGCTTTGCTTGACATGAAAATTCAAAGTTTGTCTCTCAGCTCCTGTGGTTAGCGTGGGGTTTGTTGCAGGACAGCTTTTGAATCCTTATTCACGCCAGCTGTGTTCCAGGCTGGGGACCCATCTGCTTAAAATTGACCTTTTCTGCATATACTTTGTCGTACTTTTAGTTTTTCCCTATAAATTGCTATTTCTACTCCTCTTCATCTGTATATTGCTCAAGGTTTTCATGGCACTCTAAGGGAATAAAAGTTAACACGCGAACTCAAGATAGAGTATGTTCTTTTTGCACATCGTGATTTTGAGAGAGAGATCACAACAAGATACTTAATGTAATGCTTGTAGGGCACAGGATGTCTTTAAAAGAGCACCTCTATGAATTAATGAGTGCCCCACTTACAGAGTGATGTTGAAAGGCCTCCCTACTGATTCCCCAAATGAGACAGGCTGCTTGTCTCATTATTTAGTTTATGGAGTCTCATTGCCTGGTGTCTGTACTGAAGTGTTCTGCACCCTGTAAATGAAGCCTTTTCCGTTCATCAGTCTATCTATGGTACATATGGTTCATAGTGGAGGTTTTTAAAACTCAACCATCTCTACATGTCCTTTGTTCCATGTTAGTGTTTGCATGTTCTCCCCGTGTCTGCATGGCTTTCCTCCGGGTGCTCCCGTTTCCTCCCACAGTCCAAAGACATGCTGTTGAGGTTCACCCGTAGTGTGTGAGTGACAGACAAAGTGTGTGTGTTCCACTGATGTATGGAAGAGTGACCCATTGTAAGTAGTCTATCTAGCAGTGTAAGTCACCAAGGTGAATAAGGTGTGTGGGCTGATAACACTGCATAGAGTTCATTGGAAGTTGCTTTGGAGAAAAGTATCTGATAATAAATGTAAAGTATTTCAGCTCTGTTCTTTTCGTTCTTCATAGCGTCCTGCCCGTCATGTTTGCCATGGAACACTTAAGATGCCCAAAAGTAGAGCCCTGCATTACTCAAGACATCAACTAGAATCATTAACAAATGATACAAGGGCAGTTAACAAAATGAAGTTATAAACAAGTACATGGCAGGTACAGAAATGTTTGACAGTACTGACAGGAAGTGTCATCCAAAAGTCTTGAGGCATCCGTGTTCTGTGTGGCTTGACGTTTTAAAGTACTGCTTCTTTCTGAGCGTTGCCCTTGTGCAGCTGTCTCTCCACAGCTCTGCGAAGTTAATTCCCTCAGCCGCCTGCTAAGCTGCAGTTGTGTGGAGAGAAGCTGCCACAACTGATGAATCGTACTGAACGAAGATCTAAGAAGCATCCCTTTATTCGAGTACAGATTGTTGAGCAGATAGACATGATTGCAGGAGGAATAGCAGTAAAATAAAAGGTTTTTTCCCCCTCCCATTCAGCACAAGTGTCAACATTTCACAAAAACAGCCGGTGATCTGTCAGTAAAGCTGTTCTTGCCAACCAAGATCTTACCAACATAACAAGAAAATGGCTGCCCCTTCATATTTCTCTTGTTTCAGGGTTTGGTGTATATATAGCTGTAATATGAAACAACATTGTAGAGGCCTCTTTTTGCATCACAGATGAGTGGAGACATCCAAAGATCGTTATTCTTGAACATCTTTGCCTTTCTTTCGGAAACGCAGCCTACTGGTGTCATGTTACTTTCTCATCAGGTGTACAGTGAATACAGAGCAAGGCTTGCATTTGACCTTGTCAGCAGTCGGAAAAAAAACGTAAGTCGTTCATTCCATTAACACAGATGAACATTTTGGAGTCTGTTCCATGAGTGTATATTTGTGATAGGCTAGTAATCATGTCTCATTACCAGGCGTACACTGATTACAGTGATTCAGTGGCCAGAAGGATGGGCTTCATTCCTCTCCCTCTTGCTGTACTGGTAAGTCCACTTTTCTGCATATGTGTGTTTTCTGAAGGTCACCGTTAACTACAAATTATTGCACTGTGAAAATGTGAGACAAATTTAATTATAAACTTGAAGGAAAGCTAGGGAAGATGAGATGGTGGAAATCGGGTGGTGATTGCATGGCTTAAGAGCTGGCTAAGGATCCATTTACTGTAGTTTTAAGGACCCTCTTACATAACCAAAGCTTTTCTGAATGGTGTGTGTGTCCGTGTAGCTTTGTTAATTAGCATATGACACTGTAGTAGACTTGGGCAGTATGAAAAAGGCTTCATCTACATTCTTTGTCCAAAAGGTCTTTTTCAAAATGAGGGACAAACGTGACAGTGTAGGTGAGGTCGTACAGTTCCAGAATGCAACTGAGATGATGGGTGTGCAGCTCCCACATTGTGATGCATCTCAGCCTCTGTTACACAGCCACTTGGTGCTCTTTTTGAATGTGTTCGATGTATTAGGCCGAGACTCAATGTGGCCACTGGATAAATGAAAATCTAGACCAATTAATAAAAGGTATCAGTAGTTGTAGACTGGATTTGTGAAAAATTTTATGTTCAAATAGTGTTCAGTCATTATCTGGAACTTTTCTTTTCTCCCCCTAAACTTTTGCAGCTAATTTGTGTGATGACAAGTTCTTTGAAGATCCAGGGGCCATTGTCTTATATGTGTGTGATGCTCTTTTACCTTGGGTAAGACCAAAATCTAGGGAGTTAAATTATGTATTCCACATTAGAAATATCATTGTTGTTTTACATTATTATTATTATAATACATGTATAATGGTCTGAATTTGAGAACGAAAACGGTGTCAAAGCAAACAGGGCCTTTTCTCAGTTCTCAATAAACATTGTAACAGTTCAATCTTTCCTCTCCGTTGGCAGAATGATCACTCTCAAGGTGCTTAACAGCATAATCCTTCTAGGCAAGTCCTGCTTATACGTGAAGAAGGCCAACATGGAGGAAAAGCTGGTCAGAAACCACCAAATTCCAGCTCTAAACCCCAGTCACCAGGCATCGAAGTCTCAAAGTAAAGCCCTTCGATCAACAGGTAGGTCTCTGTCGGGAAGGGATCAAAGCTCTGCCAGGTGCATAATTTGACAATGAAAGGTCTTAGTTGGCAGCACAGCAGAGAGCACTGGTGCCTCACAGCTAATAGGCTGTGTTTCAGCGTAGGTTCGAACATGGCTCAGTCTCTCGGAAGCAAATTATCCGTGTTCTCATGGGTGTGTTCCGAGTGCTCCAGTTCCCTCCCACAGTCCAAAGACTTGGGTCAAGTGAATAGGTGACTCTAAATTACCCATAGTATGAGTAAGTATTTGTGTATTTGCCCCGCGAGGGACTGGCATGTCATCAAGGGCGTACCCGGCCTCATACCCTCTGCTTCCACAGCTGGCTGTGGAGAACCACAACCCTGCACTGGACAAGCAGTTATAGTTAATAGGTGGACGGGTAGTGGTCTTAGTAAGGAGACAGTGTTGGCAAATCTATGTTCTGTGTGAATTTTGCAAACTTTATAAGCTCTGAAATCTCCCTGCGAACCTTGGTCTGTAACTGTTTCCCAAAGCATGCCGGTAGCTTAGCAAGAACATTTAAACCGTGGCTCTTCACCTGTAGTTCTTGAAGGCCACATGGTGTGATTTTCATTCCTTCTGAACTCCTGAAGGCCTTCATAGACTTAATGGGGTTAATTCTTACAGTAGCAACACACACACACACACACACACACACACACACACACACACACATATTTTCGGAACCGCTTGTCCCATACGGGGTTGTGGGGAACCGGAGCCTACCCGGCAACACAGGGCGTAAGGCCGGAGGGGGAGGGGACACACCCAGGACGGGACGCCAGTCCGTCGCAAGGCACCCCAAGTGGGACTCGAACCCCAGACCCACCGGAGAGCAGGACCGGGGTCCAACCCACTGCGCCACCGCACCCCCTCACAGTAGCAACACTTGCTAGTTTATTAGAGGGCTGTTAAAACTGGCACATGTCCTGCAGCTCTCCAGGAATACATGAGGACGCATTCACAACTAATAATATGATGCCTCATGAATGGCTTTTCTTCCTTGCTCTTTTTCTTCCTGGCTCTGCTCTGTTTGGGTATTTTGATGTCCCGCTGTTCCCGCAGCCTGGCCCTGTTGTACCCATCATACCTTTCCCTTTATAGATATACATTTATAGGCATAGTTAAGTGGGTAATGTTAGCAGTGTCTAAAAAGAGTTTCTCGGAATAGTTATATTTCGGTAAAGTATGATTATGCCTTGAGGTAAGGCACATGCTCAGTGGAGGATTTCGAGTAATGTGCACATGGCTGCTTAAGGCATCTATTCGTTTATTCTGTTTCTGGGATTCTCACCACACAACATTGCTGGAGTCCCTCTGAGTAAACAGCCTGTGTGTCTTAGCCAAGAGGGGAATGTTTAAAATGCACTTACTCTGAACACCAGTTTATTTGATTATTGTACAGGGTATAAGCTTGCAGTGCATCATGTTCAACATAACTGTGTTTACAGCACTGGAGTCAAAATGTTCCATAACGTTACTTGATGTTGAGGTTGTGTAACCACATTGTTTGTGTTAAATACAAAGGGTTAGCATGTGTTTCCAGATTTTGAGTTCTTATCCTCTTTGTAACACAAGTTGGTGTCGTCATACTGGCACCAAGTTTCGCTGCAGACTGGATGGTGTTTACCACTTAAAATGTATCATGTTTGTCTGTTGCAGTGTGAGGTACAGGCTTTCTAACTCCTGCCTTTCCAACAGATCCCATTCAAATAAGTGCCGTCGCCACCATTGTTACACAGCCAAGTGGTCTAAGAAGTTCGGTGCAAGAGCTTTCGAGCCCCGTGGGTGGTTTCCAGGCTTCGGACACAGCAGAAGGGAAAGCCGCAGTATCCAAAGGGTCGGAAGTCAAACACGGGTCCAGGAAGGAAAACCTACTGGACGTTGACCACTTTGCAATATGTGGGAATAGAATTGACTGAAATTCACGACTCTACAGGGGCACAAACTGCTGAATAGCTGTTTTGTTTTATTTTTTTTTCTTCTTCTTCTTTTTTCCCCTCCCATTGTGCCTCACCAACAAGTGTCTCTGGACTCCTTCTGAAATGCGCTTAATTTACTGTTGACTGAAGGAATGATTTCGTACTCCTCATAGAGGCTGTCTGAGAACTCATGCAGTGATGAGCACAATAGTGGTACAACCCAGCCCTGCAGAAAGGTGGCTTGCTTAAGCAGGAAGACTGAGCTGCGTCGACATCAGACAGCTTACTGGCAAAAGCCAAGATTTTCTCAGATTTTTTTTCATTGGGAGGACCTTTTAATTTTAAATGATCCATTTTAAGGACTCACTGCTTTTCATGCTATGAATGCTTAGGAGCAAAAGTGCTTAGTCCCTGACCTATACCCAGAGCAGGTATTATAAAGAGTATTGGCACAAGGCAAATTTAATCTTAAATTCCAGTTTTACAACTATATTATTGGCAGGTACATTGTACTAAGTATCTCTTTATTCTTGAAACCCCTTTTTTTTTTTTTTTTTTTTTTTTTTTTCCCCCCTCCCTTCTGTTGCAGGGTTATGTATGCAAAACAAAATATATGGGCCTCGCTAATTTCCACTTGAATTCAGCCAAACTCACTATTTTGGAATGTATGTGAGTGTTTTTGTACTACTGTATGACAAAGTAATTTCAGTTTTCTAAATAAGTTTACAACATAACATTGTACATTTTTTTTTCCCCTTACCAATGTATTTTCCAATTCCATTAAATGCATCATGATTAGAAATATTGTGTATTTCACACCAAATGTATTTCAGTTTCTGTAAGGCATTTGCCTTTTGATATTTTGCACTTGTTTATGCAGCTGTTTTCATGTTTGCTAGAATTTAATGTACATACAGCCCCAATTCCCAAAAAAAAAAAAAAAAAAGGCTGGGGCAGTATGGAAAATGGTGATAAAACCAAAATGGAGTGATTTGTACATTTAATTTGACTTGTATTCAAGCAAAAACAGTATAAAGACAAGGTATTTCATATTTTACCTAATCAACTGCATTTTTTTTTTTTTTTTGAAGATTTGTAAATTTCTGAATGAACATATCGCTGTTCTGGAAACTGCATTGGTTTTCTTGCCAGTACCAATGTGTTCTTGACCATTCAGTAGAAAGACATTAAACCTCGTCCCTCTTTTTTGTCTAGGAAGTATTTGAAAATGTTTCCGAAAACATTCGTCCATGATCTGAAAGCATTGTGGGGCCACTCTGGAAAGATCAGACTATACGAAGTTATCTCCAATGAAGATTTAGACTGGCTCCTTATTCACAACTCCTGTTGCTTTTAGCCACATTGCAATCAATAAAAGCTGTATATGATATTCACCCAACCACTTTTTAAAAGGCTATGTTTTTTTAAAAAAGAAAAAACTTGGTGTGACAGAGGAGGCAGGAAAATGGTGAGGTGCTTGCCTCGCGGCAACTATATTTAGCTCCGTGCAGGGGAAGATAACAGTGGGGGGAACCGCGAACTGGTAGACAGAGACGGTGCTTCGTGGTTGCAATCGGGGTCAGGGTCTCCCTCTCTCTCTCCTCCGTCTCTCTTGTCTAGCTACTGGCGGGTCCGGGGTGGGAGAAATAGAGGTTGCAATTAGCCCCAGCTCCGGCTGGCTTATCGCAGACTCCGCCCGCCTCCGCGTGTTGCACTTGGTTTCATCTACGCATTATTAAAAAGTGCTTGTCTAGTCCAGAGTCATGTGATCTTGAGATGCACAGATTACTTCACTTTGAAATAATTTACATTAATTTCTTAATGTGTGTTTTGAATACGTTCTGTTGTAGCTACACGCTAAGTAACATGTGCTGGTTTAGGCTAAATGGGAGTAAGCCAAGTTAAGTAGTCTTCCCCTACCAGAGTAAAGCAGACAGCTGCTGCCAGAACGCAGTAAGGGTCTCAAGCTCTTACCAGGAGGGCGATGCAAGACAATGCAGAGAGACAAGGATGACAGTTGTCCTATAAATTTCTGTTTTTAAGTGCTTATTTACAATAATTCAGTAACCCGCTGGTGGAATGAAGTCTGGTATTATCAAGTAAGATTGTGCAAGTAAATTTACATTATGTGTCTAGGCATTCAGTATTATTCTTGCATTTTTATGCTTTTTAATAAGCTTTTAACTGAGTTGCTTAGTGTGCTGGGCTTTACATTGTTTATAAAAGTGCTTTTATAGAAACAGCCTTTGGCATCAGGCTGATTTCTTTGAACTATAAAAATTTTTGACAACTTGTATTTCTCAGTGTTTGCGTAGTGTAGCTCGCTACAGTTTTACGCTATAACTTTATGCAAACTTGAGGAATGTCATGTCTTAACTTTTTTTTCTTTAAATTAAAAATCTCAGTCTAGTGAAGGCATATATCCACACTTCTTAAACTCTTGGGACTGTCTAATCCTGCCTAGTTTATTTCAGCTTGCTGCCAAATAGCGTGGAACTGTTAAGACCTGCGTTTTTGTGATTCTCTAATATTGTGTTGCTACAAATAGAGAAGCTGTATTAAATAGGGTGTGCTGGTTTGTTACACAAACTTTTACACAAAGGGTTTTACTCCAGGTAGAGTTCATTGGATAACTTAATTGGTGAGCACCTCCTGCAGTTCATTTTCTTAAATGTGTACGAATGAGAAATGTGTTGTCTGTTTTTCACTTTGTCCCGCGTCAGCTCTCAGTTGTGGTTAAGGAAACTGAAGAATGGCCCACCACCGGTGAAGGACCCAACTCCTGCATACATGTTCCATGTGACATCGGGGACTTTTCGTGCAGGCAGCTGGGAGAGTATTGCACATCTTTCTTCGGCCTCTCGGCAGCACTATCGCTTTGGGAAGTTGAAAGTGTGATGATTAGAGCTGCTGCCTTTAGGCCCCCATGGTTGCAGGTTTGAAATCCACGTCCTTGAGTAAGCTGCTTACCCTAAATTTCTGCAGTAAATTTCCCAGCTGTATGAACAGGTAAATAACCAAGCACCTTAACGTTGTCAGTCGTTTCGGAGAAAAGCATCAGCTGAATGAATAAATGTAAATCTGAGCAGAACTTCTTGAAAAGCACTAGGATATTCATTAGTAGTGCATAAATGTGTGCTGTATTTTATATACACACACGCATACATACATTTATTCATTTAGCTGATGCTTTTCTCCAAAGTGACTTACAATGTTTATCTACCTACAGCTGTTCTTTGCTCAAGGGTACTACAGCCAGAGGTAAGATTCAAACTTGTGACCTATAGGTCCAAAGTCACAGCTATAACTAGTATGGTATCAGCTGTCTGTGTGTATGTACATGTGTATATCTACATATATAAATGAAAGATAATATATGATAGACGATAATAAGAATAAAATTAAAAAACAATCTTTTGTGTAGAAAAATTAAAAGGTTAGCCCTACACAAAATACAAGAAGAAAGTGGAAAAAACATTTTGTTTGAGTTTTGCGGGGATCTGGGGGTACAAATCCTTTATTGCCTAAAAACGAAAGAGGGTGACAGTAGAGAAATGTATGTGTGCATAAGTCCATTTGTGCCTCTTATGTACCATCTCTAATGGCGATGGGGGCTGCTAGCGTACACCGTGAGACTGAGCTAGTGTGTGAGCCCTCCTCCGAGGAGCCCGGTGCTATGCGTTCATTGATGCTGTGAGAGGTGCTCTTCCCAGCTCCTTACTCACAGGCCTGCTGCCCCTCATGTGGAGTCTCTCCAGCAGGAGGAGGCCTTCCCTCTGGTGCAGCTCTGTTTCCCGTTGCCGTGTAACCCCCCCCCCCCCCGGCCGAGCCCGCTGCCCCAGCAACTGTCACGGTAAGCCAGAGGGCTGCGCACATACGCTGACTCAAAGAACTGCTCCGCCTCCCCCTCTCTCTCTCTCTTTCTCACTCGCACACACGCATACACATGCACGCTCAAAGGCTAGCGCTCACTCTCATGCTCCCGGAGACCGCGCTCGGGTGGGGAAGAGCAGCGGAGCAGAGGACCGCAGAGCAGACTGTTGCCGAGGAGCCGCCGACCTGGGAGAGATGTTCACCAGGAGTGGAGCCCTGAGGAACACAGCTTGAAAGTTGTCAGCCTTCTTTCCATACACCTTGCGCTGTTTTGTTTTTTTTTTTTTTTTTGTTTTTTTTGAACCCCCCCCCTTTCCACTTTTTTTTTGTTTTTCATCTCAAATCCATAAGAGAGACACGCCGAAACAAAGCTTTTTTTTTTTTTTTCCCCCTCCCCTTTTTTTAAATCCCATTTTCTGCCTAAAATCTCCGACTGCTGGTTGCTATGATGCTGAAAGTGGGGCTGGTGCTCCTGCTTTGCTGGAGCTTCACCTGCAGTGAGCCCCAGGCCATCAAGCAGCGCTCGGCGTCGGAAACTTTGGATTTAGGGTACGTTCCCTCTGGAGTATATGAAACTGTGGCCTATTACGAGCCCGGAGCCATAGGGATCCTCTTTCACATGGTCCACGGCTTCCTGCATGTGGTGCAGCCCAATCCCTTCCCCAGAGGTAAGCTCCCCCCATCACTCCCTTTTAAATGTGTGTCTTCCGGTTGCTTTCGGGTTGCAGGGGCTCAGTAACGGGAGCCAACTGGCTGCCAAGCAGAAAGAGCGCGGCGGAGGTGTACGCAGCCACCTGGCTGCACACCTGCCCGAGGGTCACGACTCTTTCATTAACTGATACCAAACTGTGACCAATGCAAATGTGTTGTGGGGAAATGCGCTCTCGTCACCAGTGGCGAAATACACACACACACACACATTTTCGGAACCGCTTGTCCCATGCGGGGTCGCGGGGGGCCGGAGCCTACCCGGTAACACAGGGCGTAAGGCCGGAGGGGGAGGGGACACACCCAGGACGGGACGCCAGTCCGTCGCAAGGCACCCCAAGCGGGACTCGAACCCCAGACCCACCGGAGAGCAGGACCAGGTCCAACCCACTGCGCCACCGGGCGAAATATCAACAAATAATAAAAGCTGAGGACACAAATCACTCCTGACAAATGATTTTGGAACGATCAAATGATACATATTCATAGCCAGAACCACACAGTGGTCCAGCGGTTAACAGCTGGTAAGGCAGTACATTGGAAGAAGGTTCGATAAAGCACAGCGGTTGTTGTGCTCACTCAGAACTGCTGAATCTCTGTCCACATTTAAAAAGGGTCTTAAAACTCACCTCTTCCAGACTCACTTTGCCCATCATCTCTTCAGTTCATGTAAAGTGTAAATGTTCATGCACTAAAACCATGAGATGATGCCAGATAAACCTTTACACAGCTACTCCTGTAATGTAATGTAAATTTTTATATGTATCTCAAAAAAAATAATTGTTAGGTAGGTGACCAGGAATAGTGGATATTCTGAATTTTATGCGGCTACTCGTGTGATGAAGATTGGTTCATATGATGGAAAGAAACAAACTGCACTTTAGAATCGCACATCTGCATCTAAGTGTCCGTTCCTGTTAATGTAATGAACACACTGCATTTTCTATGTGATGTAGGTCGCTTTGGAGAAAAGTGTCTGATAAATGAAAACGTAACTGTAATGTAATCTTAAGGAGATACTCTATGAGCTGTAATAAGCTTTTTGTCCGGGCCGTTATACTTTGTGTCCCAGTGAGGTGTCGCTTTTCATGAAGGAGGAGAGAAACAGCGAGAGACACGTTGAGAAGGGAGAGGCGCAATGGGATCGGTCTTAAGCGCGTGCCGTTTTAGTGGTCGTAATCAATTAGACAATCCAGCGATTAGATCTGCCTCCCTCACTCACCAGCCTCTCTGGGTAATCCTCTTGAAGGCCATATGCTGCCACCGTTTCATTTCCCCGCTTAGCCAAAGACACACAAGCAAATTATTTTCACATTATTAACATAATGTGAATGTACTGTATCCAGCAGTGTAAGTCACCACGGTGAATAAGGTGTGTGGCTGATAACACTACATAGAGTTCGTTGAAAGTTGCTTTGGAGAAAAGCATCTGCTAAATATGTAAATGTAGATGTAGTGCTGGAACATTTTCTCTGCGGTGGACTGCTTGGCCAGGTGCCCTCTTCTTCCAGGATAGGCTTCAGACCCCTGAGACCCTCACTTACAGATAGTGTATGATTGAAACATTTTCATATTTTTGGTTAGTCAAGAAATGTTTTTTTCTTTTTTTTTTTTTTTTTTTTTTAAAAAAAAAAGTGATTTAGGTTGAAGTGCAGTAGTAATTATTATCTTACTGGGGCCAGCTTGTGGTGTAGTGGTTAGAGCTGTTGCCATTGCACCCAAAAGTTATATGTTTGAATCTAACCTCTAGCTGTAGTTTCTTTGAGCAAGGTACTTACCCTAAATTTCTCCAGTAAAACATACATTCACTAGGGGCAATTTAGAGTCACCAGTTCACCTAAAACACATAGACTGTGGGAAGAAATGAGAGCACCTGGAGAAAACCCATGAAAACATGCAAACTCCACACAGACTTTGCTAGAATCGAGCCCAGAAGCTATGAGGTACTGATGTGAAGGAGATATTAGTCATACTAAAAACATGTGGCTGGTTAAAGGAGGTTACAGCACAATTTCCATTCCTGTTTCTTTGCTCACCCCAAATAAACAGGTGCAGGTTTGTTCACATGGTATCACAGCACATTGCAGTAGTGCCTCGGTATTCTAGCTTTGGACCTCAGTTCGGATCTGGGTTCAGATCTGGCTCGGTATCCACGAACTTTGTTCTCACTGTGAGCGTGCGAGTTTCTCCCACAGTCCAGTTCATCGGTGTTTCAGCTAAACTGGAGACTCCGATCCCATTCAATTCACTTTAATTTCATAAAGCGCTTTTCTCGCACAGCGACTCAAAACTCTATTAAAAAAAAAAAAGGCATTAGAAAGATACTTGGCTATATACAGACATGCATCTCTTAACGATGGAGATACGGTCTGAGAAATGCATTGTTAGGTCATTTCGTCATTGTGCAAACATCATAGTGTTTTTATACAAACCTAGACGGTATAGCCTCGATCAGTGAGTATACTTATACACACCTAGATGGTATAGCCTTGATCATAGAGTGTACTTCAACAGACAGAGGCCAGCTCAGGTGAGTGCTCATGCTCATTTTTATTCACTCGGGTGCAAGGACAGAGGGAATGGGGGCACCGGGAACAGGTATTCGGGGGCAGGACTTCGGGAACGGCAGTGTCGTCGTGGGGCTCGGGAACGAAGGTGCAGGCGTCTGCAGGGTTTGCAAATGGGGCTTGGGCGTGCGTCTGCTGTGTGCTTTCTCCTCGTCTCTTGTCTCGCTCTCTCCTCACTGGGAGCCCAGGGGGAAGAAACACACACACACACACACACACACACACACACTTTCTGAACCACTTGTCCCATACGGGGTCGCGGGGAACCGGAGCCTAACACAGGGCATAAGGCCGGAGGGGGAGGGGAGACGCCAGTCCGTCGCAAGGCACCCCAAGCAGTACTCAAACCCCAGACCCACTGGAGAGCAGGACCCGGTCCAACCCACTGCGCCACCGCACCCCCGGGGAAGAAGCAGAGGCGGCAATTACTCAGCTGTGGGCAGCTGCCCTTGGGCTCTGCCCCTTCTCGTCGCCTCGGCGTGCTACATGTACTTATACACACCTAGATGGTATAGCCTCGATCATAGAGTGTACTTATACAAACCTACATGGTATAGCCTTGATGCAGTCAAGAAACACAGTAAACACAGGGTTTATGACGCTGCTGCTGGCGTAACACAACATACTGTTGTACTGTAAACTTTTTATAAGTAGAAAGAGTACACTGTAAAATAACAATACAAAGTACAGTATAGTAAATACATAAACCAATGACATAGGTGTTTATTATCATTAAGTATTATGTGTTGTGTATGTATAAACATACTGCAGCGCCAAGGCGTTGGCGCATGTGCATTGCGCTTGTGTGTGCTGAGTGTGTAGAAACAAAGTTGACGCGCGCTGTTCCACTGAACCTCGTGCGGACCCGGTTGCTTCACGGATTGCGAACATAACTGGCAACGAGGATGGGATGCTTACAGTAGGACGGGACCCTGAATGCGGAGGTAGTCCAACTGCGTCAACAGAGTTCTGACGAGCCACGTCTGGACAATAAAAGCACCCGCGCACTGATGGCGGTCCGGCGAAGAATGTCAAGATGGTGGGTTTTATCGGACAGATCGAGGCTTATAACAAGAATGCTTCGTGGGACGATTATTGTGACACGTTTGAACAATTTTGTATGGAGAACACATCCGTACAAAAATGAAGCCAGCTCCATTAACCATTGCAGAACGCTTTAGATTCTACGCAGCAACTCGGGAACCACAGGAGGAGGGGGGGTAGCAGAATTTGAAGCCAAGGTACGACGTCTGGCAGGAAAATGTGAGTTTAAAACTTTTCTAGATGAAGCGCAAAGAGACAGGTTCGTTTGTGGGCTCCGATCAGAAGCTATGCAAAGGAAGATACTAACTGAAAAGGAACTGACGTTAAAAAGGACTGTAGAGATTGCATTGGGAATGGAAGCGGCTCAAAAAAACGCCCAGGCTTTAGCACTGTCAAAGACTGCTGGTGCTAGCCACACACCAGGCACATCCAACACCGAAGCGCATCACATGGATCGTAGTAGACCCCCAAAACAGTTCAATAGGGGTAAATGGAAGTCGGACCGACCCAGGGTATGCCACCGTTGCGGAGGCTCAAATCGTGCTCCCCAAACCTGTTTCTATAGGGACAAGTCTTGTACCGCCTGCCAACAGAGAGGCCACGAGGCAAGCATGTGCCATGGGAAGAAACCCCAATCAGGCCAGAGGGGGCAAGTGCACGCCGTGCATAACTCAGATGACGGCAGTGCTAGTGATTTAGAGGACCGAGCACCGCAATCCATTCAAAAGCTAATGTGTAACTACACAGCAGTTGAGCCACTCATGCGTACGGTGAAGGTCGAGGACAAACTCTTGGAGATGGAGATCGACACTGCTTCGGGGGTGAGCGTCATAAACCAAGCCCAGTTTCATCAGATGTTTCCTGGGCTCCCCACCCCCAAGGCCAAGATGTCCTTGACAGTCTATTCTGGTGAAAAGTTGGAAGTGGTCCAGAAGGCTAAGGTGCAGGTTAAAGAACTCGGGAAGTTGTTTGCTCTAGACCTGTACATAGTTAAAGGGACTGGAAGGAAGGGAATGGTTATGTAAGATGGCAGACTGGGAAGCGGTCCAGAGACTTTTTGGCATTCATCCTGGAGTTGAACAGTCAGGAAGGAGCAACATCTTGGATCATGACGTACGGAGCAAGAGTCCATTGCGAGAGTTGGTACAGAAATACCCGATGGTCTTTGACAAGAGACTCGGACAATTAAAGGGCAATAAAGCAAAGCTGCAGTTAAAAGAAGGAGCAGTTCGGCAGCTTCATAAAGCTCGGCCGCTCGCCAGACGACCTATGGCAGAAGAAGCATTGTTGGAGCTCGAGACAGAAGGCGTAATTGAAAGTGTCCAGTCCTCCGAATGGGCTGCTCCTATTGTGATCCCTTTGAAACGAGATGGTAAGGTGAGAGTGTTTGGAGATTTTTCAGTGACAATTAACCTGGTGCTCCAGATGCCAGTATACCCGCTGCCGCGGATTGAAGAAATATTTGCGAAGCTTGCCAGGGGACAGCGTTCGCTACACTCCACCTGCCATCGGCCTACTTGCAGATGGAGGTGGAGGAAGAATTCAGGCACTTGTTAACCGTGAATACTCACCTGGGTCTGAAACGCTACAAGCATCTAGTTTTTGGGGTGGCCTCCGTCCCTGTGTTATGGCAACATGCCACGGACCAAATATTGCGAGACATTCCCCAAACACAGTGCTACCTTGACGATATAATCATCACAGGGCGAACTGAGGCCGAACATTGGACCAACCTGCATCTAGTAATGGCACGCTTACAGGAGTACGGACTAAGACCGAATGGGGATAAGTGTATTTTTGGAGCACCCAAGGTGAACTGTCTTGGAGACGTGATCGACGAAGAGGGGTTACATAAGTCAAAAGAAAAGGTGAGAGCGTTGCTTGATGCTCCGCCTCCCAAAGATGGGCAGCAAGTACGAGCTTTTTGTGGTATGCTCAATTACTACAGATCATTTATGCCCAACCTGTCAGAGATTTTACATCCTTTGAACCAATTACCAAGAAAAGACAATCGATTTGTATGGGGTGACCGAGAACAACAAGCTTTTAACAAAGCTAAGGATCTGATGGCTTCAGAGCAGGTGCTTTGTTATTTCAATCCTCAGTTGGCAGTCTGTCTGTCTGTAGATAGCTCGTCGTATGGTTTAGGCGCTGTACTGTCTCACATCATGCTCGACGGTAACGAGAAAACCATAGCGTTCGTGTCCCGGACGCTCACGGATCCAGAGAAAAATTATGCCATGGTGGACAAAGAAGGGTTGGCCGTAGTCTGGGGAATATGTAAGTTCCAGCAGTACTTGGATGCAGACACTTCACATTAGTGAAGACCATCAACCATCAAGACCATCAACCGCTGACCGCCCTGTTCCATCTACATCGGGGGGTACCAGTTACAGCGGCGACAAGGATCCAAAGATGGGCGCTGTTTCTGCGAGGCTTTCGCTGTGATGTAGTCTACCGTAAATCTGACAAGAACAGCAATGCTGATGGGTTGTCCCGCCTTCCATCGCCGTTAAACGACTGTTTGGAGGACATTGACTTGTATCATGTTGAAATGGTTGACCCTCTGGCCCTATCGGTCAAGCAAATAAGGCTCCACACTCAGAGAGACCCCATACTCAGTCAAGTGTTTCAGGCGACAATGAAGGGCTTGGACCTTGGTGCCGGATCAGCGGGGTCCCCTGAAACCATATTACCAAAGACGACATGAGTTGACAATGCATGATGGGTGCCTGCTATGGGCTACGGGTTCCTAAACCGCCCCAGCGATTGGACCTGTGACCGCTGGGATTTGGTGACACTTACAAGGAGGCTAGTTTGTTTCTGCAGGTTCTGTTGGCATTTTGAGTTCCTTTAGTGTTTCTTTAAAAAAAAAAAGTATTGCGGGATCATCTGTTTTAAGGGACTAGGTGTAGTAGGGGAGGGATGTTGTGTATGTATAAACTTAACTCCAGCGCCGAGGTGTCAGCGCACGTACATCGCGCTTGTGTGTGCTGAGTGTGTAGAAATAAAGTTGACGCGTGCTGTTCCGCTGAACCTCGTGCGGACCTGGTTGCTTCACGGGTTGCGGACATAACAGTATGTGCTATACTTTTATACGATCGGCAGCGCAGTAGGTTTGTTTACAGCCGCACTACGAACACGTGAGGAACACGTTGCGCTACAACATCAATAAGAATTTTTCTGCTCCGTTATGTGGACCGTCGGTCGTTAAGAAAAACGTCGTTAAGCAGCTTTTGACTATTAATATATTATTCCTACGTGTCACTGAATGAATATTATGTCGGATGATATTAGGCAGTTTACCATAATGGACATGTAGCACTGTGTAACTCTCCTTGGATCAAGGTGCCAGGAAAAGAAAAGCATCTTCTAAATGGATGTAGATGTAAATCGTGTGTGTTTCCATCCACCCCCTCCAGAAAGACTGCAATGACATTCTCTGTAGACGCACCGATAATATGGGACAGTCTAGCATACAGGGACTCTGCATGGTACTCCATCCGTCTGGCTCGCCTACTTCCAGAGCGCGGGGGACTGCCAAGCTCTGAAACTGGCTTGTGAAAGAACGTGACCAGGATAGTTCCTGCACGTGAAGTGTAAGGGGGCACTTCCACGGTGTTTTTAGCATGTCTTTGGAGTGTGGGAGGAAACCAGAGCGCCCGGAGGAAACCCACGCAGACACGGGGAGAACGTGCAGTGCTACTCGCTGTGCCGCCGTGCTATCCAGACCTAGATACTGCAGCAACGTGAGAGTCAAAAAGATAGGTCAGCGTTGAATAGAACAGCGCAGTTTCTCACACAATCCAATACAAAAGGGTTGCCGATGAAACAAGTGTGTCTGGATATTTTGCGCCCGATTTGCTCCCTTCTTCTCATTTCGCTTTTCGATGCTCATCAGTAGTACTGTTCTCCGTTATCTCCGTGAACCCTTCTTGCTGCTCATTGTGCAGGAGCGCCGGTTCCAAACAGAGGATGTGCACAATGCACAATGACTTTTGTAATGCAGCAGTAGGACAGACTGTACCATAAATGGTCAGATGACAAAGGGGGAAAGAGAACAGTGGCCTCATGTCAGATGAAACTGCTAATGGATTTTTCCACCTTTGATGATGTAATGATGCAGCTGATACCAAGGAGCTGGTCTTCAGGTCATATGGAGGCAGCAAGATGCCTCCCAGACATAAGTGATTTGTGTTTGTGTTTTTTTTTTTTGTTTCGGGTGGCATGGTGGCCCAGCGAGTAGCGCTGCCGTCTCGCAGCACCTGGGTGGTCTGAAAGGGCGTGGGTTCGATCCCTGCTCAGTCTGTGTGGAGTCTGCATGTTCTCTGTGTGTCTGTGTGGGTTTCTGCTGGGTGCTCTGGTTTCCTCCCACACTCCAAAGACATGCTGTTTATGTTCCCCCATAGTGTGTGAGTGACAGAGAGAGTGTGTGTGTGTGTGTGTTCCACTGATGTATGGATGAGTGACCCAGTGTAAGTAGTGTATCTAGCAGTGTAAATCACTACAATGAGTGAGGTGTGTGGGCTGATAACACTACATAGAGTTCATTGGAAGTGACTTTGGAGAAAAACATCTATTCAATGAATAATTTTAACTTTATGATCATCCCCAGATAAGCCTTTACACAGTCGCTACTTCTGTATCGTATGTAAATGTTTGTGTACCTCATTAAAAAAAAAATTGTAGGAAGGCCATCAGGATTCATCTATCCTGCGTTTATGCACCTACTTGAGTGATGAACATCGGTGCATCAAGTGGAAAGAAACAAACTAGGTTTACTTAAGAGTCACATGTCTGCAACTATATCTCTTTCTCTTAATGAAATGATCACATTGTATTTTCGCTGAGATGTACGTCACTTTGGAGAAAAGTGTCTGCTAAATGAAAAAATCTAAATGTAATCCATTTCTATTTTTTTTGCTTTTTCTATACTTTATGGATATTATAAATGTTGTGTCACGTGAGGACGAGGGTTCAACATCAAGTTGAAGCCACGCTGTCTGACTATTAGGAATGAATGTTTGCCGTGTAAGGGGTCTGGTGGCACAGCGGGTTTGGCCGGTGCCCACTCTGGCGTTCGAGTCCTGCCTGGGGTGCGACAGACTGGAGTCCCGTCCTGGGGGCGTCCCATCTCCCTTTGGCCTCGCGCCCCGTGTTGCCGGGTTAGGCTCCGGTTTACCTCGACCCCGCTCGGGACAAGTGGTACCCCCCGTTCAAGCAAACCTGATGTGTTTCCCAAATATTTGTATACAGCTGGCAGTTTAGTGGTTAGAGCTACTGCCTTTGGACTCAGAGGTCACAGGGTTGATCCCCACCTCTGGCTGTAGTACCCTTGAGTAAGGTACTTACCCTAAATTACTCTAGTACAATTACCCAGCTATATAAATGGGTAAATAATTGTAAATTACTTAAAATTGTAAGTTGCTTTGGAGAAAAGCATCAGATAAATGTATAACACTCTGAGAAATACTGTTAATATTGTATTCAACTACAAATAAGTCCAGAAGTCCTCTGGCTCCAGCTGGGGTGGATTTTAACTTTTTTTCCACACAGCATTTTAAAGAGCAGCATTAAACGTACAAGGGGACAGCGACACGCTGTACTCCTTCTTTATTTCTCGCCCCCCGTCACTTTTCCATTAAAGCGGAGATTAACTCTGTGTCAAGTGGTCTTTTCTGTCCCGTATGATCTTTGGCATTTGCGTTTGAAATCCAGCCGGAGCTTTTCTCGCGCGCCGGGCCCGTCCTCCGGATGGATCCGACGGAGCACCTCCACACCTCCTTGGCCCCCACTTATTACATTCCCCACAAAGGCAGCTGCTATGCTGCTTTGAATTAAGTGTCTATTTTTAGAAGAACCAGCTTTTGCTACCTTGTGGGT
This sequence comes from Scleropages formosus, assembly GCF_900964775.1. NCBI lineage: Eukaryota > Metazoa > Chordata > Actinopteri > Osteoglossiformes > Osteoglossidae > Scleropages > Scleropages formosus. The sequence goes on along the minus strand of NC_041810.1, from coordinate 5,543,920 downwards.
TAGATTTCTCCAGAGAATAGAACAAAGGTTTGGGTTCAGAGAGAATAGAAAGTCTACGTTTTAGTGGAATATTTAATACGGATCAGTACATGCTGTACCGAGAGGGGAACACGGTACGTGAAAAGGACGGGCATCTCAATGCAGGTATAAAGTGAACAGGCCTACAGAGAACTGCAGGACATGGTAATAGGTAATGCTAAATCCGTGCTTTTATAAAGATGTATTCTGCAATAAAATTTATATGGAAATCCCAGAAGATGAAAATAAATAGCTGGAAAGCCCTTTGACATTTTTTGGGTTGTTTTCGCAGTGACGGTTTACAGTCTGTGTTCCTTTTTCAGAGTTTACAGAGAAAAAAAAACTACTTCTAACTGAAATGCATATTGTAAAACATCTTTTTCAGTAAATCTGAGGAAATGTGTTATTTTGCAACTGTACTCAGAACATTGGGGCGGCACGGTGGCGCAGTAAGATTTCTTCCAGGTGCTCTGGTTTCTGCCCACAAAGGCATGCTGTTCAGTTGAATTGGTGATTCTAAATGGCCCTTTGCATATATGTGTGTGTGTGTGTGTGTGTGTGTGTGTGTGTGTGTGTGTGTGTGTGTGTGTGGTTAGTACCCTGTGTGTACCTCTCCGGTGCTTCCAGCATCGGCTCCAGATGAGTCTAACCCTGCTCAGGACAATTGGTTATTGAAATTGGATTGATGGATGGATGGATGGATGGATACAGGAACTCTGACACCTGCTACATTTTCGATTTCTAGTAGTATTTAGGTATTTAACAGAAATACACCCATCCCTTTCCTTACGAAGGCCACGTGTTCCAGAAAAGCAGGTGGAAAGGTGGATTCTCAGAAGTGAAAATATCATTAGTTTCAGAGGTAAAAAATTTTTATGTATTCCTTAGCACCGTGATTGACATCCTTTTATGCTGACATATCCCCAAATCCCTTCGTTAACACCAGTTGTATTCCAATTGACATAATATAAAATTATATAAGTGTCACTTCTAAGGAAATTATTGAATGTTATAACTAAGATAACGGTAATAACATGTAATTTCACCTGCAATACTGGGAACAATAAAGTATCGAGAAGAAACTCATGCTGCTGTCCATATTGTGCCAAAACTTACCAGTTTAAAACATGAGACGTCTGCTACACCCCAACCACGCTGCTCCGTTCCTCCATATCTGCCCGCTTGGTGGTCCCACGTACGAAAGGTAAAGCACAGAGGTTCTCGGCTCTGGCTCCGTCGCGGTGGAACGACCGCCCCCTGTCACTCGGAACTGCTGAATCTCTGTCCACATTTAAAAAGGGTCTGAAAACTCACCTTTTCCAGACTTACTTCACCCATCATCTAAGTTCATGTGTAAATGTTCATGTTCTATAACTTTGACATTATAACTGTTAAATAACGGATAAACCTTCACGCAACTACTCTTGTAACAGTCTCCTCCTGCTAATGTAATGAATACATTGTATTTTCTATGAGATGTTCGTTGCTTTAGAGAAAAATGTCTGATGAATGAATACATGTAAATGTAATGAAAATGAGTAGACTCAACTTCACTGAGCAGCCATAGGGATCCCAGCTGTGAAATTCTATCTGGAATGTTCCGGGTCCATTTTTCTTCACCTAAGCCTTGGGGCACCTGACAATCACAATCTACAGAATTTCCCCTTGATTCAGTATGTTGGCCAGTTCTCCTTGAAATGTATTGAAATATTCTGCTTTAATCAGGCAGACTTGAAGAACGTCCAATTAATAAATATTTCAGAGCAGCTGCACCGCAAATACGGCGAAGGCATCGCGTATGATGTGATTTAACATTCCGACGCTTCTGTCCCCCAAGAGGAGCGCTGGCAAAGTGTGGAAAGCTCTCCATCGTTTTGCACTGCGCATCTTTGCACGTCAGGGGAGAGGTCAGCGCTAACACGGAGGTGAAGGGGCGGGGGGGGGGGGGATTCCTCAGGGCCTTTTGTTTCAATACCTGTCTCGTGGGGTTTGTGTCATGCGTTGCTATTCATGGAAGTGCTCGGGGCTGTTCTATCTGTTGCCCTACAACGATGTGTCAGACTCAGCCTGCTCACCTACGGCAATCTGAGACGGCAGCTTAAGCATAACCTTCTCTCCCTGCGTTCGCATGTGTTCCCCTCATGTACCTGTATTTCACTCCATGATCTTGGGTGGCACAGCAAGCAGCGCTGCTGTCTCACAACCCCCATTCAGCCTGTGTGGAGTCTGCATGTTCATCCGTGTCTGCGTGGGTTTCCTCCGGGTGCTCTGGTTTCCTCCCACACTCTAAATACATGTTGTTCAGGTTCACCCATAGTGTGTGAGTGACAGAGAGAGAGTCTGTGTGTGTTCCATTGATGAGTGAGCCAGCGTAAGTAGTGTATCTAGCAGTGTAAGTCATCACGGTGAATAAGGTGTCTGGGCTGACAACACTACACAGAGTTCATTGGAGGTCGCTGTGGAGAAAAGCGTCTGCTAAATAAATAAATGTAAATGATCCGAAGATGCGCTGCCAACATGTCACTCCATGGGTTAACGTGCCTGAGAGAAACCCTTTAGGCGTACTATACTCCGTCATGAAAAATAATCTGTGGATTTAGGGATTTAAATTAATCAGTGTATTTGCAGAGTGAAACAAATAGGAAGATTGCGTGATAGAGACATGGTGATTATGAAGGACACACTCCTTGGGATGTTGAGTCTTTGCCCATAGAAGCTGGGAAGGTCCACACATTGGACACTGGCAGCGGCTGGCTAAGATGGGTCACCGACCGCTTTCTATGATGTGCTCTTTCAGCTCCTCTTTTTCACTCCACTAACTGCAGTGCTGCTAAATTATGAACGTGTGCATCACAGGACCTAAGTAGATGGCGTCACGGTGGCACAGGGAGTAGCGTTGCTGTCTCACAGCACCTGGGTGGTGCGAGAGGATGTGGGTTTGATCCCCACTCAGTCTGTGTGGAGCTTGCATGTTCTCCCTGTGTCTGTGTGGCTTTCCTCCGGGTGCTCTGGTTTCCTCCCACACTCTGAAGACATGCTGTTGAGGTTCACCCATAGTGAGTGACACAGAGAGTGTGTTCCACTGATGTATGGATGAGTGACCCAGTGTAAGTAATGTATCTAGCAGTGTAAGTCACCATGGTAAATAAGGCGTGTGGGCTGATAACACTGCATAGAGTTCACTGGAAGTCGCTTTGGAAAAAAGCGTCTGCTAAATAAATACATGTAAATGTAGATGATGCACTTTGTGGTGAAGAATGCTGTGGACTCGACCGACTTCCCACATCACTCCTACAGCAACAAAGAAAAAAGACTTGAGATGTGTGAGACGCTGTCTGTCCTGCTTAGCCTTTCTCCTTGGACCCTGCTTTTGTGTTCGCTTTTTTGCTCCACTTCTGAACCGATGAGGCCATTTAGCGAATATGGGATAACGCGGTAAATGATACCCCAACGGGGACGTGTCCTATTAATTCCTTGATGACAAACGGATCGCACGGTGGACCCGCTTGTGCTGTGTTCTCGTGAATAGATCCGTCCGATTTTTAAAGCAGTTGTTAAAATTAGTGTTTACCTAATGATGTAGTTGGGTGCTGCCACTGCAACAGTCTCCCCAAATGTGTGTTATGAAGCATGAGTGTGTGTGTGTTCTGCTAAACGCGGCCGTCGCCCCTGGAACGAGAACAGCTTTCGTGCTACTTTCTTTATTGACTAGTACATAAGAGGATGGAGTTGGTGTACACCCCTGATATCAGCAGGGGCATATTTTTAGCTGTCTGTCTCTTATTGTCGCCGTGGAAACCAGGTGTTAGCCTCAGTAAGCTGATGTTAATCTGGGATTCTTCTACCTGCTTGATGCGCGCAGCAAATCTTCAGCTTTGCAGGGACAGCCTCCCACTGGCGGGCTTAGGCTTCTGCTGGTGTAGCCCACACTCAGATCCGTCACACCGCCTCCTCTCCTTGACTGCTCTTCCCTGTAATCCCGTGGACAGCGGTGGGAGTGGTCTACATCGGTAGTGTAATGAACCTGGGGGTATGAAGTTGTTGAAAAGCCTCCCGATGCCAGTGTGACAAGTTTCTGGCCAAGCAATATCTACTGATGTGAGATTGCAAATATCTCACACACACCGGCTGTGACTGCTTGTTCTGAGCAGTGTCGCGGCAAACCGGAGCCTTACCCGACAACGCGGGACGCAAGGCTGGAGGGGGGAGGGGACGCACCCAGGATGGGCTGTCAGTCCATCACAAGACACCCCAAGCAGGACACAACCACCAGAAAGCAGAACCTGGCCAAACCTGCTGCACACCCCCCCAGACTGCAAATCATTGTGTGTTTTTACATGATGAATGGCCATTTGTTGGTATCACTCATGAAAGATTGCCTAACTTTCCTACCTACTGGCATGCACACACACAATGGGTGAACCTGAACAGCATGTTTTTGTACTGTGGGAGGAAACCAGAGCACCCAGAGGGAACCCACACTGACACGGGGAAAACATGCAAACTCCAGAACGGACAGAGTGGGGATCGAACCCACGTCCTCCCGCACCACCCAGGCACTTCGGGACAGCAGTACTATCCTTCCTGCCTGCCAAACACACACACCACCCACAACACACTTCTGCACTTGGTTCTGTGCTGAGACTCTTCTCTCCTGATGCACAAAACACCTAAAGACCCTTCACACACCCTTCACTCACTGCACAAGCTGTTTATGCTGGCGCTCCATGTGCGAAATATGTAAATCGTCTCAAGCTGCTTTTCAGACGGTTTCGTTATCAAAACTTTGTAAGTGGAACGTTGAGGAGACGCTCATGCTTGTGTTCTTTAATTCCTTCGTTGTTCATCATATTTTTGCCCCCCAATAAACAGCAGTATCTCTTTCATCTACATATTTGACTGCTGTTTTATTGTATGCCCTGTGTATGTATCGTGTCGTGAAATCATGTAGAGGCCCGTGTTTACAAGATTAACAATACAAGGTATCATTTATTGCTGGTGCTGCTATGAAAAATAATAATCACTTGGCTGTGCCCACATATCTTCATAAAAGGGCTTTTTCACGCTAATTAAATAATTGTTGTTGGTTTTAATAGCACACAAGCACTTTGGTTAATTATAGTGCTTTGACACTTCATAAGTCTCTGCAACATTTCACAGTAAGTGGGACTCGAACCCCAGACCCACCAGACAGCAGGCCCCAGTCCAACCCACTGCACCACCACACTTGTTCGGGTAGCAATTATTTACACAGCTGGGGAATTTTACTGGAGCAATTTAGGATAAATACCGTGTTCAAGGGTACTACAGCTGGAGGTGGGATTCAAACCTGCAACCTTTTTGGGTGAACGGTGCCATTTCTCTCATACGACCGTATTGTTTTCCTGTAATTCTGCTGCTCCCTTTATTTCCATTATAATGACCCTGCAGTCTCTCTGCTCATCTCATGCTCCACAAAAGCCTACAGTATCTTAGATGGTCAGTACCGTAGTAAGTATGGTAACTGGATTAAAATCTGCCTTGTGGTTCCACTCCAGTAAGATCTATTTACCGGAATGTTTTCCATCAAATACTTAGATGATGGACAGGTGAAGATGGGTAGAACTGTAGGAAATATGCCATCTATTAGATGTAGCTTAGGGGGGGTGCGGCGGGTTGGTCTGGGGTTCGAGTCCCGCTTGGGGTGCCCTGTGACAGACTGGTGTCCCATCCTGGGTGTGTCCCCTCTCCCTCCGGCCTTATGCCCTTTGTGCCGGGTTAGGCTCCGGTGCCCCGTATCGGGCGAGCGGTTTGGACAGACGTGTACCTTGGAGTACATGAGCATCTTTCAAAGTTACGAGTCCTCATGTGAGATCATTTACTTTTTGGATGTGCAGGATCGTGAACAGGCGAGTGACCACCCCGCTACCTGTTGAAGCTACTCAAGGTGAAGTCCTTCATAGGAAGCCCTGGAAAGAGTCTCCAGGCCAACAGGCAGTTTTGCTTTGGATATTAAAGTGAGATCGAGGGAGGGTATGGTAATTTGATAAGGGGCCTTAAGTAGGTCTCATCTTGAATATCATTTGCATGATGACTACGGCTTGACGTTCGCGCCGTGGTACGGAGAACGTAATTCTGAAGTTGTTATAGAATAGGATGATTTGCAGCTGAATTTCGCTTTATATTTACATTAACATGCATTTGTTTAGCAGATACTTTTTTCCAAAGCTACGTACATCTTATAGAAAATACAATGTGTTTATTACATTAGGAGGAAGAGACACTTAGATGCAGATGTGTGATTCTTAGGTGCAGTTAGTTAGTTTCTTTCCACCATATGAACCAATTTCATCACGCGAGTAGCTGCATAGAACTTTATCCAAATATCGACAATTCCTGATCACCTTCCTAGTTATATTTTTTCGGATATATAAATGTAATGTAAGGGGGGGTGCAGTGGCGCAGTGGGTTGGACCACAGTCCTGCTCTCCAGTGGGTTTGGGGTTCGAGTCCTGCTTGGGGTGCCTTGCGATGGACTGGCGTCCCGTCCTGGGTGTGTCCCCTGCGCCCTGTGTTACCGGGTAGGCTCCGGTTCCCCACGACCCCGTATGGGACAAGCGGTTCTGAAAATGTGTGTGTAATGTAACGTAAATGTTTGTTTGGGTGTATATATAAACATTTACATTACATTACAGGAGTAGCTGTGTAAAGGTTTATCCAGACATGATCTTAAAGTTATAGAGCATGAACATTTACACCTTACATGAACTTAAGAGATGATGGGCAAAGTGAGTCCGGAAGAGGTGAGTTTTAAGAGCCTTTTTAAATGTGGACAGGGATTCAGCAGTTCTGAGTGAGAGGGGGAGGTCGTTCCACCACAACGGGGCCAGAACCGAGAACTTCCGTGCTTTACTTTTCATGCATGGGACCACCAAGTGGGCAGATGTAGAGGAGCGTAGCAATCTGGTTTATGTTGCCTAAGCAGACTTCGGACTGATGTGTGACATAATCCTTAGACTCAAGTTGAAGTTTTGCATTTTTTGAATGGAAGCCCATCGCTTTCTGTTGTGTGTGGGTTCAGCACGAGGCCAAATGACGCATCTCACAGCCTTTGAGGGCTATGCAGACAGTACGACAACTACAGAGAGATGAAGGATAAATTCAAAGAGTACATTTTTTTTTGTTCTCTCCCATGTCAGTCGCTTTGGAGAAAAGCATCTGCTGAATTAATAAATGTAAATGTAGTTTCTTGGGTAATATCACAGATGAATGTGATTTCAGATACACAGGTGGAGTGTTCTGTAGATGGATGCCTTGTGTACTTTTGATGTAGAATGAGGTTCGAGTGGAATACGGACGGCTATAATAGAGCTAGCGCCTTTGGACACAAAGGTCACAGGTTTGAATCCCATCCCCTTCTGTTGTACCCTTGAGTGAAGTACTTACCCTAAATTGATCTAGTAAAAGTTATTCAGCTGTATAAATAATTTTAAGTATCTTAACGTTGTCGGGGGTGCGGTGGCGTGGTGGGTTGGACCACAGTCCTGCTCTCTGGTGGGTCTGGGGTTTGAGTCCTGCTTGGGGTGCCTTGTGGCGGACTGGCGTCCCGAACTGGGTGTGTCCCCTTCCCCCTCTAGCCTTACGCCCTGTGTTACTGGGTAGGCTCCGGTTCCCCGTGACCCCATATGGGACAAGCGGTTCTGAAAGTGTGCGTGTGTGTGTGTGCGTCTTAACGTTATCATAAGCTGCTTTGAAGAAAAATAAATAAATAGAATATTATCAACAAACACACATGCCATCTGAACCACCTGTCCCCTACTGGGTTGCCAGAGACTAACCTGGCAACACAGGGCATTAGGCCGGAGGGGGAGGGGACACACCCCGGACAGGATGCCAGTCCATCACAAGGCACCCCAAGGGGGACTAGAACCCCAGACCCACTGGAGAGCAGGACCCGGTCCAACCCACTGCACCACCACACCCCCCTTCAATAAAGACAAAGCAGTTAAAACAATGTAGAACATGTATGTTGCTCTGCCTTCTCTCTTCTCACCAGTTCATCCAATACAAGTGTTTCCCAGGTGTTCATACATTTCTCACCGGTGCTCTATACCACAGCTTCTCCCCCAGAACCATACGCGACGTGTGTGTTTGTGTTTGCACATGCGGTAGTATGCGTGTTCTCTTACGCGCTGCGCCTCGGGACTGTTAAGGCAGCCCGCTGACATTTCTGCATGACTGTGTCGGTGCTTTAGACTGACGGTTCATTCAAGCAGCAGCTGAAACCCTCCTCTTTCTGCGCTGGTCGTCCATGCAGAAACAGGCTCACGTGTGTACTGTATAGTACACAGAACAAACATTTATTGCGTTAAAACATAAAAGGGAAATAAAAGAGCTCCCAACCTCACTAATTTCTATATAGGTGATACATCGTCCATTAAATCTTGTCCAGAACCAGTATATAATTTAAGTCTGTGCAGTCAGTAACAATGAAGAAAAATATTATAATTAAGACTGCGTGATTTTACATTGTAAAAGGGTCAGTACTGTGAACAGAAATGATGAATTTAGAAGTCTATCTGCTAATAGGATGTCCAATTTTAATTGAGAATGTAACTTGAAATTTGTAAAAATTTGTCACATGTGCAATACATTTACATTTATTTATTTACCAGATGCTTTTCTCCAAAGCAACTTCCAATGAACTCTATGTAGTGTCATCAGCCCACACACCTTATTCACCGCGGTGACTTACACTGCTAGATACACCACTTACACTGGGTCACTCATCCATACGTCAGTGGAACACACACACACACTCGCTCTGTCACTCACACACTATGGGGGAACATAAACAGCATGTCTTTGGAGTGTGGGAGGAAACCAGAGCACTGGAAGACTTCTGCTGCTACATACACTACTTACAATGGCTCACTCATCCATACATCAGTGGAACACACTCTCTCTCTTTGTCACTCACACACACACTATGGGTGACCCTGAACAGCATGTCTTTGAACTGTGGGAGGAAACCAGAGCAAAACAAAGGACTAACGAATGGCAAGAAGGCAGCTCCTGAAAATCTTTCTCCATAACTTCACATTTATTGATAAAACAGAGACGACTGCACTGCCAGCACATTCGCAGAAAGGAACAGGTAGTATGTATGCATTTATTTATTTAATTATTAAATAGTGTGTCATTGCACTCCAATTCACACACACACACACACACATTTTCAGAACCGCTTGCAATCACGTGGAAAAACTTTTCCTGGAGAGCCACACACACACAGTAAAAATCAAAACAACCACACTGTGTTCTCAGAGCAGTAACTTAGTAACTTAGATTTACATTTTCATCCATTACTGAAATCAAGGTCATGGTGACCCAAAGCCATTGTTGGGAAGCCTGGGCCAGATTCCAGGCCAAACCTTCAATATACAAGTACATTAACGCACACACACACACACACACACACACACACACACACACACGCCTGCTTAAAGCCAGTTCACCTCAATAATGAAGGCCCTGCACCTAGATAGTCAACATAAGTCCGCACAGAACCTGTATCCAAGTTTTTACACGCAAACCCCGAAGTGTGCGGCAGAACAGCTGTCCTCACTGAACAACATCCCGACCCGCTGCGAACCCGGTGCCCTCGGGTACCCACCGCAGCTGTTACCATCAGGATTCTTCTCATCTAATTCCTAATACATATAGATCATGCACCCCACTGTCTCTCACCTTCTGTAGCACATCAGTGCTCTGGATTTCTGACCGATACCTCTTATTACCGATAGCATTTCAATGAGTGTTTTAAAGCAGGTCGATGTGTGCGGCGAGCTTCGCCTCCGCAGGACTGATTCTGCGCTGGCAGTGGAAGCCACTCTCTTTTCGCATCGCTCGGCAGACACGCTCTTTGTGGGGGGTGGCCGGCCGTGAAATGTTGGCCGGATGAGCTGGGTGCACGAGAGGTCCCGCCGGCAGTTTGAGCCCACAGACAAAAGACGGACTGATCTTTGCACGAAATCACAGAGGCCGCTTTTGTGCCCCGCAAGCTTGAATTGTGCTAGAACGCGACACGTGGGTTTTGGGGCCAGAGACTCTTCCCAAGAAGATTCTCCAGGGATTCCAACTCTTGCGTACCGTTTTTTTTTTTTTTTGTTTTTTCTAAAAGTAAAGTATACACCAAACACACACGCAGAGGATTTTGATTCAAAGCGGATGCAGCTGTTGATGCACAAGCGCTGACCCCGTTTGCGGTGCCGATGCAGTGGGTTCCGAAAAGTAGGGACCGAGCGGCGCTGTGATGAAACGTAAAGGTGACTGTTGTGCCTTTGGTTTTGCGCCCGCACTCCTTCCCTTCCAGTGGCGTCACCAGGGTTGGTGTCACCCAGTGCGGTAACTCATGGTGTTTCCCCCCCATGGACCTCCTCCCATACTAGACCATACAGAATCCTTAGTGATGTTTTTTCTACTAATGTTACTCGTAAATCGTAATCCCTCTATTTCACTGAATGTAACGGCAATAGCAGTGACTTAAACGACTAACAAAATTAAAATTACACCTTTAAATTACGGTATTATACGCAGAGCCTAAATGTATTTAAATTTTCATAGTTGCTTAAAGTGGAAATTCGGTAAGAAAACTATAGAATTCGAGGTAAAAAGGTTTAAGAACTATATCAAAATTCTGCTTATTTTAACGTTATTGATATCGATTCATAAATACTAATCACCACAATATCGTAGCTAAAAGCAGCGACTATAAGCAGCGGCGGCGACGAAAACAAGAGCGCGTGTTTATAGCGCGTGGAGACGAAACCACGTGATTCGAAGCGTCACTGTAATTGTAGTTGGGTAATTGTAATTGGGTAATAATGAGAGCTGTGAGCGGAGCGCATTGGAAGGTTCAATCAGAGCTCAGAGTTTTATCCTTGTAGGTATATCGATACACATAAACTGGGCTTTATTATGAATTTTTTTTTTCGTTCTTATAAGGAACTACAGGGATATTTTTTCTAAAAATAATACATTTCTGCTGAAACGCTGCACACAAATTTAATAGACAGTCATTCTGGTGTCACGTCCTCTGATGGTGTCCCCTGGCTGCGCTCCACCCCCCCCCTTTTGTGACACCACTGCTTTTATCACCTTTAATCTGAGATGCAGTGTTTTCGACATAGACAAAGAGAACGAAGGGTAGATACAGTATGTCGGGTTACTTTATGGCGCTGCTGCTCTCAGCGGACGGGGGGGGCGGTCTGTGCCATGGCTGTCTAACAGCCTCAGCCTGTTTCATATTTATGTCCCCATTTCAACTACTCCTCGCATTAACTATGCTATTTATGGAAGTGTTTCCCAGCTAGATCCTCACGGCTGGTCGACAACTGGGCACGGCGAACGAGTCTCGGTGACAGATTTATTCCAGCATCCTTCTCCTGAGGATTGGCACACTTTGGCACAGCCGCTCTAAACGCTCAGCTCACGTGACCATGTTCCTCTAATAGGCCTTAATTAGGTGGAATTAGGCTGCATACACGTACGGGCACTTGCGCTCCTCCAGATGTTTTGCTCGTGCACCATGAGGACACGTCAAGTGCGAAAAGACCGACCCTCGCTCGTCCCGTCCGGCCGGAGGCTGAAGTTTTATTTCATCAGCATATCAGAGCTCATCGTTCCGTTTGCAGGGATGTCCTACAGGCTCTTTCTACGCACTAATCAAAAAGAATTCTGAAGGATGTTTATTATTTAATAGCATACTGTATTATATTATCCTCATGAGCCTGTTCTCTTTTTGCCGCTCTACCCAAGACCACAGCTGTTCCGTAAGGCTGGATTCAGCCCATTGTTTAGTGTCGGGATTTTTATTATTGTTACTTTTATTCATGTGGCTTTTCTCCAGAGCAACGTACTATATTAAGCTTCTAACAGTGATTTACCCATTTATACAGCTGTGTAATTTTACCGATGCAAATGAGGATAAGTACTTCCCTCAAGGATAACAGGAGGTGGAATTTAACCCTTTGACCTCTGACATTCGGCTGTGGTGCCGCTAACCACTGCGCTACCTGCTGCCCTGTTGGTTTTCTGACTTGCAGTTGTTTCCCATATATGAGCTAGTATAAACTCCTCATAGAAATTTCAATATAAATTTTGGATGTTCCTTTATCGTACTCAGCTTCCTTCCCTTCTTGAAAAAAGCTCAGAAAATTAACTTTTCATTGCTTTTCATTAAATGGGAAAAATCAATATTCAGGATTCAAGATTCAAGAGTTTATTGTCATGTGGACAGTAAACAGTTTGTTACGCCATACAATGAAATTCTTGCTCTGTGAATCCTCCCAGCAGCCTATGACACAAATTGTAAGGACATAAGGAAAGAAAAACACAAGAAAAGCACAAGTTTACAAAAATTACCATTAGCGCAAAATCACAAATTTACAAAAATTACAATTATATGTTGCTAAGGCAGGGGGGCGCAGTGGGTTGTGCTGCAGTCCTGCTCTCTGGTGGGTCTGGGGTTCGAGTCCCGCTTGGGGTGCCTTGCGGCGGACTGGTGTCCCGTCCTGGGTGTGTCCCCTCCAACTCCGGCCTTACGCCCTGTGTTGCCGGGTAGGCTCTGGTTCCCCGCGACCCTGTATGGGACAAGCGGTTCTGAAAATGTGTGTATGTGTGTGTGTGTTGCTAAGGCAAAGAAGTTTCACACATTTTTTAACCAAACATGAAAATTCCTGCTACATTTTAGCAGAAAATCAGTCAGAAAGAATCTCACACACACACACACACACACACACACACACACACACACACACACACACACACACACACACACACACTTTCAGAACCGCTTGTCCCATATGGGATCGCAGGGAACCGGAGCCAACCCGGTAACACAGGGCGTAAGGCTGGAGGGGGAGGGACATACCCAGGATGGGATGCCAGTCTGTCGCAAGGCACCCCAAGCAGGACTCAAACCCCAGACCCACTGGAGAGCAGGACCCGGTCCAACCCACTGCGCCACCGCACCCCTTCGGAAGGAATCATATGGCAGTAATGTAATTACTGTAATCAGTCGCAACACTCATAGCCCCTTTCTGCTGAGTTATTTATAAAGTATCTGCTGCAAAATAGTTCGAATCACACAAAGTCATTTTGTAATGATGTTGCCTTTCAAGAGAATTCTATGCATTTTATCACATTGTTTTAAACCCAAGTAAGGCTTTTCTGTGCCTTTTTGCATTTTTAATATTGTTTAGCACCATTTCATTTTGGGGGAGTTTAATTTTTGTTATTATGACAAATGATGGTTTTACACTATGATAAAAAGTCGCAAGTTGTAACAGAGATGAATACGAGCCAGCATTTTGCTGCAAGATATTGTAGATGAGATGTGCAGCAAAAGTGTGTGTGTGTGTGTGTGTGTGTGTGTGTGTGTGTGTGTGTGTGTGTGTGTGTGTGTGTGTGTTGGGGGTGGAGGGGGTGAAGGGAGTGAAGGGAGTGAAGGGGGGGGGGGGGGGGGGGGGGGGGGTGTGTGGTGCTTTGTGTCTCCAAGGATTAGATTTTGAATTGAAACTTCTGTCCTGGTAAGAGTGAGCTGATACCTCTTAAATCAGTTTTATTGCTCAAATTATATGTATTCATAAATGGAAGTTCATGTCATATTAGCACTCGTCATGCAAGGGAAGACCACAGTCAAGGAGAGCTAAAGAGTTCTGCATTAAAGCTTCAACTTGAACATGACATAAACCAAGAGACTAACCCTGCTGCTCCTATCGTCTGTCTTTCACAAAGGGAAGCACATTTATATACCTTTAATTCCATCAACATGACTCTGTTGGGCTTTAGGTCCAGGCATTTGTCCAATAAATAACTATCATGCTCATGGAAACTGTTGTTTACTTTTCCCCTTTCAGTCCTTCGTAGGCCGACAGGTGAAATACTGCATTCAAATGTGCATCATGTTTTTTCGCGTTTTTTCTATCAGCATTTTCAATTTATAGAGTTATTGTTAGCATTTAGGGTATGCTTTCCTTTTTAAAGAACTGTGCTGTGATACGGTGTGTGTGAGAAGATTAATGCGTATCAATCTGTTCCACTGGCAACTTTTCCACTGGAGTGGCATTCTTAATGTGTGTGTGAGAGAGAAGCAGACCGCTGCATCTTGGACCAGACCACATTTAATGTCCTTAAGCCAAGTAGTACAATACATCCCCTTGACTCAATCCTTGTGTTGTACCATTCGCTCGCACTACAGAGGGTGTGCCAGTGTGGGTGGTACGGTGGCACAGCAAGTAGAGTTGATGTCTCGAGTGCCTGGGTGGTGCAAGAGGAAGTGGATTCAACCCCCTGCTCAGTCTATGTGGAGTTTGTGTGTTCTCCTTGCCCCTGTGTGGGTTTCCTCTGGGTGCTCTGGTTTCCTCCCACACTCCAAAGGCATGCTGCTCAGGTTCACCCATAGTGTGTGAGTGACAGACAGAGTGTGTGTGTTCCACTGATGTGTGGATGAGTGACCCAGTGTAAGTAGTGTACCTAGCAGTGGAAGTCACCATGGTGAATAAGGTGTGTGGGCTGATAGTAACACTACATAGAGTTCATTGGAAGTCACTTTGGAGAAAAGCATATGTTAAATAACTAATTGTAAAATATATGGCTGCACATCTAAACAAGGTTGAATGTTGTTTCAGATAAAATCACTGGGTAAATAACAACCAGGAACTTTGCTCTAAGGTTCACACCAGTGCCTGAGCTGAAAGGTAAAGCAGGTATATAAACCAGGTCAGCAGCTGAGTCTTATTTGGAGAGCAGCACAAAAACCCCGTGGAGTCTGGGAGAATAATAGCAGCGCTGAGGTCTGCGACTGCTGGCAGCCCTCTTCCTCTGTTCCTTTCCACATATTAACTTACAGCCTCGTGATTTTCTGTGGTCTGAGCCAGACTCTTTTTCATAATAAGAGCTTTGACTCAATGCTGAGACCAACAAAAAGCAAAAATCACATCACGCAGTGATTTCTTGCAAAGATGTCAAGCAATGACCTAGAAAAGAGTAAGAATGAGTGTTTTCGTGCAGGTGTGTGTGTGTGTGTGTGTGTGTGTGTGCGTGTGTGCGTGAGACCCACTCTGAACACGTACCACGCAAAATACCCTGGTCATTCCCAGAATGCCGGGTGAGTGAACTTTTAAACAGAGCGCGGCTAAATGCCAGGGCAGCCAGGGGCTCGGTGGAAAGCCCATCCTGTGTGTAGGAGGGCTGTAAGTCAAGAGGAGCTCTTGGGTTCTGCCCAGCAGGCTGATGTTTAAACATTCTGAGATTGCAGTTCGAGGGAAAATCGGGGCAGGCATCTCTACGCAGCTGCTTGTTTATTACTGTACACCAGCTTCTAAACTTGCACTCGCTGCAGTTTGAGACCTGGAGGCACAAGTTGAAAATGGGTCAGTTTTTCAGCATTGTGAGCCGTATTTGGGAACAGTGTGACGCATTTGTGCTCGAATGTAAACGTTTGCGTCTAAAGATATGAGTTGAGTTGTTGCTGAGCTTCTCTCACACCGGGTGACTTTAAAAGATCTGGTCGTCGCAACATTAATGGACTGCAGGTTTTCTCACGGTCTTCTGCTCCCTGCTGTCCAGACCTCCATCAACACGTATCCATGTGAAGAATATGAGCCAGCAGGTGGCATGGTGATTAAGAGCCATCTTCGTCCTCTTTAAGGACCCTTGTTCTATTCTTTTGATACTTGAGTACTTGAGCAAAACTACAGACGCCTCTTGACTTACGCAGGTAGACCGTTTCTCAACCTCTTACGTAAGTTGACAGATACATATATCAGATTCCCCCCCCACCAGGCAACATAATAGCATGAAAAATTTTTGCATCTCAGTTACTGTATCTGGGGGTGCAGGGTTGCAGTGGGTTTGGCCAGACCCTGATTTCTGGCAGGTCAGGGGTTCAAGTCCCGCTTGGGGTGCTTTGCGGGGGACTGGCATCCCGTACTGGATGTCTGTCACATTATTATTGTTGTTTTCATGCTAGCTGTTCCTTTCACTGCTCCTTTAAACGTGCAGCATCCTTCGCTGTCGTATTTATAGTCGATACGGCTAAACCTGCTTCCCGGGCTATAGACCGTAATCTTTGTCCACCTTCATACCTCCTTATTATTTTCAATGTCATCTCCAAATTGATTGCTGGACGCTTGTGAGACGGTTCTCGTTTTCCTTTCAAGTGCACGTTTACCACCGGGCATTGGGAATAATGAAATGGGTAGAAAATATAGAAGAAAGCAAAACGAGAGGAGATGTGTTCGTAGCTCAAAACTCGCGGGAACTGGGAAGATGCAGTTTCCTGCCTTGTCTGGCTACGCAGATTTGCACTTAACGTATTTTAGATGTTTTTTTTGCGTAAAATAAAAGCGCTATTCGTAAATAATGTGTATGCCGGGAATTTTTTACATAAAACCAGATTTACGCAAGTCAAATTTACGAAAGTAGAGGGGTGTCTGAATTTATGACGTTCTGTGTAAAATGAAAGCGCTATCTGTAAATAATTTTTACGCCGGGAATTTTTTACGTAAATACCGATTTACGTAAGTCGAATTTGCGTAACTAGAGGGGTGTCTGGACTTAGCATAAAAACACAACACTGGGAGTTGATTTGAAAAAGTTTCAACTAAATGAATAAACAATAAATGATAGGGGTTTGAGGCATCTGCTTCACAGCCATTATATTAATTTCTACCTCTTAGGAAAGAGATGTGAGAGCATTTAGTAGATCTGTTTGGATGTCCTTAGTGTAAAGTCTTTTGTCTTGTGCCATCCTTCCAAGGACTGACCTCCAGATCACGGAACCTTAACTGGATAAGTATTTTTATGGGAAATGGGTTGATGGGATTATTAATCAGGGGTGCAGAGCTTTAGAAATGGTGCTGCAGCCCCTGGAAGTGGGGCAAAGTGTGGGGAGGGGGAGGACGATAGATGCCAGGGTCCTGCGGAACTGCATTTTCCCTCATGATCTGATGAGCGCGCGCTTCCCTAAAAGGCCACAGCAAATGGGGCAAAGTCATACCAACACATGGCATGCTCGTTTTAATAAAACGGGAAATTAGCATCAACAATCCAGCCTCATCTTTTCTTTCTCAAAGATCTTTTCTCATCGAAAAATAAAATTTTTTTTTCTAGCAGATTTTCCTTTATGTGTTAACATATATTCATATTACAGCTATAATGTAGATATAAATAATATTGTATATATAATATATAATATTATATATTTCTACATAGTATACTATATATATATATATATATCATATATAATAGATATAACATGTAACAGATTTTCGGATAAAGGTCTACGCAGCTACTCGTGTGATGAACATTGGTTCACATGATGGAAAGAAACAAACTAATTGCACCTTAGAATCACACGTCTGCATCTAAGTGTGTCTTTCTGCTAATGTAATGAACACATTGTAATTTCTATGAGATGTACATCTTTTTGGAGAAATGAGTCCAGCCATCTGTGTCGGCAACGTCGTTGGTATGTACTAAATGCAACTCTGATGGGATCAGCTGCATAATTCAATACTTATGAAATGTTCTCTTCCTTTATCTGTTCAGTGTCACTGTCTTGTAGCCCTAGAGGTAAAATCACCCACCTCTGTGTTCTCCCACACCATACTTATTGCTTCGGGGTATTCCCTATTCGTTTTCTGTTTCGCTGAATTTATGACTGAAATTTCTAACGAAAGTTATGTGGGTATGTAGAACAACCCCTTAAAAACGCTGGGCAAAGGTGGGTAGCTTTAAACACCATTTTGCACCTTCAGAATTGTTACCTTCAAGGTAACAAAACTCACAGGATGCCCGACAGGATACTTAACATCAACAAAGGTTGTTTTAAAAAGCTTCGGAAAACTTTGTGCATGAAAAGGATAAGGGCTTGAAAATGCAGATTTTTTTTTTTTTCCGAACGATGGTTCCTGGTTAAAAAAAAAGATCACCCAGGTTTGTCAGTTCCATCTAAACTCACTGTATAAAACATAAAGTACCATACAGTAACCATTTTAATGTTCAGTAACTATAGCACTGACAGTAAAATAACAACGGTACATTGTGACAACAATGCATTAGGGTGGTGGTTGGTAGCATAGTGGTTAGAGCTACTGCCCTTAGGCCTGAAGGTTGCAGGTTTCATCTCAACCTCTGGCAGGAGTACCCTTGAGCAAGGTACTTACCTTTAATTGCTCTGGTAGGATTATCCAGCTGTATAAATTGATAAATAATTGTAAGTTGCTTGGGGGGAAAGCATCAGATAAATGGTAAAAATATTGTCATTATAGAACTGTATAAATGACTTTCTTCTTGTTGTTCCTCTCACGCTCCAAAGATGTGTTTCGGGTGAACTGGTGACTGGGAGTTTGTGTGTGATTGTTCTGTAACTGAGTGGTGTCCTATGCAGCGCTTGGCCTATTTCACACACTGTGCTTCTGGGATGGGCTCCGGACCACTGCAGCCTTGCGCTTAGGGTTAGCTATTTTCGATGATGCGTGGGCATACATGTTCTTGGGTGAAAGGATGGATGGGGGGCACATAGGTGGATGCGTGGGCATACATGACAATGGGTGAATGCATGGTTGGATGGAGGGGTAGCAGATGGGGTTTGGATTGGTAGATGGATGGATGGGCAGCACGGTGGCACAGTGAGAAGCGTTGATTTTTTACGTCTCCTGACCTCTGGGATCAGATATGGGTTCAGCCCCGTCTCAGTCTCGGTGAAGTGTGTACATTCCCCTCATTTTTGCGTAGGGTTTCTACCACAGTCCAAAGAAATACATGGAAGTAGGATAACCACTTCCACACCCTCCCCCATCTCAACAACCCCGTGAATGGTTGTAAAGAGTTGAGTTTGGGCTCGATGACACACTGCAGCTGTATGGAAAGGTATTTCAGTCTACATGGTTATGCTAAAGTAAAACCAAGCTCTGAGCTCAGAAAAGTGGAAATAGTGACTGACCCCACCGCTGTGTGACATGGTCACTCGGACACTGAAGAGGTGGCGGTCTGGACTACGCATTAGCATCAGTGCGCTTCTTCAAGTCAATCCTATTAACGCCCGGTAATCTAGTTGCTGACACCGACTCATCTTAGCATGTCAACACCTCGTGGTCTAGTAACCTAGAAACAGATGCCTGACTGCCTACGGGACAGTGTGACCCTTCGGTGATGCCACACGCTCTCTTGGGTCTGCTGCTATAAAAACACTCGACACCTGCCAGCCATTGGCAGTCCTCCGGACATGTCGTATCGCCTCCGTGCGTCTCGGCGTTTGTGCGGAACATCAGCGTGGTACTAATCCTAGTGGTGAGCATGATGGTGGTTGGTGGCTAATATGCTGCAGAACATCGGCGAAGGTCCAACTCTTCTTCTTCCTCTTTCACAATAGAGATACCTGAGCGAAGTCCGTCCTGCTTCGAATCTGCGCGAACAACATGGACAAAGTTCTCGGCCGACGCTCAAAGCGAAGAAAAAGAGCCCGGGGCCGGATTTGTCGCTGCGGCTTTCCATCCTCATTTCAAAGCAGCCGTGCCGTTTAATAATAGATGGCAAATCTCTGCAAATTTGAATCTCACGGATTTACCAGTTAGGATACCGTAGTACAGTCGTTTCCCCTGCCAGCACGTTCCCCACCCCTGCACTGCACTGCAGGGAAAAACGGTGCCTCTCAACACCTCGTTCTGAAGCTCGTTAAGTCGCCCCCAAAGGAGCCGTTCTTGTTACCATCCCGAGCGGTGAGGACACGCAGCCAACTCCCGCATCCCAGGAGTAAATTAGTCAACAACACGAAGAACAGCATGTCCAGGGTGTGGTACCCAACCCTCGAAAGAGTGTTCCTCAGGCCTGACAAGCCAATAGGAGCAGCCTTAAGCTCTTATTTGTGACAGAGCTCTGAAAGTGAGCCTGGGGGGAATTAGTTGAAGTTCAAGTTCAAGTTGTTTTTATTGTCATTCCCTATATAGCTTGTATGCAGTGGAACGAAATGTCGTTTCTCCGGACACCATGGTGCAACACAGAACAGAGTACAAGACAGTAAATAAACACGCAGGACAGGACATGGATGCAGACATGGGCTGTGAGCTGTAGGCAGTTTGTAGTATATGGAGTCATGCTGGTTCGCTGTGCCAGGGTGTAGAGTCATCTCACTGCCTCCGGAGTCTGCTGGCGGTGGCGGTGGAGTCTCCTGTACCTTCTGCCAGATGGCAACAGGGCGAAGAGTCCATCAGACCGGTGAGAGGGGTCGTCCGCGATGCCGGTGGCTTCGCAGACGTAGCTGTCATTGTATGAGGTGTCGATGGTGGGTAGAGGGACTCCCATGATCTTTTCAGCTGTTCTCACAACTCGCTGTAGGGTCTTGTGGTTGGAGGCTGTGCAGTTCCCCTACCACACGGTGAGACAGCTGGTCGAGACGCTCTCTATCGTACCTCTGTAGGAGGTGGTGAGGATGGGAGGGGGCAGTTTGGCTCTCTTCAGCCTCCGTAGAAAGTGGAGGCACTGCTGGGCTTTCTCGGCTAGGCAAGTGGCGTTGAGAGTCCAGGAGAGGTCCTCCGTCATGTGCGCGCCAAGAAACTTGGAGCTTCTGACCCTCTCCACAGTTGTTCCAGTTGTTGAATTAGCTCACGAAACACCAGTGTGATCACACAGACAGTACAACGCTGTCATGTTTACGCTCCTTACTCTGAGTTTGTGCTGCATCTTCCCGGATTCTACCCTCGCGTTTCAGTATTTGAAACGTTGACATATTCCCCTGTCCCATCTCATTTCATACATGTTTCTCTTACGAAGTTAATAAAGCAGCGTGGTTAAATGTAACATTTGAATGATTTCGTTGTGCCTTTCCTGAGTGTAGTAATAAGAGCCGTTGTCCCACGCTAAAAAGACCCAGGTCTAAATCACCCGTCCTGCTGTAGAGCCCATGAATCATTTACTTTGCTTGACTTTCTCCAGTAAAAATTAACCGATTGTGTATAGTTGGGTCCCGACTTACTAGATTAGTAGGGACTGAGAGTTGGTTTGTTACTGTAAAAGTTTTTAAGTGAAATATGATACAGGGCAGGCCAAGGGCTCCCGATCAGTTCCGCGTGCAGCTACTTGCGTAATGTTCGTTGGCAAAAAGGGGTATCGGACGAAATGACCGTACTCCGAGAACTGTGTATCTGCATCTGTATCTCCCTGTCTGTTAGAGAAATGTACTTTGTTTACTCTGAATTGTACATCCCTTTGGAGAAAAGCACCTGCTAAATGAATAATGGTAATGTAAATAGCTCTGCGGCGTGGGAGACAACACCGTTGTTTCTCCGGGTGGAAACGGGGTCTCCGTCTCCCATTCGGCACGTAGGAAGACATCTAGTGAGCTGGGACGTCTCATGCTAATGCTTGGCTTTTCCGAGTCCTCCGGCAGGAGTGTTTTCGACACAGTGTAAAGATTCCTGCACAGACCTGGACCAGGTGTAGGAGCTCACCTGTGGAACATCAGTCCTTTCTTTTACCCCACACACTAGAGAAAATTCTTTAATACCCAATGAAGGCATGATAATAAAAAATGAAAGCACAATGATAAATTTCAGGGCTACACTTCACTGGTGACTCAAAACTGGTAGATGTTGAAAGTAGAGTATTGTCTATAGCTTGGTCACCTTCTGTTTGCTTCTTTTTTGCTTTCAAACTTGAAAAAGTTAAGGCAGCACTTACTATTCACACACACACACACACACACACACTGTCTGAAAGCACTCGTCCCGATGAGCCAGAGCCTAACCCAGCACCACAGGGCGTAAGGCTGGAGGGGAGGGGACACACCCAGGATGGAATACCAGTCCATTGCATGGCACCCCACGCGGGACTTGAACCCCAGACCCACTGGAGACCAGGAGCCAGGCCAACCTGCTGCACCACTGCACCCCCCCGATCCCTTACTCTTCGTGATCTCTATATATTGATTCATCAGGTAACATTTTGACATGTGATTTGAATTGGTATGCCAACCTACATACTTAGGAAAAACTTACAAGAACATCCATACCACTGAATTTCAAAATTCAAAAGTCTGTAAGATGGTGACTACCTATAAACAGGTAAACAATTGTAAGAATCTTAAAACGCTAACATATGCTTTTTTCTGGACACAGACTTCAGCTAAATAATGGGTAATAAAAATTACAAAACATTAGGCTGACATGATTTCAGACATGCTGGAATAAATGTGAATAATATGTTTTACTCCAGTTAAATCAAAGTGTCGACAATGCAGGGTATTAATATTGCAGTAAACGGTACTGGTCATTTTACAGCAAGAAACAAAGCAGAACGCATGAAGCACTTGGATTGTTGAAGACATCTGCAGAATTTTTAAACATACTATTTAAAGAGTAAACTTTTATAAAAAATGACATTATTTTGCACAATTCTATGTTCAATACATGCAAGAGAATAAATTTATTTTTTTAACTGTCTTTTTTTTTTTTTTTTTTTTTAACAAAGTGAATCCTCCTGTGTTTACACGAGCCTTGTTAGTGTTACTGTTGCTTTGAGTTTATATCGCAAACCGCGCCCCTCCAAACAGCTCGAGATGTCACTTTCACTTCATATTCTGTTTGTTTTCCAGAACTCATCACAAAAATCGCACAGGAGAACTTCAGAGCCACCGAACCTGACATAAAGAAGGTAATAGCATGTTCGCCGGCGAAAATACAGAAGGATGCTCTTTACAGCTGAGATTTTACAGCTGAAGGTGCTCAATCGAAGCTGAATACTGTAAATGTATATTACTGTACTGTACTGTGTTGCTTCGTCGCTGTGGTGCGAGGAGAGCATTGGCCCAGTCTGCCTTACATTGAACAATGACTGGATAAAATATGAAGTAAATGGATCATCCTATTCAAATTCCTGTCTAGCAAGAAGATCTACAGTTTTTATCACAGTCATGTAGTTGATAAGGTCTATAAAATATACAGCACACACCGTAAAGCAGTTAGTTTGATGCTGTGATTTACCGTCTGCACCCTGGTGTGTTTCAAGCCTCTGGGCTGTTTCCTCCACTTGTGTGGTGTCATGTTGGTTTTGTTTTATTGTCATATAGCTTGTCACTTGCTGTCATGTTCATAATGCCTCTCATTCATTGTTATGGTTTCTCCTCTGCATGCTGCTGCATGTGCTCTGTGTCCTCTCTGGTTCCCCAGCCAGAGAACATTGTTCTCACACTCCAGGTAATACTGTGACTCTCTGTCTTCCTCCTCTGCCCTCCTGTCTTTACACTTTTTGCTAGTTCATGTATAGCCTTGGAGAGTTATATATACTTATATTAGTATAGTATAGTATCAGTATACAGACACCCCTCTACTTACGTGAATTCGACTTACGTAAAATCCAGATTTACGTAAAAAATTCCCGGCATAAACATTATTTACGGATAGCGCTTTTATTTTACGCAAAACGTCTGAAATACGTTAAGCGCAAGTTGGCTTAGCCAGACAAGGCAGGAAGCTGCACTTGCCAGTTCCCACGTGTTTTGAGCCGTGAACACATCTCCTCTCCTCAGTGTAGTGCTTTTCTCCTATATTTTCTACCGTTTTCATTATTCCCAATGCCTGGTGGTAAACGTGCACTTGAAGGAAAACGAGAACCATCTCATAAGCGTCCAGCAATCGATTTCCAGATGAAATTGAAAATAATAAGGAAGTATGAAGGTGGACAAAGATTATGGTCTATAGCACGGGAACCAGGTTTAGTGGCGCAGTGGGTTGGACCGCAGTCCTACTCTCCGGTGGGTCTGGGGTTCGAGTCCCGCTTGGGGTGCCTTGCGGCGGACTGGCGTCCCGTCCTGGGTGTGTCCCCTTCCCCCTCCGGCCTAACGCCCTGTGTTGCCGGGTTGGCTCCGGTTCCCCGTAACCCCGTCAGGGACAAGCGGTTCTGAAAATGTGTGTGTGTGTGTGACTACAAATACGATAGTGAAGGATGCTGCACGTATACAGGAGCGGTGAAAGGAACAGCTAGCAGTTGTGTACTTTTTTTATACCCATGTTTGCAATAAATGCCTAGGGTAGGGTAGCCTATGTTGAACGGTGTGGGAAGGAGGGGGAATCTCACATACGTAAATTTCGACTTACATAAGGGGTTGAAGGACTTCCTATTAGTATAAGTCGAGGGGTGCCTGTAGTGTAGTATAATTAAATTTACTTGGAATAGACAATTTTTTGAAAACACACTCGATATTATGTACTGTAAAGAGTCTGGCTGCCAACACAAGTTGTGCTGATTCAATGCATTACATCCATTATTCATGAATGTACGACTTTTGTTTTTGACACAAGTCGATGACGTTCCACGTACTGTGCCAGAATCCATCTTCCTTTCTGTGATTCATTCTGCCACGAATCTGGGCTTGCTGGACAAAGGGGATCCTTTGAAGAATCTGCAATACTCCCATTCATACAGTAAAGATTAACTCTTAGAGGAATGAAATTACTTTGAAATAGTCCAAAATGAGTTTCGTCAATAGCCCAGAAATGAGGGCAAAATGAACACAATGATGGTTATTGAAGTGGTGCCTTCTTCTCTACATAGTTTGAGAGTTTACTTTAGGGCTTAATTTTCGCGTGAAAGACCTAATAATACAGAGAGACCGCGATTTTCTGAATTTGTAGTTCCATTCTATATTGACTAGAAGGCTAATTTCAACTCTTTCCATGAACTGTGTTGTTCATATGGTAGAAAGAATTATGCATGAATTCCAGAAGTATCAGTGGCAGATTATAGTACAGCTTTCCAAAATATTAACATAAATTTAAATAAAACCCTTCTTTGATCATACTTCCAAGTAAAAACAGTATGTTTTTGAAAAGTAGTTTGTTCTAGACTTAAGGGTAGTCTAACTTTAGATGACTTTATTAGTATCAACCGTTTTTTATCGCAGGAATAATTCAAGGCATATTTATTACTGTAAACTGCATAGTAATCAGATAATTTTTCTTACATATTTATTTATCTGTATGATATAGATGTATTTCAAAATGTAGCGTTTGCTTAAATTGTAATGTGAAGTTACAGTCTGGCATCATTCAATAATTGTGTTCATCATGTAGATTGCAGGGATATAAGGCTACCAGTATACCAGTGGTTTATGATGCATAATAAATGTAATTTTTTTTTTTTAATTCTATACAGAAAAATGTTATACTTGGAGCACTCCAGGTTAAATGTAGTGCTTAAAGACTGTAGCAGTGGTCCTCATTGTACGTGATCTGGTAATCTCCTGTTTACAACGTTGTATCAGCCACATATATATGTATGTGTGTGTGTATATATATATATAATGTATATAATTTACATCGTATCTGAAGTGTAATACACTTGTACCTGAACTTACAAACACAGTTGGGACCGGTCTGGTTGGAATTTATTATTCATAAGTGCGACCACTACGATACAATTAAATCTTAATAATATAGTTTACCCCATTTATGTATCAGTTTAAACTATAATGAATTTGAAATTTGCTGCGAGTCTTTGTTTATTCTATTATCATAGACAGCAAATAAAATGCACAATCTCAGTGTCCCTCTGTATTGGAAGCACAGAGGCTGAGAATGGGTATACCATTGATGGATGCCAGAACTTTTGTTTTAATTTTTTTTACTTGAAGCAACATTAAAAAGTGGTTTAAAATGACTACAATTAAAAATACCCCCCCCCCCCCCCCCCCCCCCCAACAACCTTCTCTTCAGTGTGCTGTGTTCTGCTTTATACAAAGAATACTGCGCCACGTTCTTCCTGTGCTTCAGAGAGCACAGCAATGCGATGACAAACGGAATGGACAGAACATTTCGAAAAGTGTTCGACGTTAAGTACCAGTTGTGCGACTGAGAACGCGGCAAAATTGGCCAAGTGGATGAGACCCATTAATCAAAAAAAAAAAATCTGACACTTTCCATTTCCATTAAAAATAGAATAATCATAGACAAATACTGTTATTTATTCACCGGGCAGATTCTGTAAAAGTCTCCTATCTAGTTATAATAACTAAAAACAGGCAGAATGAACACTGGTCCTGCACAGTTCGTGTTTCTATTCTAGTCTGAGTGTGTTTTGCTGCCAACTAACGGCAAGCGGGAAGCGCAAACCGTTTTCGATCAAGATCAGAGAAATTTTAGGGGAAAAAAAACAGTGAAGAAAATGCAATTAGTAATAAACCGTGAAATGCTGAAACCTTTGAACGTTTCTCACTTAAACTTGACGTTCCTAACACGAGGTACAAGTGTATTAGCATAGGATGCAAATTTCCATGCCATCCCCCTCACCTGGGCCCTGTGTGTTTTTCCCACCCGCTCACGACATCACGGTTGTCATGTTAAAGCTCTAACCCTGCGCTCGCAGGCCTTGCAGTACGAGATGGGCTTCATGGTGTGCGCGGTGCTGGGCGCGCTCTTCGTGCTGCTCATGCCACTGGCGGGCCTTTGCTTCTGCGTATGCCGCTGCTGCGACAACTGCGGCGGCGAAATGCACCAGCGCCAGAGGAAGAACGCTGACTGCAAACGGACCTTCCTCGCCTCGGGCCTCTTTGCCACCTCGCTCGTCGTCACGTGAGTTCCGACTCCTTTCTGCACGGCGAGGAACCCAGCTTTCCCACCCGCAAACATTTGCGCAGGCGTCCCCGCTTATCCCCGGGGAGGATATGTCCCAAGACCCCCAGCGGAGCCTGAAACCGCGGACAGTTCCGAACCCTATATGTACTATATGCATGTTTTTTCCTATACATACATACATACCTGTGATAAAGTTTAGTTTATAAATTAGGCACAATAAGAGATTAACACCAATAACTAATAATAAAATTGAACAATTATAACAATATACTGTAATAACAGTGACTAACGGGAGGGTAGCGTATACAGCGTGGATACGCTGGACAAAGGGATGGTTTGCGTCCCGGGCGGGACGGTTCGAGATTTCGTCACGCTACTCAGAAAGGCGCGCAACTGAACACTTATCAATTGTTTATTTCTGGAATTTTCCATTTAATATTTTTGGACCACGGTTGATCATGGGTAACTGCACCCGCGGATAAGGGGCTTCGCCGTACGTCTTGTATGTTTGTTTGGGCAGGGGGGTCAGTTGTAGTTTCTGTTGTTAGCTGTCGACCTGCTCAGTCCCATGAGATTCCCTTTTGTTTTATTTTCTCCATTTTATATTTTTCTGTCTGAATCTGGAAACATTTTTCTATCCTCATAACTGCTGGGAAACATTGCTGTTTCACATAATAAACGAGTTCAATGCAGAATCAGGGTTGTTTTGCGTTTTAACGTACTTTTAAAGATTAATTAAATATCCGCATATTCTTGACTAACTGATTTAAAAGGGTTTAGACCAGGAGTGTGTAAAAATCATAGTGACATGCTGAAAAATTGAAAAGTTGTTACTTTCTTGTACTTCATTTAGGTGCAACGTGTGCTCTGCTGTGTAACTATAACTATTATCTATTATCTCTTAAGTATAAACCACTGTCATGTGATTCAATACAGATTATAGTATTTATGGCAGGTACAGTATATACTAATATTTTGCAAACATACTTGCAGGCCATATTACGTGAAACAGTGGGCCACATGTAGAGCACCCCTGCTTTAGAGAATATCAGTTCAAAATCATATATAAATAATGCACACAAATATACATAAATAAAAACGGTATAAGCATGTATAATATATGAATATATATTTATATATTATACATAATTATATATACATATAAATTATATACATATATACTTAATATTTAAAGCTATGCACCTTTATTCTGTTTATAATTTATTGTTTGCTTTATTCATTTATGATTGTTTATGAAGAAAATTTGCTTCTTTAGTACATGAATGTTGTTGCGCTAAAATACAGAAACAGTGTAAAGATGTGTGACAACACACCATTTTAGATTTTTTGACAGATGTATAGAGGAACATGTCTGAACATGTCAGAGTGTATTTTATTTAAAAAAACTTGTATTTGAGTCTCAGTATAGTACAATTCCAGAATGCTTCTCTTTCACAGCAGAACCCACATATTTACCCCCCCACACCACAAATCAGTGCCATTGTGAGAATACTGGGTGTTGTATTTCCTTTTTTATATTTGAAGAGATTAATGGCAAAGGTTTGTGCTCTTTCTCGCAGTTCCCAGGCACCCAGTGAAGAAATAATATTTTCCCTCCAAATTAAGGGATTGTTTGTCGGTACTGGAGATAACCGTCAAGCGTACTTTTAAGTTTGACGCCTGCATTTCAGATGGCAATGGAAGTCAAGGCAGAGGTAGGAAGCTTGGAAACTCAAGTCCCGCAGGTGCAGTTAAACTTGTGCTCGGATATCTGCATAAGTACTTAGAGAACAGTTTCGTTGTACTCCTCGTGCGACTGGTTCAGTCATATCTCGCTTTGCCCAATGGAGCAAGAAAGAGTAAGAAAGAACATCCCCGGGGAAATCATGTAGCCAGGACACTTATTGCCTCGTTTCCAGCTGCTGTCGGGGGACAATGTATGAGCCACATTCCTGGGTGCCGTTTGTAGCAAAACCTTTTGAATAAATTGGGCGGTAAAGAGAGTAGATTTAGTAGCTTTGCGTCGGTGTGTATTCAGGTCGTGTTTGTTTGTTTGTTTGTTTGTTCCGAAACCTGGAATGGAGAATCTGGCCGGAGTTTCCACTTCCACTGAAGAGGAGCCTCAGGGACACTTGTGAGCTCATGGGATCTGATCCCGCGAGACTGGATCTGTGATGTGGATGGGAGCCACACTGGGATGTATTGCTAAGAGGAGGTCCAAAAATTTTCCACTGCCTTCCTTGGCAAAGTAGCGCTCCACATCACCTAAACAATGGCGATGATCTGCTTCCTCACACTCAACAGGTAGCATTCTGAGTCTGGAGGGGTTATGTGCTAAAAGCAATGCACTTTGAATATGAAAAATTGAGTTGATTTAGTTGATACCCCAGTTCTTCGTGTTACACTTGAGATAACAAATTACCTGTTTGTTTGTTTTTAATTCTATTTACTTCATTTGCCGACTTACAAAAATTTGACGAGAATCACTCGCACTTCCACATCCGATCATTAGGTGGCAGTAAAGAGCACCCAAACACAATTTTTTCGTAAAAATACAAACTCTGCTCATGTTTTATGGAATAATGAACAATAAGCATCAATTATCCATTTTAGGAGATGGCATTCAGTCACTGAACATTAATTTTATTTTTTAATTAATTTTCTTTTTCATGCAGCTTGAGCGTTAATGAAATGTTAAATGTCGTTACACCTTGCGTCACACCCTATGTTTCCAGGGTGGTCTTTGAAACACAGCGAGTCTGATTCCTCTGGCTTTATTTCTTTCTTTTTTTTTTCTTTTTTTGCAGAACTTAGTTTAAGGGATGTTGTGTTTTTCAGACTTTTTTTGATTGTGAAATATTTGGATTTGTGAAAAAAATATAGATAATAAAGTGAGATCCCAGTGTAATTGGTATGTTCGTTTTCATCGTTCCCTATTGTAACTGTGCAGGCGAACACACCTGGACGTGAAACTTCGGTATAGTTCGAAAATACACTCCACACCGTGGTTCCTTTGGATGATGTGTGAGTTCCTCAGCAAGGTGGCAGTAGATTTAAGTGGAATGGCCATCTCAGATAACATCGCACCAGTATGATCCAGCAAGTGAAGAGAGCCCACTGCGCAAGGCGACGAGCTGCTTCATCTCCCTTGATCACAGTCACACACAGCTTCAGCAGTGACAATGTGTCAAACAATTTTGTCACTGAGCTAAAGACAAAATAACTGCGGGAAACAAAAAAGCGCACGAGGCTTTACACGCTCCACATTTTGCAGCACTAGATCTTCGCTGCTTGCATGTGGGAATAATGTGAAAATAATGGGGTGTTGATTCAGGTTCACATTTCGAGGCTGTGAGCTTTGCCGCATCTTTTATTTCATGCTCGGTCTCTGCGACGAACGGAAGTTTCTGGAGCGTTTCTCTTAAAAAGACGTGCTGTATAAGTTGATTGGAACTTTTATTTTCCAGCCTTTTAGTTCCCATCTGGTTGCGATCAGCACTGTTCAACTGTCCATTGTCCACAGAGCTGTCTGCCACATTCTTTCGGAGGCTGACACTGGCTCTGTGCGCACATTCCTGGAAGTGTTGAGGTGGTTTACAGTCATACGACAATATGTCCTTACATGACACTCCATTCGGAGTAATGTGCTTTTTTTTTCTCTCTTTTATTCACGACTCTGTTGTGAACTGTCTAACTGGACGTTAATCGAAAGTTTACAGTCATGTGATGCTTTGGATTGTTGCGAGAGATGCGCAGTTGCGAGGCCAAAGAAGGCGAATTTTCCGGGAAAACGGAAAAGTAGTACAATCCCAGTCAAAGGTTTGAGTACACCTGCGCAATATCGTACGGGACGAGCTGGGCGGAAAACTCAGAGCAACCCACAAGTGTTCTGCGACTCTGGGAATTGCTGCTGAACAGCTGGGGGAGACGTGCTTTTCCACATTAAGCATCTTAATTAAAAGGATTGTGAACAAAAGCCACTTTCCAGCAAATGCACTCAAGACTTTATACTGTTAGTCTATGTAATGGGTGTGCTCGGCTTAAGAGTTTTTCCAACTTCAGGGTTTGCAGTTGGACATGTGCTGCAAAAGGCCATACAGTACATGTGTAACACATTTTTTATACGCTACGACCTTGGCCAATGTCAAGACAGGGTGCAGAGTGTGATGCTCCATAACCAGCCTGGCTTAGACAGCAAGTTTTTGCAGTGGATACATGAATTTATCAAACATGTATCAACCAGCGCAGCGTATCAGAATAAAATCACAAGTTGCTGGAATATACAAATGATTGTGGAACAGGGATGCTTAAATCTTATTCCCTGCTGTTTTCACCATTTATTCCACTCCTATTCAAGGAGGGGGGAGGCACGATGGCGCAGTGGGTTGGACCTTGTCCTGTTCTCCGGTGGGTCTGGGGTTCGAGTCCCGCTTGGGGTGCCTTGCGACAGGCTGGCGTCCTGTCCTGGGTGCGTCCCCTCCCCCTCCGGCCCTACGCCCTGTGTTGCCGGGTAGGCTCTGGTTCCCCGGGACCCCGGATGGGACAAGCGGTTTGGGAAGTGTGTGTGTGTTCATGGAATCAGTTGCACTTTCTAAAGCAAATAATTATTTCACTGTTAAATTAGATGAACTGGATGAATCTCAAAAATAATAAAACTGCAATTTCCTCAGGTCATTTTTGAAAAGAAAAAAACAAGAAATATTTCATTGTTGATAAGAGTAATTTGTTTTTGCCGTTTTTCTTATTGAGATGAGAAAAGGGTATATCTGTTTGCATATATCCAAAGGGAATACTTTGGAAGGTCAAACCCAACTTGTGCCATGGCATTCTGAGTCTTCTGAATCATCTTGAGAAGCTTCATTGTAGACTCTGGACGATGAGATAGGAGGGAGTGGCCACACAAAATGTTTTGTGCAATATGAACAAATCCTGTTTTTGTGACACAGTGGAGAGACTTCAGGACGGGTTGACAGACCTGTTGGGAGGTGAGGAATCTCTGTCTTTAGATGTATGTGGAGCAAGCAGAATTGGTAGAGAGGTAACCTGCAATACAAGAGGACACTTTGTAGGTACAGGGGGAAATGAGAAGAAGAGCTGGGCATCATCAGCATAACAGTGATTGGAGAAGTTGTCAGAGGAAAGGGCAGAGCCATGGGAAGAGATGCAGATGGAGAAGAGTAAGGAGCCTAGTACTGAGCCCTGCAGAACTCCAGCTGAGTGACAAGGGAAGACAATGAGCCACGCTAACCCTCCTGGACAGATTTACCTGGCAGTTAAGTCTCAAACTCTTTCAATAGCAATTCCTTTTGGTTCCAAGCTGTTCTAGAAAGCAAAGCAGAATCTGGTGGTGGACAGCGCTGCAGCAGGAAAGGGAGGTTGTTGTAGCCAACTGGAGACTTTCTGACTCTCCAAGGAGGGCAGTCTCAGTGCAATGGCCAATTTTTAATCCAGTCTGATAACCGCCAAGGAGATAATTGTGGGCAAGGAATGCTGCCAGATGGTTTAAAGGCTTGAAGGTTCCAGAGTGAGAAGGGAGAAGAGAGTTTGGTCTGCAATTCGAGACCAACTTTGGGACCATGGAGGGTTTTTTAGTGGTGCTGAGTGCTTTCAATGACAGGTGGGAAACAACAAGAGAAGAGCAAGGAAATAATGAGCAAAGGAATCCGTTGCAGGGATATGGCCTGTAAAGAGGGAAAGGGATGGGATGGGATCAAGGGAGCGAGTGGTGGCTCTACCTGAGAGCAGAAGGTCAGAGATTCCTTGCATTCCTTCAGAAATGGGTTGAAATGCAGGGAATGAGGCTTTGCTGTGAGTCCCACCCAGGGACAGTGTATGTGGATTCCAAGAACTTGTTTTTGATTAAAACTGCCTTTGTCTCTATAGAATAAGACAAAATCAACAGCTGTGAGGGTGGAGGAAGGAGGAGGAGAAAGAGAGAAAATCTGAAGAGTTTATGAGGATTTTTTGAGTGCAGACCGCAGATTATTTTTGTAGGAAAGTAGTTTTTTGTAAGGAAAGGGAACAACGAAAGGACATAAGGAGCTGCTAAGTGCGTGAGACATTCAGAGTTCTGCCAATTTCGTTCAGCAGTATGGAGTTTGATTCTGTCAGCAGAGAGGGTGTCCAGGAGCCACGGGCTGGATGTGGGACCTTCTGGGCTGAAAGTTAGAGGACGGAGAGAGTCGGGACAGGTGGACAGGGTTGAAATGAGTTCACTGGTGACATTATCTGTGGACAAGTCAGAGAATTTTGCAGCAGGGTATCACTCAGAGATCACGAAAATCACCCTTGGCAGGGTCGCAGGGATCCGGAGCCTATCATGGATGCTTGGCTAGGAGTCATGCACCCTGGACAGGATGCCAGTCCACCACAGGGTTGCCACACACACACACGTCTTTAGGCCGTAAGAGGAAACCGAAGCAGACATAGAGAACATGACATCTCCACACACACTGTGCCGAATTCAACAGTATTCCCAGACAGCCAAGCAGTTATTTATAATGTATTTATGGGCTTCATTTTAAGCTTCACATCCTGCAATGCATTGGTTGATTGCGCTTGTGCTGCAGAACCTCGCCTATGGCATGGATTTGATTTACATGACAAGATTTAATATTCTCTGTATGCATTCACCTGGAGAATATCATCACAGAGGGAATTTGGACACTGGAAGCCAATGCATTATAGCAAAGGTTCATTTCAGTTTACAGGTCCAGCAGCGGAAACGCGAGTGGGTTGCGTTAGTGCGGCGCCGGGCGCTGCGTCTAGCGGTGCACATTTATGAACGTGATGTCAAAGTGTTGATAGAACTTCTCACAGCTTCACTGAAGAAATTCCATTTAGATATAGCAGATCAGTTGGGGGTGCAGTGGTGCAGTGACTTTGGCCAGGGCCTCTTTGCTGGTGGGTGTGGGGTTCAAGTCCTGTTTGGGGTGCCTTGTGATGGACTGGTGTCCTGTCCAGGGAATGTCCCCTCCCCCTCTAGCCTTGTGCCCTGTGTTGCTGGGTTACGATCTGGATCACCATGACCCCACTTGGGACAAGTGGCTTTGGACAGTGTGTGTGTGTGTGTGTGTGTGTGTGTGTGTGTGGTGGATCACATGTTCCGACCGAGGCCGTCTGAACATTAGAAGCAGGTCTTTTTGGATGAAATGAGTGCCAGGAAAGTTCCGGATTAGGACCAGATGGGCTGCTGTTTTTCTGTTGTACAAGAAAAACACTCACTGTGCAGGTATGTAAATATTTGGTTACTTTTTAGCCTTTTCACTCAGCAACTTCAACTGCACACACTTTTAGAACGTTGTTGCTTTGTGGGAATTTCTACTGTCGCTCATCTTCGTTCCGCAGCATAATGGATCGTTTTGAAAAACATTCCCTTCAAAGCAATAGCAGGGAAACAAGTCTTCCATAAAACTTTTATTGTTTACCATCTGAAACTGTCAAGTAGAAGCTCGTGTGAAATAGGCCCGCATTACAATTTTAAAATACATTTTGAGTTTAGGGTTAGTTAGGTTTGTTTTTCTATTCATATTTCAAGCAAAAAACGTGACTCCCACGGTTTTGAAGGCAGACCTTTACGTTTAAATGCATGCTTTTGCAGATGCTTTTCGCCAAAGCCACACACAGCACAGAGTAAACAAAAGTGTATGTTTCAACACAAGGGTGTCAGACTCGTTTCACGCTGCGATCCGAATGGAATTCATTCCGACAGCTAAAGATCATATTTGTATATCGTGTACAAATATGTTCTAGATCATCTTTTATATTGCAACAAAGACAATGACTAGCAGCTTTAAAATTACTATTCAGAGGTATTGCAAGTTTTTAGCGCTAATACTATCCACCTAATACTGTATATAATATGATATCCCCCAAAGACAGTATTGGGAAGTGCAGTACTGTATGTTTGTTAGCCTGTATTGTTTCAGACATCCAGCCTTTGAGAACTGATTGTAGGGAAACTGGGGAGCTGGAGCTGGGGGGGTTAAAGAAATTGCAGATAATTAAATAATTTGTTCCATAATTAAATAATTTGTTGATCTTGCATAGTATTATTTCATGAATTGGGGGGCAAACCTCAAGTCCCTCATCCCAGGAAACTCCTGTAATGTAATTAAATAATTATTCATAAATGTAATAATTCACCAGTTGTCCTGTGGACCGACAAAAATCTTTTCATAAGCCCTCTATTTGGCACCCCTCACTGAGATGTCATCATAATGGGCAAAAGCACCACTGTTTTGGGGAAATAATGGTTAATTTTCCACAAGCCACTGCGGTGATTTTTCATTGTATGGGACCCATTGACTGTATATGTCTGTCATTGATTTCCGGTGATTCACGTTTTATCGGTGCTTGATCGATGGGAAGGTGCATTCCGATTCGCCGTGTTTTCGAGAGGAGTGGGAAGTAACAGAGTACACTGCAGACAGAGCGAAAGTGGCCGGAGTTTACCAGGCTGTTATTTAAACGGAGGAAAAGCCATGTTTATATTGTCAACGTGATGCAGCCGCATGCAGTACACAGAGCTGTCAGAGTTCAAAACGTGTCGCTTCAGGAGGTGTGATTGTACAATGAATTACACGTTCTCTGTCTTTTTGGAGAAGCAGTGCAGGTTGTACAGCACTGACTCGCATATGAGGACTGCTGAACCCTCGCATCAGGGGAAAAAAAATCACAGTCACCGATTACAGGCCTCTCTGCAGGTAGTGCTGATGGGGGTTCAAATCCTGCTCTTTCCCATCAGCTCCCGGGACATTACATTGACATGTATTAATTTATTTACATTTACGTAATTTATCAGATGCTTTTCTCCAAAGCGACGTACATCTCATGGAAAATACAATGTGTTCATTAGCAGGAAGAGACACTTAGATGCAGACGTGTGATTCTTAAGTGCAGTTAGTTTGTTTCTTTCCACCATATGAACCGATGTTCATCACACGAATAGCTGTATAAAACTCTGAATATCCACGACTCCTGGTCACCTTCCTAGTAATATTTTTTCTTTTTCAGATACATATAAACATTTATGTTACATTACAGGAGTAGCTGTGTAAAGGTTTATCCTACATGATCTTAAAGTTATAGAGCATAAACATTTGCACCTTACATGAACTTAGATGATGGATAAAGTGAGTCCGGAAGAGGTGAGTTTTAAGACCCTTTTTAAATGTGGACAGAGATTCAGCAGTTCTGAGTGGGGGAGGAGGTCGTTCCACCGCAACGGAGCCAGAACCCAGAACCTCCGTGCTTCTGATTATGGACCTTTAATGTGTAGGACCACCAAGCGGGCAGATGTGGACGAGTGTAGCAGTCTGGTTGAGGTGTGGAGGGTGATCAAGTTTTGTAGATAGAGACAGCAGAGAAAGATGCTCCAGACTGCTGAACAAAGTCTTGTAACTCCCTGATCACACCTGGTTTTTACCCTGTTTGTAACTGTTATGCTGGAGTACTTCATGTCCAGTGCTTTGCTCAAGGGTGCTCCACACACCTTTTGCTACTGTTCAGCTGTTTTCCCAGCATTCCCAGTGCTGCTCTTCCCTCGCTTCAATACACCAGTTGGTTTATGCAACTTCTTTGGGATTTTCACTGCGGTTCATCCTCACACATCTGGACTAATCGAGATGCGTTTGGCCAGTTCTTCCAAAACATCATACATATGATTTTCATTTTTTTAAATCTTTTTGACATGAATAGTAATATTGTTATAAGTACAAGTTTAACATGTGTTAAGAGTGGAGTTTAAGAGTTTCTGTGTTTTTTTTTTTTTAATTTATGGTTCATTTCACAGATTTACCAGCCGCTCAAGAGAAAAATTAATAATGATTGTGCTGTCATGTTTTAAAGATCACACAGCATTTGCAGCACTTTCCTACCAAATCTAAATGCATAATCAAATATAATCTATAATAAAATGTTTTTAATGCCATCAAAAGTTTTCTGCAAGTAAATCACCTAAAATACTGAAATTATTTTTTTTTCTTTTTTGAGTTGTGCTCATCTTTGATTTTTTTTTTTTTTTTTTTTGAATTTTAGAAAATACACACACACACACACACTTTCGGAACCGCTTGTCCCATACAGGGGCGCAGGGAACCAGAGCCTACCCAGCAACACAGGGCGTAAGGCCGGAGGGGGAGGGGACACACCCAGGACGGGACGCCAGTCCGTCACAAGGCACCCCAAGCGGGACTCGAACCCCAGACCCACTGGAGAGCAGGACCTGGCCCAACCCACTGCGCCACCGCGCTACCGCACCCTCTTGTTTTAGAAAATATATTTTTTTAAATAATACTGGGATTCCCAGCATTGTCCAGTCATTCCAGTGTCTGGTAACCTGGGCTCCGGTCATGCAAGGATGACATGTACATGGTATTCCTCTGGTTTTACCCACACTTCAGCATTGTTTCAGTTGCTTGGTCCCGTAAGGGGTGACACGGCCACCCACTTTGGCCTCTCTTTCACCTCTGCTGCAGACAAGAATGGGATCCTTTTTCCATGTCAGGGCAGTGCGCCCGCAAGCCCCGGCAGCCCGTCCTCAGCGCGCTGATGGTGGATGAATCATTCATGCCTCCCTGTCACGTAACAAACAACCACGCAACATGAGGGCTATAATTAGTAGGGCTGTGCGTGTGGTGCCGACACCGGAGTACAGCGCAGCACCGGAAAGGGGGGTATTTTCCCAGCACCGTGGCGAGTGAACTGCGTTCACGCGAAACGTACAGATTGCATTGATTTGCATCATCACTTTGTAAACCAAACGTTCAAACAGCGG
Organism: Scleropages formosus; assembly: GCF_900964775.1. Classification (NCBI taxonomy): domain Eukaryota; kingdom Metazoa; phylum Chordata; class Actinopteri; order Osteoglossiformes; family Osteoglossidae; genus Scleropages; species Scleropages formosus. The sequence continues at coordinate 5,506,513 of NC_041810.1, read as the reverse complement.
TGATGGGCGGTGGTGTGGGTTCCCATCCCTGTCAAAGCCTTCTGCGGAGCTTGTACCTGCTGGGCTGCGTACGGGGGCAGGCCAGGGGGTGCTAGTGGACTGCAGGGTGATACGCTCGCTGTCCGGGTGTCCCGTAAGCACACGGTCACTGGGCCAGTTTGAAATGAGAATGTGGCTGAGCACTAGGTTCCTGTAGCCCTGCAGTGTTTCCGCTGCTCTCCTCGGTAGAGACCGCTGGTGTTTCACATCTCTTGGGTGGAAGTTTTAGGTGTCGGTTTGAATCCTGGTCCTCTGGTTTTCTCCTGCAGTCCAAAGGCATATGATTCAGGTGAAGTGGTAACTCCGGATTGCCCCTTGTGAGTGTGTGTGTGTGTGTGTGTGTGTGTGTGTGTGTGTGTGCGCGCGCGCGCGCGCTTTACTTGTCCTGTAAGGGACTGGCATCCTGTCCAGGGTGTAGAGGACAGAGAGAGGACAGTGAGTCCTCTCTAAGTAGGGTCTAAGTACAGTTACTTAGCCTTGAACCCTTTGCCTCCAGGATAGGCTCCAGACCACCCCAACCCAGACTTGGACAAGTGCTTGAAGAAAGTGAGTGAGTGCGTTATGAAAGAGTAGGTGCTTTGCAATATATTGCAAATGTGTTATCGATGTGTGTTTCGTTGTGGCTGGAATTCCAAACGGCTTTACGGCTGTTGGGCCGAGAGCTCTGGGTGTCTTTATAAGAATATTTTAAGTTGTCTTTAGTTTGTTTTTCCGGATCTTTCTGGAGATAAAGAAAGGCAGGTGCCAAACTGTTCAGCCACTGCCACCTATTGGTGAAGAGGTGTCACTTTTGGGTGCTTCTGTGTTTTGGAGCTCACTGAATGTTACCTGCTGAATAAATAACATGGGGCGCAAAACTAAAGAAGGTAATTGGGGGGGGGGGGGGGGGGGGAGGCGACCTCAGGCTTTGCATCGAATTTGTCTTCACACTAAAACAAATGTGAATGTTGTGTGTGAACTCAGCTCAGAAAAATGGTATGAGGTAAAGAAGGGTGTTTTTTTATTGTTTGGTTCATTTGCGGAAGTCCTTGTGATGGTATTCATTCATTCATTCATTCATTCATTCATTCTCTATAAGTTGTCCAGTGCAGTTTTGCAGTGGTCCACAGTCAATCTAGGAAGCAGAGAATGTGTGGCAGCATCCACTGTGGACAGGATGGCACTCTATCACAGGCAAATCACGCACAAACACACACACAGAGTGAAGGAATAGCAAGGACTCTTTGAACTAAAAAAGTAAAGTACTATGAAGTAAAATGTGTATTAATACAAATGAGATTCAGCCCCCCAGACCCCCAAAGAGAACAGCTATTCACATCCAGAGAGGCCCTTGTCCACCACATGGTCAGGGCTCAGGGACCAATCAGGTTTAAAACAAAAGCGAAAACACTTCAGCAAAGTGTCACAATTAGAAATGTGGTTTATGTTAAAGTCCTACCACTTGTGAAAGACTGTGCAAACATCTGAGAAGGGTGGCATAGTGGCACAGCAGGTAGCGCTGATGTCTCACAGCACCTGGTTGGTGCAAGAGGACATGGGTTTGATCCCGGCTCAGTCTATGTAGAGTTTGCATGTTCCTCCCGTGTTTGCATGGGTTTCCTCCGGGTGCTCTGGTTTCCTCCCACAGTCCAAAGACATGTTGTTCAGGTTCCCCATAGTGTGTGAGTGACAGAAAGAGTGTGTGTTCCACTGATGTATGAATGAGTGACCCATTGTAAGTAGTCTATCTAGCAGTGTAAGTCACCATGGTGCATAAGGTGTGTCGGCTGATAACACTACATAGAGTTCATTGGAAGTTGCTTTGGAGAAAAGCGTCTGCTAAATAAATGTAAGAAGTAGACAGCAGTAACAAGCCAAACAAAAATACACAGAGCATGATTTAGGGCTGGCTAGGGAGTTGATCCCATGTCCATCTCAACACACTCTAGGATCATCATGGACACACTCATCCCTATGAAACACAAGCTTTTGCACTGTGTGAGGAAACCAGACCACATGTCGTGGTTCACGCCATTGGCTCAGCACAGCATCACCTTGATGACCTTGTGTCCCCAGGGCCGGTGTGGTGTGCGCATATTCGGCGAACCAGAACCTCACCAACCAGCTGAAAGGAGTGAGGAGACTGGTCAACAGCAACATGAGGGACCTGCAGACATTCGTCAACCAGACGCCGCTGGTAGGACGCCGACCATGGGGTCCCAGGGTGTCCCTCACCGCTGTTCTTCCACACGTCTCAGTAAATCAGTGCAGTAACATCCACCGCCTGCATCTTTCTATTAATATCATATTTTCATCAGGATGAAACCATATCTGATATATTTTCAAAATGATAAGAGGGACGTTTCTAACACACGTCTCTTTGTGTTTCAGCAAATCGACTACCTTACATCACAATACTTCACGGTGAAGAACAAAGTGATCTCTGATCTGGGCAGTAAGTGTTACTTGTGATTTGTGCACGAGAACTGACAATTTCTTACGTGTAAAAAAGCTTAATTTTTTCATCTGTTTCAATTCTGAAGATCGGAATGTAATTTAAAGGGGCACTTGAAGCGACTGCCTTTGGCTCCAAAGGTTGTAGGTTTGATCCCCACCTCTGGATGTAGTGTCCTTGAGGAAGGTGCTTCCTCTATAAATTGCTCTGGTAACTTGACCCAGCTGTGTCCCTGGGTGTGTAGTTGCCACCTTGCGATGGACTGGTGCCCTGTCTAGGGTGTACGCCTCCCTCTTCAGCCTTGCGCCCAATGTTTTTGGGATAGGCTCCGGCTCACTGCGACCCTGCTAGGGACAAGCGGTTACAGACATTGGCTGGTTGGTTGGAATGTAATTTAATCCTATTAATAGGGGCTAAAGGAGCTGCTGGTTACATAGTAGTTGGAGCTGCTTCCTTTAAACCCTAAGGGTGCAGGTTCAAATCCTAATAACACCTAGCAAATTATCTGAATTACCTCAATTGCTCCAGTAAAATTACCCAGCTGGGTAAATGGTTAAATAATTGTAGGTACTGTAACATTGTAAGTCACTTTCAAGGATAGTGTCAGCTAAATGAATAACCAACCAACCATCCATCCATCCCAACTGGGATCGTGGCAAACCAGAGCCTAACCTGGCAACAGAGGGCACATGGCTGGAGGGGGCAGGGACACACCCAGGATGGGACACCAGTCCATCACAAGGCACCCCAAGCAAGGTTCGAACCCCAGACCCACCACACACTGACTGAGCCCGCCACACCACCCTCCTAATGAATAAATGTAATAAACTGAATAATGCAGTCACACTACTGCTGGTGTATTTTAATCAAAAGATTTTTTCTGTAAAAATGAGCTGAATTTATGTCTGTTGTTTTTTTATTTGTTTTTCATTTCATCGACCTTCTTGTTTAATTGCTGTTTTCATTCCATAGACATTGGGCCTCTGTTGGGTGGTAAAATTCAGGAACAGCTGGGGAAAAAGGCCTTGCCGGCTCTCGATGCAACACTGAGAATGACGTCAGGTAGACAATTTTCTTCCTCTCCTCTTTATAACTGTAACCAATTTGTATTCAAATGCAACATCAAAGGAAACTGATCATTCATATCCATACATCCATCTTTATTTCATGGAAATTTAAACTGACCTAGACTGAGAGCCATTTATTTAAATTTTTTTCTGAATTAATTTTTTGCAGTATTTTACGTTAAACTGCTTAGAAATTGTTGTTAGAAAAATTTCACAGCTTCCACAGCTTCATTTCTCCCATTGAAATAAAATTATTATTTTCCTTTTAAAGGTCATGTGATGAAAATCCGTAGTGAATTTAATGTGGCAGGCGAAAAGGGCAGCACAAGCAGCCCATTTAATGCTTTTAATACGAAATATGTTTTTGCTGAAATGATACCGAACACTGTGGGCATCTGCACATTCATTTAAATTCAGATGTTGTGCTGTTTTTGTGCACGTTCTCTCATAACTTTTGGACCTGATTATAATGTGTCTTTGAGAAGACAAGAAGAAAAACAATAATTGACAAGGGCTTTACATTGTTAATTCATTCAGAAATTGAACTTTGTACAGTATGTAAATGCAGTGAGCGGCGCTGGGATACAGCGGGTGACATTGATGTCTCATGGCTCCTGGGCCGAGGGTTTGGACATGGGTTCGATTTCACCTAAGTCTTTGTGGAGTTCACATGTTCTCCCTGTACTTTTGTATTTTTTTCTCCCACAATCCAGACGTGTTTAAGGGGAATCAGAGAATCTAAATTGGCCGTTGTGTATGTAAGTGTTTCTATGTGACTTCCTTGTAATGGATAGGTGTCCCTCCCAGGGGGTCCCTTGGCTTGTGCCCTATGGTTCTAGGGCAGCCTCTGCACCATGGTGACCCTTCATTGGACAAGTGGTTATTGATGATGGACGGATGGATGGATGGATGGATGGATGGATGGAGCAATATCCAGATGGATGAATGGATGGATATGAATGCAGCTGGATTTCCTTTATGAGAAGAATATATGAATAACTTACGTTCTCGTTTGCCGGGTCTTTAACTTAATTGTGCACATTACATCTTGTGTTTTATTCCTTTCTCGAATTGTTTGGATCAAAGTCAAGGTGGAAAGGGCCCTCAAAGGTAACGATGGCTGATTCCAAATACGTGGTGTTCCCTGTGACCTTGCTTATCCTTGTGGGTCATTGTCTCGGACTTCCCTGTCGCTACCCAGTGACCAGAACCGGACCCTTTTCTCTAGTACATATATGTTACATATATGTGTGGGCTGAACAAAGAAATAGTACAAAAAAGAACTGAGTTCTTACAGATGTGTTGAGATGTTGTGTGGTGCTTGGTCGTGAAGCAACGTTAATATGGTCTTCACCACGAGGCCTTTTTTTCACCAACAATTAACTTAACCAACCCTGCTCAGTCTGTGTGGAATCTCCCCGTGTCTGCGTGGGTTTTCTCTGGGTGCTCTGGTTTCCTCCCACACTCTAAAGACATGCTGTTCAGCTTCACCCATACTGTATGAGTGACAGAGAGAGAGTGTGTGTTCCACTGATGTATGGATGAGTGACCCAGTGTATTTAGTGTATCTAACAGTGTAAGTCACCACAGTGAATAAGGTGTGTGGGCTGATAGTAACACTACATAGAGTTCATTGGAAGTCGCTTTGGAGAAAAGCATCCTATAAATAAATAAATAAATAAATGTAACTCATTGTCAGAGATCACACAGCTTCAGCTGTTGATATAGCAGGGTTGCCATATTCTCCTGTAATCCTGACAAGCCCCTCTAGTTGAAAATATGTGGAAGAATTTGCCCCCCCAAAAGTGTACCGAGCAACCCTCCGGCCCACGGACTGCAAGAGCAGCAAAAGCCAACGAGATTTTCAGTGAGCTGATAGGAAGGTACCGTGGGCCAGGGGCAAACTCACCTCACTAACATGTCTCGCACCCATCCAGCCATACGTGAGACCAAGCAAGCGCTGGAAAACGTGAGCGTCTCCATTGACGTGCTGAAGGAGGGCTCCAGCAGGCTGCAGGTCAACCTGAGCAGGGCGCGCTCCGGCCTCGAGGACACGCTCTCGGACCCGGCCTGCTCCGTGCGCGAGACCGCCCCCGTGTGCGGCTCCATCCGCGACTCCCTCCACCAGCTCAACATTGACGCCGACTTCTCCAAGGTGAGCGCGCGCCCTCCACCGCGTTCAGCATCTCCATGACGACCGGCGACGGCCGCACGGTAATCGCCGCCGCTTGTATTTCAGCTGCCGGACGTGAGCGCGCAGCTCGCCAAGGTCGACGACGTCCTGGAGACCGATCTGAGCAGCATCGTCCAAAAGGTCAGTCATTCGCATTGTGCGTTACCACGTTTTACCACGCCGCTCGGAACGCCCCCCGAAAGCGCTGACCCATTCTTCTCTCGCTTTAGGGTTACTCCTCGTTCAACAAAACACCTGCTTTAGTGGAGGAGCAGACCAGAAATGTTGTTAAAGGTTGGTATCGGCTTGCCGTCGTCCCACGATGATGCGCAATCCCTGTCTGAACAACCCATGTGAAAAGTTCGCTTTATCGTTGTTCATCCAGGCACTTTTACATAAGAACCATCTTCACCTGCAGCTACATAATTTGCACGTTGTTTCTTCTACTGTGCTTCCGAATCATAATTTCAGTCAGATGGCAGATGCCAAACTTGTGATTTTTTTTGAATGACAACGGAAGATGACGAGTAACGTGTAACCGTGAGGCCTGTACATCTCCGCCTCATCGAAATGGTCACTGGGCTTCGCCTAAAAACCGACTTGTTCAGTTTATCTTTCCTCTATTATGTTTTTTCCCCTCCAATGACAGCCCTGCCTCGTAAGTCTTTAACTTTATATGGTCTGTGGGTGGCGCTCGTGATGAACTGATGATGGCAGTAACACCACACTTCTGTTAGTCGTCACGGCTCGGCTCGCTCCTGCTCCTTCGTACCCATTTGCACCCCGTTCCCCGCCAATCCGACACCCTACCGTGTCCGTGCAGCTCCTTCATATCCTTTCGCCGCATTCATCATTCCAACATCGGGAGCATAAATAAATCCTGCATAAATCAATGCTGATTTCATTTATGTATCGTGCACGGTGAAAGTTTGGAGTCATCTCTTTTTTTTTAAGCATATTTTGATTGCGCATGTTTGGAACTGCTTATTTTACGATCATCGGTACGTTTATGATTTTGCGTATGGTTCCAAACTTTGGCCTGGAATGTAGATACCTTCTGTGTATGAGCTTAAATATCGCCGTCTATTGTATGTACAGCATTCTTGGTGTTTGATAGAATGTAGTTGCGCCTACAGAGAGAGTGTCACGGTATGAGAGCATTTCAGAGTAGTTATTTGTATTTTAATATTTATTTATACGGACACCCCTCGACTTACGCAAATAGACCGTTCTTCAACCCCTGACGTAAGTCGAAAGTTACGTATGTCAGATTCCCCCTTCTCCCCCACCGTTCAACATAGGCTACCCTACCCTAGGCATTTATTGCGAACACAGGTATAAAAACATTACACAACATGTATAATTGTCTAGAAAATGTCGAATATATTAGATGTCTCTCATTATTATTGTTGTTTTCCTGCCCACTGTTCCTTTCAGGGGCTCCTTTATATGTGCAGCATCCTTCACTACCGTATTTGTAGTCGATACGGCTAAACCTGGTTCCCGTGCTATAGACCATAATCTTTGTCCACCTTCATACTTCCTTATTATTTTCAATTTCATCTGGAAATCGATTGCTGGACGCTTATGAGATGGTTCTCGTTTTCCTTCAAGTGCACCTTTATCACCAGGCATTGGGAATAATGAAAACGGTAGAAAATATAGGAGAAAAGCTCTACACTAAGAAGAGGAGATGGATTCACAGCTCAAAACCTGCGGGAACTGGGAAGATGCAGCTTCCTGCCTTGTCTGGCTAAGCCAACTTGCGCTTAACGTATTTCAGACGTTTTGCGTAAAATAAAAGCGCTATCCGTAAATAATGTTTATGCTGGGAATTTTTTACGGAAATCTGGATTTATGTAAGTAGAATTCACATAAGAAGAGGGCTGTCTGTATTTCAGATGTTTTGCGTAAAATAAAAGCGCTATCCATAAATAATGTGTATGCCAGGAATTTTTTACAGAAATCCGGATTTACGCAAGTCAAATTTACGTAAGTAGAGGGCTGTCTGTATTTCAGATACTTTGCGTAAAATAAAAGCATTATCCGTAAATAATGTGTATGCCGGGAATTTTTTACAGAAATCCGGATTTACGCAAGTCAAATTTACGTAAGTAGAGGGCTGTCTGTATTTCAGATACTTTGCGTAAAATAAAAGCATTATCCGTAAATAATGTGTATGCCGGGAATTTTTTACGTAAATCTGGATTTATGTAAGTCGAATTCACATAAGTAGGGGGCTGTCTGTATTTCAGATTTTTTGCGTAAAATAAAAGCACTATCCGTAAATAATACGTATTCTGGGAATTTTTTGCGTAAATCCGGATTTACGCAGGTCAAATTTACGCAAGTAGAAGGGTGTCTGTACCTGTATTATACAGCATCTGCTCATGGTAGTGGTTTGAGAAGCATGCTAATGATTGTGATGGACAATACAAAAACTGCAGTATTTGTGCTTATTGTCTGCAAGTCACATTTCCCTTGAAGCCGTAAAGAACACGTCTGATTCGCACGCTAGCATTCAGCAGGTGCTTGAAGGACCTGTTGCCTGGAGCGCTGACGCCTGTCCGAGGTTTGTCGCAACAGGGACTCGGCGAGGTCAGTCTCGGTCTGTTCTCGCCACCGGAGAGAAGCAATCCAAGCAATCCGGAACTCAAAACAAAATCAATGATCTCTGTTTTTTTGGGTTTTTTTTGGCAATCGCAGCATCATTTGCAGCCTAGGTGCTGTGTAGTGTGTGACGGTGCCAGACTGTGTTGCTCACACATCCGACTGCACCGGGTCTGGCACAGTGGTGCAGCGGGTAGCGCTGGTCTCTCGCAGTTCTAGAGCTGTGGGTGTGGAGGTGTGGATGTGGGTCAGAGGGTTTCAGGTGACCTGGTCACTCCAAACGGCTCTCTTTGCTCCCTCCACTACCTACATGTTTTAGCTGAACTGTGGTTGGAATCAGCGCCAGGTACCCAGGTTGGAATTGCTGTCCATCTCCGTGACAGGTGTTGAAAGCCATCTGGACAGCATCGGCACCAAAATAACAGGCATGACCAAGAAGTTCCCAATGCAGGCGATCCTCGCCAACTTCACCATGTTCATCAACCACGTACACTCCAGTATCGAGGACTTCTACCCCCAGATGGACCAGACAGATTTCTACAGGTGCTTGTCGATAATCTGCCGTCTCACACTTTGTGCAGCATTGACGGTTTTGGGAAATTTCTACAGTTCTGTTGAAGTTTCTCTCATGCTGTTCCGGTAATAGGCAGCACTCTCTCTCTCTCTCTCTCTCTCTCTCTCTCTCTCTCTCTCTCTCTCTCTCTCTCTCTCTCTCTCTCTCTCTCTCTCTCTCTCTCATCCACTGTCTTTGTGGGGCAGCTGGTACTGTAGGTGTTAGAATGGCTGCCTTCAGATCTGGAAGGCGTAGGTTCCAATCCCACATGCTACTCTAGTGCTCTTGATCATGGTACTTATCGCACATTACTCCGGTAAAAGGAAGCCAGCTGTACAAGCAGGTAAATAATTGTGAGACACTTTGGGGAATAAAAACTGTGTTGTAATTGTAAATTAGTCTTATTTGATTGGTTATCCAGAGAAGTACCTTCTCAGGAGCTCTGCTGCAGGGATTTGAGAAGGCAATGTGCAGGATGGCAGTCCATAGTCACTGCACCCTCCCCCCATCCACCCCAACCCCCCGGCATCTCTGACCCTCTTGTATTTTGCTGTCCTGTCCTTTGCCGTGGTCGCTCGCCAGGTGGGTCTGCTGCATCTCGCTGTGCTGCGTGGTGGTGCTCATCCTGGCCTTCAACTTCCTGGGTCTGCTGTGTGGGATCTGTGGTCATGACAAGCACGCCTCGCCCACCACCCGCGGCTGCATCTCCAACACGGGCGGCAACCTGATCATGGCGTGAGTGTCATCTCCCGTGTCTGCTCTTGTGAATATATGCGTGCGTGTCTCTGTGCGTGTGGGTGTGGGTATGGATGTGGGTCGGAGTGTTTCAGGTGACCTGGTCGCTCCAAACTGCTCTGTGTGACTCCAAACTGTGTGAGACACCCACAAACATATATTTTCACAAAACCATATATAAATATGTTAATATATATATCTGTATGTTATATGTACGTATGTATGTGTGTATATATGTGTGTATATACTCTATCTGTGAGACTCATTTTATATGATTGTTTAATGTTGGGATATATGGGCCTTATGGGTCTAAAGTCACATCGTTTAATTCCCCCCACTACTGTATTATTCAGTATGTTATTGGTTAGCTGGTGTGACATTGATCTGGGCCCGTTTCCCATTATTAGAAATTAGTTTTTTCAACATACCTATGAAGTTGGAGATTTGAGAATGAGAAGATATGCTTTGATTTTTCCCTGCGGTTTTCTGTCATCCTTTTGTTGTTTTTGCACAAGTCCTCATTATCTTGTTAGTATTTCATCAGAGCTTTTCATCAAGCACAGATTTGGGACGGTTTGGCCAGAGGGCACTTTGCATACTTCACAGTAGGTTAGGTGTGTAATTCAGGCAAAGAGTAATATGAAGCGCACAGCCACACTGCTCCACCTGGGGTTTGATGTTGATGCCATTGTGATGTTCTTCTCTCAAGTCTTCATGCTGTCAATGTGAATCTTTCTTTCCCTGCTTCTGGTAGCGGAGTGGGCTTCACCTTCATCTTCTCCTGGGTGCTCATGGCGGTTGTGGCCAGCTCCTTTGTGGTTGGAGGTAACGTGGAGAAGCTGGTCTGCGAGCCCTTCGGAACCAAGGAGCTCTTTAAGGCAAGGCTCACTTCGGATTGCAGACTTCCTGCTGGATGTTTCAAAAAGTCTAAAGTTGGTATCATTTACACTTATTCATTTAGCAGACACTCTTCTCCAAAGCGACGTACGTCTCAGAGAACAATACAAAAAGTGTATTATATCAACAGAATGAGAGATTTGGATGCAGACACGATTCTACCATATTGTTGTTCTTCTTCTTATTATTATTATTATTATAAACAGATATCATAGTACACATTTATCACGCACATAGAAAATCGGAGGGAAATGAGTTTAAAAGTGATGATGTCTTTTGAGACCCTTCTTCAATAACAGATATTCAGCAGTTTTTCTTTTTTTTTTGGGGGGGGGGGGGGGGGGGGTCACTTCACCACATCATATAAATCAACATACAATCAGAGTATCTACAGCAACGTCCTTTTAAAAATGTGCATTCTGGATAGGACATAGGAATATGTTATTTACACATAGGAATGTGTAATGTTTCCTTCATATATATGTTTAAATATTATTTGAATATAATAAATAACTGGGGGGGCGCAGTGGGTTGGACCAGGTCCTGCTCTCTGGTGGGTCTGGGGTTCGAGTCCTGCTTGGGGTGCCTTGCGACGGACTGGCATCCTGTCCTGGGTGTGTCCCCTCCCCCTCCAGCCTTAGGCCCTGTGTTACTGGGTTAGGCTCCAGCTCCCCGCGACCCTGATTGGGACAAGCGGTTCAGATAATGTGTGTGTATAATAAATAACAATTAGATACAATAAATACAACTATCCGGACAGGTGGTGGACACTCCGTACCTGGTGAATGCAGCCTGGAGGAACTTCATCCCTGGATTCCTGTACAACAACCCAGATGTTGATCTGACTGCAGAGAACCTGTACAGGTATGGTGATATCAAGGTGATATCATGGTGATAGCACAGTGATACTCCAGTACATCGAGATTCCTTCACCTGCCTGGTGACTAAACTTTGTTATATTTGTTATACTGACACCACTGAGGGACAGAAATGTTTTGGGTAAACGACACGAAGTGTGTACCTCCGTCCCACAACATCTGACACACGCAGCAGCGCCGCTGTACAGAATAAAATACTCAGTGCGGAAGTGGATTGACTGCTTAACGGTCAAAAAAGCCAATAAACCGCAATACGTCCACATCATGAAAGAGGAGTATGCGTTTTCATGTCTGTTGCTGTTCATATAGGAACCTGTTATATAAGGGAGGAGTGCAGATGTATTTTATAAAGCCTTTTAGTTTTACTTGCTTCATTTTATCCCCTCCATCAGCAACTGTAAAGAAAACAGAGGCCTCTACTCTGCGCTGCATTTGGAGAACATGTTCAACATCACGGCATTGGTGGACAGCAGCATGGTGAGTGTCACATGCTGCTCGCATGTCCATTGAAAACCATGTTAGTCCACTGTTAAAGGAACCCTACAAACAGAACATGGTAAATCGTTTATCAGTAACGTTGTTCAATGAGGACAGCTCTTGGGCTGTGGTTTCAGACTGTGAGGAGTTTGCATGGCTTTGCCCACAGTCACTCTAACCCTAACCCTAACCCCAAAACCAAAACCAAAACTCAAACCCTAACACAAAGTCAAACCCAAACTCTAACCCAACCCTAACCCAAACCCAAACTCAAACCTTAACCCTAACCCTGACCTGAACTCAAACTCAAACCCAAACCCTAACCCTAACCCAAACCAAAAACCCTAACCCAAAGTCAAACCCTAACCCTAACCCAAACCAAAACCCTGGTGGTCTGGAGCCTGAAATGGACTGGTATCACATACATGATGACCCTTTCCTCACACCCTTTGTTTCTAGGATAGGCTTCAGACCACCGTGATCCTGCATCAGACAAATGGTTATTGATAATGAATGGAGTGTTGGTCATGATAAGCCACCACAGTGGTCCACTGTACTGCACTGGTTGCGCATGATTGCACTGGTCATGCACTGGTGGAACATACTGTCATTTAGTTCTGCCCAGGCCAAAAATATTCCTGTTACCACCGTATCTCCAAATAACACTGATCTCAAAGGTTCTGCATTATATTTGGTACGACTGTACATATGAACTGGCTGTTAATATCTACATATGAACTACATCATCCTTATTTAATCACATTTTTGACAAGTACCTGCACATCATGTGAGAAGCTTTTTAGGTGTTTATTCACACACACACACACACAAGCTTGTTTTCTAAACATCGATCTTCTGAATTGTTGCATTCTTCCAGTACGCGAAGGATATTTCAGTAAATTTTGAAGATGTCAAAGTGGATCTGACCAGTGAAGTCCTCCTGGAGGATGAGGGGAAGCAGAACCTCATCAGTTTCACACAAACGGGAATCGGTGACATAAAGTTCCAGCTGTACCTGGCCGAGGTACTTCCAAATAATAACCTCCTACCCCACAGAAGAACTATTATGATTATGATTATGATGATGATTCTTATTATTATTATTATTATTATTATTATTATTATTACATTTACATGTATTCATTTAGGAGACACTTTTCTCCAAAGCAACGTACATCTTATAGAAAATACAATGTGTTCATTACATTAGCAGAAAGAGACACTTAGATGCAGACGTGTGATTCTTAAGGGCAGTTAGTTTCTTTCCACTATCTGAGCCAATGTTCACCACGCGAGTAGCTGCATAAAACTTTATCAGAATATTGATGATTCCTGATCACCTTCCTAGTAATTTTTTTTTTTTTGAAGATGCATATAAACATATGTATTTATACTGTGATTATTATTATTATTGTTATTATTATTATTATTATGAGCGAGTCCTCTCATAACCAGCTTGGGATCAAAGGTGTGGCACTAAGATGGTTTGAGTCCCACTTATCTGACAGATCACGTCAAGTGGTCTGGCGGAGCTCTTATTCTTCTCCTCTCCCTCTCTCAACCGGGGTCCCGCAGGGCTTGGTATTGGGTCCGCTTCTTTTCTCGATCTACACCTCCCCCCTTGATCCGGTCATAGCCTCCCATGGATTCAAATACCACTGCCATGCTGATGATACTCGGCTCTTCCTCTCCTTTCCACCCAGCTGGTCTGTCCTCCTGTCACAATTTATCGATCAAACTGGACAACTCACTCATCTTGCCCACCTCCTCGGCTAAGAGTCTGGGAGTGACGATTGACTCAAGTCTATCTTTCTCTCAGCACATCGAAGCCACAACCCAGTCCTGCAGATACATCCTGCATAATATTCGTAGGATCCATCCCTACCTCGCTACCGACTCCGCCCAGCTACTTGTCCAGGCCATGGTGACTTCCCGTCTGGACTACTGCGACTCTCTCCTGTGTGGCCTTCCTGCTAATGCCATCAAACCTCTGCAGCTTCTACAAAATGCTGCTGCACGAGTTGTGTTTAATTTGCCAAAGCGCTCTCATGTATCTCCTCTTCTCATTTCTCTGCACTGGCTTCCTATAGCTGCCCAAGTCAAATTCAAGACCCTGGTTATTGTCTACAAATGCATCAATAGAACTGCTCCCAGCTACTTACAGGTCTTGATCAACCGCTACACCCCAACCAGACCCCTTCGCTCGGTGGTCTCGCGCACGAAAGGTAAAGCACGGAGGTTCTCGGTTCTGGCTCCGTTGTGGTTGAGCGACCTTCCCCTCTCACTCAGAACTGCAGAAACTCTGTCTACATTCAAGAAGGGTCTGAAAACCCACCTTTTCCGGATCCATTTCGCCCAAGATCTCTCCCACTCATGTACGGTGTAAATGTTCATGCATCGTAACTTCATGAGCATCCCCAGATGCAGTCTCTATTCAGCCACTACTCCAGCATTGTATTTGCTTGCTTGTGTATCTAAATATTTTTTTAAAAAAAATGGTAGGAGGGTATCAGGATTTGTCTATCCTGTGTTTTATGCACCTACTCGAATGATGAACATCTGTGCGGCAAGTGGTAGGTAACAAATTAGGTTTAGTTGAGTCACATGTCTGCAGCTGTGTCTCTTTCTCTTAATGTAATGCATAAATTGTACTTTTGCTGAGACGTACGTCCCTTTGAACAAAAGCGTCTGCTAAATTAATAAATGTAAATGTAAATATAAATTATTAGTGTTGGCAGCACAACTCTTGACCTGTGTGTTTGGGCGTGTGTTGCTTTGGCCATGAAAGTATTACATTTCCCATGATCACGAATATTCTCGCTTCTTCATAGCTGAACAAAACCGTAACAGCCGTGGACCTGCTGAAGTTTGCCAATGAGCTGGACGCTCTAACAGACCAGCTGGTAAGTAAGTCCCTCTGTCGTCCTGCGTGTGTCCGTGTGAGTTCTGAGCGGGAACGATCTCCGATTCGCCCCTCCAACTGAACAAGCCCTTCTTTCATGCCGAGAAGTCTCAGGGTGTCACAAAGGGGCCTCGACATGTGCCGAAGGTCTTCGGCAGCGCTTGCGGCCAGGGGTCACGGTGAGGGTGGCGTCTGACATCAATCTGCTCACCCCTCCTGCAGCCACGGAGCACACTGGAGAGCGGCCTGAGACAGCACGCGAGGAACCTCCGACACATTCACAACCAGCAGGTCGTCCCCCTGAAACAGGACCTGGTAACGCAGCGACTGCCTCGTTCACAGCTCTGTGACACTAACTGGCTGATGGCGTCGGGTTTTATAGCAGCGCCCACTTGCTGCACACTGATGGCGCTCAACATGAGTGGCACAGCGAGTAGAGCTGCTGTTTCACAGCGCCTGGGTTCGATCCCCCTCAGTCTGTGTGGAGTTTGCATGTTCTCGTGCCTGCATGGGTTTCCTCCAGGTGCTCTGGTTTCTTCCCACACTCCAAAGACATGCTGTTCAGGTTCACCCATAGTGTGTGAGTGACAGAGAGAGTGCGTGTCTTCCACTGATGTAGGGATGAGTGACCCAGTGTATGTAGTGTATCTAGCAGTGTAAGTGTTCTGGTGCTCTGGTTTCCTCCCACACTCCAAAGACATGCTCTTTGATTTCCCCCGTAGTGTGTGAGTGACAGAGAGAGTGTGTTCCACTGATGTATGGATGAGTGACCCATTGTATGTCGTGTACCTAGCAGTGTAAATCATCGCAGTGAATAAGATGTGTGGGCTGGTAACACTGCATAGAGTTCAGTGGAAGTTGCTTTGGAGAAAAGCATCTGCTGAATCAATAAATGTAAACGTCACACCGCGGCGACACGCGTGAGGAATTTGACGTTCCTCTGAGAAGTGGCTGACCTCCTTTCATGATACCTCTGCACAACCTCGCCTGCTCATCAACCGCAAAGCTGCAGGAGGGATTTGGAAGCCGATTACAGATTCAGAGATTAACGTGTCCTTCCAACCGTCTCTGCAGTCTTTAAATATAAATGTATATATTTATTTGTATAAATATTACTTAGATATAGAGGTGAAGGAGCTGTTGCATAGGACGGCAGGTGGTGTAGCAGTTAGAGGTGCCGGGACTCAAAGGACCTGAGTGAAACCCCACCTCCTGCTCTGCTGTCCTTGAATAAGGTACTTACCCCATGCTGGTCCAGTAAAAACTACGCAGCCACACCAACGGGTTCACCGTTTTAAGTGACTATGGAGAAAGGCATCAGATAAATAAACCGGACAAAATGTGATGTGACAAATGTCTCTGTCGTTATGCACCCACTTCCACATTTCAGTTTTAATGCTTTCTCTTAATTTCTCTTTCAACTTTGCTTACATCCTTTATAATGGCGGCACAGAAATATGTACGAGCAAGGGTAAGCATTGTATCGCGCAAAACCGGCACATTTATGGTGGGAAAATGTTTGAAATGTTGCTTTTCATAGCCTGATGTGTCATGTTGCGAAATGCTTTATTTTGTCACATTGGCATGGTGCAACAAATAGGAGAAACATACTGTGTTGTTTTTAATGGTATTGCGGCATTTTTAGAGGTATGCAGCACCATTGTCCATCGTTTAGGAGATGGGGTGTACAGCTTGCTTTAGAAATTCTGTTCTGTTCTATTCAAAATTTGCAAAAAAACAAGAGCTTTGCAAATAGAGCATTTTATTTGTGGTGTCATACATGGGTTGTATGAATCGCTCGTCCCAGAGGCATCGGTCTGCCCGCATCTCGATCTGATTGACAGCTGCCATGGGTGAACCCATAGCACATTATTTCCCTGATTCGGACAGTCGGCCTGGACCTTTGGGACCAGCACATAGAACCTCCCGTGGCTTGCGTTGTATCGATCTGCTGTGCATGTCATCTAGCCATAGCGATATAACGATAGGGTGACATTGCACAATACTTGGACTCGGGTTTGTGTTGGACTCCTGGCACCTTTGCGTGACGTTAACTCGATTTGTGTTTGTGCACATTTGCCCCTCGAAGAGCACTCTGAGGCAGAGCATCCATTTCCTGGAGAAGACCTCCACTGACCTCAGCGTAAGCACCCGCCGGTCTTGACCTCACGGTCCCCGTCTCAGCGTGACTGCATGCAAGACGTACACTGGCTCCTCGTGTTACGAATCATCAAATTACCCATTTTTCAGTTTCTTTATTCCCCTTTTCTCTTCGTCAATCGACTTTCAAAAATTTCGATTCGCTGTCGAGCGAAAGCGGCCCGTGTTTCTGCACCCGGCTGCCAGCGAAACACGCTCGGACCGGATCACCGTAACTGGCTTCCGCTCTGTTTACAGCTCCCGTGTGGCGTTTGCTGCTGTCGGTGATGGATCAGGTGTTTTACGGGATGAATAGGTCAACAATCAGAAAAAAAACACGCGGTTATCGACACAACGTATTTTCTATTTTTATTGAACAAAATAATACAGATCTTACCGATTACAATTTTTCTATGATAACTTTTCTGAAGATTTTACAGAACCTAACCTGTAATAAGTGTTATGCTGCTTTCATTGATTATATTTATTTACTGGTTTGGGGTTACGAACAAATTGAGTTACCAACAGACGTCTGCCCTGGAATTCCGTTCGTGACGTGAGGAGCCGTAGTATAAAGACATTCGCTTTCGCCATGTAGTTCATGATCGTATAACGTCCGCGTAACACCTAACGAATGTGCTTTTTCAAAGGAGGTCATGAACTGTAGTTTCAGTATTTTAGTTTGTTTTTTTTTGCGTTCGAGAAAATTATCGATCTGCTGCGCATGTCATCTAGCCGTAGTGTTTTTGAATGATTTTAAAATACCGAAAAGCTTTTTTACGTTCCGCAGAACAAGGTGACGAATGTCCTGGGTGCCATTGAAGAAGCACAGTACCTCATCTCCAACAACGCAACGTACATCATTAATCAGGTGACCAGGGCTTTGTCGCAGGAGACCGGCCCCAGACGGCTCCTCAATGTGGACTCGAGGATCATCGCTCTTCTCTCGTTGCACAGGAGGTCGAGAAATACATGAGGAGTCTTATTGGCTACTTTGAAAGTTACACAGAGTGGGTCATGACTTCGGTGAGTTCTTGACGTGATCCCAGCACATTTCGTGTGGGGCTGTTATATCCTCCCCAGCTTCTGCTTCTCTAGCCATGTACTTGTAGCTGTGGCTGGAGTTTAAACTTGTTGTGTAACTTTTCTCCAGCTGACCTTGGAAGTGGGAGGCTGCAAGCCCCTCAGCAACGTTGTGGACACTGCTGAGATTGTGGCCTGTAGTTTGGTGGTGGACTCCATGGTAAGACATAAAGCGTCTTTTGATAGATACCGGCGGGGGGTGGGGGGCACGGGGTGGGTTGGTGGAACGCGGAGAGTTCGTGACCACGCTTTCAGAATCACAGAAACACCACGCCAGGCTGCACGTTTCAGCAACTGCTGAGCTGAAACGGGTTCTCTGTTTACGGGCCAGAAGGGGGGGGATCCGGCTGAGGTGAGACGCGAACGGTTGACGTACGTTGACGTGCGTGCGAAGCGAGGCCCAGACTCTTGATCCAGTAGCGTGTGTTTGCAGCCCTCTCTTTGCCGGGCTCCATCTCCCCAGCGGGAACGTCTCAGAAACCTTCAAAACGAGCGCAGTAAGGGCCGACGGTAAACCCTCCCCCAGGCCAGGAAACACCTCCCGTCTAACCAAGCGGAAAAGGCGCCCCTCCGCGTTGCTCCACACGTTCCGAGAAACCCTTGAATCTGTAGAAATGTTGTGTGCTTTCATGCTAGATGATCCAACTGCCAAAGGCTCGGTGAGCCTTTTTGAAGCGTGAGAATAGTGTAGAACAGAAAGGGAGAACACAAGGGTGGCACACAGCAGAGCACAGGGCAGCCAATGGGCGGCACGTCTTTGGAGCCAACGCCATTGTTTCATGGAGGAATTCCATGTCTTCCAGACTCTCCTCTATACACACAGTTTATGAAGCGAGAGGACGTGGGTTCGATGTCTGTTCAGTCTGTGTGGAGTTTGCATGTTCTCCCCGTGTCTGTGTGGGTTTCCTCCGGGTGCTCTGGTTTCCTCCCACACTCTAAAGACATGCTGTTCAGCTTCACCCATACTGTATGAGTGACAGAGAGAGTGTGTGTGTGTTCCACTGATGTATGGATGAGTGACCCAGTGTAAGTAGTGTATCTGGCAGTGTAAGTCACCACGGCGAATAAGGTGTGTGGGCTAATAGTAACACTACATAGAGTTCGTTGGAAGTCGCTTTGAAGAAAAGCATCTGCTGAATAAATAAATAAATGTAACTCATTGTCGGAGATCACAGACCTTCAGCTGCCAATCTAGCGGGGTTACCATGTTCCCCTGTCATCCTGACAAGCCCCTCTAGTTGAAAATATGTGGAAGAATTTGCCCCCCCCAAAGCGTACCGAGCAACCCTCCGGCCCACGGACTGCAAGAGCAGCAAAAGCCAACGAGATTTTCAGTGAGCTGATAGGAAGGTACCGTGGGCCAGGGGCAAACTCACCTCACTAACATGTCTCGCACCCATCCAGCCATACGTGAGACCAAGCAAGCGCTGGAAAACGTGAGCGTCTCCAGCAGGCTGCAGGCCATTGGAAGTCATTTTCGAGAAAAGTGTCTGCTAAATAAATACATGTAAATGTAAATAAAAGGCCCAGCTTTGTACCACAGCTATACCGTTCTACTGATGAGTCAGCATCAGTATGACAACGATTCAGGCTGCGCACAAGTCTTCGTTTACGCCGAATTTCAGCCGCTCCTGATAATTAACACCGCAGTCGGCCACGGCCCCTTCCTGGTCCGTTCACGTTAACGGCATGCGTGTGTCCACCGCCTGTTCCATTCTTCGCCTTTGTCTTTCAGAACGCATTCTGGTTTGGTCTGGGTTGGGCCGCCTTGTTCCTCATCCCCAACGTGGTCTTTTCTGTGAGGCTGGCGAAATTTTACCGCCGAATGGACACGGAAGACGTGTACGATGAGTAAGTGCATCTCTGCGACGATCTTTGGAGGGCCTCTACGCCTTACACCCACCTAAACGCGGTAAACACGGTGATGTTCACATATAGAAGGGGCTCCATTCTTAACGGCGATGCTGCTGGTGAAGTTACTGCCCCTAGCCCAGCGAGCTCAGACCCCTCCTGTCCTCTGTGCTCCCACTTTTCTGTCTTGGGCTCTCCGTTTTGCGTGTTATAAACGAGTAACTACTCTCTCTCTGCTCTTCCTTGCAGTTCCTCGGTCTCTGGGACGTGGCATTTCACTTTGTGATAACCATTTCCCTCCTTCCACCTGCACTTGTCCTCCGTTGCGCACGTTGCACTTTAGGGAAAACAAACAGGACGTTTGTTTGGTCCATCTTTCGTCTGCATTCCCATTCTGTCCCCTGCAAACAAAAGCAAACATCAACTTCATCAGCCCCATTATTTTATTATTAACGATTACATTACATTCTCACATTATTTTAATTAGTTACATGATCATATTTCATTGGTATATTGACCACACAGGTACTAAACTTTTCATACACTTGTATCATCGAGCCAAATTAATATTTTCTCCTTTGCAGCATTGATTCTGTACATATAAAACAGTCCCATCCATTTGTCTTACACTGCAAATCTATAATGCCTCTTTATAATTTAAAAGACGGTGTTATGTACTAAAAAAGTTAAAAAGATTACCATTAATTGCTATACAGAGTTACTTTCTGGTGCTTGGTTTAGCTTTAAGCTGTGCTCTATCTTCAGTGAAGGGCATGGCCTTACTTTTTGTGTTTGTATATTTTATATTCCTTAACTGCCCCTTATTGAGGGCAACACACAAAGCCCTTATAGTAGAAACATATAAAAAGAAAAAAAAATTGTATTATAAGTTATGTAAATAATATTGTGTAATGTGAAAATTTTAAACAGGGATATTTTATAAATGTCATTTTAGAAGATTTTCTAAATTTTCATTCATAACATATTTACATTTATTTATTGTACATCTTTCCTCCGTATATAATATTAACATATCATTGCAGCAGCTGACTGATGTCATATGTCCCACCCCATTTTTCGTTCTTATTTTACATGTTATTTTTTTTCCCAATTTGTAATAATGGTTATCATAATAAGCGCAAGGTATCCGAAGCCCTGTAATAACAAGGTAAAGAAAACTTGCAGATGTATTTAATTGCATGCATTTCTGGGTTCTGGCCTGAGGCCCGATATGCATGTGTGAATATGCTGTGACTTTGCATGATGCATGACTTGTGAGCAGTCAGACTCATGCCATTCTGGTCTGAGATTCCTGATAGCAGAAAAGCCAGCGGCAGACCGCAATAGCTCTGCATAAGCAAACATGCCGGAATTTGACACTAACACCGGTGCATTTAGACTTTGATTTGTGTTCCTCTCAACAGAAAAGAAAGTTCTGGAAGGACTCAGCCAAGCATTTTTCTCAGACTGCAGTGAAAGGGTAGACAGAGCTTTGCTTTGACACACACTGCTAGGCATCATTCAGGCTGTATAAATCACTGCACTTTACTCCACAGGCAGAAAGTGTCCTTTTTAGATATCGTGCTACCTTCGAGACTCGGGGCCGCCTTTATTTCGTGCGAGAACTTAGGAATGCATCAGAAAGAGTCCAAAAAACGTTGCATGGCAAAAAAGTGTTGTGTGACTAACCTGCTTTGTTAACCAAAGACTAGATGGCCTTTCCAGAGAGGAGGCCTGTGGACATGGCCCTCAGTAACATTACCTGGACTTGTTTCTGCACTGCTTGCTTCCCTCCCAGTGACCCTCTGAGTAGATTCCCCCAGGCTTCAGCACCTCCAAGCCAACCAGACTGGTGAGAGAGTGCCAGGTTGTATTGGGCCCCAGGTACAGGTATTGAGCTTAAATCTGGCGCGGCCACTCTCCTTCACCTCCTCTTCCCCCACCTTCGTCGTCTCCTTGACCTTGAAACCAACACCCTGCCCCATTCCTTGTTATTTCTGCGTGATAAATCCCAGCGCTCTCTGTAGTCCCACCTGGGTTGATGGTTTCCTGCATCTCCTGGCTCAGGAGGCATATGGCTCCACCTCCCACAAGGAGGTTTTGTTCAATGTTCCCCACAAATTCATTAAATCTTCTCACTCCTCTGTACACGCCATTGTTATTGGTCTTTTCCAAATGGGTTCATTTCACACCTTAACTGGCTTCCTGCTGTGACACATTGCTCACGCTGCATACTTGACCAACTTCTGCATCATTTTGCTCTTGGCGTATTTTGCCCTTCGCACAACTGCAGAACCTGTAACCAGATTTTTAACTGTGCTTTAGATGCACCATCAATTGCAGTTTTTGAATGATAATAGCCTGATAGTCAGTATATGTTTGGCTATATATGAATCACAATCATGGATAACAAGACTTGTGACTAACCAGGTATGAACTGCTCTTAACCTGGGAATAAGAAAAACATTCAATTCTTCCTTATTTGCACATTTGCTGTGTTAAATATTTCAATTATTTCAATATCAAAATTATCTCAATATTAATTTCAATTAAATTCAATCTCAATTAAATATTTCAATTAACTTCAATCATTAGATTTTCCCCATTAACCTTCAGCGAGGACATTAGTAGGAACCCAAAGTGCTGGTCAAATTGACGATGAGCGTTTGCTTTTTATGTCTTTGTGTCTCGTCCTAAAATTTGCCAATATGTCCTTTCCAGTGCAATCGATAACTGGAACTGAGGCGCTCTTGCCGGTAAGTCACACACTTGTTTTAGTCACACTTTACACTGTTAATCTACATGAAAATGAATGACCAGCTTTCCATATGCAGGTAGTGCTGTGGTTTGTTGGATTTTTTTTCATGACCGTTATGCCAGCAGAAGTAGAATGGGTGGTAACCGGTTTAATGCTGTTTCGATTCCTCCAGTCAATTCAGCCTATGGTGCTTAAGCTCACATGCTGTGTAAACGTGGATCTTCTGTGCATTCGGCAGGATGTTAACACACGCATGCAGGACAGAAGGATGATCCAGAGCAAGGAACCTGTCCTTTGGGCGCTTCGGCCACCTGACCACGACGACCCTCCTCTTGCCACTATGTTTAGTCAAGTGACAATGATCGTCTCCCTCTCCGGACTTTACCCTTTTGGCTGAATTTTGACCGGTTTGCTCATATGACTTTGGGGGGGGGGGGGGGGGGGGGTGCTTTTTTTGCCATATGATATGGTTACTGTTACCAAGAATTTTAACATCTTAAATGTCAAAACTTGAAAGATCAACAACATCGTCTACACACTTGCTCTTGTTTACAATTTATTTCCCACATTTAAATAATCAAAAATAGTAAAAAAAAAAAAAAAAAAAAGTGCAAAGTTCATATTTTAAAGTGTAAATTGTGTACACTTGCAGTTTTATATATTATGTGACTACTTTGTTTTATAAGCCACGTGCATCCCAATTTTGCGCGCGAGCGTGCGTGTGTGTGTGTGTGTGTGTGTGTGTTGATTGCCATAGAGTTGCTTACGGTACAGGCTGTTTCTCATAGTCTTTGGTTTCTCGCTCTGCACAATACCAGTATGAGACCATTCATACTGAGCCATTTATTATTACTTAAACAGCAGCTGCTGAGCAAGAATTGTCTTTTCTTAGTGATAAATGTGTAAGAACTGGCTGGTGCTGAATACATATGCTTTCACAAATACATCTGGCCACATCTAGAAGAAGGACAATTCACAGATTCATGATTGCCTTCCAGATACATCGCTATTCTAACTGGTTTCCAGAAACTACTACTTATCTATTGCACGATGAATATAAGACCTTTAAAATCTTAAAAACACAACACCCAGTTATATTTTTCAGCACATTACAGAGTGAATATATGGCTCAGTATTTCGGCATATCTGCCACCTTATATTTCCAAATCATTTCGGAGGCAATATCGACCCATCCAGGTAATACAGTGACACAACACAAGATCAGCGAAATGTAAACTAGATATGGTTTCAGACATGTAAATAAAATCAGTTTGTTTGAAGCCATCACCATTGCTGTAAAACTCAGGTCTTATACAGGTAGGTGCTTGTATTTATACTTTCTTTTTCGTGCATTCTGTTGTTGAGCATACAGGGGCTGTTAGGAACATTGAAACTATGAAAATGAAAATTTACCCAAAATATGTTTACATTAAAGGGATATAGCACATTTGAAACATGCAACACATATGTGATGCTGATTGATTGTATGCAACACAACCCTACTCACCTTTTTCCTGAACTTAAAAAGTATATGTTTGCTTCTATCTCAGTGTCTTATATCTTGTCTTTTTGTTTCATGTTGCTTAACTGTAAAACTGCCACACACTCATGTACATGGCTGAAGACCTCCTGCTGTGCTAGTTTACCAGGCCATAGGCAATCAGCACCATGCAGTACCTTGTAGAACAAACTTCCATGGGGTCTGTGGTCTTCAAACCTCTACCAATAAAGATCTGAATCCACTGCGTTACTGTGTTCTGTGGTATTTATATTTTTAAGCACCGTGGAAACGGCATATTAAGTAGGAAGGGAAAAAAAATTGTTCAGCTCTGCAGTATCGTTGTTTTCATTTGACCGTTTCCCCAGACAAAGTTCATTCAGTCACCGAGCAGATGCTTTAGTCCAGAGCGATTTACAGTGATCTATTCGTACAGCTGGGTAAGTTTTTCTGTATCATTCCAGAAAGTAAAGTGTCTTGGTCAAGGGCACCATAGCAGAAGCTGGGACTTGAACCTGTATCCTTTGAGTGCAAGGCAGCATCTCCAACCAGTACAGTCTGAGGATTTTTATTCCGTTTCCTCCAAAACTATGAGACATAGTGAGAAAAGAGCGATGGAAAATTAAGGCCACAAAAAAGTTTCGCACTCCTCTCTACGGTAAGAATGGATTTCCATAAAGAACAAGATGGGCCAGAGCTGCGGATTACCTTTTACCTCTGATCGTTCTACTCTTGAAAGAGAATACAGAAGCGTTAGATCTGGTTGCCTTGCAGACATGATTAACTTCAACCTACAAGCGCGGTGGGATTTGATCATTGTAGCGATGCCATAAGAACCAGGGTACGTCCAGTCTGAGTGTGAGCGAAGCCCCGACTGCACAAGAGACAAAGAGAAATGCCTTCTTCATTAGGATCAAACGTCCGCTCCTCCTGACTCAACAGCGTGTGACTATATGACTGAATTCTATACGCTGTAGAGGCCCCGTATGGCAATATTGAAACCATCGCCACTCCATCTGTGAAGCTCTAGAAACTAATCCAACCCTTTCACCACGCAAATGAACTTTGACAAGTCCTTGTTCATCGAAGCAACAGACAGAATTAACCTCAACGAATGTCCAGCTCGCAACTGACCGGATGCCAGCGGTTATTCCTGACATGGCTCGGTGTTCGTATCAGTTCAGTTCAATTCAATTTATTTTTATAGAGCGCTCTTCTCACGCAGTGACGCCGAGCGCTTGAGCATAGGCATAAGGCAAATAATGAAATACATCAGAGAACGCAGAAAGAAACTACAGAACTAGCATAATAATACATTATCAAAGCTTTTATAAAGTTAGAACTATACCTACTGGCCAAGGAGGAGAGGAACAAAAAACTCCAAACTGAAAATCGAGGGAGAAAAAAACCTTTGGAGGTCTGGGTGCCAGTGGCTGCCCACCCATCCCGGGTATTGTAGATTAGAGAAGATTTCTAAATCAGTTTACAACTAATAATAACATTGCTGCCGTACGATACCTCGATTTCCCAGTTCACCAAGGTACGTCTCGTCCATCGTGGCGGTTGGTCATCATCTTCAGTCACAGCTGGCCGTCCTCCTCAGGTCTTCTCGTAGGGAAACGACGTTCAGCAAGAAGAAATTGTTAGTAACTTTTAATTTCAAGAAATAAGTTTTATACGTTTTCACACAGAGGTGGGAAAAGCAGAAGATGTTCTATTAACCATTTGGCACATGGCGATCTCAGTGGGGCAGCGATCCATTCAGACCCCTCCGGTACCTGGAAGGAAAAGAAGACTTTGCTATGGGCCGAGGAGCCGGGTGACCTCATAGTCTCTGGCAAAGGAGAGAAGAGTTGAGAAGAAGAGGTTGACATGAATGGCTTGAACAGCTCTGCTGTATGGGTGGGCTTGGACCACAGGGTCCCCTTCCATAAACTGCTCCATCACACGTGTCTGATAAGACGCAGAGTAGTTTTGCGCTTGTCTTGCAACACAGAACTTCTGTTTAGTGGTGCGGTGTGATGCTTTAGGATCTCTGAGCTCTAAGGCCACTCAAATGCTTTTTGTGAAAGGGAGACACCCCCCTCCTCCTTGCCCCGGCGCGTTTCCTGGCACGACTCCACAACACTGAATCCTTTGGTTTTCCGCCGCTGAGGCCGTCCCACTTCGAATGTTTACTCTGCCGACCCAAGCGTCCTTGACCGCGAAAACGTTCTACGCTGGCAGGGTTGACGACGAGGAAAAGAAGGGCTCACTGAGTGTGTGTCTGCGCCGCACTGTCAACGTTCCCCTCGCTACAGCCACCCTCCGCACCCCACATTTTGTAAGATGTCCCAGTCGTTCAAGGCATTTTCTATATATTTCCCAAAAAAAAACTCTGCCATTTTCGGTCCGAAGCCTGGCTGAGAAAGGAGAAGTGTTGGGTGTGGGGAGAGTTACCCCACACCGTAAAAACCTTGCCAACTATAGAAACGCCAACAAGGAAAGTTCAAGACATCTCAGCACTTGGAGAGGATGGATCTTCCACAAAAAGACCTATGATGCCTGATTATTCTAGAAGCCGCTAGGTTGACAGCCCTTCTTTCGCCAAAGCAGAAAAAGGGGGCGACCACACAACACCTGGCGTAGGGATCTGGAGGCTGACACCGGGATGCTGGGATATACCTGGAGCCAGATAGAGAAGGAAGCACAGGACAGAGACTCCTGGAGAGCCCTTGTTGGTGTCCTGTGCACCAGGAGGGTTGGAAGGAATAAAAAAAAAAATTCCCAAAAGAATGCATTTAATTCAGGAGAACAGCAGACGCTGAAAGATCTTCACCAGTCGTCAAATGTGTAGCGAGTGCCGTGTGCGTAGGAAATTCCTACAATTGCTACTACAGGGGAGTACGCACCAGTCCCTCCAGCAAGAGCTTCATAGTTTTTACTTTGTGACATTATATAATGTGCTAATAAGGAGGTTTCTGGCTTGTTTTCAATTAAATGTTACCCCACCTGCCCCATTCTGATCTTTTCCATGTGTGCTTATGGGCTGTTTCAAAGTCCCCTGGCAGTCACAAATTAGGGCCCCATGGAAGAGGACCCGCCTTCCCTCATGAGGAGGGGCCAAGCCAGTGCACCTGAATACCCTCTTTGTGCTGGGAATGCATAAATAGGAGGGGGGTGGTCTCCAGCGACCTCCGCCATCACGTTCACCATGAGGATCCCCGCCGCCTCGCTGCTGCTGCTGCTCATCCCTTGCTGCCTGTGGACAGTACAGGGGCAAAACGAGGGCAACAGGGGCACCTGGGATGAGCCCATCCCGTTCAACAACAAGGCAAAGGAATTCTGCTCCATGGTCGTGACGGCCCAGGATGAGGCGACCAGGCTGAAGGTGTCCTGCAAGAGCGCCAACAAGGAGTACTCGTGCGAGTTCCTGGGCCGGCCCCAGGCATGCCGCTCCTACAACAACAACCCCAAGCACTACTTCACCCAAATCATGTGGGAGCTACGTAAGCTGGCCAACGCCTGCGAAGGACCACGAGCACTCAAACCTCTGATGTGCAAGAGGGCAACAGATGAGGCACAGATGGTCTTGGACACCACAGGACCCAACGTAGAAACCCAGAAACCAGGCAAAGCCAACCATGAGAGGCAGCCAGCCCGAGGGAGAACCGAGGCTCCCAAGGTTGGAGCGGCCAAGCCTGCGATAGCGAGGCCGGCTCAGGCTAAACCGGCTCAGACCAAGCCACCCCGACCTAAACCAGAGGCAGCGCCTGCCAAGCCACCCCGAGCCAAAGCAGAGACTGCCCCGGCCAAGTCTCCTCGAGCCAAAGCAGAGGCATCCCAAAGCAAGGCAGCTCAACCTAAAGCGGAGATGGCCCCAGCCAAGACCACTCAGACGAAACCGGTGCCAGCAAAGCCAGCAGTGAGAGTCGGATCGGCAAAAAAGCTTCTCCCAAGGCCCCCGAAAACAACCCCTGCCCAACCCACGGAGCCGACCACGACGGGAGCAGCAGAAGCGATGGCTCAGGAATACTGCTGGGAGTCTCTCCAAAGTCTCTGCGCCTACGTCATTGGCTGGTTTCACAACTGAGAGCCGCAGGTGAGCTCAAGTCACGTTCAGCTATTGAAATATATGAAAGCATTCATTTTGAATAAATCATAAGCTCTTCTATTATTATGGTCATAGCTCTTCTCTATAAATCATAATCATAGCTCTTCTGCTGTAAAATATCAATTGTAGTCTCTTTGGTTCCAAGTGAATTTATTTCTTCAGCTGCATTCAATTCTGCGTATGTATTTTGCATTAACTTGCTTCATTATAAATGTATTAATTCATTCACTCCATTGATAAATAAATTATTACTGTTCTTAGTGAATTATTTGCACTCACTGCTCCTATTTCTCTCCTTTTTTAGATCCCCTGCAAAGAAAACTTGAACTGTCACAAATGGCTATTCAGAATGAGTGCCCTGTACAGAAAAATTATTTGGTCATTAAAAAAATCTATGCCTATAACTTTTTCCATAAGCAGTAGATGTGGCTCAAGTACCGTTGGGTCAGGAAACATAGTATCTGAAGTAGGGATATTAAATGTTCAACACTCATAGAGATATTGACTGAATGTATTGAATCAAATGAATTCACATGTTTATTCAACACTCCTCAGTTAGTGTACTGGTTTAAACATCGTTTAAACTGTGGGAAAAGAATCGGTAAATTTAAGGGTAAGAAAGAAGTCACTTGTACTGTAAAATAGCATGTCGTCCAGACCTTAGGGTTTGCATGCAATATACCCCTCTTTTAAATTTCACAACACAGGTTAAAATTTACTCGTACACACTAGTAAATACAGATACGATAGACTACATTACAATACAATATTAAATAATATTAAATAATAAAGTCTTCTCGGACCTTTTTCGGATTTTTTTTATTTGTTTTCATAGTTTTAAAAAAAACCTGGAGTAAGATGCAGGCTAAATTCCAGGCGGCAGGACACTCTGCTTTTTTGGATTTTAAATACCTTGTAATGAGTTCTAAGGACTGCTGAATCTGAAACTATCTGATGTCTGAAGAGTGTAAATAAATGTACTGTGTAAAACTGTGTACGTTTTCTCAGATTGCGATGGTGACACGTGGTTTCGACCAACAGGGACATAAAATGTTACATTTACACATATTTATTTAGCTGACGCTTTTCTCCAAAGCAACTTACAATGTTAAGGTTACAATTATTTACCCATTTATACAGCTGGGTAATTTTACTGGAGCAATTTAGGGTAAGTACTTTACTCAAGGGTACTGCAGACAGAGGTGAGGCTTGAACCTGCAACCTTCAGGTCTAAAGGTAGTAGTACTAACAAGCAGTAACAGCAGCACAGTGTAGTTGTTAGAGCTACTGCCACAGTTGGCTATACTTTCGATGCTGCATGGAAAGAGACACACACATCGTACGTATGGGGGTTTGTGTATTCTGTGAATTTACTCTGCAGGCAAATTCCAGTGCTGAATCAATCAGTTCCTGGACTTAGGCCTAAAGCATGTATGTCACCTAAAATTAATTTAGACATTTCAATGAGAGGCATTTCATACATAACAGTGACAACATTAACACATTTTATAATATTTGTGCCAAAAAAAAAAAAACACTTTCTACCTTGTCTTTTACTGTTTTCATACATCATTCCTTATTAATAACTCATTATTAATAACTGCTTGCCCGGCGCAGGGTCACGGCGGTCCAGAGCCACGCCGCAAAGCATAGGATGGGAAAGAGTACTTACCCTGAATGGAGTCATTTTAAAAATTTGTGTGTGTGCGCCTCGAGGATGTTTACAATATAATGAAAAAAAGTTCACAAGATTGCTTCCTGTGTCTTTTCTTCTTACATTTACTTAGCATAGAAAATGAACTCTGTGTAGTGTTACCAGCCCACATACCTTACTCACCATGGTGATTTACACTGCTAGATACACTGCTTACACTGGGTCACTCATCCATACATCAGCAGAACACACTCTCGCTGTCACTCGTACACTATGGGTGAACCTGAACAGCATGTCTTTGGACTGTGGGAGGAAACCAGAGCACCCGGAGGAAACCCACACAGACAGAAGATGCAAACTCTACACAGGCGGAACGGGGATCGAACCCATGTCCTCTCACGCTCCCGAGGTACCGGGAGACAGGAGCCACCAGTAACACATTCTGTTGTGAAAGTTAAAACCACTCAGCGTCCAAAGTTCTCACATTAAAACAAGATAAATGTGATTACACATCAGGTCCTAGTTTCAGGTCACAATGAGGTAACAGAACAAACCCACAGTGGGTTTGGATTTGACCACCAACTAAACATTTCCGTGACAATTACTTCCTTTGCGGTGAGAGAAGCAACTTTACTCCAGCGGAGTGTTTTACAGCCTTGCCATGGGCAGGTGGGTGTGAGATGCGGTGAGATATAAATGCAGCACTCGAGGTCTTCAGGTGAATGAGGTAAAGCTCAATATTGACCCACAAAGACCTTCACTCTCAGGTTAGTGCAAAGAAAAAATTAATTACTCTTACAGCTCTATTACACTCTGCTGTACTACATAAAAATAAATATGTATGAGTCTTGTATCCTCTGTTTTCATTAAGTTTTAATTCAACAGAGTTCGATCCTTTGAATAAACTGCTCTTTTGATATTGAGTCTTCAGCACCATACTATTTCTTTTAGTTATTCTTACTAGATTTACTGTCAATTTTTTTTTTATTATTTTTCATTCATTATAATAAACGGATAGTCATGAAGCCTGTTTGAATAAGACTTTGTAAAAGTCGATGAAGGATGTTGAGATGGCTTTCAACAACTTATTCTTAGGTTAAGTGTAAGATACATAAAGACAAAGAGATGCTGCTCCCGAACGACTGTGCGGTGGTTTTAGTCCTCGCCTGCGTTGCTCAGCAAGTCCTGGGGGTCGAGTCCCGGCGGGGTCATGGCAAGAAGGGGAAGAAGAGGGGAAAGAAAGGAAAAGTGGAGATGAAGGAGGCCTACCGGCGACGTCCCGGGTTACATCTTCTGAACTTGGACACGAGAAGAGCGGGAAGGTGCCGAGCGGAAAGGACCGATTCAGAGGGACACTTACCACCAGGAACAAGACCCGCTGTGCCTGGGCGGGCAAAGGTGAGCACGCAGCCATCCTCCAGCTCAAGTGCAAGGAAGGGCGGCGAACCTTTGACTGCGAGTACATGTCCAGACTCTCTTCCTGCCCCCGGTTTGCAGGCAACATCGGGCTTTTTTGGAAACAGATCTCACGAGCTCCGAAGAAGCAGAAGAACCCGTGCCAGGACCCTGCTGCGCTCATTAAAGCGGCTATGTGCAGACCAGCCCCCCAGGAGGCGCATTTCAAGCTGAACAGCCCGCTTACCGAACATCCGCCTTCCCGCAATGGATCCGAGGGGACGGACCGACGGAAGCCGGCGTCCGAGTACCGCGGCGGATCTTGGCCGGGTTTCCGCAATTTCTTTTTGTCCATGGTGCAGAGTGACCACTGCTGAGGGCATCACGCTCGTGCGGTTACGCTTTGGCCCTTTGAACAGTTCGCACCTTTCAATGTAAGAACGCAACGGGGCTTTGTGTGCACCGCGGTAAACACCACAGTTAACGTTAATATGTCAACGTGGTAGAGATGTACAGGAGGTCCCCGAGTTACGATGGTCTGACTTACGCTTTTTCGACTTTACGATGGTGCGATAGTGAATTTCGATTTTTTTTCCGGGCAACCGATACGCGGAGCAATACTCTCTCGCGATCCACATCTCCCAGTCTGCCACGTGGTCGCTAGTGTAAACAACCGATACGCTACAGTGTTCTGCGTTGCCAGCACTTTTTTGGATACCCCCTGTATCTAGGTTTTTGCACATCCATCATGTCTACGAAACGCCCATCTGTGTCTGCTGCTACTGGTGAAAGAAGGAGAGGGAGGCAATTACTGTTGAGGAGGAACTCCAGAGAATTGCCCAGCAAACAGGCGGCAAGACCGTAATGGTCATCGCACGTGAACTTGGACTTTCGCAATCGATAATCTCGATCATCTTCGAGGATAAGAAGCGATGGGTTAGGTGTATTAAATGCATTTTGACTTACGATCGGTTTATCGGAACATAACCCCATCGTAACTCGGGGACCGTCTGCATATGGAAAAAGTCTGTCCATGCCTTTACTGTACAAATTTTTTTACATTTTTTACCATTTTAACCTTTTTTTGTAAAGATATGCAGATGGAAGTCCCTAAATAAAGTTAAGAATAGATTTTTATTTCCCCAGAAGACCTGTTACCTCCCCTTAGCGCTTCCATACATCAGTGGAACACACTCTGTCACTCATACACTACAGGCGAACAGAATGTCTTTGGACTGTGAGCAGAAACCAGAGCACCCGGAGGAAACCCATGCAGACACAGGGAGAACATGCAAACTCCACACAGTGGGGGGATCAAACCCATATCCTCTCGCACCACCCAGGGGCTGTGAGACAGCAGCGCTACCCAAAGTTTAGGGATATGCAATTCTGCTTTGACACTTCTAACACTGTTCTCTTGATTTTCCTTTCGGACATATAAGCAGTTTTTGGGTGGGGGGACCCAAAATATTAATAAATGGTTAATAAATAATGGTGACCTATCAGTTGAGCTTTTGTCAATGTTCCTCATACCCAAAGACGAAATGAACGCGTTCAGCACTGACTACTGGCCCTGCTCCACATACAGCATATAAAATCCTTGTTCAAAGCGAGTGTGTTCATAACATTATTGGTGCTGTACTTTTATGAGAAAGGATTGCATGAGTGTGTGAGTGAGAGAGAATGTGTGTTCCATGATGTATGGATGAGTGACCCAGTGTAAGTAGTGTATCTAGCAATGTAAGTCTTCCAGTGCTCTGGTTTCCTCCCACACTCCAAAGACATACTGTTCAGGTTCCCCTGTAGTGTGTGAGTGACAGAGAGAGTGTGTGTGTGTTCCACTGATGTATGGATGAGTGACCCAGTGTAAGTAGTGTATCTAGCAGTGTAAGTCTTTGGGTGCTCTGGTTTCCTCCCACACTCCAAAGACATACTGTTCAGGTTCCCCTGTAGTGTGTGAGTGACAGAGAGAGTGTGTGTGTGTTCCACTGATATATGGATGAGTGACCCAGTGTAAGTAGTGTATCTAGCAGTGTAAGTCACCGCGGTGAATAAGGCATGTGGGCTGATAGTAACACCACGTAGAGTTCATTGGAAGTCGCTTTGGAGAAAAGTGTCTGATTAAATAAACGTAAATGTAAAACCCGACCGTGTCAAAGGAGGCAGAGGCAGAGAGCTTCTCATTCACTTCCACCTCGTTGCGTTTGGACCGGTCCCCGTCGTGCAGGACCGCGCTCCTCCTCGGCTCAAACCGAGAGTCGCGTCACTTATTCGCTGTTTCGCATGTGTTTGAGACGTAAAAAAAAACCAACAGTGCTGCTGGACTTTCCCAGACCGACTATCGTGCCACATTGGTAACGTTTCGCACCTCTAGGCCACATTCAATACGTTCTGCTCGTCTTCTCGCCAAATTCCATTCAGGACGGCTGCTGAAACGACTTGCGCTCCTTTCCACGCTATCAGCTGGTCAATACGCACAGTGCCCTGCAACGGTATTAACACCCCCGACCAGTTCCCTCATTGAACGCCGAGCATCGCAATGGCTCAAGGGAAAAAAGAGGTGAACGTCCTGCGGCGGCCCCGGACGAAACCCGGGTTTCAGTCCCACTCGCAGCCTGTGGGATTATTTGGAAATTGTGGTCCAGAACAGCTGCCTCCACCAGGTGTTATTATGAGAGCTTTTAATACTTATGCAAATAACATATTTATGTTTTTTCTCTTTAAAACAGGCAGCAGGTAATACATGGGTTAGTGCCACTGTCTCTGGACTCAGAGGTTGCAGGCCACTTACGTTGATCCATTTCGCTGACACTTTTCTCCGAAGCAGCTTACAATGATTTACCCAGTTATACAGCTGGGTGATTTTTACTGGAGCAATTCAGGTTATGTACTTTGCTCAAGGGTACTACAGCTGGAGGTGGAATTTAACCCTGCGACCTTTGGGTCCAAAGGCAGCGGCTCTGAACACGATGCTACCGGGTTCAAACCCCACCTCCTGCTCTCGTACCATTGATCGTGGTACTTACCCTCTACTCACTAACGTACCATTTGTGATGAAGTAAATGAATTAATTACTCGAAGGGTCTGAATACTCTTTCAAGGCACTGTATACTTGGAGCTCTGTGATCATTTTATTACTGTTGAAGAGATCAGGCTATTTTCAGTTCCATTTTATTATCGTTTTATTAAAGCACATTTACATTTATTCATTAAGCAGACTAATTTTTTTTTTCAAAACATAAGTAGCAGCATACAGAATTGATAGGAAATGCAAAGGCAATTGTGACAAATGATGTAATAAAGATTTACGGAGTAGACAGGAGATCCAGAGAGAAGGGACTCTGAAAGAGATGTGTTTTGAGAGCCTTCTTGAAACTCACCAGGGATTCAGCAGTTCTGAGTGAAAGAGGGTGGAGGGGAGCAGCAGTCAGTCTGGGGCGTAGAGAGTGATCGGGCCCTTTAGGAAGATCTGTCGTCTGTCTCAAAGGGAGTAACAAGAGTCCTAAACCTGATACGGGTATTAAAATAATAAATGCATATTTTTTTATGAACGTGGGTAACTTAATAACTGCTATTGTATCTACTATACCATTCAATGTGTCACAACAATTGTGAGGCACAATGCACTGAATCTGTTCCATCTGTACTATAATAAACTCTATGTTACCACAGTTCTGTGAAACACACGACAACTCCTTCTCCGACCAGAGAAGGGCCTCGTCGGAAAGCCGGGCTCTGCAGAGATGCTTCGATCGTATCGCTTTGCGCACGTAACACGACCTACTGTACAAAGCATCCTGCAAACAGTCCCCTGTGCGCTCTGACAATAACTGGAATAAGTGGGAAATGTTCCAGAATCACACTGTTACCTTGCGTGTGGAGCGCATGGCTCAGTGCAAGTTCTGTACAATATTCCCGCACCCAAATCACTACAACTGCGTCAAGAAAATGTCGAGATTCATCATCTTAATTTCGGTTCAGCCAGAATAACCCGGTCTATTTCAATTGCAGCAGGACACGAATAACTGCTCATAACTTCAATCTGGGTGAGCGATTGTATAATTATGAGCCGTTCTAATATCCAAATATGTGAGGAGAAGGAATATTTCAACATTGTGTTACAGCACGAGGTCTATGATGCTGGCAGGTTGTATAATAAAATTATCCATCCTTTGAGTTCCTTAATTAATCATTAAAATTTATGGTAAAACATTACATGCACCACAGCAATTCAAATTTAATTAACTTAAACAGTCACATTTATTCATTTAGCCGACGCTTTTCTCCAAAGCAATTTGCAATATTAATATATTTACCCATTTAAAGAGGTGGGTGTTTGAGGATAAACATATTGCTCAAGGGTACTACATCAGGAGGTGGGAATCAAACCTGCAACCTTAAGGCGCAAAGGAAGCAACTTGAACCACTACAC
This sequence comes from Scleropages formosus, assembly GCF_900964775.1. NCBI lineage: Eukaryota > Metazoa > Chordata > Actinopteri > Osteoglossiformes > Osteoglossidae > Scleropages > Scleropages formosus. The sequence goes on along the minus strand of NC_041810.1, from coordinate 5,470,845 downwards.
TACCAGCTCCCCCAAACTCAAGCACCAATCTAACTTTTGGACGACAAAAATCTGAACCAACATAATATCTAGATCTGTTCCTTAACGACAATGGAGAAAGAGGATCAATAAAGCAAATTTTGATTTAATTCAGTGAGGACTGACTATAGACTAAACGGAATATTATACGACCTCGAATAATTTTTAATGCCTGCAGTTCAACAATAGACTGGGCCGGAATAACAGAGGGAGGGAGTCAAGTGCAACAAGCGCTTCCCCCTCTCCATAGCGCCGATGAGGTAAAACGAAGTGATAATGAGCAAAGTGTTCAGCCCTGCGCAGCAAATTAGTTGGTTTTCATTTGCGGCTCGAGATATTATTCCGACGTGCCGGCGATCTCTTCCTGGTTACATCTGAAATACCATACTAATGATGGTGATTATATCTGTAACATTACTCTACCCTCAGGTTACATGGAAATGTGATTAGTGTGTGATTGGTTTGTAGAACGGATATGAGCGGAATTCACAAGAGATGTCGTTCCACGGATATAAAACATTTTACCAGGGAGCCAAAAACTTTTTATGGGTATTTTTTTCACCTCACGGAAAGAAATAAAAATGTCTCTGCAAGAAGCAGCGTCAAATCCAAAGATCATAAGAGACCCTTAGGTATCAAAGCCATAGAACCTCAAAAAAATAATTTCAACTTTTAATATCTATTAAAAAAAAAAAGTGCCATGCTGAGAAGTGTGCTGTAAATTGTGGGAATGGTGCCAAGTGACGATTTTAACGTTTAACCGTTCCTGCAGAGTCGAAAGGCCGCAAGAGCATGTCCACCTCGCCCATCTGGCAGGGACACACACACACACACACACACACACACACACACACACACACATACACACACACACACACACACACACAGAGCAATGCGGCCCATGATCCATCGGCGCTCCACATCGCTGCATCCTTCCCGATGCAGTCTCACGAGCTGTGGAGCCTCAAACAAGGCAGCGCTGTTCCGAAGCGGAAGGGGCAGAGTGGGCGCCGCCAATCCACGGCCTCGGTTGCCTGAGGTCGAGCCCTTCGTCATTAATGGGCATTTGGAAACACCATCGCGCATGGAAGCAAAAGATTTAGAGCAGTTCATGCTGGAACTCCAGTGCCTAAAGAGGCTTTCGTCCTCAACTGGCGCTGATGCCGTGCCCTCATGACTTGTCAGAATAAGTGACCACAAACATTTGACTGCCCTCCCCCCAACTATGTGTATAAACACTGCAAGTCTTTCCGGAAAAATAATGAGCAACATTCCATCGGAGCATAATTTCAAAAATAAAATTCTGACCCAACAGCAATGTCATTGCTTTATTACTTAAAAAAACAAACATTGTTATATTAGAATGTACAACAATATAATGTATATATTATTGCAATTTTTAATACACACACACACACACATTTTCAGAACCGCTTGTCCCTTAGGGGGTCACGGGGAACCGGAGCCTACCCGGCAACACAGGGCGTAAGGCCGGAGGGGGAAGGGGACACACCCAGGACGGGACGCCAGTCCGCCGCAAGGCACCCCAAGCGGGACTCGAACCCCAGACCCACCGGAGAGCAGGACTGCGGTCCAACCCACTGCGCCACCGCACCCCCTTTGCAATTTTTAATATATAATACATATTCACATTACATAATATATATAGAACTACATATAATGTATATATTATTACAATGTATAAGACAAAATATATACTATATATATTACAGAACATATACATTATACATATATAACTATATACAGTTATGTATTTATTGTTATATGTAGTATGACATGCATAATGTATGGTAAAGCCACTACGAGAGATGCCAATGATATTATTGCAAAAAACGGTCTACAATCAGTCAAACGGCTACAAGATTAAAAAAAGAAAAAAAACATAATTCTCCAATGTTGCTCATTATTGAAAAAATTGTATTTCTAATAATTATTTCCACTGCATGGAGCGAGATAAGATCTCACCACCACCCCGTGTCATTAATCTAGCAGTTCTGTTCTTCACAGCACAGAAGGAATGAGATCTTTCCTCCTCTTGATACTTTTACTTTATTCTTGTGTAATTTCCGCATCACATCAGGAATTTCCTATTAATTATATAAAAAATACCTTAGCCCAGGTCTGATTGCTTAGCTACTTAGAATTATTTAGAGTTATTTAATCCGCTCTAACTGATTGTTACTGGAACTGTTTCCTTTATAAATATTTTACCGTTACTGGCGGCCTTTCGTGCTCTAAATACTACGCCACCTGCTGCCCCATTCATGAATTACACTGTGAAATTACAATCATGCTGAACAATCTCCAGTTTCTCCTTCACACCTGACCACCCAGCCCGGAGCTGCAGGTGGCTGTGACCAAATATTTACGATCTGCGAAACGCGTAAAAATGAAGTAAAGCCCGTGGTAAAACGCACGCGCACTGCGCACCCAAAGGCGTCAACTTGGCATCGCACAAGTGGGCTACAGTGACACCTAGCGGTCACACTTTGCAACTACAGCAAATGGGCCCCATATTTACACTCTCGCTCGAGCCTCATTTCATCGACATAGTCTTTAGAAAAATAAATTAAAAAAAAAAAAATCTTATATCGAATTAAAATTCCAGAAAATAAAAGTGATGAAGCTGGAACTCGCCTACGTTGTAATCTCCTTCGATTGAAGAAACTCGTGGAAAGAGCCTCTTCTTCGGTGTTTTTTGGAGAAAATTCTGCGCTGTTCGTTGCAGGAAAAGTGTAGAGCGCCCCTGCTGGACTGGAGGGAAAGTGCACCGCTCCCACGTTTCCACCCATAGTGAATTTATCCCAGTGGGAGTGCGTGCGGTGTCAGCAATGGACAGCTTTGTTCAGATCAAAATGAGGTAAAATCGTGGTAAAGTCGTATTGTCAGCCTGGCTTCAGACTATGTAAAATAATGAAATGGTGAGTAAATGTGTGCATTACCATAGTAGAGGAGACATCTCAAATGATATAAATATTTACATCAACATTTTTGTACGAACACGTAAGTAAATAAAAGTAACATCTTATAAATATACACCCACACACAGTCAGGAATATAAACATTTCATATTCCGATAAAAGAATCTGAAATATACACACACACTTAATGAACAGGCTACTGCAAATGACACACTGAGGATAATTCTCTGAAGTGACATTTTTTTCTGGCAGTGATACGCTTTTCGGGATATATTCCTTCGGACTGCGATATGTACTTTTTTCTTAAGCCAGTACAATAAAGAAAGTAAGGAGGGGGAAAAAGGGAGAAATGAAAAAAAGCTTTTAATGGAATGTGGAGTCTCACAAAGGTGACAGTTTCACAAAAATAACGGGGGGGTCCATATTCAAAACAACTTTTTGCATTTACCGTAAGCAATTAGTATGTTTAAGTGCAAAACCATGTGAAAGGTACATACAAAAATCCTTCTAAGCTTATATGAGGTAAAAAACATTGAAATACAGTTAATCCGGATTATAAACGCTATTACAAAACGTTAACAAGTATCAATTTTTTTTTTTTCTTGGTCAAAAGTATAAACACTAAAACATTAAACTTATAGAATGGTTACAAATGCGTCGAGCAGTGATTTTTTATCACTGAGTATTATGTGCCCTTCCACAAGGAATTATGCATCATCTCCACCGCAGAGGAGGAGCAGGGTCTTCTTGTAGTCCCCAGACGAGTCACCCTAAAATAGAGCACAAGAAGCTCAAATAGGGGCAGAATTAGCTGTCAGGACCAGCAGCACTGGGAGCCATCGCCAAACCGGTCAGTGCTTGACCCCCGAATTCACCGTCCTTCCCGAACACGTTCCATAAGATCCTGGTGATAAATCCTGGCAGGTGAAAGTGCCTATTTTCTAGGGAACAACTGCTCACACATAAACACACTAGCTGCACCAGTGTTTACACAATTCTTCACTTGATCTTTTGGCTACATTAAAAGAATATTTTGAAAGCAGTGGGATGATTTTATAGAAAAAAAAACAAAAACATCTGTATTGCACAAGTGATGCATTTCTGAGTCAGTTCAATTCAAGTTTGACTTTACATTAAGACAAACCTAAGAAAAATGCATCTCAAAGTGGATGATCAGCTGGCAACCGTTTAAAAGAATTGATTATCACTTAAGTATCATTTGAAGAGTATCGCTCTTTCAAACTTAAACACTCATAACTTAGTGACATCCCCTTTTTCCAGTCTTCCTGGATGAAAGAATAAAGAATAAAATGAAATCTGGTTCAAAAGACAATGCAATATTCAATTTCATTAGTGGGAGTTACTAGACCAAGAGAAATGAAGCAAAATGTAGGATTATTAGATCTAATCAAGGAAGACAAGGCTTCTGGGTAGATTCCCACCGATACTACGGTACTTACCAGCGATGAGAGAACATAAAATGACCTACTGACCACTGATTATACTATTTACTCGAATATAACTCTACCCCTGCGTATAGCTCACACCCCTAATTTTACGAAAAAAGAAATGAGAGTTTCATATATACCTTGCCCACAAAAAAAAAAAAAAAAAAAAGTTTAAAACTGTAAGAAACAGATATTCAATGTTGTTACGGCAGTTCCAGATATTTTGGAATTCGGTTAAAGAGAATCAGCATTTCAACAATCACCGGCTCGCCTTTGTTGTCGAGTCGCGTGATTTTTTTTCTTAATATTGCAGCGATCATATGCTTAGTGGCCGACCGTTGTTGTCCGTTTCGCGCTCCTCTTTATCAAGCCATCACTTCTTGTAAGTCATTTGTGAAGCAACGTTTGTTCGTAAACAATCTCGAGTCTTGTAAATTACCGATAATTTTTGCGCAAAATATCGAAAAACGTTCAAGTCACAGTGCTTGTTTTAAACTCAAAGTCATTGATTTAATAGTAAACGTCAATTTAATTTTTTCCTGAAAAACTTTAGTTTCCGAAAATTCCCGCATATATCTCATGCCCAGATTTTTTTTTATTGGAATTTTGGAGGGAAAAGTGCGAGTTATATTCGAGTAAATGCAGAATATTAAAGTGCAGCGCTCTTCACGTCACATAACCTGGTCAGTAACGTCAGGCGATGCAGGTGTTTCACTGCAACACTTGTGCGCGTCAGAAGAAGTTACTGGACGTACCGAGATCATGTGGTGGAGGGACTTGGCAAACATCCTCCTAAACTGAGCCCTGATATCCAGCATGTCCACCTCACTCCTGGACACCATGATCCTGATCAGGGTGTGATCGTCTGTGCCAAGTCCCTGGGTTGGGAAACAAACAATACCAAACGTCACCTTACATGCAAAACCGGTCGCAAGGGTCTGCGGAGCAAAGGATTCTGGGAGCACTGGGAATAAGACCGAAGGATGCCGGCTAATGCACAGCATCCTCCTTCTTAGACTAAGCGGCTTCAAAATTCAGCAACTAAGATGTTAATATTCGTAATATTTCTCAGTTATTTACAAGGCACACTAGAATTTCAGCACAGCCTTAAATCTTTCTCTCCAAATTATACTGTAATTTACCAATATTTAGCAGACACTTTTGCCCACAGCCACTTACAACATGAATTCTGTATACTGCACTTATTCATTTTGCTGATGCCCTTCTCCAGAGTGACTTTAAGTTATTTACCCATTTATACAGCTGGGTAATTTTTACTAGAGCAATTGAGGGTGGGTACCTTGTTCAAGAGAACTACAGCTAGAGGTGGGGATCAAACCCACAACTTTTGGATCCAAAGGCAGCAGCACTAACCACTATGCTACCAGCCATCCACTAGGATGCTTACAATTATTTACCCATTTATACAGCTGGGTAACTTTACTCAAGCAGTTGAGGGTAAGTACCTTGCTCAAGGGTAGTATAGCTGGAGATGGGAATCAAACCTGCAACCTTTGGGTCCAAAGAAAGTAACTAACCACTACCCTATCAGCTGTCCTGATATTTGTTAGAGCATCAGTTCAGGGTAAATACCATTATGAGCTGTACTACTAGAGCGGGACTAACCTCGGGTCATTTGGTTGCATGACAAGGGCTCCTATAACACTACTTATTGAGCAGAAGCTCCAATCCACCCCAACTTGAGTGGCCATGTAGGCAAAGCTAGAGGAGGCGCAAAGAGCAAAGCAGGTGACGCCACGGGAACGGGTACTACCTTCATGGAGTGGTACAGACATTCAGCAAGGTAGGCTGGAACGCTTCTCGCACACTTCGCTGCACGGAGAAGAACCATATTAAAACTGGATTTCCTTAGAAAAACTATTTAGTTATATTTCAACTACTGGATCACTGTTGGTTGCATTTAACTGCAGGAAGGAGAGGTACAATAGTATGGCAGGAATGCAATTTATTACAACATTTTAATTCTAACCACTGTGCTCAGTTTATAGGTCATATTTTAGTACTCGGTCACTTCGAGATTAAAAGGACCGTTACCCCCCTTTTAGTGTTTTTATTCATTTCAGTAAGTATTTAGAAGTGTACCGAAGGTCAGCACTTACCTACAGCGAGAAGTAGGGACCTCAGGCTGCCGGAAGTTTCCCTCTGAATGCTTTCTTCAATTTCATAACCAGACAGCTTCATGTAGGCTTCAAAAACTAAAATAAATGCAAATAAATGTATTTCATATTCAGGATGTCTCAGCTGAAATCATTTTAATTGGCTTGGTCCAAGGAGGCCCTGCGTATGCAAATCTGGGGCCCCACTTCCACCTGAGCTTATTGCTCCATTTTCTGCTGCTCATATCACACACACACACACACACACACACACACACACACACACACACACACACACACACTCAAATGTATCGTGTGCCCTCTTCAGAGACCATTAATATGCTGAATGTATTGGCCAATGGACAGTAACTATTACACATGAATACAATTATGAATAAATAATTACATTTTAATCATTTGGTTAATTGTGTGACTAAGAGGTGAATAAAAGTGATGGAGAATAAAACCTGTGCGCGCACACAACCCACGTACCTTTCCGAAGATGCTCAAAGCTTCTGTTCCCCAGGATGTTGATGAACTTCTCTTCATCTGTGCCGACTTTGGCCTCCCCCGCAGCAAACAGGTCCTGCGACGAAGGACACACACTTCATCAACACACACGTTCTATTATTCTACTCTATTATTATTCTACTACTCCATTGACACCGGTTTTCCACGTGCAATTTGAACAAGAAACAAAGCTTCGTTTCAAGATGCGTCCGGAAAGTACCACAGTAAATTACAGACTACCGCGGCTGCTTTTGTTTAACGCGAGGACTCTCGCCGTGCTGTATATTCAGTGTCACCATCCCCTCAATTCTATTTTATTTACAGACGTATCACCGACCTTGGCATCCTGTTCCACTTTTCCAGCGTCCACGCCTTGTTGCCTACTGGCCTAAGGAGGGAGAAAGAGCCATCCAGTCAAGTGAGGACATTTCTTACACGTATTCATTTAGCTGATGCTTTTCTCCAAAGCAACGTAGTGTTAAGTTGCTTACAATTATTTACTCGTTTATACAGGTGGGTAATTTTACTGGAGCAATTCAGGGCAAGTATCTTACTGAAGGGTGCTATAGCTGGAGGTGCGACTAGAACATTGTGGCCTTTGGGTCAAGAGGCAGAAGCTCTAACCACTGTGCTACCAACTGCCCCTCAGAGTGGTGTCATTGTGAGTGATTTTTTTGTGCGTTTGTGAAGCCAGTCCTGTTTAGAGACCAACAGTCTAAAGGGGACCGTGTGCTTTTCCCACAGGGGACTCTACATTTCCACTTGACCTTGTGACGCCACATCTCCGTGGTACCGCTCACCAAAGACCCACCCGTCTCCCACACGCAGACACACCTGGAGGAGAATCACCAGCAACCTCTCGAAATACCCAGACGTGTCCCCGGTAACGTCGTCTTCCAGATTCTTGTCAAACTCTAAAACAAAGAAAAGCAGAAAAGTGAACTTTTTACACTCGGACGCGATCGGAACGTCTTAAGATTCCTGGTACGGCTTTAATTCCTAGCTGTTACAACAGTGACGTTAAATAGGTAGACGCTGCAAGTCGGCCTTGTCCACGGGGCACGCGCTTCACGCTAGCGGCGAAAAGTGCGAGAACACAGCTTTGCTTGGCTGCTCACCTCGTTTATAGACAGCGATGATCTCGCGCACCTGTTCCGGAGTGCGGGACGCCAGGATCTCGATCAGCACCTTCTCGTCGGTTCCTGCTCCCTGAAAGGCAGCGCCGCTCAATGTCCGTATCGGACCCAAAAAGGTGCAACTCGCCTTCACGGCAAGGTAGCTACACCTGTGCAGATACGCTGCCCTTCGACCCAGAATAACGACCACGTAAATCATTATTTACATACTGTGGCGGCTCTACCGAGATGCAGGAGTCAAACACGGTACGGACTAGGGCAGACCAGCAAACCACACCATAGGTTAGTCAATACTTGAGTAAATTAGTCATCTAATATTTGCATGGGCTTCGATGGGATTATTGACAATGTACCACCATTACAATGATGCTTTATGCCTGTTATATATTAATGTAATCCTTAAATAAAATGCAGCACCTGTTTCACGGGAAGGAAAAAAAGAACACGAACCTTTATGGCATTCCGGAGTTCAGTCGCATCGTAGATAACAGGTGGCATCATTAAAGCGAGAATAAGTTTTTCAAACTTTCCTGAAAGTTCAGATTTCAAATCATGAACCAAATCCTGTGAAACAGAGGAAACAAAACGGCATTTTAAAAAAAAAAAAAAAAGTTATATTTCCACAACAGCTTCTCTGAGAACCTCTTGTTCTAAATAAGGATTTATTCATACAGATTTTCTATATGAGCAGGAGATGTATTTCAGTCATGGGAATACAGATGTTCCTCGACTAACGATGGGGTTACGTTCCGATAAACCCATCGCAAGTGGAAAAATCGTAAGTCGAAAAAGAATACAGTGTCGCACCTACCGAACATCGTAGCCCGGCCTACCTTAAACGTGCTCGGAACACTTACCGTAGCCTACAGCTGGGCAAATTTCAGCAGGAGACACACATGGGCGTTAAGCAGACATGATGGGATGCGAAAACACAAAATAAAATGCTTTTAACACCGTATCGGTTGTTTACACTCGTTGGTGTGATCGAGACAGACCGCGAGCGTGGTTGAGCGGATGCTGAGGTATGCTGCCATCGCCCAACATCCGGAGGGAGTATCATACCGCATATTGCAAGCGCGGGAACAGATCGAAATTCAAAATTCTAAGTATGGATTCTACCAAATGCGTATAGCTATTGTACCATCGTAACTTCGAAAAATCGTAAGTGGAACCATCGTAAGTAGAGGAGCATCTCTATTTAAAAACAATACATATTTTTAGAATAAATAATGTTAAGAGTAACTAGTAAGCAGCAAAATTCAGCAATTAAGCAGATTTAACGAGACGGGCCACAATTTACGCTCGCAATACTAAAATAAAAGAAATGTAATTCTTTGTGCAACACTATTAGTGTACATTATGCTGTACACTTCAGTTTCACGTGGAAAACCAACCATATCCTCTGCTTTATTGCTATTTCGCAAACACTTACATTGCACAGTGTTTCTAGCGACACGTCATTCACCAGCAGAGAAGCGGGCAGCAAAATAAGAGCCCACGCGTTTAGGATTCCAAAGAAATATTGCAGCAATGACTCAAGTTGCCTGGATTCTCAGTGTCAGTCGCTGCAGCTGCGGTACCTGTCGTCAGGCATTAATCATCAACGAGCTCCTTCTCACCTTCCCATAAAGAGTCTTGTACGCCGCTTTAATCTGCTGTCGCTGAGCGTTGCTGCGGGACGTCACGAGCTGGAGGATGGCAGCTTCGTCCGTGCCTGGAAGACCCCACACCGGCATTGATAAACTGGGACTCATGAAAAATCTAAATCACAGCGATAAATTACTTACAATTATTTACCTGTTTAAACAGCTGGGTAATTTTACATTTACATTTATTCATTTAGCAGACGCTTTTGTCCATAGGGTCGTACATCTCAGCAAAAGAACAATTTATGCATCACATTAAGAGAAAGAGACATAGCTGCAGACATGTGACTCAAGTAAAGTAGGGTAAGTACCTTGCTCAAGGGTACTACAGCTGGAGGTAAGGTTTGAACCTGCAACCTTTTGGGCCCAAAGGCAGCAGCTCTAACCACTACGCTACCAGCTGCCCCAAAATGGGCTTTGAAGTCATTTTATTCATTTCATTTCTAATTTCCACATGCTTCAAATTCTTCTTCAAAGATTTTGAAAAGACGCCAACGAAACTCAGAGTTCAGGGACATCGACAAGAATGGGGAAGTTTAGATGGATCACGGTGCCCGAATCATATGTTTTGAGTGTGGGAGGAAAGGGGAGCGCACCGATAAAACACACCCGAACGCAGGGAGACCATGCAAACTCCCCAAAAACAGACCTGGATTCAAACCCACGTCAAACCTACAGCCCAGGAACAACAAGGCATCAGCATCGCCCCCTTCTCATTATTTCTACTGTCTGGGCTGAGTGTGCAGGACATTGAGACTGACAGTATTACCCCTCCATTCACTGTCAACAAAGAACATGCACATAAGAGAAAACTACGTAGTTCTCTATATTTATACAGGGCATCAAATCATTGCTTCTTGCTAGATGTCAGTCATCCAACCAAGGGCTCTGCTCAGCAAAAAAAAAAAAAAAAAAAAATCACTTCCAAATGAGACACGTTCATTGTGTTCAGGTCCTTCTAAGGGAACAGGCAGCTTAAACCTGCTCAAAAGGACAAAAACAGCCCACAACACATAACCAGATCCTTAACTACATTTACATTAATGCCATACCTTTGTACAATCAGCTACTTATACAATTATTTCACTATTGATACCACTTTGTCAATTTTCCATTTATTTAGCAGACGCTTTTCTCCAAAGTGACCTCCAATGAACTCTACGTAGTGTTATCAGCCCACACACCTTGTTCACCGTGGTGACTTACACTGCTAGATACACTACTTACACTGGGTCACTCATCCATACATCAGTGGAACACAAACTCTCTCTCTCACTCACACACTATGGGTAAACTTGAACAGCATGTCTTTGGACAGTGGGAGGAAACCAGAGCACCCAGATGAAACCCACAGGGACTGAGCAGGGATCAAACCCATGTACTCTCACACCACCCAGGCGCTGCGAGACATCAGCTCTACACGCTGTGTCACCTTGCTGCCTACTTATTTAATTTGCCTACTGACACCGCTGGGTCAAATTTACTCCTTCAATGCAGGGTAAGTACGTTACTCAAGGGCCCTACAGCAGGACAAGGAATCACACGCAGGTCAAGAGCAACGGCAACAGCTCCAACCTCTATGCCAGCTACTGGATACCTCATGAAAAATTTTCATCACCATCTGATCATTACATCTGCAAGCCAAGTGCATTTGCTGTAATGAATTAAATTAAACAAATTAAAAAAAAAAAAAAAAAAAAAAAAAAAAAAACATTTTTCACACTAGATTTAATTCAGTTGCACTGGGAAAGAGGAGTTAAAACCAGCACATTACAGAGATGGTTTTCTGCCTGCTTTTTCTCATAAGCAATAATTATTTCTACCAAAGCGAAGCCACGGGACTCGGGCTGCAGAGGCTGAAACGGCTGCTCGGGGAATCTCAAGGCATCCGCGTTTGCCGTTACGAGCCTTCTGATGTATGACACTCCACGGCTCATAAATTCACCGTAGCTCTAACGACAGCGAGTCTGCGTACAGCGGCCCTGGATGACTCACAGCAGCGAGGACGAACCGGCAAGTTTTAGAGTAGCGGACGCTGGATGTGAAAGGACGAACCAGCTTCAACGCCAAATAAAGCACGTTACGCCATCATCTCTCTTTTCGCTTCCTCCTTCCTTTCCATTATATCTCAACCAATCACAGCCATCGATTACGGCAAATCTAAATCACAACCGAAATATTGAATTCAATGCTATTATTTCTTTATTTAGCTGAAGTTTTGCTCCTAAGTGATGCACAATTTAAGATACAATAATTTATCCATTTAGTCAGCTGGGTAATTTGTGCCAGAGCAATTCAGAGTAAGCACCTTGCTTAAAGGTACTACAGCAGCAGGTACGATTCAAACCCTGGTCCTTTACATCACATTTATTTAGCTGACACTTTTCTCCAAAGCAACTTACAATGTTAAAGTACTTCACAATTATTTGCCCATTTATACAGCATGGTTATCTTTTACTGTAGCAATTTAGGGTAAGTACCTTGCTTAAAGGTACTACAGCTAAACTTGCAACCTTTAACCACTACGCCACCTGTTGACTAGTTCATATAACATATTTACACCCCTACCATCGCCATGTGGCTGTCACATAAACAAGCCAAGTACACTGAATAAAATTAATTTTTAAAATGTGTTTTTCATGCTGAGAAGCGCGGTGGCGCTGCGGGTTTAGCCGGGTCCTGCTCTCTGGCGAGTCCGGGGTTCGAGCCCCACTTGGGGTGCCTCGTGACGGACTAGCATCCCGGTTCACTGCAACCCCGTTCAGGACAAGTGTCCGTGCGTCTGTTTTTCATGCTGCTTTAATTCATTTATGCCACCAGCTTCCCACTGGCTTCTTATTTTTGCTTAAAGACATTATCTAGAACAGCAGCCTTTAGACCAAAGGTTGTACGTTTGATCCCCACCTCCGGCTGCAGTACCCTTAAGTAAGGTACTTACCCTAAATTGCGCCAGTAAAAATTACCCAGCTGTATAAATGGGTAAATAATAAGTCGCGTTGGAGAAAAGCATCAGCTAAATGAATAAATGTATCTGAACCGACCCAGACAAGGAAAAACATGCTTGCATAGTGAGTAAGGGTCAAGCCGTAATGAATATAATGCAAAAGTGCAAACACCCGAGCAAAATGACAAAAAAAGTTCACCGAAAACAGCAGCCTCTCATTCATCAGAAAAAATTCTTACTTTCAGCCCCTCATCTTTTCACACCCCCCACCCCCACCCCCAAGTAGCCCATACTCACCCAGTCCTTTCATTGCCTTATGCATGACATCCGCATCATTGTTGGCATTGAAGTTGGCGTAGGGCTTCACGGTACCTCTAAAAGCCTGGGAACAAAGATTTGCTCTGAGTTTCAAATGTCTGGTAAAACACTTCGCCGGAAAGTGTCTGTAGTTCCCTGCTGGTTCGAAAGGCCCGTGGAGGACTTACCTTCGCGCACACACACACACACTTTCAGAACCGCTTGTCCCATACGGGGTCGCGGGGAACCGGAGCCTACCCGGCAACACAGGGCGTAAGGCCGGAGGGGGAGGGGTCACACCCAGGACGGGACGCCAGTCCGTCGCAAGGCACCCCAAGCGGGACTCGAACCCCAGACCCACCACACAGCAGGACTGTGGTCCAACCCACTGCGCCACCGACTTACCTTCGCAGACGGTTAAAGTTCCACAAGCAATGATGAGAATGTACACTGCCATTATCGACTCCACCCTCATCTCCTCCATAATCACGTACGGTACATGGGGGAGGCAGCACAGCGTACAGGGCCAGACTGCAAGTATTACCCCATCGGCACATAGGTCACAGCCGATGATCCTACCGAAATCGTGGGACCTGTACAATTAGAGGACTAGACAGAGCGTTCCCGGCCCAGCTATCGCTTTCTCAGGCCCCCCGTTCGGGGAAGGGATCCATCGCGATCAGGACCCCAACACCACGGCGTAAAAATAACCCTTACCCCTCACGCGGTGTCCCTCATAGGCCTCTGACCATCACCCATCTCACCTGTGAGCGCACATGATCATTCCACTGGTCCAGTTTAAACAGCTGTACTACTTTTACTGTACTTTAACTGTGGTTATTGTACACTCACCCCTCAAGATTCATACCTCATTCATTCCTGAAAAGGGCCCTTGTAGCAAAAATGTGGAAATAATAATATAAAATCTGAAAGACTATAAAAATATTTTGTAAAAAAATAAAATCTAGATAGAACCTAAATCTGTTACAACATTAGAAAACATAAAAACATAAAATTCTAACTCGTTCCAAGTCATTCCAAGTTTGCAAAAAAAAGACAGAAAACCTAAATCCCTTATATTGTAAGAAAAATGTTGTAGGGCACAACAGCACGCATTAAATAATTTACATTATAAAGTAATGGAAAATTAAATATTTTAGTTATATTAATGTTTAACCACATTTAATAACGCACGCCAGCCAGCTGAAGCAAGGCAAAGGCGGAAGGAGAAGGGAGGCAACGGTGCTGGATGGAAGAGGCACAGTGGGAAGCAGGAGACTAAACACTATAGTACATCAATATAGGAGAATCAGGAAAAATCATCTGCATCTGTTTTCTCTCCATTATCCATTTCTTTTTTTGATTGACCAACATAATTATTGTTTTATAATATAGCTTTAATAGAAAAATACTTTATAAAAATAAAATGAATCATATTTGTGATATATATCATCTACATTTATTTAGGTAGACACTTTTCTCCAAAGCAACTTCCAATGAACTCTATGTAGTGTTATCAGCTCACACACCTTATTCACCATGGTGACTTACACTGTTAGATACACTCCTTTACTACTTGCTCATCCATACATCAGTGGAACACTCTGTCTCACTCACACACTATGGGTGAACCTGAACAGCATGTCTTTGGAGTGTGGGAGGAAACCAGAGCACTCGGAGGAAACCCACACAGATACAGGGAGGAGATGCAAACTCCACACAGGCTGAGTGGGGATCAAACCCATGCCCTCTTGCACCAGCCAGGCGCTGTGAGACAGCAGCGCTACTCACTGTGCCTGTGTGTGAACAGGGAGCGAGCGAACATAAAAGTAAATTTAAGGAGACCAGCACTGAAACACATCGACACCAAAACTTCTACAGCAGCAACTTTTTTTTTTTTTTTTTTTAAAAATCGCGCTCTCCCAAACTTTGTCCCTTCCCACAACGTTATGCAATGTCTGCAATACATTGTCTTCTCATTATTAAACGTCACCGAACGAGTCACCGCCAAGTCGCATTCCATTCCTTCCACTTGGCTGGCAGAGCGTCACTTTACCTTTCAATGCTGCGGAATAACAAAAATCCTACAATGCGAGTGTTCGCCGAGTGCAGCGGATTGGACTTGCTGTTGGCCGAGCGAGGTCCGGGTTTCTCACATACACCCACTTTTACCGTATCCTAACCCAGCACAGCATGGGACACAGAGACTCCAAACAACTCCGATCAAGGCGGGGGTGGGATTCCACAAATATGTAAATACCAGACATGGAAAGAGTCAAGGTGCACTGTAGAAACCCTGAGACGTAAACAAATGACAATCTGACACGCCAACACCGTGGAATGCCCCCCATCCACCCACCCCTCAGTCCTGAACCACAATGAAACCATACACCATCTTACCCTGTAATCCCCGACAACAGTTCCCCTGAATCCACACAGCGATTCCATTCTGTGTTGTTTTCACAACTTCCTTCTCTTAAAAATAATAAATAATTTATATGGCAACACAGAAATATTGTGGGAGGTGATCTATGCCGGGGACTCTTTCCATTTCTTTAACGCAGCAGCAGTTCTGCACTGATTATGCTCTGTATTTAAGGCCATTAGTGCACAAAATGCTAAAATTCTTGTTCTCTTTATAATGAATATTATTAATGTTAAGGAATGTTTAAAAAAAAAAAAAAAAAAAAACTTTGCTGCAAAGGGCCCCTGTTGTGAAATGTGCCCGTTGGATGTCGTGTTGCTTAATAACGAACTTTTTCCAGTTTTGGACAGACAGAAAGAGTTGCCTTAAAACACAGACATTTTTAATGAAATATTAAATGCTCTTTATGCAACCACACTCAATGAAATACACAATTTTCACATCAAATCATTTGTCCCAGTTTACTTGGTTCTCGCCCCACAATTTGCGGTGCATACTGTACGTACAGGACTGAACACACAATCGTTCATCAACGCAAACACACCCACAATCCAGCTGGTAGTGTAGTGGTTACAGCTGCTGCCTTTGGACGCAAAGGTCGCAGGTTTGAATCCCACCTCCAGCTGTAAGCCGCTCAACAGTGCGAGGTACTTTCAAGGACGGTGTGTGATGCATAAATAGATCCAAACCCTCCCTTCCCACAAACCAGTTAAACAAGTTATAATCGCATTCAACAAGCTGGTTAAGAGATATTAAGACGTACAACTTGAAAAAGCTAAGTGAACATGTTTGATTTTCTTCTGTAAATACAACTGGGGGGAGAAAAAAGAAAAAAAAACAGAATTTCAGTCTGTGGTTCATTAATTTCACTTCATTTACATATTTATCAGATGACTTTCTCCAAAGTGACTTCCAACGGACTCTACGCTGCAGCCCTTCAAGCCTGGAGACACTTCATAAGACTTCTGACTAGCTGAGATGTACCCTGTTATTACCTTGCTTGTTGAAGTTAAAGCATTTTTTTTTTTGTATTTTGTATGTATAATAAGAATTAAGAAGGTTGAATTCATTGAGGTACAAATTTACATTTTACACTGGCATTTGTTTAGGTAGCAGATACTTTTCTCCAAAGAAACTTCCAATGAACTCTATGTAGTGTTATCAGCCCACACACCTTATTCACCGTGGTGACTTACACTGCTAGATACACTACTTGCAATGGGTCACTCATACATACAATCAGTGGAACACACTCTCTCCGTCACTCACACACTGCAGGGGAATCTGAACAGCATGTCTTTGGACTGTGGGAGGAAACCAGAGCACCACAGTCTCTCTGTCATTCACACACTGTTGGTGAACCTGAGTTTTACAATTCAGCTAAGTACCTTGCTCAAGGCCACTACAGCAGGAGGTGGGATTGAGAGATGGGTCTTTCAGTCGCAAGGAAACGGCTCTAAGCACGCCGCCGCCTGCTGTCCCTGCCGCCTTCAGAGACCTATTGCTGAAAACCCACCTGTGATGAGCACAATGGCAAGACACCATTATGCCAACAAAACAGCATTCGAATGAGACCATTATATAACCGAACGAGTGCATGAGACCCATCGGTGGGACTGCCTAAGGAGCAAAAGGCGTCTTCCTGCTCCAAATTACTAATGCAGCCAATATTTCTTCAGTTCGAATTCTCATACGTTTAACCATCCTAGAGGAATATCATTTTCCTCACACTCACCGTACAGCCTATTAATGAAGTCCCATAGGAACGTAACCAGGTTGAGAACAATGAACCCGGTGATATTATTGTAAGCTTGGAAAACATCAGCAATGCGCAGTCAATTATTCCAGATATTTGTCCTAAGAACGGTCTACAGTTGTCTGCCTTGGTCTATAGAGCACGTAAATTGGATAACGCAATTGGGTTAGAGAGACAAACTCGAAACAGGAATAAAATGACGGCGCTCATCCGTTTCCTCATTTCACCGGCATCCGAGTCTCATTTCAGGCCCCCGAACGTCCCCAATAAGTCCAGCTGTGAGTCAGAGCGTCGGCAGAGCAGCGAGGGAGCAGCGGGAAAACCGGCTCTACCGCCTCTTCCAGCGAGAGGGTCGGGATTCGTGGAGAGGGAGGTGGAGAACACCTGACAACAGGGAACCTCATTTGACTAAGAGTGAGCATGACAGAGAAACACAGAACACAAACAAGCACAGAAACCGTCGAAGGCGAACACCTGCATTCTGGAAAATATGTCAAAGTACAGATCCGGGAGGCAAAAAGAAAAAGCCATATATCAATTATCAAAAGTAAAACAGAGGTTGAGGGCAGACTTTCAAACCTGGTCAATCAGAAAGTCAGTGGAAAAGTCAACATTTTTCTCCAACCAACTCTGTCTGAACAGCTTATTAATTTCTCACGCGTGCTCCTCTGCGATGTCGATTAAACGGAAGGGATCGGGAACTCGCCGCTGATCTTACAGTTTCTGTGAATCTGTCCCTTCCGACACAGCTGCACTGCCGCTCAGCGGAGAAGTACAAGTAACCTTTGTGGTATGAACAGCCAAAAGAGTCAAATTAGCCCCAAATAAAAAAAAAAAAAACCACTAGTTTTCAGTTGCATGTGGGCAGAGGTCCTTACAGTTGCAGGGACCTCTCGATCTGGCCTCTGGGTTCCTGTCCCCCAGCAGCGTCCGCACAAAGCCCTCGACGGGCCCGCTGGTTTCCGGCAAGATCTAGCGACCGCGACCACACCCGTTACCCAGGACTGGAGAAACTGGATGGTTCTGCCCCGTTCTTCTCAGCAACTTTCCGCCACATCTACGTGGAAGCAGCTGGACCGAGAGGCTCCCTGCCAGGTCAACGTGAGTCATAGGGCCCCGAGTCTCTCCTCCATCGCCCGAAAGACCTCGTCCTACCGCGGTAAGGGGGCTCGGCCGAGCACAAGGGAAGCTGTCGAAAAGCACATCTGCTGAAATAAGAGGATAAGATCCGGAACAGATGCACTCGGGACCCTTTTCGCTCGGACCAGGCATGCAAGCGCGCAGCGTGCTTCATCTGAAAGCTCCAGTAGAACTCCCCAGGAAGAAAAGCAAACTTTTATTCTAGAGACAGGTCTAGACTGGTGGACTTTTTCCTGCAGTGTTGACTTTGCAGAAGAAACAATGAGACCCCCCCCCCCCTTACTGCAGTTTACACAGAAATAAACTTGACTTAGAAGGGGAAGTTGTATGTCTTGTTGATGGGGGAGGGGGGGGGGGGGGGGGGGGGGGGGGGGGGGGGGGGGGAATAAAGAAAAAAAAAAAAAGCTTACCATTGCAAAGTCTTTGTGCCTTCTACTGGACCCAAGCTGAAAATTAAAAAGTTAAAAAAAAAAAAAAAAAGTCACATGAAACTATTAAAAACACTTTTTTGCAAATTAAATCAAGTAGCAGCCAGCCTGAAGAAATCATTTTTCTTTCGAGGTGTGTATGTATATGTATATGTATGTGTGTGTATATATATATATATATATATATATATATATAATATATATTTTTTTTTTTTTTTTAATAGAAAAAACTAAAAGGGAAATGTGAAACATACCAGAAACGGAGCGCTGAACACGTACCGCAGCTGGAACGAACACACACTAACTCTATTTCTTCACAAGCTACTACGCCCCCTGGCATGACACGCCCTTGTCACGTGTCTCAACCGGATGCAAAGTGAGGAGCCTTCTGGGAAATGTAGTTCTCAACCCCTCCTCCGCTTTCCCTTGTCCTATTAATTGCTATTGCTGACTGCTTTTCAGAGAAAACGCCCTCTTAATGGGCCAGCGGAGGTACTTACCCTAAACTGATGCACTAAAAATTACCCAGCAATATGAATGGGAAAATAAGCAGCTGTTTTGAAGAAAAGTGCGCGCTGAACTAATGAATGTAAATGACAGATTTTATTCTGGAAAAGGCATTTCATTCCAGTTTTCAGCGTTTCAACCCATTAACTTTATGTGTTATTGTGCTTTGTCATTTTTTGCTGTGCGGTGTTTTATTGACATAATGATTCACAGCTGGATATATATTTCCGTTGTTTTTAGCACGAAAAAGCGCATTGCTTAACAATATACCCTATTATCCTGTAACCATCTCAGTGAGATGAAGTGATTTATAACATCATATTGTCTGTCCTATCCTTGGTAACTTTAACCTGAAATTTTTAGAGGTTTTTTAACTACGTTTTCTAATGGCTGGGTATTTTTATTGCAGTAATTCATGGTAAGTAAATGATGGAGCGTGTGGGATTTAAAGAAAAGCGGCCGCCTTCACTACCTGGCTTGTTTTATGAGCATGGAAATGAAAAATGACATTCTCCAAATATTTGGAAACGCACAGTGGCAGCCACGAAATAAGGCAAAGTTAAACATTTACAACTTAATTGTTCATTCCACTGTTAATTTAAGAAAAATTCCCAATCAGACATTTAGAGCCCTTACTCAGAAGATAGACTTTACATCCTTGTTCATGATGTGAGAAGAAAATTAAAAACTTTAAGTAAAAATGCCAAAACATTTTAAAATTGACCTTTTTTTTCCTCTCAGAAATTCTTAATGCTTAGTGAAGTTAAGGACTCCCCGGACAAGAGGAGGTGGGAAAGAGCTTCATTTGCTACTCAGTTCTGTGTTTGCAGTATCTCATATAGAAATTTACAAGACAAAAGTAATCTTGTAAGAGGGACCCTTGGTGTCTGCCTGGAGCAATCAAGGTCACCTTGGAATAAGGGTAGTTTTTAAAGGATTTTTGTGAAATCACTTGCACATTTGGAGTGGTTTCCCCCCCCCCCCCCCCCAGCTACTTCAAATATAAAAACGGTGATTATGAATGCTTCTTTGTTCTTGTACATCTGCTACAAATGTTACGCACATCAGCTGAAGGGTTCATGGACAGATTCAGTGTAGAAATTTATATGTTTTCATTTCCATTATCTGCTAACCCCAACCATCTGGCTTAAGACTGGAACATCAACGTCAAGTCTGGATAAATTACATCATTTTTCTTTTATATGGTATGTAGCTGGAAGCTGACTGCTCATTGAATACTGATTTATTGCGCTTTCCATTTCAATTAAATTTAAGTAAACATTTCGGGTATAAACAACTGCTCTCTTTTATTCCGTACACCCAGCCCGCAATTAATCAATATATATAAAAGCATATATATTTCCCATAAGTGGCCTGGCGCTGCAGCGGGTAACATTACACCTGGGCTGTTTGTTTTGCTTCACTCCAGTGATTCCTGTCTCCCAGTAACTGATCCCGGTTCGATTAATTCCTGTTTATATTTAGAGCGAGGCAGGGCAACAGAGCACCGAAGGCATAATGCTCCGTTTTGTCTTCAGACTCACAACAGAGCTTTGAAGGAGATCAGTAAATATTGTAGTGTAACGTGAGGCTGGAAGACAGGCCAGAGTTTGATTCCAGTATGCAATTGCGACCAGTAAAAGAAATACCACAAGAACTCTTTATTAGTCATTAACTTCAAACTATATTAAGAATAAACTCATTAAAATTACTGAAAAGAAAAATGTGTCATTCCCACAGCATCTCATTCAATGCTGCTGATCGATTCTTCACATGAACGTCTGATGTTTGTCAGCTATGGGCGTCTTTCAGCTTTATTATCATCTACACAGTCAGAGAAAGCTTATGTCCCTCCATGTATTTATAGGGAAGCTTCTGGAAAAATCTCAGACAGAGCTCTTTTTTTTAAAAAATTCTGAATCGTATGTCAGTTTGAAGAAAACTTACCTACAAAACGAAATAAATACTTGATCTGACGCTTTTCTCCAAAGCGACTTACAATGTTAAGGTTACAATTATTTACCCATTTATACATCTGGGTAGTTCTACTGGAGCAATTCAGGGTAAGTACCTTGCTCAAGGGTACTACAACAGGAGGTGGGGAGCAAACCTATGACCTTTGGGTCCAAATGCAGTAATTCTAGCCAGTACACTACCAGCTGTCCCCAGTAAACCACTATGTTTCCACTAGGAACCAACTGTTCCATTTGAAAATTACATTAATCTCAAGCTACACTTGCTCATTTTTATTAAACATGCATCTTTATCAGGGTTTTACAGCCTTAAGAGGCACCAGGCAAGGTGCAGTACACACTGGACAGGATGCTGGTCAATTGCAGGGTAGACACACACACACACACACAATTTATTATCACTAGTTCACCTGAGAAGGTGGTGCAGCAGGTTTGGCCAAGGCTTGCCCTCTGGTGGGTCTGGGGTTCAAGTCCTGCTTGGGGTGCCTTTTGGTAGACTGGCATCCTGTACTGAGTGTGTCCCCTCCCTCTCTAGCCTTGCACCTGGTGTTGCCAAGTTAGACTCTGGTTCACTGCAACCCCTGCTTGGGGCAAGTGGTTTCAGACAATGTGTGTAGACACCTGAACAGCATGTCTGCCGACCACGTGCAGAAATGGGAGCATGTGGAGGAAAGCCACCTAGACATTACATTTATTCATTTGACACATTTCTCCAAAGCAGCTTACAATTATGTACAGAGCTGGGTAATTTTCCTGCAGCAATTTAGGGTAAGTACCTTGCTCAAGAGTACTACAGCCAGAGGCAAGGATTGAACCTGCATCCTCTGGGACCAAAGGCAGCAGGTCTAACCACTACCCTACCAACTGTCCAACAAGTGCTCCCAGATGCAGGGAGAACATGCAAACTCTACACAGACTGAGTTGGCTTTCTACCTACCGTGCCACCCTTCAATTACATTGAAATTAAAACTAAGTTAAAAATGACTGAAATTAAAAATTACCTCCACAAACCCACACTCAGTGAAGACCGCTGACGGATTAATCCTGCAGACATGTGCAATGTTCCTCCACTTGTTTCGATTAAAAGCAGCCACAACAGACAGGAGCAATAAAGACAGTAAAACAGCGGTAGCAAATGGAATGAAGGTGGCCCTTTATCGCAAAACTGAAATCGAGATTTTAAAAGTAGTAAATATGCATGAAAACATGAAGAAAAAAAAAAAGAAAATCGAGCTAAAATTCACTGGAAAAGGTCTGAATATCTGAAGTTTTAAAACTCAGCTTTTCATACAAGCATTCAGTGTATTTAATTAACAGGTAGCAGTTGGTGCCCTGCGAGGGGTTGCCTGTCTCATGTCCTGTTTCCGGAATAAAATCGAGCCACCGCAAGCACGCCTTAGGATGGTTAAGCGGTTATCATATATCCGTCCTTTTTCAATAATCTCTTGCCCTGATCAGGGTTGAGGTCACCTGGATCTTATCCCAGAAGCCCTGGGTACAAGGCTGAGGGGGGTACACAGTGGACGGGATGCCACTGCATCGCAGGGTAGCCACACAGTCACTCACCCATTCACACACTAAGGGCAATTTAGAGTTGCCAATTCACCTGGAGTGCATATCTTTGGAGGGTGGGAGGAAACCAGAGCACCCAGAGGAAACCTACAGACACAGGGAGAACATGCAAACTCCACATGGATTGGGGGGGGTCGAATCCAAATATGCTTGCACTGCCAAGGCTTTGTGAGGGGACAGCACTACTCGCTACGCCGCCCGCAGTTATTAGTAATGAACACACACACATTTTCAGAACCGCTCGTCCCATACGGGGTCACGGGGAACCGGAGCGTTAGTCTCAGAAGAATCGTATGACGGGAAGGTAGTGAGACCGTGCATTTATGCTCAGTGGGGTCTGTTGGCCAAATCAGGACTTTCAAACGCTGCAAAAGCATGAATGGTCTGCTGGAACTGTGAAGAAAGAGAAAAAGTGTCCGTTTTGCATCATATGATTAATGAATGAAAACACTGTCTGGCACCTACATTTATGGCGTCTCTTAACCCAGATACGTCACAGCTTTCATCTCACGATCGTTCTCTTACCGAAAACTCAGTCTTGAGTAACAGATGGGTTTCAACAGGTGCCACTCTGTATCAACGGCATTTCACAAGCATCCGCATGCTGGAGCCGGTGGCAGGTTCACGGTACATAAATACAGGGCGGCTTCTGAGTAATTGCTGCTAAAAAAACACCCAATTTTACCATGAAAAGAATATTTCTCACGAGGTAATACGAGATTCCATTTATTTCTCTTCGTTTGTGTAACTGAATCAATTTACGGTTGTTTTCTAATTAATTTGTCGAATTGACGTTAGCACCCCAAACATCTCAGTCACAGTCCTTTTACAATGCATTTCCAGCCCATTTATGCAAGAGATCTGTCCAAAGCAAGCCCTTCGTGGAAGCTTCACAGCGCAGCATTGTGTGTGTGTTGCACTTTGGGATTTGAGCTTGCAGGGAAAAATGTAATCAGAACTGTGTGTTTGTTTGCCAGACCCCCCAGCAACAAGTCCCCAGGTGATTCCTCCAGGGAGCCAAAGAGCTCTTACATTTGTTATTGAGCACCCACATAGACATGTAACATTTCCACAATTCAAAAAAAAAAAACAAAAAATTCTACACAGGCACGATTTCCAGAAAAATGGTTTAAATATCATGTGCAGAAAGATTAGTCTCTTTTTCTTCTGCATGTCATTTATATTGTTTTCTGTTTAGAAGGAGACGACTGGGGTCCTTGAACTGCAAGTGGACCCACAACAGCCCTGGTCACATCACATACCGCCTTCCCAGAATAAATGTTAAATACAGTAAGTCTATTATCTTAACGTTAGCATCGGTAACCTGTCACCTTCGTACAAATCGGCAACCGTTTTATGGTACCATGCAGCTCATATTTTGTTTTCCATTAAAGTATTGTATATGGTAGATGCACCTGTCCGCTGTTACATGTGCAGAGGAACAGCAAAAAAAAACAGAAAAACAGTTTCAGGAGACAATTCCTCAATTAGAATAAGGTTTTATCGTACACTGTATGCTTCCACAAAAAGCTCAACAAAAACATCACAAAGGAGCCCATCAATTTTCAGAGCGTGTTACAAGTTATTTAAAGTGGGGCTTTGTTCTAATTTGCCGTGCATTTTCAAATGCTTGCGCTTTGATTTGTGCTGTAGAATACAGAACATAAGCACATGATTTTGATATATACTGTAATCATTACAGCCCAGGTTTTTATATACCACAGTAGTAATGCCTTTGGCATTTACTCAGACTGGTGTTTTTTCATCAAGCACTCTGATGCATGCTACAAAATGTCATTATTTAGCAATTATTCAAAATTGATTTTTTCCCCTCATGAAAACCTTCTATTGGAGACATTCTAGCACATCTGATGTAACCACTTTTATCACAACCTTGAATAAAGTCAACAAATTCAGTATAAACTGCTGTAAGATAATACTGAATGTACAAAGTTCAAAACACAAAACATCTAAATCAAACAACTTGCTTCCGGATGTTCTCAAAGTAGACACGTGAGCTGGTTACCATAGCGGTCATCGCCCTTCACCGTTTCAGAACGCGGGAGGTGATCATAGAGGGCAAAACTCAAGCGTGAGAAGTCCTCAGTAGACAGGGTGGGGCCTCACAGTACATGCTCCCGGCACTGTCCCTGTGGCTCCCGGACCGAGCGGCCGCGGCTCACAGCGGCGTTGCCCACCGAGTCTCTCAGCTGCTTGATGACCAGCCACAGCAGCAGCACCATCAGGAGAAGCAAAGCAGCAAATATCACCAGATAGATGCACAGGTTCCAGCCCCAGTCAACAGGCACAGGCCAGGAGGTGGACACAACCAGGAACACCTTGGGTGATGGCATGGCTTCCGGGTGGGTGGCAGGAAGGTGGCTCAGAAGTCCCCCAAGGGCACCGTGACATCGTACCGTCGGAACGTCTGATCTTTGTGACCGTTCATCTTACGTCCACGGAGCGGAGCTTCTTTCCCCGATGATGCCTCTTCAATATGCCAGAATGATCTCATCTCTTTTCACACTAAAGCTTTAAAAAAAAAAAAAACTGCTATTCTTTTCCCCATTTGTAAAGCAGGACTGGTATTCCTTAGGTTGCTAGTGTTCTCTCTGCCTGAGACACTCAGAACACATAGACAGGCTCAAAATTTATCAAATGCTGAAGACGTGCGCGCGCACACACACACACACACACACACACACACACACACACACACACACACACACACACACACACACCCCCTCCCTTCACTGCCATTGGTTGCCAGGTTTGTGTCTATAGCACAACTGCAGACATACAAAACTGTACAAAAGACCAAATGTGAAACTAGACCAGCATATCATTAAATCTGCATTAAATGAATGGATTGAAATGCATTTGACCAGGATGGCAGCCAGTTGTTTTGAAGCTAATGAAGGCATTTAAATTAAATTAAGAGTTCACTCCAGGCATCTTGTAGCACAATAAAAATCCAGCAACTTTTCAGATGGCATTTAGGAAATCCAATGAAAGTCTCATAGCACATTCCTCTTGGCATTTTACACTCATATTCCATTCAGCAGGAATTACCTGTCAAAGTCCTTACGTTTAATAAGATATTTACTACCTGGAAGCAAACTTATGCCACACAGAAACATGAGATTCCCAGCTGCTGCTGAGCATACGTTTTTAGGAATAGATTGCTTAGCATACTTTTATGATTAATGACTTTCATGGGGTGATGCTGGAGGTGGTATACCAAGTACTTTTTTTTTTTTACGTAAATTAAAAGCTACTGCTCCTAAAGACAAAAGCCATGGATATAAGAGCCTTTGAAATGCAAGGAATAAAGCCACATCACCTTGTGATTCAGAATAAGTACAAGGTATTGTTCAAGTGCATTTCATTAGCATCAGTGAGAACATCCTTGTAAAATTTTTAATAAACCATCATGCATTTACAATATGTATGCCCTCAACTTGATAAGAGGGTAATTTCTCCACAAGGATTCTTTTCTTGGCTCTCAAAGGAAATTAAAAATTGCTGTGAATAACACCTGGTTATGTTTTAATGAAAGCAGTTATCTGAATTAAAACACATGAATTTAATTTAAAACCAGTATAAAATGTGTAGATGCTGGCAGTTTCAACATGGGGCACCATGTTTACCACAACCTCACATGACATTTAAGCAGTTTGTGACTCTGCATAGCACTGAATTGGAGGTTCACCATGGCCACTTCTACAGCTCTGTTACCCACTGAAAGGCATAAAGCACAGAAGTACTAAGTCAGTGCAAATGGAAGCCAAAATATATATATTTTATACTGTTGAAAATGAACTGCCAGAGCCTGAAGTATGATTAAACATACAGACCAAGACCTTCAGTGACAACCTAAGGGGACCATTAATTCTGTATCTGATTCACAAGGAAGTGATATTCAGCACTGAAACCCTCAAGGAGCCTTGGAACTAAACATTAGGACCAAGAGATTTCT
Source organism: Scleropages formosus (assembly GCF_900964775.1). NCBI lineage: Eukaryota > Metazoa > Chordata > Actinopteri > Osteoglossiformes > Osteoglossidae > Scleropages > Scleropages formosus. Next base: position 5,444,007 of record NC_041810.1, on the reverse strand, counting down.
GATGTGTTGAACAGCACACTGAACCTTTTAGGTACTGCAAACAGTGTAAATGTATAGGGACTTATGCTCCACCTAGTTCTGATAAAGTGCAATTCCAGAAGGTTGAAGTTTTGGTGCTGCTGCCACCAAGAGACTAAACAACTGAACTACAAGGGAACTGAAAAAAAATCTACAAAACGCATGCAAAATTGTAGTGTGCACCTTTGAGGCACCTTTATTATAGAAGAAAAGCAGATTTTACAGCTTTCAGAATTGCAAAGCCAAGACAGGCTTTAGTACTCCGTGAATAAAAGGACACACTCAGTTTAAAACAATGCCTGATTAGCTATTAAGTGTTAGGAGGCATCAAGCACAATGAACCTATTGCTTCATGTACAAACATTAAAATTTTAAAAAATTCTGATGTTCTTGAAATTCTGTGGGTGAAGTGTAAAACTATACATAACCTATAAAATTGATCTGATCTCCAAGCACTTCAGCTCAAGATCAGTTTCTCTGGAGGTTCAATGAGGGAGACTTCGTGGTATCTGGGGAAAGGAAAGAAAATACTCAAAGAAATTATGCAGAGTTGAGTCACATCTGAGAAGATATGCTAATTAGCATGAGTTATGAGGAAGGAAAGCTAATGAAGCCACTTACTTTGAGCCCTTGTACTTCTCTCGGACTGCTTGTTGCGCATGCTGGGAAGCATTGAGGTAGGTTTGGTGTAGGTCCATGATGCATGGGGTCAAGGACTGTAAAGTATAACCCGTCACCTCAGCCAGAGGTGTTGTCTGAAATGAGACCATTTAGTCAGCAACAGCAAAATAAATGATATTGGCCAAAGTGGAATTTGGCTACAAATACACACCATCTACCATTAACCTCTACTGAACCCTACAGCTAATCTAACATTTAAAGGTGAACGCTAAAGCTGTGCGAGTAAAACAAGGTGAGGAACTTGAACCTGTTGGTTTTTCAAAAACAAACATACAAAATGGCCAGTTTTAGAACCCTTCACTAGCTTCCCACTATACAATTTAGTAGCCATCCATCTGACCTTATTCACCACCTCAACCTTCATTAAACTCCAGATTTACCTGCCAGTGGCATTAATCGGTTAACATAGTGTTATAAAATCTTCACCTGGGCATGAAGGTGAGCTAGTGTAGAATGTTCAAGCACAGCTGCTTGGATTCCATAGTGTAATATACATGGATGGAGACTGATTCTCCAGAAGCACAGTAGTGATGATTCAATCCTCTATTCAGAATGACAGCTCTAAACACTATCTCCCATTGCACTTATACCAAGTTGACTTGAGTTAATCTAATAGAAACAGCTTTTATAACATGAATGCTCAAGTCAGATTAAGGTGTTCAATCTCAATGCTATACTGTGTCAATAGCACTGTGCACTTTGCAGAGAGACAGGTAGTGACTGAACATCTTCCTGCATAGTGTTTACAACAAACATTAACTGGACATACTGTATAAATATACTGGCATGAAGCCTTTATTTTAATGATTGTGTAACTATCCAAGAACCACTCATCACTTCATTAGAAATATAGTTTCATTCTAGAAGAATTCTCAATTTTATAAGTGAGGCAATTCAAGGGGAACCTCATTAGAACCAACATACCTGCAGAAAGGTTCCAGTTTGCATTTACCTTTATTCATTTAAATTCCTGGGAGGAAGACACCTCCAATGAACACTATGCGCTAGTCACCCTGCACCTTTTCACCAAGGTGACTTACAATGCCAAACATACCACTATTCATTTGCAGCAAGTCAAGTGTGCCTAGTTTATACACTAGGCAAAGGGGAACTATCACCAGTTCACTTGAAAGCATGTCTTTAGCATGCAGAGAAAGCCCATGCAAACTTCAGACTGCACAGGGACCAAAGCCATATCCTGTCACACCACCCAGGCACAAAGACAGTGCTACTTGTTGCACCACCACACCTCCCATTTGAACAGCCAAGTTACTTTTGTTCAGACCCCTGATCAATATAACAGCTAAATTCCTACCTTTACAGTAAGTTAGTGCACATGTATTTGTGCAAATCAACTTCCTCATTGGTTGCCTTTCAACACGATATTCTATTGCCACTTAGATAGCAGTTCTTGTAACAAATTAAACCTGTTGTTACACTTACCCACGAACCACCACATATCGTGTAGTGAGCCAAAATAAAAGCAGCCGCTGCAGTTTGGGATGGAAGATATTTGAGGAATGGATCAGAGTCTATCAAACTCAGTTCTCCTAAAAACTGGAGGGAAAAAGCAACCAATTTAAACACTACTTTTGCATTTGAAGGACCCAGCAACCTTATAAAAAGTCTGATCTGCCAGCAGAACTCACCATTGACAAGCTCTCAACTTTTTTGCTGACTGATTCATACATAAAGTACTGTGTCAGAAACTGATTGACTGTTGGAGCAGCAAGGTCAAATGACAGGACTTTCAAAACAAGGTGCTCCATCCTCAAAACTTGCTTCTTTGTGTAGGTATCATCAGTGATGTACACAAACTCTGCCACTTCTGGGGGATATATCTCTTCAAATTTCCTTCAGTGGAAGAGCCACAAGTTAGACACAAGCCATACAACATAATGAAGCTACATTCAAAAGACACTTACGAAGCCAGTAGCATTGCTGCTGTTCCAACAAGCTGGAGCTTCCCTCTCAGCACAGACATAGAGGACAGGAAACGGTCTATGTAGTTGACAGCCAGATAGAGGGTCTCGTTCTGAAGCTTATATTCTTCTCCAACCTCAACCAGCCAATCAACCAGAATAGCACGCATGCTGTTTGTGATATCCGGCTGCTTTTTCATGTAGCCGGCCTTTGGTCTCGACTTCAGCTTCAAAGAGACAAACATTGATGTGCCAGATTAGCTCTTCAATCCTTCAGAGTCAAGTCAGCAATGTTCATGCAACAAATACACATTTCTCACCTCCATCTCCCTTAAATACGAGTGAATTTCTGTGGCATAGTCAGGTACACAAATTACATTGGCAGGCTTTTCTTCTGTATCAAGGATTGATATATCCATTGGAAAATCTGAAAAGGAACAGTTGTGAAATTAAAAAAGGCCAGTTGTGTGGTTTATTGCAGTTACCCAGTATTGAGCTGATCTAGCTATATCATTCAAGGTAAGTGGGGCATTAACTGGCAGCCCTCAGTTTACACAATAATAATAAAAAGCATTAAATCAGTTTACCAAAACTGCTGTCCATAGGCATGTCCAAAGTGGAAAGCGGTTGTCTAAGACCAATCACTGTTGGATTCAAAGGTAGGAGGGGGTTCTGTGAGGTCTTCACTTTGGCCGACACTTGCTTCTTCACGACATCAGGTTCATCCACATGGATCTGGAAAGCAGGTTGTCTGCTTCCCACTTTCTCATTAACTGCTTTACACTGGTCTTCATATTTGCAGGATGTGACCTGTGACTACAAATTAGTAGTATTACAAGAATGGTCACCAAGATTGTAGCTTAAATGCTTTTAACACTCAGCCAGGAAATGCAGATAAGGATGAAGATCTGATTCAAGTACCACCTTAAAATCAATATGGGCATCTGTCATCACCTTGGTTCACGTAAAACATAAGATGCAGCATTTTTGTAGTTCCACCTCACATTACAAATACTCATTACTGCAGATCTGTGCATAATGGCTTGCTGGTAAATAGCAAGCAACATTTAATGTCAGCTTGCTTTTAGTTTGCAAATATGATTGTGAAGATGCAGCTAAAGCTATAAGAATGCTCCAAAACACAGCAAATCAGCCATTTCCAGATCCTTCTAATCAGCAAAACAGTCATCTTCTGACCACATTAATACATTGACTCATTCAGCAGACATCTTTCACCTAAGAAACTTCCAACAAATACTTGAGCTGACACCATTTTAGTGTCTATAATGACTTTGGAAGTTCCATCATTATGGAAGGCCACTAGGAATCTCATCCCCACAGACTTATTCAATACCGTCTGCTGGATGATTCCATAGACATGTGCAACTCACCCCAACTTGTTTAATTACTAGCAGGGCTGCTTTACAGTTAGACATACAACCAATAGCATAGTGGTTAAAGCAACTGCCTTTGGACTTAAAGGTTGCAGATTCAACCTCCACCTGTACTACCCTTGACAAAAGTACTTGCCATAAAAAAAAAATGCTCCAGTAAAACTACCCTGCTGTATAAACTGGTAAATGGTTGTAAGCTTATAACTAAGCCTATCTTTAGAGAAAAAGATCAAGTATAATAAATGTAAATAGGCAAAGATGTAGTTAAACCACATGGTGTTTTTAAATTGTCAAAACAGGAAGAGCAACATTAAAGTTGCTGTTACAAGCCAAAGGGTTCCTTATTTTATTCATGCTGTTTTACTACATTTTACCCATAAACATCTTGTGTTAACATAGCTAGAGGTTTTTAAGTCAGTAAAGAGAAGGTAGTGATGGAACAGAAATCTAACAAGCAAGTTTGTTATTAGATATGTTCTGATGTCTAATTGGGTAAGCAGTGTATTAGATGCTGTAGTCTTGTAGGTAAGATTTGCCATTAAATACATGGAACCTAAGGGTGTTCATTCAATTGATTATTGCTCGATTACTGCCTCTGGCGCTTTAAAAAACAGGGCACGAGCCTTCAACACCACGCGACCACGCTGAGGAGAGTCGGCCGCGCGCGCTTCTTTCGTTATGTTGCGCTTTACTGCCAACTACCTGTCAGGAACATAACTACAGGTCGCTTTTCCTCCGCAAAGAATGCACATTTTTAATATGTGCAAATGAACAAAAGCGGGAGTTACTCCCTCCCCCCATATCTTACAAAAACTAACGCGAAAATCCATCGTATTAGGAAGGACCACTGCAAACAATGTCCGAGGAAGTGGCGTTCAAGAAGGGGAGAAGTGCGCGTGACCGTGGGAGCCGCAGTCAGGCAGGCGCGTGCGTGCTTAAGATGGCGGACATGATTTAGGTTTGTTCTAGCATAAGTTTTTCCTCCAAAGCGACATACATCTCATAGAAAATGTGTGAGCATTACATTAGCAGAAAGAGATGCAGACACGTGGCACTTTATGTGCCGTAGTTACTTTCCACCATCATGAACCAAGACTGGACAGAACAGATCACAGAATGATCATCAGGCAACAAACTCGGCTCATCACCAACCTGAGCTCAGCCAACGATTGCTTAGTGATTCAGGCGCACAGCTTAACATGTTAGTTTAAAACTTAAAAAAAAAATAAAAAATTGCATTTGCATTGCAAGAGCGTGCCACCCACGCAGTTGCGCGTGCTATTCCCGGCTCATCACTAATCCAAGTTTAAATTTAAACATGCAAACACGTCATTCAGACAAGGATTCCTCCTGAAGTGAGCTTAGCCTTAGGAGAGGAGCGAATACGATTTTCACCAGGGCAAGACGGGTCAGAAAACCCACCGCCGGTTTGGAGACGCGCACAAGCGCGTTCGCTCTGCTCCTCTGGTGGTTCTGCAGCACGCCCAGCACGGTCCGGTTGCCCAACCGCGGGTTCACGTTCTCTTCGTTCTCCTGTTCCTTGTCCCAGTGGTTCTGGTTGCCCTGGCTGTCCTTCGCCCTCAGTCTGGACACCATCATCACGTTCTCCTGGTTCATGGGGTCTTGCTCGGACACCAGCAGACTAGCGCCACCACCAGCGTGAGTCGAAGCCATTCCTCTGCACTCCACGAGAAGAACTATTGAGGGGAGAAGAAGTGGTCTGGGAGATGTACTCGCTACACTAGTTTTAATAAGAATTGCGAGGCGGAAGTTAAGGCACGACTAGAGGCTGCTGTCCGACCATCCGCGAGCGCCTTCGTTCTCGACAGCCACGAGCTACTACAACTTAAGCAGACTACAAGAACATATTATCTAGCAACAGCTCGTCAACGAGCGCCGGCTGTTTAGAAACGCTGCTTCTCAATTCTCCATTCTATTCGCGTCGTAGCTAACTGTTCCGATGGCTAAGCTTAACTTCCCCAGACTCTATGTTCCTCTCGGCTCATACAGAAAGCCCTGCGTTTTCAGTTCAAGTAGCGCGCGACTATTGAAACTGTCCAATCAGAAAGGCCGCCGGGCAGCAGCGTGTGACGTAGACAAAACAACGGCAGCCGTATGAAAAACTCACTTCCGGGGCGGTCTAAACCGTTGGAAATTAAACATAAATTCTTTGTGTCGCTTCGGGCGGGATTTAAAAATGTACAGTGAAAGCTCTTACGCCAAGTTATCACGCGTGTTACAGAAACGTGCAGTTCCGATATATGCGCGATACTTAAGCGAGTTTTTCATTTAAATAATTTGTAAGTCTCACCTTATTTTTTGTGAAGGAGGGATACATTCCTTTACCTGAGGGGAAAATTGCAATTCCAGTTCACACTTTTGATTTGTACCCCACACAATACATGATGTATACCTTATCATTAATTTGATTTAATAATGCAATTAAGTGATGTGTTGCTGGCAATATCCTTGTAATTGTGTCTCCTAGCATTTCAGCAATATTAATATGAAAATAATTTTTTTTTGTTTTATTAAGAGACTAGCAGTGTGGACTCATATTTGTACACTAAGCTGCTTAAAGTAATTTATATGGCAGGTTTATTTTGATCTGTACAGCAGGCAGTTACTTATACAAGCAGGCTCAATTCAAGTGAAGTACTCAGCACAGGGACATATCTGTATTGTTAACCCTGTACACATTTACATATATTCATTTAGATGACACTTTTCTCCAAAGCAACTTACAATGGTAATCTATTTACAATTATTTACCCATTTATACAGCTAAGTAATTGGACTTGAGCAATTCAGAGTAAGTACCTTGCTCAAGGGCACTAGAGCCAGAGGTAAAATTTGAACCTGTGACCTTTGGGTCCAAAGACAGCAGCTCTAATGACCACACTATCAACTGTACACTGCAGGCCTTTGGTACAACACTGAGTCATGTCATCCGCAGCAGTTCCCAAATGACACAGCTATTGGTCAAGACCTTTCACCTTCCGGCGGGTTCATCCATTAGTTGGGACGCCTCTATCAAAAAGGGCAACTAGATAATTTCATCTGTTTCAGAGTTTGGAAGTAACAATCATCTGTCATTCTCTCAACACATTTAAGCCATGTCTCAGTCCTCCATAACATCTGCAGGATCCACCCATATTTCACAACAAACTACGCAGCTGCTTGTCCAGGCATATCCCACCCGGACTATTGCAACTCCCTCCTGTCTGGTTTCTTGGCTTCATCCGTCAAACTTCTCTCAACAACACATCCAGAATGCCACTACATGAGTTGTATTTGACCTGCTAAAGTGTTCCCACGTATCTTCCCTCTTTGTCTCTCCACTGCTTCCTGTAGCTGCCCATATCAAGTTTAAGACTAGGCACGGTCTACCAGACCATCACTGGATCTGCTCCCTGATATTTACAGAACCCAATCACTCAGTACTAACCAACCAGAGCGCTACACTTCTCCACCTCTGACTACTTGGTGGTCCCATGCACATGAGGTCCAAAATTAAAAGCGTACTTCGTAAACTTGCCCTTCATTAAGTGTTTAATGTATCAATTCTGTATGCAGCTACTTGTGTAGTAATGGCTGGTTTAAATGGTGGCGTTAGAAAAACTGACTGTAATTTGAAAATCTTGTGTCTACATCTGAATCACACCATCTTTGGTGAAATATACTTCTCTCAGTTGTACGTCACACTGGAGAAAAGCATGTGCTAAAGGAACACGTGAATGGATAGGGAATACCTGAGTACAGCAGCTTAGTGTCTTCACAGAGTGTTGCAAACAGAAATCAACTGCAGCCCAGCTTTCAAAAGACAAGAAACCCGTGGATCCAAGGGTCCTTTGTGTTCAGTGACCAGTGGTGGAGAGGACGTGGAGGTGGTGGAGACGTACAAATACTTGGGGATATATCAAGGCAACAGGCAAAGTGAACCTGTAAAAGTGAGCATCTGTACAAGAAAGGTCTGAATGGCCTTTACTTTCTGAAGAAGCTCATTCATTTTGGAGGGCTCAAGTGACAGATGTTTTATCATTCTGTTGTAGAAGGCAGTCTTCCATAGAGCTACATGCTGAACCTATGGCATTGATACAGGTGATGCCAACAGACTGAACAAACTCATCAAGAAGGAAGGCTGGCTTGGTATTGGGAGTTAGGTTGGACTCTCTGAAGGAAGTGGTATATAGAAAGACCCTAAGCGAACTCCAGCCCATCGTGGACAATGACTGTCTCACCCTCCGCATCCTACCCCGGCTGATCAAAGGAGTCCACTCAGCAACAAACTGGTCAATTTCGCTCTTCCAAGCACCGCTGCCTGCGACCTTTTCTGCCATCAACCGTCTCTCTGGCTATATATCTGTCCATCTGTCAGAGTGGGATTTAAACAAGGGTTCTTTTGAACAGCTACACTTCTAACCCCTGTGCCCCCTGCTTCCCCAGTAGGTATGGTTTTAAAGAAAACAATACCAACTGTGATGTGACAGTGCAAACTCCATGTGCGATGCTTGTAAGGCTTTAAAAGAGAAATACCAATTGCAATATTTTTTACATTTATTTAAATATTAAGTATTTCAAAACATTACTTTACAAGCTAAATGTAAATTATGAGCTTATACAAAATTGCAGCATAAATATCATTTACTTCCTTATCTACCTGTATTGCAGTATTGAAATATACAATATAAACGTGTACTCTATCTTCAACTCTCCATATAAGTTACTTTAGCAGAAAATTCTATACACAGTACAGAGCAAATGAAATCACCGACTCGCCACTAGTTACAAACCACAGAAAAATAAATGATTGTTTAAGCGCTATGCTGCATTAAAAAAATCCATTAGAGAATTCAGATCATAGTTGTCTAGAATTTCCAGGAGCTGTGAAACTTTAGTTTTAACATTCTGTCCCTTGAATTTGAATTTGTCAATGAAGAGATCCGTTATCATACCTGCAAGGTAAAAAAAAAGAAAAAAGGAATGCACTGCATGTTATTTCAAATTTCCCAAGAATTTCAAATTCTACTTTATTACATTATCTTAAAACTTGACCATTTTGTCTCAGATTCTAACAGATACAACATACTGCACACTACTGTTCCTGAACTGTATTACTACAGTAAAGTATTATAGCATTACAGTACAGCATTGTTAATGGTCTGATTGCCAACTGTTCCAATGCAAAATGCACTGTATTGAACTCAATAAAGACTTGCAAAACCTAAAAATTTCTCATAAGAAGTACACATCTCCCGTATGTGTACGATATACACAAACACTAATTCCACACATACCATACAGTCTTTCAAGATGTGCTGGTTGTTTTTTGTATTCCTCCAGCAGATGGGTAGACTCTTCTAGAATGCTGCGGTATTCAGGAATTAGGAAGTCTGCATTGCCCTCATGAACCTGTAGTTCCTATACACATAAAAGAAATATCAAGTATCAAATAGTAAGACCAGCCTTATTATATCATAAAAAAACAAAGGCATAGGTAAATTTTCATTAATTATAATAATTTCTTACATTGCTATATTACTCACTTTTAAAGCATCAATTAGCTGAACCTTTTTGGCCAAAAGAAGCTGGTATTCCAGCTTTGGATGAATCATCCTGAGCGTATGATTTACGGAGTCTTCATTGATGTCTATGTGGGTGGCAAATAAAAAATATTTTATGAATATTAATTAATATTTAATTACTCACATTGTGTGAATGAAGATAATCATGAATGAAAACCTACCGTAGGAGATGTTGAGGTTTATTTTTCTTTTGGTTGCTTCTTTGGATAGTACATCCTTCAGAATAGAAATTGTAGAGATGTTGTCTGATTTAAAGTGGCCCTCACCTTTGCTAAAAAATAGAAAAGGATTCAATGAGAAAGTCATAAAATGGTTTTAATTGACCCAGTTGTCATTCTTTTTATTAAAAAAAAAAAAAAAATCACAAAATGTACGGCTGCTATGTGAAGACTGTTGAGCATTTTGATGCAGGTTCACCTGTATGTGGTTTCCAGCTGTGTACCGAGGAAGGTGTTCTGAAAGAGAAAAGTGGCACTTTCACCCGCGGGGGTCTTCTCCGGAACTTCTGGCAGACAGAAAACGACCCACGAGTGGATTTCTGCAAAGCTGAACTGGCCTGTCAGACTCAGAGTATTCATGGGCCTACAAAAAACACCATGGGAAATGTTACCTGAGCGGGTGTAAACTTTCAGAACACGAGCTACTATTTTACCACATTACTGATGGAATAAGTGACACTTACCTGTTTTGGTCAATGCTGTGTGTTCTTTGGTGGAGAGACAGAGGTTTGATCTGATACTGGCGTACCTGGCAGGTTTTAGGCTGAAGACGTGGTGTGATGTAAGCCTGCAGGGTACCATACTGGCCTTCGATGGACCGTACCTGTGGGAACGTCAACTATTACACATAGTGCGAGCCTTCACTTTCCGATCGCCACTCGTTCCCGAGACCGGGTCCGATAATATGTTTGACTACCTAGAGTACGGTCACCACTGACCATATATGTTACTCAGCTGTTAATATACTGCAATCCCACCTCCTGCTGAAAAGTACATTTGGAAAAGTACTTACCCAGAACTGATAGAGTAAAAAAATATCCGGCTGTATAAAAGAGTAAATAATTGTACGTAACTTAACTCAGTAACAGGCTCTGGAGAAAAGCATAATCTGCAGATTACATTTATTCATTTATCTGACGTTTTTCTCCAAGCGACTTACAGTGGATCCCATCCAGCTGAACACGGAAAACAAAACAATTTCTTAACCAACTTCCCGATAACACAAATTTTTCAGTTGCCTAAAAGTCTCACCAACTTTTCTCCAAAGCAATTTACACACGCAGTCTTATACTGCTTGTCCCACTGGGGTCGTGGCGAACCGGAGCCCAAGCCGGCAACACAGGGCGCAAGGCTGGGACACCGGCCCGCCACAAGGTACCCCCAGCAGGACTCGAACCCCAGACCCACCAGAGAGCGGGACCCGACCAAACCTGCTGCGCCACCACTCCCCCTAAGCAACTTACAATGTTAAGCTATTTACCCATTTATACAGTTGAGTAACTTTACTGGAGCAATTTAGGGTAAGTACCTTACTCAAGGGTACTACAGCCAGATGTGGGGATCAAACCTGTCACCTTTGGAGCCAAAGGCAATAGCTGTAACCACTATGCTACCGGCTGTCCTCAGTGGTGAAAATAATAATAATAATAATAATAATACAACACACACATTTTCGGGACCGCTTGTCCCATACGGGGTCGCGGGGAACCGGAGCCTAACCTGGCAACACAGGGCGTAAGGCCGGAGGGGGAGGGGACACACCCAGGACGGGACGCCAGTCCATCAAAAGGCACCCCAGGCAGAACTCGAACCCCAGACCCACCGGAGAGCAGGACTGTGGTCCAACCCACTGTGCCACCGCACGCCCCATAATAATAATAATTATTCTTATTAAAAAGAAGAAGGTTGTACTTGGTTGAACTTCTTAGTGTAACAGGATGCTGTTCGCTTGAATGAATGTATTGTATTCTGTAATTTTCTTCCTAATGTTCCACCGAGTGTTTATTCCAATGTGACTATTGCCGTCGTGCTGAACGACCGCTCTCAACTGAAAATCGGGGATGGGAATTGCGTTATTTTGGAATCACCAACGTGGGGCTGACTACTTGTGCGTGTGCTTGTAACACGCTACCTGCCGCATCTTCATCGAAATTGCACAAGCATGGTTACAGAAGTAGAACGAGAAAAAAAATCCACCGTACTTCGGACATATCATGCCAAGACTAGCGCTCTCAAAAAGACCAAAGCCTGGGAAAGTTGCGGAAAAAAAAGAAGATGCGCTGAGCAATAAGGCGCATGGATTGAGTCACAACGACAACACAACACCAAGGATACAAGTGGAGGGCGAAAGCTTCCAGAGACACTTCGTTTATGCAGCCGCCAAGAGCTCACACCAACTCGACGCCGCTTAAAAACAGTTATTTACCTTAAGCTCCAACCTTGTGGTGTTTGCTTGACATCTATAGGTAGCAAGAAGAAAGTTGCCATTTGGCTGTATAAAGAAACAAATTAGTATTAAGGACAAAATCCAGTTTGTACCATATTTTAAATCCAATTAAATTAGTAGTACAACTCGTGTCGGTGTAAAGGAAAAAAAAACTTCTCACCTCCGAGTCGCATTCGCTGAAACTTACGACCGCTGAATTTTTATCCACATCTAACAAATCGATAGGGACGTCACTCTGTCAAAGCAAGAGAAAAGTTACAAATCTGAGTGCAACATTCAAAATTACTATTTAATACACTTCTTAATTTCCTTACTATGAAATATTGAATATTATATTTTTTTTATTCATGATATTAATCTCCTTTCACTAAAACATAGCTGTACACAGGGGTGAAGGATGCTGGTTTAAACCCCGGGAGGGGTTTTGTTTGTATCCTTAAACATCTAATATCGCAATTGTTTAAGACACAAACTGGATGATCCATTAAGAATAAAATATACACACACGCACTGACTGAAGCCGCTTGTCCCGAGCGGGTCGCAGCGAGCCGAAGTCTAACTCAGCAACACAGAGCGTGAGTCTGAGGGGGGAGGAGGGGACACACCAAGGGCAGGGCGCCAGTCCATCGCAAGGCACCCCAAGCGGGACTCGAACCCCAGACCCACCGGAGGGCAGGCACAGGCCAAATCTGCCGCACTATCGCACCCCTCCCCCAAGAATAAAATATCCACCTCGAAAAAGTGAAGAAAATAAATACGCACGCTACGGAAACCGCTTTAAATAAAATTCCCCGGTAATACGATCAATGCTACCATATCTCCGTCTGGGTGTTTAAGGCCCCACCTGCAGCAGCAGGTGGTCAATGGCAGTCTGCACCTCCAGCGTGAGGCTGTAACTGGCGTCATCCTGGCACAAAGTGAACTTGTCATTGATGCTGAACACCGGCACTGCGGAGACGGCCGTGCTGGACTGCGACGTCTGCTGGTACTTCTCCCTTTCCTGCAGGACTTTGAGCTGCAGCTGTTCCAGCTCAGCCCTGGAAACGGGACGGGAACGCTTTGAGATCGGTCGTGCACTTTGTCTGAAAAATCTCAAAATGCTCCGTACGCATTAAGAAAAATGAGTGCCGTCAGTCTACCGAGCATTCGCTGAAATTCTTTGTAAATAATTGTAATAATACATACAATTGTAATAATAACTGTAAAGTAACACGATCAAATTAATGTATCTAAATCACGAGTCACATTAACTACTGCTGCTCTGATAAAAGTTTTTATGTATTTGTATTTAATATGTGTTTTTCACTAAAATTTATTCACTTAGTCCAAACTTTTCTGCAAAGTGACTTAGAGTGTTGAGCTACTTACAGGACTTTACCCCTTTAGACATGGTAATTCTTACAGCAGCAGTTCAGGGTCGTACCCTGGTAAGTAAAGTCAAGGGTTCTGCAGCAGGAGGTGGGATACTAAACTGCTTATAAATTACTTATTACTACGCCGCTTATAAATCTGTTATAATACCTGAGTGCTGCAATTTTGTTCTGCGTCTCTCGACTCATCTTCACTTCATCTCCTGGACCGACTTCTTCTCGCTGGGTCTCCGAGGTGAGCCCCGTCACCCAGCCTGCATGTCACACACACACACACACACACACACACGCACACACACACACACACACACACACACACACACACACACACACACACACGCACGGTTTGCAGGCTGCTGGATTTAACTATACGTACAGCGACCGAAGCAAAGGGGTAGTAGGTACCTGTGTACGTGGCTGTGAGGACCTCATCAAAGGACTCCTTTCCTACACAGCCACCCTGGATGGACGTGACGCTTTCGGACAATACCTCGAAAAGTAAGATTGATATAATTACACATTTTTTTTTTTTCTTTTACAGATGTAAATATGCAGCTACTTTTGTACTGTGTGCCAGCAAAGACGATGGTACTGGACTAACCGACTCTACTGTACTGATGTCTGAATCTATTTCTAGCTCTGTCAGTGAAAAGCACTTTTGTTTAACATTATTATTCTACATCACTTTGGAGAAAAGCATCAGCCAAATAATAACTAAATATTCAATGTTCAGATAAGAAAGTGAGTCTGCTCTGTTTCTATCTCTCGCCCCTTTTGAGCAGCTTGTGGAGACCAAGCTGGGGAACAGCCTCATGCACGTGCCTTGGTTGGGTATTTATAACCCACTATAAATTAAAAAGCACAATTGTGAACCCTGCTGAGAACAAGAGCAGGGTGTTGACCATCAGCAAATCGGGAGAAGCTCTGGCATGCGATTTAGATAGTTATGCAGGCAAATTTATTTAAAAAAAAAAAAAAAAAAAACGAAATAACCTATCAAAAAAGTTCATAATGGCAAAAAGTTCATTGTACATGATGGTAAGTCAGGGAGCCAGTAATTGTGAACAGTGTTTCTGAAAAGGAACCTAGGCTGTTCGTGCAATATTTAACACGGACCAGTGTCAGTTTCGGCAACAAGTACGGACTTCTTCTTTTGAACCATTTAAACCACACTGTCATAAATTTTATATGCAATGAAATTATGTACGTTTGTAACGGTGAACAATCTGTAGAAAACAACACATTCTTATATAAGGACGGGCAGCGTGGTGGCACAGCGAGTAGCGCTGCTGTCTCACAGCGCTTGGGTGGTGCAAGAGGACGTGGGTTTGACCCCCGCTCAGTCTGTGTGGAGTTTGCATTTTCTCCCCATGTCTACGTGGGTTTCCTCTGGGTGCTCTGGTTTCCTCCCACACTCCAAAGACATGCTCTTCAGGTTCACCCAGTGTGTGAGTGACAGAGAGAAAGTGTGTGTGTTCCACTGATGTATGTATGGATGAGTGACCCAGTGTAAGTAGTGTATCTGGGTGCTCTGGTTTCCTCCCACACTCCAAAGACATGTTGTTCAGGTTCCCCATAGTGTGTGAGTGACAGAAAGAGTGTGTGTTCTACTGATGTATGGATAAGTGACCCATTGTAAATAGTGTATCTAGCAGTGTAAGTCACCATGGTGAATAAGGTGTGTGGGCTAATAACACTACATAGAGTTCATTGGAAGTCGCTTTGGAGAAAAGTTGTCTACTAAATGAAAAAATGTAAATGAGGAGAAAAAGGCAACAAAACCAAGAACAAGGTTCTGCCGCCGAAGCTTACGTGCTCAAAGCGGAGCACGGGTTCACTGGAGCTGTCCAGCCCATAAACCTCCACAGTCCCATCATCCCTGCCGACGAGGATCTCTCTCACCCCATCGCCAACGATGTCAAATGTGTCGATACATAGAACACCTTAAAAGGACAGAAAACGGAAGGTACGGGTTTGACAGACACAAAATAAAGGAGTAGGTGTAGAACCGTGGCTGTAGTTAAACTCATGCAAACAGAGTACCTACATGAAGAATCAAATACTGTACCTCCTTTTTTCTTCTCATTAGAAATTTCCCATCTGTGAACTGGAGAGGATTCTGTCATCTTAACAAGACCCAGTTTTCCATCTGCTGTTCCATACAGAACCTCCCCCTCTGTTCCTAATGAAAAATTAATGGGAAATTTTTTTTTTGGGAAAAAAATTAAACTATCAAATTACACAAAGTGGGATTGCTTTTTTAAAGCAAAATAGCGGTTTCCTAAAGAAGCTGGTTCCAAACATACCTCCATCTTTGTTGTTTAATTCTAAAACAGTTGGAGGGCCAGGAACTTCAACTTCATAACTGAGTTCTGACCCCTAAAAGACACAATCATACAGCAGGTGACCATGACAGCAAAAACAACTCTGAACACCTTAGAACATTAAAAAGGGTGAAAGATCTACATTTATTTAGCTCACGCTTTTCTCCAAAGCAACTTCCCATGTTGGGGTTACAATTATTTACCCATTTATACAGCTGGGTAATTTAACTGGAGCAATTTAGGGTAAATACCTTGCTTAACGGTACTACAGTCAGAGGTGGAATTCAACCCTGCAACCTTTGAGTCCAAACACAGCAGCTCTAACCACTACACTACCAGCTGCCCCCTAGCAAATGATGACATCTGACAATTATTTACCCTTTTTTTACACAGCTGGGTAATTTTACTGGAACAATTTTCGGCGAGTACCTTGATCAAGGGTGGGATTAAAACCTGCGACCTTTGGGTTCAAAGGCAGCAGTTCTAACCACTGCTGTACTAGCAAAGTATTTAGTCTGTTACCATTTGCTCAGGGTTAATTCCATGGAAGCTCAACAGAACAAACTAAGATAGTAGTGTGTGTGAGTGACAGGAGAGTGTGTGTGTTCCACTGATGTATGGAGGAGTGACCCAGTGTAAGTAGTGTATCCAGCAGTGGAAGTCTTCGGGTGCTCTGGTTTCCTCCCACACTCCAAAGACATGCTGTTCAGGTTCCCCCATAGTGTGTGAGTGACAGAGAGAGTGTGTGTGTGTTCCACTGATGTATGGAGGAGTGACCCAGTGTAAGTAGTGTATCCAGCAGTGGAAGTCTTCGGGTGCTCTGGTTTCCTCCCACACTCCAAAGACATGCTGTTCAGGTTCCCCCATAGTGTGTGAGTGACAGAGAGAGTGTGTGTGTGTTCCACTGATGTATGGAGGAGTCACCCAGTGTAAGTAGTGTATCTAGCTCATAACACTTCATAGTATCCACTGGAAGTCGCTTTGGAGAAAAGCGTCTGCTAAATAAACAAATGTACATGTAAATAAGATGATCAGATTGACATCACTCATTATGAGAAGACACGAATGAATTCAGTTATTACAGAATAACGCATAATAATCATTTCACCCGTTCCGATTGAGCGAAACAACCCAGTTTGGACTCCACTGGGAGCGCAGAAGAAACCCACCTGTAACACTCGGAGAACCCTGTCCTGACAAGCCAGCACGGGAACGATGCGCCCCAGGCTCTCCGCCGGCAAACACACGATGTCGTTGATTTTGTCCCCCGATAAGTAATAGTGCTGATCCTTGCAATCGCAGTAGTGGTTGTAGATGTAGCTCGCGCACACGAACAGGTCCGCCCCTGCAATGTGCCTGTTCCGAACATCGACGTCATTGCACCCTTTGCTCGTTTCGTGACACCTTCACATTTCACGCACGTTTCGAGCGAACGCGCAAAAGCCCGGACCCCGGTGCGTACATGGCTTTGATGCTCTCTGCAAGGTTGGCTTCAAACGAAAGGAACTGTTTGCCTTTCTTAGTGTATCCCCTGACCTCGGAGCCTGCTGCCACAAAAATCTTCTCCTGGGGGGTCCCCAGCGCACCCCCCAGTTCCAGCCTAGAAATCTTCTGGCCCGGCAGAGTCTTGAACACCGGCTGCGTGTCGCAAAACAAGGTTAACGGCAGATCTGCTCAACAAAGCCGTCGTAGTAAGGATGAGAAACGTCATTCACCATGCGGTGCGGTTACCATTAATAGGCAGTTAGAGGAGCAATACAGCATAAAACACTTACAACTGCTTCGCCCTTCTTCATCCCAAAACAAGTTATGATGCCGTCATGATCTGCGACCGCAACCTGTAAAATACAATTTATACACGCACTGTCATCAATTAAATCAAATACTTTTTAAAATACACTTAACAAGACAAAAAGTTTTCCTTGGCACGATCGTAATATTCTTATTTCACAGATAAATAAAATCTAGGGCATCCTACAGGTTTGTCATGATTTAATGTCTTTCCAGGAAACAGGGCAGCACAGTGGCACGGCGAGTAGCGCTGCTGTCGCATAGTGCCTGGGGAGTGCGAGAGGACATGAGAGGCTTGATCCCCACTCAGTCTGTGTGGAGTTTGCATGTTCTCCGTGGGGGCTTCCCCTGGGTGCTCTGGTTTCCTCCCACATTCCAAAGACATGCTCTTCAGGTTCACCCATTGTGTGTGTGTGTGTGTGTGTTCGTTACACTGATGTATGGGTGAGTGACCCAGTGTAAGCAGTGTATCTAGTAGTGTAAGTCACCACGGTGAATAAGCTGTGTGGGCTAATAACACTGCACAGAGTTCATTCCGAGTTGCTTTGGAGAAAAGTGTCTGCAAAGTAAATAAATATAAATGATTAAGCTGGAAGAGGAGTGAAATGTGCTCATACCTTTCATGGTCAAATACACTTAAGAAGAACAAAATGTAACTGTAAAACTGAGAACCAGCTGGAAAAGCAAATCAACTAGGTTCTCACTGAGATGGTCAGCGTGCAAATATACAAGTTTTGGAGAGACTTGGTTCCTGTTTCAACATAAGGTAATATCCAAACATTAACTCAAATATTGTGGTGTAGTAGCGGTAATTTGTCCGACAGATATTCTGTAACACGTTGAGCCGAATGGTTCTTCACCACTGCAGAAATATACGTTTATATCCGTCATCAAGAAGTTTTACTGAAACTCTCACAAGCGTCCACCACGTATTATACAAACCCTAGTTAATGCAGGGGTGCGCCATGGCGCAGCGGGTTTGGCCAGGGCGGTGTAGGTGTGGGGTTCAAGTCCCGCTTGGGGTGTCTTGTGATGGACTGGTGTCCCATCCTGGGTGTGTCCCCTCCCCCTCCAGCCTTGCGCCCTGTATTGCCGGGTTAGGCTCCGGTTTGCTGCAACCCCGCTTTGGACAAGCGGATTGAGACAGCGTGTGCGTGTGCGTGGTTAATGCAGGTACAGCTCCCAGATACCTTTTGAGTGGCCTTGCGTCCTGCCGCAGGCAGAAGCCTCATTGTCTTCTGGGAAGTCACTCCAACCTGCGATGAAATAATAATTGCAATTATTTTGAGGATGGAAAAATGTGTGTGTGTCTGTCTGTCCTAATTTCATGTCATAAAACAAACAAAATACCAGCATCCTTTACAATGACCCTGTGAACGAATGCCTAAATCTGTATTAGTGTTTCGTGTCCTTAACTATACACATTATACAGCAACATTACAGAATGAACCACATTAATCATACATATGACTTATACGTGTACGTAACACACTCTTCTTTTCCTTGAGACGGACTTTGTTTTCGAGAGAAGCGTCTGCTAAATGAATAAATGTAAAAGTAAAATGTGCAGGTCATTTGATCTACCAGAGATCTTCGTTTTTGTACATAAACAGGTTGTCTTTCAATCTTAATAGCACTGACTAGGAAACATTAATTAATATTTGATGATGGCTTTTAATAAGACACAAAGTTAACTCATATTTGGTTATGATTTCTAATTAACAAATTCTTGATGATGGTTTTTAACTGGCTACATTACAGTTACTAATTCTTGACAGACCTTTAATAAAATACATAATGTCAACTCATATTTCATTACTTTAATTCTTGGTGATGGCTTTTAAAAAGATACATAATGGTAACCATATCTATATTGAAATATTTGATTATGATTTCTAAGTAACACATTCTTCATGGTGGCTTTTAACTGGCTACATGATGATAACTAATCCCTGACAGACTTTTAATAAGATACATAATGTTAACTCATATTTGATTATGATTTCTAAGTAACAGATCATTGACTAACCTTAATAAAATACATAATGCCAACTCATATTTCATTACTTTAATTCTTGATGATGGCATTTAATAAGATACATAATAATGTTAACTCATATCTGATTATGATCTCTAAGTAACAAATTCCTGATGATGTTTTTCTAACTGGCTACATGGTAACTACTAATCATGATCCCTGACAGACCTTTAATAAAACGCATATTGTAACTCAATACCTGATTTCGGCCTCTGATGAACAAGCTAGGACGTTAGATCATAGATGGTGACTAATCGGTTATTTGAAATAAAGAAAATAAAAGGTAAAAAGACACCTGATGATGACTTCCAACGAGCCGACTGATGATGTGATGATCATGTGAAAGAAAAACAGTTACAGTGTCGCTCGCACTTGATACTGTTACTGTTACTGTTACCTGCAGGTAGTCGACACGGTTCAAACTGAGCTCCATGATGATGATCTTGTTACTTGTCACCACACGGATCCCCGCACGATTACAACACGATCGCTGATGCCATCGTCAGTTGTCGCTGTGTCGAACAGGACACACAGAGTCACACATCGGCTAAATAAATCACATCAATCCGCTGAGCGGATCGAGTCCACCGCGCGCGCGGATTAACAAACAGTCACAACGACTCGTCGAGGCGCGGAGCTGCACGGCTATGTACAAATATAAATATGAAGAGTTAAAGATGTACATACGGCGGGTAAAGTGCGGATAGGAGCCGCAGTCAACATGAAATTGTATATTTAATGATTATCTACTGCCTAACCGTATCCTCACTAGACTGTCCCAACACGAACGTAAGCTAAACCCGTTTCCATGGAGAGGATGAAGAAAACAAAGTAAAAGGCGATTGGACAACGGGATCGTCAGCTGCCAGTAAAGTACGTTTTTATTGGATGAAATGAAACCAATGCACGTTACGTTTGTCTGAAGAAGCGAAGCAGGCGGATTTTGTTATATTTCACATAACTTATTTTACCTCCGTCTACATTTTTACAGCACATCTAACATATGGTGCCTAATGGTAATTGTCAGCGCATTTAGATAATGTGTTTCGCCAACACTTGTTACTGTAATTTAGCCCGTTACACCCACAGCGCCCCCTAAAGGCAGACTCCGGTTGTGCTCCTACTGTCATTTGAGTATAAAATGTGTAAATCAGAATCGGAATCAGAACGAGCTTTATTGCCAAGTATGTTCACACATACAAGGAATTTGTCTTGGTGACAGAAACTTCCACAGCACAGACAGAGTGACAGTGAGAAGACACAGATGAGAAGATAGAATATGTGAATAAAGGATAAACATATATAAAAAAATATAAAGTACACAATGTACAAAAATAGTCATTAGACATTATATATGTATGTACAGGTATGTTCTATACAAATGCAAGGGAATGTGAGTAAGAGATATGATGTGATAAATAGATATAATTATAAATATAAATAGCATTGTGTATTGCACGTTGTGTATAAACCTTCAGTACCCGATATGGTGTTTCTTAGCCACGTGCCCTACACTGGCACTCAAGGGCATTTTTTATGTCTGGAAATTGTTATTGTTTAGCTATTAGTACATAAAAAAGGCCTCCAGACTGTAATTCTCTTATTCCAAACTGTTATCCCAGTTTTTAAATCCAAAATTAGTAATGAAACACAAATACATACAGCAAGCGCATAGGGAACAACTGAAGTAAAATTCACAAGACACCAAGTCACATCAGATACAAATAAATAACAGCAAAGTGATCACCGCTAAAGACATGTGACTTGAACATATCAAATTGTAAAACTGAACGGTAAAGTCAAAGGCGGGCCGCGCAGTGGCGCAGCAAGTAACACTAGAGCCCAGATCCGGTGGGATGTAGATTTCGAAGTTGGCTGGAAAACGGTCATGATTACACAGGTTTTGTTCAGGTGCTCTGGTTTCCTCCCACATGTTTCCAGAGACAGGTGTTTTAGGTGAGCTGGTGATTGTAGATTGCTCGTAGTGTGTGTGTGTGTGTGTGTGTGTGTGTGTGTGTGTGTGCGCGCGCGCGCGCGTGTGATACACTGGTCCAGTGTACAGATGGGAGAATGACTGTAGTGTGTAAATGTAACTTCAATCAATCAGTGTTCATTATGGCTATGTAATACCATCAATGACCAGACGATGGCGCCATATTAAACCTAAAGAGTTACTGTCTTTTTCATTTTCTCTACTGTATTCTGTCTAGTATTGTCAAGTGATTTATTATAGGCGTTACATAAATCACATCGTTGCGGACACTTTGTGGTTGCGGTCGACTGAAATATTTTTTGAACCACACACTAAATTATTAAACATGAGAAGCCAGTTTGTTTCCTTTGTTAACATTGACATTGTACTGTACTTATTGTAGTACTGTACTGTACTGTACTCCCCCAAATCCACCCACCCAAGGCTGCTAAGGACTGAGGGCTTAAATTTTACTCTAATTCTTATTTATGTATTTATTTGTTTGTTTATTTAAATATTCTTTCTGCTTCTGTTGTTCTGAGGGCTGCCACACAAAATTTCATTGTATTGCATAAAATGACAATAAAGTATCATATACATACTATATATATTTAAGGTAGGTAGCATTTTATTAAGCCTTGGATGAAATGAATTCAGAAGTTAGTCTCCCATTTGTTAGTTTACAGGTTGCTAAGTGTACCAGCCCTTAAATGAGGGTTATAATGAGGGCCAAAACACATCATGTTACTTCTTAAAAGCCCCAGAGCCATCAAATTGTTTTTAAAAAGTGCAACATACGTAAAAGTGAATGAAAAGGGCCAGCCCGCCATTTCTGTATATATTTAATCACCAGGTCCCAAATAAATCTTAATGTGCACTACTGTGGTACATAAATACAAAATAAGGAAGCCAATATATGGTAAAATAGATTACCAGTGTTTTATTATAGAGAAAAGATCTCACAGTAAAAAATCAGTTCGTTAGCAAAATACTAAATGCACGACCTGAGGATTTCTACTTTAAACTCAGAAAAAAAAGGCTTTGGAGTTTTAAAAGTTAATAATCCATGTTCAACCTACATGTTCATAGTTAGGGTGACAAAGCGCAGAGCGCGAAAGCGGTAAATTCTTCACTCGGTGCAGCAGTGCCGCATTGCCGCCGCTAGGGGGCGCACTGTGCCTTATTGCCCCTTTTACCCCAGTAACCAGGACGGTACAAAATTAGTTTATCTTTAATATTAGATCCCAGCACATTTTACAAAAGAGAAAGTAGTCTTACTCGTTTATGTTTTAAAAGGGAGGGGTATAATGATGTCAATGCGTTTTAAATTGTTTTAAAATGCAGGCTTATAGCTAAGCAGTGTTGAATCCGATTATTCATTTACAAAACCCAATTAAGGTTTCAAAAAAGGTTAACTGCAGCGCCTGGGACGGGTTTTTGTTTAATAAGCCCTTTGCTGACGAGTCATCCTGTATAAAGGCTGCAGAAGGATGCAAAGTTTCCACTTTCCAAAGTGTCTCCGTGCGAATCAGTGCTGCAACAAGATCAAGGCAACGGAAGCAAAGACCGTGCAGATAAGAGCCCAACTGTAAGTATGCAGGATTAAAATAATGTTTCGTCTTTCCTCCTATGATTTCGAGCTTCACTTGTTCACAAAGGTAGTTGTCACATTTTCTCTGTTCTTTATGGCTCAGATCAGTATATTCAGCATGTTGCGTTTCTGATCAGAAATAGCTTGCAGCTGCTACGTTATACTAAAAATCATTTATTATTATTATTATTATTATTATTATTATTATTATTATTATTATTATTATTATTATTATTATTATTATCCAAAGTTACTTCTAATAATATCTCAGGAATTATTCCATGCACATTTCTCTTAAAAATGTCATATGACATGTTGGCAAAACACTAATTTTCTACATGTATCTTAGAAAGCTACACTGTAGGACTCATATTTTGTCTGACAGCAAGATGACATTTTCTAATGCATCTCTAAATATTCTGACTTTTTTTCATTTTTATAGTTGGAGGGAATTCGAGGACAGTTGTGATCTGCCTTTATATTTAAATTGCATATGACAAGTCTGCACTGTGGTTTCGTTGTATGACTGGATGTATTCGCCCCTTAGGAAATATTATATGTAATTATTATAAAAATATTCAGTGTACAATTATTTAAAATCGTTTAATCTATATTGTTATAAAGATTTGTTGTTGAAGATTATTACGGAATGCGTTATATGTATTTAATCCTTCCACAGACTCCAAAATATTGCAAATTATACCAGTGCAGTGTTTAAAAAGGGGAATTGTAAAGAAATCCACAATAATCCCCGTTTTCCCTTCATTTTTCCATCTTCCCCGATCCACTTCAGGTCTATTCCATCACAGGACCCAGTATTTTCGAAAACATCGCCGTAGAAAATCATGTTGACGGGATCAAAGACTGTTTTTGATAAATTCAGATAAAATTCTGATGCAGTATGATAAAATGTCATAATCTGGATAAGATATAATTCGGGATTAGATGAACTGGAGCAGTGATGCTCTCTGGGTGAGTTCGAGAAACACCGAAAGCGTCGTTTTGCCTTTGAAATGTTCGCACTAAAAGTAGCGGGAAAAGCGCGACGGGAGCGATCGGTTCCCGCGTTTTGGACAGTAACTCGTAATGTGGCGCCTCAGCTACTCGGAACTGAACCTGTTATGGGAGATTATAGGGAGATACAGTCATCCCGAGCTACGAGGCTTCAACTTTGCCAGCAGTTTCATTCAATACCCTCGCTTCGATTTACGAGACACTTCGTCGCCTTTACGAGACGCGAGCTCGCAGTTCGCGCGCCCTCCTAAATTATATCTTATTTTTTTATTCATTCAGAAGACACTTTGTTTCCCCAAAGCGATTTACAATTACTTACCCATTTACAGAGCTGGGTAATTTTACTGTAGCAATTTAGGGTAAGTACCTTGCTCAAGGCTACTACAGCTGGAGGTTGGATTCGAACCGGCACCCTCTGGGTCTAAAACTAGCAGCTCTAACCACTACACGACAAGCTGCCTCCTTTTATATTTAGCTATATTATATTTACATGTATTAATTCTCAGACACTTTTTCTCCGAAGCAGTGATTATTATGGACTATTTAGTTGACACTTTCATCAAAGGAGACTGACAGTGACAGATATAGTACAATAAACTCTCTACAGTCATTTTCCTATCTATATAGCAGAGCAATGTACACACTCACACACTCACACACTCACACACACTCTCACACACTAGTCCTTTCAAAATCACCACTTACAAAAAGTTATCCACCACATGAAACACCTGTCTTTGGACCGAGGCTGGGGGACAGTTTATCTATGTATTTATTCTGTGCATATTGTTATTTTTTCCTGAACTCTAAATTTGATTGTGATATATTGCTATAATTATGTTTAGTATCACATGTTTTATAAATTTGTGTAATCACATATGTATCATAGCATTATTCCATAAGATGATGACAGGGTTTTTTTTCAACAGCAGAGCAATGTAGCACACATAATATAATAATAATAATAATAATAATAATAATCATCATTATAAGGTTTATCAAGGTTTATTCATACTTCATACCCACCTTTTGATTCTGAATAGATGAGTTAAATACAGAAATTAACACATTGCAGTTTCAGCTGTAACATTTATGTTGCTCAACAATAAAATACTTAACATTCATTCTGCTAATTATTAATAAGGTTTAAACAACTTAATTATCTTGCTTTCAAAACGTAGATTAGTCTGATAGCCCTCCTAGGAGTGTAATGTCAGGATCATTGCCTTTTTTTATTGCCCTATGAAACACGATTAGGAAATTAATTAATCACCCTCAATGGGACCAGCCTGTAGGTTATTTGAAAGTAAAGGGTGGGACTGGGATCTGGCAAAATTATTTTCTATCTTCAGGGGTAACAAATGTAACATTTATTGAATATATATTAAAAATTATAGAGGCAGTAAACAGACCCTAACCTTGCACGGCGGGCTACATGGAAGCGAGGTAGGGATGGATCTATTTATTATTTATTCATTTCTGCAAGCAGAATGTTTGAAAATGTGATCCTTTGCAAAAATCTTTGTGTATGTGTGGTATTAACATTTTCTCAGTATTCTGGGGAGCCAGTTTGTCTTTTTTCGTCTGTAGGCCACATGAAGAGAACAACAGCTCATCTCCATTATTACATGGGTTACCTCATTTTCTGCTTCGGCAAAGAAATCAACTTCATATACTGGTATGGTTGGTTTCATAAACATAACCATTAGGGAAATACAATGCTTTTATTGTGGTGCGCTCAGTATCCCAAAATAGAAAAGCAACCGGGCGGCTCTGCAGAGAGACGGAGCCTTTGTCTTCATAGGGGGAGATGAATGGCCAATGTCACGCAGATGATTAGTTTGCACTATTAAATTGTCAAAAAGGAAGGATTTCCCTAATAATGCGTTTCTATGAAGAAATCATGGAATTTAAGGCTGCTGGAAACAGATCGAGGATTAACAAGGGTTAAGCAATTAGCAAAGCGCTGAGAAACCGTTAGAGGTCAAGCGAAGTTCTCAGAAATGCTTCCTTGATGCAGAGCAGGGCTGGAAATGAAAGAAATATAAGCTATGGTGGGGCTCCATGAGATCAGCACACGAGCCGATGTGTCTGCTCCACGCAAAATATCTCTTATTTATCTGTCGAGATTTCTGTCTTCTTCACTGGATATGGACTTGAAAAAAATCAGCGTTTACATTAACATACAAGGGCAGATTAATGTAAGTTAAATTTCATAAAATATAAGTTCAGTATGAATCTGTGAATTATTATTTTTTTATCCTCATTAGTATTGCTGTTACATTAGTATTTCTACATAATAATAATAATAATAATAGATATTTACCTGTATGTATGCCTTGACTTCAACAATGTATGGAGAGGCCTGTATCTATGCATAAATAAATAAATAAATAAACTTTTATTTACTTTTACACTACCTGCTCATGTGGACGAATGGGGCAACATAAGACATGTAACAAAGACAAAATCTTAGAGAACAGAGGATCTTGTCGTGCAAAAACAAAGTATTTGACGTGAAATATGCAACGCAGACTGTTACCGAACATTTTGCGCTATTTTAACCGTGGAATTTAACTGTTCTTTCTGTTAAACGATAACAGCTCTTTTGCCCGTATGAACAAATGAGCATTGACAGGAACACTTGCTGCTTTTGTTCCCACTGTGCTGCTGCCCTCGGCTGAAGATTTATGTATTTTTGATATTAAATTCCTTTGCTCATTAAGACTGCTCTCTCGTTGGCTTTTCCTGACCCGCTGACCTGTTCCCTAAACTTTCCCATATTATAACAGGATCTTTTCTCTTCCTTGGCATCATTCGATTCGCAGATGAGCTCTACCGACATGCTCAGCTTGCTTTCTGCTTGCACTAACGTCCAGTTATACAGCTTTACTCGTCTTGTACCTTCCGGAAAGAAGCGCCCTGTCCCTCAGGTCTCATCCCGACTGCTCAGGCTGACGATGACGATGAGTTAAACAAACGCCGCTCTCATCGGACACCGTACTTTAGCGCAGGGTACTTGGCCCCTGCGACCCGACCCATCAAGCGGTTGTTAGGTCCGCCGGACAGCCCTGTCTGAAGGTACCTTCGGCCGCCAGGGGGCCAAAGGTCAGGGCTGATGGTGCCACCAGCTGCTCGAGGTGACAGCACCCAAAAAAGGAATCTTCCCCTTAGAGAATCATAATTCTTTGCGCTTCATGGTCCGTAAATTCCTATATTTTCATAAAACAAGGCACATCTCCCATCATAGATGGCAGGGTGGCTCAGTGAGTAGCGCTGCTGTCTCACAGCGCCTGGGTAGTGCAAGAGGATGTGGGTTCAATTCCCCCTCAGTGTGTGTGGAGTTTGTGTCTTCTTCTCGTGTCTGTGTGGGTTTCATGGGGGTGCTCTGGTTTCCTCCCACAGTCTGAAGACATGCTGTTCAGGTTCACCCATAGTGTGTGAGTGTCACAGAGAGAGTGTGTTCCACTGATGTATGGATGAGTGACCCATTGTAAGTAGTGTATCTAGCAGTGTAAGTTACCATGGTGAATAAGGTGTGTGGGCTGATAACACTTCATAGAGTTTGTTGGAAGTTGCTTTGGAGAAAAGTGTCTGCTAAATAAATAAATGTAATGTAGACAGTAAATTTAAAGCTGTGAGGTGTGTCTTGACACAGTGTATCTCATCATCTCCATCCCATTTTCATCTGATTAGTGTCACCCCCACTTCCCAGTAAACACAACACATCCTTCGGATCACGTCCACGACTCAGAAATTCATGCTGCAACCCTTTGCCGGTCGCCTGGTCCGAACGGAGGCCTCTGTGCTCCTTGGAGGTCCCGACACAAATGGGTACTAATTGTGAGCGCTGTGTGCTGCTGCCTGCCGTAGCGCCTCCAGCTACAGGGCAATGTGCTCATCGTGGCCTAATTGACAAGGCCTTGTCTGTCTTCTGGAGCAGCTGCTCCTAACCACTGGCACACAAACGCAATCTTGACATAGTCCCTCCCCTCCCCCCCTTGCCCCAGGGAGTATGTTGGTGGGGGGGGGGGGTAAATGTAGTTAAAATAAAGTAAGATTTATCGAGACCTCCTCTGGGGGACATGCCAGGAGGGAAAGCACTGGGTGCTTGTCCTGCTCCCCCCCCCCCCAGTTGTTATTTCTAATAATATAATAATAACATAATAAAAGGTGCAGATTGGTAAGACCAGAGTAGGTGACACTTTTGCCCAAATTGTCCTGTCAATAAACACAAGTTCGTCATGATCGCAGCACTATTAAAACAACAAAACGCTCGCTGGGTGTGTGCGCTACGCATACAAATTTCACACTCCAGCTACACCTCATATAAGAATCATGCAAAAAGAAATTCATGCAAAGAATGCAGAAAAGTAATTTATGTTTGTGGTTTAATTTTCTCGGTGTTGTTTGAGTTAAAACACATGCATGCGCGCGCACACGCACACACACACACACACAGAGGCAACAATGAGCTATTCAGTGCAGGTGTTTCAGTGATCATGAATAGTACTACTACTAATAATAATATGCACACATTTTCATAACCGCTTGTCCCGGACGGGGTCGCGGGGAACCGGAGCCTACCCGGTAACACAGGGCGTAAGGCCGGAGGGGACACACCCAGGACGGGACGCCAGTCTGTCACAAGGCACCCCAAGCGGGACTCGAACCGCAGACCCACCCAAGAGTAGGACCCGGTCCAACCCACTGCGCCACTGCGCCACCCACTAATAATAATATTAATAATAAAAATAATTACAATAACAATAATTCCTGTCAGGTAGACATTTTGAACATGTGCTTTTTTAATGGCATTTAGAATTTTTTAAAATTTAAAATCCAGCATAAATCACTCACGAGGTCATTATAAAAGAATATAAAATAGAAAGTACTGTCACAGTGATCATAACTTCTTTTAAATGGTGTCTTTTAATTGTTGGAACGTGTTAATACTCTTATTTACCTATGGAAAGTTCAGTGAATACTATGCGCAATCTCAGTTACTCAGTTGACCTTAAGATATTAATGCTTATTATAAATGTATTCTGAGACAAGTGAAAGCGGCTCTGGGTTCCGAACCGTTTCCAGAAATCCACCATACATGACGGGCAGGAGTTCAACATCACTGCGAGATGTTACACTGAACATCATTTTACTTACTTTGGTATTTTCGATGTACCATACTTTCTATGTCATTGAATATGGCTGTTAAGGCCAATGCAATTTATCAGTGTTGTTTCCTCGAAATGCGCACGTTTTCAGCACCAAACACAGCAGGAATCTAAATATGGCCTTGAACACTCTAACAGAATGGAAGATCTTGAAAGAATAAGATTCTGATGTCAGTTGGAAGCGGGAAAATTACATTTGCCTTGAGTCCCTTGCATTCCCTTGACACCTTTAAGCGGAGCGCTGTGAATAACGGGGATCGTCTTCAATAGAACCTGAAGCTCCCAGGTGCGAAGGAGATGGTTCCTTCGGTCATGTGACTTTACTGCGGCTCTACTGAAGGCCTGTTGGGGCACCCGTGGTTTCCAGTGTCCTCTGAGCTGGTGGCGTATTGGTGTGTGTGTGTGTGTGTGTGTGTATCTCAGTACTGCACCACATGCAGGCAATACCCAGTGGGGGGTGACTGGTGTGATTCGCACTCCAATCTGGCCAACGTGCCCTCACTTTCTGTCAAGAGGAGGGTTCAGACCCCTGGCCCATAGACATGGGCCTTTACTTGCTGTGCTCTTCAACTGTCCCCACAGGCTCCACACGGTCGACGTAAAGGAGCATCAAAGCAATTAGAGCATCGGTTGCAGGCAGTGTCTGTGATGCCTCTTTCATGGCTTTCAGGACACTCGATGCGAGTCAATAGCGAAAATTTGATCTGAATTCATGGATCGGCTCCAAATGAAAGAACGGCCGTTTGTTATCCAAACGGAGCTTTTCGGTGTCTTCCGACACTCGATCGCTTTTGCTTCCTTTCCTCTTACACAACTTATCCTTTCTTCGCCTGAACTTCAAATGCACTTTTGCTGTTTGTCTGATGTGCTTGATTTCAGTTGTCACTAATGATAAATTATCTCCACTGGAGAGTCATTTCCCAGTAAATTTGCTGGGAGAGGGCCATGGACACAGACACGAAGGATCACGCATTTAAAAAAGTTGCGGTTGGAAAGAAAGTGTCACGCGGAACACAGGGAGCCGAGACGGCTGAACCCAAGCGCAGCGTTGTTCGTTAGACGTTGAGGGAAGAGGCAAGGTCTCAAAACCACGGACAGGCGAAGGGTCGGTCGATCGGCGAACGGGACAGGAACGAGGATCCGTGGACGTGGTCGGAGAACGAAGGAAGGAGTAAAAAAAAAACGGAAATCATGGACAGAGCAGGAGTGTAGTAACACGAGGAAGGACGGTTGTCCCAAACGAGATTCCGCAACGGTACGGGAGCTGAAGAGGGTCTTTATAGGGTGAACGATTACTCATGAGCTAGTGCGGAGTCAGGTGTCATTGCTTGTGTTGTGGGCATGGACGTGACAGACAGTGCTGTAGAAAAGATGTCAGTCAAGAGAAATAAGAAACGCACACATCGTCTGAAACCGCTTGTCCTAAATGGGGGCGCGGCAAACTGGAGCCTAACCCGACAACACAGGGCACAAGGCTGGAGGGGACGCCCACCAATCCATCACAAAGCACCCCAAGCAGGACTCGAACCCGGTCAAGCCCACCGCGCCACTGCACCACCGCACCGCCTCGCAAATAAGAAACAATAAATCCCGTATTAAATCACTGCACAACATCTTATTACAATTTAGGATATCTGGAAGCAGCTATTAATAACCTTAAAGCAGACAATCAGCTGTTCCAATTTAATAAACCATCAGAGTTTAGATTTTTAAAAATTATTATTAAATCAAGCAGAAACATTGGAATCTGAGGGGACAACGAAACTGGGGTACAATTAGGAAAACAGTCGGAAGGACCTACCCAGCAGGTTCCATATGTTCTGTGATATTAAATTCATATGTCCTCCTAAGATTCAGTCATTCATTTTTGTCCACTGTAGAGGACCCATATTTTTCAGTGTATCTTATCCGTTACCATACAGGTTACAATGTTGTGTCCTAATGCACCTTGTACTCCACATTCCGTGACTTTAAACGATACCACATACTGTATGGTGATGGGGTTGAGACAGCTTTCTACGAGTCCTAGAAACAGAGATGCTCCTCTACTTATGAAGGTTGGAACTTAGGATTTTTCGAAGTTACGATGGTGCAATAGCATTACGCCTTCGGTAGAATCCGAACTTCGAATTTTGAATTTCGATCTGTTCCCGTGCTTCCGATATGCGGTACGATACTCTCTCCCGATGCTGGGCGATGTCAGCGTACCTCAGCATCCACTCAACCACACTCGCAGTCTCTGTATCAATCAGGCCAACGAGTGTAAACAACCAATACTGTGTTGAAAGCATTTTTTTTTTATGTCGTGTTTTCACATCCCATCATGTCTGCTTAACGCCCATGTGTGTCTCCTGCTGAAATTTGCCCAGCTCTAGGCTATGGTAAGTGTTCCGAGCATAGGTCAGGCTATGATGTTCGGTAGGTGCGGCACCGTATTCTTTTTCGACTTACGATTTTTCCACTTGCGATGGGTTTGTCGGAACGTAACCCCATCGTTAGTCGAGGAGCATCTGTACCAAAAAGCTTTCTTTTTCTGGGTCGGAGGAGGTTTTCTCAATAAATGTGTGCGTAATCCCTGTTCCTGCTATGTATGTGGAAAGAAAAGTTGTATACAGAAAGGAAGTCCTAAGCATGGATGTGGTGGAGTGATGGTTGCTGGCAGTTTAATTTTAGGCTCCGGCTGAAGCAGAGAGGTGACATTTCCCGCAGCGAGGCCTGATCTGGCTGCTTATGACAATCTAATCGATGGGCCGAGTCCCATTTTCACGCATCCTCCGTTATTGCTCCACGCCACGGTCGTCGACTGTAAAATAGAACCATAATTGGATCGCGCAATTCCACCAGGAATGGAGTTAGAGCTTACGGCTCGGAAAAATCATTATTAAAAAAGTTAGAGCAAAACCTGGAATTGGACAAGCTGCAAAAGAAAGGTGGAGAAGAACAGCATCTGGTTGTTATTCTAGACCAAGTCCCTTACCCTGGGTGGTAATATGTGGGGGTAAAAATTGCTGTAGGTGTTGTGATCAAATATATTGAAATTATCTTCTTTGAAAGGGGGTGAAGTGGTGTGGCGGGTTTGGCCGGGTCCTGCTCTCCGGTGGGTTTGGGGTTCGAGTCCCGCTTGGGGTGCCTTGTTATGGACTGGCGTCCCGTCCTGGATGTGTCCCCCCCCCAAGCCTTGCACCCTGTGTTGCTGGGTTAAGCTCTGCTTGTGACAATCAGTTTCGGTGTGTGTTTCTGATCTTCTTCAATGTCTTTTTCAGCATTTGGTTGCTCTACCTCAGCTGTTTGCCTCTGGTCTTACAACAATAAGATACTTTGTTGGGGCTACCCTGCAGGGCAGTTGCATCAACACAGTTGTGAAAAATGCATCTCATCTGCATTTATCTTTGGCTGTCTCAGCTCTATGTGGGTGGGGAGAACTGCAGGAGAAAATAGGCAAAAAAATAGATTTTAGTACGAGAATAATGAGAATAATGAGAATAATGCTTCTGACTGCATGGCATGCAGCTGAACTGCTGATCCTACATCAGCCCTCTCATGGGTGACACAGGCAAATCCCTCCTCAGCATCTCACTGAAAGAGACTGTATACCTGTATGGTGCACATTAGTGTTTTATTCCTGTTTTTCCATTCACTTTAATTACGATGTATTTTTCGTAAACATGCTGTTATTGTATCCACTATTATTGTTTTTGGGAAAACTCAGATTTGCGCATCGTATTCCGTGAGGTATAATGAATATTGCATACGATTTTTGGCTTTACGTGCTGTTCAATCCTGCAGCCCCCGTATAAGTCGTGAGTCCCTCGTGCTTTTTATTATTTGTGGTTCCATTGCGTTTGAGAAATTAAATTGGTACCATGTTTACAATATGAAAAAACAACATTCCCATTGAACTTTGGGATTTTTATGTATGTGTTAATTTTAAAAAAATTTTTTTAAATTGATGTTAAACTGTTTCAGATTGTGTTTACACCCGATTCTACGAAGCGACGATAATGATCGAGGAGCTGACAACGTTGCAAAACAGGGCAATACTTTATTTATAGTATCTCACCTTGTCTGTGTCTCTCCCTCTCATTCAGGTCTCCTTCAAGGGTGCGAACATGGTCTTGCAGAGAGGACGGGAAGGAGGGAGATGATTGATGAAGCTCAGGGCAAGACTGAATGCTTCCAGGATAACGGCCCACAGACACCGCAATGAAGCCAGAGAACCGGGGGGGAGAGAATGAGGGGTGTGGTCTTGGTGTAAATGAGGGAAGTGTACAGACGTGTGTGTTTGTGTGTGTTGTGGACGGGACCAGCTCTTGAGCGGAGAACTTGGTTGTGGACGCTGCTCTGTGTACCTGGAACATAAGGACAACGGCCATGTACTGCAGCGCATCTCCAGACGGATAGAAGGTTCCGGAAGAAACGTTTACCTTCAGACACCCCTCCCTCCCATTCTTGGTTTTTAAGACAGTCTTTCTAGTATAAATAAAATACGAGAAGCAATTTCGTCAGAGCGAAAGGACGGAAAACACCATTCCGAAGTGCTGACTTCAGCATGTAACAAGTTTTGTTTTTGCACTTTGGAATAAAAATTACTCGCATATCCTCTATAAAATACAACGTTTCTAGTTCTCCTGCGTGATTCTGTGACGACCCAGTCTAAACACAGGGAAACTTGTAGAGAACGCACGACTGTTCACGCCCTTCAGTAATATATTAATCTAATGCTAATGTAATATCGTGGCCATGTGAAAACTGTGGCTTAAAATGACTTAGCGAATCAGTCCAGAAAGAATCTTAAAAGTGACCACTGGGCCACAACATAATTTCAGATGATGGAAAGAGTTATAATGAAAGATGTCATTTGAAAATGAGAACTGCAGGGCAGTATTAAACTTCACTGGGACAAAGTCCGCCTTGATTCGAAGCACAGAATGAAAGAAAAATCGGAACGTATTTCTTCCACTTGTTGGGCAACAAAAGTGGCTCGGAGGCCCGTCTCTCCGCCTCGACTCGTCTGGATCTGCGGCAAACTGCGGAATCTGGCACGGAAAGGCCGGCAGCAGTATCTGAAAGGCCTGGAAAAAAAAACGGCACGCCTCGAAAACAGAAGAGTAACAGAGACGTTCGATGTGTCCATAAGTGTCTTGCTGTGGCGTTGCTGGGGTGGGGGGGTGTGGGGGTGGGGGGCAGGCAGGATGTTTTTGATCATCAGTGCAAACTGTACTTTCATACCCAACTGCAGTTCATCCTCACGACCAGAGTTATGCTTTTCAATCAAATATTTTTAAAAAAAATTTTAAAAATTGGTTGTTTTTAGAGTTTCACGGCTGCAGATCTCCAGAAGTATTTAAACAGTAGTTTTTTTTTTTTTTTTAACCAAGTTGTGTTTCGTTTTGGCCGAAATCCTGACATCTGGGGGGAAAATGAGAGACGGTATTAATGAGACGGAGAAGGCCGGTGCAAAGAATACGAAGACTGCGTCCGATTCTGCACTTCCGAAAGCATATATTTATTCCATGTTTTGAGAGTTATGTACTTTAAAACTATTTCAAATATTGAAGTGATTTTCAAGACACAATTTAGGAGTGATTTTGTAGATTTTTTTGGAAATTCTGGAAAATACATGATAATGTATAATAAAACTGCGATGTCCTGGACTGCCCAGCCATTCCGATATCGGGTTGGCCGAGGTCCAGGTCAGCGGTTGCGGCCGTGAACCGTACCGTGGGCACAACGAGGGCGGCCCGACCGGGTAAAAGTCTCGGCCGATCCACCATTCATTCCAGAAGCACGCTGGGTGTTCGGGGCCGGCCGGAGGGTTGAAAAGACCTGCCTCGCCAGTCTCTGCGCAGTTTTGGACATGGTCCAAATAAAGATGTCTTTGATCTGAATTCATGTTCTATGGGGGGACATTTTCCTTCAGCTGCCTGTCAAATATCAGGCGAATCGGGGTGGGGGAGGGGTTTACGGGAGAAAGACTGAGAGGATTTCATCATTATCGAATTCAATGGCGATAAGGGTGGCGAACCTAATGAAAATATAAGGGGCGCTCGCGGACCATGGACGCCCGAGGGTGACCTTAATTGGGTTTGAACTCCTCATTTAAGTGATTGTTTTGGCCACAGGAACGCCAGTCAGCTGTCCCCCCCAGGCGAGCTTCACTTTCAATATCATCGGACCTTCGACACCCATTGGGCTCGGAGATCCACTAATTCTTTCATAAATAGACGGCATGAGGAATTCAGAAGAGCTCCTTCAAAATGTAACGTTAGCCCAATTCTCTATGTGCCCTCTAAATAGTAACCGAAAAATCAAAGCTTGCATACATTACAGGAACATTTATTTATTTAGCAGACACTTTCCTCAAAGCGACTTCCAATGAACTCTATGTAGTGCTACTATGAGCCCACAGACCTTATTCACCGCGGTGACTTCCACTGCTAGATACACTACTTACACTGGGTCACTCATCCATACATCAGTGGAACACACACACACTCTCTGTCACTCACAGACTTTGGGGAAACCTGAACAGCACATCTTTGGACTGTGGGAGGAAACCAGAGCACTGGAAGATATACACTGCTAGATACACTACTTACAATGGGTCACTCATGCATACATCAGTGGAACACACACAAACACTATTTGTCACTCACACACTATGGGGGAACCTGAACAGCATGTCTTTCGAGTGTGGGAGGAAACCAGAGCACCCAGAGGAAACCCACACAGGGAAAACATGCAAACTCCTGTATGTTCCTCCTTG
Source organism: Scleropages formosus (assembly GCF_900964775.1). Taxonomy (NCBI): domain Eukaryota; kingdom Metazoa; phylum Chordata; class Actinopteri; order Osteoglossiformes; family Osteoglossidae; genus Scleropages; species Scleropages formosus. The sequence continues at coordinate 5,407,922 of NC_041810.1, read as the reverse complement.
CTCCTGCAAAGCATTCCTAAGTCTGAACTTCTGTAAACTGTGTACTGTAGGGCACTTTACTGGGGTCAAAGGTAAAATATGAGACACCAACACGTTCAACTCACCAGTTGACCAATAATAAGTCGGTAAATGAAGTTATTTACTAATTAATTTATCAGACACTTTTCTCCAAAGCAACGTACATCTCATAGAAAATACAATGTGTTAATTACATTAGCAGGAAAAGACACTTAGATGCAGACGTGTGATTCTTAAGTGCAGTTAGTTTGTTTCTTTCCACCATATGAACTGATGTTCATCACACGAGTAGCTGCATAAAATTTCATCAGAATATTGATGATTCTTGATCACCTTTCTACTAATTTTTTTTGAGATACATACTAACTTTTACATTACATTACAGGAGTAGCTGTGTAAAGGTTTATCCGGACATGATCCTAACGTTATAGAGCATGAACATTTACACCTTACATGAACTTAAGAGATGATGGGAGAAGTGAGTCTGGAAGAGGTGAGTTTTAAGATCCTTTTTAAATGTGGACAGAGATTCAGCAGTTCTGAGTGACAGGGGGAGGTCGTTCCACCACAACGGGGCCAGAACCGAGAACCTCCGTGCTTTACCTTTCATGTGTGGGACCACCAAGCGGGCAGATGTGGAAGAGCATAGCAGTCTGGTTGGAGTGTAGCGGATAATCAAGTCTTGTAGATATCTGGGAGCAGTTCCGTTGATGCATTTGCGGGCCATAACCAAACAAACCAACAAATACAGCAATTTTCCAAAATATGAAGCAATACTGTTGCTCTTTTTAGGGACATTAACGGCTGTAAGCTATGCACACCAGTGGAGTTGAAAGATGGAGGACATGCAACGGCTGACATAGTGTGGTATTTGTCATCTGATGAGACGCCGTTGGATGGGTGGGCGCACCCACTCGCAGCGTACTTGACGCAGGACAACATCCGCCTTCCCATAAAGTAATTGTGCATTAATTTGATTTGCAGATTTGGTAATGGATGCTACAGTAAATAACCAAGTGAAAAATGGCAAGCGCATCAGTCCAAAGGAAGAAAGGCTTCCCATGACATGGGGGGTGGGGGCGCAGCCCCGTCTATAAAGCACGGTAAATTTGTCAAAGAGGCCATCCTGGCTTTTCCATTCCTGTTTAAGGGTTTGTTGCAGAGAGCAACGGAACGAGCGGTTTCAGACAGTGTGTGTGTGTGTGTGTCTTTCTCTGTGGAGCAGAGGCAGAGCTTGAAACAACTCATCTGTGTGTGTGTGTGTGTGTGCGGGGAGGTGGGCACTGCAGGTACAAGGCTTAAAATAGTGTGTTCGTGCGTGTGTGGAACACACGCTGCTTTGCCCTTCCTCTCTCCCTCGCCTCTCTCGAGAATCCGTTCGCCAAACCGCCACCCCCCACCCCCCGCCAGCTCCTGACAGCCTTCATAAATTATAGGAGATTTTCATATTTCATATTTCGTCCGTGTCCGTCTTGCGAGGCTGACCGGGGGCCGGCGGAGCGTCTGGGAGGAGAGCCCGGCCCCAGCACGCAGCAGCCCCCCTCCCCATCCCTCCCCCCCCACCAGCCTGCCTAATTGAATTGCAGTCCCTGATTCGATTATCCCCCCCGCAGCCTGCTGCCAATCTAAAACACGGGCGTCTCCTGCTCTACTTAACCTTGCTGCCCTGCACCTGCTGCTGCCGCCGCCTGCGTGCGCTGCGCCGTCACAGCGGCGAACGTGCCGCCGACGTCCGCCATGTCATGCCTCCCTTTTCGTGTCGGAGGCCTTTCCCCACAAAAGCACGCATTGTCACCAGAACGGACCCCCCGCCCCCATCGATCCGGCCAGCTTCGCCCCGAGCCCCGGCAAATCGAATTACGTCCGTTTGTTCGCATTTTGCTCCGTAATGTTTGTGGAAAAGTCCCAGCCCTGCGTTTATTGCCACTGCTGTTATTATTACCGCATTATTCCTGTTATTGGCTTAGCAGACATATCACAAGAGAAGTGTGCAAAAACAAAAACTAAAATATGATAGGAATCACAAATCACAAGTCACTTGATACCGGGTATCAGCACATTTAACGTTTCCTACTCCGAAATGTATTAAATATATTACAGTGGTGAACAGGTTGTGTGTTCCATGAAAAAAATGCCCGTTTGCATGAATTTTCGCACCCTGGATTCAAAGTTTTTCTGTGCCAGTATATTTACCTTTCATACGGTATAGTATATTGGTACAGGGACTATATAGGGCATTTGAGACAAAATGTTTGTAAAAACAGCAATTTAAATTCTGCTTGAAGTGCAATCGCTTATTTTTGAAAGTCTAAGCCTAGATAGGAGAATCCCTGGGGGGAAGATTTTACCAAGACATTTCGGATGTGGAAAAACGGTACCAAGGCAAGTCGAGTCCCAATATTTCGACAGACTATTGCTGGACGCTAAAGAGGGATGTTCCTGAGGCCCAATAAAGCCGAAAAGCATCCACTCATACATTTTATAAGTACGTTTGTACATATTTTAGGTGTGATAACAGTCTTGTTCATGAATAAAAATGAGAGTCTATTCAATTGTTATACAAGCTTACATTCACATTTATTTATTTAGCAGACACTTTTCTCCAAAGCGACTTCCAATGAACTCTATGTGGTGTTATCAGCCCACACACCTTATTTACCGTGGTGACTTACACTGCTAGATACACTACTTACACTGGGTCACTCATCCATACATCAGTGGAACACACACTCTCTCTGTCACTCTCATACTATGGGTGAACCTAACTAACATGTCTTTGGAGTGTGGGAGGAAACCAGAGCACCCGGGGAAACCCACACGGACAAGGGGAGAACATGCAAACTCCACACAGACTGAGCGGGGATCGAACCAACGTCCTCTCACACCGCTGCTCTCACCACCATTAGCAGTACTTAGCTCTTAGGAATGTCAAACTTCCACGTTATTCATTCTCCCGAAGTGGAAGGATGTTTTAGATATTAATATCTTACCCATGGAGATGCTCAGAGAGTACAGTATACTGCTCCAAAATACATTTTTTGAACCAGAAAGCCTGTTAAAACTCTTGCAACACAATAAAGTAACATGCAATCATTGAGCACAGTAAACAAAGGAGCTGGAATGTGCCCCCAGACTGACTTTGGAGTCATTCAGATGCGAACCCCTCTCCCTTCTGGGTGCGGGCTTGGACCCTCTCTGCTGCCTTCACTGTGGATTATATCAGGGGCCCTTTCAACAAGCCATATTTGTGTTTAAAGTCCGTGTACGCAGCGGGTGATGAATATGTACTGTACGCAGAGCAGAAATCTGCTGTGATTGAATTATCATCTATTACTTCCTGTTATTGGATCAGACCTATTTCATCAATAGCCTCATATAGAATGTCCAGAGAAAAGTATATGATCCTTTATTGTTCTCCACTTTGACAAAAGCAATTGAATTGATGGCTACGCGATTGGATTTTCTCCAATTTGAACAATAAACTCAAGTCTTTTTTTTTTTTTTACTAGAAACTATCGATATGTCTCAGAAAAAAAGCGAAGACGAGACAAATATGAGCATGACCTTAAGAATGAGACGATGTCAAGCCTAAAGAACTTAAAGATCTTAAAAATTGAGTAAAGATGCCACAAAATAATCCTTCTGGAGAAGTTATCTTGATCCGCAGGTAGGGGCTGAAGATGGGAACTGTAGTTCATGCTGCAGGAGATGGACAGAAGAAAATCAGATGATCTAGAACACCTCATTGCCACTTACCTGTCTCCTTCTTCACCTGACTCACCTGGACATCGACTGTTTTCATATCCAATGACAAATATTCTGAACGCAGCATCACAATGATCCAGAGCCAGTCCGGGATTATGCAGGATACACCCTGGACAAACACCAGCTGATGGCAGAGTAATCACACATACACAATTAGTGATGTAACTGACACTCCTGTCCAAAGTAATACACTTACCAATTTACACAATCAGTAATTTTACCGCAACAATTCTGGGTAAGTACCTTGGTCAAGGGCGATGCAGCAGCAAGTGGGATTCAATCCTCAAACCTTGAGTCCAGCGTCAGCAGCTCCAACCGCTGTGCTACCTGGTACCCTGCAACACCAAGGGCGATTCAAGGTCACCACTTGAGCTCCGTTCACACTTACATCCAAATCCACAGCCTTGTCGCTTTGAGGCTCCAGCGATACCTGCCGTGCAGACGCTCGAAGTCCGAATTACAGAGCAGGAAATTTTTTATTAGAAGAAACTGTGCTTGAATAGTTGCACTTTAAAGCTTCCACACGCGCTTCCAGGAACAGCCGGGTGCAACGATGACCTCGCTACGCTGGACACGAGGACTCCAGGGGACGAAAGCGCGGCACCTGTTACACCTGGCCTTGCGGACCTGTGGACAGATGCGGAGTCCGCTGCTCAGGAGACATCCATCCGCCCCGATTCACTTTTCATAATTATCCAATTATCTTGCTTGCAAACCATTAAGCGGAGCATTTTTCGTCTGCAGCCACCTGCTCTCTTCCCCTCCGCCAATTTGTGCCATCAATCTCTCAGCATCACCGGGACCCTAAAAGCCTCCCGGCTGGGTTATAATGGAGGACACCACGGGGTCAGATGCGGTGTAGGACATGCAGCGGCGGTGCCCCAGAATCCAGGGTTGCCCGTTTCTATGGCTGCTCAAGCCCCTCCCCCTCCCACGTCCAACATGAACCCTCCTCAAAAAGACAGGAACGGAGAGGACGGGAGACGAGGGAGAAACGGGTGGGAAGATCAGTCCTCTATCTGGTGTGTCGCCCCCCCGGGCCCGACATAGCAGGGCCTTGACCCTTCGCAGACAGTGGCTCTGACCCGGATGACCGCGCAGGGGCAGCATGTAGCCCGCAGGCAACACGGGTCGCCCCCTGCCACACACACACACATACACACACACACACATCGAGACAAAGGGCTGGAAGCAACAGCAGACCAATCATATTGGTGCCTTCCTGTCTGCGACAGAGTCCAAGAATCGGATCCTGGGGTGGGGGGGGGTCACTACATTGGTGCCGTTCATTCTGTGTCCCTTCGTGCAAAAACAAATTTAACACAATCTTTTCTTTTGCACAATCAGCAGAAGGAAAAAAAAAACAACTGTGAAAGTTTTTCCAGTCCCGCCACCTCGACAAGGTAAAATATTATTATTAATATTAACATTTGTTCAACCATTTTTTGTGTCGATACCAATTTTTTTTTTACTTTGTATGTTTTTTATGACTCTCAGGCTCCACGATGACTTTCTGCAGGTTAATGCAGGACGGAGGCTGAAAACAGAATGGAAAATGAAAATGGCCAAAAAAAAAAAAAAAAAAACACAAAGCAGTCAATACAGGTGGAGAAGAGTGATAAAAGTTTTATATATAGTGTATATATATTTTTAAAAAAGTTATATATTTCCTTTCTTGTCAAGCCTGCCTCTGAATTCTCAGAGCCTCCAGTTCCCTGCACACATTTCCTAACGGGACAAAACGACGAGCTCCTGGACGTTTGTCTCGGACATGAGCCCAAGTCCCACACCACGGGCAGCTTATTAATTTTCCGTGCTTTTATTATTCATATTTCAAGGACGGTCTCCTCCGCATCATCTATCGCACGCGCAAGCTGCAAAGATGCGAGAAACGAGCTAATGGGAGCTGCGCCTCGGACTTTTTCCGCCCCGTTTTTCCTCTTGCGTCTGACGCTGCCTTACCCTTTAACATTCGGTAATCGCATTACGGTGCGGCTAATGGGTCTGAGGGAGATGCCGTGGGGCTCCGCGCTTGGGCTCGGCTGGGCCGCGCCAGAGCCGCCGCGCGAGCGGGACCATCCGCAGGGAGAAGACCCGGGGGGGTAGAGACGGAGAGAGAGAGACAGGTGCAGTTCTCCACAAATTGAGTTAGTCCCGAGATGCCACATCCAATTGAACCAAATTGATGTGAGAGTGTGTGACGTCCACCGCGGGTCTTACAACAAAGGTCAGCGTGCCGAGACGATGGCACCGGTCTGCTCCCGCCGCGCAGCCTCCCAGTTTCCCCTGGACCCCAAGGCCCGTAAGAGAGGCGGAACCATAGGGACCCAGGGTACGCACGGCACGCACACGTTACGGGAGAGAGCAGCGGCCAAAGCGCCGGTGTGTTTCCCTTGTCATTGGATCATTTCTTTCTTTATTTACTAATGTTTCGGTGATCTAACGAAGCGTTCCTTATGGTGGGGATGCAGTTCACTTCAGCAACCTCTATCATACGTTGTATTTAGATACACACACACACACACACACACACACACACACACACAGAGAGTCTCAAACCGCTTCTCCCGAGCGGGGTCGCGGTGAACCGGAGCCTAACCCGGCAACACAGGGCTCAAGGCTGGAGGGGGAGGGGACACACCCAGGACGGGATACTATTTTTATTATTTATTATTATTTATTTTTTCTATTTTATCTTTCTATATATATTTTATCTATTTTTATTATTTGTTATTTTTTTTTTTATTTAGATACTGTTTTCAGTATTAAAGACATATACAGATGCTCCTCGACTAACGATGGGGTTACGTTCCGATAAACCCATCGCAAGTGGAAAAATCGTAAGTCGAGAAAGAATACTGTACCGCACCTACCGAACATCGTAGCCCGGCCTACCTTAAACGTGCTCGGAACACTTACCATAGCCTAGAGCTGGGCAAATTTCAGAAGGAGACACACATGGGCGTTTAGTAGACATGATGGGATGGGAACAGAAAATTAAAAAATGCTTTCCACACAGTATCCCTTGTTTACACTCGTTGGCCTGATCGCTACAGAGACTGTGAGCGTGATTGAGCGGATGCTGCGGTTCGTTGCCATCGCCCAGTATCGGGAGAGAGTATCGTACCGCATATCATAACCCCGGGAACGGATCAAAATTCAAAATTCAAAGTACGGATTCTACCGAATGCGTATCGCTATCGTAACTTTGAAAAGTCGTATGTCGGACCTTCGTAAGTAGAGGAGCATCTGTACATTTAGTTGACACTTTTCTCCAAAGCAGCACACAATGTTAAGGTTACAGTTATTGCAGTTACAGGGTTATAATTATTTATCCATTTATATAGCCGGGTAACTTAATTAATTTATTTTTTAACTGGAACGATTTAGGCTAAGTACCTTTCTTAAGGGTACTAGAGGTGGTGATCGAACCTGCAACCTTTGGAGCCAAAGGCAGCAGCTCTAAAGTGGTACATCCCTTTATTCACTTAACGTGTTGATTTGAAGCTCATCGCAGCCAGACGTTGTGGGATGTTCCTTTTTCCGTGTGTGGTTTTGGCTCAACGATATTGCGAGAAGCCAAATAAGTGATCTCCGAATTTGCAGCAGTTTTTCATGTCATCATTTTGTTGCTTTAAACAAAACCTGGGGAAAGGACGTTCACAGCCCAGCTATATTCCGGGCATCATTTCTGTTCATCTTATTATATTTATTGCTTCACTCAGGGCTCCTCCGTGGTTCAGAGAGACTTGGAAAACATTAAGCTCACTTTTGACGACAGACTAAGAGTGAACAAAGGAGGCCCCTTGGAAGAGATCCATTTAACACATGTGCTTAAATGATCTGTTTTTCCCAAACAAAATCAGGAATGGGAATAAGGTGCTGGCAGAGAATAACATTAGAAGATTTTGTAGCTCGGGGGTGAAATACGGTATTTATTTCTTTTCATTTTCCTCTGCCATCATTTTGCGTATATGACTCCACATGGGTGCAAGAGCCTGACTTGAACTAGAAGAAATCAAAGATCCAATGGGTTGACCGCAATATCCATATTTATTTAGCTTTATTACATTTTCCAAACTCAGTTATCTGCTATGTTTATCCGCAGCTCAGAGCTGGGTTACTGATAAATGTAACACGAAAAAGAAAGTGCGGAAAAGGAGAATTTGATGCAGGTACCGTTAAAAAAATGAGCACCCTTTGAATGTGGTTGTCTTGTTTGAGGCTACACATGGGTGGTGTTTTAGCACAGGAGGGAACGCTGCTGGGTGAAATTACTGCCGATTTACTCTCATTTGCCAGTCAGAGACAACTTGATATATTTATGTCAGGTCCAATAGGCAGGACCATCTGCCAGGTGTCAGACAGCACAGGTGTGTCCCTGCGCTATTATCGCATGGTGATGAACAGTGCGTTTCCTCTTAGCTCCCCCTTTAAAAACTGCCGACGCAGCTATTTGTCAGGAGTGTTTGTTATCCAGCGCGGTCCTAAAACTTTCAGTTCTTCTCTACCCCCGCTGACTGATGAACACAATCGGTGTGAAACTATCACACATTTGCCTTATACAGCCAAGTTTTTCCAGAAACTGTTTTCCTAATAACTTATTTATTTTTTCCACTTAAAAATTCCAGGTTAACAGTGAAAAAGCAGTTTGTCTTAAGTTCAGTCTTTACATCAACAAAACCTGAAATCACAAATTTCAACAACAACAGGAATAATAATAATAATACTGATTTTACTATAGACTAATAATAGATAATTTAAATAATTGATATTTTCTTATCTTTATTATTATTATTATTATTATTATTATGGCTGGACATAATAATAACAGCTAAGGAGACAAAATAGTTGAACAGTTTAATGGTTCTATTTTTTGGCTTCTCCCAGCCAGGATGGCTAGAAATATGAAATGATTTTCTCTGAAGTGCTGGGGTGCATAAATGCATCATGCTCCAAAAAAAGCACTTTCACATTTATTCATTTAGTTGACACTTTTCCCCAAAGCAACTTACAAAGTTAAGATACATGCAATTACCTATTTTACTGCAGCAACTTAGGGTAAGTACTTCGCTCAATGGTACTACAGCTGTAGGTGGGATTCGAACCTGCAGCCTCTAGGTTCAAAAGCAGCAGCGCCAGCCACTACACTACCAGCTGCTTTGCCCTCATTCTCCGCATAATGTCCTGCTCTGCAGTTCCTCCCGCCAAGACTGTCATTAACCACTTAATTCTAGGAAAAGGTCTTTGCACAAAGGCTCGCTGTGTCTTGATGATGTACAAAATGGGACGTGGGCCAACAAGTCCGCTAGGGTTAACGTGCCTGCAGGGGCCGTGATGGTTAACGCACAGAGGCTGGTTAATGACAGCTTGGTTAATGACAGGCCCGCTGACCTCAGCTTCGTCGACAGAAACGACCCAACTGCTGATGCATGAGAAAGGAACTAATAAGTGTCAATTACTAATGTGGGGAACAAAAGCCCTGACGGCAAATAAAAAGTTACCCCATCAGTGGGCCGCCCCTCTGAGAGGAACTTCCCCGACTTAATGCTCAGGGTAAAACAAACAGGCAGACTGCAAGACAGGGCAACACAAATGCATTCATAACCACATAAACAGAAAGACCATTGATGAAGCATAACAGGGCACAGCGGCTAAGGACATGGCCTTGAAGGTTGACGGTTCAAGGCTTGTATTACTGTACCGGACTATTTGATCACGGCACTTTCCTTGAGCTGATACAGTAAAAATATTCACATTTACCTGACACTTTTCTCCAAAGCCTCTTACAGTGTTCAGATACTTACAATTATTTACCCATTTATACAGCTGGGAAATTTTACTGGAGCAATTAAGGGTAAGTACCTACTCAAGGGTACTACAGATGGAGGCGAGATGTGAACTGGCAACCTTCAGATCCGAACGCTACAGCTGCCCTACCCTACAAATACATCTAATAGTGCAGGCTGCTTTAGAGGGAAGCATCAGCTGGGCAACGAATTAAAAAATCAGAAAACCAAATGATTAACTCTTCAGTGTCTTTCATAATTACTTTCACTTAATCACCCTGTGCACTTTGGATTTTGTCGTTTAATATTTTAGATTTTCTCCCAGAATTAGTCGCTCCCACTCATGGGCAGCTGTTGTAAAAGGACCTCCACGAAAACCCAGGTATAAATTTCACATGGTGCATCCCCTGCACTAGGTGAGCAAGAGGAGGCCAATGTTAAACGGCATGGAATGAAACGATGACAAGAGACTCTGTTAAGAATCAAATTTTATCTCATTTTGAACAATTTCATGAATCTGATTCGCGAATACTGGCGAGAGATTTAATGATTACATATTTTTGAAATCTTATTTCGGTGCGGTCGATGGCATTTACTTTCCGTTAATGTAGACTGAGAGCTTGGGGTAATTTAGTAATTGCTCCTAAGAGGGGCCTCTTGCCAGGATGGCTTGCATTTGAGAATATGTTTGCTAATTTTATCCCCCCAGAATGAGATTATTATGCTAATCGACCCCCCTTAAATGTGCCTGAGCCTTTGGCCACTTGGGATGAGTAGATGTGAAGCCATATGAGCAAAATACTGCTAGAAGAGAACAAGTAGTCAGGTCAGAACAGGTGAATCCGACCACCAAAAACCCCTCAAACAAACACTTATTGTAAAAGGCCTCAAAAATGCAGGTATTACTAGATTCTCACATAAGAATCAGTGTGTTGTTAGGGAGTTCTATTCAAAATACCAGGATGTAAAAGGATATTTTAGTTAAAAAATACATGCTCATGTATTTAAAGAGCAGTTACAGTAAAGCTAAAAGGAAAGAGAGAACACTCAGATTTAATGTTATTTAATGTTATTTTTTTTTCCCGTACTTCTTCACAAATGTCATCTCCCATCCAAGAAGATGTTCAAATGCTGTGGTGCTGAAAAGTGGGAAAGGCTTCGATATATTTATAAATATATTTGAATGAACCTCATATAGAACATTACATGGTACCTGTATGCTGTAAATTACTATAATATGCTCATGTTACACTGATTTAAAAAGACACAAAGAAGTAATTAAACATGATTACATACCAAGTTTAACAGTTGTTTACAGCAGATGTTAAATATAAGTAATAAAATGTATAAATTGGTTAAGCATGTAAGGCTTTCATCATTTTGCCTGTTTACCACCAAACAAATATACTCTGTCTATATTATAACTCTGTTCTTTTTATTGTCCTTTTTCATATGAGCTCTTTTCTTTTATTTGGTTTTGTACTGACCTTCATATTAAACTTAAATGCTCTGGAGAGATTAAGTAAGAGAGAGAAGCAGACCCTGCAGAGAAATATATTTTTTTCTGTCTAATACCTATTCCCTGGGCTCTGTCCCTCCATTGCCATCATATCCCATGTGTGTTAAAGAGATTTTTCACAATTCAGTTCATTCTTCTTATCTGTATCCTTTTGCAGTCATTGTGTATCAATATACATATTTAAAACAATGGGAATTGTGTCTGTCACTTGAAACATTAATCCATTCCTGAAAAACTGTAATATCTCGTATTCTGAAGAGCATGTAGATTTATTATTTAAAATAAAATGAAATTCTTTACATAAAATTTTCTCTGCCACTTTCATATTTAAACTTAGGATGTTGAGCCACTGGTGTAACCATGAAAAAGTGTTTACTATATTTATTAGGCAAAAATAATTGACAGGATAAAGATAGAAACTTATTATTATTATTATTATTATTATTATTATTATTATTATTATTATACTGGTTCAGTTTCCTTCAACAAACCAGGTAATCTAAATTATCCTACTAAAAAAAGTCCTGCTATTAAGGCAGTACCTGTTTTAAGGATTAATGTATAAATGTACCATTGTAAGTACCCCTGGAAAATGCGCCAGCTAAATGAATAAATAATAAGGCAACTTTAAGACATTCTTTAGGGTCGTGCTGGTATTGAAAGCGAATGTGTTCATTTTACAAAAGATATAATAATTATATAAAACCACTATATTTGCTTGCATCTTGATTTTTTTGCGTCTAATACCGTTTATTGCTTTTTTTAAATTATAAGTCCTTATTGCAGTGTTCTTCACTGATATTGACTGTGATATTAACAGTAGTGCCAAAGGGGAAAAATACAGCAGTACAACATTTCCTTTAATGTTATATCTAATTCCTGCATCGAAGTCTTTGTCGAAATTCAATATTGTATAAAAATATAAAAGGCATCGGTCCAATTATTGCTGGTGAATGAGAAGCCCAAAGTACAATAATAATAATAATAATAATAATAATAATAGAAGGTGCTGGTAAAACGGTAATTCTATTTGCTCAGTAAACCGTCATAAGGTTTGTTTTCGCCCTTCTTTGTGTTTTATTAGATTAATTCCAAGAGACGGTTTCTATTTCCAGGGCCAGACGCGTGGGGGAGAGCCCCCTGCACCAGTTGGTCTTTAGTTTCAATAATTCAATTAACCATTTGGTACAAATTTTAGCCAGACCTCTAGTGCAGAAAGAAAAACATTTGGATTGGGGCCTGGTTCTGTCAAAGAGCACGTTGCTTTCGTGTCATTTGCGTTAAGAACGCGCAGAATAATATATAATATATAGACTCATATGTACAGTAAACAGAAGGTATTAATTTTATATTTTACATTACATTTACATTTTATATATATATAAAAAAATGTAAATGTAATGTAAAATATATAATATATATAAATATATAAAATATATTTATATATATATATATATATATATATATATATAATATAAACTATAAATATCATTCTAGTTTTATAATTTATGAACTAGTACAGAATAATATTGTTGGTGTACAATACAACAAAATTCGCTGAATGTTATTTGAAACAACAAATATATTAACATATTTATAATAATTCCGTTTTATCCAAATACACAGCCACCGGCGGCTTTTGTAACTCAGTGAAAGCAGGATATTTATTTCCAATAAGGAGACAAATATCTTGTGCAAAACCCGTGGGAAAGAAAGAGACTGAAACGGACTCCTTCCTGGATGCTGCACGTCCGAGTGTTTGATGCGGAAGGACAGATGTTCCTACAGATGTTTATGTGCGGCTGCACGGAGACCCGTCGTTTATATTTTTTTCCCGTTTATTTTTTCCCGTTTATTCCTCACGGCGATCATCCGTTTTCATGGTTCTTCATGGAGTAAAAAGAGTTATGAACGAGTGACCTCTTCATTTCATCAAATCATGGGTTATAAATGAGCGACACACTTTGTTTGATCCAATAACCCTTTCCGAAACAAGTGTAGCAATAAAATGATGCCGGAATATAAGAGATATATCATATGAACCAAACCCGAACTTGACAGGGTTTTGCACCGATGCGTTTCCTACCTTTAGACACATTGTTCTGCTCGGACTTCTTAAAATGCCACAAAGAAGCAAAATTAGGCCGCGCTCGGTCGTGAAACACGAGAATAAACGGAAGAAAAGCTTCCCGAACTGCAGAACTGCGCACTTCACGGACCGGAGCAGCAGCGTCACCTTATTGCGAATTAACGGGTTTAATACGAGCGCGTTTTCTCATTTCTGTAAATTCACTCGGAATGTTTAATACAGTAACCGAACTGTAGACCGCAATTAAAACACAATTCGCCCGTCTCAAATTTCTACAGACAATATCCACTAAAAAGGAAAAAGGACATATTTCATTTGTTTAAAAAGTATTAGGTAATTAATAAAGTATTATAAAGATAAATTGACTGTTCATCATCATCATCATATTCATATTTACTCCTGATATTTTAAACCCGGTTTTGATCTCGCCTTTTTCTTGTTTTAATAATAATAATAATAATAATAATAATAATAATAAGAAGAAGAAGAAGAAGAAGAAGAAGAAGAAGAAGAATGTAAGCTGTAAGGCGATTTTGGTATAATTCCACTGTCTATTGTTTTCTACAATATATTAATTACACTAAAAGTAATACAGGTTTCTGCACGTTTTTATGGATTTTCTTTAATGCAATGTCTGATGAAGTACATTTAAAATGTAAAGAATCCCCCAAAAATTAATAGTTTTAGTATAATAGTGTATTTAATAGTGTAATTAAATGTAATACATATTTAACAGTGAAAATGTGTCCGAAAAACAGCTGCTATTATTATTATTATTATTATTATATTATTTAAAAATTATATACATACTTTGAACTTCTCTCTTAGTGTTACTGTGGGATTAAAACAAAACAATGTCTGCAGAGAGAAAGGAAGGAAAACGTGACCGTGTACAGGTGATGTTCCACGAACACGTTGCCGTGGCGCTCGTGGCAACAGGCAACATTCCTGCAGAGAAGCCCCCGCACGGACTGTGAACGCGCACATGTGATGCCGCAGGGTGGGAAAAGGTGGGATGAAAAAGAAAGATGGGGGGCGACGGGTCCCAGAATGTGTGTGTGTGTGTGTGTGTGTGTGTGTGTGTGTGTGTGTGTGTGTGTGTGTGTGTGTGTGTGTGTGTGTGTGTGTGTCTAAGGGTAGATGCTCCTCTACAAGGCTTTAAAAGCTGCGGGGAAATTGGATGGGGGAGAATCGTCACCCAACTTTCATTATTTCCAAGTGGCGGGATTGAATTAAAGAGCAAGATGGTGGTTTGGAGGAAAAGGGGGTGATGGTGCGGGGTTGGGGGGGGGGGTTAGGAGGGGTTTTAAATTCTAATTAGATAGGCAGGGAATCAATGACAGGGGCGGCTGGACAGCTCTACCTCCCCCCACACACACACACACACACAGACACACACACACACACACACACACACCCCTCCCCCCCGTGCCAGCCCAACACACTGATGAGTTATTGTCATGTAAAAAGCCCGAGCAATAAGCCCGAGCTGCGCTGCCATTGTCCAAGTCGGAAAGAGCCAAGTTTATTATGAGGACTATATGCTCTGGAGACCGGCTGGCTCGTGGGGGGCTTTTCATAAAACACGCGCGAGCTCCTGCGAAGGGGGCCAGTTTGGAGGCAGGAGCCGATCAGTGCACATCTCCCCACCCATCTACCCTCCATCACCACAAAATACCCTTCAGAAGCAGCTCACCCAGCCCAGCAGCTGTGCTCATCATATTCAGCCCTCATATTTTTTTTTAACCCGCTTTTGATCTCGCCTTTTTTTGTAGTTGTTGTTACTGTCGTTGTTTTTTTTAAATTATTTTTCAATGTATAAGATGGAGTATTCTTACCTCAATTCCTCCGCCTACGAGTCGTGCATGGCCGGGATGGACACCTCCAGCCTGGCCTCAGCCTATGCGGACTTCAGCTCGTGCAGCCAGGCCGGGGGGTTCCAGTACAACCCGATCAGGAGCACGTTCGCGGCCACCTCCGCGTGCCCGTCCCTCGCGCCGGGCTCCTGCACCCTGGGCTCCCTCAGGGACCACCAGAGCAGCGCGTACACCGCAGGTAAGGCGTCTTCGCTTCGCTCGGCCGGGACGCGCGCGCGCCGCCGGCGCTCTTTTATACACGCGAACACGGGAGCGTGTTTAGTATTTACCGAAGGAAATTTGCTTACACAAATGAAAGGATTTATCACGTTAGGAGCGATTGCAGGCGGGAGGTAATTCACTTACGGGGGGTTGGGGGGAGGGGGGGGGGGGTTACACTATCCCAGAGTCACACCCGCACCGCCGGCGAAATTATCTTAAGCTGCCAAAATGATGGGCATAATTTATTTACGTGGGGAAGAGACATAAAGATTTGGAAAAAATAATCGAATGAGCAAAGACTAAAACTCATTACTGGCCGAGTGTTAAAGTTACAGTAACATGATGAGGACGAGAGCGCGGCGGACGCGTCTCCGGATCCCACGCACTCGTCTCACACACTCGACTGCGGCGGCGGAGTGACTCGCGGCTCAGAACCAACAGCCTCTTTCCCTAAAAGTGACCCGCTGGGTTTCGTTTGCATTGCAGCGCAGATGGTCTGAGATACTTCTGCGTGACTACGTGATATTCCTTTTAACCTCATGAAGATCGCAGCCCGTTGTATTACTGAGGAATCTAACAAAAATGGGGAAAGTAAACTTAGAATGTATTCTATATGTAAAACTATACATATTTATACATAATTAATAGTCGACATAAATTTACATTTATTTATTTTCAGACGCTTTTTCTTCAAAGCGACTTCCAATGAACACTGTAGTGTTATCAGCCCACAGACCTTATTCACCGTGGTGACTTACACTGCTAGATACACTGCTTACACTGGGTCACTCATCCATACATCAGTGGAACACACACACTCTCTCTCTCTGTCACTCACATACTATGGGGAACCTGAACAGCATGTCTTTGGACTGTGGGAGGAAACCCACGCAGACACGGGGAGAACATGCAAGCTCTACATTTACATATCATACCAACTAGAAATAAAACTGAAACGAGAACGAACGAACGAATGAATGAATGAAACTTTATTAATTCCAGAGGGAAATTCACTTCGGCTGCAGTAGCATACAATGTACAACATACATACACATACATAAATACATACATAGGTAGGCTGGTAACGTGAGACAACAGATACGTAGATAAATTCAATAAGTAAATGAAATCTTCGTTGCTGCTCAAAAAAAAAAAACTTCTAATGCATTTTTAAATTATCTTTATTTATCAGACGGCTTTTTGCAGTACCACTTACACTGATGTTAATAATGAACTGTCGTTTGCCCATTTATTCAGCAAGGTAGTCTTACCGAAGTAATTCGGGGTAAGTACTTTCAATGCTTCATTGGCGCCGCTACACCGCGAGTGGGATGTGAACAAACAACCGTCAGTGTACATAGAGATGACTATAATGCCTCCGCTACGCGCTGGTCCCTCTTCGAACGCCACCAGAAATCTCTCTGAATATGATATGTGTGAATTATTGCTAATTATTCCACCTGCAGTCCCCTACAAGCTGTTCACGGACCACGGGGGTCTGAACGAGAAGCGCAAGCAGCGGCGCATCCGCACCACGTTCACGAGCGCGCAGCTCAAGGAGCTCGAGCGCGTGTTCGCCGAGACCCACTACCCGGACATCTACACCCGGGAGGAGCTCGCGCTCAAGATCGACCTCACCGAGGCCAGAGTTCAGGTACAGTAGCGACACACACACACACACACACACTGCACAGTCCGAGCGGCGCAGCACACGCGGCGAAAGCAATATTTTGATTGGCAGAAATTTACAGAAATATACCGCAAATGATAGTTGTACGGGGTATTTTAATGAATTAGCTGATAATAATAATAATAATAATAATAATAATAATAATAAAAGTTTCGGGCATCGAGGAACGAATAGCTTATTCTAAAGTGAAACGTAAATAGTAGCAATTGTTTTCAATAGAGTATTTCTCTTCCGCCCCCTCTTTGTTACGCCATTATTAGTATTATTATTATTATTTTTATTATTAAATAGCTTACGTTGTAATATACACATGGGGTGTAATATCTTGTCCTACGTATCTTGAATGAACGTTATCAATAATAATAATAATAATAATACAGTACATGTACATTTATTCATTTAGCAGACGCTTTTCTCCAAATCGACGTACATCTCATATAGACTGTATAGACTTTAAATATTATTTTCTACTGTATTATATAGTGTATATTATATATAGTATGAATAGTAAGACAGTGAGGTGGCAAGACCACAGCCAATTTAAGAGTGTATGACCAGGTTCAGCGTGCAATAATGTAGGGCAGTTCCTTGCTTGCACAAGTTCTGAGCGCGTCTCACTCTCCGCGCGCCGCCTCGCGCCCCCTTTGCCAGGTTTGGTTCCAGAACAGACGCGCCAAGTTCCGCAAGCAGGAGCGCGCGGCGGCTGCGGCGGCCGCGGCCGCGAAGAGCGGCTCCTCGGGCAAGAAGTCGGACTCCAGGGACGAGGAGGGCAAGGAGTCCAAGGCCGCCGACCCCGACAGCACGGGGGGTCCGGTGCCCAACCAGAACCCCACCTCGAGCTGCGGGGGGCCGAGTCCCACGGGAGGGCAGGTGAACGGCGGCGGGAGCGCGCCTGCGGACCAGGTGAAGTCACCGGCGTCTGCGGCCGCGGGAGTCCTCGGGGGGAGCCCGGCGAGTCAGTGCTGGGGGTCCGGACCCGGCACCATCGCCTCCATTCCAGACTCCTTGGGGGGGCCCTTCGCCAGCGTGCTCTCCTCCTTGCAGAGACAGAACGGCACCAAAGGCGCTCTGGTGAAGAGCAGCATGTTCTAGTGAGGGGCACCGAGGAGGCAGGACGCGGTAGCAACAATACGCAAAGGGGTGGAGTGGGGGGGGCTGTGAGAACGCATCCATTCCACTGTCAAGACTGTCCCCAACCATGCAAGAATAGGGACCTCCCGAGACATTTGTCACGTGGGACTACTGAGAATAACATCACCGGACGCTGTGGATCCGGAGACACTGTGTGTGTGTGTGTGTGTTTGTTTTACTCCAACCTCTTGATTTGGACTCAGCACTTATGTTACGTTCAGTTTCATCTGACATTCATTCCCGCACATGTACCCAATTTTCACATCATTGCTCTTGGAAACATCAGTGAGGGATTATAAAGTCAATTTTTATGGTGTAAGGAGAACATTGCGGGCACGAGGAATCCCCCTTCCCCAATGTTACAAGAGCTAATGTGTGTTTAAAGGACTTTACTCCCTAAGGCACAAAGAGCGCCGGCTGTCTGCAGTAATTCAGTGTTTTGTGTCGCTCTCCTCTCTCTTTCTCTCTCATACATATATGATACATATATGCGTGTGTGTGTGTGTGTATATATATGTATATATACACACACACACACATATATAGACAGTACATATCTATTTACACAGTGCGTATATATATGTATGTATGTATGAGTGCTGCAGCTATTTTGCCCCCCGCGTCGCCGCATCTCCATCCTCTGTATTTATTTCACACTCGAACATTTGCATGTTGTCCTCGTTTCGTCCCGATTCCTTCCTCTGAACTGGACATTTCCCAGGTTTACTGGACATTTTGAAGAATTATTTATATGTAGGCCATGGATGCTTATATTTAAGAAGGAAATATTTCTACGTGTGCATATAGTTTTCCACACTGTACCACTGACCCGAGTGTTGATGATAAATGGTGAGAAGAAAAAAAAAAAAAAAAGACTGAACTCTTTGCTTCACGGTTCTTCTGCAGTGCGTTAAAAGACCTTGAAATCCTCCAATATCCCTTCCGAGACTTGTATTAAATGACATTAACCATCGAGACATTTAAAAAAAAAAAAAAAAAAAAAAAAAAAAAAAAAAAGACGTATTTCTAGGGATGAGAATAAAATGGAAATAAACGTCGAGCCTTTGATGTGTACGGATACATTGAAGCGCGGGGGGGATTAACTTCTGTCGCCCCCTAGTGGTGCATCAACACACTGCCGTTTTCGCGCTCTTTCTGTAGCCGCCGCAAACACCCGTTAATAGCGCATTTTTTAAAAATGTTCAGTCGGTCTGTGGGGATTAAATAAGCACCTTGGACAGAACCTTGCCATTTTCAACCCCAAGCATTACTCTAAAAAATGACAAGATCGCAGTATTTTACTCATTTTATTTAGAAACATATACATACATTTACTATAAAAGCCACTGCATTGCTAATATTTCCTTCAGTCTATATTCTACCTGTATATTTAGAGGAAATAATAAATACAAAACTGAAGTTATCATCGCCATCCAAGTATCCCACCCCAGGTAATAACACACCAAAGATTAATGCCTAGCAGTGTCTCTTCCCCAATGACAACTCAAACTGTTACTGTAAATACTGTATACTCTTAGGAAAAAATGCAGGCAGGTCAGACATTAACAATATTTTGCCCAAATGCATCTGCAATGATGTGAAATTGAGGAAAGATGTTGGAATAATTGATGTTACACTGCTGGGATTTATTTGCAAGCTCCAATTACCCAGACTCCGATTCCCACTGCTTCATAATATTCCTAATAATTATTTTTAAAAGTTTTTGAGCATCATTATAAGTCCATTTATAAAGTCAGAAGAGCGCATAAAATTTATGAACAACCGCACAGAGAACAAAGTGGCCTTACACTTGACATCTTTGCACACTGGGTTTGAGGAACTACACATACTCTGAAAGAAGTGGTTTTAATCATGCATTCAAATTTTACACACAAGTCATCAGAAGCTCAGAGTATTTCTTTGCAATGATATATAGTAATTTACAACATTGACTTAACCTATACATAACACCAAAAGGCATAAGAGAGATTTCACGAGTAGTCTTGTTTGAAAAAATAATTGTTTATATAGATATTATAATAAAAATGAGAGGGAAATAAACTATATACACCAGGTGGGAACCTTTCTAATTACCCCTAAAATTTCAAATGGTCAGCTCACTCAAAACAGTCAGAAGAAGATAAAATCTTTGGATTTTACATCACCAATCACAGCAATCATTCTCAGCTGACCAATAACTTTCATTCCTAAGGCACAGGTTTGTAAAACATTGACAATTTCTAACAGAAGAGTTATGTAAAGGATGTACACTGTTGAGCTTCAAATAGTAAGCGGTTCACATATTTATTTCATGAAATAAATTATGGAAAACTTGATAAGTAACCAAATAAATATAGATGAAGCAATAACTGGGAACTCGGGAAATGTGCTGAACTGGGTTTCACGAGCAGACAGAAAAAAAGAGAAAGTGTCTAAATTCCATTAAAATAGACAAATAAATAAAATTCAAAAAAAAAAAAAAAAAAAAAAAAAAAAAAAAAAAAAACCCCCCCACACACAAAGAACAAGCATGCAAATCAGAGTCCATTTCAGAAACTAAGCCAGTTTGGGCCTTTTAAACTAGGATAAGTTTTGTCAATAAAGGATATATCATTCATATGGACGTAAGCAGTTTATTACTGTGCTTCATTTGCTAGCGACATGACAAAATTAAGGGCAGTTAAGTGTATTATTTAAATAAGTTTTTTTCAAGATTATATCAAGACAGCACTGTATACGGTTGTTGGGTATAGCATTCGAATACGTGACTTTAAATTCTTACCACCTGTACTCCACAGCGTCCACGGAATCTCCATTTGAAAAAGACTAAAGTCTTACCTGCTATAAATACCGTTTTATTTACTTATTTTTGGAAAATATGGTCTTTAAATATCAACTATGCATACTACAGGTAAAAAAAATATGAACGGATTAGAAATAACCTCAGAGGAAGCGAGAGGAACATCTCATTGATGGGTGTCCTTCAAAACAGAGCCAGAAGTACAATTCGAAACACGTCTTTTTGAGCAATGCCCACCTGCAGTAATGTGACTGTTGCGGTTATACTTTCCAATATTGCGTGGTTCTAGTGAGCTGTAAGGTAAATGCGGTAAGTGGTAACTGGTAAACCAAACGGAAAAAGAAACTGTCAGTAAATGAAAAGCCAAAGCACCGTCCATACGGACCTATTGCAGAGGAGATGTTCCTCCGCCTTCCGCGACAGTCCCGTCTCGGTGCCGGACCGTGATGTCGGCAGCGCTGCCGTGGCCCCCGCCCCACCGCCCCCGATTTTTAGAAAAGGCTGAGACGGCACATCTTCTACACCTGTGGCAGCTGTCTGGACAAACAGGGGTGGAAGAGGAGTCTCCCGAAATCCTCTCATCATCCATAGGGAAGGTTCTGTCACAACGTTGTGGGCTGGCCGGCAACTGGAAGAACAAGACGTGCATCTCAATGAGGCGGTGCAAAAGGAGGGTGCGGAACATCCCGAAAGACCATTCGAACCCGGGCCACGGACCGTCCGCCCCTCCCCCACCCGCTAGACGGCACCGCAGCGTATGGCTCCAACGCCACCAGGCAGGGAAACGGCTTCTTCCCCCCAGCAATAGGAACATCGGCCAGTAAACAATCACTCCACCCCTCAGATGGCGCATCAGCGCTTTCTCATAAACTGCAATATTTTGCTGACATTTCAAATTTATATTCCCGTGACATCACATGTTTGTACTACTCAAATATAAAGCACCATATCTGCACCTCATCCTAAGGACATCATATTATATATTATGACCAACCGATTGTGCACATTTTTTGGCACCAGTTAATGAGAAGTTACTGGCCGGTGTTCCCTTGTCTTATTTCTGTTTATTACCATATTTGTACCGTGATACGCAATGCAATTATATTATAATATTGCAATATTGTATTGTGTATTTGTCATAAATGCCCATATTTCCTGTTAACTATATTTACCGTGTGGTATGTATGGCACTGGGACGACTTATTTTGCACCCAAACTTGCACTAAGCGAACCATATTTTGTTTCCTCTGCACACCTGTGTGTAGTGAAATCACGACAAACACAAACTTGGGGAAAAGTATGTAAGGCCTGTTAATAAAATTATTACTCCAGATTAGTGTGAAAATTGATGTTGTGCAAACATTGGACACTTGGTCTAACTGACAATCTCTCTGCGTGCATGTAATTGCTACTCCTGGAGTGTGTGTGTGTGCGCGCGTGTGTGTGTGTGTGTGTGTGTGTGTGTGTGTGTGTGTGTGTGTGTGTGTGGGGGGGGGGGGTGTCCTTGCTCACCACGGGATTTAATGTAGCACTGCTGGCAGTTGAGGAGGCCGTTGCGAATCCGCACATCTGTGCCAGTGCTGGTGTCCCCCAGCTGTCCCCTGCAGACGCCGCACTGGGGAGCGCACACACACACAGGAAGACACACACTGACCTCTCCAGACTAACTGCCCACTGAAAAATGTCCCAAAACCTCCATAAAAGTAGCAAACAGGAAAAGATGGCAATAGCATCAGATTTCATCTAGAAACATCCCATGAAAATCTAGCAAAACGGAGGAAATACACTTCTGAGCATGTTTTTAAAGCATATGCAAAGACCAGAAAACATAAACCTTCATTAAAAACTAACATCCAGCAGAGGAACAGAGTTCATGGGAATAAACATACTTTTAAAGATTTTTTTTTTTGTCCTACACCACACAATATATGTTATTGATATGTGTTGTAGCAATGATTGTCTACAAGACTTGATCACACGCTTCACCCCAACCAGACTGTTACGCTCTTCCACATCTGCCTGCTTGGTGGTCCGACGTACGAAAGGTAAAGCACGGAGGTTCTGGTCTGGCTCTGTTGTGGTGGAACGTCCTCCCCCTCTCAGAATTGCTGAATCCCTGTCCACATTTAACAAAACCGCTGCATCCGCAGAGCCACCAGCATCGCGAACGACCCCTCTCACCCCTTTCACGGACTCTTCGCCCTGTTGCAATCTGGCAGAAGGTACAGGAGCATCCGTGCCACCACCAGCAGACTCCTGAGGCAGTGAGATGACTACACCCTGCTGACTCCTAACGCTCACCTGGCACAGCGAACCCAGCATGACTCCAGACACTACAAACTGCCTACAGCTCACAGCCCATGTCCGCATCCACGTCCTGTGTGTTTATTTACCGTCTTGGACTCTGTTCTGTGTTGCACCATGGTCTCCGGAGAATCGATATTTCATTCCAACCCCTCCCCACCCCCCGCTTAAGTAGTACATGCCAAAAACCAATTGATAAATCAATAATTTTAAGCAGAAAATAGTCATTTGCAACATTATTAATTATGTCCTGGCCATATGTTAAAACCATTTTAGTGGTACGATGGTAAAGA
The DNA here is from genome assembly GCF_900964775.1 of Scleropages formosus. Taxonomy (NCBI): domain Eukaryota; kingdom Metazoa; phylum Chordata; class Actinopteri; order Osteoglossiformes; family Osteoglossidae; genus Scleropages; species Scleropages formosus. The sequence goes on along the minus strand of NC_041810.1, from coordinate 5,384,446 downwards.
AAGTATAATTTTTTTTCAAAACATGAACATTTCTGGGTGATTCCAAACTTTTGAACTCTAGTGCATCTGTCCATCCACCCACGTCACATCTACCAATCAGTCCATTTATATTTATTTACCCATCAGTCCATCAAATCTACCCATCCATCTGGCACCAGTTCCTAGGTTTTATAACGTTTTGAACGCTATAAAATATCCAGTTATGTGCGATATAAAAACAATGAAATCGCTGACGTCCTATCAGAACGGAAGCGCCGTGGCATCGTCCGCTTACCTTGAAGCAGCTCATGTGGAAATACAGGCTAAGGGTCTCGATGATCATGGCGGCCCCTCTGCCCAGGGGGTGTCCGCAGCTGGAGCAGAGCTTCTTCCCGCTTACCGACCTGCACGGGGTGACAAACGTCCAAAATCCGAGCCGCTAAGCTTCCTGAAATCAGCGTCCTCGAGCGGCCCTGGAGCTCGCCGCTTACGTTCACGCAACGAAGACCGAGCGCTTCCTTCACCTCCAAAGGCATGTTAGCCATCTTCACGGCTCTCTCTCAAAACCTTTTAGTGAACGCGAACCGATTTTATTGTTCTCACCCCAAACGCAGCAGCACCTTTGTGTTTCCGAAAGCTTTGAGAAAACGTGGGCAGAACAGCTGGCAAATTATTACGCTCTTATGGGTTGTATCCTTGGAAATGAACCAAAGGCAACGGTGCATAAATGAATGGATGAAGAAAGGCTTGTGCTGTCCTACCTGCTGGGGGATGGGGGTTGGACATCTGATGGGCATGAGGATGAAGATGAAGATGACTTAGGTGAATTTGTTCCTACATTTTCGCAGGATGCAGCCCTGGAAAGAAGCCAGCGCCACACTCAAGACGGGAGACCAGCTTTCGACGAGGACAACGGGTAGCGACACAGTTCCAGGATGAAACCTTAGAATTTATCACGAACTTCTCTGGGTCTAATGACCCTGGAAAGGTCTGTACGGCGACAAACGCACACCTCTTCGTCCCCCCTGACGGCTCATGCCGACAGCTCCAGCTGCGGTCCAGAGAGGCCGTCTTCAGCCTCACCTCCTCCTGCAGATGCCCATTGGAGCACTTCCTGCTGTCGCATGATGTACCTGGGGGAGAAGCAATCAGTTCCACCGGCTGGATAAGTGTGATTAGGAGAAGCTCCATCCTTACGCTCATAGACCTATTCTGTCTGAATAAGATGGACCTGAAGGAGCCAAAATACAGTTGAGCCTTGTGCAGCATCTGTTCGTGTAATTCCAGTAAAACATCCTTCATTCCACTGCACTGTGTCGAAAAGTCAGTCTTTTCATTTTATTTCATTTTTAAGGCGTTTTGCAGTCTTTTCCTCAATATTCTGCACCTTGCTGTTACAAGAACATGCTGTTAATGTTTACATTTATTTATTTAGCAGATGTTTTTCTCAAAAGCGACTTCCAATGAACTCTATGTAGTGTTATCAGCCCACACACCTTATTCACCGCGGTGACTTACACTGCTAGATACACTACGTCACTCATCCATACATCAGTGGAACTCTCTCTCTCTCTCTCTCTCTCTCTCTCTCTCTCTCTCCTCTCTCTCTCTCTCTCCTCTCTCTCTCTCTCTCTCTCTCTCTCTCTCTCTCTCTCTCTCTCTCTCTCTCTCTCTCTCTCTCTCTCTCTCTCTCTCTCTCTCTCTCTCCTCTCTCTCTCTCCCTCTCTCTCTCTCTCTCTCTCTCTCTCTCTCTCTCTCTCTCTCTCTCTCTCTCTCTCTCTCTCTCTCTCTCTCTCTGTGTGTGTGTGTGAACCTGAACAGCATGTCTTTGGACTGTGGGAGGAAACCAGAGCACCCGGAGGAAACCCACACAAACATGGGGAGAAGATGCAAACTCCACACAGACTGAACGGGGATCGAACCCACGTCCTCTTGCACCACCCAGCGGGATATACATTACATATCTTTCATATATATCATCTTAAGAAATTTTATATATATATAACAAAATATGTACACCTTAACTGTATAGACACATTATATATGTATATACTGTATAAGGTGAAAGTATATATATATTTCGTTATACACTTAGAGCGACTGCGGTTCTGACATTCTCATTGACTGCAAGTTATGATATATCAAATAAAATCTAGAAAAAATAATATTGCACAATAAATCAGAGAGCTTTCGGTAAAGCGGCACTGTGAACACCATGTCCACCTTGTTTCGGCATCGCTGTATTTCAGTTCCACCCTGACCACTGTTGGTCTTCCCTCATCCCTCCAGCTGACCCATGTGGTAGCTGCTGTGGCTCCTCACCCTGGGGGTGCTGCGGGCGGGCTGCCTTCCCCTGGCCCGCGTCCGCAGGGTCTCTCCGGCCGTTCTGCTTTGCCGATATCTGGCCGCAGCTCCGAATCCGTGTGCTGTGGGGACCCGCAACAAAACATGCGCGGATGTGATGCGTTTCTTACGCGGCACCATGAGGTCCTTAAAATCACAGCTTTGAATTAACAGCGAATGTGTTACAACATGATGCTCCTATAGTAAAAATACCTGATTACATAAATTCTTAATATAAATGACGCTTAAATTACGTAGACAGGGTAAATTATAGGGATACAGGAATGCTGTACCAGATAGGAAATCAGATGCTTTAAGATGCAGTATAGCACCTACTGGAAAATAGAAATTATGTTAAAATAAGCAATATCAATAATAATAATAATAATTCACTAACATTTCTGTTGCTTTTATATAGTCCTCCTTCGCCCTCTTGTGTTCTGCCAAAGGGTCACGGCTGCTTCTGTCCGTTGCTTCATCCTCATTCTCTGCGCCTCTCTCTTTTCCTTTCTGCACGAGGAATGAAGGAATTGTTACCAACAAAGGTTATTATTTCTTGCCTCTCTGTCCCCTCGGTGCAAAGAGCCACCCCTCGCGGCGTACCGTCCTCCTCTCCAACAGCTCCTGTTTACGCTCCCAGTCAGCCAGCGAGCGCACGATGGCCAGGCCGGGATCTCCGCAGCCGGGGGAGGTCAAACAGGAGGAGCGTGGCGTCAAGGGAGTCACCGTCTCCTCCAGGATCCTCCGCTCCTGTCCGGCCACATCCATTAGCACTTCCCAGAACCACTTCTATCCACAGATAATTTTTTAATTCACAGCTGGATGGCAGCCCATAATAATTTTTTTTTTTTTTTTTTTTAAACAGCTCTGAGTCTTGATATAACGCTAAGGAACACTCGTTTATCCTGGAAGCACAGGGCATGAGACACATGCTGGATGAGATGTCAATTCAACATAGAACAATCTCTCACACACTATAGGTATTTTGAACCCACGTCCAAATCCGGGATGTGAGAAGCATTAGTGGTAATTTTTTTTACCACTTTTTGCCAGGGTAATTTAAGACCGTGGTTGTGGCCTACAAATGCATCAATAGAACTGCTCCCAGATATCTACAAGACTTGATCAACCGCTACACTCCAACCAGACTGCTATGCTCTTCCACATCTGCCCGTTTGGTGGTCCCGCACACGATAAGTAAAGCACGGAGGTTCTCGGTTCTGGCCCCGTTGCGGTGGAACGACCTCCCCCTGTCACTCAGAACTGCTGAATCTCTGTCCACATTTAAAAAGGGTCTTAAAACTCATCTCTCCCAGACTCACTTCACCCATCATCTCTCAAGTTCACGTAAGGTGTAAATGTTCACGCACTATAATTTTAAGATGATGCCGGATAAACCTTTACACAACTACTGCCCCTTCAGGACCAGGAGCGACACTCTGATCGAAGGCACCTCATCTGTTCGAGGGTTCATCGCTTTTCAAACGGCGTGTGTGAGAACTCTTAAGCAGGCGCGAAGGTGCACCTGCTCGTGAAATCTCCTCTCCTCCTCCTCCACCTCTCTCTGTGCTCTGTCCCACTCCCGTTTCAGCTTCTCCTGTTGGTGCCGGTACTGCTTCTGTCAGACACAGAGCGCGCGTCTCAGAGACGGCGAACGGACGCATCCGAGATCAGGCAGGGAAGCGGAAGCTCATGTCGCGTCTCGCAACGCCCTTGGCATCGTGGAAGCGTCAAGCTGCGCTTTTAAAGCGATAAACAGGAGGCGATGGCAATGGGGTGGACTGGATTTCATGTATGCGCGTTAATGAAAGGAGAAATCCAAAATAAACGTTAGTCATCAGCAGAGGTGGGTATTTACTCGCTACGTTAAGCACGTTTCTGGGGAAACCGTCATTTTCAGAGATGTTTCCGGCACTCGCGGTTTCCACCTGCGCGCTCGGAAAGGAAACGCGTCCTTTACCGTTATCCGGCAAAACCGGATCTTCGCTTTCGGCCGACAGCTTCTGCGGATTTTATCGGCCCTCTGCGGCGAGAGCAGTTTCGCGTTCACTTTTACGGCACCTTCGCTGACAAAGCTCGATCGTTCATGGGCCGGAGAAGTGAGTTGTGCTGAAAAATTATTTTTTATCTAAGTAACAAATAGTTGAGTAGTTTTTAAAAAATCTTTTTTTTTTTTTAAAAAAAAAAAAACTTGTACTCGAGTACATTTATGAATGAGCGCTTTTACTTCAATATCGTTTTTCTACCCACTTCTGCTCGCCAGGTGCCCTCGAAACCTGTCGGTCCGATGACTGACGTACAAGGCAACTACGGGTCGAGCTGCATTTCGGAACCGACGTCCACCTGTAGCCGGATTCTTCCGCGCCGTCGGACGTACTGCGCTTCACGTCGTCACGCTTAAACAAATCGGCTACGGCGGGGAGCCGAAAACTGTAGCCCTGCAGCAAATACCACGTTTACGCTGTCGATGACCGATAGGCACATAACAGAAATCCGTCACGTCTTCCGTTGATCGACATGAAGGGCGGTACCAGGGCATCGTGTTAACGCCGCATGCGGCCATGAACCTGGGCAGGTGACAAATATGGCATGTGGTCAATCTTTCAGACATGGGATAAGTGGTCACCTGGCCACCCGAAACATGAGCGTGAGCCGGCGTGGATGGAGGAAACCGGATGGCTGGCACCAGAGGCACCCGGGAGGCGGCCGGCAGTACATGACGCAAACCCGTATCTCGCCCATGGGATGGGTTGTGGACAAGGGGGCACGTAGGCAAGCGCTACAGCTGCCGGGGCGAGGGGCATGACGGTGGGCAAAGGCCCCCCCCCGGCGTGGGCCGGTGTACCTGAAGCAAGCGCTGCTGCTCTCGCTGCCACCTTTCCTGGCGTTTCCGCTCCTCATCCGGGTCCCAGACCCAGAGCTCGAGCGGCCCGGCCAGGTGCAGTGCGGGGGAAGGGATCTGACGGGACGCCCCCCCCCACCACACATCACCAGAAGGGGGGGGGAGTGGAAGGTATTAGAAACAAGCTATTATCGCTGAAGGTTGTCACCGGACTCGCCGAGCGTTACATGGCTCTTATGCAAACCATGGCAGCGGCAACGTGGAGAAACCAGAAAAGGACGGCAGCGTTCACTGTTCTTCGTACCGACTCGCCCGGAAAACCCGGTGTCGCCGATTCTCCGGCCACTTAAAGCGCTCATCGGTAACAGGTTTTATCAAGATACTTCTTTACCGCGTTTCCTCTCTGAGCTGAGCTTGCTGCAAAGAACACAGCGGCAAACGAGCCCGCGGTTCGCTATTTTCAGGAGTCCCGGACAAATTTCAACCCGTCACATTTCCATAGTGTCTCCCTGACTTGTACTTACATGGAAACTGCCACTTTTCAGCCCATCTGTAAGGGATGAAAAGGAAGAGCGCAATCAGACAGTTGGCTTTACAAGTAAAACATGCAATTATATTTCCTATCTGGACACTGCAATGCTCTTCTGTGTGGTCGTCCTGTTACTGCCATCAAACCCCTACAGCTGATACAGAACACTGCTGTCTGATTTGTGTTTGATTTGAAAGCCTTCCCACGTATCGCTCGTATCTTCTCGTTTCTCTGCGCTGGTTTCCTATAGCTGCCCGGATCAAATTTAATGTAATTAAATTAATTGTAATGTAATTAAATGTAATTAAATGGCTTACAAATGTATCTACAGAACTGCTCCCAGGTATCTTCAAGACTTGATCATTCACTAAACCCCAACCAGACTTCTAGGCTCTTCCACATCTGCCCGTTTGGTGGTCCCACATATAAAAAGTAAAGCGCGGAGGTTCTCGGTTCTGGCTCCGTTGTGGTGGAACGACCTCCCCCTCTCGCTCAGAACTGCTGAATCTCTGTCCACATTTAAACACATCTCTTCCCGACTCACTTCGCCCATTATCTCTTAAGCTCACGTATGGTGTAAATGTTCATGCACCATAACTTTATGAACATCCCCAGATAAGCCCCTGCACAGCCGCTACTCCAGTATTGTATGTAAATGTTCGTGTACCTTTTTATAAAAAACAAAAAATTGTAGGAAGGTGATCAGGATTAATCTATCCTGCGTTTTAAGCAGCTACTCTTGTGATGAACATCGGTGCATCAAGTGTAAAGAAGCAAATTAACTAAGAAACAAACGTCTGCAACTATGTCTCTTTCTGCTAATGTAATGAACACCTTGTATTTTCTACGAGATGTTCGTCGCTTTGGAGAAAAGTCTCTGCTAAATGAATAAATGTAAATGTATAATTACAGCTATAGCAAATGAAATATGCCCATGAAAACACAGAGGAGTGCTGCCCGGGTGCGCGTAACCACGGTCAGGTTCGACAACACTCGACACAAGGGGTGTATGGGGCAGGAGATCTTTTTTGTTACCCATAGTGAGAGTTGAAGGTGAATGGCTTCCTGCTCTGTGGGCTAAATCCAGGGTCACATGGCTGATCTGAAATCAACAAAGGAGTGCTCAGGTTCCCTAACATTCTTCATCAAATGTGCAGTACGTTTTCATCACCGATACGAAAGTAAAGGTATATGAAGTGGGCTTTTTTCATCACACGGTATCTTATTTCTGCCAAATGAGGAAGTCAGATAAGTCAAAAGAATGAATCTGTGATACACAGTACTGCTTGAAAGTATGTGTGCCCTGTAGGGGTGGTAAATATTCTTGTACAAAATATTAAAGTAAACATGAAATAAATAAATGATTATGATTCTATTATGATTTTACTACGATTCACCTGATTCTATTACCTACTTAGTTTAATCAGTGCAACTTGGGGTTCGCTTATTTTTGCACCTGCACTACTTCCCTGTTTCTACCACACACACGATTTCCTCTAAAGCAACACGTGGAACTGGTCGTTACACACGTGTCAGATGAGAAAGACTGCTTCTCATTCAATAACCATTTTGTGGTAAAACGAGGGGCACAAGGGGTTCCCATACTTTCCAGCAGCACTGTAAATTGTTAGGATGCAGATATTCTGCTGCAGTCCTCCAGGTATCTTACTGGAAATACCTCAGTTTAAACAAAAACAAAACAAAACAAAAAAACCATATCAACAGATTACACCACAGCTATGGAAGCATGTAAGCAGTGGGGCAGCTGGTAGGGCTGCTGCCTTTGGGCCCAAAGGTTGCAGGTTCTAATCCCACCTCCAGCTGTAGTACCCTTAAGCAAGGTACTTACCCTAAACTGCTCCAGTAAAATGACCCAGCTGTATAAATGGGTAAGTAATTGTAACCTTAACACTACATTGCTTCAGCATCAGCTAAATGAATAAATATAACAAACATCCAGAGGGTAACTGCATCGAGGAAACGGATGATGGAAGATTTTACAAAAGAGCCGGTCCCTTGACTGCAGTTGCCGGCAGCAGCCCCAAAAGCCAAAGGACCCACCTCTGTAGCGACAGGAGGTTTATCGCCATGGCGATGGTGCGCCAAGTCTGTCGGGACACCCTCGGCCGTAACGCGCTGCCTGTCCGTCGACACGGAGTCCACATCAGAGCCTGCAGGTTCCTCACCTGACTGATGATCTGGAAGACAAAACAAAAGATCCTAATGTCAGAAGTGGGGAAACGGTTTGAATTCACAATACAAGCCACATAATATCTAAATCGTCTAACAATTAAAAGGTTTAGAAAAAATAGGCACAGGAGCTGCAGCCTCAGTCAACCAGTGCAGTATCTGCCCTTTATTAATGACGTAATAAAAAAATATGTAATCTTGATGTGATGCATCCGGTGTATGAAACAGCCTCGGTAGCTTAAAACTCCATGTAAAACTAAAGCTGTCCATAGTTACATTTACATTTACTCATTTAGCAGATGCTTTTCTCCAAAGCGACGCCCATAGGACAGGATCACATGGTAGGCAGTTCAAAGAGAGACCACATGGTGTCGTTGTGTGCCTTCTAGAATGCTGGGGTAACCCAGATGATGTGTTTGACCAGACCTGTGTTCACTGATGTCACTGGGGCTGCTTCCGCTCCACCGCTGGACTCCTGTAGGCCTGATCTCACGTCTGGGGCCTCGTCTTGCTCTACTCCGTTGCTTCGGAGCTGCTCACACAGCAAGGTAACAGGAGTCACGGAAACATCTTCCTGAACCGATGACACTGGTACTCCACACAGGGTCTAAGAAAGTGCTTACAGTGAGCAGGGATGTGGGCCGGGTGGGCGTGGGCTCCTGATCTGGACGCGTCCTGCTTTCATCTTGCAGCGGCGCCGCAAAGAACAAGGGTTCGGATTTGGAGCTCTCCTCCGCAGGGGGTATGTCTCTCATGGCGTGGTCGCCCGCCTGCTCCAGGAGCGTCTCTGCTCTTTCCAGCTCCGGCTCATTCTGAGGTGGCTGGGTTCGGGAGGGCAGGGCCCGGGCTGTTTTCCGCGAGACCTCCGGGGCTGTCGGCGAAGGCTGGAACGTGGGTGGGGAAGTCCTGTTCTTGTGCTCCTTGCTGAGCCTCTCCCTCTGGTCGCCATTCACCTGCACCACCCCATCCACCTGGAGACAAAAACACCAGAAATATGTACAGGACTGTGGGCACAACTGACCTCAGATCACAGGACTGTACATTTTATTTGACAATACAAGGGTGGCACAGCGAGTACCGCTGCTGTCTCACAGTGCCTGAGTGGTGCGGGAGGACATGGGTTCGATTCCCACTCAGTCTGTGTGGAGTTTGCATGTTCTCCCAGTGTCTGTGTGGGTCTCCTCCAGGTGCTCAGGTTTCCTCCCACAGTCCAAAGACATGCTGTTCAGATTCACCCATAGTATGTGAGTGACAGAGAGAGAGTACGTGTTCCTCTGATGTATGGATGAGTGACCCAGTGCAAGTAGTGTATCTAGCAGTGTAAGTCACCACGGTGAATAAGGTGTGTGGGCTGGTAACACTATATAGTATCCGTTTTAAGTCGCTTTCCAGGGAAAAAGTAATTACCATTTCATTTTTAAACTCATTCATAGAAGTCCAAAAGGAAAACAATGAGAACAATTCAGCTTGTTGCAATTAAGTTCTTCCAAAAGAGCCGGGCAAAAACGTGGTGTAAGGGAATGAGCTACTGTAATGAATGCGTGAGCGGCCATAAAAAGCACGAAAGCACAGAGGACTATGAATGAGTCTTCAAGCCGTCTTGTTGCCAGACTGTGTGGACCTTTGTCCGCCGAGGTCTTCGTTTGTCTCAGAGAGAACCTACTTGGCAACTCCTAAAGCCTCAAAGAACAGGGGCCTCCATTCAAGGGCTGCCTCAATGAGACCTTCCCAGCACTGAGGAAGCACAATGGGCGAAGCAACGGCTGGACTGCGAAAGCATCTTAAAGTGCCGCTTCTCAATCCTTAAGATTCCCACTAATCCATCAGATTCTCACTTTTAAACAACAGGTCCTCCACTGCCTCCCCGAGTGATACATACAGATACAGACATGCATCGCTTAACGATGGGAATACGTTCTGAGAAATGCCATTAGGTGATTTCGTCATCGTGCAAACATCATAGAGTGTACTTATACAAATCTAGAAAGTATCGCCTCGATCATAGAGTTTACTTATACAAACCTAGATGGTATAGCCTTGATCAGAGAGTGTACTTTTACAAACCTACATGGTATAGCCTCGATCATAGAGTGTATTTATAAAAACCTAGATGGTAGCGCCTCGATCATAGAGCGTACTCATACAAACCTACATGGTATAGCCTTGATGCAGTCAAGAGATGCAATAAACACAGGATTTATGACGCTGCTGCCGGCGTAACACACCATACTGGTTTACTGTAAACTTTTACAATGTGTTCATTACATTAGGAGAAACAGACAGATGCAGACGTGTGATTCTAAAGTACAGTTAGTTTCTTTCCACCATATGAACCAATGACATTACACGAGTAGCTGCATAAAACTCAGAATATCGACAATTCCTGATCACCTTCCTACTAATTTTTTTTTTTTGAGATACACAAACATTTACTTTATATTACAGGAGTAGCAGCTGTGTAAACATTTATCCAGGAATGATCATAAAGTTATGGTGCATGAACATTTAGACCTTACATGAGCTTAAGAGATCACGGGCAAAGTAATTCAGACCCTTTTATAGGCTCTGAAAATACTTCTTATAAAGTATTATGTACTGTACATAATTGTATTTGCTGTACTTTTATATGACTGGTAGCGCAGTAGGTTTGTTTACAGCAGCACCACGGACACATGAGTATCACGTTGCGCTACGACGTCGCTCTACAATAAGAATTTTTCAGCTGCATTATAATCTTATGGGACCACCGTCGTATATGCGGTCAGTCGTTAAGCGGTGCATGACTTCACCTGTTGAGCTCCACTCCTGCTGTAGTCCCCTGGATCAAGTTATTTACCCTAAATTATTTCAGTAAAAACAACCCAGGAAAATAACTCTAAGGAGTTTAATGCTGGAAGCTGCTTTGGAGAAAAATGTGAGCTAAACGAATAAGTGTAGACGTGACACCTACACAGCAAATCCATGCGCAGGGATTCCGTAAAAACTGGCAAAAATCCACTTAGCCTCCCGGCCAAACGGAGCCTTACCTGGACGGACCTGGGTTCCGCGCCTTGGCTGGAGAGGCTGCGAGGGGGAGAGCGACTGGCCGGGCTTGGACCCTGCTGGGATTTTGGAACCCCAGACACCATAGCTTCAAGGGTGGACGTGAACTTGGGCACTGGGAGGGACTGCTGCCTCAGGTACCTCAGGGGATTAGGGTCTTTTCCCAGGCCGCTTGGGTCAGCAGACATGCTCCTCTCGAGCACTCTGGGTAGGTGCAGCTGCTCCAGCACAGCCTCGCTGATGGTGAAGCGCTGGGCATAGCGCTGCAGCACTGCCACTGCCTCCTCGGGCGTGCGTGCTCTCTGGTACGCATCGTGAAGCTCGCGCTCACGGCGCTCCCTGCAGGAAAGCAACGGTGATGCGGAGTTGGGACCATCGTGGCCCACGGTGGAATGGAGAATCACACACAGGACACCAGTCAGGTAGAAATCACATTGGGACAAAGACATGAGGCGGCAGCCGGTGTTCATCGGCCATGTGGCAAACACGTGGGGCGGACAGACAGAGAGCAGGGACAAAAAGTGAGAGTAAAAGAGAAAGAGATCAAGAGCCTAAAGTGGGTAAAAGTGATGTAACGGGAAAAAAGACAAATAAGGTTATGCCCATTGGGCCAGAGCAAGAGAAACATACTTGTCCTCCACAATCTCCCTGTAAGTCTTGATGCTCCTCCTCCGCTGGGATATGCTGCTCTCTCCAGTCATGAGTTGCTCCATCATCTTCCGCTCCTCTTCCTTCTTGATCAGGTCCTGTGAGATGCTCCTCCTGCGGCTCTTCCAGCGGGCCAGGTCCTGCAAGCAGCCAGTGCAGAGCTGTTACCACGGACGCCGCATCAGCACCATGCCAACCAGCATCGCTTCAGTTGACAAACGCGTGCGTGTCCATCAACCATAGGCGCACAGCCTCGCTGGCGTTACGAATTATTCCGCCAGGAAGTGTATTTAGAAAAGGTCCATCATAGGAGATTCATGAAGAAGAATATCAGTGTGACATGTAACTTTTAAGATATTACATTGGGAAACAATGTGTCGGATTAAAGGGGCTGCAGTAAAATGAAGGTAATGGCTGTGCTCACGTCCTGCCAGTGGCTCTCCTCCTCCCGCAGTCTGTTGTACTGGTTGTGCATGAGTTCGTGGCGCACCTGGGAGTGGGGCTGGAGGAAGACCTCTTCATCGGACCGCACGTCAATCATGCTCATGCTCCTGGATGCAGTCACGGGACACGAGATGTGAGGAGGAGGACACCGAAGCTGTTCTGCCATGATCATCCCTCTCTGCACTCGTATACGGAAGAGATTATTATAGCCGATTCGGCTCGGATTGGAAGCCGAGCTCACCCGACCGAACACGGAAAACGAAACAATTTCTTAACCAACTTCCCGATAATACTAATTCTTCAGTCTCCTGAAAGTTCTACCAACTTTTCTCCAGAGCGACTTACAGCGTTAAGCTGTTTACATGTACCCATTTATACAGCTGGGTAATTTCGGGAAAGTACCTTACTCAGCCAGAGGTGAGACTTGACCCTGTGACCTTTAGGTCCAAGGGAAGCAGCACTAACCCCTACACTACCAGCTGTCCGACTAAAAAGGAGACTAAATAACAAGGTCAGGGTGTTTTAGATCTAAGGACAGATGAGATCCCTTTCTATTCTCTGCAGGCACCAAAAAAAAAAAAATCACCACATCCCTGGAACAGAGGAGACAAACAACCAAGCCATGTTCTCCAATTTGTTCTGGGGTGGGGAGGAAAAAAAAAAAAAAAAAAAAAAAAAAAAAAAACACAGCAGACCCATCCACCCTGAAGCAAGCCATTCGACAAGCACAATCATTGCCTCACTGCGTGCTGAGCCCACGTTTCCAACATATTTAGCATGCAGGTCACATATTAAGGAAAAGTAACCCTAACACGAGGCAATTTACAATACTACTCTCTATAATTAGACCTGGTGTATGCAAATATTTACTTCGCAGACGCTTTTGTCCAAAGCGACTTCCAATGAACTCTACTATGTAGTGTTATCAGCCCACACATCTTATTCACCACGGTGACTTACACTGCTAGATACACTACTTAAACTGGGTCACTTATCCATACATCAGTGGAACACACACTCTCTCTCCCTCTGTCACTCACACACCCTGGGTGAACCTGAACAGCATGTCTTTGTAGTGTGGGAGGAAACCGGAGCACCCGGAGGAAACCCACGCAGACACGGGAAGAACATGCAAACTCCACACGGACCGAGCGGAGATCGAACCTATGTCCTCTCGCACCACCTACTCCCTGTGCCACCGTGCTGCCCAAATAAATTGGGAGTTCAAAGTCGCACCATAGACTTCATCACCGGTTCCCCATCATTGCGGTTACAATCTCTAAATATTTGGCACACGTCACTTAAACTAATCAGGGAGCGCAATGTGTCCTCCAGGTCAACGCAGCCCTAACCGCTAACAGTTGGTTGACAGAAGGGTTTAGGGAGACATGCAACAAGACACACACATACCCAGAATTGCGTGCAGAGCCATAGTGCGATGAAATGCAAAGGGAGAAGCAGAGCCAGAGCGCTTCGGACGTGAGGGGCGGGGCTCGGTGCGAAAAGGACCGCCCGCACCAGCGGAGACCGAGAGGCCTAATCGGACCGACACCGCGACCGGCTGCCCCGGTGGATCGCAGGTGGACACAAATCCAGCGAGAGCATCGAGTGACGGCAGACTCGTGGGGCAGCGAAGACAAAGTTCTACCGCTCCTCTCGCTACGGGGCACAAACTCACTGTGTAAGGAATACACCCTTTGCGAGGAGGACCATGCTCACACTTTCCACACAATGACACACCGCAATGGATGCTACATACCGACAGCTGCAGCGTGAGCACGCACACCATTACCGAATGCGTTTACAGTACGTAGACAAAGCTAGTGCGTGCGAGTGACTGCGATACGCAGCTAAAGTGCTTTTTAGGCCATACGGACACAGCGCGACCCTGTGTACACACGGGTGTCGCCACAAGTACGCATCGCTCCCTTCCCCGCCGTACTCCGCCCCCTTCGCCAAGTCCTGCGGTCCGGAAGCAGGAAACCGCGGCAAGAGCGCGTGCACGTTAGCGGCAAAGCCCGCGCCGGCGAGGGATGAGGGCACGCGAGCGGCAGAGGCGACTCGCGGACGCGCGCGGCCCCGGCCAGCCGACCACGCGTCCGGCAGAGCGCGGCCTCGGCAAACGAGCGAACGGGGAGGAGGACTTACTCTGGCTCGTCCGACACGCTGCATCCGTGGCTGTATGGAGCGACCGTGGAAAAAAAAAGAAGAGAAGGAAAGCTCGGGATGAACACGAGGCCCTAAATGCACAAAAACGCAGAAAGTAGGCGAATGCATAACGTGCGTGCGCTTCATAACAGCGCTTACGGTGAAAATGTAAGGCAAAGGAAGGAATAAGAGATAATTAAGTGGTCTGAAAGAAGCCTCGTTCGGGAACGTGTGCGGAAAGCGTCCAGCAGCAAACGGCCTCATGAGAAAGGCGACTATTCCAGCAGCGAGCACGGCATGGACCTTTCCGGAAAAACTTCTATGGTCTTAACTCTTGACATGCCTTTCTTTCGGCTTCGTACAGCAACGTAATTTTACGTCAAACAACTTAAGGCAGAAAATATAACCTTAGTAGCTAGTAGTCGGTCTTCTTAGCTACGACACTCAAACTACAGATGGTCCTCGTCTTACGACGGATCAACTTACTGTTTTTCGACTTTACAACGGTGAGCTGGCGATAGACGTTCAGCAGAAACTTTACTTTGAATTTTGATTTTTCCCCAGGCAAGCGATACTGGGCAGCGACAGCAACCCACATCTCCCAGTCTGTCACGCAGAGGTGTGTATTAAATGCATTTTCGACTTAGGATATTTTCAACATTTACATTCATTTAACAGACAGTTTTCTCCAAAGCGACTAACAAACTCTATGTAGTGTTAGACCACACACCTTATTCACCGCGGTGACTTACACTGCTAGATACACTAGGTCACTCATCCATACATCAGTGGAACACACACACTATGGGGGAACCTGAACAGTATGCCTTTGGACTGTGGGAGGAAACCAGAGCACTCGGAGGAAACCCACACAGACACGGGGAGAAGATGCAAACTCCACACAGACCGAACGGGGATCGAACCCACGCCCTCTCGCACCACCCAGGTGCTGTGAGACAGCAGCGCTACTCGCTGTGCCACCGTGCCGCCCAGCATTTGCGGAACGCAACCCCATCGTAAGTCGAGGACCACCTGTAGATGTTCTGAAAACTTCACCAATGAAACTTGCACTATAAAATACCTCCACAAATTCTAGAAATCCAGGCAGGGTGTGAGTGAAAGTGTGGTTAGAAGTCTCACTATAAGCAACCACAAGAGCATCATAGAATCCTTGTGTAGTGGGGCTACAGGAAGATATAAGCTAATAAAACAGAGAATATTCGTTTTATGGACTAGATGGTTGACTGGATGTACCTGTTAGACAACTGCATATGAAAATACACAGTAGAAGTAAATTGTAGGAAACAAACCATTCATTCCTACAAACCATAAAAGACTGCTGGTCTTCCCTATTAGCCCATGCCCGTCCACAAAACAGGTAACCTCAACATGGAATTAAACATTTAGTGGCAACAATTTTTGAAAAATATACTTTTAAAAAATTCCTCTCTAAAGTAATTTTTAATTTGGTAAGCAGAAAATGTGCAATTAGAACTCACTAGAGAATTTTTAAGAACGGACGACACTTGAGAGACTAATGGAAAAGCAATGTGTGGACAAAGCAAGGAATATTTGGTTCCATTGAGCAAGTCTTTGTTTGTCAGGCTGGGCATACAGGGGGAACATCAGGGCGTTTTCTCCCCGTCCTCCACACACGTACCAGCAAAAAAAAAAAAAAAATACAATGTACAAAAAGGATGAGAAAAATTATGTTACTTAAAACAGGAAAAAAAAAAGTTTGCATGCACAAAATATGTGATGCACTACATTCCTTCATGCATTCCCTCAAAAGGTCAGGAGGTAAGCCGATGAATCGCAGTGTCTCTCTGAACCCTGAAATCCTGATCTTCTTTTTCCATGCGCTTCACCCTTGTTGCAGCAAAAGCCATGTCAGTTCATAATGTCAGATCCATGCAAATTCTTAACTGGGGGAAAGTAAACATGACTCAGAGCAAAATATCAAATAATAATAAATACACAAATGCATCCATTTGGTCCACGTGCAGGTGAAAGGAGATGCACTGACATTGACCGAAAAAACAAAACAAAGAGGGCCATGTGAGTGTAGCAATGTCATCAATGGAAAATATAACAGGCTTCCTTCCTATGTCACCGTCACACCGTTGGACAGGAATCCTGTTCTGCGTGGTGGGACGCTGTCAAAAATCATCTCGGTTGTGTGGCATTTGCTGCTTATTGCTCTGTTGGTATTACGCAACTTCCAGAAGTCATTCAAGAGGACTTCGAGAAGTCGTTTCAGAGAAGCCTTTGAATGGTTTTGTACGTTCTCCCCCAAAAGGGCAAAGGGATTATGTTGAACATCCCTGGTCTGTCGGTGTGAGGTTTCTGCGCACAGAGACCGCAGACGGACTGCGAACCCGATGAACGGAGTTTCACGGACAAGAACGAATTGGTTTTGAGCCACTGCAGGTGCCACAACAACAGGATCCTGAACAGTGTCGGATGAAGGAGGAAGCAGAGTACTTTACGCTATGAAAAAAAAATATTTCGACAAAATCAAAGATCTTAGAGGTTAGGAGGAGTCTCACGTTGGGGAGAGAGCGTCAGCATCTAACCAGGAGGGTCTTCGTCGTAGCTGGTCCCCGTTGTTCTCAGCCTTTCCTGACCTGTTGTGTTGGGCAGATGGAACAGGCAGGAAGTGGACGGGACTGCGTCTAGGCGAGGTCAAGGTGCGCCGGGTCCACATATCGTCTCTTTCCAGGTCAATCGAAAGGGAAGCGGAACGCTCTTGCCTCTCCGAGGACTTCCTTGACAAGCCGGGGCTCTCCTTCGGAGTTGGCGTCACAGGGCTAGTCACCACAACAGTCGCTACGGCGGTAGGTGTAGCCTCGGTTACCCGGCTCGATTCGGACGAACTGACTCGGAGCGTGCGGGATTCATCAGGCCAGAACGACAATATGTCCCCAGAAGACAGACGGCATAGGAGGACAATCGAGAGAAAAGGAAACATGAAAAATATTCATAAAGTAATGCGAACACATACCAGAATCCATGCCCAACGGTTGTATGTTACAGGGCTGCGTTGGAATATTCGCTCATAGCTGAGTACTAAGTAACCGGTCATTGGCATCAACGGCAACAATTTTTTGAGAAACACTTATAAATATCAAGTAATTGGCATCAACACTACACTGCGTTCGCTCTGCTGAGACAGAGCACATGGTCAAGTCACAGGTTGCTGGGTACATTAACCGCACAGGTCTGCTGCAGTCAACACTCACATAACTTGTTTGGTAACTGCTTTTGCCATTTATGTCAACACCGCAAAAGCATCGGCTTGGAGAGCAGACAGCTCGACGGCGAAAATACCCGAAGAACCGCGATGCAACCGCAGCGAATCGCGAACGGCACTCTGCCAGGTTCTCCCTCACACGCCCTTGTCAGAGACCAAGTTCTCCATGTGCCCGTTGTGCAGCTCAGCCCGATCAGGACCAAACGCTCCGGTAAGCCTTTGAGATCCTCACATCAAGGCAAGTGTCCACCAACCCTCCAAACTAAAGACACAGAGTAAGGGAAAGGGACCCGGAGGCCGAGGGCCACGATGAGACGTGTCCGGCGACCGCACGCTAAACTCACCGGTCATCCTTGCTGCCCCGAAAACGGAAGGCAAGCATTTCGCATAGAGAAATTAAATGGGAAAAAAAGGGATTTAGGCTTCCATGACAACTCGGTGTCGACACAAATATGCTGCCACAGTTCACTCTGCAGCTCGTGTGCAACAGCAGACGGCGAATCTGTGGCGTAACAAGTGGCTGCAAGAGCTTAATATACCAGGAGGCATCTGAGGGGAGGAAGAAGCAGCTCAAAGGAGTCATTATGTGTCAGAAACAGTGATGGCAGTTTTTCCTGCCAGCCAGGCACTGGGAGCGAGGAGGATCTCTTGCCGGTCGCAGCCATTCAAAGGCCACAAGCAGCCCCGAGGACTCGGGCCAGACCTCCCGCTGCCAGGCAACGATGACACTGCCGCAGCCTTGGACACACATGTTGGAGCAGTGCCGTTAGTGCTACTTGGCCTCATACACAATGCCAAGGGACATGTATCATATACATCACATTTGTTAATAATGACACATCATAGAACCACATTTTTCAGCAATAATGTTGATCAGGCAAAGTCACCCTTAACTTTTCTTATTTATAGTAATTCAAATTCATAAGACAAAGACAGGTCTTTAGAGTGGGCATCCTTTTTGAAACTGGGAAACGGGATGATGAAACTGCCGCTATATAAGCAAAAGTTTTGTGTAGAAATGGCACATGAAAATCAGGTAGAAAGGAATTTAAAAAAAAAAATAAAAAAATTATAGGTCAAATTTTCAGCCGGTTTTCACACAGCAAACCTTAACCCCATACACTCCACTGTGCATCTCTAATTTTCATTCTCTCTGCCGTAAACTCAATTGAAAAGACAGGCAGGCCGAAAAACGATGGCAGAGAAGATTTTCAGCGACCTGCATCCACGTTCAGTCAGACAGAACCTTCATTTTAAAACAGAAAATTCTCCAAAACACAACTGGTGCATCACAGCCAAAGTGCCGTGGATTCAGACGTGGGTTCGAATCCGGCTCACTACGCGTCGAGTTCGCACGTTCTCTCCGTGTTCACGTGGATTTCTCTTGGTGCTCTGGTTTCCTCTCACAGTCCGAAGGCCGTTTCAGGCGAAGTGATGTCTAAATTGGCCACAGGGTGTGTATGTATGTTACACTTACTTGCCTATATCCACACTGCACGAGTGTAAGTAGTTAGTACAGAGTACCTTGAATTATAACTTGCCCTGGACAAAGGTGTCAGCCAGTAACATTATAATAATGATAATAATAATAAGTAACAATTGTGCATGAAATGAAACAGCTGCCTGTAGCTCAAAATCCAGGTCACATTAGTAAGGACAGACTGCCTGGAAACAGCAAAGCCTGAATAAAAAGTAATATTTATTGGAAAACATGAAGCCTTAGCATTTAAGTTCACGTAAGGTGTAAATGCACTTTAAGATGATGCCCAGAAAAACCTTTACACAGTTACTCCTGTAACGTAAATGTTTATATGTATCTGAAAAATATAAAAATATATATATTACTAGGAAGGTGATCAAGAATCGTCGATATTTGGATACAGCTCTATGCAGCTACTCGTGTGATGAACACTGATTTATATGGTGGAAAGAAACAAACTAACCGCACTTAAGAATCACACGTCTGCATCTAAGTGTCTCCTATTAATGTAATGAACACATTGTATTTTCTATGAGATGTTCGTCGCTTTGGAGAAAAAAAAGTGTCTGCTGAATGAATACATGTACATATAAATATAATATAATTAATGCAGAGAAAAATCACATCCCCGAAGGGATTTCGATTAAGTCGTACGTTTTACGGAAAATGTAATAAAATCCAAAAAGATGTTTAATTTGCCTCCGTTCTGTGCTTCACCTTAGTCCTCAGCGTGCGCTCTTCAGCAGCACTTCATGGAGAAAATGAACAACATCTGTTTTCCCAACTGTAAAAAGCAGCAACAGCTTCGGATTCCTTTTCATTTTCACTTTTATTAACCAAGTGTGTTCAGCGCTGGGATTAAAATGAGGAGGGTGGGGGCGATCGGGCTGTTTTGTTCGTAAATCACGCCGTATTATTTCAAGGGGGCTGAAAGAGCGGAACTCCGCTGAGAACCCCACCCCGAGAAAGCCCTTGTTCGCGGCCCTAGTGCTCGGACCATCGAATGAAGTCCCGCCGCGACTCTTACTTGCTTCCGAGTGACACCGACACGCTTTGTCAGCAGTTACGAGGAACCTCTACAAATTGCAGCAGCCGTAACAAGGGCGCGATGTTTAATAGCTGCCCCTACTAGTCGAGTAAATAAGCTTCCATCCACACCCCACCCTGCTGTTTATAGCCTGGCGCTCAGAGAGCTGCTCTTTTAATACTTTTCCTTCTCATTTTCAGACTCCCATTTATTAATTTTTCTGCGCAACGAAACAACAAACTTCACCAGCAAGCGCACGCTGCTCCGTCGTGCTTTTTGATTTTAAGAACACGAGGCCCTCGTATCTCCTCGAAGACAGCGTGTCGCACGTTCATTGTGAACAATGCTTTGTCTACAGGGCTAAACTTTTCTCCTTCTTGTTGCTCTTATACAGTAGGACCCCCCGTATCAGCAGGGGATAGGTTCCAAGCCCCGCAGCAGATGCCCGAAACCGTGGATAGTAGTGAACACTTTATACTGTACGTACCTATGATAAAATTTGATTTAGAAATTAGGCACAAAATATATTATCAGAAGCAAAGTAAGGGTTACTCGAACACAAACACTGCGATGCCGTGAGAGCTGATCTGAAAATCGAGGCGCTACCGAGTGACCACCGGGCAGGTAGCGTATACAGCATGGATACGCTGGACAAAGGGATGATTGACGTCCCGGGTGGGATAACACAAGATTTCATCACGTTACTCAGTTTAAATTATTAAAGTTTACTGCATTTCTAGAATTTTTTTTCTTTAATTTTTTTCCACCGTGGTAACAAACAGCGGATACGGGGGTCCTACTGTACTATGGGTTGGGATGGGGGGGGTTAATGGAAATAAAAATATGGAAAACATCTAACTTGCACCATAGGGATATTGTTTGTTTTCCCTAATAAAAATATTTTAAAAAACAGTGCCTGAACCAGATCTGAATGCTTCCCGACTGGCTGGTATAAATTGATTAACATCTGTTTAGCTCAAATCTTTGTCTAAGGCGAGCTAGTGTTCAGCTTGTGTACCAATCTACTTAGTTACTTAGTCATTCACCTACTTTTTAAGCACGATGCTCTGTGTGTGTGTGTGTGTGTTGTGCCACAGAGGACAATTCAGAGTTACCCCTTTGCCCGAAACACATCTCTGCGACTGCGAGAGGAAACCAGAGGGGCGAGCACGCAAACCGCACTCGGACCAAGCTGGATTCCAACCCACGCCTGAGCGCGCAGACCATGAGCTTGTGCCACCAGCGCTACCTGCTGTACCACCACGCAAACCCATAAGGGAGGGTTTCCTAACTCACCAATTAAAGGCTTAATACAATCTACCGATTTTGCAATCACACCAGTCTGCGTTCGGAAACCAGGGCGGGACCGCTGAAGTCCTCCAGAGTCATCGCACACGTAGGTACAAAAGCCACGTCTGTCTCAGTTTCTCCGCAGGTCGGGGCTGTTCTCCATACCTGAACGGCCTCTCTGCTCCCACGGGGGATGAGGCCGAGCCGCAGCTCCCGCGGCCCTCCTCCCGCTCCGTACGTCTCCTGCGCTGGGACCCGGGCACATAGGAGCTCTGGTTGCTCCGGTTGGGCAAGTACTGGTTGAAGGGCACGGCGACACGCAGCTCGCTGCAGGAGGTCCTCCTCGCCAGCATGTCATCCTTCCGCAAGTCGGGGAGCCTCCTTTGGGGCGCATCGCTCTCTGAATCGCTTCCCCTGCCTGGTGAGAATCAGGACGGGACCATTAAGAGCCTGGGGACACCCACCGTAGCCTCCTGGGTGACCCGGTACTTAATGACGTCGACCGACAACCTGCACGCCCCACGTGGAGTCTGATACGCAGGGCAGGAGCTCACATCCGCTGTTCCATACACCGGACCTACATTTTGACACCTCAAGAACCCATTAAACGTCACACACTCATTAAGCTGATGTTTTTCTCCAAAGCAACATCCAAAAGTAGGCAGCCTGGAATTATTTATTCATTTACATAGCTGGGTAACTTTACTAGAGCGATTTAGGGTAAGTGTTTCCCTGAAGGGTACGACAGCAGAAGGTGAGGTTCGAACCAGCGACCTTGGGAGCTGAAGATGACAACACGTTACCAGTTGCTTCTAACCTAGGCTAACATTCATGGAAGCTGCCAAGGTCCACCATCAACAGAACTCGCAGAAAGAAAAACTAATCTGGCAGAACTGGAAAGAGAACCGGAAAAATCCGAGATTTTTTTACTGGTCACATATCGGAGCCACAGTGAGTAGGTAGTAGCTGTATGGGGGGGCCTGAGTCATTCTGAATGCTAGGTTGTGACACTGCAGGCATGAGGCTGACAGGATGCATTAAACAAAATAAATTATTCACTGCTGGACAGTGAGATGAAAAATTACATTTACATGTATTCATTTATCAGACACTTTTCTCCAAAGCAACGTACATCTCATAGAAAATACAATGTGTTCATTACATTAGCAGGAAGTACAGTTAGTTTCTTTCCACCACATGAACCAATGTTCATCACACGAGTAGCTGCATAAAACTATCACAATTTTCACGATTCCTGATCATCTTCCTAGTAATTTTTTTTTTTTTTGTTTGAGATACATATTAACTTTTATGTTACAGTACAGGAGCAGCTGTATAAAGGTTTACCCGGACATGATCTTAAAGTGATAGAGCATGAACATTTACACCTTACATGAACTTAAGAGATGATGGGCAAAACGAGTCTGGAAGAGTGAGTGAGTTTTAAGACCCTTTTTAAATGTGGACAGGGATTCAGCAGTTCTGAGTGACGGGGGAGGTCGTTCCACCGCAACGGAGCCAGAACCGAGAACCTCCGTGCTTTACCTCTCATTCGTGGGACCACCAAGCGGGCAGAAGTAGATGAGCGAAGGAGTCTGGTTGGGGTCTAGTGAATGATCAAGTCTTGTAAACATCTAGGAGCACTTCTACTGATACATTTGTAGACAATAACCAGGGCCTTAAATTTGATCCAGGCAGTTACTGGAAGCCAGTGCAGAGAAACGAGTTAGAAGAGATGCATGGGAACGTTTTGGCAAGTCAAACACGACCCAGGCAGCAGTGTTCTGTATCAACTTGACAACCTATAACACTCACTGAGGACCTGAGAGTCGAGGTAATTAAACCATAGCGTGCATTTTGGCTGCTGTTTCGGAAAGGATGGAAGGAGAGCGTCGCACTTGCCTGAGCAGCTCACAGATCCTCCCGTTTATTTGACCCAAGCAGCTCTGCCAGTTCTCCAATGGAGGTATCGCATTACACGCAGGCTCCGAGACCCAGTTTTCTCCTTTACAGTACTCACCGTTTGACTGGCGGGACTAAAAATAAGATGGGACGGCTTGCGGACCGTCAGCGCAACCTGTGTCACTATGGGCAAACGTCGATAATTGCGCCTCCATCCTTGGCACAATCCATGGGGATTAGACACCGTGGCCCTCCAGTGGGGGTCACGGTATGAATGCCCACTTTATGAATAGTTTGGCCCCTTCAGAGGTGGTCCGTCTCTGCTGTTCGTACTGGGGTTTTGAGGGGACGGCTGGAACTCATTCAAAGACTGCGGGCCTCACTGGTACTGCTCTCCTTTATTGGACAAGTGCTCCTGCAGTCAAATTAACCAACAGCTTCTGCTCGAGAGCAATTTACTGCATTCAGTACACTATCTCACACACACAGTCAGAAACCGCTTGCCCCGAGCGGGGCTGCGGCGAGCCGGAGCCTAACGCGGCAACCCAGGGCACAAGGCTGGAGGGGACACATCCAGGACGGGACACCAGTCCGCTGCAGGGCACCCCAAGCGGGACTCGAACCCCAGACCCACCAGAGAGCGGAACCCGTCCAAATCCGCTGCGCCACCGCACCCCCGGCACACCATCAACTAATGTTAATTCAGGGTGTAAAATTAATAGAAACGGTTCAAGATGAAACTTCAACGCCCATGCGTCTCTCAGCGGTGCCGGTTGCAAACTGCCGGTCCATTGTAAACACAGCTTTCAAGTTCTGGCGCAAAAAGCTTCGCCTGGAAGCAACGTGCTTCCTTCACGCTTCCGAAAAGCACCAAACAGGATGTTGACTCCTCTAGTGCTTTTCTGGAGGTCTTCAAAACCTCTCCCTAGAAGGGAAATGGTCCTGAATGGTTTTGAATCCACACGGCAATGCCTGGAGGACTCGGTCAATACTGACGTGCGATTAGACTATAATGGACATTTGAAGTGTTATAATATTCACCGTTACCATGTGTCCTGTAATAAGCTCTTCCAATTTCTGCATTAACAAAAAGATTCCACAGCACTTTTAGTCTGTGGACTGTAAGGTGACATGCTCTTTCTCACAGCTGGGCTAAGTCAAGTCAATATTCAATTTCTGATGTAACATTCAGCCAAAAAAAATGTATTTATTTAAAAGCTGAAAGATTTGTAGAGATAGTGGCACGGTGGCACAGCGAGTGGCACTCCTGTCTCACAGAGCCTGGGTGGTGCGAGAGGACGTGGGTTTGATCCCCGCCCAGTCTGTATGGAGTTTGCATGTTCTCCCTGTGTCTGTGTGGGTTTCTGTTGGGTGCTCTGGTTTCCTCCCACAGTCCAAAGACATGCTGTTCAGGTTCACCCATAGCGTGAGAGTGACAGAAAGAGTGTGTGTTCCACTGGTGTATGGATGAGTGACCCATTGTAAGTAGTGTATATAGCAGTGTAAGTCACCACGGTGAATAAGGTGTGTGGGCTAGTAACACTACATAGTGTTTCTTGGAAGTTGCTTTGGAGAAAAACATCTGCTAAATAAGTAAATGTAAATGTAGATAGCAGGGTGGGACCAGGACACAAGCATTAGCCCAACATAAGAATTTCAGAAACATCCCACTCGGGAGAGCAACTCTGAGGGGTTTATCAGTTAAAAGCAGCAGTGCTCCGCTGGCTCAGGCCCCCTACAATAACAGCGGCTCCAGTCTCTCCAGGCCCCGTGGCAAGCAAAGTAAAGGCCACTGATCTCCTGCTCCGCAGACAGCGATTCCGGCTGCAAACACACCAGACAGAAGTTCAGTCTGGCTCCTGGTCCCCAGACAAAAGGCTCTTCGCGTGGCGTTAGACACACACTCGCTCCATCTTAAAAACAGGAATTAAACAGCTCTTTGACTCTTGCCTTTCTCTGCTCATCTCCAGCGGGTTTCTGCATCGTAAAAAAAAATCCCTCAAGTCACATGCATGTTTTTTCCTTTCCACATTCTTCGGAAGGAGGTCGGTGCTGTGCTGAAAGCAGTCAGGACTACTCTTGGTGTTATTACCCTGCTAACGTACAGGAGTGTTTCCTTTTTGGCAAGGGCAGCACATCGGACATTCATCTTTGTATAAATAACGTAATTTTTGGACTGAATTATGAAAAGATAATTTCACGTTTCTTTTGATGAAAAATTTGTCCAAATCACTGTAGAGCGTAATAAAAGCGTTTCTGTAACTTTTTTTTTTTTAAAACCGACAGCGCAAAGGTTTTACAGTGTAGGTTCAGTCCGTTCAAATACAAAGTCACGACGCTCATGATCTGTTCCTTCCTGCTGCTAAATCCATAATTCTCCGGTCAGCAGAGAGCATAATGATCGAAATATCAACGGCACCGCTGCTGATAGAGCGACAGACCCACTTCTTGAGGACAAGAAATACTGCAGTCAGACAGAATCTAATGTCAAGTCTTTTAGATGTAATTAGAAGTCATATTTTAAATTTTTCCTGCTATATATTGACTAAAAAAGAAAACTTCTGAAAATGAGTTTAAGTTTGAAGCCTCCAGAAAAACATATTTACTGTCAGTGGGTAATGGTAAGCAGTTGTCACGACGACTTATCACCCAGTTTCTCTCGGTTCTGGCTCCACTGTGGTGGAACGACCTCCCCCTCTCACTCAGAACTGCTGAATCCCTGTCCACATTTAAAAAGGGTTTTAAAACTCCCCTCTTCCAGACTCACTTCGCCCATCATCTCTTAAAGTCAAAGAAGATATAAATGCTCATGCATCATAGCTTTAACATCAAGCCCTGATCAATCCTTTACACAGCTACTCCTGTAATGTAACATAAATGTTTATATATACAGTATATCTCAGAAAAAAAAATTATTAGGAAGGTGATCAAGAATCATCGATTTTCTGATAAAGTTTCATGCAGCTACTCGGGTGACGAACATTGGTTCATATGGTGGAAAGAAAAACTGCACTTAAGAATCACACATCTGCATCAAAGTGTCTATTTCCCCTAATGTAATGAACACAATGTATTTTCTATGAGATGTTCGGCACTTTGGAGAAAAGTGTCTGATAAATGAAGACATGTAAATGTTTTAGTCAGTATGTTTAACAACACTCAAAGCATGGCCTTTGTGAATATGCTATAGGAGTCATATCCATATTTAAAGGATGTGAATCATAAGTAAGAGCCACTTGGGGGGGGGGAATCAAATCTGCTCCACGTGCAACTGGACCAACTGGACCACAGGTCTATGTGAAGTCATGAAGAGCATCAGTCCAAAGAAGAAGAAATCGAACAAATTCCTTGATCACCACAATCCCCAGCATGTCTCTATAAAAAAATTTGCCAGTCCCTCAAAAAACTAAATCAGTTATGCTCTTGTCTTCGTCTCCCTTTCTTGACCAAATTCAGCTCTGAGCTCTCAGTCGGCTGCAGAACTTTTTCCATGGCTGAAATCCACAATCAACAACAAACAGCGTGGCCTCTGTGCTCTGCAAGCTTCAAGACTTGACACAGCATCTAGTTACTGACTGTACCGTGGTACAGAGTGCAGCGTTTGGCTCGTCGAAGCCACAGAAGCCTCGAACACGGGGAGCGCCGGTGCCTACCGTCGCTGCTGCCGCGGAAGACCACGTCGGGGGAGGGGGTCTGCAGCGAGCGGGAGCCGAAGGAGTCCAGGCTGTCGAAGGAGTCGTCTCGGCCGTGACGAGGGGACGACAACGAGTCGCTGCGCTCCGAGTCCCAGCTGTCGACGTAGCCGCTATCCCGGACGCTGCGCTTGGGGCTCTCGGGGTCCTCAGCCTCCTGGCAAAGAGGATGCGCTCAGCACCTTCTGGTCAAAACCACACCTGCGCCACACCGGTCCGACACCTGGAGCGCTGCAGCACCAGTGCTGAGCTCTCCACACCCCTAAAGCACAACAGGATGCTGAATTCACACCCCTGTGCTGGATAAGACCCATCCTGAATAAAGACCTCATTCCCTTCATTACTGGGAGGATCAGAGGAGACGTCCAGGGGATTCACTTCGCAGTCGTCTCCCCGAGGCTGTCCAGGAGGACTCGGTGAGGGAACCCAGACGAGATCCCGAGCTCAGGACACATGTTTAGTTCAGCACCACGTCAGCACACTCTGAAAGCTGAGCAATGGACCCAGACCTCCTCCTCATCCAGATCAACACACTCAGACCTCATACAATGGGGTCCTGTAAGAACTTGGAATAAAGCCTCATGGAAACTGTGATGTTCCATATATTGTTACTGCAAAAACTGCAGAATACAAAAAAAATTTAACTATGTACCTACGCTTCGTACCAGGCAACATGGGAGAACTGCTTCCTACTACCTACGTCCAGTAACACCGACAATCTCGACAAGTCACTCTCACTCACTGCAAAGTTAACGTCGCAAATGGAAAAAAGGGATTCAAAACTAATAATTTATCTACCTGCTGATTTTCAGCAAAGCAGCCTGCAGTGTTGAGCTAGGTTTTTTTTTTTTTTTTTTTTTTTAAAAACCTGTTCATACAGCTACATGACACCAAACAGCTATAACGCCATATGTTGCAAATACAATGCCGACACGTGAGGAAGGGGTGCACTCCATTGTCCCGTTTTTCCGATTTACATTTATTCATTTAACTGATGCTTTTCTCCAAAGCGACTTACAATGTTAAGGTTACTACGGTAATTATAACAAGCTTACAATTATTTACCCATTTACACAGCTAGGTAATTTTTACTGGAGCAATTTAGGCTAAGTACCTTGCTCAAGGGAACCACAGCCGGAGGTGAGGATCGAACCTGCAACTTTTGGATCCAGTGGCAGCAGCTCTAACCACTACGTTACCAGCTGTCCCCAATACCTTGAGCATTTGCCCTCATCTTTGTACTACAGTACAGTGCGAGGCCACCTTTGTACCAGGCACCTAGGGACAGTGAAACCAGCAGAAAGCGTAACCTGAGGGGAAGTGACCCATGCGGGTCTCTCCATCCCTTGTGCGAAACCCCCATAGCATACAGAAGGAACAATGGCATGCATTTACATACGTCTGCTGTGGAGAGGAATGCCATGCTGTGCACCAGTGTGCTTTGTAAGAAGTTGCCGAAACCCAACCTCTGCCTAGAGGTCATGGGTAGCCTCCCCAGAGCACCTTATGACATTCCAGCAGGTTTATACAGTGAGACCGACTGGCCGGCTAATTCCCCAACAGGTTCTGTGTCGTACAACGTCTCTGTTGAGCATCTTGCCGTTCCACATTTTCGGCACCCGGACATAGAAAAAAGTGAGATCCTGATGCTTAAAATTAATCCAAGCAATGACAGCTGCATATCCATCAACACACCTGCATCCGCATAAATCCAATACACCTTGACAGTCCACATTCCCTCCATCGTGAAGTCATGCTTGCAACAGAGGTCGGTTGTCTGCATGTTGCCAAGACAACAGAAAACCTCAGAACGACGGATTGCACGGATAATGTGGTTAATTTCTCTTGTGAGGTAACAGAAATCTCCGCGTTTTAGCCTCGGGTTCTAGGTATAACACCACGACAAGGGTTGGAGTCTTTCTTGTACATTCAACACATGAGAAGTCCTAACTTTACTCATCAATCAAGAAGGCACTCAAGTATATTCCCCCCAAAGACATATCAACGCTTGTCATAAAGCAATACCTGTCTCGTGAACTTTAAGACCCAAATTACATCACAGCCGATGGAAAACATGTCAGTCACAGTCGAATTACACCGTTCAGAAAGACATCATCCAAGTGATCTCGCCGACAAATGCTCCTGCCTGGGATTATTCGGAAGACCAGTGTTCCCCGGTGTTCTCGACTTTACTTCATCTAGAACGCTGTACCTTTCGCATCTGCGAGAGCAGCCCTTCGAACTCCTTGAGGTCCAGCGTGGGCCCGCTGTACGACGTGCAGCTGTTGGCAGCTTTTCCCAGCCAGTAGATGGTGATTAGAACCTGGTGGATCCAGAAGCAAGGGAGCCGTGAGGAGGGCCCGACCGAACCCGGCGCAACCAGGCGGCGCTCGGGAGCCGCTCGGGGTGGCAGGGTGCGGGAGGAAGCCCTGCCTGACAGTGAGCACATTCACAAGTCAGAGTTTAACTGCAGCAGAGCTCAAGTGCAGAGTTGAGGAAGGGCGGGGGTGAGGGGTGGATATTCCGCAGACAAAACAAGCAGGATCGCTGTCTAGATTAAAGCGCAGATCCGACCGAAAGCGCAGATAAAATCGTAGAGCTTTGCTGCAATCACATGTACGATGCCTGCCGTCACTCTGAAAAGAGATACTAGATAAGAGATTCCTTTTGACGCTCCCAACGTCTGTGTATCCGGAGCAAGATTGGGATCCTGTGCTGAAACCTGCTTTGTAACACGGTATAAGGATGACTTTTTTCGCTCCAGGTCCCGAATCTCAGATTTTGCCAGAATCCTGAGTGTATTTCAGCATTCAGACAGACAGACAGACAGACAGACAGACAGACAGACAGACAGACAGACAGACAGACAGACAGACAGACAGACAGACAGACAGACAGACAGACATTTCCACAGCGAGCACAGACTATTCATCACATTCGCCCACACAGAGGTTTCATATTCTATGTTATATTAATGTGTTACTTTATTTCCACCCCCCCCCCCCCTCCAAGCTTGCGGAAAAAGACGTTTCACTACCAGCAACCACTGCTGTACACTGTATTGTCGTGCATTTGATAATCCTTTGATCGATTGATTGCTCGCTCGCTCTTGAATTGTCAAATCAATCAATCAATCTTATCCATGAAAAAACAATGCTGGTGTGCTTTTATCAATAGCTTCCATAAGCAGTCTATCGGAATCCTGCTTTCACGACCCTCATTTCAAAACCAC
This sequence comes from Scleropages formosus, assembly GCF_900964775.1. Classification (NCBI taxonomy): domain Eukaryota; kingdom Metazoa; phylum Chordata; class Actinopteri; order Osteoglossiformes; family Osteoglossidae; genus Scleropages; species Scleropages formosus. The sequence goes on along the minus strand of NC_041810.1, from coordinate 5,354,405 downwards.
GCCAGGCCAGCTCCCAGCACGATCCTACGGCCCCTCACGTATGGAATAATGTGCCTGTGTCTGAAATCATGTTCATCTCTCATATTAGTCAAGAAACTACCTTAAAAACATCTTATGAAACAACATAATATTTGTTTCACATATTACGTTAATCGAGTGTTGATCATCGTCGTGGTCAAACTCAGTCCTGCCACCTGCCTGTTCAGCTTTGGGAAGGGACTAGTCCAACTTGTGTTATTACCTTCATTACTTGATTCTTAACTAAACTTTGTTTTTGGGGAAGGCGTGGACTTTTTGTCATTTCACTATGTCATCTTTTTTATCCGTAAAAACTAAATAATAATCCTGTTTCCATTTCATGTAAACAATCTGAGGGTCCTGTTTACTGGCGGAGGCTTTTCGGACAAATACAGATTTCACACACCTCCGCAACCATTTGTTTACACGAAAGGAAAAGCCCCAACTCTCCGCGCCGTGCCAAAATCTCGCTCGACTGCATTCAGCGAATTGACTTCCGTCGCTCCGAAAGCACCAGGCTGATGCACATGGAGCACCGAAACGTCCCTGTTTACTTACAGCATTCCAGCTCGAACACAGGCCTCGCTGTTTATCTACAGCACTTCAGCTCATGCCGGACATGAAAGTCCCCACGTGCTGGTGCATGTGGGTTCCCCGGGCACCGCTGGCAATCGGGTGCGGACAAGCATATCCTGAAATCAGCCTGGGAGTGAATGCTACCCAGTGTGATCGCAGCCCAGAGAGAGGGCACTGGAGGGAACATCACGCAATACAGACATGTGGCATTTCAGGTCATGGTGAAATGACGAACGTGCCTCCCGTAAGGACACCCTTTCGCTAGTAATGTGCATCAGCAAAGCTGCGGGCTGCGCATGCAAAATGTGGAGAGAGCAGCACAGAGGGGATGAGGAGGCTGCGGCAGCTCACAGCTGAGAAGGGGGGGGGGGAGAGGGGGGGGGAGAGAGAGAGAGAGCGAGAGAGAGAGAGAGACAGACACACGCAAAGAGATGGGTGATACTTACATTCTTGAGCTTCCTGATGCCGTCTGAGCACCTAGAAGAGAAGGAAGACACGGCAAGATCCAGTCTGCGTTATGCTTCCCCACAGACAAACAACGCAGCTCTTCCTGAGCACAAGGCGGCGACGCAGGCAGCAAATGACGCGCGATTCCTGGCTACGGAGAGTGACACTGCAGCCCTGCGCCACGCTGGGGAAAGTGGACCATCCCATCTCCGTCCCCTCGAAACTCAGGGTAACGCTGAGGTCAAAGCAGAGATCTCGCCATTTCCCCCGACTTTCCTCAGAAGGAAATTTGCATATTTAATTACATTCGTACATCAGTCCATCTGTTATATATTCCACCGCACTCCACGTTAAGCGCCTTTTTAAAGGGTACAATATGCTATATTCTTTGGGGCTTGAACCTGCAACCATTGTCACAGTGTCAGTTTCTTAATCATTGCACTTTCTAGTGATTTACTTTGATCTAATTAAGTTGGCCTTTTTAACAGGGTACACTTCTTTGTGAGTGGGTATCAGCATCCCATATTCCTTTGGTATCAGTGGGCAGTGTCCCGTACTCCTGCTGCGTCACTGGGTCTCGGGATCCCACACCCTTCTGGTGTCACCGGGTATCGTGTCCCGCACTGTCATGCCGGCGAGTGTCAGCATCCAGCACTGACTGCACTTGACCGGGTGAAAACAGGAGGAGCTCAGTTTTCCACCTTACGTAACTCGGTCTTGGGGCTTGCAAGCGACACATTCCTCACGGTATTAGATCACCTCTCGTGATATGGCCGTGCCTTTCCTTCCCCTGCCTGCAGCTTCGTGCCTGTTTCCAACATGAGAAACGGCTGTAATATCTTCATTTATTAGTCTGACTTTTACTGTGTTTTTACAGAAGAGGTGGTGCGTGAGCCATACGTGTAACCCTTTAGGATCTGGACCGGGTGAGGATGTGGGGCAGAGCGGAGAGCATCAGGAAGGAATATAACAGCCAATTATTACTTCCATTACTGAAGGGTCTGCAGGTGGTAAAGTGGTTACAGCTACCAGCTTACAGTCAGACTTGCCTCCAAACTCTTACTTTTGTACCTTTGATCAAGGATCTCTTCACTGGCTACCCACTGAATGCAGATGCAACTTCCAAGGTACTTTTAATCTATATAATACTCAAGGGTCTGGCACCACTTACATCACCAATCTCTTCATTAACTATGAGTTAACCCGCACTCTACGTTGACTAGATGCCAATCTGGTTGTAGTCTCGGAGACCCACGTGAAGACCTTTGGCCGTAGACCGTTTAAGCCTTGGGCCCCTTCATCGTGGCTTGGTTTTGTGAACGAAGATTTAGGAAGGGAGCCGCCCACGTCTGCTGCAAGCTCGCTGGTGGCCGATGAAGCCGATGCGGGACAGGCAGGTCCGGGAGCAGCGGCTGCAAGGGAAAGTCTATCTCCGGGGTCAACATCGGACGACCTTTACACCTGGACCGCCTATACGTAGGATCGGAACTGCGGCTTCCAGTGTCATCTTCCACGTGCCGTTTCGCACCTTTCCCATCGCAGGGTTTGATGATGATGTTGCTCGTGGATGTTGCGCAGTGGAGTTTTTAGGTGGAGTGCACTGCGCGCAGTATTGCCCCCACCCTTTATACCTGGGGTTCATCTGTCATGGCCTAGCAAGCTGGAACGATGACAGCGAGGTCCTTGGGTCGTAGGCGTTATGTCGGAGTTTCCTTCTCCTAGATGGATGGCCTGACAGGGCGAGCAAGCTTCATCTACCCGGGTTTGGAGTCAGAGTTGTCCTTTTCTTAGGCTGGCTGCCAACCAAGGCTGATGAGTCCAGCCTACCTATCCAGTTATACCACCGGACACTTTGTTGCACCATGACGTAGCGAGCTCTGTGAAAACGGGGGACCGATGAGAAGGTGTTCCTACGGACGCAATAGTGTAGGAGAGGCCACTTGGCGAGACAGACAGTGGCCAGGCAGAGATCACTACACCGGGAAAGAGAGGTGATGTGTTGCACGTGCATTTTACCTAGGTGAGCGGGACGTCTGGCCCAGCCCTCAGCCCTCACCCCCCCCAGACCTTTAAATCCCCCTTGAAACCCAATTATTCAACTTTGTATTTCCATGACCGATCCTAATTGATGTACTCGCAAGTCATCCTCTCCTTCCTCTTTCTTTTTTCTTGGACAGGTCACCTACTGCCTGGATGTGATGACGGCCAACAGCAAACACGAGGTTCTGTTGTCAGAAACCCTTGACTGTCTATCACTAATTAATGGACGAGCAGCCATCGGCCTGGACAATGGCATCAGCATCCTCGGGCTATAGCTAAACCTTGACAGTCATTTTGGTCATCATACGAGACATATACACAAAGCTCCCAATCACAAAAACTGAATGCTCAGGAGGGGTGGGCTGCCAGTGGTACTTGGACCCCCAAGGGTTTATTACTGTCCTCTTCCTCAGAGCTGGATGCTCCCCCCCCCCACCGGTTCCAACTGGCCTATTCTAATAGTTGTCTATGTCTGTCACCTTAGAAAATGAAAATCTGCATTGTTCCACTCCCTTCCTTCTTGTACAACTGCTTGGAACCATGTTCAGCACCCTGTGTCACCCTGGTGAGAACAGTGAGTGCCTTACAGATACAAACTGAACTGAAATTGAAGGAGCTTGCCCTGAATTGCTCTCGTAAAAACATAACGCAGATGTTCTATTGGGCAAATCATTTTAAGTAACTTGGTGTATAATCCTATAACACTGTAAGTCACTTTAGACTAAGGTACCCACTAAACGCTGATGTACAGTGGGAAACACTTTCATAAATAAGGGGATTTACAGTAGAATAAGCAACACCAAATGGAGAAGGAAGTGATTTATCCCAAATGCAAATTAAAACAAGATGAACTACTACCCCCTTCAATGTAATGAAATAAATACTTCCCTCCGGTAAGGAAAAGCAGCAATGCTCAGCAGCCTCAAATAAACTTCACCTTTATGGTCTCCATACTATTTTTATTAAGTAAAAATTTGCCTCCAGTAAAGCATTCGGTCCCCTAGGTTGTTTTCATGAGGGTAACCTGGGATGACATGACTTTCAGCTCCTCTGCCAGTTCTACCTGCTGGTTGGTTTCAAACCATTTCAGCGAACCCATGAAGTACCATGTCTTACTTGAGATTGGTTCGAGTGGAAGAATCCTGCAGGTCCCCAGGGTCAAAGAGCTGCGACCCCTTCACCCCCAGCTCCTCACAGCCTCGCAGGAAAAGGGTCAGGTTGTCCTGGATTGAAAAAAGATTAAAAGTGTGAGTCTATGGTAGAACCTCGCTGATGGAGAAGACAGATCATGGCTTGTCTCATGGCTGTTGGGATGTATAAATTGAGGCTTTGGCCCTCCTCACTCCTCCCACTTTGTTCAGCTGCCCCTTCTGGGCGGCACGGCCGCACCGTGGGTACTGCTGGTGCGTCTCAGTGCCTGGCTGCGCAGTCGGATGTGGGTTTGAATCTCGACTCCGTCCTCAGTTTTGATATTCTCCCAATGTTCTCAGTGAATTAATACAAATGTACTTCCTGTCTGCTTGTGAACCCGCATGTGAGCATTTTCCTGATGACAAACCATACAAAGGAAACTAATGAAAAATGTTTAAAGACGTGCTGTTCAGGTTCCTCCATAGCGTGTGAGTGACAGAGTGTGTTCCACTGATGTATGGATGAGTGACCCATTGTAAGTAGTATATCTAGCAGTGTAAGTCACCATGGTGAATAAGATGTGTGGGCTGATAACACTACATAGAGTTCACTGGAAGTCACTTTGAAAAAAGTGTCTACTAAATAAATGTAATGTAATGCTTCGTAAGCCACCCCACCCCCAACGAAAAAACCGAAGACGTGACATTTTTCTTACTTTTACTTGATATGTTTCCCATTTCTGCTGTTGAAATCATTCATTAAATTTGGTGGATTTGTTTTCATTGTTTTACTATATTGATAATATAATACCTCAATATATACAGATTCACATTTATTCATTTAATTGACGTTTTTCTCCAAAGAGACTTAGTTTCACACTAACTACGATTATTTTCCCATTCATACAGCAGCAATATAAGGTAAGTATGTTGCTGAAGGATACTACAGCAGTAGGTGGGATTCGAACCATCAACCTTTGAAGCATACTGGGAAAAATTCATGATTTCATAGTCTATGATGTAGCTACAGCCAAGGATTTTGAAGAACCGGCTTTGGACTGATCTGGTCTCATTGTAATGATTACTCTTAATTCATAAAATTAAATAAAATGTACTACAATTAAACAAGTTTTTTTTTTTTTTTAATTGAACACTGTGCAACCCTTGAAAATGCAAACAGTTTTACTCACCTATAACATTGGCTCTGCTTGTCTTATCTTGTAGCATATAATGGATAACAGGACATAAATTCAAATACTGAAGTGGGATATTTCATGAAGTTCATGTTGGGTAGATTTTTTTTTTCCTTGCGTGAGTTTGTATTTGTGTGTTATTTGTTGGGTAGATCGATAGATGAAATGTACCTCATAGTAGCCTACCACTGCGGAACATGGGAGTTTCTTTACCTTTAGAATTTTTAAAAAAAAAAAAAAAAAAAAAAAAAAACTTAGCAGACACCTTTTCCAAAGCAACTTCCAGTGAACTCTATGTAGTGTTACTATCAGCCCACACACCTTATTCACCGCGGTGACTTACACTGCTAGATACACTACTTACAATGGGTCACTCATCCAGACATCAGTGGAACACACACACACACACACACACACACACACACACACACACACACACTATGGGGGAACTTGAACAGCATGTCTTTGGACTGTGGGAGGAAACCAGAGCACTTACACTGCTAGATACACTACTTACAAGGGGTCACTCATCCGTACATCAGTGGAACACACTCTCTCTGTCACTCACGAACTATGGGGGAACCTGAACAGCATGTCTTTGGACTGTGGGAGGAAACCTGAGCACCTGGAGGAAACCAACGGAGACATGGGGAGAACATGCAAACTCCACACAGACTGAGCGGGGATCGAACCCATGTCCTTCCACACCACTGAGGCACTGTGATACAGCAGCACTACTCGTCGTGCCACGGTGCGACTCGAGCAATGAAAAATTCAGCACAAAAAGATTAATAAAATATGAAAAAGACGCAGGCACACCGGTACCTTCCCAACACGGAAGAATGCACTAAGACGTCACAGAGAGAAGAACTGCACCGATACAGACAAAAACACGTTTTATGACGATGAGTTCATCCAGCGCTATGTGCCCAAAAGTACTGCCTATTTCCATATAATATAATTCAGAATAAAATCACTGCACTGGAGGTTTCTGCACCCATCCTGAGAAGAAGGAAGAAGAAGAAAAGTCCACGTCCCTGATGGACAGGGCCTCCGTGAGCCATTCCTTCCTGGGGTTTCTGGTACGGGAGCTGGAGGTATGGGCTCACGTGAGCGGGAAGATGATCACTTAACCGTTTGCCTGACAGGGGATCATTATGTGGGTTTTAACGTATAATTACAGGGATCCTGCGGCTCAGCCGTGTGAGAAGGACAGTATTACGGCCTGCTGCTGCCTGCTCATTAAGCGTAGGGTAATCGCACATGGCTCTGTGTGCATCTACATGCCCTCCGTCCAACCTCACATAGTTTCCTTACCAAATCGGCAGGACCGGTTACTCAGGCGCTAGTTAATCTACAACCCAGACCGCAGAATGTTATTTAAATGCGAGCGTTTATAGCCACTGAATGTTAAGTGTCTCTCCAGTGTGAGTGAAGCGATAAAAAAGCCGTATAGGCAGAAGTGTTTTGCATTGTGTTTAACTACCGGGGAATATAGCTGGGGGGCTTTGGGATATGAAAAAGCTGCTGAGATGAATCATTTTACTACTGAAAATGATGAGAAACTGAAAGGGCTGTTGTATGGAGCGGGGTGGGGCGGGGTGGACGGCCAAGCCAAACTTCCCTCGAAAACACCGCGACTGTGGCTCCGCCCTCCTCTTGGTGCTTTCAAAGGGTTTCGGTCACAGGACCGGAACTGGCAGCAGTGACCGTTCACTGACCACAACATAAATGCCTTCATTAAAAAAAAAAAAAAAAAAGACATTGTTGCTATGCTTTTAGCACGGCTAACAGGCCTTGCCTCTGCTCCCTAAGGCCCCTGGAATACCGCGCTCCCCGAGGGCTTTCCACAATCTCAGGATGCAGGGCGCACTAAACACCCTTAAAGAAAACACACAACTGATCTGTTAATGGGGGTGAAGCAGACGCGACGGCTGCCCTGGACACTCGGGGAAACCGCCACGATGCTGCGGTTGCCGAGATGAGGAGGCATATCGATGAACAGCATGCCGTTCTCGTCTCTCACCAGCAAGAGGCGAGAATTTGGCCGGACCTTTCACTCTCACCTTGCAAACACTAGGTGAGGAAGAAAAGAAAAGAAAAGAAAAAACAATAAGCCTGGGATATGACTGAGGAACTAGAATTGGGGTGGCACGGTGGCGCAGCGAGTAGCGCTGCCGTCTCACAGAGCCTGGGTGGTGGGGAAGGACGCGGGTTCAACCTGCCCTCGATCTGTGTGGAGTTTGCATGTTCTCCCCATGTCTCTGTGGGTTACCTCCGGGTGCTCTGGTTTCCTCCCACAGTCCAAAGACATGCTGTTCAGGTTCACGCATAGTGTGTGAGTGACAGAGAGGGAGTGTGTTCCACTGATGTATGAATGACTGACCCATTGTAAGTAATGTATGCAGCAGTGTAAGTTACCACGGTGAATAAGGTGTGTGGGCTGATGTGATTACACTGGTGTTACTAAGTGTCTGTGAAATAAATTCATGTGGCGTTATATATTTATAGCAGTCTTATATAGATTACCACAGCTACTTAAACATAAAAAAAAGAGGATGGACTTGCCAAGTCTCACTTTCCAGTGGAGTTTGTAACGGCACTACAGGTCATTAATTCAGCCGCTGTTCCGCGAGGCCGACATCATCACCGCAGGGAAGCGCCTTACAGTTAAGTGCACCCAACACTACCGAAGAGCGCAAAAAAAGCATCAGCAGCATCTTCCGTAATAGCACGAGTGTATCACCTCGTTTTTACTGAGTTCTAGACTCACGCCTAGCCAGGGTGTCCCCACGGAATAGCAAGTAAGGGGCTCAGGCTCATTTGTAGCGAGGATCTTAATCACAGGAAAAACTCACTGGGTCAATTTCATAAACAAAATTAGAAATGATGTCTGTGAGGATTCCAGCTACTTAGCCTTAAACAAGATACTACTGTTTACATTATATACGTATGTTATATAAGAATATCTATTAAGACCCTTCAAATTTTTTAGAGATAAACACTCATTTTAAAATGTCACTTTTTTTTTTTTTTTAAACTTAAAATCTCATTGATGTAACAAGTTAAAATTTAAAAATATAAACAAATGCATATAACAATTTTTTTTTACAGCAACCCAAAAAAAATTGTTAAAAATTGAATACTGTCAAAAACCTGAATCGCCTATTAATAAACTTTTACATGAAATTATGGAGTCGTTTCTCATTACCGTCATTTTAGTTCAAGTGGTTAGTTAGAGTTGACCTAAAATTTGAACAGTTGAAATAAAGTTTAATTCTTCCACGATGCTTCATCAACAACTTAAGATTAATGATGATGACAATGAATAATCTCTATTGTTTTTCATACCTTAAAAATTTATTTTTTTTCTGTAACCCCTATAAGATTATAGGTTATCACTATAACAGGGTAAACCTAAGATTTATGACGCTGCTGCTGGCGTAACACATCAAACTGTTTTACAGTAAACTTAAGTACAAAGAGTACACTGTAAAATAAAAAGTACAGTAAACACATAAAGCAGTATCATAGCTGTTTATTATCAAGTATTATGTACCGTACATAATTGTATGCGCTATACTTTTACACAACAGGCAGTGCAGTACGTTTGTTTACAGCAGCACCACGAACACGTGAGGAACACGTTGCGCTACGACGTCGCTGGTCGATAAGAATTTTTCAGCTCCTTTATAATGTCACGGGACCATCGCCGTATATGCGGTCGGCCGTTAAGCGAAACGTCGTTAAGGGGCGCATGACTGCATTGTCGCTTAGCACAGATTCCCAAAAAAAACACAGGTAACACGTGTGGAATTGCCTGTGTTCACACGAACGAGGACAAGGAAGGAAAAAGATCTGCTGGTTGACGCATAGAAAAATCAGAAATCCGAATAAGACTATTAAAATCACAACCCAGAGATGAAAGCAAAACTCGAGATGAAAATCTGCACTATGGAGTCAAATACTGACACAAAGAGGGTGCAGGTTAAGAAAAGACGATGGCGCTGTAAAGAGGAGATGCAAGGAAGGTGAGGAACTAGTGTTACACTCAAAGGACTCGGGTTCAAATACCAACTAATAATGCTAAAAATACCAGGCCGTATAAACGGGCAATATTTTCCAATTCGCTTATCGCCGTGAGTTGCTGCGCGGAGAAGAGTCGGATGAATCAACAGATGAATAAATCAATAACGGAACCGACCGGACGGACAGACAAATGGGAAACCGGAGGCCGTTTGGAGCACTCACCAAACCCGCGATGGGTGTCGGAAGCCTGTTGATCTTCTTCACCAGCCCCGGTCTGATGGAGCTCAGCAGCCTGTGGGGAGAGCAGCGCGAGTGAGCTCAGTCGCAGCACCCCCGACGCAGAGGACCTTAACCGCTGAGGCCGAAATGCAAAACGCACCAGAGACGGCCCTCCAGCTAGTGTGTTTTGCTTTCGTTAACTTTTTTTTTTTTTTGGTGGCGCTCTTCCTGAAAACGTCCAGCTTCAAGGCCCATATTTGAATTAGTGAGGGGCAGAGGGGAACCGGGTGGGAGGGGGGTGTCTTCCTGAGAGGAAACCTGGAGAGAGTGTATTTGGCAGGAGCGGAGGCACGGCTGGGGTCTCGGACAGCGCGCCCTTTCTCGCGTTTCTCTCCGAGAGACGGGGGAGCAGAGGCGCAAACAGGTGCTGCCAACGGGGGGTGTCTGCAGGAACCCTGGGATGTGTGTGGGAAAGGGGAGGACGGGAGGAAATGTGCTAAGCGTCCAACGGAGGGGAAAAAAAAAAAAAAAAAAAAAAGGGGAGAAAAGTGACTGAAATAGCAGAGGGACACACGCCAAGTCCATACAGCTGTGATTTGTGCAAGATGTAAAACTGCCTTAGATGAGCAATATTAACTGTTGTCCATCTGTTCTGCACATAAATATTACTGTAATACTGTAGAAAAATATATACTATACTATAAAATACTATATATATTATACTACATATTTTATAGTGTGTAGCATGTATATATAGTAAATACTGTATATAGTATCTATATAGACAAATATATATTATGTGTATATACAGTATATACACACAATGAATGTACATACTGAAAATCATCAATCACTTTACATATATAAGAAACAAAAATATTTTATGGTATTTTCTGGAAATTCAGAATTGGGGGAAAAAAAGTCAAACTTATTGCAGCGGCCACCTCCCTATCATTAAGATAATCTGTAATTGTTTTCCCCTTACTGGTAGGACATTGGGCAAAATTAAACAATTAACTTAATCTCGAAAAAGTGGTTTGTAGACATACAACTCCAAATAGACAAAAGTTTTTCAAACTTTAAAAAAAAAAAAAAAAAAGTTTTTTTTTTTTTTTTTTTTTAAAAACATATAAGTTGAGCAAAACCACATGTTTATTCCAGTATATAACCCACCCCACCCAACCCCATTAGGCTCGTAATGTGAGAATGAACAGCACAACAACAGAAGCGACACCGCTTGGAAAGACACAAAGGAGTTTTAATCTCCATCACGTATGACGCAGTTTCGGAGCTGCAGGACTGTAGAAGGTCAAAAGAACGACTTCGGTGCAGTAAAGTGCGGCGCTGCTCACACTGGGACTCCTCCACTTCATCGCCCCTCAGATTTTTTAAAAAAAAAAAAAAAAAAAAGTCGAGGAAGAAGATGAGGTGGAACGCCGGCCCTCTCTAGCGAGCAGATTCCTGCGAAGTATCCATCAGCCCCTGATTGCACACTGAGATCACACTGTGGGAAACCTTTTTCAACGAGTGCATTTCTCACTGGCAACACAAGCACCAAAGAACTGGCCTGAGGATGTGGGCGCAAAGAAAACAAACAAAGCCATTAGTAAGTACAAAGGGCAATAAAGCAACACGCCAGTAACCAAACAAGAGAAGCAGCACAAAAAAAAGGGCAACGAAATCTAGAAGATCGCGTTTCTTTGAGGAGCAATAAGAGAAGCCGCAGTGTGACTAATGACGGTGCGACGGCATCAGGAAGGTAAATACGGGGGCCGCCTGCCTCCCGTGAGCTCGGTAAACATGTTTTTGTGCGTCAAGGCGAAGAAGCCTGGGGGGACCTCATGTTGAGTATTTTTACTGTGTTTTACTTCCATACGAAATCATCCCGAAGGCACTTTCCCAGCAGCGAATTTCAGGTATTTTCAGGAACTCCATTCAATTACACTCTTGAACAGATGTGAGCGAGTCATTCCCAGGTCTGGTTTTGCACATTCCAGTTTACTGTATATTGATGCGAGTAAGAACTGGAAATTAGTCTTGATAGGGTTCAGTACTAAATGAATCGTATCTTTCAAAGCGTGATTTTTTTTTTTTTTTTTTTTTTGCAGTTCTGTTAAACCGAATTTTACATGAATGCCTTTTAGGGTGAAAAGGCTTTAAAACATATTTGTCAGTCAATAGATCCTTAAACTGACCCCTCAGGTGGTATTTTCAACACAGTATTAATCATGGTATTCATACTCTGTCTAGCAACTAGCTGGAAGAGTTTAAACAAAAATAAATTGTGCGCAAAATAATGAATTACTGACATTTGCCACCGATGAGAAGAGAGGCTTTTTAGCAATATCTTCTCAAAATACATTTTTAAAAAAATGCTTTACTTGCTGAAAACCAACCTAAGAGTGGTCCTGCACAAAAAAAAAAAAAAAAGGTCTCGCAAACAGCCAAGTTTGGTCTTCACTCCTGAATGTCAACCAGAGGAGGAGAGAAGAGAGAGGGGGGGGAAAAAAAAAAAAAAAAAAAAAAAAAAAAAAAAAAAATCTCTGCACTTCACCCATCGCACGTGTGGTTGAGGGTTTGAGTTTCTGCAGCTTCCGTTGAAGCCCACATCACAGGGCTGCGATATGAGATGCATCAAGGATCTGATGACAACTGGGATAAACACGCTTACACAAAATGTGACAAACCATGAATAAAGATAATTACACTTAATGACAAACCACTAGATCTGTGGCATAGAGTTAACTCAAATTAAACCAGCGAGACTTGCCGGATAATTTGGTTTGATTCACCTTATCAGAATAATGTGTTGCTTTTAAATCAATCCGCATATTGAAAATGTAATTAAAAATTTTTCTAATTACCTTCATTTGTATAAACAGAATCAACGTACATGTAAACATTCATTTTGTTTGTTAGTACTGATCAGTACACCATGTTGCCAACACAGTTCCCTTCAGAGGCCCGGTGTGTCACTGTTAACGATAAATCAACTTATTGCTTAACAATACCTAGTCAGTAAACAGGACTCATTTTTATGCTGCAGAAGCAAATTTACAGTTACACGTATTCATTTAGCAGACACTTTCCTCCAAAGCGACGTACATCTCATCGAAAATGCGATGTGTTCCTTACATTAGCAGAAAGATACACTTAGATGCGGAGGTGTGATTCTAAAGTGCAATTTGTTCGTTTCCATCATATGAACCAATGTTCATCACACGAGTAGCTGCATAAAACTGTCAGAATATCGACAATTCTTGATCACCTTCCATATAATATATATATATACTGTGTGTGTGTGTGTGTGTGTGTGTGTGTGTATGTATGTATATATATATATATATATATATATCTGTATTAATGTGTACATGTAATATATATATTTAATACACATATACAGTATATATATATATACACACACACATATACAGTATATATATTACTAATATATAGTGTATGTGTATATAATATATACTGTATATGTGTACATATATCTATTAATGTGTACATGTAATAACATTTAATACACACATTTTTTGAGATACATATAAACATTTGTGTTACATTACAGGAGTAGCTGTGTAAAGGTTTATCCTACATGATCTCAAAGTTCTAGTGCATGAACATTTACACCTTACATGAACTTACGAGATCACGGGCAAAGCAAGCCTGGAAAGGCAATATTGGCTCATCTGTCCGATTTCTTCCTTAGGAGAATCTCAGATTCTGTGGGAACGCGGAGACCTCCAGAGTCCACTGGCAACGATGGGATCTTAAGGGATTCGGAGTTTATAACAATCCATTTTTTGACAACAGAAGGTGCTCGCAGACGCTCTGCACGGAGGCTCGGTCCACGACGACAGGGCAGCCTGGACAGCCGGTTTGCCCCAAGTCAAGGCGCAATTATGTTTGAGGTTGACCGAATTAAATGTGAACGCTGGCGCTACTACAGCACCCTCTACTCATCTTTTGTGGGAGGTGAAGAAGGGCACTTCTCGACATCTTCCCCCTTCTCATTGAGCCACTTCAGTAACACATGCTGAGTGAAACAAGTATAAGAAAGAGCGATGACTACCGCTCGCCAATCCCGTTATTCACCGCATCAAATTCTGTCTCCATAAATTCAGTGTGTTTAAACTTCTGTGAAAATGCTGCCACCAGGTCATTTCAATTGAATTGAAGACCTCGTCATTGTAGTGCTGTGCAAAACTACAAAATTATAGTGGTTTTCCCCCCCGAGTTCCTTAGACAACCACGTAAAACGCAAACATTTCAGTATAAAAATAGAAAATTAAACAGTTTAAACAAAATAATACAGTAAAACAGACAATAAAACAGCCCTTTAAGTGTGTGTGTGTGTAGTTGCGTGTATTGTGTGTGTATTCGGAGGTAAAATCGGGCAACTTTCGGCTGTTTTGCAGCTCTGGGGAAGAAGCTGTTTTTCATACTTCATATGTCATATTGAAGCCACAGAAGCTGCCAGCTCTTGGCGATTTTTCCTCAGCAGGATGGAGGAGCTGTGCGCCGAAGACCAGGCTCTTGACCAAAGGCGAATAACGGTGAAGCGACTGGGTAACAAAGCAAAAATGCTCCATAGAGCCCCACATGAGGATGTTTACCAGGGTGAGGCTTTCTGATGGGGGAGGAACGCCGCTGCAGCCAGAAAAGGGCTTTGATGAGACTGCTGCGGGTTACAGGTGCTCGGATATACCCGCGATAGCTAAGGAACGCAGCCAACTCCCAAGAGGGGTGATTATGGGACAGAAGGTGGACCACCGTGTTAAAGCGCGTTTGTGACCCGGGGACATACTTTGTTCCGCTCGGCGAAGGTACGAGTGACAGCCCATCCCACGCCATGAGGCCGAAAACACCCTGGACTCGATCTGTGAACAAGGGTCTTGCAGTACTAGACCAGGGCTCCCATGACTAGAGACAAAAACTAATAAGTAGCTTTGGTCGCAAGTATGTGTTGCTGCTAGATTCAAATTATTATCCCAAACGGCTATCTTTAAAACAAGAAAAACATATGGAAGAATGCCTGACCGCTTTCCATGAACTAATCCATCTCTGCCTGGAGGAATACATTTTGGCAAATTGTTGGAAGCCACAAACACAGAAGGTCAAATAAGTCAGGTCCACAGATGACCTCGGTCGTTTTGTGAAGAACAGCCCGACAGTAACAAGAGTCTATTTTTAAAAGGACGTTGCAACACAGATACGGTTTCCATCACGGGAATTACGTTCGGATTCAAAGTTGAGATTTACTGCTGGCGACTCAGTCCTTCATCGTGGCCGTATTTGTTAACCTGCCTTTTGGCTTCTGTTCGGATACGGAGACTCGGAGACTTAAACGCTTGAAGGATTGAATTTTTTTGTGCACGGATACGTTCCACGCTAAAGGAAAGTCCTGGTAGAGAGGAGATCGGAAGCTGATGGAAAATTAAGGTCCTGTTCCCTTCATTAACCAGTTTGCTTCTCAACACGCTGTTGACGGCAACAGAAATCAAGTCCGCTCACCACCCCCAAGGCGACGCCCCAGCTACCCATCACCAAGTGACTATAGGGTGGCCGGTGCCAGACGTGCTTCTCCAAAGTGTCTTCCGCACTTACTCGCACAGCAGGATCCCGTTCTCCAGGGCTCCGCGGAAGTCCTTGTCCCCGAAGCGCCGGCCCGTCACCGCCTGGAATTCGAACACAAATGGAGTCTGAGACCACCGTGCGCCACTCCGATGGAAGCTAACCGTATCAGAGCACGCCACTCACAGCATCCATGCAACACACTTCTGTCAGAGCCACGAGTGCTGCCACCTTGTTCTATTGTTAGATCTTTCACAATTCGCTCATGGAAAACATTTGCCGCAAAGCTCATGTAAAAGTCGGCGATGGTGCGGAGGTGGCCTTTACGGGCTTTCATTATACTCTTTAAAAGATGATAAAAGTCATTCTAAATATGGTGCCATTTCTCACCCCCTACTTGATGACAGTATTATGAGTGTTAAATCCTACAGACACCAATTCAGGGCTTGATCTGATGGGATTTTTTTTCCTCCCCGAGGCGGCCCGTCGGCTACGGAACAGTCGCTGTCAAAGATGGATCATTTTCTCATGCCCTTGCGTGCGATTTATCCACTTTTCTGACATCAAAAGTAATAACATGTTGCTTTGATCGTTGGGGGTTGCCCGAACCTGGCAAGCATGACTCAGACCAAAACTCACCCCTGTGAAAAACAGGCAAGTGGCTCTACTGACGCATCCAGAACTCAGAGAACTGAATTTCCTGCAGATCAAGCAAAGGGTTTCCACATGGATCTTCTCGGAATAAAACAAAAACCAAACGGTGAAATACCAATGCCATGAAAATGATTATTGATCATGAAGTACTACAATTAAGATCCAGTTTTAACCATTTAATCCTGATAACCATGTCCAGTAGCATAGAATTCTGAGAAGGGGTTCTTTAAAGGTGAGAGCTGGGATACAGTAAGAAATATAAGAGGCTGATAATTTGCTTTCTGTTCCCTCATTCCAGCTGGGGAAGGTGAGCAGCGTATCTTGTTTCCATTTCAATATCTACTGAATATCAGGGGCCGTTTTATAAAAGCATAATATGTTCCGGAGGGGGGTGCGGTCCCGCTCTCCGGCGGGCCTGGGGTTCGAGTCCCCCTCGGGGTGTCTTGCGGCGGACTGGCGTCGCGTCCTGGTGTGTCCCCTCCCCCTCCAGCTTGCGCCCTGTGTTGCCGGGCTAGGCTCTGGTTCGTCGCGGCACCCCAAGCGGTTTCAGCCTGTGTGCGCGATATGTTCTGGGCTTGTCATCATCCAAAGAACTGTTAACGTTTTTAAAAATACGGAACATGCAAACAACGTTAATGCAAACTATGATCGCTGCAATGGTTTCGGGAAATGTTCCCCTTGTCCTCATCCAGAACCTCCCGAGACACACCAGGTCCTTCGAAATTGTTCCAAAATCAAGTGTCTCAAGAAGATGTCACCCAACAACAGATCACATTTGCACATCATTTATGCAAATCTCTTTATGCTACAGTGTATCTCACTTGTTGGCAGAAGACAATTATGTGATTTTTATCATCATTATTTGTGCACTGAGTGGATGGTCTAGAACTCACAAAGCAGGCAGACTTTCTCCTGGAAGTTCACACTTATTTAGCTGATACTAAAGTTGCTTATTTAGTGATTTACAGTTTCAACTTGCTTACAGTTACTCATCCATTTATACTAGGTGATTTAACTGGAGCAATTTAAGGTAAATACCTTGCACAAGAGTACTGCAGCTGGGATTTGAACCTACAACCTTTGGGTCCAAAGGCATCAATTCTAACCACTACACTACTAACTGCCCCAAGCTGACATGTCAAAATCAGATGAATAAGTAGACAAGGAGTCCCAACCTGAGGGAGAGATGTCTGAGATCAGAGGTACGGGGAATGTGCCCAACTGCTGGAATAAACCAGCGCCGAAGCCTCCGGTGACCTGGCCGCTGGAAACGGGTCCCGTTGCAGTTGTGAGCAAACCGCAACGAGCCCCACGACCCTTTTCAAAGACACAAGCCTTAGAACTACTTTTTTCATCAACAGACATCCAGCTTTCCTACCTCAAAGCCTTGGAGTCAGTTCAGATAGATCATAAATTCACATCAAAAAACCATACAAGCTTCCTCATATGTCAGGTTGCTTTTGTTGGGATCCTAAGGGAAGTCTGCACTTAGCCTTGACTTTCAAACTCAAGAACAGTGGGTGGGTTCATGTTTTGATGTACTCAGGCTTTGGAATGTCCAGACTACATCCAAGCCTCATTTCTCAGTCAGATTCCTTCTGGGGTTTTTGGCAGCAACCCTGCAGTTAAAGCCCTGAGAACTGAAGCAGTCTAGCCTCTGGTCTCCAAGCAGGCGCTCCTGTCCACCTTGTTGCACATAGATGAGAGTGAAGAGCCATCTGGATCAGCAGAGGACACCAAGAGAAGTACTGTGGTAGTCTTGATGTCACTGCATAGATGGGTTTCGCATGGAATGATGGCTTATAAACAACATACTGATCCTTAAGAAAGGGATTTTTAAAAAAAAAAAAATATCCATGTCCAACATGGACTGTTTATTGTCCATGATTATTGTGTCTTTAGGAACTCTATTTCAGCTGCTTCACCTTGCCAAGAAATACAAACATACAGTGTTGTACAGTGTCATTTCTATTCCTCAGGATGCAGCTTTAACTGTGTTTAGTGCCAGTTATTCCTTTCTTCAGTCCCCAATGCTAAGATATCTACTCTTCCATTACCGCATACATGATGTACTATCCCTGCTATCTACCATGAGACAAAGTATGAAAGCAAGGACCAGGGGACTTGTGAAAGTGTTACTGCAAAGGTCACGGTGTCCAAAGCAATACGCAAATTCTTGGACAGACCCGCTGCCTGCAAAACTGAGCCGTGCCTGGTTTCCTTATTAGTTCCAAACCCTAAGATCTTAACTCCGATTGTTGTACGTTTCAGGAGACGTAAAATATAGGGCTGCTGACAGAGTGGCTTCCCGAGGAAGGGCTTTCCAGAAGCTGCCCCGGCGAGCGCCCCGGCGAGCGCCCTCGTCGCGCGTCTCCTTAGGGGGCCGACGGCTGCGGATCGGAGAACAGACCAGCGAGTCCCGCAGGTTTCCTCACCGACTACTTACTCTGAGGAGGTCTGTTCTGAAACACGACACAGCCCTGCCACTGACAAAACAAGCTGCATGTCACACCCATTTGGCCGCAAGAGGCTGTGGGGGGGAGGACGACTAAAGCAGATCCACGCTTGTAATATGCTTGTGGCACTAGTTTTAAGAAAACATTAAAAACATATCAATGCCATTTCATTTTTTTTTTTTTTTAAAAGCATGGAAGACTTCTCCAACCTGGTCTTTCTCCTAGAAAATGAGAAGACCTTGCAGAGTAATATTTTGCAAGAAATACCTTAAGACAAATCGCAACACCGAGTGATGACCGCTCTATCTGCCGTGTGATGATTGCAGCAACACGGCAAGCTAATCCCCTATACCTCTTATTCTTTGGGTCTTAGTCTATGTTTGTTGTGCATTCTGGTGGCAGTGAGGAGAAGGGGGGGGAAAAAACAAAAAAAAAACCTAAAGTCTTTTCTACCTAGAATGCTCAAGACCCCTGAGCCAGTGACACTTGGACCTCAAGAGGTTTTTTTTTTTTTCCTTCCTCCTTTGCCTTTCAGTTGGGAGTTTCTTTCTTTTCCTTTGCTCCATGGTCACTGCTTCATATAACTGAGTATGAGTGAAACGCAACCCAGACGCAAGTCAAGACCCACCAGTATTAAGGCCTTATTTGTACGGTGTCACCAGTTAATACTGGTTATGGTCTGGAACATACCGAATCAGAACGTTGCCAGTTCTGCATATGAGCAGGTCCAATCTCATGTCATCTGTTTAGGCCCTTCAAACTTGCATTCCCAGTGCCCTTCCATGCCCTGTCACAGACACTGTCATCTTCTACCATCCTTCAAACAAGCCTGGGCAGATCCTCTGATTTCTTGATGGTACTGTGACTTCTTTAAAAGGGCATCTCCAAGAGCACTGGGATGCATCAGCTGTCGGAAAGAGACTCGGGCCTCCTCTAGGACTGAGCTGGACTGCGTGCTGACTGCGGTGTGCATGACTGAAGACAGAGACCCCCCCCCCCCCAACACACACACACACACACACACACACACACACACACGCACGAGAGTGATCCGGAGGACCAGGTGCAACTCAAACATTAATCTGTCCTCGTGACCCAAAAGGCGATCTGGTCCTCCACCAAAACTTTGGCTGGCAGGGGTCACATTAACATCCACAGTAGCTTTTTGTCTGCAGAGTTTATTTCACAAACACACCGTGGGGTTATTCAAGGCAACTCAATTACATTCTGGAATTTGTTTTCCATCGAATGTGGGATACTTTTAAGCCGTGCCGTTCACTAAATTTCTAAACGATCAAACTTTGCTCCCAATGGTCCCTTTAAGACATAACAAGGACTATTATTTATCCACATATATTTCCGCTATTTCCCTATATTGTTTCTCACTAAAGCATCGTCTTGACCAAAGCGAACAAATAACTTACAAAAATGCTTTTGACCACAAGGAAATTGTGTAAGAAACTTCAATCACTGCTTTTTGAAATGTCTATAACTATGCATTCTTGTGGTTGTAGTAAGTCTTTAT
Source organism: Scleropages formosus (assembly GCF_900964775.1). Lineage (NCBI taxonomy): Eukaryota > Metazoa > Chordata > Actinopteri > Osteoglossiformes > Osteoglossidae > Scleropages > Scleropages formosus. The sequence goes on along the minus strand of NC_041810.1, from coordinate 5,334,538 downwards.
AGAGCAAATAGATCAAACAAAGTGGTGATCAAAGAAAAATCAACATTTCAGCTCTTTATGAAAACTAACGATGTGCTCCTGTCTGCAAAATTTCAGCCAAAAGGCCGAGCAGAGTACAAGTACAGTTTCAAAGTTCCGAAATGAATGTCGTCCAAATTACCTGACGCGCCGAGACCTTACAGTCAGGAGACCTCCAGAACTTAACAAAAGGGGGAAAGAAGTTTTATAATATAAGGATAAATAAATAAAGAAAATTTCCCTTTCATCATGGAAGAGAGACCATTTGCTGAAACAATACGTCCAGGTGGTCCCCGATTTATGATGGTTTGACTTATTTTCTTTTTTCCGACTTAACGATGATGAGCTGGCGACAGACATTTAATAGAAACTGCACTTTGAATTTTGAATTCTGATTTTTTCCCGGGCAACCGATACGTGGAACGAGACTCTTTTGATGCTAGGCAGCAGTAGCGATCCGCATCTCCAATCTGTCACTCAGGTGTTTATTAGGTGTATCAAATGCATTTTCGACTTAGTACATTTTCAATTTGTGATGGGTTTCGCGGAAGGTAACCCCATCGTAAATTGGGGACCATCTGTATACAAAAAAATACTAGATCAAGGGTTAGCCAAACCTAGTTTTACAGAGCATCCAGCTACTTAAATCTCCAGTTTCACACAAGCATAAATTAAGATGCTTAAAATGACTGAGGTGAGGCACATTCTGTCTTTAAGTCACGAAAAAACGATGGTTTAGGTTGGGTACTTTTGCAATTCTCTCCTGTTCCTCTCTCTAATTCTCTTGCAATCAGTGTCCTGGTTTGATCCAAGATCCATCTGTATGTCTCCCTCCCATCCACACACGCCAAAAAGTCTTCTCCAGCACCAAAATGTAGATTTAAACAGCGCTCCGGAAATCATTTTTAATAAGGTTTCACAATCTTTCCTGCAAGTCACAGTAAATATGTGAAGCTCTCAACTTTGAGTTCAAAAGTAAGAACTTCCGCCATTGCTGAGTTCGTTGAAAGCGAGACTAATTTAAACAAATGGCTCTATAACTCTATTTTCTTATTTAACCCTCTCAGTGCCCTCATGAAATTATTTCGTATGTAACCAAACTCTTGGCAGAAGTCGTGGGAGACCACTAGCCAACCGGTTTCTTCCCTCCCGGCCTTTTTTCTTACGAGCCCAACTCTCGGGGGGCGTTGTAAGATGCCACAGTGAGACGAGGTCACGGGACAAAAAGAGCAGGATGCCGGTGAACAGTTCTGAACCGCAGATGCAGATTGATACAGATTAGTGCTCATACTCAGTTGCCTACTGAACTACTTTATGTGGTCACGTGAGGACAACCATCACTGACATCCCCCGCTGGACTGCTGCAATGGTCTCACCCATATCTTTACCAATAGGAAAGGTTGTTGTTGTGAGGTCTGAAAACGTCACCTCAAATCTCAGCCATTTTTCTTGACTTTGAACATGTGATGGCGGTGGTATGTACTACAAAGTAAACACCACGGGTGGACAGAGGCTTTTATGGATGACAGCAGCCCTGGTGGACAACAAACCATCTTTCACTCAAGGGTAGAACTGAAGCTGATATGGTTGCTGGAAAGCTTTCAACACAAGAAGTCACTGGTGTGGGGTGGCTATAGTGCGGCATTCATCCGTTTCGACAATTTAGAGGGCCCTTTATTAAAAAAAAAGTAAAGACCTTCCATGGCTTTGTTCAGAGCACCATGTAGATGAGCCTGCATTTAACACATGCTACTCATTTCCCTTACATCACCCTCAAAACATCCCTACAGAACAGCTGTAAAGATACATCAAAAAGTGGTTACTGTTACAGTCATGCCTGAGCACTTACAGTACACAATACTGTACTATCCCTTGCTAGACTCTTGCCAAAAGCACAAGGGACTCCTTCAAAGCATTAAGTACTTAAACTCATTCACTCATGGACATTTTTACATAAATGGAGAAAAGAAAAACATAAGCACTCAAATTTGGGAAATTTTTTTGCCCAGATGCAGAATTCAAAGTAAAAATGGTAACGCTGATGTCTAAAGTGCCCATTGACAGGCATTGTGGGATACGGACGCGTTGCCTTCTGCTGGTCAAATCTCACGATCCCCCGGGACTGTGAATTCCTAGTGTAGTTAAATGAGCATGTTTGTATATTTGTCTTTTTTTTTTTTTTTTTTAAGCTTTGAGACATTTTTTATTTCTGTAGTTATGTTACTGCGAAGCAAATATTGTTGAAACTGTTTATTCACAATACATTTTTAGATACTTCAGTCCCAAGTTTCTCTGCCTTGAGAAGAATATTTGTTTTCCTTTGTTTGCAAACCTGTTTTATGGTGCTCACCATAAATGACTGGAAACATGCCCATCATAATTTAAAGGAATTTGATCGAAAAAGGATGTAAAACTATCAGGAGCCATTATATCACAAAAGAATCTTTCCTTTAATATTAGTCCTATTTTTTTGCATTATAGAGAAATAAGAAAATCTGGTCCCATAAGGCACGAAGCATAGAAACAAAAGGCTCAGCACAAATTCTCTAATCCATAACAGTAAGGGAGAAAATGTGTGATTTACCTAACAGTGGTGGTCACCAACTTCCAGATACCATAATGAACGCCTGTTCAATACTAAACATGGCCCTCTGGCACTGGGATCATTTTCACAAAAATATACAATGAACTCTATGTAGTGTTATCAGCCCACACACCTTATTCACTGTGGTAACTTACACTGCTAGATACACTACTCACAATGGGTCACTCATCCATACATCAGTGGAACACACACTCTCTCTGTCACTCACAGACTGTGGGTGAACCTCAGCAACATGTCTTTGGAGTGTGGGAGGAAACCAGAGCACCCAGAGGAAACCCACACAGACACGGTGAGACCATAGAAACTCCACGCAGGCCGAGTGGGGATCGAACCAACGTCCTGTTGCACCTCCCAGGTGCTGAGAGACAGCAGCATTACTCGTAGCGCCGTGCAAAAATAGACAACTTTCATTTTGTGACTCAGCTTTGCTGAAAGATTAGAATAACCAACATGTATTCATCACCAGTTAGTTATGGCTCAGTTTCACTATTGATTCTCAATATCATTCTTTTTGAAGACATGGGAACCACCCACACATGCACAGACACACGCGCTTTCGTTCTGCAGCCTTCACAGGTACCACTTGAATTAAGAATTATTCCCCACTCCGGCCCAATAAAACTCAAGTATTTCCCCACACAAATGTCCCTTCGAGGTTACGAAATCAGTTCTACACACAAAAACACACAAGTAGGCAGTCCCTCCCTTGTTTACCCAAACACACGTTGCCTCACAAGAGAATCCTAAAACGATTACGTAACCCTGACCACCTTGATTAGGTTCTTAAGAAATGAGCACTTAACCTGTATGCAATTAATCCTTAATCTAGATTATGTTGGTAATTAACAGCTAATCCTTCTCATTTGATCAGGAGAAAGCGGAAATGGGATGAAAGGTCCCTCGGATGACGGCGATGGCGATGCCCACCCCCGCAGTGGATCAGCTCAACCTTTCCGCCTCCAGACAGCAGAGCATGCTGGGATTTCAATGCGCTCGATGTTCTGCCCCAATTCCTTAAAACATGGGGGGGGGAAAAAAGCAAGTCACCGGTGCAGCCATCTGTCTTAGTAATGATATCAATATATTTAAAGCGTAATTCGGATTAAGTAATATTGGGTAATACATTGAACATGTGGCTTGGTGGAAGCCTGTCAAGGGCTGAGCAATGTGCTTTATCATTCGGACGCATTATTTTCATCTCAGCAATTATTCAACCACTTGACGGTTTGTCAGGTCATGGTTTATTGTGTATTGCACAACTAAGGATGCACGTTGCCAAAAATCTGGTAATAATATAGAGAGAGACAACAGCCGTCACTTTAACTCCCGATCTCATATATTCCTCAATCCAGCAGGAATGTGGTGTCATTTTCCTGCGTACAAAGACAAACATAAGCGCTTCCAGATACAGTATATAAGTAGAGCCCATACAGAACGCTGCTGCCCTAGTCACGTTTGACTTGCCGAAGCATTCCCATGCATCTCCACTGGCTTCCTATAGGTGACCGGATCAAATTTAAGACCCTAGTTATTGTCTACAAATGTATCGGTAGAACTGCTCCCAGATATTTACAAGACTTGATCAACTGCTACACCCCAACCAGACTGCTACGCTCTTCTACAACTGCCTGCTTGGAGGTCCCATACATTAAAGGTGAAGCATGGAGGTTCCGACTCCGCCGTGGTGGAACGACCTCCCCCCCTCACTCAGAACTGCTGAATCTCTGTCCAAATTTAAAAAGGGTCTTAAAACTCACCTCTTCCAGATTCACTTCTCTCATCATCTCTTAAGCTCATGTAAGGTGCAAACGTTTATGCCGTATAACTTCATGCCCGGATAAACCTTCACGCAGCGACTACGGCAATGTAACGTAAATGTTTATGTGTTTCTCAAAAAAAAAAAAAAAACTAGGAAGGTGATCAGGAATCGTCGATATTCTGATTGTTGATTTGGTGGGTTCAGTATTATGAAGCGACTCGTGTGATTGATATTGGTTCATATGTTGGAAAGTAAACTAACTGCACTTAAGAATCACACATCTGTATCTAAGTGTCTCTTCCTGCTAATGTAATGAACACATTGCATTTTCTATGAGAGGTACGGTGCTTTGGACAAAAGTGTCTGAAATCTCTCTCACACACACACACACACACACACACACACACACACACACACACACACACACACACACACAGTCTACAACTGCTTGTCACGAGCAGGGTTGCGACAAGCTGGAGCCCAACCCGACAACACAGGGAGCAAGGCTGGGGGGCGCACACACAGGACGGGACGCCAGTATGCCACAAGGCACCCCAAGCAGAATTCGAGCCCCAAACTCACCACGCAGCAGGCTTCGGCCAAACCCGCTGCGCCACCGTGCCCCCTCCCCCATCTACTAAATGAATAAATGTATGTATCATATACAGTATATAAATTTTTTTTCTTTTTTTGCAAGAATGCGCTTAAGAGTCGCTCTCTCATTATGGTTCACCAGTGCTGGTGTGCAACACCGCTGCCCGATACATGGGATTTCTAAAACTAATCACTCATTTCCTTTTCTGGTGCTCCGGCGTTGTTGGCAATGCCAAAAGGAATGCTCTGGTTTGGGCCTTTCTGCTACAATGGGTGTAGTCTCCCGAGGCTTGGACTCACGCTGTGAGAAACACTCTGGAATCTTCCTCTTTGGCTCCGTGTGAGGGACCACAGTGGGTTTCGTTGCCTTCCATACAGCAGTGCCCTGAACGCCTATGCAACTAAAAAAATAAACATGTGCCAAAGCGGAATGGCATGAGGAACTTTCCGGAAAACTAATGGATGGTATACAAAAAATGCAGCAATGGCATAATTTGGACTTGTTTATAATCGCTCAACTGCAGAGATCAGACCAGGACGCAAAAGCGACGGCAATGGAATTCATTGATTGCTTCTGTGGTTTTGCAGGGAGAGCAGTGCATTCAAAGGAAATGAAAAAAATAGGCATTCATACAAGGACGGCGGGAGGGCAAGCCCGTACCAGCACACAGGTGCGGCCATGCCGCGGCGAACGGAGGAACACAGGTGCTCGGGCTTCGCACAAAGGCCGTGCGCAAGCGGTCCGAGCCGGGACTTTGACCAGGGCGCTATATCTGACCATTATGTCACGGGTCACTTTAACTGCAGCCATTGTCCATTTGTCGTCCCCTGGGAAGACTGGATGTCACGCCCAGGGTGGTGAGCACTGTTCCCTTACCGCTCCCCGCAACAACAAGGAAGCCGGAGGGCTTAAAAATGAATGAAGGGAAAACTCAATCATCTGAAGGTTTCTGGAGAGCAAAGCAGCTTTTACACGACTGCTAGTCATGGTCATATCCCACCTGGACCACTACAGCTCCCTCCTGTCTGGTCTCCTGGCTGCTGCCATCAAGCCTTTCTAGCTGAACCAGAATACTGCCACAGAAGTTGCGTTTCAGCCTTGTTTGGCATCTCTCCTCTTCGCCTCTCTCCAGTGGTTTCCATTAGCTGCCCATATCAAGTCCAAGACACTAGTTATGGCCTAACGTGGTCAACGGATCTGTTCCCCGATATCTGTAGGACCCGATCACTTGCTACACCCCTTCGCCTCTGACCGCTTGGTGGTGCCCACCTTGGAGGTCCAAAGTCAAAAGCCCAGAAGTTCTTGCTTGTGCCTCAAATGTGGTAGAATGAGCTCCTCTGTCACTCAGAACTGCTGAATCCCTCTCAACATCGAAAAAGCCTCAAAATATCTCTTTTAAACCCATTTCTCTCCCATCTCCTATCCATGATGATAAACTTTCAAAACGCTACCTGTTAAAATTTTACAAAAAAAAAAAAAAAAAAAAAATTACTCCATCAATTCTATATACAGCTATTTGCATGATGTCAACTGGCAAAAACACACACACACTTTCTGAACCGCTTGTCCCATACGTGGTCGCGGGGAGCCAGAGCCTAACCCGGCAACTCAGGGCGTAAGGCCGGAGGGGGAGGGGACACACCCAGGACGGGACGCCAGTCCGTCGCAAGGCACCCCAAGCGGGACTCGAACCCCAGACCCACTGGAGAGCAGGACCCAGTCCAACCCACTGCACCACCGCACCCCCTCCTAGCAAAAACAATGAACCTGGTATAATCCTGGGGGAACGAGGGCAATGGGACGCAGTGCCACAGTAGGTTTGGCTGGGGCTGCTGTGTGGTGAGTCTGGGATTCGAGTCCTGCTTGGGGTGCCTTGGGATGGACTGGTGTCCCGTCCTGGGTGTGTCCGCGCCCCTCCCCCCCGAGCCCTGCACCGTGTTGCCGCTTGGGACGATCGGTTGTGGTATAATGCTGTGCTTTGCGAACTAAATGTCCATATCTCTTCTTGCATGTTGGCTGATGAAAGGCGCTTCTGTTTACCCGGAATTCTATGTTGTTTTGGAAAAAACTTCTGCTAGATGGGGGGGGAATGTAAATGTAAACGAAAAAAGCTGCAAAACCTGTGTTCCCAGCGACTTACACGGCCAGCAGCTGTCCAGTACAATCTGTATATTTCAAACAGTGTAAACGCATTACCTCTGTGTTTTTACAGAAGACATCCACCTCAGACCTATAAAACACCGTTAACCCGGGAGAACGCTGTCCTTTAACCTATCGGTGCAGTTATTTAACCGTAGTTCATACATATGCCTCCTAAAGATTTATGCCGTTTACCATTTGTTGAGCACGTTTTGCACTAATTTACAGCACCGCTTGAAAAGCTAAGAGCTTCATTGACACTGCAGCTTGTACCATAGTGGAGAGACCCAGAACAGCCTCGACACGAGAGGACTTTGGCCCAATTTTCCGCTTTCGGCACAATGCAGCCACTCCGCAATGGACATGCGGTGCTTCTCGGGTCGGGGCCTTGTCGTGGCGGAAGGGTTTGCGTGATCCAGGGATCTCCGGAGCTACATCGTCGGGAGCAGTTTGCTCCTGGTAGGGTCTCCCAAGGCGAACGGGTCTGGAGTGAAGATCCAGACTAACATTATCCAAAAACCCCCATGAGAGGTAGAGAGTACAACATTTACCCTGCCCGGAATAGGGTCATCGGGACCTACCCCTGGAGCCAGGCCTGAGGGTAGTGTTCCTAGGAGAGAGCCCGGTGGCCGGGCAGCCCACATAACCCGGCCGGGCTCAGCCCGAAAAAGCATCGTGGGGGGGCCATGTGGGCCCACCACGGGGGTTGGGTGCAATGCTATTCGGGCAGCTGGAGCAGGCAGGATGGCGCGTAGCGTCACGGCCCTTCGCGACAGAAACAGGCTCTTGGCATAGAGCTGCTTTAAAAAAAAATATATATATATTTGCCCCCATTTTCATCTATTGTTGCAGCTTTTCGACAGTAAATCTGATTTTCTCAGTCCTAGTAGTGAATGAATGTACCATCAGAGAAAAAAAGATGACACCAGTCATTTCCTAGGCAGGGAAGATAATGAAATGTGCAATTTAGAATGTGGAAAAGTTAATGGCCCTAACTTTAAAGAGTCTCATTAAGGGTGTAGTAATAATAATAATAATAATAATAATAATAATATTATTATTATTATTATTAACTCAGCTGTTTGAATTAAAAAGGAGAAAGGACACAGGAAAGCGGAAAACGGGCAAATACTTTCCCACGGCGCTTTGGAAGCGGAGAGGTGCTGTTCGAGGTCACTGCCCCGAAGACAGTGAAATCAAATCAAATCAGTCCACTGGACTTCATGACCAAATCATCATGTCCTTCACTTTGGCTGCGGATCTCGGCGGTTAGCTGCTGCAAAGAAAATGTATTTCTGAAGATTTTCGAGAGTTAAAACATCTCCCAGCAACAGCTCTGTTTTAATGATTCGGATTAACTGCCAGCAAGATAGATAATTTTTTAATTTTTTTTTTTTCCCCCCAAAAAGGTCATAGCTTAACAGCTTTATTAGATCAACGTTAAAAAAAAAAAGCGCATCGTTACATTAGTTGTATCTCAGTGACAACGGGACTGTTTTCCCACTGAAGTGTCACCAGATGAAGGAAGTGGCCCTTTGTCACTCGTTTCCCATTATCTCAGGCAGCTCCTATTTCACGTCCAGAGAGAACAGCTCAGTGGGAAAAGACGCAGCGGTCTTGCGGGCGTCATGGATCCGGCGAGCTACATTTTCAGCGCCACATGGTCCAACAGGTCCCTCACAGGATTAAAGCTCATTGCTTGGCTTATGGACGGGGCCCGGGGGGGGCGGGGGGACGGGGCAGGCTAAGAGGAAACGAGCACAAATCCAGTGAAACGCTAACAGGATGCAAACAGGATGTGACTCCTGGGGCTTAAGTATGCATCAGGTGGCCAAGTTTTGGCGCTGTTTATATGCATGCCATCATTTCCTTAAGGTTTCTCCTGGAGAGACCTTATAAAAACCAAAAAGGTCCCTTATAAATGACAGAGGCCACGGGGCCAGCCAATAACATCTTTTCGAGAAGTGAGGAGGTTGACAGTGAGCAGAGAAGCACAAATATACATTTACATTATTTATTTAGTAGACACTTTTCTCCAAAGCAACTTCCAATGAACTCTATGTAGTGTTATCAGCCCACACACCTTATTCACCATGGTGATTTACACTGCTAGTTACACTACTTCCAGTGATGTATGGAAGAGTGACCCAGTGTAACACACACACACACACACACACACACACACAGTCACTCACACACTATGGGTGAACCTGAATAGTACATCACTGGAGTGTGGGAGGAAACCAGAGCACCTGGAGGAAACCCACACAGACACGGGGAGAACATGCAAACTCCACACAGACCGAGTGGGGATCAAACCCACATCCTTTCGCACCACCCAGGCGCTGTGAGACAACAGCGCTACTCGCTGTGCCACCATGTTGCCTGATGTGTATCTCAGAGGAAGGAGATATCAGTCCTGTATAGGTGAGACCTCCACACCTGGGCTCACCTTGCACTTTAAAGCTGGACCCTTAGTGTACTGTGGTGCTCGGTCAGAAGGTACAGAGTTATGTGTTCGACAACACAATGCAAATGACCCCAGACATGAGCAGCAATGTCTGAAAGACTCTCCATCTCAAGCCTTTTCCCTGTACTGAACCTGGCTTTCATGACAGCCTGTTCCCAGAACTACCCTACTTCGTACTTCAAGTGATCTGGTTCGCAAAGCTGAAAACAGACCGGACTGTGTTTTTAAACTTGCCAGATAGTTATTTATATACTGGTGGTCCTCGATTTATGACGGTTCGACTTTACGATGGTCAGCTGGCGATAGACATTCAGTAGAAACAGTACTTCGAAAAATGTAAATTTAAATTTAGAAAATTTGAATTTTAAAAAAAAAAAAAAAAAAAAATCCAGATTTTTTCCCCCCCGGCAAGCGATACTCTCTTGTGATGCTGGGCAGCGGCAGAGATCTGCATCATCCAGTTTTTCCACGCAGAAGTGTGTATTAGGTGCATTAAATGCATTTTCAACTTATATTTCCAAGTTACGATGGGTTCCGCGTAACGTAACCCCATCGTAAATCAGGGACCACCTATATATCAACGAAAAAGACTGAATTAACACATCATTCACCCACACCCACACCCACACACACACACCCACACACACACACACACACACACACACACACACACACACACACACACACACACACACACACACACACACACACACACAATCGAAGGGCAATTTAGAGTCACCAATTCACCTGAAACACATGTCTTGGATCTCTAGGAGGAAACCAGAGCAGCTGGAGCAAACCCATGAAAGAACATGCAAAATCCACATAAACTGAGCCAGAATCAAACCCACGATGGCATACACAGTCCAGGACCTGTGAGGCACCAGCGGTACCTGCTGTCTCACTATACCCATCCGTTCAGCTAACATCGACGACCGCTTGACCTGAGCAGGGCCGCGGTGAGCCGGAGCCTATCCCGGAAACACAGGGCGTAAGGCTGAAGGGGGAGGGGATACACTCTGGACGGGACGCCAGTCCATCGCAAGGCACCCAAAGCAGGACTCAAACCCCTGACCCACCACACAGCAGGCACTGGCCAAATAGCACTATGTAGCTATTCGCTGCTCCATTACATTTACATTTATTCATTTAGAAGACAGTTTTCGCCAAGGCAACGGACATCTCAGTAAAAATACAATGTGTCCATTACATTAAGAGGAAGAGACATGGTTGCAGACATGCGATTCTTAAGTAAACCTAAATTGCTTCTTTCTACTTGATGCACCGATGTTCATCGCTCAAGCAGGTGCATAAAACGCAGGATAGATGAATCCTGATGGCCTTCCTACATTTTTTTTTTTCCTTTTTTAATGAGGTACACAAACATTTACATACGATACAGGAGTTGCGACTGTGTAAAGGCTCATCTGGGGATGATCATAAAGTTACGGCGCATGAACATTTACATCGTACATGAGCCGGAGAGAGCTTGGGTGAAGCGAGTACGAAAAAGGAGAGTTTCAGCAGTTCTGAGTGAGAGAGGGAAGTCGTTCCACCACAACGAAGCCAGACCCTCCATATCATTAACAAATACTAGCGACTGTGCAGATATGCACGTGTCCATTTACTCATCGTATTCGGCCCAGAGTCCCAGCCTGGACCCATAATTGTTTGGTCATGATAGGACACAAGGTTCTACAGAGGTTTAACAAGCGAGGCGCAGTGGACTCCAGCCAACCATGAACAAAAGGCCTTTGTTTGGAATTATTACAGGTAATGGGTGTTTCTTACTCCTGACACATCACCCATTGCCATCAGCGCTGAAATCCCACGGTCGTGCCCGGCTATGTGAAACAACCGAAGGTCACGCAGCACGGTTGTAATACACGAGTGAGTAAGATCGCGAACTCGTTGGGAGTATCGCTGGAGGAGATGCAATGATCTGGTGTCTGGATGTCTGCCTCCACCCCACACGGTGCCAAGATATGGTGTCTAAGAGCCTCGGTCTGCTGAAACTTTGAACAAGTCCTCCCCAACCAAAATCCCACCAAAACTGCCGTCCTTCATAATTCAGAAATTCGGCAACCGCATATAATGAGTCCAACGTGACTTTACACTTTAAGACTACGCACGCAAGTGTGCTGGACCACAGGTGGACTGCTGGACTTGGTCAGCTGCTCCGCACCCAGCACTGCACTAGTGGTTCAGTGGACACTGGACAGGGGTGGTGACCCATTCCTCTCTCCCCTGCAACCTCTGCTCTACTCTGCTCTGCCCTGCCATTTGTTCACTGACACAGGTCTGTGTAAAGTGCAGTCATAGTTGCAGCAATAGCGCAACGATCTGCCGCCTGGATCCTGCACCTTGTGCAACCACGGCTTTCGCACCCCTGGCTTGCCCTCAAGTTGGATGAAAGAGGGCTCCTGGAAAACGGCCAGGCCAAAGTTACAAGACCAGTTATCTCGCATAACCGTCACATTTACTTTGCCTACGCGTACTCGCACCGGTGCGATCGGTCTTCCTCCAACCTGCAGCCCGGTTCGCAGCGTGACACACTTGTCCTCCGTCTCGTTCCGTTCGCTCGTTGTCCGGCCCATTCGACGCGTCGGTTTTCGCTCGGAACGCGCTCGGTGACTTTCCCGAGAAACGCACAAAAGGACGAGAATACCTCTGACCCAAATTCTTCGAGTGTCGCCCAGTTACCATGCAGTCCTAAGAATCGTTGTCAGCGGGGTTACAGCAATCCTTCATGGTTCTGGAGCACACATTTAATAAAAGCAAAAAAATAAAAAATACATGTGCTATTTAAATTTTTTTTACTACACGTTCATATTAGTTACGTTTATTCATTTAGCTGATGCTTTTCTCCAAAGTGACTTACAATGTTCAGCTGTCTACAGATATTTACCCCTTTACGCACACACGCACGCACACACAGTCTGAACTGCTTGTCCTATACAGGGTTGCGGGGAGCCAGAGCCTAACCCGGCAGCACAGGGCGTAAGGCTGGAGGGGGAGGGGGGACACCCAGGACGGGGCGCCAGTCCGTTGCAAGGCACCCTAAGCAAGACTTGAACTCAAGACCCACCGGAGAGCAAGACCCGATCCAAACCACTATGCCGCCGTTATCCCCCCATCCCTTTATACAGCTGGGTAATTTTGCTGGAGCAATTTTGGGGTAAGTACCTTGCTCAAAGCAACGATGTAGGGCTTGAACGTACAACCTGAGTCGAAAGGCAGTGATCCTTTGCAATCCTTAAGCACTGTGTTACCTGCCGCCCCCAGAGAAACACAAAAATGGCACGGTGACAGAGCAGGTAGTGCTGTTTCACAGCACTTGGGTGGTGTGAGAGGACGTGGGTTCAATTACTGTTTAGTCTGTGTGAAGTTTGCATGTTCTCTCTGTGTGGGTTTCTTCTGGGTGCTCTGGTTTCCTCCCACAGTCCAAAGACATGCTGTTCAGGTTCACCCAGAGTGCGTGAGTGGCAGAGAGAGAAGGTGTGTTCCACTGATGTATGCATGAGAGACCCAGTGCAAGTAGTGTATCTAGCAGTGTAAGTCACCATGGTGAATAAGGTGCGTGGGCTGATAACACGACATAGAGCTCGTTGGAAGTCGCTTTGGAGAAATGCGTCTGCTAAATAAATAAATAAAATAAAAAAATGTATAAAGGTAGAAGAGTGCAACACAAACAGGGGACGGTGCCTTATCAGGAACACGTATGGGGCTGTCGAGGGTGAGCCGTCAATTTGAACCATGATGTCGTCGGTTACTTCTCCACTTATGAGCCAAACGACACCGCAGCACTTTGCAACAGTTGCACAGACACATGCAAATGAAGACGGTTGTTTGATGTTAGCCCATGGGATCGGGTTGGGGGGTGGCGGGGGGGGAGGAGGAGGGGGAGCGCCAGGCCCCGGGCATGTCCCGACACGTCGCCTTGCGTGTGCCCCTCGAGTGGGAGCGGCACCTCCCTGCGAGCTGCAGCAGGGCACCTTGTTTATTTGCTCCGTGACGGCGGGAGGGCGTGAGATGAACGAACGGGTTTCTCAACCGTGTCGCCACTTGGCGTTGGCAAGGAAACCCCTCCAGGAGACTTCCTGTTAACCCAGGCCTTGTCACGTCGGGCAGATCCCACAGCTGGGAGACAGACTCCGGACTGCATGGCCTGCGATGCAGCTGTTTCTGGAACATTCCTCTCTCCCTACCCTCTGGTATAGCAAATCAACATAATATACCTTTAATACTGTCTAGATGGAGGTCATTTCAAGTTCACACCTTGACAGTGTTATTGTACAAAAATTTATATGACTATGCACCCAATGCATTAAAAGCCATTAAACTTATACGTAATGAAGCTCTTAGCCACAGATACCCTGGCAGCCTAATGGGCTGAGACCAACAAGAGCTTTAGAGCAACAAATATTGACATAAGTCATGTTGGGACACAACAAATATTGCATAATGCAACCAGATTAAGAGGAAGGTATTGGTGCAAAAGTTTTAATTCGCCGACTTCGTGACAATACTGGTAGTTTTCCTTAAAAATACTGCTACTGGCAAAAAGAAAACATGACATTTAACTGACACTTTTCTCCAAAGCAACTTATAATTATTCACCCATTTATATAGCTGGGTAATTTCTGCTGGAGCAATTTATGGTAAGTACCTTGCTCAAGGGTACTACAGTTGGCGGTGGGACCAAACCTGAGACCTTTAGATCCAGCAACTCTAAGCACTGCACTACCAGCTGTTCACAAACATTTCTTCCATGCACCCAATGGTACTGAAAGAGCCATGGGAACGACGCATCCCTGCGATGTTACTGCAAATTCCTGCACGTTTTCGTACTCTTCCCAATAATATACTTTGAAGAAAATCAGTTAGGGTGCTTTTTGTATTCCATAACTCCAACTCACAAACCAGCACTGCAAAAAAAGGATGATTTTACAAGCTGTTGCCAATCTACAATTCCTCAAGTGTCAATGTCTAACAATTTTTTTTATTACAGCATTTGAAAATTACATATTACAGTATTTGAAATTGCCTTAATAGAGGGGGCATGGTGGCGCAGCAGGTTTGACTGGGTCCTGCTCTTCAGTGGGTCTGGGGTTCGAGTCCCGCTTAGGGTGCCTTGCGATGGACTGGCGTCCCGTCCTGGGTGTGTCCCCTCCCCCTCTGGCCTTACGCCCTGTGTTGCCGCGTTAGGCTCCGGTACACCACGAACCTGCTTGGTATGAGTGGTTTCAGACAGTGTGTGTGTGTGTGTGTGTGTGAGTGAGAGAAATTGCCTTAAGCTTCTGGAAGGGTGAGAGGAACTGTCAAGATCATGACCTTCCTGCAAAGTGATAGACAGAAACAATGGATGGTAACCCAGCGTGGCTGAAGAGACCCTCCCTTATAATAAACTCCACTCCAGTGACAAAACATGGTGCTGCAGGCACATTGTATTGTACAAGGGACACTTTTCTTCAAAGCAACTTAACAATATTAAGGTTACAATTATTTGCCCATTTTTATACAGCTGGGTCATTTTGCCTGAGTATTCCAGGGTAAGTACCTTGCTCAAGGGCACTATAGTCCGAGGTTCGGATCAAACCAGCGACCTTTGGATCCAAAGGAAGGAGCCCTAACCAGTACGAAACCGGCCGTCTCAAAATTGACAAATAATAGTAAAGCTTATTACACTTATTTAGCTGACACTTTCCTTCAAAGCAACTTACAGTGCTTAGGTTACAATTATCTACCCATTTATGCAGCTGGGTAATTTTTACTGGAGCAATTTAGAGCGAGTTCCTTGCTCAAGGGTACTACAGTTGGAGGTGGGGATAAAACATGCAACCTTTGGATCCAAAAGCAGTAGCTATAAATCACTATGCTACCGGCTGTCGCCGAGTTTGAAATTAATGCAGCTGGTGAGAATGATCTCTTCCCTTTTCCTTTTCTCCTGAAAACTGAAACGACAACAGTCCATCCTCGAGTAACGGAAAATATGCGGGAGCCAGTGTCCACCGTTTCCAACTTTTCATATCTTTGTGAACTATACCTATGATGGTATGCATATATCTATACATGTTTGATTACGGAAGCATCAATAAATATAGACAAATGTGCATATGCATGTCATATTAAAATTCACTAAATTAAAATGGAGAAAAAAAAAAAACCTATGGGTAATTAGCATCGCCAGGCAGGACTCCAACCCCAGACCCACCAGAGAGCAGAGGCCGACGAAACCCGTAGCGGCACCGCACCGCACCCCCCTGGTCTTTTCATTAATTTTTAATTTTTTCTTATATATTTTTATTGGTCACTGTTATTCCTGAAATCCATTGTTTCAGTGTCTGTTATTCTGTGGTTGGACTGCATTACAGGAACTGAACCTGGGCAGAGCGTGTCCAAGCAGCAGTGCCGAAGGAGCATCGCCATACTACAGCTGTCGAACCCGGCCCTCCGGGCATTATGGGAAAGCATCAGGAAGATCAGCCCATCCCAGAGCCACAACTGCTGTAAAGAAAGGGCCTCTATCATACGCAGTAAATTAAGTACTTCTTGTATGTGGCCTTACCTTAAAGATCACCTCCCTTGGAAATGGGATTGTAAAGAATAAACGAGGGGAGGAAAAAAAAAAAAAAAAAAAAAAAAAAAAAAACTTAGAATTTATAATAGTAATAATAATAATAATAATAAGAATTCATTAATCTCCATAGGGAAATTTACTCTGCCTCCCACTGCGACGGCACGAACTCGTCTCTGAACTGCGGAAGAGAACCGGACGACCCGGTTGAAACCCACACGAACAAGGGGAATAAGATACAAACTCCACATAAACCAAGTGGGAATCGAACTTGCGTTCTCTCGCACCGTCCAGCAGCCGAGAGCCAGGTAACGGTGGCATCCGTCCTCCCGCAGCTCGGCAGTTTAGTTAAGCGGGCTGTTCGCGGTGCACTTATCCAGCCTGTTGTGGGGGCAGCGCCATGGCACTCTTCCAAAAGGGCTAAAAGTGTGGGACGCAAAGTGGAGCTACAAGCGTGCACCAAACCCACACACCCGCTGCAGCCCCAGTGTCCTTGAAAGACCTGCACAAAAAGCTTTTTTTTTTTTTTTTTAAATTTTAAATCAGTGCAACATCCTTGAGATGAGAGAGAAGTGACCTGTAAGATCAGCAAATGCCTCTTGTGAGGAAAACATGCAGGCAAAACAGAGCAAGAAATATCCACCTTTTCTGTCATCATGCAGCCGGCCGACTGTCAACATGACTCAGGGGTGGGGGGTGAAAAGTAAACGATGATATCTATCTGGCATCGTGAATGCAGTAATCTTGCACTATTTTAAATAATGTGTTTGGGACAGTAGTGCTGCAGAGCATCTCAGCTTTTGTTTTACAGCAACATCCGCATGCAGATTCCACTAATACACCATTGTTAAAATAGGGTTATTTACCTTAATTTAGCCGACTCCTTTGTCCCATGTGGAACACCACATAAAATATCTTTACAGTCATTTACTCATTTATACAGCAGGGTATTCTTACTGTATTAGTTCTGGGTAAATACCTTCATTAAAGGTACTACAGTAACCCAGAATCTTCTGATTACGAGAAACTTCCAGCTCCTTACAACTATGTGCCATATAAGGGGCCCTCGATTTATTTACTCTACTTAGATTTAGATGATGCCATTATGTTTATATCTGCACTCATCTGTTTGTAACACACTGCACCGAGGAAAAGGACTTCCGCCGCGCCGCCCCTCCCTCCCGCACGCCGGGCCCCGCCGCGCGAGCGGCGGAGCCTATGTTCTATGCGGCACGGAGGTCCAAAGAGAAACGGAATGTTGTTCTCCTGTATGCGTAACAGAAAACGACATATACTGAGGTGCTTACCATTATTTTACCGTTCGTGCATCTGGATAATTTACACCGCAGTACTGGGTACAGACAGGGGGCGCAGCGGGTTTGGCCAGGCCTTGCTCTGTGGTGGGTCTGAGGTCCTACTTGGGGTACCTTGCAGCGGACTGGCCTCTCATCCTGGGTGCGTCCCTTCCCCCTCCTGCGTTGCCGGACTAGGCTCCAGTTCGCTGCGTCCCCACTTGGGGCAAATAGTTCTAGACTGTGTGTATATACACATTTTATTATATATATATATATATATATATATATACACACACACACACACACACACACACACACACACACACACACACACACCTTACATTTATTTATTTATCAGACGCTTTTCTCCAAAGCAACTCACAATGAACTCTGTGTAGTGTTACTAGCCCACACACCTTATTCTCCAAGGTGACTGCATTGCTAGATGCGCTACTTACAAGGGCTTACTCATCCATGCATCAGTGAAACACACTCACTCTGTGACACTCACACGCTATGGGTGAACCTGAACAGCATGTCTTTGGACTGTGGGAGGAAACCAGAGCACCCAAAGACTTACACTGCTAGATACACTACTTACAATGAGTCACTCATCCATACATTAGTGGAACACACACACTCTCTCTGTCACTCACACACTATGGGGGAACCTGAACAATATGTCTTTGGAGTGTGGTAGGAAACCAGAGCACCCAGAGGAAACCAACACAGACACGGGAAGAACACGCAAACTCCACACAGACTGAGCGGGGATCGAACCCATGTCCTCTTGCACAATCCAGGTGCTATGAGACAGCAGCGCTGCTCACTGTGCTACTGTGCTGCCCCACCACATTTCTTCAGTACATGCACAAAATATTTACATCAATGATATACATATGTTTGTAAATGTGTGTTGAGGCTTTGATATATACATACACACCCATCACTTCAGTATAAACTCAGCTTGACATGGTAATACATCAAAAAAAAAAAAATAAATAAAATTTAAAAATGAACAAAAAACTGACTCAGATGCACTACAACTGAAGCAGGGTTAGGAACCCAAGACCCACAAAGCTGTGACGGTTACTATTAGGCCACTATTTCATTATAATAAAAAGTTTCCAATTAGGGAGCAGTGACACAAGTGCTTTAAGCGATGCGCTGTCACTGGGTTCACAAAGTGCCAAGAAGTTTAATTGGAAATTAGAGTGAAATAAAAGGATGAGCAAAGGATCTGTTACTGTAAAGCAGACTGTAATAAAACAGTCTAGACGAGTTACGACAGAGCGGAGAAAAATACCGTTGGGACATTTCGGCTTTTTAATTAAACTCAAATTAAGATGATGACGCTGGGCAAGCCTCTGTGAAAATTAACAGAAAGCAGCACAATTTTTTTTTTTTTTTGGTGCACAAATTTTCCTTGGAACACAATCAATCGTTCACGTGTTCAAAGGAAAAATTATTTCCAGCTGCGTGACATAAAACGGCAGAGGAGGAGCCGAGAAAACTATTTCTTTCTTACGGCCTGACCGTTCCTCAACTCGGATCGCTCGCCGTTTCAAGGGCACGGTCGCTCACGACGTTACCGCGTTTTCACAGCGATTCGCAGCGTTTTCAGTGATGCACGGAGCAGAAGTACCAGTGGTGTTTACCAGACCCAGGGGCACAAGCAGGTCTTATAAACACACAAAGTACCACTCATAACACTATCAAATAGAGATGAGATACGGCAGTCTGCCTTGGCGTCATCAGCCGGCTCCGTCCGACACTAGGCGTGTTGTCCCACAGCCCAGCGCTTCAACCCTTCGCTTCTCATGTCGTCCACCAGCTCATCCTATCTTCCTTCCTTTCTCTCCAAAGCTTCTCGGAACCACGCTTCCCAAGTTCTCATCAGTTCGATGATGATTATGATCTTCCTGTGGGAGGACCACATGACTACATCTGGCGGTAGGCTTGTTTAGACTACGTCTGGGCACACAAGTCCCTCGTCTAGGTTGATCTCCATTGTCCAGTTTGTTCTGAAAGGGGCTGAAGGCTGCCAGCGCGTTCCGTTTCAGCTTGCGCTGCGCTCTTCTCTCCAACACTGACAAAACCTATGTTATTTCATGCTGGTTGAGTAACTTCATGTCGATTCTTTTTACCACCTCAAAATTCTTCCAGGTTCAGGACTAGTGCCCTGAGTACTTAATAATGCTACTGATACATTTATTTACTTAGCAGACACTTTTCTCCCTAACGACCTCCAATGAACACTATGTAGTGTTGTTAGCCCACACACCTTATTCATCTCACTCACTCACTCACTCAAAGGCTTCCACTGCTAGATACACTACTTACAATGGGTCACTCATCCATACATCAGTGGAACACACACACTCACTTACTCTGTCACTCACACACCATGGGTGAACCCAACACCTGCCAAGCCTGAGTATTCAAGATTCAAGGTTGCCTATACCTCCATACAGTGTACAGCAGGGATTACCAGTTAACCCTGCATTTGTCAATGTTGCTTGGAGTGGGCAAGACAGAGTGAACGTAGAAAAAACAATCGGCAAAGACTCTCGTTTCCATCCATCACTCCATTCTAGTGTTCTGTCATTTCTCACCTGGTCCAGACCAACATAGTCTGTATTCTTGTTTCTACCTTCTGGTCCAGTGTAACACTAGAATTTTGCAATCACTGGATTATATTTTTCCACCACTCATTTGATATGGATTATGGCTGACGAAGCAGAAAACAGGCTTATTGGATTTTAAATGCTAATTCTAGCCTCGCACGGCTCATTGCTGTTAGTGTAGTTAAGTTAATTAGCGCCTTAATGACAAGCATTTCTGCTGGAGTGATGTGGGTGACAGGTAAGCCGACCCCCATGGACAAAGTGTTGAACCAAAATATTTTTAAACTGGTCACATCACTTATGCTTATGAGTCCCATCACTTACTGGACTTATGCTATTAATGTATTTAATGCTCTATCATTTATGGATAGAAGAACAGATGGAAGGATTTAAACTTGTGCAGGTAAACAGGGAAGGGTGCGAGCCATAAAAAGACCTCCTCCCTTTCTGGTCCACCGCACAGAGGGGAAAGCAAGACAAGCCTGAATGTGAATTCAGGAAACCAGAGTCACACACAGACCCCACATTGTTCATAGGAGAACAAAAGTTTGATATTTGAAATCCGCATTCTGGGCATTCTCAGGTGTACAATTACTCCCTGGCTTCATCGATCTGAAACAAAATCTCCGTGCTGTCGGCGTGAACAAAGCCAGCATATCATGGGGAAGGAGAGGGTGTAGGAACTGAACAGAACTCAGAAACGAATCCCTCGTTACAGCTCAACCTGAACGCTCACCTATACCATACCAGTACGATATACCCAGCATGCCGAGGATACGGCTGGTTCTGGTTCGTTTCTGATTGCGAATTCATTCTTGCGGTTGCTCTACGGTTATAAGAAGCAGAATCAGGTATGAGTCGAATGACATGAGACCCCCATCCCCGAACACATAGTATCTAGATGGGGAATTAAGTCGTCATTTTGACCATAAAAAGGCATGAAACTCCAGGTTAGAGATAAGTGCTCTGACTGCAGCGAGGTGTGTGGGCGCAGAAACAAACGAACATTGCAGATCATCCTCCAATCAATGGCGTTATTAGTTGTCACCTGAAGAAATAAACAGTCAAAGTGGGATCTCTGCAGAAATTAAAGCTGAGAGCAAAAATACACTCCAAGAATTAAACCAATTATCTAAATTATAAGCAGAAACAGCATAAATCTGCCATGTGGACATCCAGCCAAAGCGCAGCATGTTTTTACCACCGTCTCCAAAATACACTGCTCAGTTCTCTGGAATCCCTTTGTCCGTTGGTAAACGGTAAGTACTGAATGCCTAAAGGTTCATGTAAAAGGTCACTTGGTGATTTCAAAACAGTAAACTTTAAGTCTCATTTGGCAGAGTTTCGAAATGAGTTTCAGCTGAGCAATTGGACACTAACCAGGGCACAACGTGGGCCAAGTGTCATTACCCCATTAGCAGCGAGTCCAGGGTTGTGCTGGAAACAAGCTCATCTTATAGCGCTCGACCTTAAGCTTCAGACTGCCAGCACCAAGTTTTCTGCCAACCACCACATTCCAGTGAAGTATCTCACCATACAGTTCCGGGTTCCAGCACCTGAGAAAAAGCCGCAGCTGCTTTACTCGGCTCCTGCGCTCCGTCCACACGGAGAGGGTAATGAGGAGATGTTGAGTGCACTCTATGACAACCATGCAAAATATTGGCAGCGTGGAAGCCACAAGCTCCCCGGGACTCGCCGTAGAAGGCCGAGGCTTTCGCTTTGAATCGCATATCGAAACGAACCTGTTAAGTGTAAAGGAAACAAGCAAACTGACCTACACTTGAGGTCTCTGGATGAGAGAAGCCAATAATGTGGATTGCAAAATTACAGGAAGACCAGCCCTTCTACTCTTCTGACCAAGAATCGCTCATAGAGTAAACAGCCCTTTTGGCCAGCAAACGTGAGAATGATCAGCTCTTCTAACCAGTGCAAAACAGAGGGAAAAAAGCTGTAAAAGAGTGAGACTGAAAGCGTGGGAGGTAGATGCATGAAAGCAACATCCCCACGGAGCAGAGACAAACCCATAGGGCAGCACACTGAAGTCGGACACCCCGGACCAGCGCTGTTCCTTCAAGACTGATAAACAAATGTCATACATGAGATTCCACTGGAAAATCCCGCCCACCCCGCAAACAGAAACACAAAATGTATGAGCATGACAGGGACTGTCTTTAGGTTCGCAGACTGGAACATGTGATCAGCATTAAAACTGAGCGTAACATTTGCAAGCCATTGCTAAAATGGAATCGCTGCACTTTCGGCATTTATTTTTAAAAGCTAAGAAAAGGTAGGTAGCAGGGGAAAAAGGTGGCACAGTGGTTAGATCATCTACTTTGTACTTGAAGGACCCAGGACCAAATGCCACCTCCTGCTGTACAGGTGGTCCCTGACTTACGATAGGGCTACGTTATGATAAACCCATCGTAAGTCGAAAACGCATTTAATACACGTAACCTACCGAACATCATAACCTAGCAGGCGTGCGATGGCCACTACAGTCTTGCTGCTTTCATGCTGGGCAATTATCTTGAGTTTCTCCTCAAAAATAATCGCCTTTCTCTTCTTCTTCTTACCAGTAGCAGGAGAGACAGATGGGCGTTTCATAGACATGATGGATGTGCAAAACACAACGTAGATACAGGGGGTATCCAAAAAAAAACGCTGGCGACACAGAACACTAGAGTATCGGCTGTTTATACTAGCGACCGCGTGGCAGACTAGGAGATGCGGATCGCGAGAGCGTATCGCTCGGTAGCCTGTGGAGGGAGGGGGAAAAAAAAATTTCAAAGTATGTTTTCTAGTGAATGCGCATCGCTATCGCACCATCGTAAAGTCGAAAAATCGAAAGTCGGACCATTGTAACTCAGGGACCGTCTGTAGCACCCTTGAATGAGGCATTTACCCTTAATTGATTGTGAAAATTACACAGCTGTATAAATGGGTAAATCTTTGCAAAGCTTAACACCAACTGCTTTCAAAACAAGTGTCATTTAAATAAACAAAATATAACTGGAAAGTCTGACACTGACCTTACATCTCTTAAAATGTGCAATGTGTATATATTGAATATTGTGTACTTATAAACACAGTGAAAAGGGACACAAGAGGAACAATGAGCACTTCATATATGACCTTTTAGCCCATTACAGTGGGCTGAACTTCAGTTTTGCTTCTATATTTGTGCATTGAGCGTGACCCGCACAACGTGTGAACGAGGCAACCGTTTCGGCAACAATGTTAAGGTGGTCGAAAGACGCCGGGACTTAATTACCTTCACTTGGGTCAGCATCTCACTCAAGGGTATTACAACGGGAAGTACAATTTGTACCTTGGTCCTTTAAACTGAATGCTACCTGTTGTTCAGAGGAGAACACAAAGTGGCACTAGTCCACGTCACCAAGGTTTGGCAACTGAGCACCGGGCTCCATCCCCTGGCCTTCGGCTCCACCCACCTGTTCTCGGTTCCATCCCTATGGCTCACAGGAGGCATCCGCTGTGGGCACGTCACCCCGGCATTCTCCAGCTGGCGGTTCGGAGCCCTTCCCACCCACCTCCAGAGATCCCGGCATTGTTTGGCCTGCTGCCGTGTCCTAATGTTCAAATGAGGAAATCTCTGTAGCAAGCAAGACGCGATGGGTGGGACGGCATCGCCTGCCAACATCTCACCAAGAGAAAGAAGAAAACTGAGCAGAAGGAGCCTGAAAAAAGGCACCGGACTGGCGTTCGAAAAGGCGAATTTGTAACAGAGCGCTCATCTGCTCTGTCCTGGATCGGAGCCCTAAATGAGAACTTCTAACTAATGCCAGAGGGAAGGAGGGGAAAAAAAGAAAAAACCAACATCTCCCACTCCAGACTCTACTTCCTAAACTCTCATACACACCTCAACTGTTGACTGCAAAAGTAGAGAATAGGGGCATTGGGGGTAACTGCAGGATCGTCCCTCGGTTTAACCGGGGTACGTTACATCTGTGTTTTGCAGCATGCTGCCTCTCTGGCTGTGCAGTTCCACTGCTCGAGATCTCGAGAGCAGGCAAACCTTGACGCACAGAACAAGTTAGCAAAGCACAAAGGAACGGGCCACGTTTCCAACCTTTGACTCAGCCTTCGGAAGCATCCGGATCCTCTTCGAGCATCCCAGTGCAAAGTTCATCCGCCTCAGTGAACTGACCTAATGGGTCACAACATCTCCAGCTGCCTAGCAACGCAGCACCTGGTGCTCGCAGAACTGATCCCTTCAGCGGATGGAGACGAATGAGGATACAGCCCCGCGGGGAACAAGATCTGTCAAACGGCAGATAAAGAGCAAGTGTGTCCTCACTTACAAAAAAAAAAAAAAAAAAAAGGTTTTTAATAGCAGCAGATTGCATGGGATAAGGATGTGTGACCGGAAGTTCGCCCGCTCAAACCCTACAAGGAATCTGGATGTGGTCTCCTGTATTTAAATGGGTCAATGTCTTTGTATAGAAACTGCTGGTTAAGCGAGCAAATAATAATAGTAATACACATGTTTCTTTGGCGTAATCCATGTGGCGTATAGCAGCAGCCGTCTTGGGATTAGCCTGCAACTTCTCCAGGCTACTCATGATATACAGATGCTCCTTGAATTACGATGGTGAGCTGGCGATAGATATTCAGTAGCAACTGTACTTCGAATTTTGATTTTTTTTTTTTCCCGGCCAACAGCAATCTGCATCTCCCAGTCTGTCACGCAGTCGTTAGCGTAAACAACTGATGCTCTACAGTGTTCTGTATTACCAGCGTTTTTTCAGCTACACCCCTGTATCTACGTTGTGTTTTGTGCATCAATAATGTCTACGAAACACCCATCTGTGTCTCCTACTGCTGGTGAGAAGAAGAGGAGGGAAATTACCGTTGAGGAGAAACTCAAGATAATTTCCCAGCATGAAGGCGACAAGCCCATAATGGCCATCGCTCGTCTGCTAGGCTACGATGTTCGGTAGGTTATGTGTATTAAATGCATTTTCGACTTACGATGGGTTTTACGAAATCGTAAGTTGGGGACCATCTGTACGGTAATGTAGGGTAGTGTTAAGGGTAAGAGCTGTTAAATCAGACTTGACTCATAGCAACCCCCGGTGTGGTTTTCATGGTAAGGTATGTTATGAAAGATTGTGTCGATTGCCATCTATACCCTATGGAGTACATTACCATCGTCCTCTTCTATGCCTGCCTTTGGGTTGTGAAGTTGGGATGAAAGCGGAAACTGCACACCCTGAGCTGGATTCGAACCCATGCCTGAACAAACAGTTCAGGAGCTTGGAAGCGCTGGGACTACCCACTGCACCATCACGCAACGCCAGTTCACTACTTTCGTAACATCGTCGCCGAACAAACCCAAAGAGTGGGCTGCGTTCTCAATTTCGACGCGTAAGCCTCGTTATTAAACGGAAATGGACGGTAGCCTTTCATGCTGAGCTGCAGCCCATCAGCAGCACCTTGACACCCCCTCTGGTGTTTATTTCGCCACTTTATCACTTTCCACATAACTGACTCGGTACAAGTCAAAGTAAAGCCATACTCGGTAATCACAGATGCTGCCGAACTGCGGATGGAAATAAGTCTTTTCTGGTGACTCATGCTTTCGAGCACTGGAAACAGATGGCTGGGACCACAACCGAAGCGGAGGGGAGGTGCCTTGAATAGCCCACCATCCCTCCGTAGGTGGCAGTTACTGCAAACACGGCAACAGCCATCTAGTCTTCGCCGTCTCATCTGTCGTCCATATGTCCCAGAAGTGGAAACACACCAGTCAAAGCAGAGGGGGAAAAAAAAAAAAAAAAAAGAAAAGAAAAGAAAGCTTTCTGTACAAACACACACTACAAGCTACAGCTTGAAAGATCTTGGCTTAGATCTTTGCTTAATTAAGGTACACCAAATATATATCTTTCAGAAATTTCACAAAAAAAAAAAAAAAAATACATAACATCTAAGAGTTAATTTAAAAAATAAAAAATAAAGAAGTCAAACTTTACTGACTGCCTCACTGGTACAACGAGGCCTTGCGCACATGAGACAAACGAACGTAAATCAACTTTATTACGCAGGTAGCAAACAACACAACCATTACAAATCCATATTTAAGACAAATAGGACCTGGGCGGTGTGAGAGGGCGTGGGTTCGAACCCTGCTCAGTCTGTGTGAAGTCTGCATGTTCTCCTCGTGTCTGCGTGGATTTCCTCTGGGTGCTCTGGTTTCCTCCCACAGTCCAAAGACATGCTGTTCAGGTTCACCCATAGCGTGCGAGTGTGATAGTAACACTACATAAAGCTCATCGGAAGTCGCTTTGGAGGAAAAGTGTCTGCTAAATAAATAAATAAATGTAAATAATTTGCTGAAATAAAATAAAAACGTATAGTTATTCCGGAAGCCAACGTTTCCAAACCAAAGCCGTCACGACTGCAAGGGAAAAGAAGAGAAGCTGTCTAGGTCCACGACTCAATAAGAGCCAAACAGACTCAAGAGACAAAGCTCTTTGAGTCTTATCACCCGAAAGACTCCATATGCTTGATCCTGCACAGATTAGGGCGTTTACTTGATCAAGGATTTGGGAAAGTATAGCTTGTGCTCTGTTAGCCGACGGCTGGAGCGCCCAAATAAAACAGGACGCTCAACGCTGGCCGATCAGAGCCCTTCTTAAGAACGAATACGGTGCAGCAGGAAACATCCAACCCAAAATCCTCGAGGAGAACTTTTCCAGACTGCAAGACATAAGTGAGGAGACGTTCCACGTCTGTTCCACTTCTCTGCTGCAAAGAGCAAAATCGTGACTGACCACAAAAGACGGATTTCCTCGAACGAAAACATTTGTATGAAACTGCACACACAAACGAGCAAACTTTACACAAGCTGATCTCTGTTCCGTGCATTTGTGGGACACAGTGACATTCTTGGACTCCTTTAATTCACATCTAGGGTATTACATTTCACACATTAAAGACACATGAGGCCGTGTGCAAAGAGACTGTTGAGCAGCTGTACTGTTTTGACACCAGCTATAAATAAATGCTCAAGATATGATAATATGGATTTACTCACAGAAGTGTTTTCACTTTAAAAAAAAAAAAAAAAACAGTATAGGAACCATTGTGAGATCAGCAGCACTGCTCACATGTTTCAGGTTATAAAAGTTACTCAAAAACTTATTCTTCATCACCCACCCATCGGTCCGGTACAGCTCATCCAGTGCACGGTCATGATGGTCTGGAGCCTATCCATAATCATGGTGGAGAAAAATAAATGGCACTAAAAACATTAGCGCTACTGTTGATCTGCAATGTATGTAGCTGCCCGAATTATTCCAGCGGTTGGACCATTGACTTGGTATCCAGACTGCATTATCATATTAACTATATAAACTCGTGCCATTCCAATTCCACTTAAACCTTTGTCTCTGCTTATAGAAGCATGACATTTCAGTTCTCAAATGAAAGGACATGACGACAGGGGCATTACAGTGATGGAAAGAAGGAGGATGACGAGAGGAATCGTTCTTGTTGCTGCGTTTCCATGGATTCACAAACAACTGCAGCGACAACTGGCTGTGACAGAGAAAAGCTCCTGGGCGACAGAGTGAGGATGACTTCACTCTCACACTGCCCTGAGTACAAGGACCCAGGGAGCACCGAGCCCATCTGCACTCCCCCCCCCACTCATCCATACATCAGTGGAACACACACCATCACTCACACACTACTGGTGAACCTGAACAACATGTCTTTGGACTGTGAGAGGAAACCAGAGCACCCAGAGGAAACCCACAGAGACATGGGGAGACCACGCAAACTCCACGCAAACAGAGCGGGGATAGAACCCACATCCCCTAGGTCCACAATACTCGCTGTGTTACCGTGCTGCCAGAGTGTTTCCGGGACTGTGAGTCACCTTGAATAAAGGTGTGAGCAAAACACCGCACAGTAATTTAGCAACTGCTAAATGAATACATGTAAATGTAAGGTGATCGCAACTGTCAACCACAGTCATAGAAGTGGTTACGGACGGATGGAGCAATATCCAGATGGACGGATGGACGGATGGACGGACGGACGGACGGAGCAATATCCAGATGGATGGACGGATGGAGCAATATCCAGATGGATGGATGGATGGAGCAATATCCAGATGGATGGATGGATGGAGCAATATCCAGATGGATGGATGGATGGATGGATGGATGCCTTTGAGGCAATTAATACCTTGGATCAAATTGCTAGGAGAGCTGTAACATGTAAACTAAACTGGAGCAATGAGGCAGCAGCAGAGTCTCTCTGGATGTCAGCAACCTACTGCTCACATATGCAGTCCCTTAACCACATCTACACAGAACTCCCCTCGGTAACTTACACCATTACTCACTTGTCCAACAACTCAGAGGAACAGCGCAAAGGTCTGAGAAGGTCAGCCGAAGGGAAAAATAATTTCCCATACCGGACGCAAACGATGACATCAGAGCACAAGCAGGTGCGATGGCAGCGGCCACGACTCCCCTCTCCCTACTGCTGGCAAAACCCTGCGGAAAATCACCTGTTCCTCACAGCAGTTTTCCACTGTGTAAATTCCCAGCATTATTTTCCTCATTCATCCTAGATGAGGGTCAAAAAACATGTGGAGTTACATAAAATGTAAATAATATATAGAAGAGTCCACAAACATTTCACCGCTGTCTGCAGAAGCCTCTGGGAAACGGTTTGGGTTCCGATGACTTTTACGTTCAGGTGTTTTGAGACCTCGACCCGTCCGGTGGCTCCTTTTTCGGTAATAAATCCAGCAACTTTGTTTGGGACGACAGCTTTGCCACATTTTGTGTGTCTCCTTGTCGGTTTTAGCCAACGTTTAGCTGATGTTTCTCCACAGCGACTTAGAACGTAAAAGGTACAACAATTTGCCCATTTATACATCAGGGTGATTTTACTGGCACCGTTTATGGAAAACTATCTTGTGTTGGGGTACTACAGTTGGAGGTGGGATTCGAACCTGCAACCTTTGGGTCTAAAGGCAGCAGCGCTAACCACTAGATTTAAGTGAAGTATGAAAGGAAGGCGTCTACAGCTAGTTCAACATGCACCTAGTCTGCACTCTCATGCTGTTACATAATATAATATTCAGAAGCACCGTATTGTAATTTGGATTTTACACTCAGTACTGGAGCAAACAGTTTATACACATCCTCAAAATGTTACATCCTTTTACATAACCCACAAAGAGCGTTCGGGCCAACGAGCTTCTCCAACCTAACGCAACGTGGCACTGTTTTATATACCATGTTACTTTGTTTTAAAAATGACGACTACAGTTTTGACTAACGTTACTAGTCATTCATAACCGGCTTTAGGAGTTTAACTGCCCTCGATGGTGGCACAGCGAGTATCGTTGCGGTCTCACAGCGGCTGGGTGGTGCAAGAGGACGCGGGTTCGATCCCGCTCACTCTGCGCGGAGTTCGCATGTTCTCCCTGTGTCTGCACGAGTTTCCTCTGGGCGCTCTGGTTTCCTCCCACACTCCAAAGACACGCTGTTTATGTTGCCCCATAATGTGTGAGTGACAGAGAGAGAGAGTGTGTGTTCTACAGATGTGTAGGTGAGTGACCCATTGCAAGTAGTGTATCTAGCAGTGTAAGTCACCACGGTGAATAAGGTGTATAGGCTGATAACACTACATAGTATCCATTGCAAGTCGCTTCCCCCCCCCCCCCCCCCCCCCCCAAAGTGTTTCCTAAATAAACGCAACTGTCCCAGTTAAATATTTCAAACCAGCTCCTTATACTTAAAGGGCTTTACACGTGCATATTGGGCAGTAAAAAAATATTTATTTTGACAACCCATCCGGTAACTGTACATAATCAGTTATTGCTTCATTCAGATGAACTAACAGCCGAAAACCGCAATCATCTTAAATTTGCATTGCAGTTAAACTTGAAATGGAGACTAATCTATGGCAGGGCATCCAGCCTACGCAGATCACCCTGCCCACACGCGCTAAAAACCAAGTCTTCCGATGCAGCCAAAAAAATGAGCGCCAAACCATTTTGTGTGTCTTACCTAAACCCAGAACCCACCAAATTTTAAGCCGCTCTGCCGTCTCGTTATGTCACATATATAGCCTTCAAAGTGCGTACTATAATCTAAAAACACTGTGCCTGTTACGAAAAAATAAATGGGCAGATACCAGATCAAACTTCGTATGAACATCAGAGAGAGTGACGCTCAACAGTGAAAAATTGTCACGAATTACGTCTCGTTCGCCAAGTACAGTAACGGAAAACCAGGACATTAAGGCGCTTGGGAACGTTAACGATTTCCCTTCAATCTGCACAGTGGCTTTACCGCTTGAGGTGAAATAAATTTAATTCTCTTGATATGCTTGGTTTATTCAGAAACTGTTGGTTTCCCCACCGGGACTCTCCCTGCAGGCAGCCTGTCAGCTCTGAGCCTCAAGGTCTTCATCGGAGACGTTTCACAGATTCTCCTGGGAGAAGCTCAGTTGCCGGGGTGACGGTGAAGCTGGACGGCGGTGGACTGTGCAGGAAGGAGGAGGAAACACTCAGGAACCAGGGCCACGAGGGTGCATCGATGGCCTGCAGCCATCTCTGAACGGGGCTCCTTTCCCTGCTTCCCCACCCAGGAGGAGGAGGAGGGAAAGGAGAGAGGCTCTCCGTGCGGAGGAGATCCTCACGGAGCCATTCCCCGGCGGAAGGACTGCAACGAAAGTACCCGGAAAGACCGACATACTTGTCCTGGAGAGAATTACACACAATCTGACCACGCGGGCTTCCAGTCGGCAGCGCTACCTGTGCCCACATTTCCATTTCAGGTGTACAAGTGTTCCCCGGATTACGAACGAGCTCGGTTCCTAAATCTGTCTTTAAGTCGGAACAGTTTGGTACGGTGGGTATCTAACGTCAGTTAGTCAAATGTTTGTCTTAGTATATGGTATATCGTGCACCTTTCTATGCGTAAAAATCATTAAAGAAACACTTCCAGGTGCACTGAAGCATCCTTAATATAGCAATACAGTAATAAAAATACAATGTAGTAATAATAAATGTTACTACAGTATTTATAATAGAGAAAGAGGAAGAGCATGCATGTGGGTATAAAAAAAATTGTTAGGTTTCCCATCGTGCGTTGGAATTTCACCTTTCGCTTTATTATTTCCACTTTAGTTTCAATTGTGATCATTTTCCTTTTCTTTGATGAATCACCATCACTTGCATCACATTTTCGCTTTGGTGCCATGGTTAGGAGGGTAAAAACAACAACAACAACAACAACAAAAAAAAAAAAAATAAAGCCAAAATACAGTCACACATGAGACACTTAACAGCAACACGGTCCGACTGAAAAGAACCAAGACTTAGTCCAACCTCGGGCTCATGAGCCGACGAACTGCTCTAGACGCACGATGTTTTGATGCGGATCACAAAGTAGCGCCAATTTATTATTATGAATCATTGTATGCAACTCGAATTTTTAATATAATAGGCTTGACCTGGGGGTGGTCTGTAACAAAGATGTACACAAGTCGGATGTTCGTAACACAGACATGATACATGCAGCCCCTATCGGACAGGTTATGAAGAATATTATCATCTGAAGCTCTAGGCACGAGAGCAGGAGGTGAGAATGTGTGTAAAAGGTGGAACAGTCGGAGCAGAGAAGAGCAGCGCAGGAACCCTGAGCTTCCAAAAATAAACCCCCCGTCCCCTCAGGTGTTCATCATGTCGCCAAATGAGTTTTAGCTCAAAAGTCCCCCCCCCCCCCGCTCCCCTCCCCAAAACACGACCCTGGGAGTTCCAATTTCCTGCACTCTGAAAAGGGCCCATTCACAGGTCTCCGAAGGAGGATTAGGACCAACCCGGCAACTGCACGCAGCCTCCTCTAGGCCGGGATTAGTCCTTTTTCGTCAAACAGCCCTCCAGGAAGCGTGCCTGCACATCGCCGGCGTGGACCGTGAGGCCACACAAAGGAAGAGTGACGGCTCACCTCGGCGGCTGCTGGAACACCTCACATCCGGAAGTAATGAACCGGGGCAGGATTCGGTAGCATCTCTCTACGGGGGAGGGGTGAGGAGTCACAAAGTGGGAGTGCGTGAACCAACAACCTACGGTCATCCGTCATCGGGAAGTCTTACGCAATCCATTTCTTTCCCTGGAAACATCGCAGTCGCGGCAAACATGACAGTAACCGGGTTCGAGAGGGAGGCATCCGCTCTGTGCGGACTGCCCTTCTCCGTCGTTTATATCGATGCACCGTGAAAACGTGGCGACAACTCAGTTAGTAGGCGGAAGTAAAGTCACAGAAGGAGCCCATGGCGAGCGCTTCAAACCACCATCTTTGTTCTGTATGAAAGAATTTCACCCCCCCCCCCCCCAAATATTTTTCCAGAATAAACCAAGAATTAAAATGTCATCAGTCTGGGATGTTTTGCAAAAAGATGATCATTGTAACCGGTGTACAGTAGAAACCTCACGATCCAAGACGAACTGGGAAAAGTCAAAGCTCCACCAGTACGTTTGGAGGATGTGGCCATGCTTTGTAACTGGACGTTTCCAAAAAAATAAACTTTTTGTCAAACATTCATCATTTGGACTTTCTGGGACCTTTATCTGGAGTTTTTACATTTTTCAGACACTTTCAGCAACTGTGCCAGGAATAAACAAGTAAATCACTCCTTTCACTGACAATGGTTAAGTAACTTCCACTGCTAGATACTACTCACAATGGGTCACTCATCCATACATCAGTGAAACACACTCTCTCTGTCACCCACACACTATGGGTGAACCTGAACAACATGTCTTTGGAGTGTGGGAGGAAACCAGAGCACCCAGAGGAAACCCACACAGACACGGCGAGAACATGGAAACTCCACACAGACTGAACGGGGATTGAACCCATGTCCTCTCGCACCACCCAGGTGCTACGCAGCGCTACTCGCTGTACCGCCGTGACTCCCATGTAGACACAAAGAATCTGCCGTTGCCAAAACCTGTTAATTCCACATTCATTCCCAATGAATTCCATGGATAATAAAACTCACTTCAACTCCCCATACAAAAATCGTGACACAGAGAGAAAGACAGAGAGACATAGTGGTTACAACTGTTGCCTTTGGACCCGAAGTTCGCAGGTTTGAACCTCACATCCAACTGTAGTACTCTTTAGCAAGGTACTTACCCTAAATTGCTCTAGTAAAAAATTGCCCAGCTGTATAAATGGATAAGTAAGTGTAACCTTAATACTGTAAGTCACTTTGGAGAAAAGCATGAGCTAAATTAACAAATGTAATGTGTGTACATGCATATATGGAGTGGTGCCAACAGCATGATGCCAGTTAGCAAAAAAAGAAAAAAAATCCATAAACAGAGGTTCTGATGACATCAGGATATGGCAGCGACAGATGTGACTATTTTATGAGGCAGCTTTCAGCTGCTCTGCTAATGCTCAAGTTTTGTTTCCCTTGCTCCTCATCTCAGAAAGAGAAAACAGCATCATTTACCAAAAAAGCGTTAATACACCTCAGATCCACAACGTTCATGTCAGTAACAACTGATTGCTCCAGCTCTTATTAATGGAAAAACAAAAAGGAAGCAAAATGCAACTGCTTTCGATCCTATGAATATTATACTAGAAAACAGGGAGATTTTTTTTTTAAAAAAATCTTTCAAAATGCCACATATGAGATTATTAAAGCTTAGAAGCTGATAGACTGAGAAAGTCACCCTCTTCTCTCTGAAGGGATGTCAGGTGTAATATCAATATTTGTCAGTCTCCAACAAAACTCTTTCATAAAATATTAATCTCTTTATCTCACACTTTACAAACATTTGTACACTAGTGTTTTCTTACCATATCAGTTCTGGGTAAACATCTCGATCCAGAAGCTACAAGGCAACAGGTCCAACGTCAGCCCCTCGACAACCACCAGCACCAACCGCTCTCCCCGATGCCCTCAGATTCATTAACTGTGAAACTA
Source organism: Scleropages formosus (assembly GCF_900964775.1). Lineage (NCBI taxonomy): Eukaryota > Metazoa > Chordata > Actinopteri > Osteoglossiformes > Osteoglossidae > Scleropages > Scleropages formosus. Next base: position 5,300,461 of record NC_041810.1, on the reverse strand, counting down.
TGTAAATACGGTAAATTTCATAAACAGAGAGGATGCTACGATTTAAACCCCTTAAAAGCCTTTCTTCAGTGCCTGCTACATTAAAATGATGGTTTTCTTCAGTAGAAGAGACAGGACCACGTTGAGAAAGACAGAGAAAGAGTCCCGAACCCGAACCCAAACCCAAACCCAAACCCACCATATGCAGGTCAGGTTAACATGTCACGTTATATGAGGTGAGCCGGTTCCAAACTCGAACCCTCATCACAGAAGGTCTCCTGCTCTCAGTCCAGCTCCACTATGCAGCACGGGCCCAAAATGTGCATGTCACGTTTGCTGGGATCGAATCCCCAGTTGGGGTCTGAAACCCTTCCCTCTGTGCCAAACAGGTGCTGGGCAGCCTCCTGCAGCAGCGCTCGGTCGGTGGAACACACACTGGGACAACACAGCTGCTGGAAGTGTGTGTGGAAGCGCTCATGGAGCGGATCAGATCAAACCATCATGTTGACTGCGAACGAACGAACAAACAACCTACTGGTGCGGGGTAACTCCATCACTCGGACACACGCACACACATTCGCGCAGTGAGAACTTATTGCACACACCTGTCCAGGCTGGAGACGCACTCGCGCGCGCGCCGCGGCCCCGCTCCCGCCGTCACGTATTCACCGCGATTTACCTGCTTTTTACTACGGGCCAGTGTGACGACGAGGCGCGCGCTCGAAGGACGCGCTTCGGGGACACGAGACTCACCTCGATCCAGTTCTGCGCCTCTCGTAGCGCCGCGTGCGAAGCGGCAAGTAACTCGGCGCGCGGCGGCTGCTGCTGCTGCTGCTGGGGGGGGTGTGTCCCGGGGTCGGGAGCGGGCTGCGACATCGCGGCAACTGAAAACAAAATAAAACGAAACGAAACGAAACAAAACAAAGGGTAAAACGAAGAGGAGCGAAAAAGAGCCCGAAGAGAAGAAGCGGCGCGCTCCCGGCGACACCCTTAAATCTTATCGCTCCGCGCGCGCGCGCGCCGAGCTCTGCGGGAGCGTCCGGGCGCGTCCACGCGCTTCGCTCGCTCCCTCGCTCACGCTCACGCGCACGCAGGAAGCAGCTCGGTCCCTTCGGTCTGTTCGCCGGAGCCGAATCTCGCTGTGGCCGCAGGGCAGCGGCGCAGAGACACAGAGTAAAAAACGGTGTATCTCCGGCTCTTATGTTGTAACCACAGTGTGAGTTTCCCGCTACGCTGTATTATTATTACATTCACTGTCTGTGCGCAGTAATGGAGGAGCGCTGTTAGTGTAGATGTGCGCACATCAAGGCTTTTAAAATAAATAGGTAGAAGGTTGTGAGAAAAAAAGTCATATGTGTATTTTCTGAAAAAGAGTCATAGATTATTATATGTCAATAATAACACCCATAGCTCCTTGGCACTCAACTCATTTATTAACATAAACTACAGAATCATGCAGTTTCTTTTTTTAATCTAGTTGACTATTTCGACGTTACAGAAGAATGCAGCTATGTATGGATTTTTACTGAACAAGTCGGGTACTTCCATTATGGTTTTTCCCGCGACCATAAGATTGCAGTCAAGTACCCCCAAGTGCTGTGGTTCTCAGCTGACCCCATAAAGTTTAGAACTGATTCTCTCCTACATTAACTTTTCAATAATTCACAACTCTGACATGCAACTTGATCTTTTACTAAAACTTCAGACAGTGGTGAATTTCACAGAACATTTGAAGAAACCTTACAAATATGTGGCAAAACAATTTGAGACATTTTTACAAAAATCTTGCTAAGAAATTCATTCTTTCATTTATTATGAAAAAAGACAAAAAAATAGCATTTTTGTGATATTCGCTGCACTTAAGCAGAACTCTGGGCAAAATGCCTCTCAGTGGTTTGATCTTGGGGGGTGCGGTGGCCCGGTGGCGCAGTGGGTTGGACCGGGTCCTGCTCTTCAGTGGGTCTGTGGTTCGAGTCCTGCTTGGGTTGCCTTGCAACGGACTGGCGTCCCGTCCTGGGTGTGTCCCCTTACGCCCTGTGTTGCCGGGTAGGCTCTGGTTCCCCGTGACCCCGTCTGGGACAAGCGGTTCTGAAAGTGTGTGTGTGTGTGTGTGTGTGTGTGTGGTTTGATCTTTATGTTCATTTTCAGGTAAATCAAGTGGATGGATTCAGCAGTTACAACTGTTGTGAATAAATATTTTTCATGAAAAAGGCAAAAAACGTTTGGCGTTTGAAAAAAACTTTAGAAAACGGAGGGATGTGTTTAGCTGGTACCTCAAGGTCTACCACAATGACAGAATTTTTTTCTAATCATCGTTATTCAAGCAGTCGTGGGTCCTACAGATCGGTTTCTTTGAAGAGTTCATCTTCCTTCACAGTGACCTGATTATGGTTTGCACAGCGCCACCACTGAAAAGCGCACCTCCTCTTTGTCACGCTCCATGAACTGACGGCAGACCTTCGATGCATCCTGAGAAGACAATCCATATATGAGTTGTGACGATCTGGTACTAAAGCCGACACAACAGCCTCCTCACACTCAGGGACATTCCCATATGTGCACAGGTAACGGGGTGATTTGAAAGATGGCATCCATTCTGATTCCATACCTTTAAGAAGTGTTCGTCATCGGTAGCGCCATGGTTCACGGGGAAGTTCATGGTTCCATCTGAAGATAGAACGTGCTTGAATATATACCTTTCAGATTAAAGTTTTGATAACTGGCATTATGTGATGCCTTAAAAGTTGTCATGTTAGGCTTTTACAGGGTTGCCTATTCAGAAGCAGCTCACAAAACCACTTAATCTGAATAAAACAATGGAAGAATGTGAAATGAAAAGTCTCCAGAGAAAGCTGCTGAATTTGCAGGTAGTGTCCCAGTAGCGGCCGAACTCAAACAATGATCCACTCATATGGGCTCGAATGCCTTACCTAGTTCCCACAGATGTCCGTCCACTTTGACGAAGGTGATGAAGTGAAAACTTACTTTACCTTCTTCCACCTTGGATGAGATTTGATTAGTTAGAAACATAAATTCCATACAGACAATACATCAAGTGCAGGTAACATGAACTCGTTAACTGCACAGATATAAAGTGACATGAAGCCTCAAGACTCCCCACTTAGTTGAGAGTATGCAGGTAAAATCAGATTCTTTAGTGTGAAAAGTATTTTTACAATTGCACATGGGGAGTTCAGTGTTTCTGCAACTTTGTTTAAAGATCCACTACTTCTGCATTATGTCCTTGCTTGATCAGAATCTTTCAGATCAACATGAGTAAACTATTTTTCACATATTTATATGTATCTCAAAAAAAATACTAGGAAGGTGATCAGGAATCGGCGATATTCTGGTAAAGTTTTATGCAGCTACTTGTGTGATGAAGGTTGGTGCATATGTTGAAGGAAACAAACAAACTGTACTTAAGAATCACACATCTGCAGCTATGTCTCTTTCTCCTAATGCGATGCACAAATTGTATTTTCTATGAGATTTACGTCACTGTGAAGAAAAGTGTCTGCTAATTGAATAAATGTAAATATATTTCATTTCACTTTTACATAAAGCCAGCATAAACAAAAAAACGTAGACTGTAATCTAACGTAGAATGAACAAGTACAGATCATCCCAGTACTACAAGACTCAACACACACAAAAAAAATTTAAACTGAATACTGCAAATGATGAAAAACAGTACCGTGCAACGTCCTTCAGCCGCAATCTCGTTATGGGCTTTATGTATTTCCTTACAAAAAAAGACATTTGGTTGCAAAAGTTTCATAGGTTTAAACAATAAAACTCAGTTCAACTGGATATGATTTGCCCTGTAAATACATTACATGCAACACTAACAATGTGAGTTTTACTCTATTTTACATGCATGACTCAGTAACTTTTCGACATCTATTTATAGACTTCTGTCGACATCTGGTGGCACAACTTAACATTGACACAAACACAATGTTTGCGCATCGTCAGGTTTGGCCCAAAGCAAATTGTACCATTTTCTTTCAACAATCTGTGTTTAATCCACCTTTAAGAACTTTGTTAATACAAATTATCGGTAACTTTGCATAAAAATACTAACAATGCTTTGATACATGTTTGGATCAGTAAATACCTCACTCTTCTCCAAATGTTTGGCTCTGTCTTCTGCAGACATACCCAGAGTGTCATCTAGGAATCGCTTCAGAACAGAACCACTCTCTTCAGGGCACATCGGAAAGGACAGAGAAGCTCCTGTTAGCAAACCATCCACCATAAAGACACACAAAAACCTCTAGCCATCCTAAGTCACATGCAAACACAGGTAAAGATCTACTGAGAGGCAAATTTGCCTTGTTTTCAAATTCCACAATATTTCCACATCAGCTCATGCTCTTCTAAAGACAGAGAGAAACATGCTTTAAGATGCTCTGGAGTGTGTGACTGAGCGGAGCTCCTGCTCCGCTCCATTTACCAAACTCCAGCTTGTCCCTGTTGTTGGCCACAGAGTGCAAGAGGCCGACGGTTCCGCACGAGTTGGCTACGGTCTGCCTGAGGAAGTAGACCCCGAGGTCCTCGTGGTGGTCTCCACTCAGGCGTCTTGTCTGCTCCTCTCTGAAAGATTTGTGCTGAGAGACATAACATTTCCCCTCGTGATTATTTACACATTGCTTATTCGTAAATCTTTTACAGTACTGTGCAAAAGTCTCAGGCACTTAGATGTTTCACAAAAATATTTGTCGTAGACGGTTATTTAATGTCTTCTGCATTAGTGTCAATGGGAAAGAGCATATTTTAGATTTCCAAGCATTCCGTTTGCAAAAAGTTACAGTATTACAGTAAAGGTTTTGTATGACGTTAAAGAAAGAAAGTAAAAGGTAATAAACCACTATCCACATGAAAAACCTGAGGTCTTTGTATGGCAAACCGATTAAGTGAAACAGAAACAGCGGTACAGAGGCAATAAAACCGGGTGAGGGACAACCATACTGAAAATGTGAGGTTTTGTCAGATGTGCCAGTTTAACTCTCAGATCCTACACCATGGCAAGAGTGAGTATAGCAACAAGACACAAGGTGGTCGTCCTCGGGACAAGCGCTTGTTGACGATGGATGGTTACTGAGCTTTGTAGGAAGTTTATTCATTAAGAGCATTATTTTTGTAATCATTCTCACTTTACAGCTTTTTTCCCCAAGTGCCTAAAACTTTTGCGCAGTACTGTATATCACAGTAAAACAGATTCATGAATCCCAGGAGCTCAGGTACATACAAAAGTAAATCCTAAAAAGCCAATGAAAATTCAGAATACTGAAATATTTCAATTACTAGTCAAGAACCGCCACACTATATTGCAACACTATATGACATTATTTATAAGAAAAAGGAACTTAGAGGAATAATAAGTGAATGATTTGGAGAGGCATCCATGCCAACCCACAAAAGCATCGTAACACTACTAATAATGCATACAGATGTATGTTACACTCATGTTTGTATGAATAAGTACACGTATATTCTTGTAGCAGCGGAGGTCGGTTGTCCAGCTCACCTGCTGGCTGAGCGGGAAGAGCAGCAGGACGGCGCAGGCCGGGCTGGGAACCTCGCAGAGCAGCTCGTCCTCCAGCCCCAGGACGTCGACGAAAGCGCAGCTTCCGCAGACTCCCAGTTTGCCTAAGGCCTGGGAGCAGAAGAAGCATCACTGGCGATATCTCTCAGAACATACTCACAGACAGGCCGGGTACAGGTGTCCTCCACTTACCACATATGTGACTTAGGACGAGCTGGACTCGCAACGGCCGTCTCGTCAACCTTATTCTACCGCTCGTACAGTCTAATGATACCAGGCCCAACTGCTGTACCATGACACTGGTTGGCCGCACTGTCGCAAGGCACCGTATTCCTAACTGCCTCAGTCAGTCAGTGTGTTTTCTTCAGAAAACACAGATTTACAGAGCTTTCCTTTCCGATTCCCTTCACTACTTTATCTACGACTCGTAGCGAGAGAAAACGTAAGTGTACTGGTGGTGCATAAAAGAAAAAGCGAAACAAAATCAGATTTGGAAATTAAATTGAAAAACTGAAAATATACAGTATTCATAAGACTGTACTGCATTTATATCCCATATCAGCGTTATTTTAACACAGTGAATAGTGTGAAGTAGTGAAATATACAACAAAGCCTTCTTATGTAAGGAGTGTAGGACAAAACCCCTCGGACAATAACCCTTTTGGACAAAACCCCCTCGGGACAAATAACTAATGAAATTTTTATTCTTCTGATTATTTGTAGTTTATGAACACTTCCCGGAGTTGTGAAATACTACATTTATTATATAATGAAACTGCAATAAGGAAGGCATTATAAGTATTGCAATGTAGCATACATTAATCCTTGCATTATAAATTTACAGCTCACTGTTTTACAACAAGAAATTATTTGGACAATTATAAAAATGCATAATTAAAAGAACATCATATCATATCTTTGAAAAATAAAAAAGCAACGTTAAAAACATCATTGAGTGTTAAGGTTTATTCAAATTTCATTTACTATCATCCGATGCCGTGTCCTATGCCATTCAGAAATCAACTAAAACAGAGAAAAATAATACTTTCTAGGATGACTTCAGTATTAAATTACTTTTATTTTTTTATTCCAATAATAATGGTATTAAACAAACAAAACAAAAAAGGGGCTTTTTGTCATTTTTTATTTAATTAAGAAGATTTGTCCTACTTTGTGTTTCAAAACAGGGGGTTTTATCTGGACCCCTATTACACAGCGTAGCGTTCACATAATATGTTCACTGTTGATACGTTTTTATGGTTTATATCCTAGTTTAAGAGAGTGCGCGAGTTACGACACACTCGTCGTAGGGGAACGTAAGTCGAGGGCAACCTGCGTTGTAATGGCGAAATGAACAGCCGTGTTGTAACATAAAAATGTCAGAAAACAAGCGGGTTCCGGGAGTCAGGACACATGAGAGAACGTAGCGGGACATCCAGGACACGTACTTTGTTCAGCATCTGCAAAGACAAACCGCACACATCGCTTTTTTATTCCGTCATGAAATTACCTCAGAATCACAAAACAAAACGAGAACGGAGATTAAAAAAGTCACCTCGGGGTTTATTTCCATTGGTTTCCACTCCATCACCTTTATTTTTTTTAATTTTATTGTCTCGTGCTTTAAGTTAGCCAGCAGCAGTATAGCAATATGAATATCGAGTCAAATTTTTGAAAAATTTATTTTCCTTCTTTCCGACTCGCCCACGCCGAGCTCGAGCGCCGCCACGCGCCGCACGTAGCGCACGCGGTCACGTTCCATTCGTGCGGAAACGGCAGGAGAGACTATAAAACTCAACGATTCATCACACAGGTTTAACACAGAGCTACTTGTATGTGTTTTTTGAGAATTAAAGTACTGTTTATCGTACCATGTTCGTCTTAGCTTTAAATGTTGCAAACCCGCGTCGTTGTATAAACTGTGACTATAGTACGACCCGGTGTCGCGCGACGTTCGCACGCAAAGTGGGCGTGGTTTCGGTGACGCGGAAAGCGCGAGCCGCCAAATTCAAAATCATTCGCAATTCTCCGCCGACGTAAAAGCTGTAAGGGCGTCCCAAATTATTACATTAATTCTGGAAAAAATCGTTTCCTCTTTCTTCATTTATTTATACATTTTTACTTGTTTTCTTTGCATACACCCTATTAAATACCATGCCCTTCCTTCCCTACACCTTCCATCTTCTGTTTTTTGCTTCTCCTTTCGCCTTTTGTTATGATCTCTATTTCTGTATAAACTATAGTATCTGCACATTTGTGTGTGGAAAATACAGTAAATACGTAGAATACATCAATTAAACCCGTTCAACTTAATTGTTTCAATAGTTACCAGCAGGAGGCGCAACAAACTCTCTAACATTTTTCAATTCGTCAGTCCAGAACCAGATTCTATGACTAACACAAAAGAAAATTACTAGTTACTGCTTGCATTTTGTTCATAGCTAAAATTTGCTTTCATTCCATCTTAATCTTAGTGCAAGCTTGATGCAACTAAATCCCATTAGTCACAGGGGTGAAGGGCCTGTATTAATTCACAGATTTTATCTGCTCTGACATTTTGCAGGTTCGAGTCCATCCTAATCTGGATTGTTTCCTAAATTAATGCTGTATTATAATAAATGAGCATGATGTTACACATTCCAGTCAAATGGGCATCTGAATATCCGGCTGAGTCCAGGATCTGTACGACCATTCATCTCACAAACTATGCAGAAAATGTAATTCAGGATTTGTCACGTATGAAGTCTTGAGGATATGGTGTTGAAAATTGTAAACTGAGGTCCATTATGTAAATCAAGAGCTACTAGTGTAAAGAGCTCAAGGATGGGAAAGATTTTTTTTGGGAGGGGGTTATACTTCCATTGTGCAGAAGAGAATGGAAGATGGTCATCCATCCATCCATCTGTGATGAATAACAGCTGGTGCAGTGCAGGGTCCCAGTGGGCCAGTCTCACACACTCATCCACGGTCATTCACACACACACACACACACACACACACACACACACACTAAGGGTAGTCTGGAGTCACCAGCTCACCTGAAACTCGTCTCTTCGGAGTGCAGGAGGAAACCCGAAACAAACACGAATACAATGACTTCCACAGAGAGTGCGACGGATGTGAACCCATGTCCGAAACACCGAACTCGTGGAAGTTGAGGAGCCAACAATCCCACTAAATTGCCCTAAAATGGAAAATATTTTACAGTCAGCTGATGCTTTTTTTCCAAAATGACTTACAGTGATATGTTACTTTCTCATTTACACAGCTGGGCAATTTTACTACAGTAATTTAGGGAAAGAACCTTACTCAAGGGTACTACAGCCAGAGGTGGGAATTAAACCAGTAACCTTTAGGTCCAAAGGATCGAACCACTACTCCACCAGCTGTCCCTGACCTTATTAAAAAAAAAAAATCATTAAATCTCAGTATTTACATTATTTATTTTGCATTTACATTTACTTACATTATTACATTTATAAATATTTTAGTATTGGCATGGGGATTTATTTATTTGTTGAATAAAGATTTTAAAGGGCGGAAATGATGAATGGAGCAATTTTACCTGTGGAGCTGGACAGTCTGTGGTCCCACACACCCACTTTAAGTGAATCCATTCTGATCCGTGTGAAGATTTTTAAAAATCTCAGCACTTACTGTTTCTGCATTTGCTTGTTTGTGTTTAACAATGTGAAATAACCCAGTTTAGTGAAACAAAGGTAAATAAATGTTATTTGCTTTTTCAGCTCCGGAAAGGGTTCGCAGAGCAGGATCCCCCGTATCTGTGCGCCCAAGGATCTCCATGCTGGGTGCTCAACAAGGACAATGAGAGCCTGACCATCGGGACCCCCACCGCCCCCCGCAGTGTCCTGCATTATGCATCTGCTCCGATCGTTACATATTCAGACAGTGTATCCTTTGCAGACACTTCGCAATCGATAAGCAATTAAACACCTGCGGGAAACCAGCGCAGCGCGGGACCGGACCGGTTCCGCCCCCGCCCTCATTGTATCACCGGGGCCGATCGCAATGCACCTTTGGGTTCAAGAGTCAGTTTATTCACAGCAATCGATTGCGCTTATAATTTCAATCGGCTCGCATTTCCAGCAATGAAATTAAGGTGAAATGAAGGTACGACCTACGGGCGCCTTCCAGGACTTGAACCCGCAGCCGCTGCTGGACTCCTGGAGTACCTGCGAAGGCACTTGTCCAAGTCCTTCCTTTTCACTTTCCCTCTTCCAGTTCCTCACTGTCATCCACCGACCTCCTTCATCTGATTTATCATATAATCATATTTATTACTTTTTAGATACAATAACGCGTAATTGGTTCAATGCCAGTAGAACCCAGAATGTAGCATGAATGTAGCAGAAGATGTACATTTAGATTATTGGGTCATTCATTATAAAACGTATAATACCGTTCAAAACATTAAATATACAACGAGTTTTGCTCTACCAAATAACTTTGTTCATTTTTTTTAAATTTTGTTCCTGCCGTTAAATTGTATGTATGTATCTATACACTGTGTATTTACATTTATTCCCTTAGCAGACGCTTTTCTCCAAAGCGATTTCCAATGGATACTATGTAGTGTTATCAACCCACACACCTATTCACCGCGGTGATTTACACTGCTAGATACACTGCTTACAATCGGTCACTCATCCATACATCAGTGAAACACACACACTCTCACTCACACACTACCGGGTGATCCTCAACAGCATGTCTTTGGACGGTGGGAGGAAACCGGAGCACCCGAAGAAAACCCACCCAGACACGGGGAGAACATGCAAACTCCGACAAACTGTGTGTATATACTGTATTTATGTATGTATGTAATATGTTACTGCGACCCTGTGCACTTCCCTTCGGGATCAATGAAGTTTTCATTTCCCAATCGCTAGTATCTTTTTTATTTAAAAACCACGTAACCACACGGAACACGCTCGGCCGGTGCCAATATTAATAACGGAGGTGTAAATATCAATCTTTCCGCGTGTTCGTGAGAAAACTCCTAAATTCTGACCGATTCCAAGGGCACGTGCACACCACGCGCTGTCAACAGCGTACGTATCTGAGAGACTGTCTTTTACTCTGTGTGTGTGTGTGTGTGTGTGTGTGTGTGTGTGTGTGTGTGTGTGTGTGTGTGTGTGGTGTGGTGGGGGGGGGTCGTGTTCTGGAGACGTGTTTCCTGTGCCCGCGGCCGCGCTCGGATCGTTCAGTTCCGGAGCGACGGAGTCCCGCAGCGCCGGATCCACGGACACCCGGCCGGAGCGATCGGGACGAACGTGACGACCGATCGCGGGGCATCGCGCCGTGTGCGATCCACGCCTGAGCGCGCGACGCCTCCGAGGGCCGCGGGCGCGCGCCCACGCGCGCGCGGGTGGCCCTGGTCCGTGCCGCAGTGAGCGCGCGCTCCGCCCGGAGAGGGGGTGTGGACGGGGGAGGGTCTTCGCACACATTGTGTGTGTGTGTGTGTGTGTGTGTGTGTGTCGCTCGTGTTGCAACACTGTATCCCTCAGTGCGTCCCTGCGCGCGATGAGCGGGCGCGACTGCGCGAAATACAGTAAAAATACAGTTAAACACGGTGAAACAGAGCGAGTCCCTGCAGATCTGTGCAGTGAGGGTCCCGAATCCCCCGATCGGATCCTGCGTCGGTAGGTAAGTCCTGTGTGTACGCGCCGGGCTCTTCGCAATAAACTAAAGTCTAAATACGTAGAGCAGAGGAAACAATGTAGTGTGTGAATGTAGCGCCTTGACTTGAGCGCACTCTGCATTTCGACCGCTATTTTATATTCCATATTATATATATTCATATTGAAACGAAGGCGTTGATGATCATGTCGGGTTTCCAAAAAAAAAAAAAGAAAAAAAGATGCCTTGTTTTGCTTCATGATCTGCTTTGCTTCCTCTAACAATTATTCTCAGTGCTGGATTTCCAAGTTATGCATAATAATTATATAACATTATAAATAAAAATACAGTATGAAGAACGAAGACACACACGGTACGTGTGCACATGACAGTCTGCAGTGGTGGGAATATGAACTGTACTGTCACTGTGCGCCCAGTTTATAATATGAGCAGTCGTCCACAGACTACCTTTCATATACAGAGATGTTAGTATTTACACTGGATTTTCTACATTTTTATATAACCCAGTGAGTAAGGAGGAATGAAATTTCCAGGTCAGACTGGTTTTATTGGTGAAGTTATTGTGTTGTCTGTTGAGGTTTATGACTGTATGATGTACAATAATTTCTAACGGTTCTTCACAGTTCCAAGTAATTCTGCTTGTCTGGGAGCTCTTCCATTTATTGTAGTGTGTGTGTGTGTGTGTGTGTGTGTGTGGGGGGGGGGGGGGGGTTTGTTGGATGTGGAAATTGCACTGTAGTCGTTTTATTTCTTTAGAAAGGCGTGTGTGTGTTTTAACGTGCAACTCAAACTTCTTCTTGGATCCACTCCATCTGCTTTTCAGAAGAAAAGTTCATGCTGCCTTGTCTTTCAAACTTGCAGGCGAATCGTGTTCGTGATAGTTTCCAGAAACTCTTCGCTTTAAACAAGTGAACGCCGAATCGACTTTAAACACCAACTGTAAAGAATAGTCCAGTTATGATGAATGATTGCAGAAATTACCAGCTACAAGAAGTGACCCTAAACCCAACGTTATTATAACCAGATTTGACTTTGCAAAATTTACTAACAAGTTATTGCCAGAAATTACTTTCAAAAAGTCTCTACGGTCCATAACGTGACCTGAACAAATAAATACAATTCATGTTCAGATGATATGTTTTAACATGTAAGCGGATGAGAAGATGCAAGTTGCCCTCAGCAGCATTTTTGGATTCCGTGTGGCTGGAAATTGTGATTCGGAGGTGAAGGTGACCTCCTCCATCCTCCGCTGGACCCAGGAGTCTTTATGTAGATGGTGAAACGCATTCTGTGAGTTGCGCTTTAGTAGTGTTTCAAAGTTCACTTTCTGGAGAGCGTCGACAATCTCTTACTGCTGCTGCGGAGTTAAACATCATCTCAAGTTTCAGGAGGTCTCCCAAGGAGACTTTAATGCTGGTGATGTCACTGGCAAAAGCAATAACATGTGGTTGTTGACGTACGGCTGTGATGTTTTCTCGCCGCCTGGTTTTGGTTACAGTGCTTGGCTGATGCGAGACTTTAGAAATCCGGGGAGTCGAAGTACGGAAGAAGACTCAATCGTGGATTGAGTGGAAGTTCTGTGGATGTTGTGGATGTGAACTCAGCATTTTGCTCCATTGGATCCACATGCCAGTGGGCACAGCGCATCGGTCATGACTGTGAGGAGTTCGCTCTGGTGGGGGGAATGAGGAGGTCGACATGATTGGTCTTGATTTTGAGTTAAGTTGTGTTATTTGCACACCTAGGTTCTTTCTCCAGTGGTCCAACAGCATCAAGGGCATCTCCTCTGGCTGGAGAGGACAATCTTCAGCTCTCAAGTCTGCATTCTTAACACCTGCGCCACCTGCTGTCTGAAATCTCGGAGCCGCGCTAAAGGCGAAACGGCCCAACGTGCAGAACGGTGGGGCCTCGAAACAGTGACGAGGCTCAAAACGTCGACCTCCAAACACACCCTGCTGTTTAAACCACCTGTTCTTCTGCTCCCCGTGGTTCTCCGCGCCTTGTAGCTTTCGGGAAAAGGGAGATGCACGCAGGGCTGGTGTGCGAGTCATTCTCACAGGGGAGTAATGCTCACTGGGTGGGACTCAGCAGGTCCATGCGGGCTCTTAGTCATGCATGGGAGTGCTGACTGGCCTCTTGGGTTTGGGGAAGGGGGGGTAGAGGTGGGAAGGTATTTATCCCAGCACAAGGAGAGGCAGCAGATCTCTCAGAGGAGAAGGAAAGTCTCATGATCTGGGCATCTTGTGGTAGGTTCTGAAGGGCTGAAGATCTTCAGCTCAGCTCCTTCAGAAGATGGGAAAGGTGGCAGGGCTGAATGAGCACATCGGTGAAGGAGCGTGTGGAAAGGAAACAAGGATATGGAGATCCATTGATGCCAGGGGTCTGAAACGGTGAAGCGTCGTTACATCTTAGTGGGCAACAGTAACGCTAACAAGCAAAGGTTCCCATCTAAAAATGTTCTAAGACGTTGACAAGGAGATTGACTGCTGTCTAAGATGATTCAGTGATGAGTGGCAGCCTGCGAGAACACGAGGGAAGCATCAACTGCTTCTATTCCTAAATCTGCAGATTCGGTCTTCTGAAAGGTGTTGTTTTTCATAAAGGGGATCAAAAGACCTTTTTCTTTCCTCCATAGCCAGTCGTCTTACTTATAGCTGTAATAATTGCATAGTTACTGCAGTAATTTAATGTGTCGCCAACCTTTTATTTGTACTGTCGCCGATCCTTTGTTCATCGAGCTGTGGCACTGTGGGAGAAAATAAACTGAATTGAAGGAAAGTGAGATCAGGGGTTGGGGGGGGCGGTGCGGTCTTCGCCGGGTCCTGTTCTCCGGTGGGTCTGGCATTCGAGTCCCGCTCGGGGCGCCTTGCGACGGACTGGCGTCCCGTCCTGGGTGTGTCACTTTGCGCCCTGTGTTGCCGGGTTGGGCTTCAGCTTGCCGTGACCCCGCTTGGGACAAGCAGCTGCAGCGAATGTGTGGCTGGTGGTGTTGTGGTTGGAACGACTGCCTTTTGCTCTGAAGGTTGCTGGTTCGATCCCCGCTTCTGTCTGTAGGGCCCTTGAGTATGGTGCTTGCTCTGCATTCACACTGGTACCTTTGGCCATATGTAGCTATGGCCCTGCAATGGACTGGCATCCCCTCCGGGCTGTGCCTTGCTCCCAACGTCTCTGGGATAGGCTCCAGCCCTCCCTGACCCTGCTCGGGACAAGCGGGAACTGAATTGAATTGCAATGGAACCTTTTGCCGCTGAAGAGCATCCATTGTTCATGCTGAGTTGGACGCAGCACCAAGACACACCATTGCAAGCCTTGCGTTAGCGAGTCTTTTTCTGTATGGGCTCTTTGAAAAATGAGAAGAAAGAGAAGATGGAAGAGAAGAAAAAAACCCTGAGTCCAGTTTGTTTGAGGATATACAGACTTCATTTGGGTGTGCGAGGCTGGGCTTTGTGAGAAGGACATGGGTTTGTGTTTGCTTCAGGGCTCCACTGTTTGCAGTAATAGGCATCTAGGCATCTGTGCATCTCGCCAAGTCTCTCATTTTCCTCGCGTGTCCCTTGCGAGTCCCCTCGGTCGCTTTCATATTCTCGTCTGCTTCGGGGTTCTGTATTCCGCCCCCTTCCCTTCCTGCTTTTGCTGATCTTGTGTTTTCTTTACCCTTCTGCGTTTTTTTTTTTTTTTTTTTTCCCTTGTTTTGTGTCTGTGATCAGTCAGGCTTCGCAAGGTCAGAAAACCGACAGCGTTTGTGTGTCAGCAGTCAAGTTTGGACGGCAAGTACCTTTGACGTGATTATGAAGCTTCCCCTGAAGATGCCGAAATCCTGGGTTCTGGGGAAGCTGGGAGGGGCAGCTGGTAGCGTAGTGGTTAGAGCTGCTGCCTTTGGACCTGAAAGTCACAGGTTTGATTCTCCCCTCTGGCTGTATTACCCTGGAGCAAGGTACTTACCCTAGAATTACACAGCTGTATAAATGGAAAAGTAGTTATAATAGGTATAACTTTAACATTATAAGTTGCTTTGGAGAAAAGTGTGAGTTATACAAATGAATGTGAGCTTGCGTTCAGGGTGCTGACTTGTCATCTTTCTCCCACTTCGAAGAAGAAAACACACTCAGAGTGACGCAATCTTTCCTCCGCTTCCGCACTCTGGTTTATCGGTTCATCTGACAGCCTTTCTGTGGATCCGTGTCCTTGTCACCCTCTGCTATCCAGATGCGTCCTTCTGAGCTCTGTGCTGTCAGCGGTGGACCCACATTCTGAAGGTCAAAATGAACTGATCTCCTGCACGGTGTCCTTTAGAAGGCGCTGCCATTGGACCAGGTGACGGGGTGTCACTAATATGACTTTAGGGTAAAACGGAACTTTCACTGGTCGGTGAACTACAAGCTGTCCCTCGGGGGACCCCGAGTTTACAGACAGCTGTTCTATATAACACCACATGCCATCCTTTACCGCGGTCTGTGCAGTGCCTGATGTAGTTTATATTGGAAATATTCCTAAATGCTTTGCTGCAGGGCAGGGCCGTCAGACTCAGCCCATGTAGAGAAGTTGTGTGTTTCACTGGTATATGGATGAATGACTATCTTGGGTGTATTGTTGGGGGAATCAGGCGTGGGGAGATAACACTACATAGAGTTCATTGGAAGTCCAAAGACATGCTGTTCAGGTTCACCCATAGTGTGTGTGAGTGACAAAGAGAGAGAGTGTGTGTTCCACTGATGTATGGATGAGTGACCCATTGTAAGTAGTGTATCTAGCAGTGGAAGTCTTTGGGTGCTCTGGTTTCCTCCCACACTCCAAAGACATGCTGTTCAGGTTCACCCAGAGTGTGTGAGTGACAGAGAGAGAGTGTGTGTGTGTGTTCCACTGATGTATGGATGAGTGACCCAGTGTAAGTAGTGTATCTAGCAGTGTAACTCACCACGGTAAATAAGGTGTGTGGGCTGATAACGCTACATAGAGTTCATTAGAAGTCACTTTGGAGAAAAGCGTCTGCTAAATAAATAAATGTAAATGTGGCAAACTGCTCCTTACTGCAGCCGGGTTACTTGCCTTTATTTGTCACACGAATCTGTTATAAGCCACTTTTGCACATTTTCAGTAGGACTTTCCATGATTTACTGCCATGTTTGCAAGTCCTTTGTTAAAATCTGATTCGGAAACACCAGAAATGGTGCCAGTGTAGCAGATGATGGGGGGGGGGGGGAAGCATACAGAGATCCGAGTGTGGACTGAGTCCGTGAACACACACCCCTGCTCTAGACTGTTGACAAAGGCTGTTCGCCGTGTCTTCGCAAAAGCAGGAAAACAACGCCGATGCCAGCTCTTCTCCACATAATTGCTGCCGCTCTCCATCCCTTCAACCTCCCTTCTTGGACAAGTGTATTCCGTTGTTCTTGTTGGCTCCTTTGGAAAACTATGTTGTAATTTGCATCGCATTCCTCTGTACGATGTGTTGTGGAATGGTGTAAAAGACACTGGTTTGAATATGTCAGACAACATAAATGTATTATGGGTGACAACCTTGTGTATCACAGTCGCTCTTTGTAAGGTCACATAAGGTCATCATCCCCTATGGAAACATATGTCACATGCTGATATTGTTTGGTGTTTTCAAGATCTTCTTTTCTGCTGCTGTTGCATTTTCCGCTGGACAACGGAGACCTTGCTTGTTGCTCCGCTCCTGCTTTCAGGTTTGACATGTTGTTTGTTAGTATGCAGTACCCCTGACGTTGGGCTGAAATGTGCTGAGGCATCAGAATGTGTTGTTTTCTAAGATTTTGTTTTGAAACCCTCCGTCAGCATTGAGTGTGAGCCTTGAACTGGACCTTGCTGCACCCCTAACTCTATTGACCAGGAGAGCCGGTCGAGACAAGGAGAGCATCTGGACTAGATGGCAACCCGATACCTGTCTTCCCATGGTGGACTATCATTGTATAAGGCAATTTTGATGGCAGCTTTCTTCTCTTTTTCCTCATTTCCAGGTTTCATTTGATTTTCTCAATTGATTTTCGTTTCTTCTGCTTGAATTACCCCATGTTATTTGGCATTGACCTGCCAATTTCTTCTGACATGTTGTTCAAACATGTAGACATTTAATTAATGTTTTAAACAACACCGATGACTTGAAAAAGGACCAATACAATTTTTTTCTTGTTAAGCATTCTTTTGAAGTCAGCATGTGGCCCACACTGCCTTCAGATTAATGACACGGCTACTGAAGCTCCGGTTCTGTGACAACGGACTGACGTGCCACATAAGAGGGATCTCGGTGACACCCTGGTTGCCAGAATTCCTTGTTATTACTGATGGGAGAAGTTTTCTGTCACCACAGTCTTGATTAGGAAGGATCACAGAAATTTGATTGTTTTGACTGGGGAGGTTCACTCCAGTACACATGGACCCACTGTAGGGGGCGGCACGGTGGCACAGCGAGTAGCATTGCTGTCTCACAGTGCCTGGGTGGTGCGAGAGGGCATGGATTAGATCCCGGCTCAGCCTGTGTGGAGTTTGCATGTTCTCTCCATGTCTGCGTGGGTTTCCTCCGGATGCTCTGGTTTCCTCCCACACTCCAAAGACATACTGTTCAGGTTCCCCTGTAGTGTGTGAGTGACAGAGAGAGAGTGTGTGTGTGTGTGTTCCTCTGATGTATGGATGAGTGACCCAGTGTAAGTAGTGTATCTAGCAGTGTAAGTCACTGCGGTGAATAAGGTGTGCGGGCTGATAGTAACACTACATAGAGTTCACTGGAAGTCGCTTTGGAGAAAAGCATCTGCTAAATAACTAAATGTCGTGTAAGAGTTTAGAGAGGTTCACAGTCATAGTCTGCCGCAGTGTGCTAGTGGTGCACACTCTTGGGGTGTAAAATGAGGGTTTCATTAAGGACTACAGCATTCCGTTGTGCTCTCCATTCATTAGCAAGCACTGGGTAGTGTACTGGTTAACACTGTTACCTTGTAATTGGAAGGTTCCTGGTTCAGTCCCCATTGAAATAAATTTCAAGGTATTTACCCTGCATTTCTCCAGTAAAAACACTTTGCAATAAAAATGCTTAAGTCACTGCAGTTTGCTTGTAGTACACAACACAATAGTGTAAATATTCCCCAAAGGCATTAGGTAAATGAAAACTAATTGCAGGCTTAGGCCTTGGCAGCATCTGTAACATTTGGGTAGGGAACTAATAGGGAGGTCTGGACTTCTTGTTTTCTGCTGCTAATACTGCCACTGAGAATTTGTATATGTTCATACTGTCACGCGGAACCGAGGACGCGGGGGTGGTTGGACCCAAGTGCGGGATCGGTTGTCAGGAACCAAGGGATCAGGCAAGTTCTCGTTGTCGGGAGAAGAGTCGGTCGATCGGCGGTCAGAGTGAGAGCGAGGACCCAAGGACGCGGTCAGGGGACGAAGTGAAGGGTCGAAAGCCAGGAAATAGAGACAAAAAGCAAGGGCCGAGGAAGAACTAGACGTGGCGCAGGAGGGACGGTTGTCTCAGCGAGATTCCGCAAGTGTACGGGAGCTGAGGAGGGTCTTTTAAAGGCGAGCGCTCAGTCAGGTGCTTGATTGGCGTCAGGTGCCGTTGATTGTGGTGCGGGCGTGGACGTGACACACGCATGGGGGCAGCTTGTACCGTGATGGGTAGAGCTGCTGCGCTTGGACCCGCAGGTTCAGTCCCCACCTCCAGCCGTAGCACCGTTGAGCACGGTACTTCCCCTTAATTGCTCCAGTAAAATTACCCAGCTGTATAAATGGGTGAGTAAGTGTAACCTTAACAGTGTAAGTTGCTTTGGAGAAAAGTGTCAGATAAATGTAAATGTTTATTATGCACTTGCCAGTGGGGCTGTCCATCTCGTCAAGGACACGTGTCTTATCACCCGTGTCATTTTTATTGTCTTGGAAGGCAAAAGGAGTGAAATGTACCTAGTCTAGTAAGCCTGTGCTCTGTTCCTGTCCATTGTTCTTGTTCTTATTCATACTGTGTCCAAGAACGCAGATTGAGATCCGTGCTCCAAACCCCTCGGTATGCTAGGATGGGTTCTCTCTAATAACTTCGCTGCAAGGACGTGCTCCCGTAGGGTTGAATGCGACACGTTTAATGTGGGTTCTGAACTGCCGGAGCCACCCTAGCAACCGGATCAGAGCGGACTGGAGACTGATTTTGAGCGGTCGGTGCCGTTGTGACGGTTAGGATGGTAAGGTGTGAAGGAAAAGCGTGTGCAGTCACCGCGGGACGGCACGACCGAGAGGACCGCACGCGGCGTGAATGTGTGAACTCGAGCGCCTTGCTTGTTTCCCGGCCAGCGGGGCGGAATAAATCGAAGGTCTGAACTGGCCAACGGTTCCAGCTCACATTGACCCAGGTGGAACTGGGAAGCCCCGGATGGCCTCTGTAATTCGGCTCGAAGCTCATCTGAAACACTTGGCCAGACTGGTAGAGGCCTGCAGGCGACGAGTTGCTTCTCCTCGCATTGTCTGCAAAAACCCGGTGCCAATGGATGTTTTGTTTTAATCCGCTCCTTCGCGCCGAGGCCGTGCCGCTACATTAATCAACCTGCTTCGTCGTCCTCGTCCCGCTTTCCCAGACCGACCTCTGTGTCACGGCACCATCGCCAGGCTGCGGTGGATTTCTGTGGAGTCGGGGCCCAGTTTCCTGCATTTTAAAGCCCGTGACATGTATGAGAAATGTCTGCGGTGTCGTTCGTATCCCCATTCCAAGATGCGGCATGTAGACGCGTTCCAGGGACCCGACCCGCTGCCGCTCCTTGCTGCCCACTTGACCGTCCCAAAAAGAGGGCAGGAAAGTGTCGCCCCGCCGCTGGGGGTGTTTCGCTGTGCTTCGTCCCGCAATATCACGCCTTCGCGTGGCTGGTGCTGCGGAAAGATGACCTCATCAGAGCGGTCTCCCCGCCGGATCATCGCGAACCACGGCTGCCTGTACGCTGGAATTTCTGGATCAACGCTCTGGTTTCCGCAGCCTGTTTCCAATTTTCTATGGTCATCCAATTCTTCGTGAACCGATTCATCTGCTGCCAGTTGGAAAGGGGGTTGAATCCCTCCTCATGCATCGGTAGCCACTGATATTTCGTTGTTATCATTTAACTGGTTGCTATGCTGAGTTTGACCAAACTCCTAACCACATCAGACTATACTCCATATGGGCAAGACCAACACACTTACACAGCTTCAGTCTTTTCGCTTCCCCTTCTACACTCACCATGTCTTACCACCACATGGGGAGTGTAGAAGTTAAGGGTTTCGCTGGCTGTTTCAAGTCAACTAAGGGTTGTAAGAGCTCTGCTGTTGACTCAAGGACACACACACTTGGTGAGCATGAACAGCTTTTCTGCTATCTTCTGGGAGTGGAGCTAGAAGTTCTTATTTTAAGGAAGGAGGCTTTTGATACTGAAAGCTACACTAGAATATATTGCAGTTGGGGGCAGAATAAAGAACCTAGGAGAGGATTCGTCTTTGCTGTTTGTTTGTCTGAAGCAAAACAAAAGCAGCCTTGTTCTCTGCATTTGGTTTTGTGACTAGTGATCTGTGCCTTGAAGGGAAATTGGTGGCCTTGCTTCAGATGGAGGGGCCATGTTGGTCTTAGCACTTTCTCTCTCTGTGATCCAGATGAGCAGCCATGCAGAGCCAAGGAGCTCTTGGCTTTCTGGGGGTGCTGGCACCCCGGAGCAGGATTGGCGCGGCACAGGCGCTCGGGAGGAGTTGCGGGAGGGCCCTGTTCAGGAGATGCGGTTGTGGGTTCGGGCCAGTGTCCAGCAAGCTGCTCTCCGGTCTTATTGTGCAGATGTGCTGGCGGAGGGCCCCTTCTGGATGGGCTCTTTCTCGCCTCACAAACCCAGCCTGCAGGGCCTGGAAGTCTCCCTTGCTTTGACAAAATAAACACTCCTTAAGAAATCTGGCACACAACTGGTCTTTTTTAACTTTCTGAGGCTCGGTAAATGTTTGGCCGCTATTGCCAGCAGCCCCTCTCTAATGAATCCCCCTCCACGACCCAGCGTCTCTCCCCTCCTCTCTTCCTGTTTATATCTCTCCCAAGTCTTGGTGTCTGTGCGAATCGTCGGATTGGAGAGGGACGACGGAGGGCTGGAGCTATGCTGTAACGCCTCCCGGGTAATTTGCAGGTCCACTGAGAGTAGCGTGCAAGCAGATAGATGCATTGGAGCCCTAAGCTGCAGCAATGGGGTACAAGTGGCAGAGTGAGTAGCGCTGATGTCTCACAGCACCTGCGTGGTGCGGGGGGGCGTGGGTTTGAATCCCACTCAATCTATGTGGAGTTTGCATGTTCTCCCTGTGTCTGTGTGTGGGTGCTCTGGTTTCCTCCCACTGTCCAAAGACATGCTGTTCAGGTTCACCGCTGGTGTGAGAGTGACAGAGAGTGTGTGTGTTCCACTGATGTATTGTTGAGTGACCCATTCTAAGTACTGTATCTAGCAGTGTAAGTCACCGCGGTGAATAAGGTGTGTGGGCACGTAACACTATATAGAGTTCAGAGAAAAGCATCTGCTAAATAAATAAATGTAAGTGTTCCTCACCTGTGAAACCAAGTCAGCTATGTGAGAGTCTGCTGAAAGGCTCTCCTCAACAGCCCCAAGTACTCAATGATAGGGTATGTAATACAGCAAAACCCAAATTTACTGCAAATTCGTATATATTGCGATGGGTCATTGGACCCTTTTTTGCTCTTTATGGAATGTGAAAACTACATTGAAAAGTTCAAAAGCTGGCAAAGTTTACAAACTCAGCAAACCGTCTTGCAGCATGAGTGGGTTAGAAATGCTCAAATGCCTGTAACAACAACCATTAATTTGCGGAATTCTTTAACTCAAAGGTAATATACTTGCCAGAAAGTAAATGTACAAGAAACGGGTCAAGTAGGGGTGATTTAGGATGTTCGCTCGACATTTGGTCAGTCTGGACGCTGATTTTCTTGAACCCCGATTCAGCACGACCCCGCTTTTTTCTCGATGACGTTTTATGAACCCTAATGATCGCGTTATAACAAGGTTTCGCTGTAATAATTTACAAATATCAATAACATTGTATACAAACATATCACCCTAAGTCACCGTCAACCAACCAACATCAACAAATGCTTGTTCCAAGCGGGTTCGCGGCGAACCGGAGCCTAACCCGGCAACGCAGGCCGCGGGGCCGGACGGAGAGGGAACGCACCCAGGACAGGATCCGGGCCATCGCGAGGCACCCCAAGCGGGACTCGAACCCCGGACTCGCCACGCAGAAGACGCCGGCCAAATCTGCCACACCCCCAAGTCACTGTTGTAATAATAATTATTATTATAATAAAGCTTAAACAATGCTATAGTTAACAGATGAACATGGTTAAAGAGCCCAAGGAGTCAGTGGTGGATATGGGAGACTCTTACGGAATACGAAATTAAGTGCAGGTACCAGGTGGTATTGAGGCTGTGCCTTGAGCAATCCATACGCTCTTTTTTTTCTCAGGGTACTTGTGAACTGAGAAGGTGTTGCAGTTCCTTCCGGGTCAGCCTCTCCCCTCTGCCTGCACTCGGCCTCTACCAGCCCAGCACAGGCGCCATCGCGGTGGGGCTCCTCAGGGTTCTGCCTCTGTTTTGTTTTTGGAAAATCTGAGCTGGGTTTTTGCCGTCGCCTCCGCCTTCTCCACCCTACCACTCTCCCACCCTCCCTCTTGGCATCCTCCCCTTGACCCGCCGTCTTTGTCGCGGTCACCGACTCCTCGGGCAGCAGCCCGCAGCAGCCATTCGCACGCTGTGAGGGATTGCCGGAGCCGGCGCCTCTCCCTTCGCTCTCTCTGTCATGCTCCCGCTGCCGGTGTCAGCATCACTCATCTGCAGCCGCTCGTGGTCCAAACCTTCATCGTCATCTGCTCTCCTGCTGAAGATGGCTTCTGTCTTTGTTGCCCTGCCCTTCACTACCTCTTCCTGGCTAAAGGCATGTTTTTGTTGAGATAACTAGAGATAATGAGAAATAGGTTGACTTTGTACCGGTGAAAATAAAACCATTAATTCTACATTTCCATGCTAATGTCCTATATTTCTTATTTTTTCTGGATTCTTCCAAAGCCGGTGGTTTTATACAAAATGCCCTGCAATTTCGATCTTTCGTGGTGCCGCAGGTTTACAGTATGCCTTGAGGCACTCCAGGGTACGGCAGCAGGACTCTTACTGAGCCTTGAACCAACCTGAAGGCTTTCGGCTTGGGTTGGGCTGTGTGAAATATCAACCAATATCAACCAGCCAACCAATTTCGATAACCGCTTGTCCCGAGTGGGGTCGCAGCAAGCCGGAGCCTATCCCGGAGACACTGGGTGCAAAGCTGAAGGGGTGGCGCACCCTGGACGGGACGCCAGTCCATCGCAGGGCCGCAACTAGGTACTGGAGCACTTGCAGGGCAAGTATTTTGCTCAAGGGCACTAGAGCCAGGGGCAGGGTTCTAACCGGCAACCTCCGGAGCCAAGGGCAGCCGCGCCGACCACGACGTCACCAGCCTCCCCGTGAAATATCAACTGAAGTATTTTTATTGCGCCTGCAGATGTTAGTCTTAAATCAATGCAGAATTTCCATTAGAAGCACATCTATGTGCTCAGTGGTCTTTGCTTCTCAAGGAAATGCCTTAATGCATGAATTAAAAGTAATCCTCGCGCAGTGGGTGAGTCGCGGCCGGACGTACCGGACGTCTTAATGTCGAGCCCCTAAAATTGGACGCAGAGTGTGGGATGTTTTATTGTCCCACTGTCCACATGTGCTTCATGTTTTCCTGCAGTTCCGCTAGCGATCGATTACCTTCCTATCAGCAGACCTGAGACTGGAAAGGCTTTTGTGTGTGACTCACATCTCCGACCGTGAAGCTCTAACATCAGAGCTCCCCCGGGGGTGGAAACCCTTGTCTGCAAATAAGTTGACACATCCAACGAATTGGCCCGGAGACGTCGGGGCATGGCTGCCGAGGGTCCCTTGTGCAGCCTGCACAAGTAGAAGCAAGACTGCCTGAGATTAATGAGTCCATTTCAGTGCATACATCCCTCCATGTATCCCAGCAAAATGAGGTCAGTTTGAACCTAGAAACCCAATAACTTTGTGTTTTTATGATCCAAGATAGCTCATAGAAGAGCTGCTGGCCTTGATAGATCTTAAATCAAGACAGAACTCTCATTAAAAGCACAAATTATGGGGCTGAGGTTATCATACTTTGGATAAATCATGAGAAAATTAGATTCTCTCATAAAGGCTGTCGTACTTGGAAAGGTTGGGAAAAAGAGGAGAGGATGACCAGCAACTAGATGTATGGATTCAAATCACAGTGGCAGTGGACATACTGCTTTCGGACCCTGAAGACATAAGTGGAGGGCAGAAGGTTCTGGAGGTAGAATTTATGCAGTCGCCAGGAGTCGACACTGATTCGAAGGCACGTGACAAAATGTTGGCCTGTATCCTTCTAGAAGTAGGGTAGCTCACCTCCAAGGAAAGTAAGATGGCTTTCCTGCTCTCTGGTGGAGCTGCAAACATGTTCTCAAAATCCATCTTCATGGTGATGGCGGTTCTGGTGCCGAGAAACGAAAGGCTTTCCTTTGAGCAGTGCAGTGATAACGGGGGTGTTTATTATAGAGCACCAATTTCTGTGTTAATCTTCTGCATGGTCAGGAGAACACGTGCCTAAGAGATACGTGTTGTTCTGTAGACAAGGAGCTGAAAATTCACCTCTTCGGTCATCTGCTTGAAAGATGCAAGTGTGTGGCGGGCGGCACGGTGGCACAGCAAGCAGCGCTCCTGTCTCACAGCGCCTGGGTGGTCCGAGAGGACGTGGGTCCGATCCCCGCTCAGTCTGTGTGCAGTTTGCGTGTTCTCCCCATATCTGTGTGGGTTTCCTCCCACAGTCCAAAGACATGCTGTTCAGGTTCACCCATAGCGTGAGAGTGACAGAGAGTGTGTGTGTTCTACTGATATATGGATGAGTGACCCAGTGTAAGTAGTCTACCTATGAGTGTAAGTCTTTGGGTGCTCTGGTTTCCTCCCACAGTCCAAAGACATGCTGTTCAGGTTCACCCATAGTGTGTGAGTGACAGAGAGATTGTGTTCCACTGATGCATGGATGAGTGACCCAGTGTAAGTAGTGTATCTAGCAGTGTAAGTCACCGCGGTGAATAAGATGTGTGGACTGATAACACTACCTAGAGCTCATTGGAAGTCACTTTGGACAAAAGCATCTGCTAAATAAATGTGTAAGCTGTTTACAAATGCTGCTTTCTTCTTAAAAACTTATTTACTTACTTACTTACTTATAGAGGGGGATGCCGTACACTTTAGAGAAACCTCAAAAGACCGATAAATGTATTTAACCCAGTAGTTGTTGGTTTGCTGTGAGGAATCCACTTAATTAAGTGCTCTGCATGTTGACTCCGTTCCTCTCTTACTCTATATTGTCTGAGCGAGACCTTCTTCCAGTCGCTACCGAGATCTGGAAGCGGGGAAAGGCTCGACTGTGCTCCCGGCGGACCGCACTCACCTCATCTGCTACTCGTCATTCATGGCTCGTCTTTGTGATGGGGGGGCTGAGGCAACTAATGGAAAACTTTAATTAACCGGTGCTGGTGCCGCAGCCATTGAGACGATAAATGATATAGAGATGAGGAACCATAACGACGAGCGGTGTCTTATCTGGCCCTGTGACAAAGACAATTATCCATCTTGGCCTGAGATGATGTCTGCGCTTTTCCTCGCCGCAGGCCATGTGATCTCAGTGGAGAAATTTGGCCCCCATGGTGTATTGCAGGGCTGGGTAATTAAGTTGTAATGGGTTTGCTGTCCCACAATCCCAGACCAGCTGAAAGTAAGCAGAGGAACAGAGATGAAGATGCTGTCGTTGCTGTACACCTCTGTTGACACCGTGAACCTCAAAGTGAGGTTGACATGGCTTGGAAAGGCTCAGGATGATATATAAGCGGGTTGATTGTTTGAGATCTGCAGCATCCACACTAAATGAACTCCACATTCCAAAAGAAACTGAAATCTAAAGAGTGTTGCAGCATCTCTGTTGAATCGTAATTGAAAGTGTGCATATATATATTTACAGATTATTTAATAACGTAAGGAGCTCTGCATAGTCTCTGACTCACTTTTTTCCCCTATTTCAGATTACTTTTATTAGGTTTTAGTTGTTTAATGTGAGATGCTGTCTCTAGGTTAACATCCTTTTCTAAAATGACACATTGATTTAGCTGACTCTTTTCTCCAAAGCAACTTACAATGTAGTATTTACCATTTACCCATTTTATACACACACACATTGTCTGAAACCACTTGTCCCATGTGGGGTTGCAGGGAACCAAAGCCCAACCTGGCAACACAGGGTGCAGGGCTGGGGACGCATCCAGAACAGGATTCCAGTCTGTTGCAAGGCACCCCAAGCAGAACTCGAACCCCAGACCCACCAGAAAGCAGGACCTGATCAAACCCCCTGCACCACCACACCCCCCTCCATGTTATACAAGCAGGTAATTTTACTGGAGTGATTTTTTTCGGGGTTAGTATCTTGCTCGAGGGTACAACAGCTGGAGATGAGATTCAAACCTACAACCTTTGGGTCCAAAGGCAGCAGTAATAACCACTTCACTACCACCTCTTACATCTATTGGACACTTTTCTCTAAAGCAACTTACAATGTTAAGGTTATGATTATTAGAAGCTTACAATTATTTACCCATTTTTACAGGTGAGTAATTTTACTGGCACAATTTAGGGTAAGTACCTTGCTCAAGAGGTGGAGATCAAACCTGTAACCTTTGGATCCAAAGGCAGTAGCGCTACCCACTTTTCTACCAACTGTCCCCTACTTGTGCTTTTACCGATGGTTGTTTATCTTCAGGAGAAGAGAGTGTTTTGCGCTGTATTTTTGCATCTGCAAATGGGTTTCCATATCACAGCGATACACATTATCATATCAATATCATTTTGTGAACAAGTATACTACTCTGAGTGATTAAACGTGTCCAGCGGTCCTACTGTGCGGTTCTGGCACGCCTGCAGATTCCTTTCACGTTTCCTCCTCGCATTTCTTTTCGAGGCTGTCCGGGAGGCAGATGATGCCATTCTGTGCACGTGTCAATGGGACGGCGCTGGCACCGCAGTCCGCAAAAATCCGCTCCAGAAATATTTGTCCCACGCACAGGCTGGAAATCCATATGCGATTTCTGGATGCCTGCGGATTTGTGGACGGAGGAGGGCATTATTGATGTGTCATTCTGAATTGGTATGAAATGCATTGTGTCTCTGTAACGGTCAATTCTTGGCCAGTCCCTGTGCCCAGCCGAGGTAGAAAAGGACGTCGTCGCTTTATTTCTTCCCGCCGTGACATGAATAGCAACAGAGACTTACTTCTGGGTGTCCGTCGGACCCAAACCCTCGAGCTCCGCGTTATTATCTCACGTGTTCTGAAATGGTAACGGCTCGTCCTCCTGGTCCCGTTCCGTGTCCTTTCTGCATCTTCTATCCCGCTTTGACTGTTTTTTCCAGAGCAAGGATGGTTAGATTGATATTCCAGACTCTGCTGAAGTGGCTTTCTGCATTTTTATGTGTACGTTCCCATCCTGCCGACTCTGGCGTTCTCGTTGAGCTGCACCGCAGGCCGCATAACCGGCGCTTAACCGTATGAGACGCGATTCGAAAGGATACAGGGTGTTCTCGTTTTAGAGGTGTTCCTCCGAGTGCAGAATGTTTGTGTTTCGCCTTATGTTCTGGGAGTGTTACGGTGACACGGCGAGTAGCGCTGGTGTCTCACAGTGCCTGGGTGGTGCGAGAGGATGTGGGTTCGATCCCTGCTCGGTCTGCGTGGAGTTTGCATGTTTTCCCCGTGTCTGTGTGGGTTTCCTTGGAATGCTCTGGTTTCCTCCCACAGTCCAAAGACATGCTGTTCTGGTTCCCCCATTGTGTGTGTGTGTGTGTGTGTGTGTGTGTGTGTGTGTGTGTGTATACCACTGATGTATGGATGAGTGACCCACTGTAAGTAGTGTATCTAGCAGTGGAAGCCTTTGGGTGCTCTGGTTTCCTCCCACAGTCCAAAGACATACTGTTCAGGTTCCCCTGTAGTGTGTGAGTGACAGAGAGAGTGTGTGTGTTCTACTGATGTATGGATGAGTGATCCAGTATAAGTAGTATATCTAGCAGTGTAAGTCACCATGGTAAGTAAAGTGTGTGGGCTGATGACACTACATAGAGGTCACTGGAAGTCACTTTGGAGAAAAGCGTCTGCTAAATAAATAAATGTAAATATCATAGTGGTTAGAGCCGCTGCCTGTGGATTTAAAGGTTGCAGGTTTGATCTCCACCTCCTACTGTAGTATCCTTGAGTAAGGTACTTATCCTGAATTGCTCCAGTAAAACTACCGAGCTGTATAAATGGGTAAATAAGTGCAAGTTGCTTTGCAGAATAGCGTCAGATAAATATGTAAATGTATTCTGGAGTGTTGCCTGCTGGAGGTCTTTGGACTGTTGGGAATCAGCCGGCATGATGGGGAAACTCCCCCAGGATCAACATCTGAGATGAGTGTGTGGGGCAGAGCGTGCGCGAGTGTGTGTATGTTGTAACTGAACAGAGCGAAATGGTAAATGACATTAGCAGATGAGGCTCTTTGCTGTGTAGAAACAATATTCGTTGTCCAACTCATTCCTGGACAACGTTCAATGTTCATTCCTGCTGTAACTGATCATTATACACTTTGTCTTTTGGCACATTGAATTTCCAGTGAACATTGAGTTTTGTGCTCCAGGTGGGACCTCTGTGCGTAGCTTAGATTGAGGAATCGTGCTTGTTAACTTGTTTCCTTCACTAGGTCCACTCTTCCTGCAGGCCGTGTTCAAGGAAATCAACATGTACATATGCACTGGACGGAGCTGCACAGATTGCAGTGAGTCATTTGAGACGGCCAAATCGATCTTTGGAGGATATTAAATATTAAATATCGAACGGCATTTACCACAGGAGCTATGCCTGTGTTATCCGACATTGTGAAAAAATGTTCTATCTTAACTGCAGATGACTGGTTATCAACTACAGACACCCCTCTACTTACGTAAATTCGATTTACGTAAAATCCAGATTTACGTAAAAAATTCCCGACATACACATTATTTATGGATAGCGCTTTTATTTTATGCAAAACATCTGAAATACAGACACCCCTCTACTTTCGTAAATTTGACTTGTGTAAATCCGGTTTTCCGTAAAAAATTCCCGGCATACGCATTATTTACAGATATCACTTTTATTTTACGCAAAACATCTGAAATACAGACACCTCTTTACTTACATAAATTCGACTTACGTAAAATCCAGATTTCCGTAAAAAATTCCCAACATGCACATTATTTATGGATAGCGCTTTTATTTTACCCAAAACATCTGAAATACAGACACCGCTCTACTTTCATAAATTTGACTTGTGTAAATCCGGTTTTCCGTAAAAAATTCCCGGCATATGCATTATTTACGGATAGCGCTTTTATTTTATGCAAAACATCTGAAATACAGACACCGCTCTACTTTCATAAATTTGACTTGTGTAAATCCAGTTTTACGTAAAAAATTCCCGGCATATGCATTATTTATGGATAGCGCTTTTATTTTACGCAAAACATCTGAAATACAGACACCTCTTTACTTACGTAGATTCGACTTATGTAAAATCCAGATTTCCGTAAAAAATTCCCAACATGCACATTATTTATGGATAGCATTTTTATTTTACCCAAAACATCTGAAATACAGACACCCTCTACTTACGTAAATTCGATTTACGTAAAATCCAGATTTACGTAAAAAATTCCCGACATACACATTATTTATGGATAGCGCTTTTATTTTATGCAAAACATCTGAAATACAGACACCCCTCTACTTTCGTAAATTTGACTTGTGTAAATCCGGTTTTCCGTAAAAAATTCCCGGCATACGCATTATTTACAGATATCACTTTTATTTTACGCAAAACATCTGAAATACAGACACCTCTTTACTTACATAAATTCGACTTACGTAAAATCCAGATTTCCGTAAAAAATTCCCAACATGCACATTATTTATGGATAGCGCTTTTATTTTACCCAAAACATCTGAAATACAGACACCGCTCTACTTTCATAAATTTGACTTGTGTAAATCCGGTTTTCCGTAAAAAATTCCCGGCATATGCATTATTTACGGATAGCGCTTTTATTTTATGCAAAACATCTGAAATACAGACACCGCTCTACTTTCATAAATTTGACTTGTGTAAATCCAGTTTTACGTAAAAAATTCCCGGCATATGCATTATTTATGGATAGCGCTTTTATTTTACGCAAAACATCTGAAATACAGACACCTCTTTACTTACGTAGA
The DNA here is from genome assembly GCF_900964775.1 of Scleropages formosus. Classification (NCBI taxonomy): domain Eukaryota; kingdom Metazoa; phylum Chordata; class Actinopteri; order Osteoglossiformes; family Osteoglossidae; genus Scleropages; species Scleropages formosus. The sequence continues at coordinate 5,269,896 of NC_041810.1, read as the reverse complement.
TTCGACTTATGTAAAATCCAGATTTCCGTAAAAAATTCCCAACATGCACATTATTTATGGATAGCATTTTTATTTTACCCAAAACATCTGAAATACAGACACCCTCTACTTACGTAAATTCGATTTACGTAAAATCCAGATTTCCGTAAAAAATTCCCGACATACACATTATTTATGGATAGCGCTTTTATTTTATGCAAAACATCTGAAATACAGACACCCCTCTACTTTCGTAAATTTGACTTGTGTAAATCCGGTTTTCCGTAAAAAATTCCCGGCATACGCATTATTTACAGATATCACTTTTATTTTACGCAAAACATCTGAAATACAGACACCTCTTTACTTACATAAATTCGACTTACGTAAAATCCAGATTTCCGTAAAAAATTCCCAACATGCACATTATTTATGGATAGCGCTTTTATTTTACCCAAAACATCTGAAATACAGACACCGCTCTACTTTCATAAATTTGACTTGTGTAAATCCGGTTTTCCGTAAAAAATTCCCGGCATATGCATTATTTACGGATAGCGCTTTTATTTTATGCAAAACATCTGAAATACAGACACCGCTCTACTTTCATAAATTTGACTTGTGTAAATCCAGTTTTACGTAAAAAATTCCCGGCATATGCATTATTTATGGATAGCGCTTTTATTTTACGCAAAACATCTGAAATACAGACACCTCTTTACTTACGTAGATTCGACTTATGTAAAATCCAGATTTCCGTAAAAAATTCCCAACATGCACATTATTTATGGATAGCATTTTTATTTTACCCAAAACATCTGAAATACAGACATCCCTCTACTTGCGGAAATTTGACGTGCGTAAATCCGGTTTTACATAAAAAATTCCCGGCATACGCATTATTTACAGATATCACTTTTATTTTACGCAAAACATCTGAAATACAGATACCGCTCTACTTTCGTAAATTTGACTTGTGTAAATCCGGTTTTCCGTAAAAAATTCCCGGCATACGCATTATTTACAGATATCACTTTTATTTTACGCAAAACATCTGAAATACAGACACCTCTTTACTTACATAAATTCGACTTACGTAAAATCCAGATTTCCGTAAAAAATTCCCAACATGCACATTATTTATGGATAGCGCTTTTATTTTACCCAAAACATCTGAAATACAGACACCGCTCTACTTTCATAAATTTGACTTGTGTAAATCCGGTTTTCCGTAAAAAATTCCCGGCATATGCATTATTTACGGATAGCGCTTTTATTTTACGCAAAACATCTGAAATACAGACACCTCTTTACTTACGTAAATTCGACTTATGTAAAATCCAGATTTCCGTAAAAAATTCCCAACATGCACATTATTTATGGATAGCATTTTTATTTTACCCAAAACATCTGAAATACAGACATCCCTCTACTTGTGGAAATTTGACGTGCGTAAATCCGGTTTTACATAAAAAATTCCCGGCATACGCATTATTTACGGATAGCGCTTTTATTTTACGCAAAACATCTGAAATACAGACACCTCTTTACTTACGTAAATTCGACTTACGTAAAATCCAGATTTCCGTAAAAAATTCCCAACATGCACATTATTTATGGATAGCGCTTTTATTTTACCCAAAACATCTGAAATACAGATACCGCTCTACTTTCGTAAATTTGACTTGTGTAAATCCGGTTTTCCGTAAAAAATTCCCGGCATACGCATTATTTACAGATATCACTTTTATTTTACGCAAAACATCTGAAATACAGACACCTCTTTACTTACATAAATTCGACTTACGTAAAATCCAGATTTCCGTAAAAAATTCCCAACATGCACATTATTTATGGATAGCGCTTTTATTTTATGCAAAACATCTGAAATACAGACACCTCTTTACTTACATAAATTCGACTTAGGTAAAATCCAGATTTCCGTAAAAAATTCCCAACATGCACATTATTTATGGATAGCGCTTTTATTTTACCCAAAACATCTGAAATACAGACACCCCTCTACTTGCGGAAATTTGACGTGTGTAAATCCGGTTTTACATAAAAAATTCCCGGCATACGCATTATTTACAGATATCACTTTTATTTTACGCAAAACATCTGAAATACAGACATCCCCTCTTTACTTACATAAATTCGACTTACGTAAAATCCAGATTTCCGTAAAAATTTCCCAACATGCACATTATTTATGGATAGCATTTTTATTTTACCCAAAACATCTGAAATACAGACACCCCCCTACTTACGTAAATTCGATTTACATAAAATCCGGTTTTACGTAAAAAATTCCCGGCATATGCATTATTTACGGATAGCGCTTTTATTTTACGCAGAACATCTGAAATACAGACACCCCCTACTTGCGGAAATTCGACTTACGTAAAATCCAGATTTACGTAAAAAATTCCCGACATACACATTATTTATGGATAGCGCTTTTATTTTATGCAAAACATCTGAAATACAGACACCGCTCTACTTTCATAAATTTGACTTGTGTAAATCCGGTTTTAGGTGAAAAATTCCCGGCATATGCATTATTTACGGATAGCGCTTTTATTTTCCGCAAAACATCTGAAATACAGACACCCCCTACTTACGTAAATTCGACTTACGTAAAATCCAGATTTACGTAAAAAATTCCCGACATACACATTATTTACGGATAGCACTTTTATTTTACGCAAAACATCTGAAATACGGTAAGTGCAAGTCGGCATAGCCAGACAAGGCAGGAAGCTGCATCTCCCCAATTCTCGCGTGTTTTGAACCGTGAACCCATCTCCTTTCCTTAGTGTAGTGCTTTTTCCCTTATTTTCTACCCATTTCATTATTCCCAATGCCTGGTGGTAAACGTGCACTTGAAGGAAAACGAGAACCGTCTCACAAGCGTCCAGCAATCGATTGGAGATGACATTGAAAATAATAAGGAGGTATGAAGGTGGACAAAGATTACGGTCTATAGCCCGGGAACCAGGTTTAGCCGTATCGACTATAAATACGATAGCGAAGGATGCTGCACGTTTAAAGGAGCAGTGAAAGGAACAGCTAGCATGAAAACAGCAATAATAACGAAGAAACGTCAAGGTGCAGTAACCGAGATGGAAAAGTTATCAATGTTATTATGCTGAATGGTGGGGGAGGAGGGGGAATCCGTCATACGTAACTCATGTCTTACGTAAAGGGTTGAATAACGGTCTATTTGCATAAGTCGAGGGGTGTCTGTATGTGTTCCTTAGTTCATCAGTGCAGGGTTGCCAAGAAGCTGTCAAGATTTTTTTTTAATGTCACAGACAGTTGTGTGTGCTCTTTCTCTGTGTCCTCCTATGGTGTGTGATCCTCCTCTGAGTACTTCCGAGGAAGGAAGAGGTTGGTGGAGGAGGTTGTCCTCCTAATTATGGTCGATGCCACAAACCAGAGCAGAAACCACAGGCTCCTTTTAGTGGGCATCTGGCGCTGCTGCTGGTCAAGTTGCTCATTTAGTGTTTCTGCGTGTAGAAGGAGCTCCGTTTTGGTTATATAGGAGATCTATATACTGGGCATCCAGGTTCAGATCCCACCTCCTGCTGTTGTACCCTTGATCAAGGCACGACCCAGCTGTACAAATGGGTAAACCACACATATAAAGTTTAATTGCTTTGATTTGTTGAAACTGCACATCTGTAAATTGTAATAAAAAGAGCTGACCAAAGGGGGGCGTGGTGGCGCAATGGCGCAGTGGGTTGGACCGGGTCCTGCTCTCCGGTGGGTCTGGGGTTCGAATCCCGCTTGGGGTGCCTTGCGATGGACTGGCGTCCCGTCCTGGGTGTGTCCCCTCCCACTCCGGTTTTACGCCCTGTGTTGCCGGGTAGGCTCCGGTTCCCCGCGACCCCGTATGAGACTAGCGGTTCAGAAAATGTGTGTGTGTGTGTGTGTGTGTGTGAGATGACCATGTTTAGGTTTGGGGTTTATGTCTGCATCGTCCACATATATCTGTGGTGATTGCCGGTAGATTGCGCGTTAGTGGTGTTACATTGTGGTACAGCAGATAAAACCACTGAGTTGTTGCTCACAGATGGCTGGGTGGGTGAGTGGGGGGATCAGGTCCAGCTCTGGGTGTGGGAGTCTGTATACTCCTCCTTGTCTTTGCACCCCCTTCAAACATTCATGCAAGAAGATGCTTGGAAACCATGCAAGAGCTCACTAGGAGTTGGACTCTGGTACTTCCTGCTGTCTGTAACATTATTATCATATAGCAATGTTTTTATGCATTTAATGTGAAACCCGTGTGATCACACCCCAGTGATATTTTACTTCAGCCGTGCATCTTAGTGGGGGTACGGTGGTGCGGTAGGTTTGGCCGGTACCCACTGTGTGGTGGGTCTGGGCTGCGATCCGTGCCTGGGGTGCCTTGCGACAGACTGGTGTCCCGTCCTGGGTGTGTCCTTCGGCCTTGCGCCTGGTCAGGAGAAGCGGTTGTAGACATCGGTTCGTTGTTCATCTTAGTTACCTTACCTTAGGCTATGGTAGCACAGCTCACACTGGGACTTGAACTAACAACCTCCAGGCTGCCCGATCACATCAGAACAGACCTGAACTGGTGGCCTTCCATGTTGGTACCCTTAATCACTGTTTGGTAGCCTTATAAATATTCTTCGGTTTTAAGACCCGATTTCACAGTATGTGGCGGCTTAGAAGCTATGAGAAGTGAGACGTGCGCCATTGAGCCCCAGGGGTTGCTGGGAACTCTGCGGCTGCGAACCTCCGGAAAGCCAGCTATGCTGCACCGCGTGTGCCCGGCGAGGTGGTGGGGAGCAGCAGCTCGCAGCAGCTCGGCCTCAGATGTGTCAAATTGGGCAGCGGTTTGCGGAGCAGCATTTATTCACGTGCCTTCATCCTGGCTTCTCACGATGATGTTTGGTGGTTTCATTTAAAAAATGAATCTAAACCCAGAGCACATATATAAATCCCCAGAGACTAACGTGCATATTGTTCTGTTCTTGATAATTGAAACTGCAAAGCAGGAGAGAAGGAAAACACCCATGCTGTGTGTGTTCATATACGGTGCACTGCTTTGCTTTGTGCAGATAAATCAGAGCATCTTTAAAATATGCCACCCGTCAGTTAGGATGGGTTTCGGCAACGTTCCCGAAGCCGAGCCTTTCTGACCGACAGCTGACAAACGGCACATGACATTTGCGCGGACGGAGAGTCGGTGGATTGGCGTCAAGAGCTGCGGCGGGAGTGCCGGAGTTCCCGGGTGCTTCGCGGGTGGCTCGCGGGTTACCTGCCGCCACCAGCCTCCCCCGTCTCATCCTGATGATCCCTCCGCATCTCGCCCCCCCTACTCCCCGTACCCCCAGGGGGTCCAGTTAACGCGCCGTGAGTCGGGACAGAACTCGGATTTTTAAAATAGTATTTTATTCCTTATTATTATAGCGTTATTCATCTCTAATGTTAGATGAAATGGGATAGAAAGTATCAATATGAATATTGGCTTATCTGGCTTAGTGTCTGGATGACTTCTTTAAATTCTATTTTGCTTAGTTAATTATCTCAGCACAGTGTTATTATTATAATTATTGTTACTATTATTAACATCATTCACTAGAAATGGTATTATTGTTATTTTTATTGTTACTCTTACTGTTATTAATATTATTATTATTATTTTTTTGGATCACACTATTCTCTAAAGCTTCCAGTGTTAGGTTTGTTTATTACGTTGATTTTTACCGCATTAATTCAGCTAAGTACCGTTCTCAAGGCTACAACAGCAGCAGGTGGGATTTGAACCCAGTTCGTTTGCCCCTGTTATTATTACGAATTATTATTTTTCACTCGGACGATGCCGTTGTCCGTGACAACGGAGAGTGTCGGGTTGGTGCGCGATATGTTTCGCTAAGTGCTCTCGGAGACACGCTCTGACGTGATTTGTGCGATGGTCACCGGTACGTCCCGTTGAAGACCGCGAGAGGTTAGGTTTGTGGTCTCGCTGCGGTCATGTCGATATAGCCTGGAACACTCGTGTGCAGGTTGAACCCCGGGGGTCCGCGTCTCCTGTGGGCGTTAAGGCCGTGTCCCCGCTGGGACGGAATGGGGACAGAGAGGGGAAGTAAAGGGAGGGCCTGCCTGTTCTGCCTTTGCGTCTCCCCTCCCCACCTTCTCCGAGCTCCATGGGCGGGCTGTTATGACGCAAGTCCCTCAGCCGCACGCTCCCTTCTCACCCCCCAGAAATGCTTAGTTTGCCTTGGACTGCAGCAACAGCATCCTGGGAGGAAGGAGGTGAGTGGGAGCTGCCTGTCTTCTCTCTTTATGTCCCTCCTCCTGTCCCTGTCCCACTCCCCCCCCCCCATAGCCATCCCCTGCCATGCCTGTCACGCTGTGGCTGTCCGTCTCCTTCGGCTCGCTCTGTCCGCACGCAGGGCTGCACTCAGCTCCATCCTGGACTTCCACGCTCCTTCTCGCAGCAGGTCCCGTTCAGGGGGCTCATCGCGTTCGGTCCGCTTGCCGGAGCTGGTGGTCCGGTGTGTCCGGGTCCCTCGAGGGGAGGGGCCGAGGAGCCCCGTGGTCTGGAGGCCTGGTTTGGAACATCAGCTTGTTTTTTTTTTTTTTGACCTTCTTCAGATACCGGTATGAAAGAGGCAGCGAGACCAAGTTCGGGCTCCCGTTTGCCGAGTGTGGCTGCGGTCAGTTGTTCTCTGTGGTCCCTGTTACTTTCAGTGTCGTTGACTGTGTGCTCTAGTCAGTCCAGCGCTGATCTCTGCGAATGTCGTTGAAGTTCAGCCTTTTGGATCGCGCTCTGTGCGGGGAGCGGCGGTTCGTCAGCATCGAACCGTTGCTCGCCTCTGTCCTTTTGCGTGCGGTCCGAGATCCTGTGACCGCTCAGAGCGTCCTTCGCTGACCAGGGACGGGGTCTGCAGGACGTCCTGCGGTCACAGCCAGCGCATCCTCAGTAAGTGTGCGCGTCTGGCCCCGTGTGGGGTGATGGAGCACGGCAAGCCGCAACCGCCGCCCAGGCTATTCTTAGCCCTTTCTAATAAAAAGAAGCTAAAGCGACAGAGAGGAGGCAAGGGAGACCGAAGGTGTTTCAAATCACGATGAGGAAGGTTACTGTAGGCGGTTTCAGTAAATCGTCCCCTCGCAAAGGCGCCGGTGCTCCCGGTGGGACGAGCTGGGACAGGCGGGCAGCTTCGGAGCCTTGGAATTATGACTCATTGTGGGACCACTGAGCTACAGCGTGTGAGCTGGAGGACCGTTTCGGGCCCAGACAGGAGTGACGTCAGGGAATGAAGGTCAGCTGCTGGACCCGCGCACTTAGACAAGGGTTCGCGGTAATGAAGGGGGCAGGGGGACAAGGGCCAGAGACGCGGGCCTGGGTCAGCCATATCGTGAGCCAGCGGGGGCACCTCTTCTCTCCGACACCCTTCCCTTGCTCCGTCATCGGCATTCGCTGCATTGATTTTCCCTGCCATTCGCAGGAGCTTTAATTGCATCTCGCATGTGACCCTTGACCCTCCCGTTGTCATTGACCGTCTCCCTCGTGGCTTTTAAGCATGTCACGTACAGGTGGGAAGTCTGACGCGCTTCAGCGGCTTCCTGCAAGCCATCCCATCAACAGCCCTTTGGGACGCGCTGGTAGAACATGATGTTGCTCTACAGAAAGCTCTTTTGTATTATTAGATCCCGACAGCATGCAAATGAGCAGGCAGTGATTGCTCTTCGCCGAGAGAGAGGAGGACAAGGCCAGTTGACTGGCTACCATGTTATCATTTTTATTTGTTTTGTTTTAACGTTTACATGTATTCATTTAGCGGACGATTTTCTCCAAAGCGACAAACATTTTATAGAAAATACAATGTGTTCATTACATTAGCAGAAAGAGACACTTAGATGTAGACGTGTGATTCTTAAGTGCAGTTAGTTCCTTTCCACCATGTGAACCAATTTCATCACGTGAGTAGCTGCATAAAACTTTATCCGAGCATAGACCATGCCTGATCACCTTCCTAGTAAATATTTTTTTTCTGGAGATACATATAAACATTTATGTTACATTACAGGAGTAGCTGCGTAAAGGTTTATCCGGGCATCATCTTAAAGTTATGATGGACGAACATTAATACCTTACATGAACTTAAGAGATGATGAGCGAAGTGACTCTGGAAGAGGTGAGTTTTAAGACCTTTTTTAAATGTGGACAGAGATTCAGCAGTTCTGAGGGAGAGAGGGAGGTCATTCCACCAGAATCCAGAACCTTCGTCTTTTACCTTTAGTGCGTGCGTACCTTTTTTTTCATGTAGTGCTGGTTTCACATGTTCAGAATTTACTCAAGACTCTCAGCTACGTGGGTCATTTTGGATGGAGGCAGAGCGACTTTTAACACTGTTTCAACAGCCTTAAACAAATCAACGCATGTCTTTAAACAGCTCATTGCTAATGCGGAGGTGCTGTGTCAGCAGGTGGCGCAGTGTTTAGAGCAGCTATCGAAGGACCCGATTCAAATCCAGACTTTTGCTACTGTACCCTTGATCAAAGTATTTTCTCTTAATTTATAAGGATGAAATGTACCTAGCTGAATAAACTGGTAAATCACTCTAAGTAAATTGCATGTCTTTGGAGGAAGGAATCAGCTAAATGTTGGTTATTCTGAATTTTTGTTTCCCTGCATATATAATACCTCCTTAAATCCATCATTTATCCATATCTTTTCTGTGATGCCGTGACACTGTACCAGTCCTGCAGTATGTCAGTCCTCTAATGCTGTACTGCTGCTGCCGTTACAAGTAATAATATTTACTATTAAGATTAAACAACAACAGCAACCAGTGGAACTCTGTGATTTCCCGTTATGTCCATTACTGTAATAGTGTGAGGGGAGTTCTTCCTCGTCTATATTGCCGCCAACGTGGTATAACCTATAGCAGAGAAGCTTTAAATGCATGGAATTGATGTTCCCTTGGGCAGTCATAGACTGGTTCCCTCCAGTCCACACACTCATCGTGTGTCAGACATACGGGACTTGTTTTCACCAGCTGTTCTCACAGAGGACAGTGTTTCACGTCTTCGTCTCAGCTGCAGTGTCAGGGACCGCTAGTGGTCGGGGTGTTCCGCATGCGACCCTTCGGAGGGAGGCGCTCTGGATGGTCGTGCTGGGATGAGCTGATCAGGTGGTACGACTTCGCCTTTAGATGTGTCAGTGTTTTCTATGTCTCAAAGAGATTTTTAAAAAATTTGGTTTTAATTAGATTATAGATGGAATGATCTCCCTCTCTCACTCAGAGCTGCTGAATCCACCTTAACTTTAAAGAAGGCTCTCGAAACACATCTCTTTCAGACTCACTTTTTTTCACATCTCCTGTCTATTCCATAAATCTGCATTATTTCGTTTATTGATTTTGCTGATGCTTTCCTCCAAAGAGACTGACAATTATTTGTACAGCTAGGTATTTTTTTTGTTACTGGAGCAATTTAGGGTTAGTACCTTGCTTAAGGTAGGGGGTGTGGTGGCGCAGTGGGTTGGTCCTGGTCCTGTTCTTCGGTGGGTCTGGGGTTCGAATCCCGCTTGGGGTGCCTTGCGACGCACTGGTGTCCCGTCCTGGGTGTGTCCCCTCCTCCTCCGGCCTTACGCCCTGTGTTCCGGGTTAGGTTCCGGTTCCCCGTGTCCCGTATGGAGCGAGTGGTTCGGAGGGACGGACCTTGCTTAAGGGTACTACACTTGGAGGTGGGATTCAGACCTGCGACTTTTGGGTCCAAAGGCAGCAGCTCGAACCACTACGCTACCAGCTGTCCAATTTGTCACTAACACCTTTGTATTTCCTATTAAATTTATACACAGCTACTCATGTAATTTTCATGTTACCTGCTTTAAAATTTGTAGAATGCCCATTCTATATGCAGCTACCCATCCAATGTTATTGTTACTGTTGTCTTTTTTCAAAAAGCCCTATTCTTTATCAATTCTACACACAGCTACTCATACAGTATAATGCGTGCTGGTTTACATGGTGACATCTGACAAACTGACCGTACTTCAAGGATCACGTGTGTCTGTGTCTCTCTGTCTCTTAATGAAATGCATTTTTCTGTGAGCGATATGTCACTTTGGAGAAAAGCTAAATTAATAAATTGTATGAATTAATAAATTGTATGTCCAAATGAGTGAGTTGGGCAGCACAGTATCACAACTAGTAGTGTTGCTGTCTCACAGCGCCTGGGTGGTGTGGGAGGACATGGGTTTGATTCCTGCTCAGTCTGTATAGAGTATACATGTTCTGCCTGTGTCTGTGTGGGTTTCCTCCGGGTGCTCTGGTTTCCTCCCACAGTACAAAGATATGCTGTTCAGGTTCACCCCTAGTGTGTGAGTGACAGAGAGAGTGAATGTGTGTGTTCCCCTGATGTATGGATGAGTGACCCAGTGTAAGTAGTGTGTCTAGCAGTGTAAGTTACTACGGTGAATAAGGTGTGTGGGCTGATAACACTACATAGAGTTCATTAGCAGTTGCTTTGGAGAAAAGTGTCTACTAAATGTAAGTGCTGTGGAGCCTTTTCAGAGTCCTCCTTGCTGTGCCCCAGGCAGCTCTCTGTGGCTTATTAGACCGGAGCAGTGACCTGTGACCATTTTTTGGGGGGAATGGCAGTGTCTCCAGCCTGTCCTGCAAAGAGCACTTTCCATACAGCACTGGGCAGTGTTGCCCATGTCGGAGGGGGGAGGGGCTGTGTTTGTATGATGAGGTTAAATTGCAGTGAAATTTTAAAAATATGCATGCTCGGGGACACAGACGCTTGTCCAGAGTTTTATGTTTTCTTCCCGAGCACCTTAAGTGTCGGCACTGAGTTCACACCTCATGCAGTCGTAATGAAAGAGCTGAGTCACCGATGGCTCATTATTCATCCCCGGCGCTCGCCGCCTTCATTTTAATGAGTGAACCGGTGTTGCTGATTCAACGGGACTGATGGCAGGACTGACATGCGCGCATGTGTGTGTTCTTTTCTCGCAGGAAGAAGCTGTGCGCCTTGCTTTAAGGACCCCAGCGTGCGCTGACCGGTCAAACACGCAGACACACTGTTGTTCCGCAATGGGCAGGTATCTCTCTGGGGACCACCACCTCCCTTCTAGCAGCTGTAGTGGGTACAAAAGCCTATTTTTATTTATTTGTTTATTTATTTTATTTATTTATTTGTGTAATTAGGGGGGTGCGGTGGCGCAGTGGGTTGGACCACAGTCCTGCTCTCCAGTGGGTCTGGGGTTCAAGTCCCGCTTGGGGTGCCTTGCGGCGGACTGGCGTCCCGTCCTGGGTGTGTCCCCTTCCCTCTCCGGCCTTACGCCCTGTGTTGCCGGGTAGGCTCCGGTTCCCCGTGACCCCGTAAGGGACAAGCGGTTCTGAAAATGTGTGTGTGTGTGTGTATTTGTGTAATTAATTTTTTGGGTCATCATCGTATTTTTTTGAGTTGATTGATTGATTGATTGATTAATTGAAAAATAAGAAGTTAATTATTATTGCGTTTCTGCTGACGTCTTAACCCAAAGAAACCCAATATATTATCCATGTGTAGAGGTGGATCATTAAGTGAAGCATTTCTACAACAAGGCTGTGTGTGTGTGTGTGTGTGTGTGTGTGTGTGTGTGTGTGTGTGTGTGTGTGTGTGTGTGTGTGTGTGTCTTGCCCTCCCTGCCCTCCCATGCTCTTGCCTTCGGCAGGGCTGTGGGCTCAGTTTCGTTGCTCTCAGTCTCCTGTTTACATCACTGCAGGAGAACGCGTCCCTGTTCGTTGCAGGATTGTCGGCCCTCGGATGAGGCGGCTGCTTCTTTTATAGTTCATTCCGACACAGTCTGACAGCGAGAGGGAAAAAATAGCCACGAACGGGACATGAGCCACGCAGAGTCGCTCCTGCTGTCCCGTCGGCTCAGGCGAACGCCCTCCGTCGTGGTGCACTTTCGTTTGCGGAGGTCAGTAAGCGGAAATAATGTTGCCGGGGATGGAGCTGAAGGATGCTGAGCTGAGGGCTGGGCTGTGTTCGGTGAAGCCTGAGATGGCCTCTGGGCGAGCTTGTCCCGTCCGGGCGACGTGTCCACCAGCAATGTGTTCCACTTCCACGTCCGCTTCTCCGCTCCATGGTTTCATGGATGTGCTTACTAAGAAATGTTTAAAGAAGCTATAAGTGTTGGGGGTGGTTGGTAGTATAGTGGTTAGAGCTGCTGTCTTTGGCCCCCACGCTTAGAGGTTTGATCCCCACCTCCTACTGCAGTCCCCTTAAGCAAGGTACTTACCCTAAATTGCTCCAGTAAAATTACCCACATGGGTAAATAATTGTAAGTTGCTTTGGTGAAAAGCATCAGCTAAATGAATGAATGTAACCTTTAATCTACTGTCCTGTTCTTCCAGTATCTGTTCACATAATGTGAGGGTGAATTGTACTCAGCTCCGCGAAGTTGGCCTCCCTACAAACATTAGAAATGAAGAAAACCTTATGATTTGTTAGTTCTACATTTGTGCCTTTGCAGTTTTTGAGATATTAACATTTTTTTTTTTCGGACGTGACGTCACTCCAGCCCCCTTACAACGCTGCAGAATCTCGAATTCGGGTTCATTCGTTTGTGCCATTCGAACCACGGTCCTATTTCTTTTCCTTTTTCAAACACACACACACACACACGCAGAAACCGCTTGTCCCAAGCAGGGTCGCAGTGAACCGGAGCCTAACCAAGCAACATAGGGCACAGGGCTGGAGGGGGAGGGGACACACCCAGGATGGGGCACCAGTCCATCACAAGGCACCCCAAGTGGGGCTCAAACCCCAGACCCACTAGAGAGCAGCCACAGGCCAAACCTGCCGCACCACTGCACCACCATGCCCCGTCTTGTTTGAAACATACCTTAAATATTTAAAGTGGGCCTTCAATTAAAAATTACCTGCCTTATTAACTGATCAGCCAACCACTTTTTTTCATTTTTTTTGTTTGAAAATTCTGAAAAATATATAGAATTATTGTTAAAATCTATTCTAAAAGTATTGCAATACACCAGCCGGTCCGGCCACTCCAAAAGCCGGTCACCAGAGATCCAATTACGCGTGGATGAACTATATATCAAGGCCCCAACCACGACTCTAACCCATCAGCAATCGCGTAAAAACATAACATGATGGCACGGTATCAATGAAATAGTTCATCAGCTGGGGGCTCCACTGTCTTTTAGCCCCGAAGCCACACGTAACACTTCTGAACCCCTTTTTGAACAAGTTGAGAGAATTCTGAGAGAACTCGCCGGATCCCCGGGGGTGTTGTAGGGTAGGCTGGTACGGTACAAAGCGGGGTTCCTGCTTCTTCACACGCTGCCGTGATCTCGTGTGTCGTAGACACACAGGGGAACGTGAGCCGCTCTGTGCTCACCTGCAGAGGTGTCTGACTTGACAGAGCACGCAGCGGGAGTAGAAAGCGCTCTCTTTCTCCGTGTCGTCTCACAGGTACTGCATCTCCTGCACTGAGGTGTGACTGTTTAGTTGGATGAAGGGGCCTTTTGATCGTCAAATTCCCCATCCGACACCTTCGAGCACGGCGCACCGGTGGCAACGGAGCGTCTCGTGCCTTTGTTCTGGAATTTTCCGGAACGGATCATCGTTGGTGGGTTCGGAACTTGCGCCGTCAGTCTTTTTGTGATTCAGATCCACCGGGCCGTAGTTCGGTTCTCCTTACCAGGAAGGAGATGAACGTCTTTCCGAACTCTTGGCTGTAGGCCGCCTTGGTTCCCGGTCTATTGCAAAGAAGAAAATTTGGAGAGGAGCTGCGACCGGCATCACCTCTATGAGGAGTTTAGTTCCTTTTTTCTGTTAATTTAACAGTTGTGTCCGGTGCTGTGGAGTCAGAGTCGGAAGCAATTATTGGGTTACTCGAGTCGGAGTCGGTTAAAATGTACCGACTCCGACTAAATGTACCGTATATACCGGTGTATAAGTCGACCCGGCATATAAGTCGACCCCCAACAATTAGAGATGTAATATAGGTTTAGGCCTATATTTGCCAGACAAGTCGACCCCCAAAATAGCGTGCGACTTTTGGGAAGTGCTGTGGAGTCGCAATCGGATGCAACTATTGGGTCACTGGAGTCGGAGTCGAAGGCCTTGTGTACCGACTCCACAGCCCTGGTTGCATCAGAACTTGTCAGATATGGGGGAGAGGGCAAAAAACATTAGCAGTATTAGCAGTCATAATTACGTTTATTAATTTTTCTCCAAAGTCACAATATTAAAATACTTAGAACTATTTACCCGTTTATACAGCTGGGTAATTTTACTGGATCAATTTAGGGTAAGTACCTTGCTGAAGGGTACTACAGGTGTAGGTGAGATTTGAAGTAGCACCCTTTGGATCCAAAGTTGTATCCACTACATGCGTTGGCCCTTTGTCCACACTTATTGTGAGGGTTAGGGTTTGAATGTGTGGTAGGTGTCAGCTTGGCAACGGAATCCCGACTTTCCCCTAACCGTGAGATGCTACCCTGGGAGAACAGAATGAAACTCAATCTGGCAGTAGCTACGAGTATTGCGGTTCTGCTCCTTCACCAGAACTTGACTGAAGATTAATTCTGCAGTATCAAGTGGCATTCTAAATTAGGTGGCAGACTGTCATTATAAAATGCAAATCTGTTTTAGCATATCTGTGCAAAGGAAAAAAATCGAAATTCCCGTCTCAGTCTGCAATAATTCATTATTATTGTTGGACCATTTCTCGATGGAGATGGGCTTGAGCAGGGTGTTTTTTTTTCCCTTCTCTTTTCTGCCATGTGGTGAACAGTCTGACAGCGTGTTTTTGGACCGAAGGGTCTGTGCCACACCGAGGGAAAGAGCGGAGAGTTTCGGGAACAAGGCGAAGGGGAATGATGACCCTCCATCTCAGAAGAGACCTACAGCATGACACGCCAGGGTGTTCCTGCGAGACCTGGAGTAGAAAGTGCAACTTGGCGGTTTCACGTCCAAGTGAAGTGTCTGGACCAGAAGCAGATGCAACACGCCCCCTGCCGCAGAGAACCTGATTAATGTCCCATCCAGAGTCTGCCGCCTCTGATAAATCACTCGCAAATTCCCCCTGTTTTTTTTCCAGTGAAACTTTCCCCTCTTCTGACTGTGTACTTTGAGAACAGGAATCAATTTTCATCGCCTCTGGATGAGTGGAAGCCATTAGGCAAGGCAGTTAATCATGATTATGAATCTCCGTCATTGGAGTAATCACCCTTCACTTTTATTCCCTATGCAAGGCTCGGGTTGCTTAAGGGACAATTTATTGAAGCGCTTGCTTATTTAAATCGATGTCAGAGCAACTAAATAAAAAATTGGTCCGTTTTCTGACCTTATGTGTTTTTTTGCTAGTTTTTAAACTTTTTTTCTGTTTCTACCTTGTTCTGTGTGGCTCAGTTTTCAGTCTGCATTTCTTCCGCAAAGTAGGCTTCAAAAAGTGATCGGTTGAAATAAATCCAACCATTTACAGTTTGATTTTTATTTGTTCCCTTCTTGCAGATTTTAAAGTTTAGATACCTACAGCCAGCTTTGTGACCCATCGGAATCCCCTCCTGACATTCACATCTAAGGTGCGTCTGGGTGAGATGAAGCCTTTTAATACGATTCCCTCCCTTTCTGATCTGCTCCATGTCATTGGTCTCTGTTGCGTTGCTCCGCCCCTGCCCCTCATCCATTGGCTGCTGAATGTGTCACTTATCTTTTGCAGTCAAATCAAAATTGTTGTTGCGGTACAAGTTATATTGTTGATTGGATTTAAAAGGCACTTGAACTGGAAAAAACCACACATTCTTCCAGTTGCCCTACCCATGTGCTATTTCAAAATTGCACATGAAAGGCATCATTTTGCCGTCTTAATAAACCGAGAACTTCAAAAGCTTTTTTTCTGTTTTACCGTAAAACTTCTCAGCTGCTCAAATTGAACTCTTTCAAGTTTAATTTGATTAACCGAATCGCCAAATTCCGGTGTTAATTTCTTTTCTCCATCCACGTGGTTCCCTCTCTCCGTTCCCCAGGAGGCCACATGAAAGCGAAGGAAGGAGATAGAGAGCGCTTTGAAAATCCCTTCCTCACTGAGCCCCGAGCCACGGGCTGGAGAGATCATGTCTCAGCTTTCTCTCTGCTCTGCATAACCAAAAGCATTGCAGCGAGATCCAGCTCTTAGCAGACTTTCCCTGGGTCAACTAAAAGGCTTTAACTTGGATTAGAAGAATTTCCTAACCTTGATTCTGTGGGGTCTTTGAAATATTGTTATAACAGATCCATCCTAGGCGTCAGGCTGAGATTTGAGCATTCTTGTTTATGGCGTGGTGAACGAAGAAGCCGAGGAAATACCATTGACCGGTGTTTTTTTTTTTCTTTCTTAATCTTTGTCTTGTCTCCAGTTCGCTCCTCCTTGGCGATGATGTCAGTTTGCATACCGTCTCCTCACAGCAGCTCTAGTACCGTGGATGTGACCAATCGCAACCTCCCTTTGCCAACCCCGCCCACCTCCCTCAGCCTGCGCTCCTCCCACAACCAGCTACTCAACTGTGATGTCATCAAGCAGGGCGTGGCTGAGGGGCGGGGTTCGGCCACACCCCCCAAGTGTCGCAAGAAGTATGCCCTGACCAGCATCCAGAGTGCCATGGGGCTCGGCGAGGTTCCCTGTATCGACTCTGCCCCCCAATGTATGAACCCGGGGTCCGCCCCCTCTTCCGCCAATCTCAAGATGGCCAAGAACGGGGCCAACCAGCTACGCAAGGCTGCGGAGCAGCAGGACTGCAACAAGAACAGCACCGGCAGCAGCCTCAGCGCAGGAGCGGAATGCGGGGACAGGAGCAATGTCACATGCACCAAGTTGGAGGACAAGGAGAGCCAGGCCGTCCCAAGGAGGAGCAAGAGCTTCCTGGAGCACAGCTCCGAGGCTCCGGGGGACAAGGCGCGGCGCGCTAGCCAGTCCAAGGCGGACGACCCGACCCTAGTGCTGCTGGAGGGGGAAGAGGCGCGCCGCCCTCCCCCCACGCCCCCCAAGCTCCCCAGTCCGGAGTACGCGCCCTTGCTCTCGGCCGCCTCCTCGTCCTCCTCCTCCTCCAGCCCAGAGACCAAGAAGGACCGGCCCAGGACGGGGGCCAAGACGGACCGCGCCCTTAACCGCATCCAGAGCCTGGCACCTAGTGACGAGGACTCGAGCTGGACCACGTTATCCCAGGACAGCGCATCGCCAGGATCCCCAGAGGAAGCAGGTACCCAGTGAGCACCTCTCTCACCGCTGCCATGTGCTCTTTACCTGTAACACCAGCCTGCTTTACATAATACCTACAAGTGAGCTGCTCTTCTACACTTCCGCCTTCGCCTCCCTTTGTATTCAGTGTGAATATTTCGCAAGATGCACACTTATCATCTTGTAACCGGTCCATGTTCGTTCCTGAGCGCTGACTGAATATCGACAAACTGGATAACGAAATTACTTTTTTACGTTAGTTTCATGGGGAAAAATTCCCCATCCCAAGTTCACCGTAAGACATCCTGAAACGATGCCTAATGTCGTAAGCAAAAATTCCGTAACGCATTTAAAATTTCATGCGGTTTTACTTTTTTTTTCCATTTAGTTCCCAGAAGGTTATTAAAAATTATTGTCCCAGCAAAACGTCTTTGAATCGTTCATATGGCAAAGCTTTCTTTCGAGCGTGTGGCTGTAATGGCAAACATTTACCTAAAAACTTCCTCACCATTCTGCCTTTGAGGGTTTTTTTAAGTCTGAATTTGGAATACAAGTAATAACAGTGAATTCTTTTTTAATTTTTATATTTTACTTTTAGCTTTTTCTACTTTAAACTACAAATAAATAGAGAACTTGTGAAAGATTTGTGTTTTTATCCTTGCTATCAAATTGTTCTTCTTGGTGCCCCCGCTGCTGCTGATGATGGTTCGAGGACCCCCACACCCCCCATAAAGCACACATTCTAGGTTTGTAGGGTAACGTTGAGCTGTTTGCAGGGTCTGGTGCTCTTAGCCTTGATATTCCCATAAAATAAAATTTAAAAAAAAAAATCTTTGACTTTACGAAGTCAACCTGTCATGATAGTGCGTGTAGACCGGCTAGAAGAAGACGAAGGCTATATGTCACATTTAAATAAATGAATAATAAGAGAATTGAAGAACAGTGCCTCTCACAGTCTCTCTCACACAGCCGCTTGTCAGAGTTTTCAACGGCGCTCTCAGTTTATCGCACCGGCTGGACGTGGCAGACAAAACAAATGACAATCTGTATCGATTAATGATAAGCGGTATTAATAATCTCGAATGACCAGATATGTGGAAACAAAAAACTGAAATCGGGATTGCAAATGATGGGAGATGAGTGTAAATCCATGGTCTTATTTTTAGTGTATTTACCACTTATTGTGTTATTCCTGGATGGGGGTAAAAGTAATTTTTTCTGTTTAACGTGAAGGTCTGTTTCGTATTGGACACCTGTCTTTGTGGCGGTCCTTCTCTTCATCATCGCTGCCGTTTAATGCCGTGGAGCTGCTTCGCGTGACTTTCTGCAGGGGTTCTTTTCTCTTTGTCCCGATCCCTCCTTTCATCCAAATACCAAGAGCGATACTTTTGTTCGAAATTGATATGTGATAATTCAGGCAGTCAAATATTATTAACACAAACAGTTGCTGTGGTTGGTCATTCAAACTCCTCCTGCATCATTAAGGAAAGCTGTGGGCTCACTTGGGCTTGCTGGAGATGTTCAGTGCTTTCTCAATGCCCGCGGCTGCTTCTGGATTGAAAGTTGGCCGACTTTGTACGCAGATTCACGCGTCACCTGCCCCCGTTCTGAAGAAAAGAAATCTGTGTGTTCCATCAGCAATTTTTTGAGATAAAAGAGGTGGTTGGTGTTGCGGGAGGATGAGTTCGGTCAGATCAGATCAGAATCACTTCATTAGCCAAGGACAGTAGAAGCATCAGGATTTTACCGTGGTGACTGTACATGCATTCACTGTGTACACACACTACGAAATGTGTATTTCTATACAGTGAATACATGGAAAATGATCATTAAATAAATCCTCAGCTTGGCATAGAAAGTGAAAGGTGGGTAAGTGGAAGGAGTGTATTTATATATCGTCAAGGGACCTTGGTTGACGGATGGTAGTGATTGAGTCGACGGTGCCATTGACATTTTTGGGATTCTGGATCTGTAGAACCCATCTAGCATCTAGCTGGCTGAGGCTCCGCTGTGCGAGCTCCTAACTTCTCATCAGCTTGTAGACTGCATGCAAATCCATGAGTCCGATGCGGAGAATCGGGTTTCTGTGGACTCCCTGCCATGTCTGCAGCTGGATTGGGTCAGAGCCCTCATGTTGTACCAAACAAAGGCGAAAAGTGTTATGTATGGCACGGTCCAGTCTAGAAGAGAGTCGGAGCCCCACATCCTCTTCTCGGAGCTATAACCACCAGTCAGGGTGCCGAAGGTCTCAAGGATCTGCTTGAGACCTCGGAGTGGATCTTGTAATTAAACCCAGAAGCTTATGGATCGATGCTCCTGCCCGGCTGCACGGTGCTGTCAGACAAGGCTGGGAGAACGGGGGTGGCAAATTAATACTTAAGCACAGATTGCCAGATGAGATCTATGTCAGCTTCATTGTGCCGGAGAGCCGTTCGCCAGATCTGGTGGGCAAACCTCTCGTTGATTCCTCTCTGGACAGAGAGCTTCACTCTTTCTCCTTTTTTCCAGAGAAGATGCCAGCAAGAATACTGGAAACCTTTTTTTCAGAATAGGGGTGCGGGGTTAGATCTTTTCCCTTTGAGTCGTTCTGTTTCCCCACCACCGGAACCTGTTGTAAAAGCCTGAAACCTGTGGAACAAATTCACTGCTATAGCACATCACTTCATTTATTTTTTATTTGGCTGAAGGCTTTTCTACAAAGTGACTTACATCGTGAAGCTACTTGTAATGATTTACCCATTTGCAAAGCAGGGTAATTTTTCGTGGAGCACTTAAGGATAAGTACCTTGCTCAAGGGTACTGCAGCAGGAGGTGGGAATCGAACCCGGTTCCTTCAAGCGCAGCTCTAACACTACACTACCTGCTGGATCTGTTAGCATCACGCCTTAGGTGGAATCGGTTTATTACACACTTTTTTTTTTTTCCGTCTCACACACTCGCACGCAAACACCCACACGCACTCCCACACAGACACATCGATCAGTCAACGCAGTACTTGCACTGGGTTAATTGTAAATTGCATCACATGCTGTCAGCGCACGTTGTCGGGCAGAGCACCCTCCTCGGAAATCTTCTTTCGCTTTTCCTGGATGGCTGTCTCTTGTGATTTTTATCGTTTTATCTATATTGCACAATGCACTTGAGGAAACACCGAGCGGGAGCTCCGAGACTCGGCTTTCATATTTACATTCGGTGAACGGCACATCCTCAGTGACTTGGCTCGCTGCAGAGGTGTGCACGTCGGCAGAGGTAAACAGCCTCATAAACATCGTAGTGGCACATTTACGTGACCCATGGGAGCTTGTGGGATCAAACAACCCATCTCAGAGTTGATGTAACAGTGGCAGTTTTACTAACAGAATTAGCAGAATGTGCTTCGGCATCAGACCTGTACTGGCCAATGGGATCGCTTTAGTTATAAGCTGCATGAAATAAGCACAATAAGTTTTTCATGCCACTAGTTCACCTTTAAACATACTGCACCATGGTATAGTGCAGTACAGAAAGTATAAAAGTGTCAATTAGACTGAGGGTGGGGGCGCAGTGGGCTTGGCCCGGTCCTGCTCTCTGGCAGGTCTGGGGTTCGCGTCCCGCTTAGGGTGCCTTGTGACGGACTGGCGTCCCGTCCTGGGTGCGTCCCCTCCCTCTCCAGCCTTGCACCCTGTGTTGCCGGGTTAGGCTCCGGTTCGCCGCAACCCCACTTGGGACAAGCGGTTTCTGACTGTGTGTGTGTGTCTGTGTGTAGATTCAGGGCTGTGGGGTCGGTACAGAAAACCTTCAACTCCAGTAACCCGATAATTGCTTCTGACTCTGAGTCCACAGCGCTGCCCAAATGTTAGAGCTGAGCTCAAGGGCAGAAAGATTCTGGTGTTTTCGTCAGCAGTGAACAGCGGAGACGAGCTGCCCTTTGTGTGGCTGTATCTACTTAAGGGGGCAGCAGGTGGTGTAGCGGTTCGCGCTGCCACGTTGCACTCGAAGGACCAAGATTCAGGTCCCGCTCCTCCTCCAATACCACCGATCGAGGTATTTAACCCTGAATAGCTCCATTAATTGGTGCACTTAGATTCATTCATGTGATGCTTTTTTCCAAAGCCACTTACAGCCTTGTGTATCTTACAGTTATTTACCCATTTATACAGCTGGGTAATTTTACTGGAGCAATTTAGGGTAAGTACCTGCTCTAGGGTACTACAGCTGGAAGTTGAAATCAGACGTGAACCTTTAGGTCCAAAGATAGTAGCTCTATCCACTACACTACTGGCTGACCCATTAATACTATCCACCTGTATAAAGGGGTAAATAAGTAAGTAAGAAGCTTAAAAAATCATGAGCATCAGTTAAATACGCACATAATCTGAAATGGCTCGTTCTAAGCAGGTGAACCGGAGCCTAACCCGGCAACACAGGGCACAAGGCTGGAGGGGGAGGGGACACACCCAGGACAGGACGCCAGTCCACTGCAAGGCACCCCAAGCAGGATTCGAACCCCAGCCCCGCCAGAGAGTGCCACCACGCCCCCCTCAGTTAAATACATGTAATGTAAATATACATATAGCTTCTTTACCGCATTACGACACACAGTGTGCTGTTTTTTATTTTATTATTTTTATTGATTTTAAAACCAATGAAACCATTGCGTGCGAACCTTTGGAGGTTTAAATATTTATATAAGCATTTAACACTGAGAAGAATGGCCTTGAAACTAGAGGTCCAATTATATATTTTTTTCCTGTTTCTCATCAAATTTGTGTGAGTGAAATAAAATAAGTTTTTAATGAATGCAGTGAAACATGTCTGGGATTGATTTTCTTTTTTTTTAGTTTTTTTTCCCCCCTATGTGTGTTACGTAGATGGAGGTAACAGCTGTATAAACTTAAATGCAGTTGACATTTTGGAGCAAAAAGAAAGGCTGGTTTTGTATAAGTGTCCCTCAAAAATGGACAGGTTTTTCCTACCAAAAAGAGCATCAATTTTATACTGATGTATATTGATATATATCATATAAGATATCACATGAGATACTGTATATATATACTGGTATATATATATATACTGATATATATTTTTACTAGTAAATGATGTACAGATTTTTTTTTTTTCAATTATGGAATGTCATTTTAAAAAAGGCAACATATTCTCATGAAAGATTTAAATCCACAGTACAGCTCTGTATGTGTTCTATTCATTTCTGCAGATCCTGTACCAGGTAGTTGAGATCCTCTGGGTTTTAATTACTCTATTGAATTGGCGGCAACAGAGTTCTGTTTTCACCGCCTGTTCTGCTCTCCTGGTATTTGACCTCAATGTACTGACGTGGCATGTATGGAATATTAATAAACCACATTTCTGTCCAGGGATGTGGAAGCAAAGGTACAGAATAATGTAGAAAATGGTCTTGGTGTCTCTCTATGGATGCACAGCTCATTATTATACTGATGCCTTTATGTTATTAAGACTGAAGAAAAGGTTTATGATTGTTGAGAATGTAAGATATTAATATCTGTCTCTTGGCTAACCGATAATTGCGTACAAAACTGCAAGCTTGGAGATGAGAATCTGTTTGTGAAAGCAAACGCGCACATTGTCGGTACCGTGCTGCCAAAATGTAGGCTACTCTAAATTACCCCGTTCAGTCCAGACTCCAGGCTTTGACTCAGTGCAGTGATTTAGCTGCCTGCGCTTTGAATCTTAACCATGAATCACAAACAGATTGTCTTTGTGGGCTGTGGAGAATATTGAGTGCAGGAGGAAATTACCGGCAAAAGGAGAGCGTTTCTTTTCGCGGGGGTCATGTAATTCACGGAAAATCAGGACCCTGCTGCACACCTGAAACAGTCGGTGAGAACACGTGAAGGACGGAGAGGTGGACTGTAGATCAGTTTGGAATGCAAAGGGTGGCACAGCGCCTGGGTGGTGTGGGAGGACATGGGTTCGATGGTGTGGAGTTTGCATGTTCTCCCCCTGTCGGTGTGGGTTTCCTCTGGGTGCTCTGGTTTCCTCCCACATTCGAAAGACATGCTGTTCAGGTTCACCCATTGAGTGTGTGTGTTCCACTGATGTATGGATGAGTGACCCATTGTAAGTAGTGTATCTAGCAGTGTAAGTCACCACGGTGAATAAGGTGTGTGGGCTGATAACACTACATAGAGTTCATTGGAAGTCGCTTTGGAGAAAAGCGTCTGCTAAATAAATAATGTAAATGTAAGCATGGCCTGCCGACCTTAGCGATGAGCACAGGCAAGCCACTGAGCGTGCGTGGAGAAGCAATGAAAAGGCCACACTGTTTACGAGTGCAATTAAGAGACTTTTTTTTAACCACAAAAATAACGATCAAACCTACACAACACAAAAGAAGCTAATGGGTGGCTAAGCTAAGCTAAGGTGGCTAAGCTAAGCTAGCTAAATGTAGCGGTGCATGGTGTCTTTCTGTGTGTGTGTGCGTGTCAAGAATTCAGAGGATGGCGGCTATCTGTCTGACATAAATCGACACCACGTGTTTATTTATTTATTTTTGACTGACAGCCGAACACAACTGGGTCACGGCAACGTAGCGGCGGCAGCATGAAAATGTAAATTAATACATACAGATTGAAGTAAACGGAGTACAAGGGCAAAAGTTTGCAGTACTTAGCACGCGTCTGGCACTACAGCTCTCTGATAAGTTCCAGAAACTTTGAGAAAGGTGACCAGATATTCCAAAATTCATGAGAATTTCGAAGCAGGTGAATCACGGACAGGTGTTAACTTTTGCAAGGACGCTCGACGCTTGGCTCAAATACATATTTGCAGAGGGAGCTTCTGATGTGAACCTCAGAAATAAAATGCATTTTGTTACTAAGCATTTAATAATAGTTAACCTCGTTTCCGTAAATTCCTATTAGGAACATAACGTAGTCGTACCCGGTCGCATTCCCAGAATAAGGGCATCGGAGTGCCGGGAGCAGGGTTATATTTAAAACCCTGCTGAGATGTCTCCAGGAATATGGTACGAAGATGTGCAGGAGTACGGCAAACCCGGTGAACGAGCGAAAACTTTGTCCCCGGATGCTGCGAGAAGTGCGGTCTGGGGACGTCGGTGCCGCGCACGGCGCGGGGCGTGCTCTGAATTGAGGCGCAGCATATTTACCGCATTTTGGCTCCGTCTCCTCCTGGCACTCGGGAGAGCCGCCGGAACAAAGGACGGGACCTTGAGATGGAGGAGATGGAGCACTGCGGTAAAAAAATATGGTGAACGCCTTCACGGGACTGGCCCTTTGAGTAGCGGGAAGGCGAGGGGGCGCCTGGGAGTGGGAATTTACCGGAAAGGATGCGGGAAAACATGGCGGATTATGGGCCCATCCTTCTGGCCCGACATCGGCGTGACGCGAGCTTGAGAACCGGCCTCCCACGTCTCACGCCCTGTTCCCACCACAGTCCCGCACACCTCGAAAAGTTCGTAGGATGTCTTCCAACTAGTCCACACGCACGGAGCTGCGCGCTTCCGTTTTCTCATGTTTTTTTCCTTGCGCTCTGCATAAGATTTTGTTCTGCCAAGTTAATAAGCACACGGGGTGTTATAAATGTAGGACGTGGGCCAAACGTGCAGCCGTACGCACGGCGCGTCGCGCCCTCCGCTCGCCATGTGTGGGTGATTTTTTGGTCTCCGAGCTCCTGCGACCCGGCTCTTTCGACGACGCTCACTCTAAAAGCACGTTTGCGTTTCTTTTCTACCCCCACCCCCCATGTCAGAGCGGAACGGACTTCCCGCGTAGAGGCCCCTGCCAGCCGGCACAGCTATGATGGAGAGATAATGCCCAGATGATGCCTTCATCTCCTGCTCCCCGGAGACTCTGCTAATCCAGTCCTTCTGGGCTCGGAGCGTAACTGGGATACGCGGCCCGAGCGTCGTATGGCCGGATCGCGGGGTCGGACGCCCTGTGGCGGTTGTTCTGCCGACCACTTTACCCTGCAGTTTTGGCCTTAATCGCGCTGACCGAGTGTGCTCCCGGTGCTGCTTTTCAGCAAAAGTGCGGTTGTGGACTCTGATTTGGCCCTGTGAAAGCCAGGATGGACACGGGCCCCGCGCTGAGTGTCCGCTGCAGTGGACGGGAGAACGTCTAGCGAACGGCGATGCGGGAACTGCGAGGCTGTCGGGCGAGGGTGGCGTTCTGCGGTCGAGGCGCTCGCGTGCCGGTGCTCGCGGGAAGCCGCGCGCCGCGTATAGTACGTATAGGGCGTATTCAGAGGCCAGGGTGCGAGGCGAGGTTCTGAGGGTCGCAGATGGGTGCTGAAGCCGCAAGTTCCGTTTGACAGGCTGTCCGCAGAAGTTGTGTGTGTGTGTGTGTGTGTGTGTGTGTGTGTGTGTGTGTGTGTGTGTGTGTGTGTGTGTGTGTGGGGGGGGGGGTGCTCAGCAGGGTAGCGGGACAGCAGCTTGGCCCTCGCTGCCTTAATCCCTCAAAAAATTCATCGAATAGAGCATTCTCCTCCCGTCTGCCTCCTAGCTTCGCGTACAAGCAAAGAGGCCTTTTGGAGGATTATAGAGGCTGTTCCTGTGTGTGTGTGTGTGTAAATATAGTGTCAGTGTGTGCAATATGCACGTGTCCATGTGCATGTTTGTGAGCATGTGGTCATGCAAAGTGAGCGTGCACGTCTGTGAGTGTAAATACGTTGTGTGTGTGATTGTGAGTGTGTGACCATGCACCTGTCTGATTGTGCACATGCGCATATTTGTGTGAGTGCGAATAGGTACGTGCGTGCAGTATGAGTATGCTCGTCTGCGAGTGTGCGTTGGCACGTATGAGTGTACAGTTTCTGTACACGTGCGTCGTTTGCGGCGGGTGTGTGTGTGTGTGTGTGTGTGTGTGTGTGTGTGTGTGTGTGTGTTGTTAAATGTTATTCCAGCGCGACCGAATCTGTGTTTCCCCTGTGCGAGTGAGCTGCAGGGACTGCCCCTCCTCCCTCCATCCCTCTCTCTCCCTCGCTCGCCCCTCTCCCCCCCTCCCACCCTCTCGCCTGCTGACGGAGGTCACATGACTCGGCGCTGGGTGATACTGCAGGAAAGATGATCTTCAGGTTGCTACGACAACAGAATGTGCTTAGAGGAAGGACCGGTTCCAGGTGACCGGTTCCTCGCGTCGCGCGGCACTTCCCGGTGACCCGCGCAGGAAGTCTGGCCTGCCGTCATTTTTCCCTTCCAGCGTGCCGGCAGTTTCCAGGGGATCCGGAGGGGGATTGCGCGTACCTGACGGGGATATATCTTTTTTAAATTTCCCGTGCGCTCACCTCGGTGTTTTCGTCAATGCTAGTAAAACGTTACGGTCCTTGTCATGATGCTGGGAAAGGACTACATGCTGGCAATTGTCATTGTCAATTACGAGGGTAGGTACGGCGCTGCTACAGCCTCCTTGCAGAATGCATGCGTAGCAGTGAGACCGGGGGTCCGGGGGGTGGTGGTGGTGGTGGTGGTGGTGGTGGGGGTGGCATGTAGGGGTGGGGAGGGAAAGTTTTACCGTGCAGTCGCAACGGGGTACTGAGGCAGGGAGCCGACAGGTTTTCTGGATTCCTACCCGTGAGCGGTTCTTTACTGCCCCCCTCAATGAACCCTCATCCCCACTCCCCTCCCCCGACCTCATGCCTTTCCATTTCTTTGGTGGTGGGGGGGGGGGGGGGTGAAGGTTCACGCTCGGCAGAATTCGGTTACACGGTTATGAGAGTCTCTCGTCCCTGATCTGAACGGACGTGCAGCCGTTTAATCCTGATGCACCGCGCTACAAGTCCCCAGGATCCCAGGGTGCAGCTGGTGCCATGGGCTCCGTGTGCGTCCCTGTGTGTGTGTGTGTGTGTCACGGTGTAGATATCAGTGCATGGTTGTACTGTGCATTGCACACCCCACCTTAAGTGTTTGTGTCACTGCCTCTATGCCAGTCTGTGTGTTACAGTTGATCCCCTCGTGTGTGTCACTTTTGCAGTGTGAGTATTAGGGCAGCAGGGGGCGTAGTGGTTGGTGCTGCTATCTTGCAGTCAAATGACACAGGCTCACATCCCCATTCCTGCTGTAGTGCTCTTGAGCAAGGTACTTACTATGAATGGAATCAGAAAAAATTACCCCGTTGTATAAATAGGTAAAACAGAGTAAGCGGCTTAACATTGTAAGTCGCTTTGGTGGAAAGTGTCAGCTAAATAAATAAATGTAAATTGTGCTGATCCTGGTTTTTCAAATGAATATTACTTTGCTCCCGAATGGCCTACGGCGCTCGGCGGGGTCAGCCCTTGCCGGAGGGGGTGCGAGGGATGGTTGGGTTTTTGCATTTCAGCAGCGCTCGCGAAACGCTTGCGGACAGGGGGCGGCTGGCGGCGCGACCCATTTCTGCCACGGCTCACACGAATCGCGGCCTCCCAGCATCCTTTTCTGCCTGTCAGCCGTGTACGTGGATGGCCGACTGAGATCACTTAGAGGGGAATGTGTGCGCTCCTCGCTCCCTTCGCTTCCGGCTCGACTCCTTGCTCCTCCTGCGGAGATTTCAGACATCGAGGGAGTGCAGATGTCCAGCTCAGGCGAGGGTCCTGGCTCAGCAAGAAGACCCCCCCCCCACCTACCCCACCCCTACTACAGCCAGCATTGGATGTATAAAGAAGTTTTCTCCGGTGATGTGATGCATGACATACGTTGTCAGGGCAGGTTCTTGCGACTCCGTGGTGGTTCTGCTGGATCGAACATCTCTGGACCTCTGAGAGGAGCTCAAAGAAGCTTAGCGTGAGCTTCTCGGTCACAGCCCATTTGGACTCAACTCCAGCATCTCGCTGCGCTGGGACACGACGCAGGCTTTGAGAATCGCCGTGACCGTGACCTGCGATTTGATTTTTTTCTTAATCACGAAATCTGACATTCATTGTTGAACGTCGGCGTCACGGTCAGTATCCTACATATGACTGTTTCTGAATTGTTTTGTTTAAATAAAAAGCTTAATGATGCTGATACTTCAGTCAGTGTGTTCGACGTGTGTTCGGCAGTACGGTGGCGCAGCGAGTAGTACGACTGTCTCACAGTGCCTGGGTGGTGCGAGAGGACATGGGTTCGATCCCTGCCAAGTCTGTGTGGAGTTTGTAGGTTCTGTCTGTGTGGGTTTCTTCTGGGTGCTCTGGTTTCCTCCCACAGTCAAAAGACATGCTGTTCATTTTGGTCCTTCTTACAGCTTTTCAAGCCCAGTTTATCCCTGTGTGATCACGAGGGAGGTGTTCGTATCAGAACAACATGGGCCCTGTTGGTCACTCCCTACGTGCCCCTCCTCTTGTTATCCAATGTCCTGCTCCTCAGCCACCCCCCACAACCAGCAGGCAGGCACGTGGGTGTCTGATTGTTTACGGGCGGTCCTCACATCCCTCCGGTCCTTGGACACAGAACCTTCTTTCATCGTCTCCTGGCCCCCGTTGCCACATTGAGCTACATGGACACATGCATTCCACCGCCGCGTGACACCCCGTTCCGAGAGCTGCTTCACATCTTTCCTTGACAGCCTTGTATGATGTGTTTTCATAATACCTCTGCGATGAAGGACTTGGCAGATCCAGCTGATTCCTCAGCTCATACGTTTTAGGTTTCTTTCCCGGTAATAAGGTTTCCAGCTGTGTGTGGATCGCAGGAAAACCCCCAGTGGGTCTCCAGGATAAGCGATTACATTTCCATTTCCATTTCCATTTATTCGTTTACCACATTCTTTTCTACAAAGCAATGTACAACGCGCTAAACAAAAGTGCATGTCACCAGTAGATAGAGTTTTAGATTTGTACACGCGACTCTTGATGCAGTCAGTTTGTCCAATACGACCGTTTTTGCCTGCGCTCCTCATACGAGTAGCTGCCTGTTGAATTGATAGGAAACACAAAGAGGATCATGACAAACACTGTGATGCAAGTTTATGAAGTTATTAGGAGATCAGCAGAGAAGTGGGACCGAAACAGTTGAGACTTCTGGAATGTTAAATGGGATTCAGCAGCTCTGAGAGAGAGAGGGGGAGTTCATTCCATCACATCAGGGACAAATCCAAGAACCTACAGACATTCAGCTTTGGACCTCTTGTCCTCTTGTCCTTGATGCCACCAAGCAGCCAAGAGGTGGTGGAGCGCACCAATCTTGCTGGGGCATCAGGAGGGATCTGGCTGTGAAGATAATGAGGTGCAAACCCTTTGGCAGTGTTGTAGGTCACCAATGGAGAGACATGAGGAGGCAAGATACACGGGAACATTTGGCAGGTCAGGTACAAGCTCTGTGGTTTCATTCTGGATCAGCTGGAGAGGCTTGATTGAAGGAGGCTGGAAACCAAACAGGAAGGAGTTGCAGTAGTCCAGGGTTTGGAACCCAACTCTACACCTTCATCTGGACATGCTATACATGATTGGGGTTCTTCCTTTATGTAACATCCATTGGGCAAAGCTGTTGAGATATTTTTTCCCCATAAGCTGGTCCTCCAGAATGTCCTGAGGTTCCTTGCACCACTAACTGGCTGCCTTGTCTCTCCCAGAGGCTGGGGGGGGGGTTCCCTCGGTCATCCAATGACCGCAGTTTGCGATTTGCAACCGGATCACATGGAGTTACCTTGGGCTAGAAAAGCAGAGTGGGTTCCCATCGGCGTCCAACGAGCACCCTGTTCTACGATGGGGGTGTGAGCTGGGTGTGACTCACACCCTGACAAGGGCTGTTAACTCCCAAGAGAGACTTCCCCCCCCAGGAAGATCACAGCGGGGAGCCGCCTATTTCCGTCTCCTTATCTCACATTCCTCCTCCTTCCGTAATCCCCGGTTTTGCAGTCACTCTCGTACTTGGGGAGTTCTGGCGCCAGGCTCATGCACCACCTTCAGAGGCCGGGACACACTTCCATAATTGCTGCTTCTCAGACGTAATGCGCTGTAGGTGTTTCGGGTGGTGACTCACTCTTTATGGATTTGCAGGAAAGCCAGACACATTTGCATGTATAGAAGGTACTTTGTAATTCTGGACAGATCAATTAGTTTGAAGAATTATCAGCAGCTCCCCGGAGCCAAGGACATATAAACGGAAATCCAAGTGTTTCTGTGTGGTTGTGTACGTGGGCGCGGGGCTCTATGACACTGTGTGTGTGTGTTGCGTAAACGTACATAACATTGTAATCTTCTCTGTAGTGCTAAGCAGTCAAAAAGTGTCCCCACTTCCTCTGACTAATGAGCTCCACTGTATGGAAGATCTCACTTTGCTCCTGCATCGAAACTCTTGTACCTTCAGAAGCTCTTTATACTCTATATTCCTTTTATTATTCTTTTTGTCTAATTGTAAGGGGGGTGCGGTGGCGCAGTGGCGCAGTGGGTTGGACCGGGTCCTGCTCTCCTGTAGGTCCAGGGTTCGAGTCCCGCTTGGGGTGCCTTGCAATGGACTGCCGTCCCCATCCTGGGTGCATCCCCTCTCCCTACAGCCCTTCGCCCTCTGTTGCCGGGTTAGGCTCCGACCCTGTATGGGACGAGCGGTTCAGGCTACTTCTAATGTATACTTTCCATTTATTTATTTTTAGTTATGGATTTTCAAACGTAAAAAAATTCTAGTTTTTTTTTTTTTTTTTTTACTTTTAATTTATTTTAATAGCGTTTTCTTAATATTTTAAAACATTTTGTTAGTAGCAGCGCAAACATGATCCACCTTGCCAATCAAGAGCAAAGAAAAGCTCCCAACAAGAATATCAATGTGTGACTGCTTTAATTCAACTCGCTTCCCCCGTGTTTACAGCCCTTGTCTGGTGTTCTGAGTGTTGCTGATCATGATTGATTGACTGATAATCAATTAAAGTGATTAATTAGCATTCAGGCAAGAATTTCACAGTACTTTGCACACGGTACTTGTACTTATGACAATAAACCTTGAACCTTGGACCTTAATTAATTAAAGCTGAGAAATATTGCACACATTAATAGGAAGAGTGAGTCCACAATCAGTGCTGAATCCAAGTCTGGAGACGACGCATTTTTATTTTCATTAATTTTAGATTATTTTAATGTAGCTAGAACCCAAAAATATTGAAATTAAAAAGTCTTACAAATTAAACATTATGGCTTTATTCAACACTTCTAGACCTCTGCTGATCCTGATTCGTAAATGTAGTGAAGAACGTCCATATTAAAATAAGATTTTATTGACTGTCACTTAGTAGGAATTTGGATTTACAAACAAATTAAGTTATGAACAGACTTCTGGTCTTTTTTATGGTCAATTGGGTGTCTGCTGTATTTTTGTATTTCATTACAGCATTTAGGTAGTTCAGTACGCAGAATGTTCTTCTTTATAATAATAATACACACATACACACACATTTTCTGAACCGCTTGTCCCATACGGGGTCGCGGGGAACCGGAGCCTACCCGGTAACACAGGGCATAAGGCCGGAGGGGGAGGGGACACACCCAGAACGGGACGCCAGTCCGTCGCAAGGCACCCCAAGCGAGACTCAAACCCCAGACCCACCGGAGAGCAGGACCCGGTCCAACCCACTGCGCCTCCGCGTCCCCAATAATAATAATAATAATAATAATAATAATAATAATAGTAAATCATCCCTTTTAAGTATGTGAATATTTCATCCTTTTTATTGACGCCTGTTTTCACCAGTTAAAGGACTGTGTCTCTGTCCATGTGAGCAGACATCTGGAGCGAGCAGTCCTTCCAGACGGACCCAGATCTGCCCCCAGGATGGAAGAAGATCACAGATATGGCTGGTATCTACTACTGGCACATCCCCACAGGTACCACCCAGTGGGAGCGGCCCAGCACCCGGGCAGGTGCCCCGTCCTCCCCACCTGGCTGCCTGCAGGAGGCTCACAAGGCTTCGCTGAGCTCCCCCACCCCGTCGCCTATCCCCGAGAAGGAGGTGAGAGGAGCCTGCTTGCTGCTGGAATGCTGAGCTGTGCACGTCCCAGTTTACCTTGTTATTTTAACTGTGTTATGTTTGCCAAAGCAGCTGTGCTGGTTCTGCTCATTTCCCACATGGGTTAAACCATAGACCTGCTCTGTAAGGCATTGCTCATCTGGGGCTGTCAGGATACATTCACATTTATTTATTTAGCAGATGCTTTTCTCCAAAGCAACTTCCAACAAACTCTATGCAGTGTTATCAGCCCACATACCTTATTCACCGTGGTGACTTACACTGCTAGATACACTATTTACACTGGATCACTCTTCCATACATCAGTGGAACACACACACTCTCTCTGTCACTCACACACTAGGGATGAACCTGAACAGCATGTCTTTGGAGTGTGGGAGGAAACCAGAGCACCCAGAGGAAACCCACACAGACACAGGGAGAACATGCAAACTCCACACAGATTGAGCAGGGGTTGAACCCCTGTCCTCTCACACCGCCCAGGCGCTGTGAGACGGCAGCGCTACTCGCTGTGCCACCATACTACCCACATTGTTATACTGCGCTGGTATACATTGGGTCCCTGGCTTTCGAACTTTTGACTAACAACCTGTTCGCTGTTACGACATTTTTGAGAGGTGATCAGTATTTCTTTTTTTTTTAATAAAGACAGTTGGTATATGAATTAATATGACCCACCAAAGCGACATGCTCAAGCTCTGGCCGCACTTCTTTATTACGTGTTGTGCTTTCTTGTTTACGACACATCATAAACACTCAGCCAGGGGCCCCAGATCAGGGAATGCAGGAGGTCGTCCGCCATCCTAGTACCGACGAGCTGCTCAGCTGGAAAGAGAGACAGTCCGAATAACCTGGCTGCTGCCTCCCTCCCTCCCTCCCTGGGGGGCTGTCTGAGCTCCGCACATTTACATTTATTCAGTTACCAGATGCTTTTCCTCCAAAGCAAAGAAGAATGTGTGTGTGTCTGTGTTATTTTAAGCAACTTACATTGTCAAGGTATCTACAGTTATTTATCAGCTTATACAGCTGGGTACTTTTACTGGAGTAATTTCAAGGTAAGTACCTTGCTAAATGGTACTACAGCAGTAGGTGGGATTAAAAGTCGTGGGTCCAAGAGTTGCAGCTCTAACCGCAACCGTACGCACACATTTATGTTTAGTAGACTCTTTTTCCAAAGCAGCGTACAATGACTGTTAAAACCCCCTGCAGTCGTTCACTCATTTATACGATGGAGCAGTGTGTCACACACACTAAGGGCAACGTACACTTATCAGCCAGCCTAAAACACACGTCCTTGGACTGTGGGAGGAAATTTATGTGAACATGGGCAGAACATACAGAACGAGCTGGATTCGAACCCCAATCTGACACCCTCACACAGCTCCGGGAACATGACATGATGAGCGTTTCTGCGGTCAGCGCACATGCATGAGCAGCATCACACACCCTTGACTCCTTCACAGCTACGCTGCCCTGCAGCTGGTGTCCTGGTTCGGTTCCCCTTGTTGTCTTAAAATCTCTGTCCTTCACTGTGGGACTGCGGTGATGTCCCTTCCTGGGCCGCACCTTCCTCCGTGGCACTGGAATTAATTTTTAAACCATACAGAAGGTAGTATTATGGGAAAATCAGGTCGTTGTCTTTTTGTTGGATTCCTGATAATAAAACTTGGAGTTCGTTGTGTACCATTGTACTATAGTCAGGGTGTGTGGGGCTTCGCTAGGCCACGTATAGACACTGTGCTGGAAGTGGGTGGGGGGTGAAGGAGATTGACCGCTGTGCTTTTTACCATGAGGAGCTTTAACCACACATCATCAGTCATCTAACGGGTATTTCTGGGTCCTGTTCTCTGGTGGGTCTGGGGTTCGAGTCCTGCTTGGGGTGCCCTGTGATCCTGGATGTGCCCCCACCCCCTCCAGCCCTCCGCCCTCTGTTGCCGGGATAGGTTCCGGTTCACCACGATCCTGCTTGGGACAAGTGGTTTCAGTCTGTGTGTACGGGCTCCAATTTTTTTGGTTTAATTAAGACAAAATGTTTTACAATCCCGTTTGCATCATCATCACAATAGGATAACATGAGATTTTTGAATATTTCTTCCCCACCAGAGATTCTTACTCCTTTCTAGGACCCCTGTGCTATTCCAATGAATGCTTACCACCCCCCCCCCAGAGAGATGTCTGCGACGAAATTCGGGGAATTGTTATGCAAAAAATTGCTTCACGTGGCATGTTATGGATAGTAATAGTTTAGTAATATTTTCAACTTTTGTTTAGGCTTTGTGCACCCCAAGTTAAGAACCCCTGCTTTAGATGCAGAACAATCTCAGTGTCAACAGCAAAGCTGAGGTGGAAACCAGAGATTTTGACCTGAAGCCCTTTGGTTTTTGGGTGCAGCAGCTGTCCTCAGTAACACAGAGGTCCTTTCTCTCCATACTGTACCCTTCGCAAGGACAGCTGGTAGGGGAGTGGGTGGAGCTGCTGCCTTTTGACCCAAAGGTTGCGGGGTCGAGCCTCACCTTCAGCTGTAGTACCCTTCAGCAGGGTTCTTACACTTTGGAGAAAGGCATCGGCTAAACGTGTACGTGTCCTGCGTACCCCCTCCTCTTCCATCCCAGCAGGCCTCCTCTCACCCGGGTGCGTTCTTCGCGGCCCCCCCGCGCTCCGGCAGTCCCGCCTCGGACAGCTCCGTGGAGCCCGTTCCCCTCTCCTCGTCCGAAACCTCGGTGCCCTCGTGCGGCTTTGTCAACAGCTGTTACTTCGTAAGTGTGCACCGTGGCCCCGGTGCCTTCGCCGCCGCCTTACCGCCGTAGTGCTGCTCCTCGTATTAGCATCTCCGTGTCTTACGGGAAGCTGGGCACTGGTATCAGCAGGTGGTTATGTACTTCATAATTCCAGCAGGTGCATACAAATGCGGTGTTTGCTGTAGCCCTGGACTGTGAAACATCTGTCCTCCAGTAGGGTTTTTTCTCCGGCTGGGGGGTGATCAGTCCACCCGATTGCTTCTTACTGTCTTCGCCGAACCCGTTCAAACTCTCATTTCACAGCTGGAGAATGTACTGACACCAGCCTGCAGAGTCAAACAGTCCCAAATCAGTCATAATGGCACCAGCAGCACTGCATGTATGTGGTGCAGGGTTTAATAACTGTCATATTTATGTGGGTGTAAATGGTGTATGTTGCTCTTCTGTGCTGTGCAGACCTAAGAGCGAAAGCACCTGGCTCATCATCCATACACAGCTGGATGTCACATGAATGGATGCTGGAAGAACAGGACAGCCCTGTGGATTTTAACTTACTTTTATTTATTTGGCACTTTTCTCCAAAGCAAAGGAACATCCAATGTTAAGGTTACAATTATTTATTCCTTTATGCAGTTGAGTAATTTTACTGGAGCAATTTAGGGTAAGTACCTTACTCAAGGGTATTACAGCTGGAAGTGAGATTCAAACCTGGATCCTTTGGGTTCAAAGGCAGCAGCTCTAACCACTACACTACCAGCTGTCCCTCAGTAATTGTTATTTTTAAATATGTTTTCCATAATTTTCAAAAAGAGGAGAAAAAGTGGCTGGTTAAATTTGCAAAATGAATCCCAAACTGTTAAAAATCACTTAATTTAGACACTGAAAGTGATACTTAAGCGTTCATTTCTCAATACATAATATGAAAATGTTTTTTTTTTTTTTTTTTTTTGGAAATGCATATTCTGGAAGGATTTGTATTCCTTGCAGCAGCCTCCTCCCTCTAAGATCGTGACTGAATTTTCTCGATACTGGGTGAAACGCAATTTGTTAAACAAGGTTTCGGTATTTCCAGTGGCTTGTGAACAAACAGCTGTAAATGCACATCAAACTATGTATATATTGCATAAAAATTAGTTTATAATGTATCCAGACATATCTTTTGCAGTACATTTACAGTATTGTCTTTTCAGGGTGATTATCACCACCACGTTACTGTCATGTCACAATGAATTCAGGACCAGATTTTGCTGTTTGTAGCCCTGGGCACTTTCAGTCTGAAGTGTGCAGTAAGTGGGGTAAACACCAGTTACGCTGGTTGACATGATGCTCTTTACACTGATTTTATTGCTAAACCACACAAGTGACGGAGGAGCTGGAAAAGGAAACTTTCTTCAGAAATGCGTAAGAATTCTGGAGTTCCTGTAATTAAATTTTCAAGTTTTAGCAACATTAAATTTTCCTTACAATATTTTTCCCTTATTCTTCCATATTTTTTCCCCACACACACACATTTTCAGAACCGCTTGTCCCATACGGGGTCGCGGGGAACCGGAGCCTACCCGGTAACACAGGGCGTAAGGCCGGAGGGGGCACACCCAGGATGGGACGTCAGTCCGTCGCAAGGTACCCCAAGCAGGACTCAAACCCCAGAACCACCGGAGAACAGGACTGCGGTCTAACCCACTGCACCACTGCACCCCCTTGTCACACACACGATAAATTGAAATATCCAGATGTTTGCATAACTGGAAACACCCCCCCATTGCAGTCATGAAAGGTTGAACTGTACCGTGCTTGTTCCATAAAGAGGGCCCCAAAAAATTCAGCTCGCTTGAAGCTTCTTGGAGATGTTGGTCCCTGAACCAATGTGGTGGAGCTCTGGAGAACTTGATGTTCAAAGGGAGAGCAGTTAACTGACACCATAGTGGAAACAAAGTGCTCCCTGGAAGATGGGTAGGAGCGCTACGTTTTGGGTCTTTTTGACCATTAGTTCTCACCGAAGAGATTTCCAGATGTCGCGAGATGATTGGTCCGTTGGGACGTTTGCTCAGAACAAGGCCGAGCTGCGGGTATCTGCTGTGCAGCTCATTTTTAAGCTTTCAAATTCAGCTGGAAACGTTGCTTTTCTTACTGGTCCGTCTTTTTTTTTCCGCTTTATTAATACCTAACTGAATGTCCTCGAACCCGGGAAATCGCGTACTCTGCCTGGGCGTTCTCGGGATTGATTAACCTTGAGGAGACGGTGCTCTGCGAGAAGGTGGGCGCCCTGTTTCAGAGCCACGCGTGAAACAGGAGATCCACTGGCTGTGCAGCGAAGATGTTCCTCAGCATTTCGAGGGTTTGCTTCTGGGTTCTGGAGACACAGAGGTGCGCGGTGAAGAGTGACAAGCATGTAGTAAACCAGTCGCAGCACTGCTGCTAGTTAATCCAGGGGCACCACAGCAGAGCTCCATGTCAAGGTGCGGTAGCTCCCATGCGGAGATGACATGTGGGCCAGGCTTTTCCCAGCTACTCTGACCCGTGCCAAGCCACGCCAATCTATGTTGAGTTGTTTCCAAGCCCTTCCAAGCCATTTCAAGCTGATCCAAGCTGTGCCCAGCACTCCTGTGCCATGTTGACCTGTTGGTTGCCCATCACACTAAGCTCTTCGCATCTCTGTAGCCCCGATCGACATCATCACACATCACCGTGGAGCAGGATCGTCACCCGGATGTCCCTCTGGAGCACGAAGAAAAGGTAGGTGTCTCTGCTGGCTCCGCCTCCCCCCTCAAGTGTCTTCCTATTCCTTATTTCCATTCTCCACCCAGATTTTACCATGCGGCCTTGGCAAATACAAGGGTAGAAGGGTGAACTTCTCCAACTGGCAGCCCATCTTCTACCCCCTACCCTTAGTTTCCCTTCTCTGTCAAGTACTTTATCTTGAGGATTACATAGAGACACTCTTCGACTTGCACAAATAGACTGTTCCGCAACCCTTTACGTAAGTCGAAATGTACGTATGTCGGATTCCCCCTCCGTTACAGAGCCAAGGCCTCTCATTTCCTACACATTTGTTGCAAACACGTGTATAAATTACACAATATAATTCTCTAGTAAATGTCAGACATATTAAATACTGTAATAAGACATGGGCCTAGTGAATTAAATAATTGTTTACATTTCTATAAAGCATAAATTTAATTAAAACAATAGAACACTGCATACAGTATGCGTGCGGTATTGTACTGTGTGCTTACCTTATTATCTAGTAGTATGCTGGCACACAAGAGGGTGCTGTTGTTGCGTAATTTTTTAATTTTTCCATCTCAGTTATTGCACCTTGACGTTTCTTCGTTATTGTTGTTTTCATGCTAGCTGTTCCTTTCACTGCTCCCTTATACGTGCAGCATCCTTCACTATCGTATTTATAGTCGATACGGCTAAACCTGCTTCCCGGGCTATAGACCGTAATCTTTGTCCACCTTCATACCTTCTTCTTATTTTCAGTTTCATCTTCAAATCGATTGCTGGACGCTTGCGAGATGGTTCTCGTTTTCCTTCAAGTGCACGTTTACCACCAGGCATTGTGACTACTGAAAAGGGTAAAAAATATGGGAAAAAAGCACTACACTGAGGAGAGGAGATGTGTTCACGGCTCAAAACACGTGGGAACTGGGAAGCTTGTCTGTTTACGCCGACTTGCACTTACCGTATTTCAGATGTTTTGCGTAAAATAAAAGTGCTTTCCATAAATAATGTGTATGTCGGGAATTTTTTACGGAAATCTGGATTTTACGCACGTCAAATTTCCGAAAGTAGAGGGGTGTCTGTATTTCAAATGTTTTGCTTAAAATAAAAGCGTTATCCGTAAAGTGTATGCCGGGAATTTTTTACGTAAACCTGGATTTTACGTAAGTCGAATGTACGTAAGTAGAGGGGTATCTGTACTCCCTTTATTTTGGTGCCCCCCCCCAACCAAATAAAGTTCAGGGTACTACCAAGGATGAACAACTTCGCCTTCCCGCCGACCGCCCATTCCCCGCACCCCCCGCCGCTGTTCATGACTGTCGAGGAGGAGACGTGCTAACAGCCTTGTCTTTGTCTTTCTTCCCTCTCTTTCCCCCAACATGCGTGTGCATAAACGGTGCGTGTAGAAACAGCCGTGGACTGAGTTTGCGGTGCTCAGTGGGGGAAAGATTGATAGTGAGATTTGGAAGGCAAGTATATATACCAGTGTCTATATATACTCACACCGGCCAATCCGCAGCCAGAGCACGAGCATGCTCAGTGACCACCCCTGGCGCCACGCTCACCTCTGTCCCCATCCGCTCGTCATTTTAAACTCTTTTTTTTTCCCCATCCAGGCTTTTTCATTCGTGTTCTTAACCCCATATGTTCTAGGTTTTACCGTACTGGTTAGTATTAATTATTTTTACTTCCCTTTTGCTGGGCATGCCTTCACCTTCCCACACCTTGCTATATGTCCTTCGTACACACGTACACGTGATGGGCTCTCTGGCCTAAGCATGTGGGTTTAGGGATGTCATCGCGGTGCTGAGATGTTGGATCCGAACCGATCAGTTTTGCATTACGATGTGGGGTGATCTAGAGCTCCGGTCACGGAGGGGGCGCTGAACCGATCACCCTCATCTCCGCAGGACCTGCAGGCAGCCACAGTGAACCCTGACCCCAGTCTGAAGGAGTTTGAAGGAGCTACTTTGCGATACGCCTCACTGAAGCTACGGTGAGCCCCCTGCACACACGACTTAAAATTTTGTCTACTTACGATTAGTTATTCATTTACACAGCTGGGTAATTTTACTGGAGGAATTTCTGGTAAGTATCTTTCTCAAGGGGATTACAGCTGGAGGTGGGAATCAAACCTGCAACCTTTGGGTCTAGAAGCAGCAGGCCAAACTACTGTGCTGCCAGCTGTGATTTGTTGCGGCTCTGCTGTGTTTCTCTCACGGATGCGTTCTGTTTGAAACCCGTTACTCAGAGCTGCCACCTCCTTTAGCCTGTCACCTCACCCAGCACATGGCCCCCTCATGGGCCCCCCTCCCCCACAGGGATCGTCCTGGTTTTGGTTCTAATCCGAGCTTGTTTTCCCTGTGCAGACACCCTCCTCAGGCTGACGAAGAGGACACACGCAGCATCGACAGTGATCCGGAAGCCAAGGTAAGATGAAATATTTAATCCTTGTCCCCGCGTACCAACCCGCGTCACTTTTTTCCTCAATCGTTCACCAAGAAATAAATTTAAGAATAAACTTTAAAAATAAAAAGTTAATTAATTTTGAATCAGTTTTCTTTTAAGTTAGTTAAATTTAGTTTCAGCTCCTTAAATTTAAAAGGACTTAAAGGACTTAAATTTTCTGCCTGATATTTTTTTGTCCTCCCATCTGGGTTTATTTACTGTTTTGCTTCCCGTGACTGAGGAAGCTGTGATTTGATTGTGTAAGTGGAGTAACTGGGGGGAAAACCTGCCTGCTGGTGTTTAGACTGCAAACACCAGGTTCCTGCAGCACCTTTAATACACTGCCGTTTGAAAGTATGTGAACCCTCTGTGATTGGTCATTATTTTCGTATGAAATATTAAAATAAATTGATAAAATCGAAATGTTAAAATAGACTTACAAATGAATAAATAATGATGATTTACACACCTGAATGTACTTCCCTGCTTTTTTTAACCAGTTCAACTTATTTTTACACCTGCACTACTTCTGTGTTGGGGGATGCAGTGGTACAGTGGGTTTGGCTGTGTTTGGCTGTGTTCTGGTCTCCAGTAGGTCTGGGGTTCAAGTCCTGCTTGGGGTACCTTGTGAGGGACTGGCATCCTGTCCTGGGTGTGTCCCTTCCCCCTCCAACCCTTTGTCCTGGGTTAGACTCTGGCTTGCTGCAATCCCACCTGGGACAAGTGGTTTCAGTCAACATGTGATTCTACTTACCTGCCTTTTTTAACCAGTTCAACTTGTTTTTACACCTGCACTACTTCTGTGTCGGGGGATGCAGTGATACAGCGGGTTTGGCTGTGTTCTGGTCTCCAGTAGGTCTGGGGTTCAAGTCCTGCTTGGGGTACCTTGTGAGGGACTGGCATCCTGTCCTGGGTGTGTCCCTTCCCCCTCCAACCCTTTGTCCTGTGTTGCTGGGTTAGACTCTGGCTTGCTGTAATCCCACCTGGGACAAGTGGTTTCAGTCAACATGTGATTCTACTTACCTGCCTTTTTTAACCAGTTCAACTTGTTTTTACACCTGCACTACTTCTATGTTGGGGGTTGCAGTGACATGGCAGGTTTGGTTGGGTCCTTCACTCCAGCAGGCCTGGGGTTCAAGTCCTGCTTGGCGTGCCTTGTGATGGACTGGTGTCCCATCCTGGCTGTGCCCCCTCCCCCTCCAGCCCTACACCCTCCGTTGTGGGGTTAGGCTCCAATTCACCGCAGTCCCACTCGGGACAAGCGGTTTCAGCCAGTGTGTGTACTTCTATGTTTCCCCTACACACATGATTTCCTCTCAAACCACATATGGAATTGATCATTACACACCTAGAAAGATTCGCATTTAGCTGAGGGTTTTCTCCAAAGTGACTGACAATTTTAAGGTTAAAATTTAATTCCTATCTAAAATATTAAAATGAACATTTTTGTAAATTCAAATTGAACTTGCAAATGAATAAATAATGTTTTTACCTTTAGTTATTATTATTATTGGAATAATTATTGCCTTTAGATCAAAGGGTCTTAGGTTCGATCCCCACCTCCAACTGTAGTGCCCTTGAGCAAGGTACTTACCCTAAATTGTTCCAGTACAATTACCCAGCTGTATAAATGAGTAAATCAATGTAAACTTGTAACTGTAACAACTTTAACCTTAATTTTGTAAGTCGCATTGGAGAAAAGTGTGAAATAAATGTGAATGTTCTGACATCGCTTGTCTGTCGTTATCAAGACTCGCTGAAGTATTTTGGCATTTCGAGGAAGCGCTTAACAGCTTGTGTGTTTTTTTCCTCCTTCGTCCTCCCTGTTTACATTTTTGTTAATTACCGCCAGATGGAGGTTTGATGTGGGAGCTCGGAAGAGGATGCATCAAAACAGGAGCAAATTAATTGCTTCTTTTCGCTTTTCACGTGGGTGCCTCCGGTTTTTAATTACGGTTAACAGGTTGCACATGGAGTTTGACTTTCCAATCACCTGCACGGGGGATGGAGTTATTTGAAGGAGCTCCTTGATCTCTGGTAGGCCTCCGGGTCGGTCCTTCGATTGAGACCCTCAGACATGGAGGCCTGTAGAACCTGCCCCTATATACTGATCTGTTACAGTAGCGGTGTGCGTTACACTGTCTGGTGCAGCAGGTGGCGTAATAGTTAAAGTGCTGCCTTTCAGCTGAAAGATCTCAGTTTAAACCCAACCTCATGTTGCAGTGCGCTTCATCATGGTACTTGACCCTGAATTGACTGTGGGAGGTGGGGCAGCTGGTTGCATAGTGGTTGGAGCCCCCTCCTTTCGATCCAAAGGTTGTGGGTTCAAATCCTGCCTCTTGCTTTAATACCCTTAAGCAAGGTACTTTAAGATCTCCCAGCTCCTTAAATGGGTAATAGTTGCAGGTGGCTTAACACTAAGTTGCTTTGGTGGAAAATTGCCCCCTCGATGAGTGAAGTTTACCCAGCCGTAGGGTAAAATAACTGTAAGGAGCTCGGTGTACAAACCCAGTGTTCTATGTTGCTTTGGAGCTGTTCATAAATAATAAAAAGGACTGTGATCTGGATATTCAGTTTATGCTGAGTCTTTAGATGAGGGCCCACGCAAAAACATGGAACTGTTGCACTTTAAACAGCTGCATTTCTCCCGTTGCTTTAATTCGCTGCTGCTCAAATAGCAGCGTATTTCCGTTATATATACGAGGCAGGATGTTACATTCTTCTTTGCAGAGATCATGTAAACAGCACTTTGTAGCACTCCAAGTAGTTAGGAGCCCTGGGTGCCAGTGGAGGGAACGGCCATGCTGCAATACTGCCCCCTGTAGGCTGTCTGCTGCAGGTGCCCCTGAGTTTCCATTCGGCAGCTGAACAACCAGTTGTCCCACATCACATTGCATGTTACATTTACTGTACATGAAATACAATATGTTCCTTACATTAGCAGAAAGAGAGATATAGATGCAGATGTGTGATTCTTAAGTACAGTTAATCCACAATTCCTAATAGAATATTATAGAATAGAATATACTTTATTGTCCCATTTCTGGGAAATTTGTCTTGGACAACCGTGACACGGCCAGTGCGCAACATTGGACTCACATAAAACAATACACACCATAACATACAATAAAATAAGAAATAAAGCAACAATCAAAATATATTAAAACCCTACTGTATACCAATCTCAATCTAATAACATTCCTAGTAATCATTTTTTTGGTGATACATAGAAAAATTTACGTTACATTGCAGGAGTAGCTGTGTAAAGGTTTATCCGGGCATCATCTTAAAAGTTATGATGGACGAACATTAATACCTTACATGAACTTAAGAGATGATGGGCGAAGTGATTCTGGAAGAGGTCAGTTTTAAGACCCTTTTTAAATGTGGGCAGAGATTCAGCAGTTCTGAGTGGGAGGGGGAGGTTCTTCCACCACAACGGAGCCAGAACCGAGAACCTCCGTGCTTTTGATTTTGGACCTTTAATGTGTGGGACCACCAAGCAGGCAGATGTGGAAGAGCGTAGCACTCTGATTGGGGTGTAGCGGATGATGAAGTCTTCTAGATACCTGGGAGCAGTTCTATTTATGCATTTGTAGGCAATAACCAGGGTCTAAAATTTGATCCATACACCTATAGGAAGCCAGTGCAGAGAAG
Organism: Scleropages formosus; assembly: GCF_900964775.1. NCBI lineage: Eukaryota > Metazoa > Chordata > Actinopteri > Osteoglossiformes > Osteoglossidae > Scleropages > Scleropages formosus. Next base: position 5,226,247 of record NC_041810.1, on the reverse strand, counting down.
CAAGTAGAGGAGATACATGAGAACACTTTAACAGGTCAAACACCACTCTGCTAGCAGTGTTCCGTATCAGCTGAACATTTATTCATTTAGTTGATGCTTTTTTCCAAAGCCACTTATAACATTACGGTTATAGTTGTTACAAGCTTACAATCCATTTACCCATTTATACAGCTGGGTAATTTTAGTGGAGCAATTTAGGGTAAGTACCTTACTCAAAGGTACTATAGCCAGAGGTGGGGCTCCGACCTGCAACCTTCGGGTCTAAAGGCATCAGCTCAAACCACTGCGGTTCCATATAAAATTCCACCGCTAGACCCTGAAAGACCCCCCAGGCTCTGCTCGCTCTGGACCTCTTTAGGGGGTTTTGTTCTTTGATTTGTTTGCTTGTGTCTATCTGCAGATCGCCGGTGTAAAGACCGTGCTCCCGTTTAGAGGGACTGAATCTGCTGTAGGTCGAAACCGTCCGCTGTCTTACATCTCTGTTTCTCCGCGACTGCAGTAATTGCATTTTTCAGCGTAGCGCTGGCTGCTCCGGTGTCATTATGCCATTAAGGCAGACCGTAGTCATTATTTAAGTTCGCAGTCATTCATTGTCACAGCAGGACACAATCACTGCGCCATTTACTGAAGGTTGCAGTCATTAAGATGTGTGACTGTGCCCGTCTGTGGCTATTTTTTTATCCTAATTATGGAAATTGGTATCAGTGCATCTGTATTCAGGGTCCTGTCCGTGTAAATGACTGTAGACCACAGTGTATTTACATTTATTCGTTTAGCTGATGTTTTTTTTTTTTCTCCTAAATGACTTACAATAAAACGGTTATTACAAGCTTACTGTTTTTTCCCGTTTTATATATATTTGGGTAATTTTTACTGGAACAATTAAGGGCGAGTACCTTGCTCAACGGCACTACGTCCGGAGGTGGCGATCGAACCTGCGACCTTTGGATCCAGAGTGTGTCGAAAACCTGCTATCGTGGTAGGTTGTGAGGTCTAATCCTGGGTCGGACCGTAGCAGTCTCTATGTGAGACCCACCACTATAGTGTATGTTTACCAGCATACAGTGTACAACAGAAGTGAGTAATATCGCTTAAATGTGAAATGAGTCAAAATTACATCACCTTACAGTAATTGCAGTACTTCAAAGTTGAACAGGAGGGTATTTGCTCTTATGTAAAAGTGAAAAGTAACAGTTTAGATTTGCTATATTAAAAATACAGACCCCACAGTAGGAACTCAATGCAACAAAAGTCAGTGCACCTTTCATTAGTGAGATTCAGATCTTTTATTTTTTCAATACTTCATATGTCTACCTTTATTTTTGATGACAGGCTCAGTCCTCCTCTCCTGTGAACGGCAGAACTTTCTCAGTTTTCGACCCGTGGGTCGTGTCTATCCGCATGTCTGCGTGATGGCTCCAGTGCCGTTATTGAGAGGTGATGCAATTTTGAACCATTTGACATTTAAGTGGCTTTGCACACAGGTTTACTCACTTCTGTTGTATACTGTACATCACTAATATGCCTTTGCTGATGAAAATCGGAGTTCATGCGTGTGTTGCTATAGCCGTCTGCAGTCATTTAATGTGTAAGTGCAGCATTCTGCACGTCGTGGGTATTTACATTTACATATTCATTTATCAGATGCTTTTCTCCAAAGCGACGAACATCTCGTAGAAAATACAATGTGTTCATTAGCAGAAAGAGGCACTTTTAATGCAGTCGTGTAATTCTTAAGTGCAGTTAGTTTTGTTTCTTTCCACCATATTGTGGCGCACAGCGCCGTGGGTTTGGATGGGGCGAGGAAGGACGCGGAGGCAGCGTTCATAACGAACGGTTTATTTGAACACCAACACAAAGGGAATAATGCTCTCCGTCCGAGGACCCCTTTTCCTCCAAGACCTGCACTTACAGCCAGCCTGCCTTAGCGCCCCTAAACTCTCCTTAACACAGTGGCAGCCAGTCAACCCACCATTTCCCCCCGACGTAACCCCAGCGGTTACGGACATTATTTACAGATTTCCCATAATGCAACTATCTACATTTAAACAGTAACGCGGGTCGTTACAATATGAACCGATGTTCATCACACGAGTAGCGGCATGAAACTCGGAATATCGACGATTCCCGATCACCTTCCTTGTAATTTTTTTTTTTTTGAGATACACAAACATTACATAGTATTGGATCACAGTATAGTGTGGCGTATCATTTATTTAGCTGATACATTTTTACGGCGTGACTTAGCGTCATGTTTGCATACTTGTTGTTTACACTGTTTTACTCATTTTTCGCAGCCTGCTGGTTTGTACCGGAGCAAATCAGGGTAAAGTACCTTGCCCAAGGGCGCTACACTGGGAATGATCATTTGAAACTGGGACTTTCGGGTTCCAAGGCTCTGCTGTTATTGGATATGTAAATGTGGCAGCGCGCAGTCGCTGACTGCGGTGCAGGAGCGTCACGCCGTCGACGCCTGTGACCGGCGGCTGCGGTGGAATTCATAAGCAGCCCGGCAGTTCGCACCGGTGCTCGTCCAGCAGGCCATAACTCACCCGGCGTGATTGATGTGCGCTGGCTGGCGGCCTCGCGCATGCAGATTACAGCGGGAGACACATTTCTGCGGAGACTCGTGAACGATAAAGGCGGTTGCCGCTGCAGCTCGACGCCTGGGGCACAGCAGCTGGGGTGGACTGGAAGCAGCTGCGTGGGACTGACCGCGGTCGAGGTGCCATCCCGTTAATGCGGAAGGCCGAACGGCAGAGCATTTGCTCGGAGAAAAATTGCCTCTATTTTTTCTTTTTTTTTTAATTGGCTCATTCTAACCGTTATTCGCTTAGCAGAGGCTTTCCTCCAGACGGACTTGCTGATGTGATGGTACAGATGAGCGAGTACATTAAATTGAAATGATGTTTCATTCTCACAAACACATGTAGTAAGAACAGATAATAAGTTCAGCTCCACTCCACATTGCACCGAAAAGGAGCTCTATTACAGTTTATTCTAGGGTCCATATCCTGTATTGGCATTTCATCCATTCTAACATCAACTGGGTTCCCGGCTTATGAATTCAGAGAGGTCCGGATGATTATTTGTCACTCAGTTTATCGTAAGGCCAACAACTGTGTCATATTCAGTAAAAATGTAGTAATGCAGATATCCCTCGATCTATTCAGTCTAGGGTCTTTAAAGACTATGGTCTTTAAAGATATTGTATGGACAGGGACTGCGGATTGCGTAGTGGTTACAGATTTGGTCTGCTCCTCTGGCTCTAGTAACCCTGAGTAAAGTATTTACCCTAAAAAAATTTCTCCAGTAATGATACCCAGCTGTATAAAGAGGTAAATAATTGTAGCGATATTAACATTGCAAGTCACTTTGGAGAAAAGCATCAGCTAAATGTAATGTACACCCTTGCTCCAAGACTTTTACTTATTAATTCCATTCTCATCAAATGCTTGTCTCACGTAGACTCAGTCCAGAGTTCTAAACATGGGTGTGAGGCAGGGAACGCGAGGGTCGGGACAGAAGTGGATTGCGGGATTTGTATTTTTAAAACCTTTTATTAACTCGAAACAACATTTGCAGCATTCGTCAGCACCTGGCCGCTCTCAGTTTGCGTTGTCGTCTATGCAGTCAATAACAGTGTAATAAGAGACATACAATACCTCTGTTTTTACTCACTGGGTAGGTTCTGTAAAAGTCTCAGATGTAGCTATAATAAATAGAAATTCCACTGCTGGATTGTCATTTTATTTAACTTCGATCTTCATTAAAATGAAAACTTATTTCAAATCCCTGTAAATAAAACATGTTCTCTCCACAAATTCCTGGAATCAAGAATAAATGAGAATCCAGGATAAATAAACAACAACATTTTTGTATCATGGAAAATGCGTAACTGGAACGTGTCCAACGTGAGGACCCAATGTAGGTTCTTTTGTACGCTTTGAGCATTTTCCAGAACACTTTTGGGCAGATGGGAAAATGAGCAAACAGTTTTTTATTATTATTTTTTTTTTTACAATGGTATTTAAGTTAGACAAATATAAAGTTATGCTACAGCTGAGATTTGGCCTTGCCAATACTTTGATAAATTGAGCTATGAAACTTTCCATGTATGCAGTCAGGTTTGGGTTCGCCGCCCTGTGCGCTAGTGTAGGCCGACGGTCTCGGAACATCTCCAGGGTCAGTTTAGTTTTCCGAAGAAGACAAATGATGCTGCAGCGTCCCATTCCGAATCCCATTTATCCGACACTGTGCCCAAAAGGAGCATCTCATGGTGGCTAATGAGTAAAAGGGGGGGATTCAATCACAACAGAACTGGGCTGTGGGGAAGGGGTTGAATTGGGGGGGGGGGGGGGGGCAGGGAGTGTGGTTTTGCACCATAATCACCAGGATTGCCTAAATGGCAGCCTTCAGACATGCGGACGCATCAGGGCACCCTTCGTGACGTGTCTTACCGTATCTCTGACTGTGCTCGCCCTCTGTGCCGGAGCGCGCCCTTATTTCCGGATCTTTCCGCTCCATCCCGGACCCGGTGATGAACGCAGCCGACGTTCCTGCCCGCGAGGACCCTCTGAACAGAAGCGGCGATAACGGGGGAGAGGGACGGAAGGGAGAGCGGCGGGACGAACGAGAGGACGAAGCGTGATCCGGGGCCGTTGCGAGGAAAGCCGCGAGCGTGAACATCGGCCGTGGAATCGGCGGGAACATTCTGTCCGGAGACCTTTCCTTTCTCCAAAACTGGAACATCCAGGCACTTCGCTAGGAGGGCGCGCTGGAGGCGTGTGTGTTTGGTGTTCGTGCACGCGGTTCCTTCTGAGACCTTGGTGGAGCAGACACTTGACCAGCCTCGCCCGTGGAGGTGAACCCAGTCCCTGCCGGGAGTGCGGCGGCTGGACCGGCACTAGGTTGTGACTATAATTGGGTTATTGATCACCGAGCGCCCCTAGAGTGGGCTTTCTGTCGTCGGAAGTGACCTGGGGTCAAAGGTTAACCGCTAAACGGGAGACGTGCTGTTCTCCATCGCTCAGTTCCTCTGTCCTTTGGGGGGTTCCGTTCCCAAAGCCGGGAGGGGCGTAGGGTCCGCTGATCTAATCCCCCCTGCGAGTCCTCGTTGCCCTCCTGTCAGGCTCCATTCCCCTCCGCGCTTGAAGGGCACAGGCCTTTTTACCACGTTGTTCAGAGTTAAGTGCCGGCATTCCTCTTCCAAAGTGGGCTTATATAAGTCAATAAAAAATAGATGTGTTTTCACGCACAGACAGAGGACCTGACCGGAGGGATCTATTTTTGGAGGCCAAACTGGGCCGTTAAGGTAGCGGATAACAAAAATAAGGATGAAGAAATATGGAGTTATGACGCATTACGTAGGGCTTAGCGGCTTCCTTTAGCTCACCGGACTCCGACGTCAAATTTGAGGAGTCAATCTGAGCTCGGTGGGGTATTTTTCAACACGGCCGAAGCATCCTTCACGGTCATGTAAACGTTTGAGTTCTGCGGCGTTTTGACCTTGGGGTTCGGGTGATGGCGTCATCGAGAGTGTTGGGCTGCGCGGAGCGCGTGGACATTCCCCGTGACGGTGCACTTTGGGCGGGGGGCGTGCAGACATCCCTTTGTCAACTACTGTGTGTCACCGTAGTATTTCATTTTGGGAGTTCGGGCCATATCGCCATGCATGCCATCCTTTTAGCCAACACTTTTGTACAAAGCGAATTATATTGTGAGGCTGTTCACAGTTTTTTCCCCATTTATACAGCAGGGTAATTTTTACTGCCGCAATTTGTAGGACCTGGTTAAGCAATGGTTCTAACCACTGCGCCACCTGCTGTCCCCCATGTTTTGTAAAGACGTGGAAGAAAAACGTGTTTACGGTTTTGAAAACAGTCCCCAGAAATTTGTAATATAAGTTATTATACTATGGAATATTCTGTAATGTATGCAGTATTCCACATGGGAACATTTACATACTGTATGTCTCCCAATAGCATTACAGCGGTCCCCCCCCCCCCCTTATTCGTGGGTTTGCTTTCCACGGCTTCATTTACCGCGGTCCAAAAATATTAAATGGAAAATTCCAGAAATAAACAATTGATAAGTGTTCAGTTGCACGCCTTTCTGAGTAGCGTGAGGAAATCTCGAACCATCCCTTTGTCCAGCGTATCCACGCTGTATACGCTACCCTCCCGTTAGTCACTGTTATTACAGTATATTGTTGTAATTGTTCTATTTTATTATTAGTTATTGGTGTTAATCTCTTATTGTGCCTAATTTATAAACTAAACTTTATCACAGGTATGTATGTATGTATAGGAAAAAACATGTATATAGTACATATAGGGTTCGGTACTGTCCGCGGTTTCAGGCTCCGCTGGGGGTCTTGGGACATATCCCCCCGCGGATAAGGGGGACGACCGTAATACGCCACGCAGACGGAAGCACATTTGCACCTACGTTCGAGCAGCTTGGGTGCCGTCATGTGGCGGCACTACCTGCTGCGCCACTGTGCCACCCTAGTAGGGAGGTGATTAGCGTTATAAGGGGCTGAATGTTTTGGATGGGCTTTGACTCGAGATTCATTTTTTTTGCGCCGTTAAATATGCACTCCAAGTCGGGCTGAGCGACGCACTTGGCCTAAATTTCAGCACGATGAGGCTGCCGGTGTCACAAACTGTATGGTAAACAGTTTTAAAAAAAAAAAAAAAAAAGAAAAGCGCAGTGACTTGGGGATACCCGCTCGCTCGGCTCCGGCGACGTGAGCCGTTTACAGTTTAAGCAATTTTTCGGCGGAGGAGTTGGAGTAGGCGGGAGCTCTGGGCCGCACCTCGGTCATTCGCCCCCCCCACCCGACAGAAGGGGGCCACCGAAGGCCTGGGAGCTCAGGGACGCTCAGTGTATTGAATCAGGCTGCGAAGGCGAGTCGCACCTGTGCCTCTAACGCCACCTGGGCCCCCGGCAGTGGAGCCACCGCAATGGGGGGTGCGGCTACCCGACTGTTGTTTGTGTGCCCACAGTAAACGCGAGCCTTTAGTGTTTCTTTTTTACTCAACGTGAGTTGATGCAGACCGGCTTCATTTTGTCATCGTGATCGTTTATCGACATTTATTTACGTTTATTTTTTGTAGCAGACGCTTTTTCTCCAAAATGACGCACAATGATTATGAACTGGTTTTTACCCGACGTCTTTGTTCAGTGTCACATAGTGTAAAATACACGGCAGTAAACTTACTGGTATCATTCACCCATCTGCTCAGTAGAGACAAGTAGGGCCCCCAGATAACTACTTGCATATTACTTAGAGTTAGTGTCTTTGCACCCAAAGGTTGTAGGTTCAAATCCCACCTCTGGCTGTAGTACCTTTGAGCAAGGTACTTACCCTAAAATTGCTCTAGTAAAATTACCCAGCTGTGCAAATGGATAAATACCTTAATGCTGTAAGTAACTGTGGAGAGAAGAGTCAGGTAAACATAGTTTGTGCTCCTTCTCCTGTGTGCAGTGTGGGTTCTGTCTGCCACTTGATGGCAGGGTTTGCTCACAGCAAACCCATCCTCTCCATTCCTTCTGCTCCCACACTGGGTTTTTGGCCCCAGTTTGGCAGCACAGCGAGCTTCCCTTTCACATCCCTGGAGGGGACACTTAAAGTAATTATGTTTTTCCAAATGGCTCCGTCGCCAAGACGACGGCCTAAACTTGGACATTTCCGTACCATTAATGAGAAGCTGCGAGCAACATGCGACGTGCCGGAGATGCATAAGGTCCCAGAAATGGGGTTCCGTGCACTTTGGAAATGTCTGCACCGCACACACCTGTGGGAGTCCCCACCCCCATTTGCGTATAGCTCCACTGAGTGCCATTGATAATATTTTTGATCCCCCAGTCTGATGGGATGTTGGGATGACCAGACAGACGGTCCAGTCCATTTCAATATTATTTTTTACTATATTCCTTAAAAAAAAAAAGAAAAATCCACAGACACAAATAGTTAAAAATCATTTTATTTCACCGTTTTAACTGATTTGTTTGCCTGAAAATGTAAGCATTCCACACACACAGTCTGAAACCGCTTGTCCCATACAGGGTTGTGGCAAGTCGGAGCCTAACCCGGCAACACAGGGCCTAAGGGGACACACCCAGGACGGGACGCCAGTCCATCACAAGGCACCCCAAGCGGGGCTCGAACCCCAGGCCCAATGGAGAGCAGGACCCGGTCAAACTCGCTGCGTCACCGCACCCCCTTTAGGCATCACACATATTGCATTATTGAAATATTACATTGTTTCATTATTATTAGAAATGCATATCTGGTGAAGAAGTGCCATAAATGCTCAGCCAACTTCCATGGCATCATGATCATTAGTAATTTTTCTCCTGTGTGGTAGGTTAAGCAGCAAAATCACTGTAAAAATGACTTAATTTTGATATTTAAAGGAATTCCAAGCTACTGTTAAATAAAATATTTTGTTTACTTTTATTCATTTAGCTGATGCTTTTTTCCAGAGAAACTTACCATGTTAAACTATTTACAGTTATTTACCTATTTATACAGTTGGCTTGGGGTTATTGGAGCAATTGAGGGTAAGTCCCTTGTTCAAGGGTACTACAACCAGAGGTGGGGATCTCACACACACACACACACACACACACATTACGATGATGTGAGTAATTTAAAAAAAGTCTGTGACACACTGCAATGACAGTGGCTACTAGTCTGACCCTGTAGGTCTCACCTGAAGAAGGTTTGCAAGCTGCTCCTTAGGCTTGGAGTCACACATCACGCTGCCAGATGCCGGAAAACTCCTGTGGCGAAAACGTGGAGCCCAAGGAACTGATTTAATCCAGCAGAGATCATTCATTTTCACTGCACTCTGATTTTTATCGCATTGTGCTCATAAACACGAGTTTGGCACCTGGATCCTCTGATGGAGGCGGACGGCTTTGTTCTCCGTAAATCTCCAGGGCTGTCGTGTGTGTGTGTGTGTGTGTGTGTGTGTGTGTGTGTGTGTGTGTGTGTGTGTGTGTGTCCTCTGATGGCTGGTGCCACTCTGTTCTCTAATACACAAGGTGACGGTGATGTAATACCGACGTGGTAAAGGTTACATGCCCACGCCGGCTGATAGTTACTGGTGCAAATTCCCAGAAATACCCTACTGTTGTACCCTAGAGGAGGGAATTTAACTTCAACTTCTGTTTCCTTAACAGTGCTTCGCCGTGCGCTCCCTGGGCTGGGTGGAGATGGCCGAGGAGGACCTGGCGCCGGGGAAGAGCAGCGTGGCTGTCAACAACTGCATCCGCCAGCTGTCCTACTGCAAGAACGACATCCGGGACACTGTGGGAATCTGGGGAGAGGTGAGGACCTGGGGACCTGTAGGAGCACCTTCTTCTTCTGCTCTTCCGCCTGGTCTTTACGTCCCAACATTCATACCGTGTGTCTCTGACCTATACACACCGGTCAGCGTGTGTCTTCGAACATCACCCGCGTCAGTCGGGGAAGTCTCTCCTCTCCTGAAGCAGTACGGGTGCTTTCGACACGCAGCACCGGTGTAAAATTTGAGCAACAGCTCGGTGGAAATTGCTGACGTCCGCTGAACAAGTTCGATTTGGAAATGAGCCGACGTGTCGTCCCGGCACTTCCGCGGCAACACAGTAAGATGCTTTGCTTTTACTGTTCTGACCAGTTCAGGTACTGACCAGATTGCCCAGGCTGTACAAACACACACACACAGAGTTATGTATGTATATGTATAAACTGTATATTTCATATATATAGTATATGTTTAGGGGGGGACGTGGTGGCGCAGTGGGTTTGGCCAGGTCCTGCTCTCTGGAGGGTCTGGGGTTTGAGTGCCGCTTGGGGTGCCTTGCGATGGACTGGCATCCCGTACTGGGTGTCTCCCCTCCCCCTCCAGCCTTGCGCCCTGTGCTGCCGGGTTAAGCTCCGGTTTGCCGCGACCCTGATTGGGACAAGCTGTTTCTGACAGTGTGTGTGTGTGAGACAGTGAGAGAGTATATGTTAATGTCATGTTGCACTCGGGGATCCAGCTGACAAACTCAACTGTGTGTGTGAGCTCAGTGGGACAGGCGAGGGTTGATTGATTGTGCTACGTTGTTCTGAGGAGTAGACAACAGCCAGAGTCGAGGTCGCAGAGCAGAGAATCAAGGAAGCGGGAAACCAAAACCGAGGGAGTATAGGAGAAGGGAGCAATATGGGAAACTGGGAAAGAGGCTGTCAGGTGATTGCTACGAGTTGCGTCTTCTCGAAAGGAGGTTCCGCACCCAGGAGCATCCAAGCTGCCCTTTTGTCCCCTTCCTCCTCGAATGGTCGCAGGAACGGTTGTTAGGCACGCGGTCATGGGCATGACAGTTAACATTTCTCACATACAGATCTCTATTTAGATAAAAACAACATGCACAGAAACACCCACACACTGTTTGGCTGTTTATAATATTCATGTGTTGGAAGCAGGAAAAATGGGGAAGCGTAAGGATCTGAGCGACTTTGACGAGGGCCAGATTGTGATGACCAGGCGACTGGGTCAGAGCGTCTCCGAAACGGCAGGTCTTGCGGGGTGTTCCCGGTATGCGGTGGTTACTACCTACCAAAAGAGGTCCAAGGAAGGACAACAGGTGAACCGGCAACAGGGTCCTGGGTGCCCAAGACTGTAGACGGTCAAGGAGGTGGTGGGGAGCAGTTTTACTCCCCCTCCTGTGGAACTGCTCCTCTGTTGCTATGACCCCACAGCTTTGTCCTCCACCGCTGCCTCTTGCATCCTGGGAAAATTAGCAGAGAGGGTGGGGTGGGTGCGAGAGCACAGGTTCGAACCTGGGGAGGGAACGGGGCCGTAAATAACGGCAGCCACGCACCCGCCCCCGCTTCTTCTAACACGCCGGCTCCCCTGCGTAAATCTGAAGGAGAGGCGCTGTGGTGCGGTAGCAGTAAATCAGAGTGAGAGAGAGTAAGAGCGACCGAGAGGGGTGAGCGAGAGAGAGTGAGAGGTCGTGTGAGGACAAGGGAGGTAGAGAAGTATCGAGGTCTGGCTCCATACGGCTCACATTTGCATTGGATTTTAATAATCTAATAATAACGATTCAGCCACTTAAAATTAAACATCTGAAAGAGGCTCAAGCTGATAAAAAATTTTTGCTGAGTCTTTGTCATTCTTTCCTTTCACAAGCACCAAAACCAAACAGAAAGTGATTTACCCTTTCATAGAGCTGGCTAATTTTTACTCTATCAATTCAGGGTAAGTACCTTGTCAAGGCTACTAGAGCAGGTGAGATTCACACCCAGGTGCACGGAGTGCAAGGCCACAGCTCTACAGGATAAACAGGATATCCGTGTCACGACCCTTCTCATTATTAATACCGTCGTGTACAGCAACTTACAGCATTGGGTTTGTATACTGAGCTCCTTATTTATCCGTTTACACAGCTGGGTAATTTTTGCTGTATTAAATTAAGGTGGTAAGTACTTTGATCAAAGGTACTACAGCAGGTGGGATTCAAACCTGGGTGGCTGGAGTGCAAGGCCGTCCTAATAAAGACCAACCGACGGATGCGTAGAGGAAATTCACGCTGACATAAGACCCTGAGAAGTTATTCTTATTATTATTATTACACCTCATCACCTGTTTTTACACCATTTTACCTTTCTGGTCAATGGGTAATGTCATCAGTGGTTATAGCTGTTCACTTTAGAACTGGAGGACTTGCCCCCCCCCCCGTGCAAGGTGCTTCCCTTGAATTGAAATAGTAAAAGTTAACCCTGCTGTGCAGTATAAATGGGTAAAGCAGTGTCAGTAGCTCGGTACCCAAACCCCACATTCTAAGTCGTTTTGGGGGAAAGTAGCAGCTGTTAGTACTAATACTCACTTCCTGAATTTTAGATCTTTACAAAACTTACTAAAATTTAATGCATATTTATTTGAAAATTTATTAGGAGTCCGTTTATAAGGAGGTGTCCGTTTAAATATGATGCGATATCAATTAATATTTTTCTTTCAGTGTTGTGTCCTAGAGAGGTCGCCACCCTGCCGACAGTTTTTTTCTTCCACTTAAATTGTCAAGCTATTGAAATAAAACCTTGCTGCAAAACTGCCCTTTCCTGCTATAGAGTCTCTTAGTGAGCTCTTTTACGTGCATGCTCTGGAAATTTGGAACGGACTCGGTTGGGTTCCCGTCCCAAGAGCGGTACGCTGGGTTTTCCGAGCAGGGTGTGAAAGACTTGAGTCTATGGGTAGAGCTCCATGACACCTGACCCACCCGTCCATCATATTCATGTAGCTGATGCTTTTCCGCAAGGCGACTGAAAGTGTTAAGATGCTGAAAACTATTTTCCCCCTTTAGACAGCTGGGTAATTTTACTGGGGCAATTTAGGGTAAGTATTTTGCTCAAGGGTACTAAAGCTGGAGGTGGGATTCAAACCTGGAACCCTTTGGATCCAAAGGCAGCAGTTCTAACCTCTACCCTACTAGCTGTCTCATGCTTTTCCCAGCTGTGTGATATGCCTCAATGGATGGTGGGGGGGGGCGGGGGGTATGGACGTATGTAAAGACAGGAGCCCCTTGGGGTATCCAGGCTGGCCGTCATGAAGATCCTTTAGGAGGAGTTATGGTTTGTTAACAAATCCTTGTGAGTAATTTGGCCATTTTAAGACCCCAGAAATAGAGACTTCTACTACCCCCACCCCAACCCCCCCACCCGAAAGCCCGGATTATGCTAAAACTCTCCCTCTTAAGTGCCACTTTCAGCATTTGAATATTTATGAGTTTATGTGCGGCTCTAGAGGATGCAGTTTGATGGTTTTCAGTAAACTTGCTTCTCCATTAATAAAGAACTCGCCAGTGAAGGGGGGTGATTTGCAGTGACTTCATTTCATGCAGTCAAAGTGGAGGGTAATTTGATGGGCTGTTCCCTTTGAGCCCGCAGCTTGCTGGCCTGCTCGGACGGGGGCCGAGGAGGATTTCACATGCATGTCTGTGTTCCTCTCGCAGGGCAAGGACATGTACCTGATCCTGGAGAACAACATGCTGAACCTGGTGGACCCCCGAAACCGCAGCGTCCTCCACTCCCAGCCCATCGCCAGCATCCGCGTGTGGGGCGTGGGCCGCGACAACGGCAGGTTTGTCGGGTGGGGGGTGGGGGCCTCTTGAGGAGGGCACGTGACCAAGGGATCACAACCGAACCTGTGCGAAAAACGTGCTCGTTGCTCTTTTCCCTCCAACTGCTCACATGAACCCCGTTGTTCCATTTTGACGTCTCCGCAATTTAATTTCAAGCCTCTTCTTTTCCTAAACCCCCGACGCCACGGAGGCTTCCTAAGAAAACCCTTTAAAAGGTTTTTGCAGTCGAACCCCAGGCGCCGCACGATGTGCCCCGCTGAACCCTCGCATTGCGCTGGTATCTGGAGAGGGCTGGAAGCCTGTTTGTCTTTCCTCTAAATCCCACTCGCGCGTCCAGCATCGATCCGGCATTTAACAAATTGCCTCCTGCTGTTCCTGTAGTGTTAGAGAGGGCTCTGCTAATAAGGGCACCGTGGGGCCCTGTTTTACAGCGCTGCGGGGCCCCTGGGTAGTGGCGGGGGTGGGGGGGTAACAGCATGCATACAAGGAAAGACGGCTGTTCCGCATGAATCTGCCTACTCATCCGGGTTTGATCGAAAAGGAAAGAGCAAAGTTAGTTGCTAGTTTTAGAATAAACTTTTCTCGCTATAATATTTATACTTCATCTGCGCGTTACATGTGATGGGTACCTTTGCGCTGTAAGACGTTCTGATGCATCGTATTTATCCTGACCTGGGTAAAGGCGTCACTCAAATAAATAATACGCTGGCTCCTCATCTGACAAACATAACTAGGAGCGGAATTCTGTTCGTAACTCAGTTTGTTTATAACTCCAAAGTCACTTTTTACCACTAAGTCGCAGTCAATTAAAGGTTAATGATATAGGTGTCCCTTGATTTATGTTCTGGAAAAACTTCAGATATAGGTATAATAAAAAATACTTCACACCTTTTATGTGAATGTTTTTATTGTCTTCAGGAGCAGTAAAACTGGAACGAAACTGACTGAAAATAGAAATGTTTTCTCCAAGCACTCCTTCTCAGTGCCAGTTGTTGACTGACTTATCCCATAAATCTGCAGCATTCGCCTTCTCACTATCGAACACTCAGACATAATTATGAGACGCAGGCAAGTTTGTGTCTGATAATTTGTTACTCAACTGTTCATAAAACGAGGAGTCGGTGCGATGATGTCTACGCCTCGATAAAGGGTGTCGCTGAAATGACAGTGTTGCCACGCTTATTGTTCTGTTTTTTTAAGTTGATGGTGTATAGCTTGGGTGTTCTACATGACTTTTTGCTGATGTTACATGGTCGCCAGCCTCATATGATCCCAAGTGCTCACCTGTTCCATGGGTCTGTCCCCATTGGGTTGCCATTTGATGTTGTTCAGGGGCGGTGGGAAGGGCAGGTGGCTTAATGCGATGGCAGCGAAGCTGGTTTTATAAGCCTCTGTTTGGACCTTTATGGCCCGTTCTTGGCTTTATTCTTTCTTATCACCTTGTTACAGCTGCTTTTTCTGGTAGGTGTGTTTGCATCAGACAGTTGACGTGGGTATCAGAGCAGGGTTTGGGTTTGGTTGAGCCGCGCTAGTGCTCGACATTCATTCGTGGTGTGTGCGTTTGCATCATTAAGAGAAGAAACTTTCGCTGTTTGGTTCATCGCGAGCAGCAGGTGCCATAACGGTTAGAGTCGTCGCCATGCAGTCGGAGGCTCCAAGATTCAAACCCACCTCCTGCTGGGGTACTCTTGATCAAGTTTCTTACTTTGAGTGGATACTGTAAAAGTTACTCAGCTATATAAATGGGTAAATCACTGTAAGCAGCTTAAAACTGCAAGTTTCTTTGAAGAAAAGCTTGAGCTAAATGAATTAGTATTAAGCCTGCTGTATAAAAAGGGTATGCAGTCATGCACTGCTTAACGACGTTTCGCTTAATGACTGACCGCATATATGACGGCGGTCCTATAAGATTATAATGGAGCTGAAAAATTCTTATCGACTAGCGAAATCGTAGCCGTCGTAAAGTCGTAGCACAACGTATTACTCAAGTGTTCATGGTGGTGGTGCTGGTGTGAACAAACCTACTGCGCTGCCAGTCATATAAAAGTGTAGCACATACAATTATGTACAAAACATAACACTTGATAATAAACATCTATGTTACTGTCTGAAACCACTTGACCCGACCGGGGTCACGGCAAAATGGAGGCTAACCCGACAACACGGGGCACAACCAGGATGAGACGCCAGTCCACCACAAGGCACCCCCAGCAGGACTCGAACCGTAGACCCGCCAGAGAGCGTGACCCGGCCAAGCCCGTTGCGCCACCATGCTCCTCACCTATGTTACTCGTTTATGTATTTACTGTACTGTACTTTTGATCCTTAGTTTACAGTGTATTCTTTCTACTTATGAAAAAAGTTTACTGTAAAACAGTATGCTGTGTTACACCAGCAGCAGCATTATAAATCTCTTGTTTACTGTGTCTCTTGACTGCATCAAGGCTATACCATCTAGGTGTGTATAAGTACACTCTATGATCGAGGCTATACCATCTAGGTTTGTATAAATACACTCCATGATCGAGACTATACTGTCTAGGTTTGTATAAGTACAATCTATGATTGAGGCTATACCATGTAGGTTTGTATAAGTATACTCTATGATCAAGGCTATACTATGTCGGTTTGTATAAATACACTCTATGATCGAGGCTATACCATCTAGGTGTGTATAAGTACACTCATTGATCGAGGCTACACCATCTGGGTTTGTATAAGTACACTCTATGATCGAAGCTACACCATCTGGGTTTGTATAAGTACACTCTATGATCGAGGCTATACCATCTAGGTTTGTATAAGTACACTCAGTGATCGAGGCTACGCCATCTGGGTTTGTACAAGTACACTCTATGATCGAGGCTATACCATCTAGGTTTGTGTAAGTACACTCAGTGATCAAGGCTATACCATCTAGGTGTGTATAAGTACACTCTATGATGTTCGCACAACTACGAAACCTCCCAACAATGCATTTCTCAGAATCTGTTCCCATCGTCTATATCTTTATAAGATCTTGTAGCTAATTTTTGGTGTATGGAACCCTGCTGTTAAAACCCTGTGGGTTCTCATCTCTCCAATAAAGGAATGCAGGAGCATGATATAAATATAGTGTAGATGTAAATACTGAACATGGCTACTGTCTCCCCTGTTGTCTGCTGCTGTGCCCAAAGAGGACCTGGCAGGTAATTATTTAAATCAGCATTATTTTACCGTGAAGAGTTTTGACCGGTGTGACAGGGAATTCTTAGGCTGTAAAACCTGCTCTGTTCAGTGCAAGAACACATGTAAGTAGGTTCATGAGTTTGCTATTATATTATAGTCTATACTGGGTCCTTCTTACAAACATCACACACACACACACACACACACAGAGTAGCTGAAGCCACTTGTCCTAAGTGGGGGTCACTGCGAACCAGAGCCTAACCCGACAACACAGGGCATAGGGCTGGAGGGGAAGGGGACACACCCAGGATGGGATACCAGTCCATCACAAGGCACCCCAAGCAGGACGCGAACCCCAGACCCGCCAGAGAGCAAGACTCAGCCAAACCCGCTGCGCCACCGCACCCCCCCTTTACAAACATTTGAGTTCCAAATTTTTGATGAGTTAGGTATTATGTTTTAGTTTATAAGTGGTCCTTGTCTTACAAAAATTTGAGTTCCAAATTTTCAAGTATTTGAACATGTTACTGTTTATTAGACCTGTAGCTTCTTCACTGACATATTTTCAAAATTAATTTTGTTTTGCAGTGCGAACGTTACCTGTGTTTCCGTGTCCAACTGTTAGTTAGCAGTGAAGAGCAGTCAAACAATAGGAACGTGGTGCTGGACTCACTTCCACTGTTAATTTCACTTTTACTTGTAATTTACAGTAATTTGAGCATAATAAAATTGTCTTACATGGATTTTAACTATATCCAAGACTTTTACAGAACCCGTTAAGGAAATAAATCGAGTTTTATAAATACATGAAATAAATCTGTCTCAGTTTTCTGATTGTGTAGATAATGAAACAAACTGAAAGTGGCTTCTGATGCTGACAAACGTCGCACGTAATCATGGGATGAATCGGTCAGCATTGGAAAGGAGGCTGGGGAGATGACGTCCTCCATCATTTTCAATCATTTTAAAGTGGACAATATTGTTTCATGTTGAGAAAAGTCCTTCAACGGACTGGTCTCCTGTCAAAAGTACAGACTGAGTAAATAAAGTTTTAGAGCAAATTTTTTATTCATTGTAGCTTTGTCTGAGGTTTTTTAGCGAATGAAGCCCATGAATAAATCAAGGGATGTCTATTTCGTTACGTTTTTAATGATTTTCACCCAGATCTACCAAGGAACTGAGTTACGAATAGACTTCCGGCTCCAGTTTGTGATCGTAAGTTGAGGCCCAGCGTATATCGTAATGTCATGCTAAATTTACCGAAATCATTTGTGACAATAAAACGTTTGATTTAACTATACTGAAGAGCTCCTCACAGCTGTGAAGGAAAAAGTAGATTTACGTCATATTTTGTTCTTTTAACTTGACCTGCAAGCGGGTCGCTTTTTCGCCGCTGCTCCGATCCTGTCAGAGGCAACTTTTTTCACGCAGGCTCACCGTAGACTGCCGAACCGCCTCTTTGCCGCCGGGGATCGAGAGGTGAAATGAAGCGAAAGAGCATCACGTTGTGGTTGGAAGGGGAGGCTCTGGAGGGGTGCAGATATTTCGAGTATCCCGTTTTAAGACTGTCTGTTTACAGCCGTCATTCTTTGCATTTTTAGAATCAGAATCCGATTTATTCGACCAAGGATGCGCACACACATTGGTGGAATTCTGCTTTGGTTCCCAGTGGCTCATATTGTAAAGCAGACAAAATAAAACCATACATAGACACATATAAACATACATACTGTACATACTTACAGGGATTCATTCTGGGGGGGATGGAATAAATAATGAGAGATCAAATTTGAAAGGCCATTAACCAATGAGCTGCTCTTAGATGGGCACATGAAGAGCTCGGGGGTGGGGGACATAGTCGCTAGGGTCGCAGGGCTGTGGACTCGCCAGACAGTCTGATTGATGCACACAATATTCCCGGGGTCGGGACCTGCCTTTGTCCTTTGCGTGTCTCTCTGCTTGTTCTCATGTAGCTCCTGTGTTAATGGGAAAAGCTTGTAAAGCGCTCCTGGTCCAACTAGCGACGCACTGACTGCAAACTCCTTCTCCTGTTTGTCCCTTTGCTGCGTGCTTTTTTTTTAAGACACTAATTTATGCCGACATTGACGGGTGCGTACAGGCCGAGCATTAAGATGAAGCCCTCATCCAGACAATAAGGGGACACAATAATGATTTGTGACTTCAATTTTCGTTTCTTTCTGGAGGAGGGCACGATGAATGATTGATGATGTAAAACTATGCGCCGATGAAAGTTTAATCTTGTAGTGTGGCGGCGTGCGGTCAGCGGGCAGGGCAGGGGGAGGGGTTTGCCTCCTAACACACAGGCGCACACACACGTGCATGCGTACCAGTGTGTTTGACTTCTGCCACCTTGAAGGTAGATTTTTACTCTGAATGCGGTAAAAAGAGCTGCTCTTTCACATGATCCGAAATACAAGTGTACCCTGGTGCAGTGTTGTGAGTCTTAGTTTCAGCTCATCTGCTCAACTGAGGGCTGATCATCCCCATGGTGCCTGGATCCGCTGCAGTACAGTATTATTTTTAAAATGTGTTTTCTAGGATAGAGGGGGGTGTGATGGTGCAGCGGGCTCGGATGGGTCCTGCTCACTGGCGGCTCTGGGGTTCGAATCCCACTTGGGGTGCCTTGAAACAGCCTGGCGTCTCATCCTGGGTGTGTCCCCCCCACCTCCAACCCCATGCACTGTGTTGCCGGCTTAGGCTCCGGCTTGCCGCGACCTCGCTCGGGACTGGTGGCTTCAGCCAGCGTGTGCGTGTGCGTGCGTGTGCGTGTGTGTGTGTGTGTGTGTGGTTTTTCCAGAATATTAAAAATGCAGAATGGTATGTGGTGAACTGGCAATATGAAGCCCAAATTTTTATGGTCATTTAAAGTTTTTTTTTTTAACTTGATGATTTTCAAACACAGCTCTCAATAAATTTCTTTTTTTTTTTTTTTTTTTTTGGAAATGCAGAATTGGGAATTGGAAGGACCCTCACTTGGGACAGGCGGTTAAAGGTAGTGAGAGAACAGACAGGAATTGTATTCTTTGCACCAACCCCCTCGCTCTCATTGAGCTCATTGATAATTTTTCCACGTACTGATAGGATAGTGGAGTGTTTTTAAAAAAAAAAATCCCATATTTCAAGTCATTTGTAAGTCCACGACTCTGAAGTACACAAAAAACTTTTAAAATTTGTTTTAAATAAACTATTTATGTACTAGCTTACTAGTGTAATTGCAAATAATGTGATACACTGGAATATATATGATGCACTGGAATGACGAGTCAAGGACCGGACCCCGACGCAGTCTGGTCATGTAACAATGAACTCTCAGCCTGACACTAGAGGGCGCAGTTCAGGTCTTGGGTTCGACTACAGGACAGTTTTGCATTCGTCGGTGGATAATAAAGCTTTAGCACTTTTAAGCAGCAGTGTTTTTGCTGGCCTTCCCCTGGCGACAGTGGCTGAAGGTGAAGGTATGTGTTTCACCCGTCCTGCTGCTGCAGCCGCACAGCTCTGCCGAGAACCACCGTACCTTCATGGTGACGGCACAGCTAAAATATTCATAGCAAGTGTGCATCCCCACACACAGACACCCACGACCCTCCGTGGGCGCACACACACACACACACACTCAAAAAGCAGTCCAGAGGCTTGAGAGGCAGCCTTAATATAAGTGATTTTATTCCTGAAGATGACATCCTTATCTGGGACGCTGCGTTAATCGTAGATCCAGAGGATGCCGGAGCTCTGCGGTGCATCGTGTGTGTGTGCGATCAGTGGGGATGAAGGTCACCTCAGAAGGGCATGTGGGAGAGCGAGGCCAGCGGCAGGCAGAATCTTTCCCTTCCCTTGTGACACAGGATTACGCTGCTGTCCCATCGGAACCCGTCCCGGGTTCCCAAACCAAAGCCAAGAATGGGCTGGAGAGTTTTGAAGGTTGGTTTTCCAAGGCTGTCATCGCAAAGGACGCCAACCCCTACACACACACACACGCACGCACACACAGCACCCAAAACCTCCCTCTGGTCATCTTTATGGAAGGACATCATTACAGCGCACTTGGTGTGTAGCAGTGGACTGTCTCACCATGTTATACCTCAGTGCCGTCACGGAGGTGTCAGGGCAGGCGAAGGGGTAACTAAATTAGTGCCGATTTGCTGCGCTCATCACTTTGCGCCTTCGTCTCCTCTTGTGTTTTGCCCTCGAAAAACCCTTCGTTGCTTTCTCTAATTGTGGTTTCTGTCGCGGGAACGAAGCCGAGCGCAAGCGCCTCCCCGCGCCGCTGACCTCCTTTGAAAAAGGCGCTGCGGAAACTGCGGCCGATGGCCCCGCGATGGAGGCGGGGATCGGACGGGTGGGATTTCCTGGGCGATACAGAAGGGATTGTCTTAGGAGGGCCTTCGCCCGGGCTGGTTAATCTCGAGAAATGAAGACATATCGAGGACATCACGGTCCGAGGGAGACCAGGGGTGACGCACCTGCTTAGAAAGGCTCGCGTTGCCTTGGGGTCCGAACGCGGCCTCGGGTCCCTGTGCTCACGTGTGTCGAGGGAAGGAGAAGGGTTGAAGGTGAAAGGTCGCAGTCTTGACCCTTGTCATTTTAGGCTGATGGCATTTTGATTGGCGGTTCAGGCTCCAGAGGGAGGGTTAGGGTTAGCGTTGTACGTTGGTCCTCGTGTTCCAGCTGTGCTTCCGGGGTGGCGGCGCAGGTCTGACGTGCTGCTGGTGAAGCTTTACAGCCTTTGGCCTTTGATTCACCCCATCTTTCAGGTACCTCAAACTGATCGTATCAGCTGCATCAATACAAGCAGGAGCGCCGCTGGTGGCGCAGTGGTTAAAAGCTCTGCCTTGCGCTTGAAGATCCTAGGTTCGAATCCAACCTCCTGTTTTTGTTGTGCTTTCGTCAAGGTACGTTCCATAGATTGATACCCTAAAAATCACCCAGCTGTAAAAATGGGTATATCGGCGTGGCAGGTTTGGCCAGGTCCTGCTCTCTGGTGGGTCTGGGGTACGAGTCCCGCTTGGGGTGCCCTGTGATGGACTGGTGTCCCGTCCTGGGTGTGTCCCTTCCTCCTCCAGCGTGGTGCCTTGCGTTGCCAGGTTAGGCTCCGGCTTGCCGCAACCCCGCTTTGGACAATGTGCGACAATGCGTAAGCAGCTGAACGCCGAGTTGCTTCGGTAAAGAGTGTCAGCCGAGTGGATCAATAACTCACCTGTTTCTGCTCTGATTGGTGTTATGATAATAAGATATTATAATAGAGATGGGGGCAAATGCGAGAGGGGCAGCAGGGGTGTTCCAAGGCTCCATCTCTGGGGGGCTTTACCACAGATCACTTAACTTACAGCTCTGCGTTGGGAGTACGATCCTGTGCCAAAATGTGTGTGACACACAGTCCGATTCTCCATCTTGCTCGGTTTGTGTAACAGGAGTGTGTACTGGGTGTCTGGAAGCGCAGCTAGATAATACCTCCTCTCTCTTTATCCTTCACTGTATTGGCTGCTTTTTCCTTTAGTTCTCTCTCTCTCTCTCTCTCTCTCTCTCTCTCTCTCTCTCTCGCTCTGCCTCTCAGTGTCTCCCACGCTCTCTCTCTCCCACTCGCTGCGGTGTGCAATACCAGGGACGCAAGGAATAGAAGAGGGGCTTCACTGGAGGGAGACTTCAAGAGCACCACCAGGAAAAGAGAGGAGAGAAGAGGAGGGGCAGTGGTAGAGGAGGAGGAGGAGGAGGAGGAGTGAAGGGGGGTTGAGAAAGAGGCAGACGGAAGAGGGACGGGAGCGCGGCGAGACGTGGTGTGAGGAAGACAGGCGTGAAGGGTCCTCCGGCGGAGCGGCTAACTATCCGGCGATCGGCAGGCGCGACACTAGCATAGCAAATGACTCTGTGTGTTCCGTGCGGTGAGTACGCTCCAGCACTCCCTGTCTGCGTGTGTGCGTGTGTGTGTGTGTGTGTGTGTGTGTGTGTGTGTGTGTGTGTGTGTGTGTGTGTGCGTGCGTGCGCGCGCGTTTGTGTGTCTCGCTGTTCGCTTACATGCCTGTGCACCAAAACAGGAGGGAACTCCTATCAAACCCCCAACACACACACACACACACACGCACAGACAGATACCAACCAATGTCCATTGGGAAACATGTTTCCTTTGTCCCAGTGGGCTGGATGTGTGTGTGTGTGTGTGTGTGTGTGGAGGGCCAGGTTCCCACTTGGGGCGGTTGAGTTGAGGGTTTCCCTTGGAGTTTGGAGTGTGTCGTCCCGTCGGGACCCGAGTGACCCTCCCTTATCCAGAGCGACCCCGGTCCTCCTGAGTCCAGGGATCCGCCCATCCACGCCTTCGCGTGACGTCCGCACCCGTCGATGGCCTTGGAGTCGCCGTGCCGATTTCCAGGCGACCTCAGATGCGATGCCTTGCCGTTCTTTCTCGCTATCCGTGCGCGCTTCTCAATTTAACTCTGCGGCATTTTTCCTCGACGTGCCTTGCCCCTTGCGTTGCTCGGCCTTTCGCGCCGCCCCATTTCCGTTCCGGAGGCTCCGAAGGGCCCCGGTAGCTTTTAAACGTATTGCGAGGAGGCGCCCGAAATGATTCTCCCAATATCATGCGGCAGCACATACGTGTAGAACGCGTTTGTTAGCACAGAGCTGCTCGGGCAGCTTCTCCCCTCAGCCGTGCGTAATCCGGGTTCTCCGGTGGCCAGTGTGTTGCTGTATATTGTAATGACCGCCTCTGGTTCCTGCAGCTGCGGTGATTTGCTGCCTTGGCATTTGCCTGTCCCTGGTAGACCTGCGCCCGTCACCCCCAGGAGTCCCCCTTTATATCCGTCTTCATTCACACCATTACAACCTTGACATTTTGGGCCAGCAGCCTGGGAAAGCACGGATGGACGGGCATGCCTGGACGTGTCAGCTGCCCGCATTGTTAACCTTTATTATTTAACGGGCTCCATGTTTCCTCTTGTTTCCACTTCCTGCTTCCTTCCAAAGCCCATATTCTCTCGGGTACCAGAGGTCCTTTCTGCATCGAACGTGCTTTGAGTCTTCGGCGTGTCTACTTCACCTTTTCTCATCATTATCTGGTTTGCTTCTTGACCTTCTCTCTCGGTTTACATTTATTGGATTACCTGACGTTTTCCTCGAAAGCGACTTAAAATGTTAAGCTACTTACAATGATTCACCCATTCATCGAGGTGGGTCATTTTTCTGGAGCAATTCAGGGTAAGTCCCTTGCTCAACGGTACAACAGCCAGAGGTGGGGGATCAGCCTTGCTCCACCATTAACTACCATTAACTTCATCTGCTCCACCATTAACTAGTCTACTCTTGACCTTCTCCACCATTTAACTGGTCAACACCTCTACCTTCTCTCTTCCATTAGCTGGTCTGCTTTTACTCCTTGACCTTCTCTCCTTCGTGACCCGGTCTACTCCCTTGCCTTCTCTCTTTCTTTGGGTTTTTCTTCCTCACTATTTTTTTATTCTCTATCATTCCATTCCTTAAGTTTTCCGTGTCCTCTACCTTCTTTAACTCCTCTCACCTCATATGGCTTCTCTCCTGCTGAGCTTCTTGTCTCCCTCTGCCTCTTCTCACTTCCTTCGGCCTATTTCACTTCAAGCTTTCCTCCACCTCAGTTAACGTTTTCCCATTGCTTCTCTTCTGCTCAGTTTCACTCCACACTTTCTCTCCTCCTTCAGCCTTTTCTCAGCTCCTATAGCTATTCTCCTGCAGTTTTTTTTCATCTCCTGCATTTCTTTCCTTCTTCATCCTTATCTGGCCTCCTCGAGCTTCTCCCCCGCTGAGTTATTCTCCTCCTCGGTTCCCACCTCCCGTTCTTTAGCACGGTTCCCCCAGTTTTGGGGGAAGGGCTGTCCGCTGCTACCGCAGTGTCCATGGGACCCTCGCTCTCTGCATCCATCATTTGGTCTCCATGCTGATGGCATAAATCTGCCCCCCCACCCCCCACCCCCACCCCCTCTGGCAAACTGCCCCACTCCCATTGGCCGGTCACTTATCTGCCTTTAATTAACATGCGGGTGATTTAGTGCACGTTGGCGACATGTCGCGTGCTGCAGAAAAAAGCGACGGAGCTCTGAGCTGTCTGGGTCTGATGACCCCCCATGCGGAGAGCCCCACCCCATATGCATGTCTCTGTGACATTAACCCCTTCGGTTTCACAGACGAGCAGCTGTTTTCCTACAAGAGCATCACGCCCTTTGGATTTTGGCATGATGTGCCCTAGGTTTTGGCTAATCCCGCTTCCTGCTGGCATGAATGCTGAGATCATCGTTGTTGACTAGTGGGTAATTAAAGCTGTCCAGTATTTTTTCTTTCTCTGTAGGACACAGCTACCCCCATCCCTTACCCTCCTCCCACACCCCATCAAAATTCCTTTCATGTCCATTCCAGACACACCGTGAAACATAAGGCAAAGCACAAGAGTAGCAAAACAGAAGTGCGTCACGAGATCGTAGAGAGCAGGTACGGCCACACGTGATTTACCTGTAAAAACACCTATTGCCAGCCCTCGTAACCATGGACATCACTTAACCGTGTGTGCTTGTGGAGCTCTAGGGTTTTGCGATGGAGACGATCTGGGTTCATTGCTTTGAAGCAGCTCTTCTGAAGCCGGCTCCCTCGCAGTCGAGAGCTCCCTGCAACAGGTCAGCTTCTTCATCAAAGCTTCAGTCAGATGTTCCCTGGGTACTCCAGAGAAACAGTAAATCTTGACTCTCTTGTGTTTTTATCCTACTTCTCTTGGCTGTGATGGCTGGAGCGGGAACTAGGGTCCTCGCTAAAAGCAAATATGGACGACTTCCCTTGAAGAGATAGGTTTAAGTGGCGTGTAGCAGTGTGGTAAACAGGCTGGAGTACTGTAATTTCCTACTGGATGATGATAATGGAGAGGAGTAGGAGGTATGGCCTCACCGTACTGGTTAGGGGCAAGGGGATGTGAAAGGATGTGAGTGGTGGTGATGTGCAGGTGTATGGGGGGGGGCAGATAGGTGGAGATCACTGGAGAAGTGAACGTCAGCCCAGGTCTTTTGTTTCGATGGACCGGGACGGCGTGAGGAGCGTAGGTGTCCACGCAGAACCGAGAGGACATAGACATTAAATACACTGCAGTGAATACAGCTCAGAGTGTCTGGGTGTATCATTCTGGACACACACATAAAGACTAAGAGCCATTTACCATAGAGATTAATCAGATGATCTTTGGCCACCGGAAAGGAAGTGTGTGGCCCCTTCCTTGAAAAGTTTGAGCCCCCAACTTAGTCATCACTCAGTAAACAGGGGCACAAAGTCACTCTTGCAAGGCTGGTTTCATGGATGCACATCAGTCCTGGTCTGGAGGTGAATGACACTGTCACTCGAGCTTCACTGTTGAAAATACATGTAATCTAGAAATTTCTTTAATCTGTGTAAGCAAGATAGTCACAAATACGGGACCAGAAACGCCGACGAAGGTAAGACGCTTAGTTTTCGTTATTGATCAACGATCAGTATGACACTTTGATCAGTGATCAATTTAACACTTGGTATCTAACTCTGTAAGTGTAAACTTTTTGCGGCGTGACTCATGACTAACTTACTCCAGCAAAGAGTAAACGGTTTTAGGACAAAAGGTGCAAACTGCAGTTGTGTCATTCCTCTTGCGGGATGTGGCAGTATATATACAAACATTAAACACCTTGTCCTGTTGCATTTGGCAATTCTGAAAATTGTACCTAATAATTATTGTTGAAAATAACCATTAATTATATCGTTACTGCGTAACTTCTCGTTAAACATCATAATTTTAGAGTAAGTCCCAATTTAAATGTCATTTTCAATATTCCACATTTACAAACCACTTTTATTGTGCGTAGCAGATGACACTTTGTGAGCGTGCAGAAGTGTGTATTTTTATGTGTGTGTATTGCAGGGCGTGCGCATGCATTTTGTAATTGTGCGCGAGTGTGTGTGGTAGTATGGAGAGCACGGGTCCCCAGACTGCGTGACAGCTGTGTCCTTTCTGAACCAAACGTGACACTCCGCACTGCGGTGCTAATGAGCGGAGACGGGGTGTCTTCTCCGGCTCGGCCCACTTAATTGAGCCGTCGGGGTGACGGATAAATCATCGCGCATTAGCTGCGAGACCGGCGTAGCGTGTTTGGGCGTCAGCTGCGTTCCACCGGTTGGATGTCGCCGAGCGTAATCGTGAGACGGGGACCCTCGGCCGATCCCGCCCGTCTGCCGTCTCCGCGCCTGCAGCGCTGCTGATGTGACGTGTCAGCGTGCTGTTCATCACCGTCCATCCACCATGCGCACCGCGTCCGTCTCCGTACATTTCGACCGGTCTTCCGCGATGACGCTGGTTTCATTTCAGCTCCCATATCCCGCACCCCCTAAAGCTCAATTTAGTTTAGTTTCATCGAACACTCTTCTCACCAGACTGACACAGAGTGCTCAACGACGTTCCAGTGAAAGATCCAGAATTTCTCTCGTAACAGATAAAGCAGTATATTAAGGCGGTGGAGGAGAGGAAAACAAAATAACTCCCAATGTACAAAGAAAGGGTGGAAACTAAACCCCTTGTGGTCCAAGTACCAGTGGTGGCCCACCCCTCCTGGGCATTCTACTGTGGTGACAGGAAACCTGTGTGAAAATGTCTCATAGAAAAACCTCATTATGTCATTCAAGGCATACCTATAGCGTATGGAGTGGCACGGTGGCACAGCACTTGGATGATGTGAGAGGATGTGGATTTGATCTCCGCTCGCTCTGTGTGGAGTTTGCATGTTCTCCCCTTGTCTGTGTGAGTCTCCTGCAGGTTCTCTGGTTTCCTCCCACACTCCAAAGACATGCTCTTCAGGTTCACCCATAGTGAGAGTGACAGAGAGAATGTATGTGTTCTCCTGATGTATGGATGAGTGACCCAGTGTAAGTAGTGTATCTAGCAGTGTAAGTCACCACGGTGAATAAGGTGTGCGGGCTGATAACACTACATAGAGTTCATTGGAAGTTACTTTGGAGGAAAATGTCTGATAAATAAATAAATGCACATGTATGGAAGCTAAAATTCATTGTCCAGGTGTGAGACTGCTGGTCTCGTCGGTTGTGTTATGCAGTCGTTGGCTTCTGGCAGCAAAGTACATCGAGCTCGCTGACTGGTGAACATCAGCCGAATCTTTGCCTTAAGCCCTATGGTTTCCGTAAGACACCAAACTCTTTTAACAAAGGCTTCTGAGATGCTGTTTGCACCCTTTTCATTGCCCGTGTCAGTCTGCAGCAGTGTACATTACACACTCCCGATCTTAGAGAACGCCGAAACAGAGCAGTGATCGAACGCGTCTCTGCTAATTGTGGCCCTTATTTGCAAGCTCGCTGGAGGCCCTTTCGCTGATAATGCATCAGTAATGATTCTCAGCGATGTCAACGTTCCCGTTTACAGCCGGCAGCTGAGAAAGGCACACCTAAATGGGTATCATTGCTCTAAACAATTTTGCCATAATGATGGCAATTAAACAGCAGGCTGACATTAGACTAACCGATCTGGCCTGTAATTACAGAGAGAATCCTGCATTGTTCACATGGACGGCGCTCCGCCTCCCTGGGTGGACCTGCCATGGGGGGGGGGGCGCTGTGGTCCGTTGCCACCAAGAACAAGTGTCCGGGGACGAGCGGTGTTCCTCGATGTGCCGTAACGCTGAGTTCTGCCCGCAGCATCGGAGAATGTGCCTGTGGCTGCCTGCTTCTGGAACCTTCCTTCCGTTCAGATCAGCCTGGGAATTTCTTATCCTCTTCCTCTTTCAATGTTTTCCCTCTCTGATGTCAACAGAAAAAAAGCCAAAAGCTGCAGGAAAGGGACCGAAAGCTGGATGACACCCCTGCAGCAAATTCACAGCTGCCAGACAAACATTTCGCAGTCAGATGCATTCATGCTAAATGTCCCACTTGACGCGTTTCCGATATCCTGACCCTTCGGGACCAGCGGAAAATGAGGTTGTGTCCTTCGGTGTGCGATAGGGGACCCTAACCAGGTTTGTCGTCCCCCCTCCCGCATTTGAATTTCAAGACCGACCTGTTAGGGTGTCATCAGCAGTGGGCCACAGAAGATGCTGTGCTGGGTTATGGGTTCAAGTGCCGCTCGCCTGCCTTTTTTGGTCTACAGATGCAGGACTGTGTCTTAGAGGACAGCAAACAGGGGGCCTCACACTGTCAGCTACAGTTGGGGAAACCCTGAAGGCCTGGAATTCCTCATGCATTCACCATTACATTTATGCAGATTAACTGAAATCTGATTCCAGCCTTTCACTTTAAACAAGTTCTCAAAGTCCCCCAGGTGGAGAATCTTAAGGGCAGATGATGTGATGAAATTGTGTGGGCGGAGCTAATCACTGTAGGTGGAAGTGATGAGCGTGGGCGGAGCTATAGACACGGGTCACATAAAGTCAGCTGATGTGCTGTAATTGTGTAGGTGGGGCTAATTATTGTGGGTGGAGCTTAAGAGGCACGTCTGATGAAGGTGGGTGGAGCTGAAATTCTGTATGTTTCCGCAACTCTTGCCGTCGAAAAACTCTGCCGTGCCAAAAATGATTCCACGCAACACAGAGAGATGCGCCACTGTGTTTCGCTGCTCAAAAGCCATGTGTACTGTATCTATGTAACCTGAGGGTTGATGGTTCAAATCCCACTTTCAACTACCACTCTGCTACCCTCAAGCAAGGCACATACACACACACACAGTCTGAAACTGCTTGTCTCAAGCAGGGTCGCGGCGAGCCAGAGCCTAACCCGGCAACCCTGGGCACAAGGCCGGGGGTGGGGGACACACCCCAGACGGGACGCCACTCCATCGGAAGGCACCCCAAGCAGGACTTGAACCCGAGACCCACCGGAGAGCAGGCCCCGGCCAAACCCGCTGCACCACCACAACAAGGCATATTTTCTGAATTATATATGGAGCAGCAGGAATTTTAGTGCTTAGAGCTGCCACTTTTCACTCGAAGGACCTGGGTTCAAATCCTACCTCCCATTGTAGTACCGCTGAGCACGGTGCTCCATAAATGGATACATAACTGCAACTTTACTAACATTGTAAGTCAGTTTATAGAAAATCATCAGCTAAATAAATACATTTAAATAGCATTTCTTATAAATGGACAATTCAGAGCGTTCACCCCCTCGGTCTTTTATTTTTGGACTTTGTAGCGTAGTAGTGTAGGAGGTACCGAGCACTAGAGAAATGCGCAGGAGACTTTTTACTTTTATTTGTGTGTCAGATGTGATGTGAACCCCAAGCATCACTGTGTTTTTCTTGTTAGTCATCATTGTCTACTCTCCCTCTTGTGTCAAACTCATAGTAAAACGGGAGACAAAGGGGCGTTGTTTGTGTCTCGTCCTCCACACCCGTGATTGATGAGCTGACGGGCCCTCAGCTGGCACCGAGAGCGGGGAGTGCAGTGGAATTTCAATCAGAGAGGCTGAAAAGGGAAAGCGGAGAGACTGAGGCCCTCGAAAGGGATGATCTGGGACTGGAGTGTGCGACTGCAGACCGAAAGGACCAGAGTCCGGCAGGGGTTTGAGAACATATTAGAGAATGGATTTAAATCAGTGCCTTAGTGACACCGGAAATACCAGGTAAGGTGACGCTATCCAGTTTACTACAGTGTGTCCGTACCTCGCTGAAACCCAGGTGACATTTTTGAGAATTTTCAAAAAATAATTGGAAGAAATTGGCAAAAAAAAAAAAAAAAAAACTTATTTTGTGATGTACTCGCATAAAACTTTTACTAATACCATAAAATTTGGTAAAGATGTGCTGTAATCACTGCACCTTCTTCCAACATGGCATCACGACTATTAATAATTTTTCCCTCAAGTGGTGGGTTAGTCAGCGAAACTGTTAAAAAAAAAAAAGTCACTTAAATATTTAAAGTGATTTTCAAGCATACATATAAATACATTATTTATTTATTTATACTAATGCAGAATTGCACATTGGCACTCTTCCCCCCCCACATGCACCAAATAGACCAGATTTATAAAGATCACATATGTGATGCACGGAGTAACTGGTCCGTTCCATGACCAGAGCCAACCCACCCACCCATGTGCCCATGTAAGGATGAACTGAACTTTAATAAAGCAATTTAGAGCTGAGACCGAGAAACCCGGTGCAAACCGGAGCCCTCAAGGACATATTATGTGTCCGTGCTCTAGAGGCTGTGTGGGTGTTTATGGGCAGAGACCCTAATCCGTTTACAACCCTGAATGCATAATATCCTGTATGTTGAGAGCTGAGCGTGCTGGCCGTTTGCCTGCTAAGCAGAAGTTTGGTCCACTGTGCTGTTAAGGGGTGATGCTGCCCACTTTGAACAAATGGACTTAATTAGGGGTCCTCGTCTAACAGGTGTTTCTCAGCCCCCAGCTGAGCACCTTAGGTGATGAGGGCTGGATGGCGGCACCGGCAGCGCGCTCCTGGCTCAGCGCCAGGCCTCCTCACCGAAACACCCCCTCCGCCGGCTGGTCTGGGGGTGGGCGTCGAGCCTAACTCTGCCCTGCAGCCGTATGCTTTGGAGCCGCAGCCGGAGGGCGTCTCTATCCAGGGCACTGCAGCACCTCCGGGGTCTCCAGCGTCGCTACGGCCAACGGCTTCCCGACAGCCCTCTCTCCGAGGCAGTGAATTAAAAATGTTCTTTTAATGTTGTTTTTTTTTTAAAAATTGATACTATTACTTTTATTTTAAATTATTGCAATATTGGTTCGACTTACCTCGATGAGGTCATACATTTAAACATTTAAACACACATTTAAATTTCGTCTTCAGTGCCTATACCTCAGTAGGGCTTCATAGTATCATGTTGGTGCTCGAAGGTGTGATTGTTTGCAAATTTACTGTCGGTTGGAAAATCGCCATGCCTTCTGAACGACTTCGCTTGCGTGTGTTGCCGTGTAGGAGCCGCCAGCAAAGAGCCCGGTGTCCGTTAGTAAACAGCAGCTCCTCCTAAAAGGTGCACCTGTCACACACCCGTCCTTGGCTCCTAGAGCCCATTAAGCGTTTTTGTGATGCACAAATATTCACAGTTCTCATCCAACCCTTCAGCTTCCTACTGCACTGATTCAGTACTCAGCTACAGTATAATAAGCGATTATTATATATAATATAAAGTACAACGTATAATAGAATGTATATTATATATACAGTATAATAAGCAAAATGCTGATAATACTGATAATAGAAGGTCATTTTAATTTTTATTTACTTTGAGCTACATGGAAATTTGTTTAAAGTGACTGAAAGTTAAAAAAAAAAAAAACGTTCTTTCCGCAAACTGCGCTCGAATACCAGTTTTTGACTTATTCATCCCATTAACACGAGGAGGACCATCCAGGAGCTCTAAGCGCTGTGGAAGTGAGTTGAATTAGACCAGCTCGCATTTTTCTTTTGTTAAGCCAAGTTTTCCTGACACCGATTGGCTGGGCGCAAAAGACAACCAAATGAAGAAAACACAATTAAAATAAACAGGAAAATGTTTGCATTTACAAAAAAATTCTTAATTTTGACCATTTGATTGAGCAAGCCTGTAATTTACCTTGTGGCTCCAAGGATATATCGATAACAGGAAATCGATAATTGCTTTCATTATGGACAGCAAACATCAAAAACGATTCCAATTTCTAAATTATGTACAATATTATATGACCGTAAAGGTTATTTGGCATTTGTGTGGCAGAATGCAAATTTGGTTTGTTTTCTGTGTCTAAACATCAGGGAAGCATATTTTTTGCCTTTTCTCCCCCCCTTCATTCTTGCTGCAGCCCTGGTCCTCCGGGCTCCGTAAATGATGCCTGGCTGAGAAGTCGAGGCTCGCAGATAGTCGTTCCAGGTGTCGATAATTTGAAGTCTTTTCCACACATTGCTGGAGGGGTAATAGAGCTGAAGTGGGTCGCGCTTCGATCATCTCCGTGGTTAGCATGCATTACGCAAAGGGCTGTCCCTGATTTCTGATGGATTGCCCCCCGTGCTCATACCGCGGTATTTGGTGGGCGAATCGGAGGCGCCGCAATTAAAACGGCCTGTTTTTCTCCCGGCTCTGCATCGCCTCTCTTTCTGCTGCCGTGTGTCTCCACGCGCCCGATGCGAACGCTCTTGTCTGTTTGCGACAGCCGCAGTTGAGTTGATGGCAGCGCTTTCTACTACAGTGAGGGACTGGAACTTTCCAGGGGGATCGAGGGTCTTTGAACAAGGACTGTAGCTCTCTGACTACTTGGCCTCATTATTCCTTCCCTTGGCTTTTTCCGGAAGCGATAGGAACCGAGGAGTACTTGTTGTTTTAGTCTTACTATCTAGCTAACTATGTTTTAAGCTGAGAAATATTCAGTGCCAATGATCTTCGCCAAACGATCGCCGCAACGCGTTTAACGTAAGATCTTCGAAGGGTTCCTCCGGATCCGGTCTAGTCCAGGCCGACGAAGCCGTCGATGAAAGCTGGAGACCTCATTCTGGAAAAAATGTCCACAAATAAATTTGAAGAAAACACACACACACACACACACACACACATTTTCAGAACCGCTCATCCCATACGGGGTCACAGGGAACCAGAGCCTACCCGGCAACACAGGGCGTAAGACCGGAGGGGGAGGGGACACACCCAGGACGGGACGCCAGTCCGTCGCAAGGCACCCCAAGCGAGACTCAAACCCCAGACCCACCAGACAGCAGGACCGTGGTCCAACCCACTGCGCCACCGCACCCCCTACTTGAAGGAAACATTTCACTGGAAATGAAGTTCTCTTAGAATTACGTCATAGATAGAAACAGCTTAGTACAGATGCTCCTCGATTTACGATGGCTCGTCTTACGATTTTTTCGACTTTACGATGGTGAGCTGGCGATAGACGTTCAATAGAAACTGTATTTCGAATTTTGTTTTTATTTCGCGAGCGATACTCTCTCGTGATGCTGAGCAGCGACAGCGATCCGCATCTCCCAGCCCGTGAGGCAGAGGTGTGCATTAGGTGCATTAAATGCATTTTCGACTTAACGATATTTTCGACTTTCGCGGAACGTAACCCCATCTTAAGTCGCGGAGCACCTGTACTATATTTCTGTTTTATTTTACCGACTTTTATTTAGAGAGTGTGTTATTTTCGAAGCAAGCCTGCCCTTGACAGACATACCTGAAGTCCACCCACAGACCCCCAAGGGCTCCATGAACCCCAAGTTAAGAAACCCTCATCTAGAGGTAGAACCAAAAGTTTGTGACTTCATCACAGCGTCAACAGGAAAGCGGAGGTGGTGACCAGAGATGTCAGTCCTGGTGGAAGTGTTGGGCTGAGCAGTCATCCCTTGTTAGCGTGGGGGTCCTCTGTTACAGAGTCCTCGCTTTTGCCCCTCGCCGGGATTTTCGGTGCTTTCTGCTTTGGTTGACCTTTCAACTAACTCTTCCCTCTTCTCTTTCCCTCCCCTGCTGCCCTGGACTCAGAGAGAGGTAAAGTGCTTTTCTTCTTTCTTCATCTCCTCATTTCTTCATCTGTCGGTGCTGTTCGCTGATGATTGTCAGCACCCCCGTTGGTGGAACCGTCACACCCGAGCCCCTCCTGGCCTTTCCGAGGTCTCGCCTCGCTCTCCGTGGACGCGGGGGGAGGGGGGGCAGGTGACACCCAGCAGCAGCCGATGCCTTGTTAACCTTGACGGTGGCCATCCATCTCCAGGAAAGGAGAGTGTGCGCTGGAAGTAATTAGCCATGGTGTGCCCAGGTGCTGCAGGTGACCGCTGTCACACACAGAGAGACCGGACCCCAGCGCTATTGTTGTGGTTCGTTTAGGAGAGATGGGCCTCTCGCTGTTTCCGAGGGCCGTAGCCGACCTCCCGAGACCTGCTGGATCCCGCCCGTTATTCCATCCTTTCCCAAGAAGCCTTGCAAAAAAAGAAAAGCGTCTTTCCATCCAGTTCATTTTTCTGACTTTTCAAAAGATTTTCTTCATGACATGTCAGGTTGCTTGTTCAAAGCACTCAGATGGCAAATTTAATAATGTAGTTTAAGTTCAACTAGACTTCTCTCAGGATAAGAAGTACCCATCGTGCCGCTCTTTGCAACAAAGTGTAATTAGTCCCTGGGGCTGGGAGGCGCCCCCTGTCGGTCGCTGCCGTCGGCTATCGCTCGTATTTATGTGTGCGACGTGGGCAGCCGGGCAGGCCGCTCCCCGCCGTCAGCCGGCGATCGAAAGGAGCATCTTCGCATTGGGAGCACGAGGGGCGGCTGGCGGTGCGGTGGTTCGAGCTGCCGCGTTGTGCTCGAAGGACCCAGGTATAAATCCCTGCTCCTGCTCTAGTGGCCTTGATCACGGTACTTAACCTGAATTTCTCCAGTAGAAATGACCCAGGTGTATAAATGGGTAAATCATCGTGAGTCATTTTGGAGAAAATTGTCAGCTAAAGAAATTAATATGAATGAGTACAAAATTGCTCCAGGGCCTCCCATGCCTGCCGTCACACCTGGGGTTAAATGCAAATTCATTCCGAGCATTTCTGCCCTTTTTTTCTGCCTCATTGATGCACTTTGGCTGCTTTGGATTCACTTGGTCAAAACAAACTGCATTTGCATCGCGACCGGGCGGTTAAAACTTCCCGGGGCGCGTTTGCGTTTCGCGTGGTGTTTTTCCGACACGTCCTCCGAGGCATCGCTTTAGACTGCATTCCAGACCGCCTTTATGTGAAAGCGGGCTCGTTCCATGAAAAAGTAGGTCACATTTATTTTCAAATATTCAAATGTGCATTTGCTTTGATTCAAACATACGCTACATTAAATGGGATTGTAAGTCTTTGTTTGAACTTTTTGTACGAAGCGCTCGGAGAGGAATGCGCTCATGGACGAAGACCAAATTGAGCTCAGCTCACCAGAAAATTGAATTACTGGTGTAGCTCTAATGTTAAGTAATTGATTGTACGGAACACAAGTGTTGTTTTCTTTTTTTTTTTTTTTTGGGTGTCAAGCAGATGGTGAATGATATTTGCCGTCCCGGACCGTGGTTTATGTGTCCTGCTGCCGTTTGATAGCTTTCATTTTCAGCCTGTTCATAAAAGAGGAAGTAGGATGAAGTAGTTTGGGCTTCATGGTCCCAATCCTGCAGACGCTCGTGTGTCATAAATGAGCTTCGAGGTCACTCCCAGACGGCAGGTCCGCACCTGCCCGACATCTTAGCCATTACTTGTCCTTCTATGGCCTCAACAGAGCTATGGCAGAATTTAAAGCTCATCCGTAGTGCACTGCATTTACATTTACATTTATATGTATTCATTTATCAAACGCTTTTCTCCAAAGCGATGAACTTCTCATAGAAAATTCAATGTGTTCATCACATTAGCAGGAAGAGACACTTAGATGCAGACGTGTGATTCTTAAGTGCAGTTAGTTTGTTTCTTTCCAGCATATGAACCAACGTTCATCACACCAGTAGCTGCATGAAACTTTATCCGAATATCGACGATTCCTGATCACCTTCCTAGTTTTTTTTTTTTTTTGGAGATACATATAAAGATTTCCGTTACATTACAGGAGGAGCTGTGTAAAGGTTTATCCTACATGATCCTAAAGTTATAGTGCATCAACATTTACACCTTACATGAGCTTAAGAGATGATGGGAGAAATGAGTCTGGAAGAGGTGAGTTTTAAGACCCTTTTTAAATGTGGACAGAGATTCAGCAGTTCTGAGTGGCAGCACCTCTGCTGAAGGTAAAATGTGAGTCTTTTGTAGAGAAATGGCCTGGTTTTACATAAAAAGCAGTGTATAAAAGAATTTGCCCCTGTCCAGTTTTCTGTTTCTGATCATATCTATTTGTCAGTTCTTACCGTATAGAAAATGGAGCCTGAAAGAGGAAAAGTTACACCTGTGTGGTTTTTAACAACAAATCGCTCCCCGTAGTTGTTGACCAGGGTCTCACATCACTGTGAAGTAGTTTTGTCCCATTGCTCCACGTGGAACTGCTTCAGCTCAGCATCATTTACAGGTTCTTTGAGAGCGAACAGCACTTTTCGGGTCTTCAAGCAGGACTTTGAGGCTATTCCGTAACTTTTTTCAGCCGTTCTGGTGCTAAGTTGTGTACATATGCTCATCCTTCATCATTCAGTCTCCCAGAGTCCTTGATTATTAGTCAATTATTATATAATATTATATTATATAATATAATATTATATTATATAATTATTATACGCACCGTTATATGATTCAGATTTTCGTTAAACTTTTTCTCATATACATACTTTGTCATTTATCATCATGCTTGTATCATTTATTCATTATGAAACTTTTCATTAATGAACTCCTTTTTTCATTTATAAATTTTCATCTATAAACATTTTCAATAAACTGAGACTACGTTTGAAAATTATAATTAATTATTCATTTGCGAGCTGCAGTGCATCGTGGGAACTGCACACCCACGCTGTCAGTTACTCTATTTCAATGTGTTACGCAACGTTTTTCTTGTACAATTAAGTGTTATATAGGTTCATTCTGGCATGAACTTGGGATGTGATTAGAATGGATTGGAAATTTTCTCCAGAAGAACTGGATAAAGTCATCGTCTGGTCTTTTTTTTTTTGTGTGTGCAGTTATTTTTCAGGAACGAATTAGGACCAAATAACCAGGGATAAGAGTTTTTATATGTGATAATACCTTAGGTCTGCGCTTCGACCTGCAAGCCACAGAAATTCCTTTCACTGTACGGGGCAACTGCCACGTTGACCCCAAATGGAAAATATCGATCAGTGTGCGTGGCGCCAATTAACCAACGGAGGCAAGTAGCTAACTGACTCATAGAGAGACGGAGTCATGGAGTAGCTTTTATCTGTCTGTTTTTCACTCGGGTCACCGTGGTCTGATGGTGACCTTGATGCGGTATGTTCTTCACTTCACTTCATTTTCTACCTTGAGATTCATAGCCTTTTTTTCACGTTTTTGTCTTTTCTTTCCATTGCTTACATTTGTTTTCAGTGGGACTCTCGCAAGACCGTACTTTTTTTTTTTTTTTTGTGGGTTATGGAATTATAACCACTTAGACCTTCAGTTTTCAAAGGCAAAGCAGACTGACCCAAAAATCCAGAAGGTCTCATCTAGTGCCCCAGTGGTGACATTTCCACCATATGGGAGTCACCAGCTTGCCAGCGAACATCACCCTTCCCCAAACACACACCACCTCTGTCGTTGTTGCTGGTCAAAGCCAGAGCATTTTATGCCTCACGCACCTACAGAGCAGGGCGTATCGATGATGTTGCTGTAATTTCCCTAGAGGTACGAGTTGTCTCCGTGCTGAATAATGTCCGGGAGTTATTTTGCTGCGGAGCGATGAAGAACATCACGGCTTGGCGACATCCTTTTCCCCTCCCTTCCCCTTCAGTGCTGCTTATGAAAGGAATCTCTACTTTGACTGGTCCAAGACCAACATTTCATCCACTTCACTCTTTTCTCTATCATATTTTTGTATCCAGAATCTTATTTCCATACCGACCTCCTGATTTCCCCATCATGCTCAAGGAATAGCTTAGGAAGCACACATTTACTCTTGTTTTTTTGTAGGCCTGTTGAGCTGATGGAAGAAGAAAGAAACCCACTGGGCAGTTATTAGCTACCAAGAGTTATTGCTTTTCTGTGCATGTCTACAGAATATTAAAATAGAATACACGCTATCAATCACCGGTATGAGGCACGTGAGGTGGTCCGGGTCTCTTTGCCTCGTGTGTGACACACTGGGCAGGTTCAATTAGCCATCATACGTATCTGTTGATGCTGGCTTCACAAAAGGACGATGTTAATGGCAGTCTGTGGCGGGGTAAATAGGGTAAACCGTCAGTCTCAGCACGTTTGCCCTGCAGACTCCCTTTGCTCATTTATGTCCCGCTGGCAGCCAGATTTGTTGATACACCTGCACCCATGTGAGCCTTCAGCAAGGACGCCGGGGGCACGAAAGCCCCTGTGAGCACACGAGAGGGTGCCCTTCTCTTCGCAGCGGATGCACGTAATGAGCTGCCTTATTTACACCCCTGCGAGGGTGGATTGGCGAGGACTCTCCCATCTGTCAGGATGAGCATGCTGTAAAACGCCCATAACAAAACGTAGTCGTCAATGTCCACATTTATATGTCGGTTGAGCTACTGGGGTCATTGCCTGCTAAGAGGCTGAGAATTGCTTTCCGTGTACCCGAGTTTACGTGCCTTTTCCCGTTTTAGGGACTTTGCCTACGTAGCCAGAGACAAAGACACACGGATACTAAAATGTCATGTGTTCCGATGTGACACCCCAGCAAAAGCCATCGCCACCAGTCTCCACGAAATCTGCTCCAAGGTGAGTGTCTTTATTTTTCACGCTCCCTGTGTCCCGTGGCATCTGGTGAAAAACGGTACCGCTCTCCGGCAACACCTCATCTGAATCAGCTCTGCCTGCTTCTGTTTGGTCTCTTCTGGGTGTCGGTCCCCCGGAATGCTCTTTTGCCACGCCCACAACAGGGAAGAGCACAAGGCTTCCCCTCGGCCTTCACGGTTTACTGACACTCGAACCCGATCTAGTGGAGCAAACCTGCTTTTCTGGGGGAAGACATGGCAAGCAGACAATGGCCGACGGCAACGGCACCTGCAAAGCAGCCATCAGAAAGCTCGCCTGATGAAAGCGCGGGCTGCATGTTGACTTGGGAGTGGCTCTCCTCATCTCTCCGATCTCCTGCAGAGGACGGAACATCCTTAATGATAATGAGGAGGAAAGAGCCTGGTGCTTAAGAGATACCGCCCTCATCCTTCCATAGCGGTAAACACCATGGATCTGCCCCTACATCTTGGCCTCCCTTCCCACCATTTCACTGCAAGGCACTAGGGCTATTTACTTTTACGAAAATGGAACTTCACAGTAACAGCTAAGGCTGAGCAACAGCTCCTGATGTACCAGTATAGTGTGTGTTAGAAGCTTCCAGAAGCAGCGGGGCAGAGTGAACCTGGGTCGCAGAGGCGAATTTTGTAGGGTTGTGGTTTGTGAGAGCAGAATTCGGCACACCCGACACGAGCAGTTCTGAAGACATGAGCGAAGCACCTGTTATGGAGTTGTGTTTTTTAGTTACTTTCCATGGTTATTGGTTGGGTTTGGATTTGAAGTCATTGTTGATGTTAGGTGTACAGAGGGTTGAGGTATCTAATGATCTATCTATTCAAAGGATTTTGTCATTCATGGTGCGGCCGACCAAGGATCTCCTCAAAATCGGGGTCTTTTGACCCAAGATAGCAATTGAGTAAGATCAGAAGGTCTTTCTTAAAGAAATGTTCCTTCCAGTTACAGAAACCTGAGAGTGTCACCCAGGACATCCTTGTCCGATCTCCACCTCCCAGACGTGTCCTCACATTCTGCCTCTTCCTTTTGTCCTGCAGATTATGGCCGAACGCAAAAATGCCAAAGCTGTAGCAAGCGGCTCCATGCAAGCGAGCTCTGATGTTCCTCTGCAAGGTATGACCTTCTCATTAGAGTGTTTCTGTGTGGAAAAGGTTGAGTTTGTTCAGTTTTCCCTTCCAGATAATTCCTCCATTCCCTATAGTCCAATTAAACGTGTTTGGTAAATGATAAAACCGAGAAAAATGCCTTATAGAGCATTTGAACTCTGAATCACTTAATGTCATACCAGACCTGTTAGGGCTCTTGAAAGGGAGACACGTTCACTGGGAGATCAGACGCTCTTTTTGAAGGTAGACATGAAGGTCGTGCCCTCCAATCTGCCCGTCCTCTTCCTGAGCTTTTCACACTCCCGTTAATTTGGTCTTTCAGCTCTCTTGCTCATACTGAGTGTGTGTGTGTGTGTGTGTGTGTGTGTTCTCTGTATTCAGTGTGTAAAGTCTTTCGCACATCTCAAGCCAGCGATAGGACATCTATAACCGAATCACTTTTTGTGTTTTCCGACACAATGTTTGTAAAGTGGATTTACATTTAAACCAGTTTGAATTCCACCGATCTAGATAAAACACAATGTCCCGAAATATGTATTTTTATATTTTGCCTATTTGTGTGCAAATGTGCACCCGAGTGATGTGTGTGTTCCTCAGCAGAGTTCCCCACACCAAAGACGGAGCTGGTCCAGAGGTTCCAGGTGCTTTACCTGGGCACGATGCCTGTGGCCCGGCCCATCGGTGAGTGATGAGTGCAAAGGCACGGCAGATAAGCGCTCCTTCTTCTCCTCTGCGTATAGAGCATATCCTGGAAGAGATTCTCCAACAGCACAATGGACACGCCAGTCTAAAGCCTTGCTTCCTTACAGGGATGGACATCCTAAATGGTGCCATTGACAGTCTCGTGTCCTCCTCGGGGAAGGAGGACTGGACGCCAGTCATTCTGAACGTGGCTGATGCCACCGTCACCATCCTCAAAGAGAAGGTAAGTTGTGAAGGGGATGTGGTTCATGATCAGCCTTTCGGAGCTGCTCTTGTGTGCAAAGAAGAGGTGTGATGTAGTGGTTATAGCTATAGCCTTACAATCCAAGTACCTGGGTTCAAATCCTTGCTTCTGCCGCAGCGCCCACGATCAGAGTAAGGTTAAAAATTGCACATCGGTATAAATTGATAAATAGCTGTGACACTGTGAGTCATTTGTGAGAAGAGCTTCAGTTAAATGAATGAATAATAAGAAAATAAATAAACAGATCTGCTCTCCAGAGAAGACCTTGAACCCTCTGTCAAGTCAGTGAGTAATTATTAAGGGCCGTTTTCATTCCATTCCATCATCAGTAACCACTTGTGCAGGTCAGGGTTGTGGTGGTCCAGAGCCTATCCTGGAAGCAGAGTGTGTGAGGCAGGGTACTTTCTTGATGGAACATCAGTCTATTACAGGGCAGCCATACACACTCGTTCGCTCACACATTAAGTCATAAATTAACCAAAATCACAAGTCTTCGGACTGTGGGTGAAAACCAGAGCACCTGGAGGAAACCCACACAGACATGGGAATGAAAAAATCCAAATACACAGATTGAGCCGGATTCAAACCCACAAGCTTGGAGCTGCTTGGCACCAGCACTACCTGCTTTGCCTCTGTGCCACTCTTCTTTGATTTGTCAAAAGTAGGACCTGAAAGCTGTGATTTGCTCAAAGTCTCTGAGTATGAAGCACATGATGAAGAGGTGAGATTGTCTGATTGAAGCTTTGGCTGCAGCAGGAGGATGAGGAGGTGCTGGTGGAGTGTCGGGTGCGCTTCCTGTCCTTCATGGGGGTGGGCCGTGACGTACATAACTTTGCCTTCATCATGGACACGGGGAACCAGCACTTCGAATGCCACGTGTTCTGGTGCGAGCCCAATGCTGGCAGCGTGTCGGAGGCCGTGCAGGCAGCCTGCATGGTAAGTCCCTCACGCCTCTCCACGACCACCCCTCCGCAGTCGCCTGATCGGTTCCAGCTCCTCCGGGCCATTTTCATCATAGCCTACCCCCGAGTGTATCTGAGTATCTGTGTCTCCGTTCGGGTCCAGGGCGGTGTCTGTGATGGGCTATGGAGTATCGATCCACGTGCGTCTGCTTTGCTCCCCAAGGGTGCGGCAGCCAGTGCGGAGCCCTGTATCAAGCCGATTCACTACCCACTGGGTTTTACATCTTTACCCCTACCACACACACACACAAAAGGGGTATTATGAGAAATTGATTTTTAGCAATTATTATGACTGTAAGATGTCTTTAATAGCCAATTTAATGTGCACATAGAAGGCAACATACAACAGAACAAGTGATAATTTGGTGAAGACTGAAAAATATACATTTTTTATGTATTATTTTAATATATTATTATTGTAATATAAAAATTGTATGTGTATATTGCAATGTCAGGGGGGCGCAGTGGCACAGCGGGCTTGGCTGTGTCCCACTCTCTGGTGGGTCTGGGGTTCGAGTCCCGCTCGGGGTGCCTTGCGATGGGCTGGCATCCTGTCCTGGGTGTGCCCCCGCGCTCTGCACCCTGCACTGCCAACGTAGGCTGTGACCCTGCTCGGGGACAGGCAGCTTCACACTGTGTGTTCCAATGTCAGTGAGGGTTTTACTTTATTTACTGTGATTGACTTCATCAGCTATGTGGTCCATGCCTCTTGTGCCAAAGCCCATCTGCTGGAACCTCTCTGGTCACCTAGGGAACCGCTGCAGTGGCCTGACCTGTAATGTCCAGTAGCGACGGATAATACCGACCCACCTTCTGCACCCTGCATTCATCTGGCTGCTCACCGAAGACGTTTTCTTATCTC
The DNA here is from genome assembly GCF_900964775.1 of Scleropages formosus. Taxonomy (NCBI): domain Eukaryota; kingdom Metazoa; phylum Chordata; class Actinopteri; order Osteoglossiformes; family Osteoglossidae; genus Scleropages; species Scleropages formosus. The sequence goes on along the minus strand of NC_041810.1, from coordinate 5,183,739 downwards.
ATCTCCCTTTCCTCATCCACAGCTGCGGTACCAGAAGTGTTTAGTGGCGCGGCCCCCCTCCCAGAAGGCGTGTTCGTCCTCCCCGCCCTCGGACTCTGTGACCCGCCGGGTGACCACCAGCGTGAAGAAGGGGGTTCTGTCCCTCATTGACACTTTAAAACAGAAGAGGCCGGTGCCTGAACTTCCTCAATAAGGATGCAAAGAGGAAAAAAAAATATATATAGCAAAATGAAAGTCATAGGGATACTGGTAACGATGTACATACAAAGCGTGCGTTACACTGCAGTCCAGCTGGGAAAAATAAAACCTCAAAAAAGAAAACAAGAAGGAATCTAAAGGTGACGGGAGCAGCAATAGCGAGGAGGCGTGGTGGCACAGTGCGGCGTGCTGCCCGACCTTCGTTTCCAGTGTCCCACCTCCACCGCTTTCTCCTGGCCTATGGGCCGCCTCTAGCATGTGTGGCCACGCCCAGCCTCTTGTGGCCACGCCCACTCATCGTAACGTGTCGAACCAAGGAAGTGCATGAAATGGTGTTGTACGTGGCTCTCATTTAAATGGATCTCATTGTAATGACGTTGCTGCTTCGCCACAAGAAGGAGTAAGAGGCTCATCCTCTTATTTCGTTTTTTTGTGCGTCGTTTTATTATAAGTGTACAGCACAACTAACGCAACCTTCTCTTGATCCACATTGGTGTTTTTCGAATCGTACGGCGTTCCGGCGCAGAGCACTTGCGTTTTACGTTTTTCACGTTGGCTATGGTCGCCACCGAATGGACTGAACAAAAGCCATACCAGCAGGCGACTCCCCGGCTCGTCGGAAACCATTTATCTTTATTTTGTCACTCGTCACCCCCCAAACCACCGCGTGTCCCTTCTTATGAAAACCAGTTTGCGGGTGCTGGTTGTGGCGGTGGTGGGAGGCGGTTGTCCTGGGCTTTGCCGCATCGTGGTTGACGGGTCTGGGCGCCATTCTGGCCTCAAAGCACAAGACTTGTCCTTCGTCAGAGAGGCCATGAGTAGGAGGACTGAAGGACACAGAGATGCTCCCTTTGGGAAGGATGGTGCCCCGCAGTTCTCCACATCACCGAGGGATGAACCCATTTACTGAGCATCAGCGGACTAACTATGAGGGATGGGAGCTTGATGAATGAACGAATGAATGATTGTGATTGTATTTTTATTTTGGATTCTTTTTCATGCCATTGCAGCGGTCCGTGAACTTCGCGTTGACCGAGCATCTGATTAAAACCAGCGTCAGTCGTCACAGTGAATAACGAAGTGTCGCGAACCTGAAGTCCGACTGGTGCCTCTCGGTTTCGGTCCTTTCTGACCATCGCTGCACCTACATTCTCCGCCGTGTCCTTGCACTCCTGTTCTTACTATTCAACCAGCAGCGTTTTTCTTTTTTTCCTATGAGGATCTGAAAGATGTGATATTGTTGTACTGTCATTTGTATATATATATATATATATATCCGTATATGTTTTGCATACATGTTCACTTTATAAAGCCATTTTTATTTTTTCTTCTCCTCCTTAAAAGCCTTGAAAGATCAGTTTTGAACACTTTATTCTTGCCAAAGTGTAAACTATTAATATATGTGTTGTAGGTAAACACGAAAAGCTGACAGAAGCGATCACCCGTACCGTTTCATTTTACTGTGGGTAGGCCGGTTAGTTGTGGTAAAACTAGATGTTAACTAATTGTGATCTATGCATTCTTTCTATCCGCCACTTCTCAAAGGCATTGTTCGCAATGTACGTCCCGGGACTATTTAGACGTATAGATTTTTGAACTTATTTATTGGCTTTTGCATTAATTTTTTTTTAAATTATCTCAGATTTTACTACTCCCTCAGTCATATCCATACAGTTCCCAGCACTGTTGAATTACTTTGTTTTAAATGAGAATATCCATCTTTGAATGAGGCTCACACACGTAATTGATTTTCAGGAATGTTTACGCCGGTCCCTGTAAGAACTCTCGCAGGAACGTTTTCTGGTAGCTACTATATTTACTACCGATAACTGAACTAGGAATATGGGGAGAAAAAAAAAATTTCAGTTACAATTTCATACAGGAAAATGTTGCTTTGATGTTCAGGCTTGCTGTGGAAACCAGAATGAATCCAGCATGCCGTGAATTTTGGTCATTTTTGAAGGCTCATCATGTGATTTTCCTCATCTGCCTCGTTTTGAATCCTCCGAAAGTTTGGCTGTAAAGTTAGTGTTTTTCAGTGTTATTTTTAAGTCTCTCAGCATTTAAAGCAGAAATCTTCTTAAAGTAGGATTTATGGAATACGGTGCGAATTATTGATGAGATAAATGAAAAGCTAAACCAGCAGTGGAATTTAAAAAGCCACGTTAACTCTTGACATGTTTAGAGTAGCTCCACTAACGCCTCCACGTGCTCAGATCACACCTTCTCTGTATAGAGTCCTATGGAAGATGCTACATGCAGTTTGCCGACATCTAAAAACAAACTATATACGTACGCAGTCTTACAAAATAGAAATGATCGGTACTTCTGCTCTTCACTAATTTTACACCTTGTAAATGTAACCTCTTGTGAGAATAAAGTGCATATTCAAACATGTCGCTGTCGTTGGCTCCGTTCTCTGGCAGGACGTCGTTTCGTCAAGAACGTTCGACCATCGAACACGCCGACGTCGAGCCTGCGAAGTTTTTGAATGTACCTTTTGCATAATTTTTGAGAAAATTCGGGACAGCGTAATTTATATGCGCAGAGATCTCGCATATTGTTTTTGTGAGCAGAACGTAAGTTTTGTTTTGTTATGACAAATTTTTATTGCTGAATGACACTGGAATACAAAGCTGAAGTACACTCACATATTGTATCAGCAAACACATGTATTTACTCAATCCGCTGGTACCTTTCTCCAAAGGAGCTTACAGTTGTTTACCCTTTCATACAGCTGGGTAATTTAGGGTAAGTACCTTACTCAAGAGCACTATAGGCAGAGGTGGGGATCGAACCTGCAACCAATCCAAATGCAGTAGTTCTAACTATTATGCTACAAACTGTCCCAAATGCATGGATCATGAGGAATCAGAAACCCTTCCGATGCAGCGTTTGTGGGCATTCTGTAAACCGCTGCTGAAAGAAAGAAAATAGACCTCAACCGAAGGGTATAACTGGAGTGTTTCAGCTGATCTCATTCACACTTGGTGGAATCACATCCAACGACCAGCTAGCGCTCTTCCATTTTCAATCCTCTATTAGATTATTATGGGGGGGGCGCGGTGGCGCAGCGGGTTGGACCGGGTCCTGCTCTCCAGTGGGTCGGGGGTTCGAGTCCCGCTTAAGGTGCCTTGTGACGGACTGGCGTCCCGTCCTGGGTGTGTCCCCCTCCCCCTCTGGCCTTACGCCCTGTGTTGCCAGGTAGGCTCCAGTTCCCTGCGACCCCGTATGGGACATGCGGTTTGGAACATGTGTGTGTGTGTGTATTATTATTATTATTATTATTATGTAAATATTAGGAAGATCATTATTCCCACCTCTTGACTGTGTGCTGAGCTGTGCTGTAAACCATAAACAATAAACCCCCAGTCAAATACATTTCCAATGGACTATTCAACTTGGGACACAGACAAGGGTAAGTCAAAAAGTGTCTACAATAATTTGCATTTAACTGAATGCTGCGGATACCTTTTTGACCGACACTTATATGTGTAATGACTTCACAATACAGAAAAGTGCAAAGGATCTCTCGCAAACTGAATGCAAATTTGACGACAGCTGGACAGAAAATAGAAAGAGGGAGGGCTACATTGAGACAGCCTTTAGTCATCTGCCACGGCAAGTATGAGAGTCCCTGTGTTCCATTGCACGCTGTATGCATTCATACAATCACACTTGCTGAGCATCAGTTTCAGCAACCAGCTCAAATCCCATACTACTACTACTATTATTATTATTATTATTATTATTATTATTTATTCTGCTGACGCCTTTGTCCCAGGTGGTTAATACAAATACAACTTTTATCTTTACATCTGCTAAAACCTGGGAAACCTACACATTTTTTTTATTACTGTTACATTTGCATTTATTTCAGTAGCTGATACTTTTTCCACAGCAATTTACAGCATTAGACAACTTACAGCGATTTACCCATTTATGCAGCTGTTTTCTTTTACTGGAGTAATTTAGGTTAAGGGCCTTGTGCGAGGGTACGACATCAGGAGGTGGGATTTGAACCTGGGTCCTTTGAGTGAAAGGTGTTCAGCTATAAAATCTCAACTACCTGCAGCCCCTGAATTAAGTGACCTGACTCATCAACCCCATTATTCAACCGAATTAGCAATTCTACTGTTGTTATGAATGAGCACATAATCTGTGATAGTTTTTCATTATAAAAGAAGGGGAATTAATAAAATAGCAGAGTGGTCCACTTTATAAAAGAGACTACAGAAAATAAACAAACACAAGAGACGCTGATTCTGGGATCCAGCTAGACAAGTGCGAGACCTGCGTCGGATGCATGTGTTCTACACCCCTTACGGAAGACTGGAAAGGGAACGCAGACGAGGGTCCCGTAACCCGGTTCGACTGTCTGCGCGCACGTCTAGGGCGGCCCGGGCGGTCAGAGCCAGGGTCGAGGGTGCTGCACCGCTGCCCTGTAAAGGCTGCAGCTGGACAGGGGGGAGGGGCAGGCAGCTGGCTGGGAGTTGGGCTTCCACCGGAACTGGATATTTGGAGGAACGCGATGAAGAGGGGGGTTCTTGGTTGTAGCGCTGACGGAGGTGAAGCTGGGGAACATGACTGGGGGCAGGACGACCACCATGGGCTTCAGCACCTCCTGTCGACCTTTGGGTGGGGGTGGTGCCGGGGGCTTGGCAGTGACAATGAGCCTAGAGGATGCGGGCCGCTGTTTAGTGACTGTTGCGGTGGCACCGATCACCTTGCCGGTGGCGGAGGGCAAAGTTTTAGCAGGAGGTCTACAGGTGGTCTTGCTTTTGCTTTTGCTCGGTACCACTTGTGGGCGCTGCCCCTCGGCAGAGGCCTGCAAGACCTTGGAGGGTGCTGAGCTCTTGTCCTTGGCTGGTCCAGCCTGGGGTTGGTTGCTGGAGGACCCGGGGGTGGTGGTCTGGCGGTGGAGACCCTTTCTGAGGACCTTGCGTTTCTTCTTCTTAGCAGGCTGAGTTTGCACTAAGCCATCCAGCAGGCCCTTAGCAGCAGCCTTCTCCAGGATCCCCTCAGCCATCTCTTTCTTTTCTGGCTGTAGAGAGAAAGAAGAATTCAAACTGAGCTCCACATCCCAGCCCACGATAACCCATCCGAGAAAAAAGCTAAGAACAAACACCTTCAGCATATGCAAGGAGTGAGGTGGGAACAGCGGGTAGCGCTGGTGCCACACAGCTCCTGGACTGTGGGTTTGGGATGTGGGGACAACTGCGCTTCAATGGACTGGAAGAGTACAGTTCACAACGTACCCTGCCTTACATCCTACACTTCCATGATAGGCTCCAGACCATTGTGACCCTGCATTACAGTTATAAATGATGGATGGATGGATGGATGGATGGATGAATGGAAGGATGGATAAGCACTTGTTAAAAACCATCAACTTTCAGTTACATTTTTTTATTGACAATCTTTTACTGGCATTATTAAATCTGAAAGAAGCGTAATCCTCTTACTGCTTTTGCTGTAAGAGTTGCACTCTTTTTCTGCAAAATCATATTTTTCAGTTGTGCTTAAGTGGGTAACAAGTCATTCCTCGTAAGAACAGCTAATAAAAAGCAGCTCTCATCGAAGAGCAAAATCCACGACTGTCCTACGGCGGCAGTTCAAATAAACCTGCCGTCGTTTCTCCTCCGTTCGCGACATCTGGCCGCGGCGTCGATTCCGTCTAATGAGGAAATGCGTAGAAATAACGATACATCGAGGAAAATATGGCAATGTAAGTCAGGGGCGTCGTGCCAGGTGGTGTACCAGGTTCACGCAGTCAAAACTCAAACTTGCCTGAATAATTCAGAACAGCCCCGGCAGATAATGCGTGGGGAGGGCTTGCGGGGCGCTACCCAGCCGAAGGTGATGCATCCAGACAGGGTGGTGAATAATTCACTGGTCTGGGCTGAGAGACGCCCCATTACGGGGAAAGGGGGTCAGCTGAGCCGGGGCAGATAGGAGCCGAAAAGCAGAGGAAGGGGTTGGAGCGCGTTCAGCCCAACGGTAAGGCATTGCGGCAAAGGACACGCATTGGCCCCCCCCACCTCTTACCTGCTCCCTCGTACCCTTTGCCACGATGGATCATTATAACCCAAAGCATCAGAAGTGTGTTGGTGAGGCTGCCTGGTCATAAGGAGCTCCATTCCCGTACTCTGCTTCTGCAAGCCTCTCGTTGAGTAGGGGGGGACGTCAGGAAGCGTGGAAAAAAAGATGGGTACGGCGAGAGGGTGGCCGCACTTTTTACACGTGAAAGCACTTCCTTTCATAATTGCGTGTATTTACATTCGAAAGAACCATCAGGAGGGATTTTCGGGTCAGGGTCATTCAGATGCAGTTCTGCAGGGCTGAGTCCAGCAGGTTTTGCGGCTCTCCTTATGCCTCTAAGAGCTCAGAAAGGGATTAAAGTGGGTTTAGTCGTGACAGTAAGTTGAATCGGGGGGGGGGGGCAAAAAAAATCTTGGACTCAGCCCTCCTGGACCATATTTGAATAGCCCTGCTTCGATTTGTCCTTTTACTGCTCACTACTTAAAAGTCAAGCCATGGTGCTCCTCCACGCCTTCACCTTGCGCACAGTGCCACGACCGGGGAAGGTGGGATTCTGAAAGACGCGCTGTGTTTTTGTGCGCTTCGAACCCAGGAGAGACAGCTAGCAGAGGGTGGGGGGGGACAGGAGCCCATCCTCTGGGGGCCCCGTCAATGTCGCGGGCACAGGACCAGCTGTTCAGAATAACACGTGCTGTCCACAGTACCCCCTTTTGTGGAACGCCTTCTCATCCGCACACTCCTCTTCTCATTTGGTCCCGTGTGGAGGGTGTCACAAGTGCGGGGACCCTGCCGCTAACCCAATTATATTTATTCATTTAGCTGTCACTTTTCTTCAAAGCAACTGCCAATGTAAAGGTACTCAAGATTTTAATTGGGACAGCTGGACAGCCTTTGGACCCAACCACACACACGCACGCACACACGCAGTCTAAAACCACCTGTCCCAAGTGCGGTTCTGGCAAACCGGAGCCTAACCCAGCAACACAGGGTGTAGAGCTGGAGGGGGAGGGGACACACCCTAGGATGGGACACCAGTCCATTGCAAGGCACCCCAAGCAGGACTCGAACCCCTCGAAGATTGCTTCAGCAAAGTAAAAAAAAATACCCAGCTGTATAAATGGGTAAACAATTCTAAGTAGCTTGAGACTGTAAGTTGCTTTGGAGAAAAGTGGCAGCTAAATGTATAATTATTTACCCATTTATACAGCTGTGCAAATTTAATGGAGCAGTTTTTGGGACAAATACTTGGCGCAAGGATACTGCAACAGTAGGTTAGATCCAAACCAGCAACCATCTGATCCAAAGGCCACGGCGTCAACCACTACACTATTAGCTGTCCATCCTTCCCCTAACCCTAACCCTATCCCTATCCTTATCCCTATCTCTATCCCTCATCCTAACCCTAACTCTACATCTAACCCTAACCCTAACCCTACCTGTAACCCTAACCCTAACCCTTTGCCTAACCCTATCCGTATCCCTAACCCTAACCCTACCTCTAACCCTAACCCTAACCTAACCCTTCCCCTAACCCTATCCCTAACCCTACCTCTAACCCTAACCCTAACCCTATCCCTAACCCTAACCCTTCCCCTAACCCTATCCCTATCCCTATCCCTATCCCTATCCCTAACTCTACCTCTAACCCTAACCCACCCAACCCTATCCCTTTCCCGTTGCGGAAAGCCTCTGCCGCCACATCAGGCTGTGTGTTTATAGACCACCATTTTCCTCACACAAGACCCTGTAAATATATTACTGGACCCATTAAAGTCCCAGATTTGGAGCAATCATTTTAGTCGCGTTTTGTTGGTTAACGGCATTTTCTTGGAGTGCATCAATAATTCTTTTGGGAAAATTGACTCAAAATGAATTGCTTAGAGAAGAAAGAACACAAATAAGACAAAATAACTGTGAACTGCATTTATTTGTGTTAGATGGATTATCTTTTCCACACCGAGTGACCTTGGGAACATCAGTAAACCGTTCACAGTGCTCATAATAAATATGACATGGGCGGGAGGGGGGGGGGAAATAGATGTGGCAATGAATTCAAATTTTTGTAGGCTATAGTGATCAAAAGATAATTTTTATGGAGGAATGTAACAATTTAACTGCTTCCAAATGTAAACACTTGGGATGGATCTTGTATTCATCAATATCTTACATGAGCACCTCATAAAAAGGGGCAATATTGAGAAGAAGGGGATATTGCACTATATGAGCACATGTTACCCTCTTACATAGTCAGCAGATGCTTTTTTCGCCAAAGCAACTTCCAATGAACTCTATGTAGTGTTATCAGCCCACACACCTTATTCACCATGGTGACTTACACTGCTAGATACACTATTTACACTGGGTGACTCATCCATACATCAGTGGAACACACACACTCTCTCTCTCTCTCTCTCTCTCTGTCACTCACACACTATGGGTGAATCTGAACAGCATGTCTTCGGAGTGTGGGCGGAAACCAGAGCACCCAGAGCAAACCCACACAGACATGGGGAGAACATGCAAACGCCACACAGACTGAGTGGGGGTTGAACCCACATCCTCCCACACCGCCCAGGCACTGTGAGGCATCAGCGCTACCCGCTGTACCACCTTGCCACCTGTAGGGGAAGCTCCGGAAACTTCAGCCACGAATACTTATGGAGAACTCTAGGAAGGGCTCATCTGAGGAGGAACACATGTCCCGACACAATGTGTCATAAAAAGATGGGTAGTAAATTACATCCCACACTGAATGAAACCCTTGTCATTCGGAGGGTGGTCTAACAGAATAAAACCGAGTGGCGTGTCCTCAGGGTGATGAGCGAAAAAAATGACATCCTGCATTAACTTATCTTTGCTCTTCACAATGAAAACGCATCCCAGCAAGTTGACACGGCATGTTCATCAGCTAAATTACACCAAGTGAACTGACAGACTTACTACGTTAGGTGTGTATATTAAGCTGCTTACCATGATTCATCTATTTATATAGCTGGGTAATTAATAAAGCATCACTGCAGGGTAAATAGCTTGATCAAGGGTACTACAGCTGGAGGTGGGATTCAAACCCTGGCCTTTTACTTGTAGGGCGATGGCTTTAACCACAGCGCCACTAGCCGTAAAATGCAGCAATGGAAACATGCCTGAAGGTAAAGTCAGCGATGATTAGAGCTGGAAGGAGATGTATGATGACTGAGGATGTGAGATGTCACCGGTTCCCCGGGACACGTGTCCAAACCGACATCGGCGTCACACCCCAGAAGGAAGGCTCGTACCTTATGGATGCCGGCAAAACGCGTGCAGCTCCTGGGCCTGCAGGCCACAAGAATATCCAAGAATACCTACTGACCGTGGCAGTAACTACAGTCTCGGGACGGTAATTACTCCATTCTGCATTTTTAACTCGCACGTAAACTGGTGGGTTTTGGTTCCAAGCCCCGCCTTGCATGAGAGTTAAAAAACCTCATGGTTGCAGTGTCCACACACTGGATGGGAAATCAGTCCATCACAGGGCAATCACGTACACACACACACGCAGAGAAACACACGCACACGAAGAGAGATTTAGAGCCGCCGGTGCTCTGGTGCCCCCATTCCGATCCAGCTGCCAGACCCTCACAGACGCACGTTTATGCAAACCTAATTTTTAATTCGCCCACATCGTCTGCTTCATTAATCCCTCACTGCATTAAAGATGGATGTTGCAAATGCCAGTCAGCCCACAATGAAATCTTCCACACTTCCTTCTCATAAGGAGAGGGCGATTGCACACACAACCATCACAGACTCTCCCTCTCACCCCCACCAGTGCCGTCTTCCTGAGCTTTCTGATGGAGATGTGTCTTCCTTGTTTCGTCTTATTTTTCGACGTCGGTCTTCGTGGCGTTATAGCCAAAGCCACCCTGTCCTGTTTTCGAACCTCCGGTCTTTCAGTGGCTGATGTCCTTTTACTTCCTCTTCCGTACCTCCGCATGGTCTTTTCTAGAAGAACTCAATGAGGCAAAGTTTAATCTCTATAGTGCGGCATGGCAGTACAGCAAGTGCCTCGCAGGCCTTGAGCTGCGGGTGTGGATGTGGGTTCGAATCTTGCTCAATCTGTGTGGAATGCACATGTTTTCCTCCTCTGCTCTGGTTTCCTCCCGCAGTCCAAAGAAGGCATGTTTCAGGTCATCTGGTGACTTTAAATTGCACGTAGAAGAATGCATGTGACTGCCATGTGTTGGGTTGGAGCTCTCTTCTTAGTGTACCCTGCCTCACCCCCTATGCTTCCAGACTACTGTGATCCTGCTCTGGCCAAGCAGTTATTGATAATGGATGGATGGATGGATGAATGGACATATATATTTATTTGATCATTGCTACATCAAATTCAGAAACATCTAAGAGTGTTGCACTCATTTATTTTGAAGACACTTTTCTTCAAAGCGACTTCCAATGAACTCTATGTAGTGTTATGAGCCCACACACCTTATTCACCGTGGTGACTTACACTGCTAGAGACACTACTTACACTGGGTCATTCATCCACACATCAGTGGAACACACTCCCTCTGTCAGTCACACACTATGGGTGAACCTGAACAGCATGTCTTTGGACTGTGGGAGGAAACCAGAGCACCCAGTGGAAACCCACACAGACTCCACATAGACTGAGCAGAGATCGAACCCACGTCCTCTCGCACCACTCAGGCGCTGTGAAACAGGAGCACTATTGCCGTGCCACATGCCTCCCTTAAGGTATTAACCTCAAACCCCATGAGAGGGAGACAGGACTTACATGCCCTCTCTTACTGAATGATGGACTGCGATCACCTCCATCTCTTATCATGGAACTGGTTTGCGGGACTGACGGTACACTAGTAATGGAAATAAAAATCACAACTGCAGCGGTACCCCCACACCCACACACTTTCTGAACCGCTTGTCCCATACGGGGTCACGGGGAACCAGAGCCTACCCGGCAACACAGGGCGCAAGGCCAGAGGGGGAGGGGACACACCCAGGACGGGATGCCAGTCCGCCACAAGGCACCCCAAGCGGGACTCGAACCCCAGACCCACTAGAAAGCAGGACCCGGTCCAACCCACCGCGCCACCGCGCCACCGCACCCCCCGTGCAAGGGTACCCACTGATCCATATTTCATACCGTCCAAAAGCTTCGGCATGCTTACAGCTCTTCGGTCAAGGGACATAGCTGAGCGAGGAATATCTCTAATACGATACTGCAATATATGGCACGCATTGCATCAAATGTTGTAGTGAAAACCCAATTTCTTGCTTATTTTAATTGAGAAAATCACAACAATATTTATGTGGCTTTGTCTGAACTGGTACTCAAGCCAAACACGCAGCTGGTATTGTAGTAGTTAGAGTTACTGTCTTTGTGTCCAAAGGTTGCGGGTTTGCTCCTCACCTCCAGCTGTAGTGCCCTTGAGCAAGGTGCTCACCCTAAATTACTCTAGTAAAATTACCCAGCTGTATAAATGGGTAAATAATTGTAACTTTAACATTATAAGTCGCTTTGGAGAAAAACATCAGATGAATCTGCTCTCGGGTCACTGAAACCTTCCCTGGGTGCATCATTCTTATGCACCAGGTTTCCTTACTTTCACCACGCTGATCAGTGCTCTTTTTACCATGAAACAGACAACAGAACAGAGCGGAAACCACCGCTCCACATTACACTAATAAATGTCTCCTTTTCATCACTGAAACTGTTACGCTGCTGTTCGAAACACATTTTCGACTGCTTTCTTCTGCTATTTATTGCTTTTAAGTTCTGCTCATCTTTCTCAAGATGCATCTCCCAAAGGCCCCGTTAACATTTCATTCGAACACATTACAGATACAAATTTCATATTATTTCTCTTGCAGTGTAAATAGTCAATGAAAACGTTGTCTGCCTAATAACATAACAGCATAATTTGACTTTCCGCTGAGCTCTAACAGTTGACATCAGAACGTGTGCATGATGAACGATGTCGTTATTGCCGGTTGCTTTAAGAGGCATCCGCGATGTCACTAAATGTAGAATCTCGTAGCGCAACACTTGGCTACTGGAATACACACACACACACACACACACACACACACACACACATTTTCCGAACCGCTTGTCCCATACAGGGTCGCGGGGAACCGGAGCCTAACCCGGCAACTCAGGGCGTAGGGGACACACCCAGGACGGGACACCAGTCCATCACAAGGCACCCCAGGTGGGACTCAAAGCCCAGACCCACCAAAGAGCAGGACCCGGTCCAACCCACCGCACCCCCACGCTACTGGAATACACACACACACACACATTTTCAGAACCGCTTGTCCCATACGGGGTCACGGGGAACCGGAGCCTACCCGGCAACACAGGGCGTAAGGCCGGAGGGGGAAGGGGACACACCCAGGACGGGACGCCAGTCCGTCACAAGGCACCCCAAGTGGGACTCGAACCCCAGACCCACCAGAGAGCAGGACTGCGGTCCAACCCACTGCGCCACTGCACCCCTTCGCTACTGGAATATTGTTTCGCAATTGAAGGAGCGTGAAAACGGTCATTCCGAAATCAATTTCTGGGTGGACGAAAGGAGCGAGAGCAGCGGCTCGAAGGAAGATTGGGATCAACGTGCATTTCCGTGGCTCAGCGTTCGCGAAAGGAGCAAGGCCGTCGGAGCGGAGTCTGCGAGCCCTCGGGAGACGTCCTCGGTGGGCTTTCCGAAGACCCTTTTATACTGGATCATCCGACAAAACAAACAAGTCTAGCGCAGATGTAAAAAAATTCAAACTCAGCCTTTCGCAGAGAATGTAGTTTTCGTTCTCTCTGGAGAAGCTTGATGAACCCTTTGACCCCGTTCCCTCCAACACGCTGCAGCTGCTATAAGAGCCCGATCCATCATCTCGGGCCGCAGTGAGGGCCGGGCGCCGTGCGCACTTTCTTTGTGAGCTTTACACTCAGTGAAGCTTCACACTCGGTACATTTTAATTACCTAAGACCTGCTGCCTCAGACTGGTTCCTTATGCGGTCGCAAAGCATAATTCTGCTAATAGAGTAAAAATGCAAAGATGTACATTTCCTAAATGGCAGCACGGTGCAGCAGCAGCGTGTAGCGAGGGTGTGGACGGTGTGATCGGGTGTGGGTTCGACCCCTGTTTAAAATGTGTGGACTTTGCTTGTTCTTGTCTTGGTTTCCTCTGGATGCTCTGGTTTCCTCCCACACTCCAAGGACATGGGATTAAGGTGAAACGGCGGCTCTAAATTGCCTGTAGTTTGCGTGCATTGTCGAATGAGTGTGTGCTCAGTTCAGGGTGTAAGCGACCGAGGGTGTGGATAGTGCGATCGGGTCTGGGTTCGACCCTCATTTAATCGGTGTGGAAAAACGCAGGTTCGCCCAGCGTTCGCGTGGTGCTCTGGTTTCCTCCCACCACCCAAAAATGATGTATTTAAGTGCATCTGTGAGTCTGCATTGCTTATACTGTGTGTGTTTGTGTGTGAATGAGCGTGTGCTGCGTGTGTACCCTTCCTCGTTTCCATCGTTTCCAGGATGAACTGTGGACCACCGTGACCCGGCACTAGACAAGGGGTCATTGACACTGAGTCCAGTTCAAAAATCCTGCCTCCACTGCATTGTACAGCACTTGATCACCAACTATCTGCTGTAGCAGTGACACGGCACACCTGGACAACAGCTGTATGAGACGAGCTGGACAGAAGAGCGAAACAAAGCAAACCAGTGCCCTACATCTCTGAGAAGTGCTACCGAAGAGCTGAGAGCTCATGCCGCCTCCATTCTTGGTCTTGCTTGTTAACCGAATCCTTTGCGAACAAAGATGAGTTTTCAGCAAGTTGTTCTCGCACTTTTGAGTGGTTCTGACAAGCAGCGTAACACTTCTTTTACGGTGCGTACAAAGAGAAGCTGCATCCTGCTTACCAAGACGTGTCAACGGATGACTATCGAAGGGAGAAGTCAGACTGGGGAAAAGAAGAAACATCACGATGGAAGAGCGACAGGGTGCAGAAGCACAAGCTCTGTAGCGAACTACGAAAAGTTCTTCAGTGGACACACGCAGAACAAAGCGGGGCGTTCGAGGAGAACCAGGACCGGATGGAAGGCCTCCAGATCAGAAAGACATCAAGAGCCTGATACCCAAACCCACATCCTCATCCCCATCTCAGTAGTGAGGTGGCACCACAGGTCCAGCGATGTCTGTTACTCACTTCTCTGATGAGCACAGCCAAGAAGCAGCCATTGCTCTCCTTCGATGGCTCCAACTTGAAAAACTTCTCCTCCGCATCTCTCTCACCTGCGAAGGTGCCCAGATCAGGTGGGCTTAGTCTGTAGGAGAAACACGCACACAGAGGAATTGGTTTTTGTGAAGAAGTGGTGGAATGATCTCCCTCTCTCACTCAGAACTGCTGAATCCCTCTCGGCATTCGACAAGGGTTTCTTTCAGATTACAGCTACCCGTGCAATGTTGCTGTTAATATTATGGAATTAATATATCGTACCGTAGCGGTTCTACACACAGCTACCCATGTAACGCGTGCTGGTTTTAACAGTGACGTCAGACGAACTGGCTGCGCTTCGAAAACCGCGCGTCTGCACCTACATCCTTCCATCTGCTGCTGTAATGCACTTTTGCCTCCTCTGAGCTGTACATCACTTTGGAGAAAAGTGTCTCCTAAATGAATAAATGGAAATATAAGTACTTTCGGGTTCTATCAACTCAGGCTTTTGTGTGCCGCTAATATCAGGTGGCTGGAGAAGAAGCCAAGCCACCCAGCAGACTGCTACCGCATTACTTTTTATCTACACGTTTGTGTATTAATGGGGCTGGACATGTTTCAGGAGCAGTTTAAGTTAAATTCCCTGCTCTGGGATACAACGGCAGGGTCTCCCCTGGGAGCAGCGCCTTCGGGGTACGAGTCAGTACTTGAATACCGCGTTCCCTGCTGCCTGTCCTTATTGTAAGTGTGGTGCAGCAGCGCTACCTGAGGGGTGTTACCTGAAAGGGCGCAGCTTGGAGTTCTCCATCTTTCTGCCGAGTACCCTCCTCACCACGTCCTCGTTCTCCTCGGGGTACGAGGAGCTGGTGCAGTATACCACCGCCTGCACTTTGGCGACTGCGCGAAAAAGCAGATGAATACACAGTTTTGAATGTTTGGGCTCACACTGCTCTTATTTCATAGTACAGTGTTTCACTTACCATTTATCACTGCGGTAACTGCTTGTCCAGAATCTCTCCTGGAGGCATAGGGTGTGAGGTAAGGTACATTCTGGATGGGATATCAGTCCATCACAGGGCAATCACATACACACATTTATTCACTGAGTTGATGCTTTTCTCCAAAGCACCTTACAATGTTAGTCTACCTACAATTATTTACACATTTATACAGCTGGGTCATTTTTTGGATAAGTACCCTGCTCAAAGGTACTACAGCCAGAGGTGGGGATCAAACCTGCAACCTTTGGAGCTAAACACAGTATACATTATATATATATACAGTATATACACACACAGGATGAAGCCTAGCTCAACAACACAGGGCGCAGGGCTAGAGGGGGAAGGGAAAACACCCAGGGCGGGATGCCAGTCCATCGCAAGGCGCCGTAAGTGGGACTCAAACCCCAGACCCACCAGAGAGTAGGACCTGGCCAAACCCACTGTGCCACCGCACCCCCAGTATCTATATACACATATAAAACATATATATGGATATATTTTTTTTGTGAAACATCTAACTGCCTAAAACTTTCGTACAGTACATATAGGCACACACACACACTGTCCGAAGCTGGTTGCCCCAAGCGGGGGTCATGGCAAGCCGGAGCAGGGCGTAAGGCTGGAGGAGGAGGGGACACACCCAGGACGGGATGGCAGCTGTCACAAGGCACCCCAAGCGGGACTCAAACCCCAGGCCCTCCGGAGAGCAGACCTTGGCCAAACCCACTGCACCACCGCAACCCATTCATATACACACACACACACATATATATATATATATATATATATATACATATATATATATATATATATATATATATATATATATATCCATTTTGTAGGTAAAAATGGGAATGAACGGAGAGCAAAAAGAAAAGAAATAGAAATAGAAAAGAATAATTAAATCTTCAGAAGACAGACTATCACCGCACCAGTGAAATGGTTTCCAGCTCAAGAAAGTTTCTTTGTTATTAAAGCGTGTTTGCATCAGAAGAGAAGCCCTTTGTTCGCTGCGCTGCTGTTTAAGGTTTCCTTTTGCGGCGCACTTTACGCACGGCTCCCAAAGATTCGCCGGATTATGCACAGAGGGGGGGGGGGGAAAAAATCACGTTTCCTTTTATTTTCAAATGCTAAACATTTATAAATATTTAATTGGCTTAATGTTGATAAGAATAATAGTGTTTTCTGTTTACGGTCATAGAATAAATAAGAGAGAAATGAAGAAGAAAACTACATTTCTGCGTGCCACAATAAAGATAAATAATTCTGCTGGCAAAGATAAAGCAAAAGAAATTGTAGCAGAACCATCCTTTGTATTTTGGATTTAATATATTTGGCTCAACGTTGCAAATTGCCCTTTAATTGTTTATGAAAATGTGTTTCTATTGGAGGCATGCGAAATTACAACAGCAATTATTTTTAAAAGATGTATTTTAAAAAGGGGCTGTTAATCTTACTGTTGAAAGGGCAACACATCACCCCAGCGTCTATGTAACAAGGCCGGTACAGAAAAGAAATCTGACATTTACAAACCATCCTCAAACATCGAGATGTTTCTCAGGATGAAAATTAGTCAAGACTGAACTTTTTAATCGGCTGGAAAAACAGTGATTTCCTTCGAGATCAATAACTCAACTGTCTCTTATTATTATTTCTTTTCTCGCAAAGAAATGTTTTCGCAAAGCCCAAAAAATGTACAAGAAAATAACAATGAAATTTCATCGTTTTATTTGGCTTAGCATTATGCGAGTAGTTCTCGGAAAGCCAATAATACCTGGAATAAATTGCAGATTAATAGTACTCGAGATCTGTTGGTACTGAATCAGAATTGATCTGTTGGTCAAATTAATATTCCCACCACCACCTTCCTTCGCTCCACTCCTTTGTCTTGCATTTAAATGTGTTTGCATATTTATTCAATAACTCTCTTATTTATCTACCAATCTCTTTGGTCACTTCACCTATTAATGTCTATGTGTGTTTGTTGTTGTGTGTTTATGTCGTACATTTCATGCTTCTGCAACCAGATTGAATTTCTTTCTGGGATTCATGAAGTTTCATTCATTCATTCATTCATTCATTCATTCATTATGCAACAAGACTGAAAAAATGCTTTTCCTTAAAATCGAATACACACACACACACACACACATTTTCAGAACCGCTTGTCCCTTACGGGGTCACGGGGAACCGGAGCCTACCCGGCAACACAGGGCGTAAGGCCGGAGGGGGAAGGGGACACACCCAGGACGGGACGCCAGTCCACCGCAAGGCACCCCAAGCGGGACTTGAACCCCAGACCCACTGGAGAGCAGGACTGCGGTCCAACCCACTGCGCCACCGCACCCCCTAAAATCGAATATATATAACAAAATCATTCAAGAGACATACAGACGCTCCTCGACTTACGACGGTTCGACTCACGATTTCTCGACTTTACGATGGTGAGGTGGCGATAGACATTCAGCAGAAACCGTACTTCAAATTTAGAATTTTGATTTTTTTCCCGACATGCGGAGCGACACTCTCTCGCGATGCTGGTCAGCGGCAGCGATCCACATATCTCAGTCTGTCACGCAGTCGCTATACAGATACCCCCCCCGTCTCTTCGGTGTGTTTTGTGCATCAATCATGTCTACGAAACGCCCATCCGTGTCTCCTGCTGCTGGTGAGAAGAAGAAAAGGAAGGCAACTACACTTGAGGAGAAACTCAAGGTAACTGCCCAGCATGAAGGCGACAAGCCCTAATGGCCATCACGCGCGAACTCGGACTTCCGCAATCGACGATCTCGACCATCTTAAAGAATAAGAAGCGATGATGTTCGGTAGGTTAGGTGTATTAAACGTATTTTCGAATTACGATATTTTCGACTCATGATGGGTTTCGCGGAACGTAACCCCGTCGTAAGTCGGGGACCGCCCGTACACAGGTATCTGTAACAATCACACTTTGTTCTGCGAAAATACACAAGGTAAAAAGTGAAGAAATACTCACCATCTAGTCATCCAAGAGGAACTGGATTTCTACGTCACCGGCGCATTACAAGGTAACGACCCCTAACGCGGTACACTCGACAGCGGACGCATGCTGCGCGTGGTCAGCTCCGACACGCGCTCTCCTTCAGCCTCCGTTACAGTGCCGATAATGAGATTTTCCCTTCGTGCTCTGACTCCTCCGTCACCCTGAAGCTCAAGCCTCAGCTTGTTTCCGAAAGATGTCCGATCACGATTTGCCAGCCGCTTATCGGGAGGGACTTCTTACATTTGGACAGCGGGGTAATGACGCGCAGAGATTTTGGTGACACAAGTAACAGCCATTCAACGGGACCCTTTTCAGCACAACGTTTGAGGGTTCACCTCGAGCCCAAAGATGAGCCAGACGGTAACGTCCATCGAGGCTCCGCAGGCTCCGCAGGCCCCGCCGCTCTCTGTGTTCCTCCCGCTGAAGCTTCCAACTCCATTCGAACCCTAAAGATCACTTTACACACACGGACTGTCCACATGCTTTATCGTCTTCCCCTTCTACCTTTCGGAGAGCCGCAGGATTTCACCGTACCTGAGCTCTTAAGCGCTCGACTAAAGTAATGACTTCCCTAAGTGAAAGGAATTAGGTGTCTCGTACTTTTACTTGTACTTTTGCCGAGATGTACGTCGCTTTGGACAAAAGCGTCTGCTAAATGAATAAATGTAAATGTAAACGTCTTGCTCAGCTCTCAGATTCTTAATTGTAAAAAAAAATTAGTACTTGGGTTGTACGAGAGGACATGGGTTCGATCCCCGCTCAGTCTGTGTGGAGTTTGCATGTTCTCCCTGTGTCTGTGTGGGTTTCCTTCAGGTGCTCTGGTTTCCTCCCACAGTCCAAAGACATGTTGTTCAGGTTCCTTCGCAGTGTGTGAGTGATAGAGAGATAGTGTGTGTGTGTTCCACTGATGTATGGATGAGTGACCCAGTGTAAGTAGTGTATCTAGCAGTGAAAGTCTTTGGGTGCTCTGGTTTCCTCCTACACTCCAAAGACATGCTGTTCAGGTTCAACCACAGCATGTGAGTGACAGAGAGAGTGTGTTGTATGGATGAGTGACCCATTGTAAGTAGTGTATCTAGCAGTGTAAGTCACCATGGTGAATAAGGTGTTTATTTCAATATTTTACACAAGAATGACCATCCCTTGACATACTTCCAAGCAGCACTGTGTTTACTTTTAAGTATTAAAGTACAATATAAATAAAATTCATCGTTTTTCAATTTTGTCATCCCCATACAGTGAAAAGCCAGGCTTAAATTTTCAAAACTTAAGTTCAACATTGTTTTTGATGGAGGATCTGAACCTGGATCCGCCGGCTGCGGGGAAGCAGCTCAAACCACTGCGCCACCTACTGCCCGATCTTTTACAGGACATTTCCTCTTTCATTCATATCACAGGAAAGGGATGATGGGGGGAACTGAGGAATCAGCAGTATCTTTCTAAGTTCTACACAGCTGTGATCAATATGTGCCTTACTTCAAGATAAAGGTCATCAAAGCAGTTGCAGGACCAATATTTCAGCACAATAGGTGTGTGGAGTTCCCTGCGAATTACTGGTCCAAGTGATGAAAGTCAAACGCTGCAAATATGAAGACGGATCATCAGACTGTTTTGTTTGCTCGTCTACGGCTTCCACGAGATTTTGGCGAATGTGACAAAGGAAACATTTGCATTTTTAATCAATGCTGAGGATTTCGACATGAGCGAAGGAGGGAAGGACGACTTATTAAAGAAGCACCGCTGCCCGAGTGAATCTAATTAAATGGGTGAAAATGTGTCTGAATTTAATCAGCCAGTTTGTCGAGATCTAATGATGGGATTCGGGAGGGCTTGGAAAGGGCAAAACGGAGGGGGAGACAATGAGGGGTCGTTTATTCCAGCGGCAAGCCTCTGTTGCGCATGCAGAAAAGGACTTGGTGTCATTTATATTTATTTATGTAGCACTTTTTTCCAAAGCAGCTTCCAATGAACTCTATGCAGTGTTATCAGCCCACACACCTTGTTCACCGCGGTGACTTACACTGCTAGATACACTGCTTACACTGGGTCACTCATCCATACATCAGCGGAACACACACACTCTCTCTGTCACTCACACACTGTGCGTGAACCTGAACAGCAGGTCTTTGGACTGTGGGAGGAAACCAGAGCACCTGGGAGAACATGCAAACTCCACACAGACAAAGCAGGGATCAAACCTAAGGCCTTTCGCACCACCCAGGCGCTGTGAGACAGGAGCGCTATTGCTGTACCGCTGTACCACTGTACCGCACTGCTGTGCTGAGTCCTCAGTCACATTTGCACAAAATAATCACCCGGAAAATAATTCATACGTGATTGAATAGCAGGAAGCCGTACTAACTCATTAGAGTGGCCCCAACTCTAGAATTTAGCACAATGAGCAGTTGTTCAGAGAGAAGCGAGTGATCAGGGCCAATTCAGCAGCTGCGCGGGGAAGGGATGCCGGAGAAAAGGTCGCGGCTCCGCGGGTGAGCACCGCGGCAACAGGTAGTCCGTCAGCGGCATCCTGCATGACGACGAGCGCTGCAAACGAACGCTCCTCCTGCGCTCCGTGATTCATGGCTCCCTGGCAGCGAGTCTGGGGTTCGAGCATTTCGCTTTGTTTGCAACTCCCTGCTCCCAGTCCCTGCTGAGGAGCCATAAATGTAGCTAATAAATTCAGTAACGTGATTTACCGGTACAAATAAGACGTAGTTAAAAAAAAAAAAAAAATGTGCCCTTTCTCAAAATCACTGTTATTCTCTTACTTCTTTTGCATCTGGACACAATCCATACTCGGGGCCTGCAGAGACGAAGCCGAACCTGGGAAATTCGCCGGCAATTGTCGAAATTATCGATCTTTATTATTAACGATTAATTATTCCCTTGGATTTAGCTGCACGTTGATGTATTTGGCAAGCCCTTTCCTCCAAAGCGAGGTAGAGTTCACAGTGAACCAAAGTGCGTCAACAGAGGGGCTCGTTTTTTTCCCACATCACCTTTATTATAGCGCACGTGTTCCATAGCCGCCTGCAGAACTGACATGTGAACAGGAGAACAGGTGGAGATGGACTGACGCGGGTTTCTCGAGTTCAGGAGGGAAATGGGCGCCAAACGGAACGGTTTCGAGACCCTTCCTGAATGCCGCAAGGGAATCGACCTTCATCCGAAGTGCCTTGCAACGTTTGCGCGCTCAGGGGTAGTATGATGTGAATCTGAAGGCAGGTCCTCGGATTGCACGGCGACGCCTCCAAACTGCGCGTCGCCTGCTGAGCCGAGTTCCTCAAGCGGCTCTTTAGAACATCCGAGATGTTGCCCCGTACGCTTGCGCCGACCCGCGAGACCAAGCGTAACCCTCATTCTGTCCGTCGGGCGCCCTGCCCCGGTTTGGACGACCGACAGCCGTTGGGGATGGAGTTCGCCGGCCGGCTCCGCGAACTCAGGTGCGCGCGCGGCTGTGTCTAACAGCAGCTCCGGGACCGAGTCAGCGGTGCAATGAGATCTGATGGTAATTTCCATTAAAAACCATTAGTGTCTCTTTGCATTATTCATGGCAGCAGTTAGAAGACTCATCCTCCCCATTGATTATAAGGCAGATGAAATGCGCTTCCCATGTCTGGGAACATTTGCTTTATGTATTTTTAATACCAATTACTGTTGTAGGTCTGCGTACGGTTTTTTTCTATATTTTTGCTTACGTATGAATATTTACACTCCAAAAACATTTCTTCACATACCTCCAAGAAACTGATAAACCATGAATTTTATTCAGACTGCACTTTAATAATTAAAGGTAAATATATAATTAAGAAATGTTACATTTTTGTAAGGGTAATAATGATTATCTCCAGTCTTCTGTTTCACTTACTTCACCCGATACAAAAAAACTTGAGAGCGAAATGTAGGTTTTACAGCTTGTAAATGAGGGGGGCGGCATGTGGTCCAGTGCCAAGAGCACACATCTTACGCTGGAAGGACCCAGGTTCGACTCCCACCCTCCGCTGTAGTACCACTGAGTGAGGTACTGATCTTGAACTGATACAGTAAAAATCACCGTGTTTTATAAATGGGTACAACACTGGAAGCAGCGTAATGCTCTAAGTCACTCTGGAGAAAAGTGTGAGCTAAATAAGTGAATAAACATAAGATCATCATTAATTTGAAACATTTCAGATTATTCTCTGTTTCACTGGCCTTTGCTGGCCTTTCACATAGCGTTTGGGGTCCCTTTAATGGGTGACACTTTCCCATTTCCCCATCATAAATCCCACTGCATCTCCAAAATCCAATTTTTGAATCAGCCTCCAGCAGTGAGTCCTGCTTGATCAAGCTACTTATCCTACACTAGCAGAGTAAAAATTACCCAGCTGTACACACAGGTAAGTTGCTTTGGAGAACAGTGTCACCTAAATGAGTAACTTTAAAGTAAGTACACTGTGAATCTTACCCAAGTCATGTGGGATGGCATGGTGGCACAGCAAGAGGACGTGGATTCGATCCCAGGTCAGTCTGTGTGGAGTTTGCATGCTCTTCCCATGTCTGTGTGGGTTTCCTCTGTGTGCTCTGGTTTCCTCCCACACTCCAAAGACATGCTGTTCATGTTCGCCCGTAGTGTATGAGTGACAGAGAGTGTGTGTGTTCTACTGATGCATGGATGAGTGATCCATTGTAAGTAGTGTATCTAGCAGTGTAAGTCTTGCAGTGCTCTGGTTTCCTCCCACATTCCAAAGACATGCTGTTCAGGTTCACCTATGGTTTGTGAGTGACACAGAGAGAGCGTGTGTATGTGTTCCACTGATGCATGGATGAGTGACCCAGTAGTGTATCTAGCAGTGTAAGTTACCACGGTGAACAAGGTGTGTGGGCTGATAACACTACATAGAGTTCGTTGGAAGTCGCTTTCGAGAAAAGTGTCTGGTAAATAAATCAATGTAAATGTGTGCTGATGCCAACACTGACACTGCACACCTCTCTGCTTCGGATGATCATGGCAGCTTCATAAAAAGATGGTGTAAATGTAGAAGGGTGAGAAGAGTCGGCAGCTCCTGCTCTGGGCGTCCCACTCCTTCACAGACACCTCGCATCTCAGTGTGGTGAGAGTGGGGGTTGCACCCTGGCCAATTACCCCCCCACTGCCGGCAGCAGGCTGCAGCGTCTCTCCGCCAACCGCCTGCCCCGTTTCAGGAATCCAGCTTTACGGCCTCCCCGTCGCGCCTGCTGGCTTGGCAACAGACAGCTCTGCGGCTAGAAAAATGACTCCCTAAAGACACGAGGTGGGGGCAGACTTCAAATATACACCCTGTCGACTCCAGGGATGGGGGGTGGGGAGAGGTGCTCAAGTTCGCACGCAGTAACAAGAAAAGCATTGAGTCGAATTCAGGCTCAGAGCCTCTGTCCAAGCTACGATAATTGAAAGGGGGGTGAAAATCTGGAAACTTGCGTGGATAATTGATCATTTCATAATATCCTAATAGAGGATAGTGAGAACCTGATGGCTGATCAATAAAGCAAGTATCACAGAGGATAAACCACAGGTCTGGAGTTTGATCTTTAATTCTGCTCTAAAATGAATCTCCTGCATAATCCAGGAAGGTGTATCTCTGTGAAAGGTGCACAAATCTGTGCGCTCGCACGCCCGTCCAGCAGGCACATGGAAAAGCGGCTAATTGGCGAACCGTCTGTGCCGTGGCACCTTCCGCCAAATTTAAATCAGTCCAAATGAAAGGAAGCTCATGACAGCTGTTGAAGTGCTCCGTCATCCACAGGGCTCCTCACCTCGGGGACTTGGCCGACCGTGTCCCGAGTGAACCGGGGTGCGGCCTAGTGACCCGGGACTTGCGTAACACTCACGCTCGAGAAGGACGGGGGTCCACAGGCCACGAAAAGGTGGTGTTTAATACAGAAATCCAGGGCATGGCACTCACTCCTTGCTTCATACAGTGCTACAATTATAAATGTTTACATTAATTTATTTATCAGACACTTTTCTCCAAAGCGACTTTCAATGAACCATATGTAGTGTTATCAGGCCACATACCCTATTCACCGTGGTGACTTACACTGCTGAATACACTAATTAAACTGGGTCACTCATCCATACATCAGTGGAACACACTCTGTCACTCACACACTACGCGTCAACCTGAACAGCCATGTCTTTGGAGTGTGGGAGGAAACCAGAGCACCCAGAGGAAACCCACACGCAGACATGGAAAGAACATGCAAACTCCACACAGACTGAGCGGGGATCAAACCCATGTCCTCTCGCACCACCCAGGTGCTGTGAGATAGCAGCGCTACTCACTGTGCCCCCCCCACCTACTCACTTCTTCTGAAGGTAGGTGGAATTATTAAATAACTCTGGACGGTAAGTGAAGTATGAAGGGGGATTTTCTTTTCCGAAAACTAAAAAATAAGCCCATGTTACAAGCAAAGAGATTTCCTAACGAAACTGCAGCGCAACCCAGTTAAAAAGGAAAATCCTGATGGTGGGCCCTTCTTGGATAAGCTGTCGTTTGAAATATTTAACATTTCAAGAGTATTCCGCTGAGGGAAATTTTCCGAGTTCTACAAAATGTCGCTTTTTGGGAAGGACACCAAGCATTTAGCCAAAATTTTTTTTAACAAAAACATGACTGGATTGCTGTTCATTCAGCGGCAGCGGAGGCTCTCAGGCAGAGCTTTAAGGAGCCCCGCTTGAAACATTGCAGAAACACAGCTAATTCCTGAAAATCCACCTCTCTAGTTCCAATAGCAGGGGACACACTGGGTTTTGTCCGGTCCCGCTCTCTGGTGGGTCTGGGGTTCAAGTCCTGCTTGGGGTGCCTTGCAATGGACTGGCGTCCTGTCCTGGGTGTGGCCCTCCCCATCCAGCCTTGCACCCTGTGATGCCGGGTTAGGCTCCGGTTTGCCGCGACCCCACTTGGGACAAGCGGTTTCGGACAGTGTGTGTTTCCAACAACTGTCCAGGTGCGATCACACTTTTCACTGCTACAGCAGATAGCTGGTGATCAAGTGCTGTACATACAGTGGAGGCAGGATTTTTGAACTGGACTCAGTGTTAATGACCCCTTGTCTAGTGCCGGGTCACGGTGGTCCAAAGTTTATCCTGGAAACGATGGACACGAGGAGCGGTACACACGCAGCACACGCTCATTCACACACAGTATAAGCAATGCAGACTCACAGATGCACTGAAACACATCCTCTTTGGATGGTGGGAGGAAACCAGAGTACCACGCAAACACTGTGCATACCTGCGTTTTTCCACACCGATTAAATGGGGATCGAACCCAGACCCGATCACGTTATTCACACCCTTGGTCACTTACACTTCTGAGCATGCGTGAGGTCCTGCGTTTGCCCGGCTGCCAGGAGGTCCAGGCGTTCCGGAGAGATGGTTCCCTGGGACAGGTCCTGCAACAGCTCTGTGTCTGAAACCCATTTATGAGAGCACTCATGATCGCAACTCTGCAGGAATATTCACTGCAGGAGTCATTCCACGTGACAGCGACACACCTCACAGCACCTCTAGCTTTACTGCGATTTCTTTAGTGTGATAGTCACAGTATGATGGTTAAAATATAGAATGGATGATGGGGTTTGGGGTTTATGTGCTGGTCTGGTGTTGTTTTCTACCTCCGTTTTCATGAAGGATGAACTCCACGGGGTTGCTGATTGCAGACATGGAGCACTGCGGCATCAGCAGGATGACTCTGGTGTTCTGCAGCCTAGGGTCCGAGGGGCTCAGGTCGGAGAAGCTCTCTGGGATCAGCTGCACATCTGGAGCAAGGTGTTGTGGCGTAACAGAGGACACCCAACACCACACGTTACTTCGCCGCACAGAATGCGTCTACCCCATTCTTATGCATATCACAGAAATTAAGGTTCCTAGTAGCACTGTCCAGTGCAGATGAACCTCAAGGGTTTGACCATGAACGCGTTCACTTTAGAACTTCAGCCCTAGTTCATCTCATATACCATAACCAACTTTTGGGACATCAAAGGCGAAAGATCATTGCCTTGCGGTACTTCCATGCCCCCTGCCTTCCTATGTTTTAGATTAACTGAGATTTTATGGCTTTACTCAAACCCAGAGAACCAACCCTTCAAAGCTCAGGTAAGATGTTGGGTCTCATGGGTGACTTTCCCTCTTCACAGACACCTGGAATTGCTGCAATCACACCTTCCCTCTCCAGCCGGGATGAGAACTCTCAACGTGGATCCTAACTGTTCCATTCAAATTCGTGAAACTCGACGATACTAGGGGGTCTTTGTCGCGGCGGGGGAATCAAAGTCATCAAATCTGCAGTCTTTGCACTGATTAGGGTTGCAAAAAAAGGGTCAGAGAAGCGTAACCCATTATATCATGCTTGTACTCTTCCAATAAAGCAGATTCTGTAAATTTGTCTATGATGAAAGGGTTCATCAGACGAATATATTAGCATATATCATTAATTTCTCATATCTTCCACCTACTGTGCTGTCTTCTGAAAGAACAATCTCTGTCTGATTCAGTCATGTGAGCAAAGGATGAAATGAAACGAGATCTTGATTAATATGAACAAAGAGCTCAAATTTTTGGCTGCTGAAATATTTCTTCTGAAGCCCACTTCCTTTCTTTTTACCCTTCGATAACATAGTGTTATCATGGTGTTATCACAGTTATCATGGATATTTGGCCAATATGTCCCAACAGAACTCCGGTGCAGATATGAGAGCATGAAGCAGCTCCTGCAGAAGCTCTGGTACTCTGATACCCTTAACCCTTCAACATTCATTTGTCAAGGCAAAGGACTTCTGAGTAATTAATAATTTACAAGAGTATCAGTGTGGTAAGTAAGAGAAAGAGCATCTCCCACAACTCCTCTCCTGAATCAGCACATTTTCAGACCTTATTCTAAATCCAGGTATTAAAGCGGTTAATTAAACTCTGTAATGACCTACAATGATCTTTGCTGAATTTGCATCCCAGCAGCAAGTTCTATTCCAATTTCCAATTTTTCACTTTAAAGTTTCTAGTGATGAAACAGACAGCTGGTAGCGTAGGGGTTAGTGTTGCTGCCTTTGACTCTAAAGGTCATGGGTTTGATCTCTACTGGCTGTAGTACCCTTGAGCAAAGTACTTACCCTAAATTGCGCTGCTGAAAAAAATACCCAGCTGCACAAATGGGTAAAGAATTGTAAAGCATTTTAACACCGTAAGTTGCTTCAGATAAAACCATCAACCAAAAATATATATATACAGTATATACACTCACCGGCCACTTTATTAGGTAGACCTTGCTAGTACTGGGTTGGAACCCGTTTTTCCTTCAGAACTGCCTTAATTCTTCATGGCATAGATTCAACAAGGTGCTGGAAACATTCCTCAGAGATTTTGGTCCATATTGACACGGTAGCATCACGCAGTTGCTGCAGATTTGTCGGCTGCACATCCATGATGCAAATCTCCCGTTCCACCGCATCCTGAAGGTGCTCTATTGGATTGAGATCTGGTGACTGGAGGCCATTTGAGTATAGTGAACTCATTGTCATGTTCAAGAAACCAGTCTGAGATGATTTGAGCTTTGTGACATGGCGCATTATCCTGCTGGAAGGTGGGTCCGCTGTGGTCATAAACGGATGGACATGGTCAGCAACAATACTCAGGTAGGCTGTGGCGTTTAAACGATGCTCAGTTGGTACTAAGGGGCCCAAAGTGTGCCAAGAAAATATCCCCCACACCATTACACCACCACCACCAGCCTGAACCGTTGATACAAGACAGGATGGATCCATACTTTCATGTTGTTTACGCCAAATTGTGACCTTACCAAATAAATGTCGCAGCAGAAATCGAGACTCCTCAGACCAGGCAACGTTTTTCCAATATTTTATTGTCCAGTTTTGGTGAACCCGTGGGAATCGTAGTCTCAGTTTCCTGTTCTTAGCTGACAGGAGTGGCACCTGGTGTGGTCTTCTGCTGCTGTAGCCCATCTGCTCCAAGGTTCAACATGTTGTGCATTCAGAGATGCTCTTCTGCATACCTCAGTTGTAACGAGTGGTTTTTTGAGTTACTGTTGCCTTTTTATCAGCTTGAACCAGTCTGGCCATTCTCCTCTGACCTCTGGCATCAACAAGGCATTTTTGCCCACAGAACTGCCGCTCACTGGATATATTCTCTTTTTCTGACCATTCTCTGTAAACCCTAGAGATGGTTGTGTGTGAAAATCCCAGTAAATCAGCAGTTTCTGAAATACTCGGACCAGCCCGTTTGGCACCAACAACCATGCCACATTCAAAGTCACTTAAATCACCTTTCTTCCCGATTCTGATGCTCAGTTTGAACTTCAGCAGATCGTCTTGATCATGTCTACATGCCTAAATGCATCGAGATGCTGCCATGTGATTGGCTGACTAGATATTTCCATTAACGAGCAGTTGAACAGGTGTACCTAATAAAGTGGCCGGTGAGTGTACATGTGTAAAATTCCAGTTGTATTGTATATGTTCTCAAGAACACCAGACATTTCTGATAATAACTGAATCATCGCAGCTTCTTCAAAATTCATTCAGAATTTGATATTAGAATAACAAAATAATAAGGCACTTATTATTGTCACTCAATTGTCACTGTATACAATACAACGAAATTCCGTATGGCAACCGAGCAGAAAGAACACTTGATACAAACAACTAAACAAGTAAATAAATAAATGAATAAGAATTGGAACGGAATAAATAAGAATTAGATTGAAAAGCTTTAGAGTCCTCAGTCCTTAGCAGCCTTGGCGGGGGGGGGGGGTTCTGGAGGGAGTAATGGAGGCGGCCAGTTTCTTTGACACTTGACATTTGAATCCTGAAGGTTTACCTTAAAACACAGTATTATGTTGTTTTCCCCATGTGAGAACAAAGAAGCATGTCCACCTACTGCTGCACTCCATGTGGGAGAGTGTCTCCTGGACCTCCTCCCTCTGGATAGGGGACAGATAGCCGGCGCAGTAGAACACCTTTCCAAATAAGGGGGTGGCGAGCACAGCCAGGTGGGCCACGGTGAAGGCGGAGGTAGGACCGGCCACCAGCACGTCGCTGCCCTCCTCCAGCGTGCCGAGAACAGCGCTGGACACCAGGGAGCAGCACTTATCCTGAATGGACAGAAGACATTACGAAGTGAGGCTCCGCGAAAGACCCCCCATGTCCCACATTTACATTTATTCATTTAGCAGATGCTTTTCTCCAAAGCGACATACATCTCAGAGAAATACGAGAAAGAGAGACATAGTTCCAGACATGTGATTCTTAAGTAAGTTCATTATCAACGACTTCTTCGCGAGGCCTTCACTCCTGTCGCAAATGTGCCACTAATATGTAGGGACAAATATTGGGGACATGTGGCAGTGGTTAGAGCTGCTGCCTTTGGATCCCAAAGGTTGCTGGTTCAATCCCCACTGCTGGCTGTAGAACCCTTGAGCAAGGCACTTACTCTAAATTGCTCCAGTAAAATTACCCAGCTGTATAAATGGGTAAATAATTGAAACCTTAACACTATAAGGTGCTTTGGAGAAAATCCTCTGCTGAATGTAAATATGGTGCAAAGGCTCCCAGTCATCTCTAGATTGTTATGCCTTCATAATAAGGACTTTTCTCTTTCCTACTGTGCAGCTGAAATGCCCATCCAACATGTTTCGGCAAAGAAAAGGAAAGGAAAACGCTGATTACCGCTAGACTAAACATTTGGATTTGGAGCGCTGCCTTGAGGTGTCGCCTGAATCCCGCCAAATTCCACGTCGTACGGAGCAGGCTACGAAGAACCGGAGCGGAGCTTATGTAAATGGTGCTGAAATCTTTTGGAGGCGCGTGGAGGACTGCAGCCTCCCGCCCACGGGCTCTCCCGTTCAAGGCTCTCCGTTGCAAGGCTATCCCCAGCAAATTTCCTCCCCAAAACAATTCATTTCTGTTCCAAATGTTTCAGTTACGTAACACCCTTTCAGACTTCAGAATCCAGGGATTTCATCGGCCGCCCAACGGCAACACTTCTCCCAGGGAGGCCGCCTTGAAGCACCGTAGAGGTACCAGCTACACTACGTCTGGCAACGGCGGCGAACCTGGTGATGCGGCGCTACAGTGCGAAACATGGCTTTTCTGTTTAAGAGCCTGTATTGAACCCGAGGAGCCTCCACCGAGAACTTTCTTTATACGCCTGGAGACACCAAGGATGGCAGAAGCCCTGCTGTAATCATTCTGGGTGCTGTAGCGCTATGTAGGTCAGGGACTTTAAGAGCTTCTCTTCGCCAGACAGGATTCATAAAAAAATTAGCATTTGAACAAATGTCTGCCGCCCTATTGAAGTTTGCTGAAGTAAGTGCTAAAGACGGAACCAACGTAGGCCCATGAGAAATATGGGATTTTTTGCTATGTAACGGAAAAAGGACTCAACTAACTTCAGTATTAATAGCTCCATCCACCCATCAACCCATCCGTAACCACTTGTCCTAATGCAGGGTCCTGGTGGTCTGGAGCTGATCCCAACGCAAAGGGCATGAGGATGGATATACCCTGGATGTGTAACCAGTGTATCTCAGGGCCACATAAATAGATTAATAATTAAGTATTAAAACGAAGTACAGCGGTCCCTCCTTATCCACGGGTTCACTTTCCATGGCTTCAGTTACCCGCGGTCAACTGCGGTCTAAAAATATTAAATTGAAAATTCCAGGAATAAACAATTGATAAGTTTTAAGTTGCGTGCCGTTCTGAGTAGCGTGACAACATCTCGAACCGTCCCGCCCGGGACGTGAACCATCCCTTTGCCCAGCGTATCCACGCTGTATACACTACCCTCCCATTAGTCACTGTTGTTACAGTATATTGTTATAATTGTTCTATTTTATTATTTGTTATTGTTGTTAATCTCTTATTATGCCTAATTGATCAATTAAAGTTTGTCATAGGTATGTATGTATAGAAAAAAACATATATATAGCATATATTAGGTTTGGTACTATCCGTGGAGCACAGAGGGTTTGGCCAGGTCCCGCTCTCTGGAAGGCCTGGGGTTCGAGTCCTGCTCGGGGTGCCTTGCGATGGACTGACGTCCCATCCTGGGCGTGTCCTCTCCCCTTCCAGGTTTGCACCCCCTGTTGCAGGGTTAGGCTCTGGTTTGCTCCAACCCTGCTTGGGATGAGCGGTTTCAGACAGTGTGTGTGTGTAATATCTGCGGTTTCAGGCCTCTGCCGGGGGTCTTGGAACATATCTCCCGCAGAAAAGGCGGGGCTGCTGTATTAAAGTTGCCTTTTGATTTGATTCCGGTACAAAGGAAAACCCACCGAAACCCACTAACGCTCACTTGGACAACAAGCTTGTGCTCGCTCAAGAGATCTGTCTCATAGAGGCTGGTCCGCAGTTTGGGAGAAAAGACCAACACGTCCCGGCAGTGAGGGTCCAGGCAGAACGCTGGTGTCTCCAGCTGGCTGAGCGACTCGGCTTGTGAAATCCCAGCCCTCTTCAGGACATCGCACACGTCTTCAAGGCTGGGAAGAAAGATGGAAGTCATTCACAGTAACACCTACAGATTAATTTCCACTCTCTCTAAACTCAATCAACGGCGGCACGGAAGCACAGAGAGTAGCGCTGCTGTTTCACAGCACCTGTGCGGTGCAAGAGGTTATGGGTTCGATCCCCATTCAGTCTGCGTGGAGTTTGCATGTTCTCCCCGTGTCTGCGTGGGTTTCCTTCAGGTGCTCTGGTTTCCTCCCACAGTCCAAAGAAATGCTGTTCAGGTTCACCCATAGTGTGAGAGTGACAGAGAAAGTGTGTGTGTGTTCCACTGATGTATGGATGAGTGACCCAGTGTAAGTAGTGTATCTAGCAGTGTAAGTCACCGCGGTGAATAAGGTGCGTGGGCTGATAACACTACGTAGAGTTTGTCGGAAGTTGTTTTGGAGAAAAGCATCTGCTATGTAAATCTCCAGCAGAACTGAAGAAGCACTGAACGAAAACGATTAAAAAATAATAAATGGCTACATGAACGTACTAAAAAGGCTATTAAGATTCATTTTGGATCGACAGCATGGTTTTTTATGAAATGTTTCCTCTACAGAAATTGCTTCTTTTCTTTTTTTTTTTTCCCCAAAACTATAGTACAATGCTAAAGGATATCTGAACGTCTGCAATAACAAGTTGCAACAACGCCTTTCAAAGGGAACAGACTCATGCATATCAATGGCTCCTTCACGGTGCATGACAGAGAAACTCTCAAGGGCACTTTCCATAGTGTAGAGGAGCAGTTACTGCAGACTCATTTGAAGCTGCCAATAAGTAAAGAGACACTCATTCTGCACTGACGCCAGAACACGGACCCTACGTCTTCTGGCAGCCCAGGCCGAAAACACTCCATCGAACCTGATGGATATTTCAAAAACACGATGAATATACAATTTCTGGGGTAAGTAGTTGGTGTAAAAATGAGATGCTTTGGGGTGCATCTGTGCTGCCTGCGGGAATCCCGTAAAAACGAAGGTACGGCTCGGCGAATCGTGTTGTCTTCATGCGGGGGGGGGGGGGGGGGGGGGGCTGTTGCTAAGGTGAAAGCTGCATGAGATGTAACATAATGTCAGAAGGGCGTATGAACCAGCCATCATTCCTGGCAGGAGAGGTGGAACAGGCAACACAAGTCCTTCTCTTTCATTCTAAATTATTACATATTCTAAATATTCCATCAATATCATACCGCTCCTGTCCCTTAACAGACCCGCACACGTTCGCAGCATTTTGTAAGTGGAGCCAATCGCTTTTTAGTTTCGAGCAATTCTCTGCTACAAAAATCCCCGATGAGCACAGAACAGATGTGAAAACGCGAGCTGCCAAAACTGAAGCCCACATCACAGAGCCGTTCGCGCTCACCTGCTGGAAAAAAGTACACGTCTTAAATTATATTCGACTGGGGAACTTGTTTTCTCCACTGCTTGAAAACAGGTGAATATTATAAATAACAAAATAAAAACCAGAACATCACGCGCCGATCAATCGTGCAACATGGATACCTCATCTATTTAAGATACCTCACCTTTTTTTTTAAGAAAAAGCTGAATAATAAAATTACTAAAAATGTAAAAAGAATGTATTATTAAAAATAATAAAAAAAGAAGTAAAAAATAAGACATTTAAAAAATGCATTATTACATTAGAAGACATAAGAATGCCACCTTATGAATGTATTGCAGCATTAAAATTGAAGAAAAAAAAACAATGGCTAAAAAAAGGAAGCTTGACTGGAACCCGTATTTATGCTGAATATCCAAATCTCGCGGTGCAGAAAGTGTGAGAAACGTGTCTCAGATTTGTTCTTCATATATTAATTGTTAAGATATACGGCTAAATTCAAGCTCCGCCAAAGGCAGACTACCACGGATCTTTTTCCCTTCTATCCCTTTCCCCCTTCTTTTCCAAAGTTTATATAACATATTTTATCTAAATGCCATAACTTTCGCTGTCCTGCATTCTGAACTATAACAGTCAACATCGATGTTAAGAATTCTTATAGAAATGGGAGAATTCAGTGATGAAAACAAGATAATTTAGGCTTTGGACTTATAATTTATATTTGGAACACAGTGATGTGAGAAGATCATGGAGAAAAATGGTCACCCTCCAACCTGAACGAAATTATTAGATTAGATGTCAGGTAGTGGGGACGGGAGGGATATAAGCAACAGCAGTCAAAGGAGTTCTACACGAACACCGGGGGACGTTACGCCTGTGACAAGAACGAAGGATTTATTTCATGGCTCTGCTCAAAGAAACTGAAATCTGAAGCCAGCAGCAGGACACCATCATGTCAGTGCTGTGGAAGCACTACTAATATGTTCAACCATGTATCATCTCACCTTGGATCGCCTCCTAGGTACTGTTCTGCCCGCAGATTTGTTTAGTTCATTTAAAACAAAAGAAAAGAAATGTTCGACGTGATTAATTCTTTTAAGGCCTTGATGCACAACTGACATTGTTTGAACTGCTTGTCCCATACAGGGTCGCGGGGAACCGGAACCTAACCTGGCAATGCAGGGCGTAGGGCTGGAGGGGGAGGGGACGCACCCAGGACGGGACGCCAGTCCATCGCAAGGCACCCCAAGTGGGAATCGAACCCCAGAACCACCAGAGGGCAGGACCCGGTCCAACCGACTGCGCCACCACGCCCCCCTTGATGCGCGACTGCAGAACCTTTATTTCAATACATCGATACGCAATTTGTTCACGTGTGGTATTTCCATGACGCACTACTGTCTGGATAGGCGTAGTGGAAGTGTCTGAGTTCTCTGTGTGTTTCTCCTATGCCCGTGGAAGCAATAACTTTTCACTCGCATTTTCACCTGTCATTCGGAGACGATAAAGGAGCAAGGCGCTCATATCCTGGCTAGTGAGAATCGAGTTTGGCTTGCTGTTAAACTGCGTTAACGCACTGGCTGTGCATAACATGCAGGTAGAACGGTACAGGTACAAATAAGAGAACGATATTAGGCCTAAATATTAAAATGACATTCATTCCCTTTGCTGACGCTTTTGTCCAAAACAACTTACAGTGTCAAGCTACTTTCCATTTGTACATCTGGGTAGTTTTACTGGAGCAATTTAGGGTAAGTACCTTGCTCAAGGGTACTACAGCTGGAGGTGGGATTCAAACCTCAAACTTTGTGTCCAAAGGCAATTGCACTGAACACTGAGTTACCAGGTGCCTCCTAAAATTATATCTAAATGCAATTATATGGGGGGGGGTGTGGTGGCGCAGCGGGTTGGACCGGGTCCTGCTCTCCGGTGCGTCTGGGGTTCGAGTCCCGCTTGGGGTGCCTTGTGATGGACTGGCGTCCCGT
Organism: Scleropages formosus; assembly: GCF_900964775.1. Lineage (NCBI taxonomy): Eukaryota > Metazoa > Chordata > Actinopteri > Osteoglossiformes > Osteoglossidae > Scleropages > Scleropages formosus. The sequence continues at coordinate 5,148,411 of NC_041810.1, read as the reverse complement.
CCTGGGTGCATCCCCTCCCCTGCCAGCCCTACACCCTGTGCTGCCGGGCTAGGCTCCGGTTCCCCGTGACCCCGTATAGGACAAGCGGTTCAGAAAGTGTGTGTACAATTATAGAAAAATATATTTTCTTGCGGTGGCACAGTGGGTTGGACCACAGTCCTGCTCCCCGGTGGGTCTGGGGTTCGAGTCCCGCTTGGGGTGCCTTGCCACGGACTGGCATCCCGTCCTGGGTGTGTCCCCTCCCCCTCCGGCCTTACGCCATGTGTTACCGGGTAGGCTCCGGTTCCCCGCGACCCCGTATGGGACAAGCGGTTCTGAAAATGTGTGTGTGTGTGTGTGTGTGTTTAGAGAACAAATCAAGAAAATGATGAACTCAGAACCTGCCCCACGTGCAGAGGAAATCGAAGACACGACTTAAACCTGTTCCACGACGCACTAGAGGGTGAAAGATGACGGGACCCATGAGCTCACCTTGTTTTCAACGTGTTGACCCAGGCATATAGGGGCAGGGACGTGGCCCTCTCCTGCTTGGTCCTCACCACCTCGGGCAGGATCCAGTCGATGTTGACCAGGTCCAGTTTGACGCGACATCGAGCCAGAGAGGCGGCCAGCTTGGTCTTGAACCTTCAAGAGAGATGAGGGTGCGGCAGAAGCGGAGGTCAGGGTCAGTAAGATGAACCGAACGGGCGTGTGAACGTCTCACGGTTGGAATAATATGATGAGCGCCCATCTAACGGGCTCATCAGCAAATTGATACGCAGGAGAATTAAACCCCACGCGCATGTTTAACTGCACAGATCCCGTATATATTTGAGCAAACAAAATAGGATCTGATGGAACCGCCATGTGGGTGTTTCGCTGTCTGTTGCCGGTGATAATATCTCATGCAGAGGGAAAGGAGAGAGTGAAAAAACAGATAGGAGGGAAACAAACAAAACGAAATTCCTCTAGAGCCGAGTCGATATCGGTCGGTCTATCCGAACCCGCGCTGCATGAATCCACGCTGTTTGTCTCCACAACACGCGAAACTCAGTCTACCTGAGCTTAACCTATACAAAGAGGTGCCTCAGTCCTCATTACACTCATCCCTCGTATTATAAATGGGTCTCATACAGCAAAATCCGCTGCTCATCTACTTAAACTGGCTTATAAACAAACCACATGCATTGTTTTATCGGACAACTGACTGACACCAGCATTTTGCCCTTTACTTAGTCGGTTTACTTCCACAGTGGGCATTTTATTCTGTACTGCAACATTATTGCTTGTGTCACATATTTCGCATTTCTTCATTTAGCTGACGCTTTTCTCCAAAGCGACTTAGAACGATAAGGTTACAATAGTTTACCCCTATATACAGCAGGGTAATTCTACTGGAGGAATTTAGGCTAAGTACCTTACTCAAGGGTACTATAGCTGGAAGTGGGATTTGAAACGGCAACCTCTGGGTCTAAAGGAACTGCTCCCAGATATCGACAAGACTTGATTATCTGCTACAGCCTAACCAGACTGTTACGCTCTTCCACACCTGCCTGCCTGGTGGTCCCACGAACGAGAGGTAAAGCACGGAGATTCCTGGTTTTGGCTCCGTTGTGGTAGAATGACCGCCCCCTCTCACTCAGAACTGCTGAATCTCTGTCCACATTTAAAAAGGGTCTTAAAACTCCCCTCTTCCAGACTCACTTCGCCCATCATCTAAGTTCGTGTAAAGAGTAAATGTTCATGCACAATAACCGTAAGATGATGCCCAGATCAATCCTTTACACAACTATTCCTGCAATGTAACATAAATGTTTATATGTATCTCCAAAAAAAAAAAAATTACTAGGAAGGTGATCAGGAATCATCAATATTCTGAGAAAGTTTTATGCAGCTACTCGCGTGATGAACATTGGCTCACTTGGTGGAAAGAAACTAACTGCACTTAAGAATCACACGTCTGCATGTAAGTGTCTCTTTTTGCTAATGAACACATTGCATTTTCTATGAGATGTTCGTCGCTTTGGAGAAAAGCGTCTGACAAATGAATACATGTAAACGTAAATGTAAGAGCAGCAGTTCTAACTGCTACACAACCAGCAGTCATCTGTTTTGAGACACAAATGCACCTGGTGTCAATCTCGGTATTTTTTGACTCAATTGAGGATATTAATCTCTGATCTCCCCTGGAAGCAATGACTGCTAGTCTTCACTAATTCTAAAGTCTCGCAGCCAAATGAAGCTTCGGACTCTACAAAAGCAGATACCTTAGTTCAGACCAATGCAGACTTCCTAAATAAAGACAAAAAAAGATCCCGAAGAGCTGATGCAGACTAAATAAATCCATATACCCTCTTTCCAGACTATGTGAACCCAGGTTACACTGCAGAGCCCACACCCAAGGTCTGCGTATTCAGCACGTTCCTTTTCCAACCTGAGCAGACAGCTCTCCGCCTTCCTGACATCCTCAAGCTTCTCCTCGAGCTCGCAGCCGAGTCCGCTCCGCGGCAGGAACTTCCTTTCCTGGAAGTCGTAAAGCATGACCACGGCCAGGCTCATGAGGTCATCTGGCTGAGGGGGGAACACGCACACAAATTACCGTCACCGTCTCCACGAAAACCAACAAGGCCACATGCGTGCAACACAGGGCAATAAAGGATTTACATAAGAATGTAATATCAATACATACAATACAATACATGCTTGTTTTCATATATACACACATATCCTGAGCAGCAAAATAACCTATAAAATAGATACACTTTCTGAACCGCTTGTCCCATTTGGGGTTGCGGCGAACTGGAGCCCAACCCGGCAACACGGGGCATAAGGCCGGAGGGGGAGGGGACACACCCAGGACGGGACACCAGCCCGTCGCAAGGCACCCTAAGCGGGACTCGAACCCCAGACCCACCGGAGAGCAGGACCCGGTCCAACCCACTGCGCCACCGCACCCCCCTACCTATAAAATAAACAAGCAAATTTTTCTGTGCACGAAATGCAGACAGAAGCAATACATCACCAATGAAGAGCCATTTTTCATAGATGGAGGGTTTGGAAATACAGATGCTCCATTACTTATGCAGGTTCGACTTTTCGAAGTCACAATGGTACAACAGCGATACGCGTAGAATCTCTACTTCGAATTTTGATCTGTTCCCAGGCTTCCGATATGCAGTACGATACTCTATCCTCATGTTGGGCGAGAGCAGCGAGCTGCAGCATCCACTCCGTTCTGGCTTTATGCTCCGCGAAACCCATCGTAAGTCGAAAATGTATTTAATACACACCTCCGCATGAGGGACTGGGAGATGCGGATCGCTGCCACTGCCCAGCATCACAGGGGAGCACACACACACACACACACACACACACACATCGAACTGCTTGTCTCATTCAGGATCACAGGGAGCCAGAGCCTAACCTGGCAACACAGAGTATAAGGCTGGAGGGGACACACCCAGGAAACGACACCAGTCTGTCACAAAGCACCCCAAGCAGGACTCAAACCCCAGACCCAATAGAGAGCAGGACCCGATCCAACCCACTGCGCCACCGCATCTACGGGGGAATGTCACTCCGCATATGACTTGCCTGGGGAAAAAAAAAAAATCGAAATTCAAAATACGTTTTCTACTGAATGTCTACCGCCAGCTCACCACAGTAAAGTCGAATAAATCGTAAGTCGAACCGTCGTAAATCGGGGACCACCTGTAATTGCTCAGCTGTAGGCTGCGGTAAGCGTTCTAAGCGCGTTTAAGGCAGGCCGGGCTCTGAAGTTCAGTAGGTGCGGTGCCGTATTCTTTTCCGACTTACGATTTTTCCACTTGCGATGGGTTTATCGGAACGTAACCCAATCGTTAGCCTAAAATCATTTGTGCCGTGCGGTACATTTCAAGTCAAGTTCTCGGACTTGTGCTGGCATTAGCCAAGAAGGGTAACGTTCCATAATGGGCGCCAAATGCTCTGTGCTCATTACTGGAACACCTTGTACCGTCTTCTCTGGGATATGTGCAGCTTGATTAAACTCAGGAGGAAGCTGCTAATTGTGAGACACGGTCAGCTGTTCTTCCTCGTGGCTTAAGGACACATATTAGATGGTTGGCAGATGGTTTGATGGCGACAGATTGCTCTCACGCCGTGACTGAGGTAATGGAACGGAACCTCAGCGTGAGGAATGAATATTTTCCATTGTTTACCTGCTCCTGAAAGACAACGGAGCCAGGTACGAGCTCGGCGTGGACCTCTCCGGGTTTGTCCTGACATTCGCTTTGCGCCGGAGCACGACGATGGGAGCTCAGCTGTTTCACAGCCACGCGGGAGTCCGGCAAGTCTGCAGGCTCATTGCTATTCGTGAGCCGTCACAGATCGCCGCGCTCGGTAAATAGGGCTTAGTTAAGGCTTCGTTAGCATTAATTAATTCTTAACTGCTGTAGTTCACAGGTACTTTGTGTTGGATGGGCTCAAAGGTCAAACCACTGGGCTGAAGAGTGGGACTCGAGTGAAGCAAAAGCCACATCTTATATTTATTTAGCAGACACTTTTCTCCAAAGCGACTTCCAACGAACTCCGTGTAGTGTTACGAGCCCACACACCTTATTCACCGCGGTGACTTACACTGCTAGATACATTACTTACACTGGGTCACTCATCCGTACATCAGTGGAACACACACACTCTATCTGTTACTCACACACTATGGGGGAACCTGAACAGCAGGTCTTTGGGCTGTGGGAGGAAACCAGAGCACCCAGAGGAAACCCATGCAGACACAGGGAGAATATGCAAACCCCACATGGACCGAGTGAGGTTCAAAACCATATCGTCTCACACCACTCAGGCGCTGTGAGACAGCAGCACTACAGGCTGTGCCGAGGTGCTGCGCGATGAAAGAAAAGAGCCCGAAGCATCCAACCCTTGGCCCATCTTGGTCGTTTTCCGAAAGTCACACAGTCGGTTCCCTCAAGAGTCCGGAGTCTTGGAACAGAAAGACTTAAAAGCTTCTAAGCCGCTCCGCGCTGCAGTCATTTACTGAATCGACCGTCCTCTTGAAGCCTCGGAAAAGTTCCCGGGGCTTACGTTCGGCATTTCTCTCCCCGCAGTCGGGTGGCGCCCGTTCGACAGCACGGAAGGAGGGGATTTGCAGACGACGTCGTATTCACCGCTCCTCTCCATGCAGTGAGTCGGTGCCTTTCGACCGCAGTCAAAAGCAAAGTCAACACAGAAACAGGGGATTTGCAGGAGGTTGCTGCTCTTAGTAGCTCAGCAACAGCATCCCTGTGTGGAACACCACACCGATACCCCCGAGTCAGAGAGCTCAGTCGCTCTTACGTAGATCCGGACCGAACCAGATGGTTGTTTCTCGAGAGCAGCTCCCTCTGATTTTGAGAGCAGGAAAATCGATTTCATTTCTTTTAGGATGGCGTGCGCTACATGAGCGCCGACTCCAGCGCTGCACATTTCCAGCAGTCCTGAAGAACTAAGCATAGAAGAGATTTTTAAATTTTAGGAGTTTAAATAATACTGAATGAAAAATCCTCAGTAAGCAAGGCGTGATTTGAAAGGATTACCAGACGAAAGCCGCCACCATTACATCATCATCAATCTCCTTCATGGGGGACATTTATCTACGCCCTCCCTATGGGGTCCGTGACATAATGCTCATTAAGCACTTTTCCGCTGAGCAAAATGCCTTTAAACACATCTCTTTTTTTCATCATTTGATGTTTTTTTTCCTTACCGAAATGACGCTTCGGACAAGTGAAAAATGGGGTATATCAATGCATATTAGAGTGCGATCTATAATTCTCTCAGGTGGAAATGGCAAGAAAGCAGGAGAGGCATGTGCCAATAAGCAATGACAATTGAGGACCACAGAGGAAGCTGAAAGTCACCCCCTCCCCCCCCCCCCCCCAATAATCCGTGCTGCCCATTGTGTGTGTGATTATGTGTGTTTTGCGGCTGTCGGTTACTGGCACCGACCTTATCGACAAATCCTAGTCGTCGTGTTTCACAGGTGCAGAGACAGGCCGTGCGACCGGTAATAACGTCACCGTCAGCTTATTAGGAACGAAATGCTTGAATGGTGTCTCAACAATAAGAAAAAATAATAACTGGGACCAAATAACCGCACTGGAAATTTTTAAGACTGCGCTCTACACAGTGAGCCATTCAGCCGCTTGCGCACAATCACTGCCATTCATTCCTATTCCTCCGACCCAACACTACCCACGTTAATTTACACTTCCTCCGATGTACCGCATATATTTATTTCCGTTCCATTGGTTTTCGGTGTCATGCGTGTTAAATTTATATATTTTCTTCTTTCCGTCTGGGGATTTAAATCGCAGCCAACGCCTGCGCTCCAAACACTGCAAGCAGACTTCTGTTCTGCATGACAGACCTTTTTATCTCAAGGTTGAACTTTATGGGTACAGGCGCAGTAAAATGAGTGGAGCAAATTCTAAAGAACGGCTCATTGTGTCCGACTTCATTCCGCAGCTCTTGGGATGCAGACTAACGACCTGCTGCATGTGAACCGGAGACCCATTCGTTACCTGAAAAAGGGATGTATTTCACGCAGGCGCCGGTGTACGCAGGTGCTGCATGAAGGGACAGGTGATAATTGCAGAGCTGAGACTTCTTAAAACTGTCACTGGCCAACGTAAAACTGCTTCCGTCTGTCTGTTCCTTGTCAGGAGAACTGTATTTCCAGCTGCTTTTTTTCATTTCAGGGTTTTTTGGCACTGGAGACTTTTAGTTTGTACTGATCTGTCTTTATTCATTTACATTTATTTATTTATTCAGCAGGTGCTTTTCTTCAATGAACTCTATGTAGTGTTATGAGCCCGCACACCTTATTCACCGTGGTGACTTACACTGCTAGATACACTACTTACACTGGGTCACTCATCCATACATCAGTGGAACATACACACTCTCTCTGTGTCACTCACAAACTATGGGGGAACCTGAACCGCATGTCTTTGGAGTGTGGGAGGAAACCAGAGCACCGGAAGACTTACACTGCTAGACACACTACTTACAATGGGTCACTCATCCATGCATCAGTGAAACACACACTCTCTCTGTCACTCACACACTATGGGGGAACCTGAACAGCATGTCTTTGGACTGTGGGAGGAAACCAGAGCACCCAGAGGAAACCCACGCAGACACGAGGAGAACATGCAAACACCACACAGACTGTGTAGGGATCAAGCCCACGTCCTCTCGCACCACCCAAGCTCTGTGAGACGGCAGCGCTACTTGCTATAGCGCCCCAAATAGTAACACATTTGTATTACATTTATTCAGTTAGCTGACACTTTTTTTTTTTTTAAAGAGACTTAGAATGTCAAGGTACTCATGATTATTTACTCATTTGGATAATAATACTGGAGCAACTTACGGTAACTATCTTGCTCAAGGACACTACAGCAGGAGGGGAGATTCAAACCTGCAACCCCTGGATCCAAAAGAAACAGTTCTATCCACTGCACCACCAGCTGTATTCAGCAGAGCGACCATTTTTTCCCTAGAGTCTCATTAAAATGCTGCACCATGAGGGGTCCCTCACACAGGAGCAATAACACTTATTCCCACCTGCAACCGGCTCGACAGTGACACGTGTCCCGACACAGCTGAGAAAGCGGGCTGCCCCCTCGCTCAGCACCGATGCTGCTGGTACTGATGCCGAGGTTCCTTCGGCAGCCCACCGAGGAACAAGCAGCCCGGCCCTAAATCAAATTTCCTGCCTTTGCTAAGATTCCTGTCCGATCTGATGGCGACCGCCGATCCGGAATGGAAAATATGCGATGCGAAACTTGCCAGCGTTGATGCGCCTTCCCCCACTGCTCGCTGTATCTACTGCATCTTGTTTCATTTTGACTAATGTGAGCGCTACAGCACGCGCATGGCGTTAAGCTCCCTTGACTGACAGCCCTCGCTGGGTGCCAGCTAATGAGAAATTATGGAAACGCTACCAACTGGCTGCTTCGCTTGCCTGGATCGGGTTCAGCTGGAATCGCTGTCCGCTGCCGACGTGTGATCTGCTCTTCTGCCCAGGGTCCCCCCTAAAGCAGTTGCTCGCGCCTTCAGAGAAGAGACAAATCACCACCCACCTCCTGCCCGTAAGCCCCGAGCCCCGATGTACACCCCTAGCGCCGTACAACGGTCAAAACCATAAACCACGGCAGCTGGCTGCGAGATGCTCTTGATACATCTCAAGGCAGGGGAGATTTAGTCGTGCCGTAAATACTGAACCTCACTTAGGGCATATGCAAAGTATTTCGCAACATCGGTGCAACCAGTGCACCGAGTACTCGGTGGACCATCCGCATCCGCCGTGTATGTATGCGTACGTACATAACCCACGTACATGTTTCCTATGTGGTTACGTATGCCGTCACTGTAGCCCCTAAGCAAGGTACTTACCATAAATTACTCCTGTAAAATTACCCTGCTGTATAAATAGGCAAATGGCTGTAGGTAACTTACTGTAAGTGACTGTGGAGAAAGTGTGAGCAAAATGAATGAGTGTAAATATAAAAGTATGATACGAATATAAATATGAAAGGATGATATAAATGTAAATTTAAAATTGGGACAGCAGGTACCATAGTGGTGAGAACTTACTCCAAACTTTGTGATTTGTGTTTGACTTTAAGGTCTGACGAAAGTGGCGGGAGCCCGTAAATGTTACGGGTCACTCGACATCCCATAAATACGAACAGCAACGATTGCCCTGGGTTTTGCTCGACCGAGAAGAGCCGGGTGAGACAGCGAGGCTAAATCTTGCCCCGGAAAACAGCAGCCTCGGGTGACTCTTGTGGGAGGGATGGAGGAGGATGATGGCGAGAACGCCGATGGTGTGAGAATCACTGCTCTGCACTCACCAGTGGATGAGACGGGTAGAAACAGCTGTCAACCAACATATCTTCCAGAAGATCTTGGTCTATGGAAAGATAAAGTACAAAGCCAGAGAGAATTAGGTATTAAAAGCATGTAATAATAATAATAATAATAAGTTATGCTCAGTTTATTTTTGTGTAATTTTTTCTAGTCTTCAATAGTTTGGCAAATGGGATGTCGCGACTGTTTTTTTCGAGGGGATGACATAACTTCATATGTGATTTTGAGGAAGGGCTCAGATTTTCGACTTCAGTTAAAGTCTGTGTGTCTGCCTAAGGATTTCGGGGAATTACGTGCTATTTTACGGTACGTATGATCCACGCGCCGTGGCTGCCGAGATAGGAAATTGTACAGAATTGGACACAGCGGAGCATTTCAGATTTAAAGATATTGAAAACGGGTCCCTCTTGTGTTCTCACAAAGGAGGCATCTGCCTCAAAGAGCAGCAGGGCCTTTAAAACTGAAATAATGTTTCCGTATTTTTCTCTCCCTTGTGGTTTTCCACATTAGCTCCGAAAACCTGACAGGTGAGCCTCCTCTTCTTGTTCGGATTAAAGCGCACCTGTTTCTTAAACCTCACAGTATTTGCCAGGGGACCTTTTATATTTAAAATTAAAGAAAAAAAAAAAAAGATTCTGCCTACATGCAGATGTTCGAGGCTAAATCTGTTTTTTCGCCTCTTTTCAAGTGCGACATATGTTCATCTAAACCTTTGGCAAAAGCACAAACGATACAAGGGCTTTGGGTCAAAGAATTACACCGAAAAGTATAAAACATGCACACACATACATATTCGGAAAGATATTTTATTTGCATAGGATATTTTAATGCATCTGATGCAGGCTGCTTTCGGAGCTAAATTATCACAAATTGTTGCTTCTAAACGGAACCAGAACAGCAGCTTCTCTCATTTCATCAGTCTAACTGTCATTTATGCTATAATAATTTTTTAACTCATAATCTGATTATGCAACAACCCTGTTGCATATTGCATAAGAAAAGTGCCTTTAATTGGTCACCTAGGCTTTGGAATTGCCTATTTCATTAAACATAGAAGGTTCTTTCATATTTAGAGCTCTAGTGTACTTCTCCAGTGGCTGGGGGATGGGGGGCCGGGGGGGGGGGGGGGGGGGGGGGGTCTGAGCGTGTGAGCTTGTGTGTGTGCATGCATATGATTTAAGGTGAGCAACCAGGCCCGTGACTGCAGAGAGCTGATTAGGGTCTAATCGGGTCCGACAGGCCGGCGCTCTCCCGCTGCCCGCCAGGAAAAGGCGACGTTCCGATAGAGTCGTCTCAGCCTGACTTCTCACGCCGCGCCCGTATTGTCCGGTCATCTCATCATGACTACACCTCGCAGTTTGCGAAAGCTCCAGACGAAACACACATCGCACAAAGCCGGCACTTGGGTCCAAGAAATACGGGCTCACGGGCCCCCGGTGTGAGAAAACAACTTTGGCTTTAGCCAGGAATTACATGGCAACCTAATGGGGGTAACCACGGCAACGGGGACCGGCATCAATCAGCCGTTTGCCCGTTCCAGCCTGCCGCGGTGTGCTAGGTCATTCACACTGTATATATTTTTAAAACTTCTCCTATCAGCGGGGGGCCCGCTTGAAGGCAGAGCAAGCACAGAAGGGAAGGAGTGCACAAAAAGAGCAGCAGGTGCCTTTCAGAGAGCAGATAAGGCCCTGGAAATATAAGCGGGATCCAGGACCAGAAGAGAGCACAAATGTCTGAGATTGATTGGCTCTGTCAAATTTACTCTTGACATTTCTCACGACGTCTGGTGGGGAACAGGCGCGCGTAAACCGGAAAGTAATTTCATCAATAAATCTTTCCTATGCACAGTAAACGCGAGGGCTGGGAGTCGGGGCCCGTGGGACGGTAGGTATTAAAGCGAGAGTTCTCCGTTGAATTATCCAGCCAAGTGTCTTTGAATTTGAGCAATAATCCTTTCTGACTGCTGTCAAGATAATATAATGACTGGTGAACACTGTAAACCACAGTGGGTTAAGACTTATTAAGTATTGCCTTACAGTCGGAGGCGATCGCAGGCACAGATTGTGTTCACTTTCATCCGCTCCACCGATCTTTCTACAAATTCAAAATTAATAACGCGCATTTTTTTTGTAGGCTCAGCTGAAAATGATGGTTTCGCTAAACAAATTGAAAATAATCAGTCCAGTGCAATGTCTGAAATCTGTGTTTTATGTGTATACCGCAAAAACTTTTCAAAAAGGAAAATTAGAGGAATGATGCAAAGAAAGAACAATATCTAAGCAGCACTTTGCATCCAAAAAAAAAAAGACAAGAAAAAGATAAATGGATCCAGAACGCACAAGGTGAGATATCTATTAGAATCCCTTCCATGAAATTTAATTTGCATGGGGTAATTTCTCAGACCTTGGGACATGCGCTGAAACCAAACTAGTCATTTGGCGCAATTGAAATTACACACGAAGCATGGGAATTATTTGATATATCTGTATTTGTAGCCAACGGCTGACACCTGACACTTCCGTGAGAGCGCGAAAGCCTGAGATTCATCAGCATCTTTGTATCTTTCAATGAAGTATTATTTTCATGCGAAAAAGAATTATTCATATCTTGGGGCTGCTTCGCTGGATGGGCAGATGCAGAAATACCACCGGGTCACACAGAGCTTCTCAGTCAAATATGGTTACATTTTATGAGTATAGAAATGAGGTGAGCAAACGTATTTATCTGATCCATTTTAAGCATGGATGAGAGGGTACCGATATGGTGGTACAGCAAGTAGCACTCCTGTCTCATGGCACCTGGATGACGTGGGAGGATGTTTGTCCGATCCCCACTCAGTCTGTGTGGGGTGTGCATGTTCTCTCTGTGGGTTTCCTATGGGTGCTCTGGTTTCCTCCCACACTCCAAAGACATGCTGTTCAGGTTCCCCCATAGTGTGTGAGTGAGAGAGTGTGTGTGTTCCACTGATGTATGGATGAGTGACCCAGTGTAAGCAGTGTATCTAGCAGTGTAAGTCACCACGGTGAATAAGGTGTGTGGCCTAATAACACTTTTCACCTGTTTAAAATTACTGTTAATTTTGATGTGGCTCAATAAAATGTTAAAACAAATTCTCACAGTGTTAAAACTCTTCGAACTAAATGCAACACTCATAAAGAACCAGAACAAAAGAAAGTGTGTCCCTGCTATTAGGCTTTTGTTGATTGTGCGGGAAATAAAACGACCTGAAAATGGTCAGAGGCTGATACACACACACACACTTTCAGGACTGCTTGTCCCATACGGGGTCACGGAGCCTACCCGGTAACACAGGGCGTAAGGCCAGAGGGGGAGGGGACACACCCAGGACGGGACGTCAGTCCGTCGCAAGGCACCCCAAGCGGGACTTGAACCCCAGACCCACGGGAGAGCAGGACTGCGGTCCAACCCACTGCGCCACCACACCCCTCAGAGGCTGATAAACGTTGCACAAATCTTTTCAAGCTAAGAAATGATAATATAATTAAAAGTTCTGCGACAGACTGCTGTCCCATCCACAATCTTCCTTGCCTCTCACCTTATGTTTCCAGGACAGGCTCTGGAGCAGTGACCTTGCATAGGAAGAGCCACTAATGAAAAGGAATAAATAAATAAAAAGCCCAGTAGCAAATTATTAATTCATTATTATTCATTATTATTCATTTATCTGGGGTTTCTACAGAACCTAAGTCCTGAATAAATTGAGGGACATCTGTATTATTAAGCTTTTAGTGATTGCCGTGTAGTGGTTGGATTTGGGAACAAATCTAGTTGCGGACTTCCAGCCCTGACTATGCTCAGAAGTTGAGGAGGGAACCCCTTAAGCCCGTTCTGCAAGGAAAGAGTCTACTAGGGTACTTCCATCCATCCATCCATCCATCCATCCATCCATCCATCCATCCTCTTGACCGCTTAGTCCTTCTAGGGTTGCGGTGGCAATAGGGAGAGTAGAGCAGCCCAGACGTCCCTGCCCCTCGCAACTTCCTCCAGCACGACCCGGGGATCCCCAGCCGCTCGCAGGCCAACTGGGAGATATGATCTCTCCAGCGGGTCCTCAGCCGACCTCGGGGTCTCGTCCCGGTCGGCCGTGCCCGGTATACCTCCAAAGGGAGGCGCCCAAGGGGCATCCTTACCAGATGCCCGAACCGCCCCGACTGGCTCCTCTCGATGCGGAGGAGCAGCGGCTCGACCCCAAGATCCTCCCGGATGTCCGAACTCCTCACCCCGTCACGGAGAGCGAGTCCCACCGCCCCGCGGAGAAAACTCATTTCGGCCGCTTGTATCCGCGATCTTATTCTTTCGGTCGTTACCCAGAGTTCATGACCATAGGTGAGGGTAGACCGGTAAATAGAGAGCTTTGCCTTTGCATTCGTTTTTTTTTTCCCCAAAATAATTGTTTGAGATTCTCAAAGGCAGGATAGTGTGAAGCAGAGTGGCTTCACAGACACGTCTTCCCCGTTTCCCCAGACGCTTTGGTCACCGAGCATTTCTTTATCTCCGCCTCGGTTCGATTTCGCACGACGGCCATTGTTTCCATTGCCCGCAGGGGGCCTGTGCTTTTTACTCAAACGTATCGATCCCACGCTGAGCGATGGCCGCTCCGAAGGTGACGTCACCTGCGGCGTCCCTGCGCCGTTTAATACGTTTCCTTTAAAAAAGCCGTTGCGAGGGAGCTCGTCGATAACGCAGACACCGAACGGCTTTATCTTGTCAAGGAATGTCCAGGCAGCCCTTCTGACATGGAAGGAGAAGATCTCGCAGAGCTTCTTTAGAAATGTACGCGCCGCTCTCAAAGAGCGATTGACATTTATTGAAATAAACTGCGGCTACACCTAACAACACCCCGCTCCCGTGGTGTTTGCACTTAGATGAGTGTGCGTAGCGGTTAAGGACATACGGTGTATATATGTGGAAATCGGCTCAAGGGGAACCAGGCTGTCTCACCCTGGAGCAAAATACCTAATTTGAAGAGTCTGGGAGAAATATCCAAGCTGCGCACACGGGGAAAGGTTGAAATCGTATGTAATGCACTGCGCAGCGCAGCGAACGAAAAGGGATAATAAGTATCATCAGCTCCTTGACAGATTGCCAGATCAATGCCCCGCAGCAAAATACTACCTTGACACTTTTGTGCTCTATCAAAATGCGGTACAATCGATAAAGTGAATAGGTATTGATCCTCGCCACAATAGATGAAAATGAAATGCTGCCCTTTGCAAGTAATTTTTTTTTTGTTCTGAAAAATTCACATTTTCTAATGTATTTTTTTTCCCCAAACTACTTTTGTGCAATTTCCACTAATAATAATAATAATAAAAATAATAATTGGAATTGTATTTTAGCAATCTCACAAAAACACTTTGCTCGGAAAAAATACGCGGCTAAACGTTCCGCGGCATATTTGCAGAGCCGATAAGCTCAAAGCGAAACTTCCGCTGACGAGCAAAGAACCGCGCCGTAACGTCGCTTCCTTAAATTTTAAAAATGCTCCCTTCGGCGCTAAGATGCAAAGGCGTGGCGAGAAGAGCGCATCCGTCTCCCTGCGACTCACATTTCAGGGCGTTGAAGGCCAGCTCGTAGGCCTGCCGCTGCGCGCCCTCGTCCCTGGCGTGCGGAACGCACCGCTCTACCTTCTTCCCGTAAGAGATCGCCGCCTTTTGAGAGGTGGCTTTCTCGGGGCACATCTTCTTGAAGACGGCGGCTGCGAGGAGGTATACGCGGTCGGGGAAGCCCTGCGGGGGCTCCGGAGCCCCCCAGATGGGCTCCTTCGCTGGGACCCCCGCGCCGTCCAGGCGGCTCGGCCCTCTGAAGCCGGAGGTGTGGGGAGCCACACGGTGCATCACCATCGCGAGCTCGGAGAGGAACGGGCGGCACCGCCGGCAAGCATGTCTGCGAACGACAGGTCCTCCTCCCTGGGAACAAGAGGACATGAACAGGGGGCTGAGGTGGCGAACGACCAGCCCTCGTGTGGGCGGAACGTACGTCGCTGTCACCGCAGCCGTTTCCATGACGCGGCCAGCGGAGAGGGCCAAGCCCGCGAGCAATTATAATTTACCGCACCATTAAAACTACCTCATTTAAGAGGAGTCTCTGGAAGACGTTCCCACGACTTCCCGTAGAAAGGAAAGAGCGTGCGACGTCCTTAAAGTCAGTCGCCGCTTCCCTTCGCCGATCTCCCGCAAAGCCCCAGACTGCATTTTCAAAAGGGCACGGTTTGCGTTTATGAAGCACGTGCAGTACGTGCAGACATCGCAGACGGGGAATATTTCGCAGCCGTGTGCACAAAAAGCCGCTGTGGGCATGTTGCTTCTGATAACCGTACATGTTTGGGAGAACGGGTAGAAGGCTAAAAATAAAACGTAACCTCGAACGGCAGTTTTCCGTACGCTTTCGTCCTTATTTTCTACAGGTGCAGGAAACTGCGCAACGATAATTAATTAAAACTCGAGACGAGCCGCAAGAAGCAGGATCCGAGGCCTATTAATGGGGCGTAAATCAAAGTAAGCAGGAGGAAATATGACCCTCCGGGTGTGTTGGGGTAGATGCTCTTTGCCACTGTCACACGCAGCTGGCAATTACAGGTGTATTCCATAAAAAAGCAATAAATTATTGAATAAATAAAAGGCGTGCAGTCGTGGGAGGCTTTTTTTTTTTTTAAACATTTCAGCCTGTGGAATTTGAGCTCGTGATACCAATAACGGACTAAAAGCTATTCTTATGTTAAATTATAAGAGTGAAGCAAATTATATTAACGCCTTCTCCGTGCCTCTATCTTCTCAGGTGTAACCGAGAACAGCTCCGCAGCCTTGGAGCAGAAAGCAAAGCACGTGTGCCAGACGAACAGGAATGATTCATGCGATTATGATTCATGATATTATTTTCTGCACCTTTGGCTGAGCTGAGATGGGGCCCTTAGTTTTCCCGACCTGATCAAACTGATCTCCACCAAAATCACGGAAGTCCTACCAAGAGGTCGAAGCACCACCAGCCTTCAGTCCTTTCCTTGACACAGCTGAAGCCTCGCGAAAGTGAACATGATTAAAGTGAAAGACAAAGGGAAAGTGAAAGGAAAGTCTTCGCGCCCCATTTCCTTTCGACAAAAGTGATGGAAACATGAGTGAAACTCCAGTGATTCTCGAACGGCTCGGGCGCCCGTTTCGCAGCGTCTCGCGGAGATGTTAGAGTGCCGTTGCCGTGGTAACGATATGCTAATGACTTCCGCCTTCTCCCGAAGCTTCGAGCCGTGATTTGCGAAGGACCCTGGCGTGAATTGGACCGCGCTCCTTTCGCTCCCATGACAACAGCACGACAACTAACTTCCGCGTTCTTACCGCGTTCTTACCGCGTTTTGCACGCGGATGTGGGAAAAGTTGCGATTTGCAATTATTTACCCGTTCGTACAGTTCGTACATTTTTATTGTTATTTATTTACCGTTTTTATTTACTGCTGCCTCACAGACCTGGGTGGTGCGAAAGGACTGTGGAGTTTGCATGTTCTCTGCATGGGCTTCCTCCAGGTGCTCGGGTTTCCTCCCACAGTCAAAGACATGCTGTTCAGGTGTTTAGCAGTGTTGGCTGAATAAATAAATGTAATGTGTCAGTTGAGGAGAAGAACCTTGATCAAGAAAATTGCAGCAGAAGGTGGGATTCAAACCCATCTCCTTAGAGTGAAAGAAGGCATCTCTAACCATTGTGCCACCAGCTGAACTTTGGGCGTTTTATCTCATCATCGTGAAGTCAAGTCAACATTTACATTTATTTATTTAGCAGATGCTTTTCTCCAAAGCAGCTTCCAATTAACTCCATGTAGTGTCATCAGCCCACACACCTCATTCACCACGGTGACTTACACTGCTAGATACTCTACTTACACTGGGTCACTCATCTATACAATCAGTGGAACACACTCTCTCTGTCACTCACACATTATAGGCGAACCTCAGCAGCATGTCTTTGGATTGTGGGAGGAAACCAGAGCATGCAGAGGAGACCCACACAGACATGGGGAGTACATGCAAACTCCACACAGACTGAGCCGGGATCGAACCCACGCCCTCCATGCACTGTGAGACATTTGACCTTCAAAGATCGCTGATATGAATGTGAAATCTTAGGTATGCCATGCTGGTCCGCTCTGCTAAGAACTGTAAGAGGGAGCCCAAAGTTCTATCAGATTCAAACCAACACCCAACACGCAGCCCTGGAGCAGCTGAAACACAGCACTAATGCTAACCGTAACGCACTTAGACACTTCAGGTCCAGGGAACGACCAGGTGCACATCAATTGCAGGAGGACTTGCAACCTTTTTTACTTCTTCAACCCGCAATGACACAAAATCTACCCAACAAGTTGAACAACCGGAGGGCTGGCAACACGACCCTAGTGTTCAAAACACGGTGCTCAAATCTAAGCGAGCCGCAGTCACCAGGTGGCATCCGCAGGACCACCGGACCACACTTTCCTCTCCTCTTTGTCCAAAACCCAATCTGTGCTTGTATTAAGTCCACTGGACAGTTGGCTGCACCTGGGGCTTGTTATGCCAGCGCTGCTCCCAGCCTCAGCTGTCGGTCTTACAGGTTGGATGTCACTTGGCTTTAACATGTCATAGTAAAAAAAAAGACTCCTGTCCATCATAGGTACTGACCCTCACCCTGAACTCACCACCGGAGGAGTACAATCAACATCACACTGGTCCAATTGTAGTCTTGCAAGGACCACTACCCGAGATGATCTCAGACCAAGGCTATGCGGCCCTATCACGAGTCCTCTTGCTTTTGTGGTGGCGCTGAACTCGTATTGTCTTATTAAGCCACACACACACACACACACACACACATTCTGTCTGAAGCCTCTTGTCTCAAGTGGGGTCGCGATGAGCCAGAGCTGACCCCAGCAATGGAGGGTGCGGCGCCGGAGGAGGAGGGGACACACCCAGGATGGGGCGCCAGTCCATCGCAAGGTACCCCAAGCAGGACTCAAACCCTTGACCCACCAGAGAGCAGGACCCAGCCAAACCCGCTGCACCATTGTGTCCCCACAACCCCTCGGTATCACTGTGTTATATTTATTTATCCCAGTGTCTCCTGCCACTACTTTGCTGGATGTCTGCTGCAGACGCCTGGTCCAGCTTCACTGGGGATTGAGAACAGTTTTCATCTCTCTCCCTGATATTTTTTTTTCCACGAGCAAAACACAAAACAAGTCGATCGTCTTTGTTTGTGTTAAAAAAAAAAAAAAAAAACAAAAAAATCCTGCCAGTTGCCCAGAGATTTAGTGTAAAAGCCGTGTCACAACAGGAGAAGAGGCGCAGGGCCTGTCCTATGCAAATGAGAGAATGAGTTTGAAGCACATCTCAGCCCCAGCGCTGCACGCACTCCCGGGCCTCCCTGTGAAGATTGAGAAAGACGTCTGGCGAATGAAGGAGCGCCGGGTTTGACCCGCAATAATAAACTGACAGCTTCTCCCCGGCCGACTCGGGGAGAGTTCTTATTCAGCGAAGCAAAGCAAATAATTGGCATGATAATCACTGCCGAACCCAAAGAGGACGTTAGATAATTCCCGGCATCACCCGCCGCCACTATATTATGGAAATGACAAGGGAGGGAAGGTGACAAATCACTTTCGGAGCTGCGTGGACCGCATGAGCCGAAAAATGAGAGGAGGGGAAGGGCATCGGGCGAGTAAGTGCAGGTGACAAAGGCTGACGATCCGCGGCCAGGCGGAGCGTGTGTGACAATCAGAAGGAGGCCCCCCTGCCCGCTGGGCTGATTGCTGGGAGAATAGCAAGTGCCACACTCTTTGCGCGAATGACATGTGGACAAAGGACTGGCGAAATATCAGCGGTTCCCGATGCCTTTGTCTGCTTTGCGCATTTCAGTTTACAGTTTGCAGCAGATATCGTGTTCTGCCAGTGGGCGAAGGGCTCCGAAGAGCCGGATTTATACCGTGAAGTTACCAAAGAATGGCATACAGGTGCTTTGGTGGTCTGTCAGTTCTTGGGCTGTGGGTTCGAATCTGGATCAGTCTATTTTGGGATTCCATGTTCTCCCTCCGGGGGGTGCGGTGGCGCGGTGGCGCAGTGAGTGGGCCCGGGTCCTGCTCTCTAGTGGGTCTGGGGTTCGAGTCCTGCTTGGGGTGCCTTGCGGCGGACTGGCGTCCTGTCCTGGGTGTGTCCCCTCCCCCTCCGGCCTTATGCCCTGTGTTGCCGCGTTAGGCTTCGGTTCACCGCGACCCCGTATGGAACAAGCAGTTCAGAAAGTGTGTGTGTGTGTGTGTGTGTGTGTGTGTGTGTGAGTGATTCACGCTTGATTGTTCCCAAATAGGCTCCGGACAACCCTGACCCTTCTACCGGATGAGTGATTACTGAAAATGAAAAAATTAATACATAGTTTATATCAGCTTCTAAATGGAATAAAAGCCCTTTGCTTAATAAATGGGCTTTTAATCCAGAGATTTAAGTTTATATCTCTGATATACAGCATAACTTATTTATGATAAAAAGGACAGCTCCCCCTCCAGCCTTACGCCCCGTGTTGCCAGGTTAGGCTCCGGCTCCCCGCGACCCCATATGGGACAAGTGGTTCAGACAATGTGTGTATGTGTGTGAACTGGATCTGGAGAACATAAAAAGTTTCTCCATCAGATGTTTGTATGAACAAATCTATGATTTATTATATCATGTCCTGCTGGCTCGGGGGCCTTAATTTGTCCCTTCCTTTTTCAAATCTTGCGGCACACTGGAATATGCAGAAGGAAAAAAAATATTCTAACCGCTGTAACCCTAATCCGACACAATACCTCACTCTCATTATATTTGTTCCACAGACAAAAAAAATAAAAAAGCAATTTCTACCGTTTGAACTCGGAGCAAATATATCATAACCGTTCAATAGCGCTCACTTTCCCACGGAAACAACTTGCTGCAGATGTCGGTTCTGTCTTGGGCAAATATCCAAATTCCATATTCCAGATATTCCAGTGAAGTGTGTAATTGCATTGAGGGAATACACACACAGAAGTTATTTGGTGCTGAAATCGGCTTAAGGCAGCGAGCTAATATATACACCGATAAATATAATTTTATGGTGGCCACTGGCTATTACCCCGAAATCAAAAATGTATTCTGCGCATTAAAGTTTTGCAGAAGTCTTAAAATGTTGCGCCTGAGGTGTACAACTGTACAAGTGACTGTGGCGTTGAGGGGATCTCGGCCACGTCAGGTGTTTGCACTTCGCTTGCAGCCCATTAAAAAAGACATCGTAAAAATCAAACGCCAAAGTGCGCGGAGCTGTTTGTTTCCCAAGTTGATCTGCATAATAAAATTCACGGCAATACTGGGACAGAGCAGTTTATTTTTATTTCTTTCACTATGGAATGACAGAATGGCATAATGCTTGGATAAATTGCTTTAAGAAGCACTATGAAGCCATCATATAAAAAATACTCGTAAAAGAACAATGATACCATATACAGTGTACTCAAGAGTGATGGAGCGATTCCCTCTGACCAATTTTTAATATCACCTCGAACGCTTTTGCATTACAAATTTCATCTGCGGCGGAAGACAGCGATTCTGCAGAGAACAACGGTGCGAAAACATGGAGGTAAAGTAAAAGATCGAGTTACCGAAGTTACCATGTTCCGTACCCTTGTTTACTGTGTGGATCCCGATTTTAACAGAGAATCTATCCTGGAATTAACTCATTGGGTCCATGGTGCTGCGCCAATAGGATAAGGACGGATTCTGGAGAGTTCAGCGTGACAGTCATCCATGACACTGAAATACCAAGCAACGTCAACAACCGCTTGTCCCAAGTGGGGTCATGGTGAGCCAGAGCCTATCCTGGAAACACAGGGTGCAAGGGGAAGGGATACACCCTGGACAGGACACCAGTCCATCACAAGGCACCCCGGGCAGAGCTTGAACCCGGGACGCGCCCCATAACAGGTACCAGCCGAACCTGCTGCGCCACCACACTCACCGAAGAAATGCCACCTGTGTCTAAATAAACGTAAAAACCATGCAAACATCCTTCGGTGGAAGGAGTTATAGAACACAGCTGTGCGAGTCTAAATTGCATGTTGAGCCAGGTGCGTGTTGCCTTTAAACCTGACGCTCACTCACTTTCAGCAGCATCTCATCCACACGCACAATGAATGAACCTGAACAGCA
Organism: Scleropages formosus; assembly: GCF_900964775.1. Taxonomy (NCBI): domain Eukaryota; kingdom Metazoa; phylum Chordata; class Actinopteri; order Osteoglossiformes; family Osteoglossidae; genus Scleropages; species Scleropages formosus. The sequence goes on along the minus strand of NC_041810.1, from coordinate 5,127,328 downwards.
TGTCTTTGGAGTGTGGGAGGAAACCAGAGCACCTAGAGGAAACCCACACAGACAGAGGGAGAACATGAAAACTCCACACAGACCGAGCAGGGATCGAACCCATGGTCTCTCACAGCACCCAGGTGCTGTGAGACAGCAGCGCTACTCACTGTGCCGCACACACATCCACGAGGCATTTTAAGGGACAGCTTATAGCGTAATGGTTAGAGCTGCCCCCTTTGCACCTGAAAGCGGCAGGTTTAAATCTTACCCCTTGGGCAGAGTACCTACCATAAAATCATAAGCAGGTCAACATTACAAGTAGCTTTAGAGAAAAGCATCAGCTAAATGAATAAATCTAAACTCCGTTATTCACTTTCAGGTCCTTGGCAGGAAACCAGAGCACCCAGAGAACACCCACGCAGACAACATGCAAACCCCCCACAGACTGAGCCAGACTCAAGCCAGAAGCCTGAACACCCTTTACGCTGTGAAACAGCAAGGCAACCTGCTGCACCACCGTGCCACCCTAACTTCAGCATCTGAGTGAGACAATTTGATGGCGTCCCTCTTACTGCTGTAAGCGAATTTAATGAATTTCCGAGATCAGGAAACATTATTTCGGAATAAGCTTGCCGTAGCACGCGGCCTTCTTCATTATCATCTCATAGCGCTGCTGAAAGCGATGCTCTCGAAAACATTGAGCCAATATCGTGTTTACCGCTGCTACGACTTTCGATATCATTGATCGGCGAGATCAAATGACACAGGGCTCCTCCGTAGCTCTTTCTCTCTGAATTACTGTTTCTTCATTGGCGGCCAGTACATCAACCCCCATCCCCCACCGCCTTTCCTTTAATTCCACGCTGCATGATTTGTCACTGATCTCCAGTAATAAAACAGTCTTGTTTCCCTCAGGAGGTTTATCTTCTCCTGTTAGTTTGACATATTCATGTAGTTTCTTGTCAAGTGCACAGTATAATATTCCCTAACAGTTCAGGATATTAACGTGTAAAAAGGAGGCCCTCTACTGGAGAAATATGTATTTTGGGTCTTGACTCACAGTCTGTCCTATTACTGTACGTACAGTACGTGTCTCCAAAGTGTACAGTGAACCCGCTCATTCGGCACTTTTCTTAAATTTATATTTACATTTACATGTATTCATTATCAGACGCTTTTCTCCAAAGCGACGAACATCTCATAGAAAATACAATGTGTTCGTTACATTAGCAGAAAGAGACACTTAGATGCAGACGTGTGATTCTTGGGTGCAGTTAGTTTGTTTCTTTCCGCCATATGAACCAATGTTCATCGCACGAGTAGCTCCATAACACTTCATCCGAATAGCAACAATTCCTGATCACCTCCCTAATATTTTTTTTTTTCTGATATGCTGTGTATAAATAATTCTGTTCCAAAACAGGAATAGCTGTGCAAAGGTTTATCCGGACATGATCTTAAAATTATACGGCATGAACTTTTACACCTCACATGAACTTAAGAGATGATGGGCAAAGTGCATCTGGAAGAGGTGAGTTATAAGACCCTTTTTAAACGTGGGCAGAGACTCAGCAGTTCTGAGTGGGGGAGGAGGCCGTTCCACCACAACGGAGTCAGAACCGAGAACCTCCGTGCTTTTGATTTTGGACCTTTAATGTGGGGGACCACCAAACGGGCAGATGCGGAAGAGCGAAGCAGTCTGGTTGGGGTGTAGCGGATGATGAAGTCTTCTAGATAACTCGGAGCAGTTGTATTGACACATTTGTAGGCCATATCCAGGGTCTTAAATTTGATCCGGGCAGCTATAGGAAACCAGTGCAGAGAAACAAGTAGAGGAGATACATGAGAACACTTTAACAGGTCAAACACCACTCGAGTAGCAGCGTTCTTTACGTAAAGTGACTTAGAGCACCAGGTAAAGTGCATTATTCCACATATAAAAAGAGTGACGAGGAGTAGTTGCATGGCTGCTAAAGCAACCTTTTAAAACGTAAAAAAAATCACAGCTCAAAAAGTCCACCTGTGTCACACACATGACTAGACACACAAAATCTTTGGTTTTACTTAAATATTCTAAGAACATAATTTTTTGCACACTTCTGTGGAATAAGCAGGGAAATAAAAGAAAAAAAAAAGAGCAAACTCTTAAAAGATATTCCGCCCACACGTAGACCTCAGAGGACTTTTGTAAAATTTTATTAAAGATGGAAAAAATTTGTGGGAGGATTTTGAGTTGCTGATTGATTTCCCAAAGTAAAACAAAATAACGCAAATGTTCTAGATGAGTCAAAATGTGCCAAAACAAGCAGCCTGCACCGAAGTTGGTTTCAAATCATGTTTTCATTTTGGGCTCTTGTGTGGGAAAGGGAGTAAACGTGTTCAAGGTCACCTGGTAGTATCACGGTTACAGCCATTGCCTTCGGATCTGAAGATCACAGGTTCCAATCCCATCTCAGGCTGTGGTACCCTTGAGTGTGATATTTACCCTAAAGTTACTTATCACTGTAAATGGGAGAGTCATTATAAGTAACTTAACATTGTTTTCTTACAAGACCTGGTCATGTAGTGGTTAGGGCTGCTGCCTTTAGACATGAAGGTGACAGGTTTGAGTCTCACCTTCAGCTGTAGTAACCTTGAGATAGGTACTAACCCTAAATTGCTCCGGTAAAGTTACCCGGCTGTATAAATGGGTAAATAACTGTAACTAAATTATCGCTGTAAGTCTCTTTTGGAGAAAAGCATCAGCTGAATGGATGAATATGTTCCCTGATCTACGGTGGCACAGCGAGTAGTGCTGCTGTCTCACAGCGCCTGGGTGGTGCAAGATGATGTGGGTTCGATCTCCACTCAGTCTGTGTGGAGTTTCCATGTCATCTCTGTGTCTGGGTGCTCTGGTTTCCTACCACAGTCCAAAGACATGCTATAGAGGTTCCCCCATAGTGTGTGAGTGACAGAGAGAGTGTGTGTGTTCCACTGATGTGTGGATGAGTGACCCATTGTAAGTAGTGTATCTAGCAGTGGAAGTCTTTGGGTGCTCTGGTTTCCTCCCACAGTCAAAAATCATGCTGTTCAGGTTCCCCCATAGTGTGTGAGTGACACAGAGAGTGTGTGTGTTCCACTGTTGTATGGATGAGTGACTCAGTGTAAGTAGTGTATCTAGCAGTGTAAGTCACCACAGTGAATCAAGTGTGTGGGCTGATAACACTAGATAGAGTTCATTGGAAGTTGCTTTGGAGGAAAATGTCTACTAAGTAAATGAATGTAATCTGAATGCAGGGAGATGGTGACTCCTGAGCACCACACCAAGAAGGAATCAGCTGCTGCAGAACCGCTGTGGCTCGAGGGACAAAGTCTAATCCCACATGCCTTATTCGTAGTTTATTTTGCAGGTGCCGCACATAGCGACTGCCCACCGAAACATGCGTCGAGTTCAATCCGTGAAGGAATGAGACTCTCGAGGGGAGAATTCCTGGTTAATTAACTTCTCAGAGAAAAAGCTATTCACCAAGGCATCATACTGAGTCATGTATTTATAAAAATGATCAACAACACGTCAGTAAAACAGGTATCAAGCAGCATCGGTTTCCATGGAGATTAAAAAAGTGCACTGATTCCTGGGTGGGGGTTGCGCTCATTCTCTCGAGAAGAATTCTTCACCTAAATTGCTCATATAAACAACCCAGCTGCATAAATTTATGGAAATTTGAGTAAAAACATTCATTCAGCATTAAAACAAGGGTAGCATGGCAGACACCAAAGAAACAATATAACCGGTTTATTTGCAAATTAAAACACAGGTTGTTTATGATCTGTCTAAGCAGCTTGACATTATTCTTAGTTGTATATTAAAATGAGGCCTGCTTTGTGGTATTTATGGTTTTAGTGCCGCCATAAGGATTCATACATTTGGGGAATGAGATGACAGCACATGCTGACAGTGGAACATAAATCATCCTGGAGGGAGTTGAGCGCACGCTTTCGGAACCTGTTAACAAAGGCAAACACGTCCGGGGGGAGGGAAGGAGGACGGCTGTAATCTCCAGCTGCAATTCCTCCCACGCATCACATGCGCCGTCGTGGATAACATAACGTGGGGGGGTATGGAAGTTGGGGGCAGTGACAAAGTGGCAGTGGCTATGGCATCTAGCCCATAAGAAGAGGGACCCACGCAGGCGGGTGTCCATCCGAGGTCCGGAGCCACGGCTCGGATCGACGCGGACGCTCCCCGACGGGCTTCCTCGCGTGTCTGTGGTTGTCGCAGGCCAGAGGTAAATGATACCGCATTTCAAATGTTATTGTGGACCAACTGGTCTTGCTCGTCGATTCCAAATTCAGCGGAAGTTTTGTGGCTCCGTTAAAGTTGCAGCCCTGCCGTCCGCATGGGTTTCACGGGCGAAGTCGTCGCCATCGACAGCCAAAGAGAGCCTTTTGTTGAATCTTAGTTGTACGAAATAAATGCCTTTTACTGTACATCTTTATGGTCAGAGCATCTAAGGGAAAGACGTGCGGCGGACGGTCCAAAGAGAGGGACGCTGGAGCACGTGTCCAGTATCTGTGCTAGAGCGCCGAGCGAGGGCCGCTCTCGTTCGCACCGTGACCAGGTGAGCAAGAGCAAGGAAAGGGTAGAATGGACGCTGAGTGCTAATTCAGAGCTTCTGGTGGCTCTAAGTTCTCCTTAGTGTGCGACAGTGTGCGGGAATGAGTGCGTATGAGTTTGCCATGTGATGCACAAGCTTCCCATGCAGGGTGTCCCTGTCCCACATCCTACGCTTCTGAGATAGGTTCTGGACCAGCAGGACCGTGAACTGAGCAAGCGGTTATGATGATGGATGGATGGACGAACGCTTCTTCTCCTGCTCAACTTCCACTAGAGCGTTTGTGATATTGCAGAGGCCACCAGGTGTCAGTCAACACCCTAGATGAAAAGGCAAATTTGTGGTATCGTTACCAGTGCTGCAGACAAGAGTATCAGGCTCTCTAGGAAAATAAAATAAATAGAATGCTGTAGAATGGAAATGATCCGCCAGAGGCGATTCCGATGTGAATATGGGATGTGAAAATGCGCAAGTAAGCAGTCGACTTGATCGCTGATCTCTGACGTTGTTCCGGTTCTGATTTTCTTAACTGGGTCTTGACCCCAATATCTTCAGTGCCCCTCTGTGTATTCTGATGTCCCTGATATCCCAGTGTCCCTGTTTTCCACAGTGTTCCAGTGTCCCTAAGTCACCAGGGTCCCCGGATTCCCAGTGCACCAGTGTCCCTAGTATGTGAGAGTCTCATTTTCCTCAGTGTCCTCATTATCTCAGTACTCACAGTTTGTGCCCAGTGCCCGGGTGTCCTTAATGTCTCCAACATCTTAATCCTTTTAATGACCCAATAACCCCAATGTCCTTATAGTCTGTGCAGTTGTGTTTCTTGTGTCCCAGTGTCCCCAGGGTCCTCTTGTCCCTGGCATTAAGGCAGCCCTCGCTGTGCAATAATGGCCCAGTGTTCGAGAAGGCTGTCCAAAGCGCTTGCCTGTTTTTGTAAGCTGATCTGGTATTTCTGCAATAAAGCCTTAATCTTAGCAGGAAGCTGCTGAATAAAGCGCCCAGTTGTTCCATATTAAGTGGAAGGGTCCTGGGGGGACTAACACCCACATCCCTCTTGCACCCCAGCTCTGGCACTGGCCCACCTCGGCCTACCTGGGCTCACCGGACCCAACGTTTCAGATGAAGACGTCCAGAGAAACGTCATCTCGGCGTTGGGTGGACGTGTGAAAAGAGGTGCCCTACGCAGACAGGCCTTGTTCGAGTATTTCTGAAAATTTTAATTTAGTGGATTTTATATAATTAATCATGAAGAGTCATGCATGTTAATTAATTTCTCTAAAGTGACTCAGAATGTTAAAATGTTTCTTAGTTATCTACCCCTTTATAGAGTTGAGTAATTCTAGGATAATCACTTTGTTCAAGGCTACTAGGGTTGGAGGTGTGATTCAAACCTTCAACTCTTGGGTCCAAAGGCACCAGCTCTAAGTACTACACTACCAGGTACTCCTTTTAAGCCCTTTATGATTGAAAAACACCCTAGTCTGATGTTCTTTTATGCAGCATGGATATTTTGTTTTCTGAAGCAGGGATGGAGGAGCAGGTTCATGCGCACATTTGACCGCTCGCCCCAATAGGCCGCTGCCTTTCGCCCGCTGTCCTCAAAGACACATTTGTGGGCATCGCGACAGACGATATCATCGTGCCCTGTGTTGGGTGCCCTTCGAGGATACTGTAACTTTTGTCCTCTTGACGTTTTATGTCCAAGTGTCACCCTGACTGTTAACAAAGCTGCTTTGTTGGATCGAAGGCCAGGCACCCTTATTGTCTTTAAATTTTCCTTGCATCATTTCTAGCTCTTTGCTCTCTTTGTCAAGAAATGTAACTCATATCCAGATCTGGAGAAGTCTGTGATTTAGATGAGAACTCGAAATCCTGTTTGTCACTCATCGAGAAACAATTTTGGCGTGATTTTGAGGCCAGCCGACTGTCGTGGGCATCTTTTTTGTGTAATGTTGGCGCTGAAAGGACAGATCCGAGACAAGGTCATAAAAGACACATATCAAAAGGCTCAGGTCCATCTATCGCGAGTTATGTTTTGTCCGTGCACATTCTTTAATCTTTTTTCCATGCTGTTGCAAGAAACATGAAGACGGACTACAGATTGAGGGTGTGAGCATCATTCGGTCTTTTTCGTGGAACGATATCTCAAATTTGGATAACGGTGAGTTTCTCTACCCAGGACCAATATATATTATGCGATATATAGTTTTCCTCTTTGGTCCAAGTTTCAAGCTCATGTGACTAATTAGCAGGAGGAGGAGGAGGAGGCCCGGGGTACGACTGAGACATCGGACACCAGGGTACAGCAGAAGCCTGTTTTTCTTAAGCTACCATTAATTGAAATCCTTGTCATGCTTCAAAATCAAAGCTCTTGCTTGTAATCACAAGGGATGGGTTTGAACCTCACTCCTGCTGTAGTACTGGTCTGTCTTGGTACAGTCACTCATTTAGCTGACACTTTTCTCCAGAAGTACTCACCATGTTAAGGTACCTAGAATTATTTACCCATTTGTACAATAAGGCAACTTTTTTTTTCCCTTTTAAGGAGAGCAATGCAGGATAAGTACCTCCTTCAAGGGTACTATAGTCAGAGATGGGATTCAAACCTATGACCTGTGAGACTAAGGGCAACAGCTGTAACAACTACACTATCAGCTGTCCCCATAGCAACCTGTAAGTCAAACCGATCCAGTAAAAACTACCCACCTGTATAATGAGTAAATCATTTTAATTAGATGACAGCGTAAATCACCATTAAAAATGTCAGCTTATTAATAATAACGATTTTGAATGTGTTATTTCAGTTGTGATATTATATTCACCTGAATCAAGGGTTGTAATCATTGTCAGCTGCTTACGCCACAAACCTAATTGTATAATGTGCCATGGATGAAGGCATCAGGTAAATGGTGATTAATCATATATTACAGCAAGATGTGCATTGAATCAAATGGGACAGAAAACACAGTACAGTGAGCACAAGTACTGAGTGCGCTAATAGCAGGGGTGTAGGATCTACACCAATCAAGCAGGAGCAGTCGCTCTGTGCCACCAGCATGATCCTGTACTCGGGGGGTGACGGGCTGGGGATGGACTGGGGCAGCATGCTGGGGTTGAACCCGACCTTGGGCAGTCCTGTGTGGAGTTTGCATGGTCTCCCCGTGTTGGTGTGGGTTTCCTCCCACCGCTCCAAAGACATGCTGTTCAGGTTCACCCATAGCGTGTGAGTGAGAGAGAGTGTGTGTTCCGCTGATGTATGGATGAGTGACCCAGTGTAAGTAGTGTATCTAGCAGTGTAAGTCACCACGGTGAATAAGGTGTGTGGGCTGATGACACTACATGGAGTTCATTGGAAGTTGCTTTGCGGAAAAGCATCTGCTAAGCGAATAAATGCAAATGTAAATGTGATTTTTGCATTCCAAGGGTGTTGGGAAGGTTAGCATTTGGAAAGCAGGATCTAAAGTAGAAAAACAGAAGGACAGAAAGAGTAATACCATGTGAGATCAATTTGCATTTACGTTTACGCATATTCATCTAGGTGCGGTGGCACAGTGGGTTGGACTGGGTCCTGCTTGCTGGTGGGTTTAGGGTTCAAGTCCCGCTTGGGATGCCTTGCGATGGACTGGCGTCCTGTCCTGGGTGTGTGACCCTGTATGGGACACGTGCTTTGGACAGTGTGTGTTTGTGTGTATTCATTCAGCAGACACTTCTCTCCAAAGCGACATACATCTCATAGGAAAATACAATGTGTTCACTACATTAGGAGAAAGAGACATAGTTGGAGATGTGATTCTTGAGTAAACCTAGTTTGTTTCTTTCCACTTTATGCACCGATGTTCATTGCTCGATTAGGTGCATAAAATGCAGGATAGATTAATCCTGATCACCTTCTTACTTTTTTTTAATATAAAAAGGTACGCAAACATTTACATACAATACAGGAGTAGCTGTGTAACGGCTTATCTGGGGATGCTCATAAAGTTACGGTGCATGAACATTTACACCATAGAAGAGCTTAAGAGGTGATGGGCAAAGTGAGTCTGGAAGAGATGAGTTTTAAGACCCTTTGTAAATTTGGACAGAGATTCAGCAGTTCTGAGTGAGAGGGGGGAGGTCGTTCCACCACAACGGAGCCAGAACCAAGAGCCTCTTTGCTTTACCTTTCGTGTGTGGGACCACCAAGCGAGCAGAAGTAGCCGAGCGAAGGGGTCTGGTTGGGGTGTAGCGGTTGATCAAGACCTGTAGATATCTGGGAGCAGTTCTATTGATGCATTTGTAGACAATAACCAGGGTCTTGAATTTGATTCGGGCAGCTATAGGAAGCCAGTGCAGAGAAACGAGTCAAGGAGATACATGGGAACTCTTCGGCAAGTTAAAACACGACTGGTGCAGCAGCGTTGCGTATCAGCTGTAGAGGTTTGATGGCAGTAGCAGGAAGGCCACACAGGAGAGAGTCGCAGCATCCAGACGGCAAGTCACCATGGCCTGGACAAGTAGCTGGACAGAGTCAGTTGTGATGTAATTTACATTTATATTTATCAATTTGTCCCTCTTTCACCATATTTTAAGGTTTTTCACAGGTGCGGAGATGAATACTTCACGGGGCTGTTGGGCCGACACTTGGCTTCTCCTTAAAAGAACGTTTCTTCTTGTCAACGACACCTTGTGATTCAGTCCTGTCCCGTTACATCTTTTCTGTTCTGCGGCCCAGTTTCATTTTACACCCACTTCCTCCCGAGCGGTATTTCATGCCCCTTTTTCAAGTGTTTCCTTCAGTTCGCTTGTACGCCGAGCGCAAGGAAACGCAACCATTGTTTCGAGCCTCTCCCCGCACTTTCTCCTCCTCTGTTTTTGTTTCCTTCTCTCCCCTTTCCACGTGGAAAGGCGTCCAGGCAGAGCGGCTCGTAATGGAGTGTAATGATTGGATTTTGATGGTAATAACAGCCACGCATAACACCAAATCGCCTAAATGAGGGGTTTTAGCTCAGAGTCACGTGACGTCTTGTACCACAGCCAAGATTAGCGGACTTCTGAACAGACACGTGAGCAATGAAAGTCTATCCCCGATTTCGTAAAGATTGTTACTTTCATGAAACTGTGTATAAAACATACATTTTTCTTTCTATGACACAGCGACAATTTTTTACATATAAGGTATTGTGCGTAAATGTTTATATGTATCTCAAAAAAAATTTCTTACTAGGAAAGTGATCAGGAATAGCGGATATTCTGAGTTTCATGCAGCTACTCGTGTGATGAACATTGGTTCATATGGTGGAAAGAAAGTAACTGTACTTATGAATCACACGTCTGCATCTAAGTGTCTCTTTCTGCTAATGTGATGAACACATTGTATTTTCGATGAGATGTTTGCTGCTTGGGGGGTGTGGTGGCGCAGTGGGTGAGACCACAGTCCTGCTCTCTGGTGGGTCTGGGGTTTGAGTCCCGCTTGGGGTGCCTTGTGATGGACTGGCATCCCGTCCTGGGGGGGTCCCTTGCGCCCTGTGTTGCCAGGATAGGCTCTGGTTCCCTGTGACCCTGTATGGGACAAGCGGTTCTGGAAATGTGTGTGTGTGTGTGTGTGTTTGTTGCTTTGGAGGAAAGTGTTTGATGAATACGTGTACATGGAAATGTATTATGACTTTATATGTAATTTATAGGTTGTCTTTTATAGAGAGCTTAACAGCAACTGAGATTTATACTGAAAAATCTGTTTGGAATGATAAGGTCAGTTTAACAGTCGTGTGTGTGTGTGTGTGTGTGTGTGTGTGTGAGACATGTGCTTCTTTAAAATATAGCTTTATTTCTGCAACTTCTCGTTTTCATCTCCGCTTCTGCAGGAAGTTGCCTGTTGACACAGTTTTTCCGTTAACAGAAAACGTCCAGTAACCAGATCCCAGCGGAGCGGTCGGGGTCATTGTCATGTTGACAGTGAAGCGGGAAGAAGAGCAGCCAGACGCTGTCAGTCAAGACACCTCCTGTGCACCCTCCCACCACCACCCCCACCCACAGCGTGACGTTACAGGTGACTTGAATGTGGATCCTCTATCCACCCTGCACTTCAGGTTGACTTCTTAAAGTTTGGGTCGTAAAAAACTGTGTACAAGATGGATGATTCAATCACAGTGGTAACAGACACCTCCCCCTCTCCCCTTTGAACACTAAGGACACAAGTGGAGGACGGAACATTCCGGAAGCGCTCTATGTGGTCGACATCAACTCAACAGCACTTAAGAGCAGCAACCACTGTCTCCGCCTCATGTCTGCACGAGTTGAATTTTTCGTGTGCCGTGGAGGGTTAAATTACATAAACTTCGATATTTAAATGATCATGATATTTGCAAATAATCATATCAGTTGTAACGAACTCTGCTTTTGGAAGCAGCTCCTTTATTTTTTTCTGTTATCGTGTTACATTTAGTCCACCACACCCCCCCCCCCCCGGCATTGCTTATTTTCGCTGAAGCTCACGTGAGCGAAATGAAAGAAAATTCCAGGAAACATTGGTGCAAAGATATGTGTCAGCCCTCCCGAAACAAGCTGCGAGTGAGGCCTGGCCGTGGGCCAAGCGGAGCGCAACTCTCGGGGGGGTGGCGTTTCATCGGAGAGCGGCCGGGCGGAGGCGCGGGGGAGGCCCGATCTAGTTTGGCCAGTTTCGGGGACGGGCGGGCGGAGAAAAGGAGCCCCACCGCTGCGAGTCGCGGCGCCCAGTGAGGAAGGGCAAGACAGCGGTGTGGGGCATTTCCTTCAGCTGCGCCTCGCTTCTTCTGCAACCTGCCCCCCACCCCCGGCTCATTGTTTCCATCCGTACTTCTCGTACCGCGCTCTCATCTCGCCCGCTTGCGTCTCCAGCCTAGAGAGAATCGCCTGTGGCGTTCCGGCCGAAGGCCGGCTGAACTCTCGGATCCGCGTAGAGCGATCCAGAACACGTAACTTTTCAGTGACTATCAGAGGACATTAGTGTGTGTCGGTGTTATCGAGGACCTTTTTACCCTGCTCAGCGTGGTGGAATGTGCAGCTTATGTCAGTGAGAGTCAGGTATTTTCTCTTGGGCCGGACTAATTGTTCTCTCTCTCTCCTTAAGAAGTTACGGGCCCCTGCCCCCCCTCCCGCCCCCCTCCGTGCCCCAGCCCACCGCATCCCACCCCCCGCCCAGCCCCCTGGCCCCGGCACCGCGTCTACCAGGACGGGACGACGCAGCAACCCAGGGAAGCGCCTATGACCGAGCTGGAAAGTCGGGAAGAAGAGAGGAGGCTCAGCACTCGACGGCCAAAGGCGCTCCGGGGAAGGAGGGAGGGAGGGAGGGCGCCGGCTGCTCCGGGACCGAGAGCGCAGACGAGATGCCCTCGACCTCCTACGCAGGAGTACCGCTCCTTCAGCTTCTCTGAATGGTGCTGCAGGTGGAGGACCGCATCTGAACCCGCCAGGTAAGACAGTCTCACCTGTCCCCTTTCCCGCCGACTCCTCCGCTTCGGCCGAACAAACGACGGGCGCTAAATAAGATTCTTCTTGCCTCCGATCTGGGATCATAGCTCGTTCTCTGGTTCAGTTCCTCGCCAGTCATCTAACTGTGTTGAGAAAACTACATTTAAAGGTCATTGTGTCACAACCATGCAGTGATGCAGCTGGTTGTGCAATAAAGAAATAATAGAGAAGAGTTACAACGTCTAATTTCAGTGGGGGAACACGTTGCTGTAATAGACCTCCTTTCGCCAGTTAAGCTTTTTTTTTAGTGTTTTCAGCCTTGTGTTTTCAGTCAGGTTTAGTGCTGTAAGACAGCAGGGTCTGAATGTGCAGATGTTGATCAGACAGAAACTGGGAGAGCAGAGTCATGGTAAAAAAAGTGCTGTGTGGTCTCATGCCTCGCATACACCTGTGTCACCTTAGGCAGAGTCGATAGAGTCTATTTGCACGTCCTTTTTTACGTCCACTTTGACCGGATTTTGGGCACCATGTAGTAGATGGGGGAAGGGAGTATCTGTCATCCTGGACAGTCTCTCCATAGTTACAGTAAACACCAGGTCAAATTTAGGGGCAGATGTGAGGGTCAGGCAGAGAGAGGGTGTTGAGCGATATGGTGTTTTGCCTCTTCTCAAAATATTTAAATATCCAACAACGGTGCCAAAAGTGCCAGGTCAGAACAAACCACCCGGCCAGCGTGTGTGGACACTGTCATTATTACCATGTTTATTCACAAGGAGGAAAAGAAGAAAGACCAGATCTCTTGTTCTGCACTAGTCTGGATGAATTGCTAGTCTTGCAGCGCCGGTGTCCTCTGTTTTACACATCCTGGCTTTGCTGCGGCATAGTTTTGTATTTTTCAATATTTCATCGGTTTTACTCCAGTTATATTTTGAACAAATATGTGAATATATGATACATATAAATCAATAATGTATTAACATTTAACACGTACATACGGTCCCTACTTACGATGGGGTTCCTTTCCGACAAACCAATGAAGAGTCGAAAATATCGTAAGTCGAAAATGCATTTCATACACGTAACCTATTGAGCATCATAGCCTAGCGGACGTGCGATGGTCATTACGGGTTCGCCGCCTTCATGCTGGGCAATTATCTTGAGTTTCTCCTCAACAGTAATTGCCTTCCTCTTCTTCTTCTCACCGGTAGCAGGAGACACCGATGGGTGTTTCGTAGAAATGATTGATGCGCAAAACACAACGTAGATACGGGGGGTATCCGAAAAATCGCTGGCAACACAGAACACTGTAGAGTATCGGTTGTTTACACTAGCGACCGTGTGGCAGACTGGGAGATTCGTTTCGCTGCCGCTGCCTAACATCACGAAAGAGTATCGTACCATATATTGCTTGCCCGGGTAAAAAACAAAATTCAAAGTACGGTTTCTACTGAATGCGTATTGCTATCACGCCATCGTAAAGTCGAAAAATCCTGAGTCGGACCGGGAGCTTGTTAGACAAGTAAGCAAGTGTCTTTTTTAAGTAATAAAGGAATCACATTTTCCTGTTATAGGATGAGTTTTCCGTTGCTGTTTTTCCGTCGTGAACAGGAAAGCGTGTTTGGGAACCGTAGCTAAGGTACCCGTGTGCTAAGTGGGAAATTATGAAGCTTAGCTGATCTTTGAATCGGTGCCGCCTGAGGCCGGTGGTTCCGCAGAGGTGTCGTTGGCCACCGGAGAGGACATATCCAGTTCCAGCGGCTATTCGGGACGCCTCGGATTGAGTGTCTCAGCACGGCCGGGGAGACTCTTTGTTGCCTGTGCGTTCCAGTCGTTGGAAAGTGCTGCCGTTTGTTGAAAATTGTGGTGCATCGCTAATGGCGACTATTCTGAAAGCCGGAGGCTGCGAACATCTCGGTCGATGGAGTCACAATATTTCGAGTAGAATAAACATTATTCTCAAAGTGTTTTCTTTTGCCTAAAGGATACTCGAGGAGCAAAGAAGGGTGACACTTCGAAAAGTGACTAAACACCGCGGTTTTTGAGCTGTGGCTTCCTTTCAGCGTTGCATACTCGATATTACTGATGAAAAAATAGCAGTAATGTCCTTGATTTTACGTTGGAAATGTAAATGAACAGCAGCCGGCGTGGTGAGGGCGTCGGTACGGAACTCGAAGGGCGGTCACAGAGGAGACGCCACTTGGCGCAATGTTGGCGAAGAGTTTCTGGAGTCGTGAGTACACAAGCATTGCTGTGGAAGTGGGAGGATTTCCACAGATCGGGAGTAATCGGGGGGGCGCTTCCAAGAATCCCTCCACGAAACGGTGATCACTGGTGTTTACCGAGCTCCTAGGGAACGGAGATTAGAGCTTATCTGACGGAGATGAGACTGAATTTGGGCTTGATGGTTCCTGGTAGTCCTGTCCCACCCAGGGTCAAGTGCAATTCGAAAGGCCTTGTGCTGGTTTGGTTGATCCAGTGCGGTTTTGGTCATCTTTGGGCAGGTCCTGGCCTTCTGTTCCCTTCTCCCATCATGTGATATTCATACATTTGCGGGGCAATAGGGGGGTATAACAGGGTACCTTAAGCAACTCACTAGAAATCAGACACAAAAGCACGTAAGGGTCACACGTATCAGACTTCACACAGTAAGAGAAGAAGTAGAGTAGATACTGTATCACTGTTGACATTTCACACTTGAATAAATACGATGATGTGGGCAGGCCAGAGCCGGTCCTACGTCAGCACTTCGGCTCCAAGAGGGCTGATGACACAGGTGCTGACGGTAAAGAACATATATAATTCAGAAGAGCATGAGAGGTGGCTGTCTGAAGTAGAGTCCGCTGAGGTGTGACCTTGAGTCCAGCCAATCCAGCCAAGGTCACGCCCAAACGTGACCGGTTCGTCGCTATGTGTCCACACTCACATGTCGTGTCCTTTACGAACAGCTAGTGAAATGGGATTAGGAGCAAAAGTGCCGGCGTCAATCAGAGAGCAGGTGCTACTTGTGGCGTCGAGCTGCAGAAGAGCTGAAGTTGTGATGTACTGGACTGCGTTCTTCACGGAAGAGCTGTGTTATTCCGTAGCTAAGCGCTACGCGGATAAGCGGGGGGAGCGGCGACTGACACAAGCTGCCCGGCCTCTCCTGTTTAGCATCGACCACGTCTTGTTGTTGAGGCAACACCGCGGGGCGTAGGCCTGCGCCGGTACGCTTATTACCGTTTCCAGGTAGACGGGAGGTTCTCTGAGCACGCGCACAAGCCCGAGGATCAGCGGCGTCTCCAGGCAGCTGAATCAGAGCTGCAATTATAATAAATGGGGGGTTAAGAAAGGAGAGCAAGGGCAAGAAAAAGCTGTCGTGTGAAACGAGCTAACACTAACCTGGTGTCAGCAGCATGAGCTCATCCCACACCGCACTGCTTAGTACCTGTGTGCTCCTCAAGGTTAACATCATCATTACAGTGTGGCACGCAGCACCATGGGCTTAGATGGGGCGAAGAAGGATGCAGAGACAGCGCTCATTTAGAGTGGTTTATTAAAACACCGGCACCAAGAAAATAATGCTCTTGGTCCAAGGACCCGTACCCGTACCCGTACCCGTACCCGTACCCAGCCTCCTTAACACCTCTACATTCTCTCCCAACACACCTGTAGGCACAGTCACCCCATCTTTTTCCCCCTAAGTGCCCCCAATGGTTGCACTCCCATATTTAACATTGTTTCCCACAATGCGAAGGGGGTGCGGTGGCGCAGTGGGTTGGACCACAGTCCTGCTCTCCGGTGAGTCTGGGGTTCGAGTCCTGCTTGGGGTGCCTTGCGACGGACTGGCGTCCCGTCCTGGGTGTGTCCCCTCCCCCTCCAGCCTTACGCCCTGAGTTGCCGGGTTAGGCTCCGGTTCCCCGTGACCCCGTAATGGACAAGCGGTTCTGAAAATGTGTGTGTGTGTGTGTGTGTGTGTGTGTGTTTCCCACAATGCAACTATTTACAGTTAGGCGTTTCCCTCCTAAAACAGTAACGTGAGGTCGTTACAATAGTCTAGCATATGCCATGTGTACTGCGTTTTTTACACCCCAGTGTATAAAACATCGGCTAAATGAATGAAGGTAAAGATAAATTGCAGTGCGTTAAGATCACACTTTGCTGACAGTTTTTTTGGTATATTGACACATGCAAGGAATTTTAATTAATGGATACTCATTGACATATATTTAACATAAGAGAACAATATTAAGGTAGTACAGTAAGAATAAAGCAGAAAAAGTTTGTACAATAGTGCAATTATTTTAACATGACAATATCGAAGAAACAGAATAGGAACAAAGTTTAAAGAAAACAACACAGACATACAAATAACGCTGTTATTTTAATTTGGCGGAACAATATTACAGTAATAGAGTAAGAAAAATGCATTAAAGTTTCAAGAAAATGCTGTACATATACAGATTATGCATATAAGCATATGAAGGCAGAGAAGCATAGGAGTATAAACATAAAGGCAGCAGTAGGACTAAATATAAATAACTGATGACACTGCAATAAATAAACTACTTTAGGGTGTATCCTGTGTTACTGTGACATTTACAGCAATGCCGCAGTTTGACATATTTGAGGAAAAAATAGAAACACAATATAATAATAATAATAATAATAATAATAATAATAATAATAATGAAAGGCATCTAAGGTTATGGAGAACGCACATGTTGTGTGACGTTTCTAAAAATGCTCACTCCTAACTCATAAAAGGGAAGCGCTGCGGGTTAACCGGAGGCATGGCGGAATGTGAGGAAGTGGACCGTGCGACTGGACGGTCGCGAGAAGGGAACCGCGTCACGAAGCGGCGACCGGGAACGGAGAGCGGGTGGCGCGCAAGCACACTTGAAGCCACGTCATAAACCGTCCCGTCGGTCTGCTGCGAAGATTGAGCGTCGGCCACCTGTAGCTGCTGCTCATCCCCGGGGGCCTCACGACCGCGATATCCTCTAATTGTGCTTTCCATGTAAAAAAAAAAAGAAAAAAAAAAAAACAAAAAGGCTGGATGCCCCCCTCCCCAAACGTGCGCTGCGATAAACCTCTTCTGACAAAGGGGTCTTTTATTTTTTTAAATCTAATTAAGAGAGACTTATTAGGCAAAGACCCACTGAGACCAAAGGCTCATTTGGCGGGACGTCCCGTCGAGCGTGCCGGCACCACGCAGCACAGCGCATACCCCCCCGCCGCCCCCACCTGGCCAATTGCTGGCAGATCTGCTCGCATGCTGCCGTGATCACACGGAGAGCCCGCGTGGCACAGAACCGCCTGCGTACATACATGTCCAGCACACCTCTGCTCTCCCTCCCTTCGCTGACTTACACTGTTTTTACACTCCATTGCTCTCGTCCCTCATTGAGTTCTCTCTCTCTCTCTCTCTCTCTTTTTCCCTGTTCTGTTTTTTCTTTTATTGCTCACATCTTTTTTTATGTCATTTCCAGGGGTTTCTAATTGCTTTTGTTACGTAGCCGGCTCTGTGGGCACAGCTGGAGGTGTCGGGGTGGCGTGAGCTTGGAGGTCTCAGTGCAAGAGCAAACGACGCCATAAAGGCGGGATACCGGACACGGGTACGAGGGAGGTTTTCAGTGAGTCCGGCTCAGGGAACTCGAGACAGCTGCTTTCCCGGAGCTCTAACCGCCGTCAGCCCAGGACGGGGGCATCTTTGACTACATTGACTACATACCTGCACACAATGGGGTTCTTGTGTGGAGCAGGACTGGGTTTCAAGGTGACAACGGCAGCAGAGCTGAGGGTGGGACTCGACACGTAGGGTCCCTCGGGCCTATAAACCCGTCCGCCTGAAGGCACGCTAACGTGAGCTCGGAATGACACTGGCAGGGTGAAAACATTTCACACACACTTAATAATAATAATACGAATAATAATAATAATAATAATAATAATAATAATGATGATGATGAACAGAAAGAGTACAATTTACTTTATGAACAAATCAGACAGGTCCCTTTGCTACTCTGGACAACACGTTTTTTTGGTCCACGCGTTTTTCCTATTATGTGCCAGGTCAAAATTATTGGAAAAGAAAAAAATTATCCTTTGATGACCTCAAATTCCCTGCTACTTCCCGATTGTGTAATTGCAGCCTGAAATTCAGTCAAGACTTTGGGTGCATTCTGAAAAACAAAGCTGAAAAAAAAGATCTTTTGGCTCACATAAGTGTATTGCTGATTTTTAATCTTAATTCAATTAAACAAGATTTGCAAAATTAGTATGAACTATTTGTTCGTTCAGATGTGTTTTCATCCTCATGTTCTGTGGGAGAAAAGCAAACATGCCCACAGCATGGCATTTACGGTACGACTTATTGTAGCGTGAAGTGCTGGACTTGGTTATTTGTTATTCTTTGTGTTTCTCAATTTGTGCAATTTCCTCATATTAATAATGTTAATTAAATAATTAATATCAGATTAATAATGTTTTGACTTATAAGGGAATCGGAAGCGCCCTTTCAGCGTAACAGCATAAACTTTCTCCTATGTACGGTGGTCCCCCCCTTATCCGCGGTTTCAGTTACCGCGCTCAACTGCAGTTCGAAAACATTAAATGGAAAATTCCAGAAATACACACACACACACACACATTTTCAGAACCGCTTGTCCCATACGGGGTCACAGGGAACCGGAGCCTACCCGGTGACACAGGACGTAAGGCCGGAGGGGGAGGGGACACACCCAGGACGGGACGCCAGTCTATCACAAGGCACCCCAAGCGGGACTTGAACCCCAGACCTACCGGAAAGCAGGACTGTGGCCCAACCCACTGCGCCACTGCGCCACTGCACCCCCTCCAGAAATACAATTCGTAAGTTTTAAATTGCGTGCCGTTGTGAACAGCGTGATGAAATCAGTACAATAAGATATATACAATATTTATAAAGAGAGACAAAGAGAAAGAGCGACTATATTCACATAACTTTTATTACAGTATATTGTTATAATTGTTCTATTTTAGTATTAGTGGTTGTTGTTAATCTCTTATTGTACCTAAATTATAAATTAAACATTATCATAGGTATGTATACACAGGAATGGGAGGCGTGCTGGTGCAGTGGGTTTGGCCCGGGCCTGCTCTGTGGTAGGTTTGCAGTTTGAGTCCTGCTTGGGGTGCCTTGCAAAGGATTGGCGTCCTGTCCTGGGTGCCGCCATCACCCCAACCATGTGCCCTGTGCTGCTGGGTTGGGCTCTGGTTCGCTGTGACCCCTGCTTGGGATGAGTGGCTTTAGGCACTTGTGTGTGTGTGTGTGTGTGTGTGTGTGTGTGTGTGTGTGTGTGTGTGTGAGAGAGAGAGAGAGAAAACATTGTACATTTATATATATATATAGGGTTCAGTACCATCTGCGGTTTCAGGACTCTGCTGGGGGTCTTGGAACATATCCCCCGTGGAAAAGAAGGAACTACTGTATATGCATACAAATGGTTATTGTACATGTCTTTTTGATGCATGGAATCGTGAGCAAAATGCATGCTGATGCAAACATTTTGACGAAGAACAAGGCCTCTAATAACTTCCACGGTTGGAACCGTGGAACACACATATTTTTTGGCATTTCCTCCCTGCAGATTCAGAGGTATTCTTTTAATATAGGGACATACATACAGCATCGGGACAGCTGGTAGCGTAGTGGTTAGAACTGCTGTCTTTAGACCCAAAAGTTGCAGGTCTGATCTCCAATTCCGGTTATAATACCCTTGAGCATGGTACTTACCCTAAATTGCTCTAGTAAAACTACCCAGCTGCCTGCATGGGCAAATAACTGTAACCTTAATATTGTAAGTTGCTTTGGAGAAGAGCATCAGCTAAATGAAAAAATGTAAATGTAGGTAAAAAAGCATGGTCTAGGTATCCTCCAAGGTACTCACTATGGGTGAAGGCTACCTATGATGCAAGGTTTTTTTTCCTCTTTTTATGCCTATTTTTACTCCCTTTTCCTCCTTTTGACCTTGAACCTGCGGCGACTGCCGGCACCGCGGCAGGGGGTCATGTGACGGCATGACCGAGGACTCAAAGCAAGGCCTCTGCGTCAGCTGATCGGGAGCAGAAAAGTCCGGAACAAAGCAGAATTCGTGGCCCCAGAAGTGACACGTAGCTGTCACGCTTTTTCTTTACCGCTCAGAGAGACGCACCTCGACACTCGACAGGATGTGCGCGGAGGATCGCTAAGGCCATTTGGAGAAGGAGACCCCCCCAGAACTCTCCGGAATCCAGGTGGTTCCCAGTGTTTGTGAAAGCGTTAAGCAACGGACTTTTAATCTCTTCATCCCTGTCACACTCCACTGCTGTACATAATACATTGAGGAATGCCGCCACATACTGACGACTCCAGAACCGCAAACAACAGGGGTTTCAAAACCGCCACTGGGTTTTACACGCGCTTATGGGAAGTCAGCACATATTTCATTCATTATTTGTGTAAAGCTTGCACTTCCCCCCCTTTTATTCTTTTTTTTTTTCGTTTACACTTGAGGCGATCTTAAAATCCCGGTTTAGGAGGAACAGTGGCACTTTGTTAACCGTGAGCTGCGACTCCAGGGCCGCACTTGCAGTGTTTATGTGAGAGAAAGGCACCTCATTAGGCTGCAGCGTTGGCCCTGAGTGGATTTCACTTACGGAGGTGGTTTGCTGGGCGACAAAGTCGCTTATAACCGGAAGGTTGCTGGTTCAAGTCCCACTCTCTGTTACTCACTGCCTTGGAGGGATGTACTTTCCCTGAACCGCTGCAGTAAAATGCTCATGAAGTAATTAATATTAAGTGTAACAAAATGCTTGTGAATTAATTAAATATTATAAGACTGGATAAATGCAATAACATAATAACTCATGTATGATTGCATGGGGACAGCTGGTAGCGTAGTGGTTAGAGTCATTGCTTTTGGATCCAAAGGCTTTTGGATCCTAGCTGTATTACCCTTGAACAAGGTACTTACCCTAAATCGCTCCAGTAAAATTACCCAGCTGTATAAATGGGTAAATAATTGTAACCTTAACACTGTAAGTTACTTTGGAGAAGAGCATCAACTAAATGAATAAATGTAGTTTTATCTTGACTGAAGCACCAGGTGGCATAGTGGTGACAGCTGATGCTGTACAAATCTGAATTTACCTGGTTAAAAACTGGTATAAAAGTGTTCTTCGTCCCGGTTTCTGCTTCTACTGATGTCTTCTGATTTCTTCAGGTGCTCCTGGAAGGTGTTTTCGCAGAGGAGTAATGAACACGTTACATTGGTTTAGGGCTTTTTGGGTACAAGGGAGGTGGATTAATTCCACTTAGAATTCAGAGAGCTTTGAAACTCCTGTTTGATACAAGAATCTGTTTCAGGCCTCCAGTCTGGGGGCTCATGACACGTGACCCTTTAAAACATGGTCTGCCGTCACACTGCGATTACTTGTTGTACAGGTTATACATTCCTTTAGCGTTTCCGTGAGAACCCGGCGAAGAATAACCTGCTCCACTACAGTGCGGCCGGTGAAGTTTCACACATTGCTCCGATTTCTGAGGATTACGTTCTCATGCTCCAAGGAGAAAGAGTCTGCTAAAACGTGTACCCATGTTTGGCAATCCCTCGCCTCTCAACGGGATTTGTCCACTAAGCTTCATTGGGAAGCGTACAAAGCAAGCAGCGTTGCAAAGTGTTGTTCGTTACAACCGTCTAAGGGTATAATTACTTTCACACACCTCCAGTCCCAGCAGATGTTCGCCGGGTAGAGGGTTATCAGTTCCTTCGCCGGCGACGGCCGTTAGACTAACAGTACATTGCGAGATTTCAACAAAAACTGGATGTTCCGGCTTCCCCCAGCTTTTTGACCGACACATCATGCAGATCTGTAACGTGAGCCGCGAAGGCAATGACTGCTCTACAAACACTGTGATTTGTGCGACACCCACGCAATGTATATTATCTGTACACAACAAACGGCGACGATTTCAGGCCAGCGATTTGGCACAAACAAGGACGGATCGCTGAAAGGCTGAAGTGCTTAAGTTTTTATTCAGCAGGCACTAAAAGCACTTTGCCCCTGCTGTATGGCATTATATTGTAGGGGGTTTATGGTGCTTAGCTCACCTATTTTTATGGCCATCCCACTGATCCGCATGAGAGGCCGCAGCCTTGAAGACGATGGGCCCAACTGATGTTGGCTCCCCTCCTTCTGCAGTCAGCTCACATAGTAGAAACTTGTGGATTTTTTTGCTTACGACACGGTGAGATGGTGGCACGCTAGGGATGTGCTGTCATGTGGGCTGGTGTGAGAGCAATGAAGCCGTGGGTACCAGTCAGGATGCCACTCCCATGAGGCTGCTGGAGAGTAGCATGTCTCCAAAAAGGCGGTGATTCATCTCAGTAGAGGAGCCTTTCGGCAGCAGCATTAGAGGTAACACCTGCAATTTTGGTCCAAGGGGGCAAAGCCACAATACAGAAAAAAAAAATGTGGTGCTGTGCTGTTTGTATGGAACGGGGATTCATAGGCAAGGCAGTTTTGATCCACACCTTCGGTCGAATTCGGATTTTGCAACGCTGTCCAACGCTCCAGGGCCATAATGGACGGACCAGGCTGCAGTGTGTTTCATTTGGCAGGTTGAACGGAGTCCCGGTGGCGACACTGAATCACATGCATATCACATGATTGAACCCTGTTTAAAGAAGGCCCCTCCTCCAGGGCACTGTCACACACTGAGGTCAGGCTCAGAGGCAATGAGAGAGCAGGATGAGGAACTTTCTCAGGGCCAGATTTTTGTGTGTGTCAGTGTGAGTGTGTGTCGGTGTGCATGTTTATGCCTTGGTCAGGGTATCAGTTATCGGAGCGTGTGTGTCTGACGGTGTGTGAGTACACACGTACTTTTTTATGCTTTGGTCAGGGGATCGGGTGTCACTGATTCTCAGTGTATGTGCGCGCACATATTTCTGTCTTGGTTGGGTGATCAAGTTTTTGTCTAACAGACAACAACGGGAGAAATGGTCAAAGATGAATTTGTGCCATATTTCATTCACAAAGCAGCCCTTTTTGCCCAAGCCTGAAACCACACTGAGCAGCACTTGTGTAGAAACGCAAATAATTACACTGAAAAATGTCCTTACTGGTGCTCACAGGGTCAGTTCAGATGATACACCTGGCCCAAATACTGGACCACAGTAACACACAGATTATCCAGTGAGAATGGGCTGGTTCCCATATAAAATTATTGAGCAACAATTAGACTCACAATGATCAACTGCAAATAACCCAAAGATAATACATCAGTAATGGTAATAATATGATCGTGCTATCTTAAAGATAATACTTTCAAGTAATTGCAGCAGACATTGTTCACAGCTGCTGCCTTTGGACCCAAAGGTTGCAGGTTCGAATCTCACCTCTGGCTGTAGCGCCTTTGAGTGCGGTACTTACTCTCAGTCGCTCCAGTAAAATTACCCAGCTGTGTAAATGGGTAAATAGTTGTAAACAGATGAATATTGTAAGTTGCTTTAGAGGAAAGTGTCAACTAAATGAATAAATGCATGTGTTTCAGAAGTGATAAAGAGATATGGAGTGTATGACAACAGTAAGCTGTAAAATCCTGTTTCCCCGGTGGAACTTTGAACTGCAGTGCAGAAAAACACTTCCTCTGCCTTTGACTCATTGGATAACAATAAAAAAAACAGCTGAGATTTCTATTTAAACCTGCAAAAAGGTGACAAGATATGGGGAGGGACTGAAACACACACACACACACACAGAAACACACTCACTCAGTAACTTACACTCTCACATACCAAAAACTTCCTGTGAAATAACCTTGGCAGTAAAACAAAGTATAATTTTTTTTGTCATTTGAATGATGTAAGCAAAATGGCCATAACTCAACCCTGTCATGTGCACTCCAGTACTTAACCAGGCCCTGCTATTAACAAATGCCTGACCTCTGACCTCTTCACTTCCAGAGGTCTGCAGGAAGCCTTACTCAGCACACAACCTTGGCTGATGAGAAACTGGGCTCAGGTCTTGCCAGGCAATGTACTGTCAAAATTTAAGTTGGGATTTAATGCATCACTCAACCACAGTCACATCCCTAACTCATGCGTTAGACAGCTGGTTGAAGACACATTATACAAAATCTATGAATAGAAACCTCTTCAAGAAAACTTACTGCTAGTGACATCGAAACTTTTGAGAGAAAACTTGGAAATAGATGGACAGACTTCCTGATCGAAGGATGGAAGTGTATTTGGAATCACGGAGAGGTGGCTGCAACGACTTACTGTACATTTATTAATTTAGCTGATGCTTTTTCCCAAAGCAATTTACAATTATTCAACCCTTTACAGAGCTGGATATTTTTACTGCAGTACTTTAAAATCAGAACCTTGCTCAAGGGTACCAGAGCCAGAGACAGGAATCAAACCTACAGTCTTCAGGTCCAAAGGCAGTACATATAACCACTACACTATGCAATAGGCATATTTTAAAATGACGTCCATCTCAAATACCTTAAAATGATGTATGGATGAGTGACCCAGTGTAAGTAGTGTCTCTAGCATTGTAAGTCACCGCGGTGAATAAGGTGTGTGGGCTGATAACACTACATAGAGTTCGTTGGAAGTTGCCTTGGAGAAAAGCATCTGCTAAATAAATAAGTGTAAAATGTAAATAAATGCAAATGTTCAGCTCTAGGCCTTGTGGTCTTCAGGTGATATACAAAATGGTTTAATTTGTGCTGCAACTGGAAATTTCTACTGTCCTATACTTTATTAGGTTTTTTTTTAAATTCAGATTGACACAAAGACAAGCACAAGTTTATGCAGCAAAATTGTGCAAAGTGACTTATTTCCACATTAATTTTTCTGCTTCTGATTTGAAGTATTACACCAAATCTGAAATCAGAGAGGACACTGTAGAGTTTAAGGTTGCTAGAGTGCAAGGTGACTTCTTCATAGGATGTGAGATAAGACACGATAGGACACATCGTAGACACATCATGGATGGACACTGTTGGCACTAGTGTTCAAATGACTTGATCTTTAAAAGCAGGTGCCTTTTTGTGCCCCAGGTATGTCTGCCATTTGACAATATGTTCTGATCATCTCTTTAGCAAGCTCACATAGGAAACATGACCTGAGCTCTTTTCCACATTGAGATATCAATAAAAGCATCAGTGGACATGACCGGATTATTGTAGATGGATTTACGGAATGTAGAAATCCAGTATCGTGCACATTGGGTTGTCGCAAGCACCAGTGGAAAAAATGGAGAGGAAAACGAACAGAAACTTTCCTATCTTATCTTTAAAATAAGAATGTACGTTCCACACACGAAGACATGTGCTAAAAGTTGAAGGTACACTGTTGCACATAAACACTCATTGTAGTGTTATAATCTCTAATGGTGTGTTGTTGCCAATGAACAACTTCACTAACTGCCCACTTTGCTCTTCGCTGCATGCCTCACTCATCCAACTCAAACCTTGGACTTTTAATCTCCTGGTTCCTATCAGAGGTAGAGGGAGAGGCCAAAGGAAAGAGGGGGGTTATTTCTAAGAAGCAGCTCCACCTCCAGGAGCAACATGTAGACCTTTAGCACCTCTGCTATTCGTGGTTTGCTGGATCAGGCATTTCGAAGACCTCAAGCTGAGAGAAAAGACACCATCTTCCTAGGTTAACGCCATCTGTGATCTCACTGCAATCTGTTCACAAGCTGCGAAAGGAGCAGGTAGGACAACTGGCTTGTTGTCTTGGTTTGGGTGCTTCGTGTTTCAAGAAGAGAGATGTCGCAACGGCCAGATAGCTACATGTTGTCTGACCCAATGGCACTATCACGTGCGATTTGCTCTTTGACTAGCGATCTTGTACTTCCAGTAATTCAGTGAGGAAATCCTCCCCCTAACTCCTTTTCTCCTGCATGTGTCAAGGAAGTAAGAGAAAGACGAAACGCTGAGGCGAAGGAGATCGTGTATGACGGATGCCAAAGAGTACAGAATGCAAACTTATTTCAGGTTGAGCCGGAAACGTGTCCAACGGAGAGCTGGAAGTAGTGCGCTGATATCAGTCGGCCAGAACATCCAAAACATCAGCTTGCAAGAGGGAATGAAGCCTTTTTAGGTGCGAATCAGTGTTTTTCACATCATCGTCAACAGTTGGATAGAGACCTTGCATTCTTCTACTAAGTTGTCATTTCTTGTGTTGTGGCTTATTCATACATTTGCATTGAGTTCATTAAGTTTGGACTGGGAATGTCATCCCTCTTTGGGCACGCACAACACACTGTACTAATATAGGAGTATTGTGAGTTTGACCTTTTGACCTTCTCTAAGTGGATAGGTAACATCCTTAGCATGGTCGCAGTGGTTCCAGATGGACTTACATGGATAAATTAACTAAGATATTGCCTTGATTGCTTTTTGAAACAGCTTGGCTGTGGTATTAGCCCAAGAAAACCTGGTTACTGAAAGTGTAAGAGTGTTTTTTCTGGGGCGTGACACAACCGTTTGCTTATCCACGTGAGACTTGAGCTGTCATCCATTCCATTATTCCATTAGGCCTTTATCCCAGCTGACCTCTCACGATGAGAGCCCCCATTAGCCTTGCCAAAACCAGTCGAAGTAACAACCTGAATTTGCAACAAAGACGGCCTCTGAGGTCGTACAGAAGAATACAAAGTACAGCTGCTGGCAAATGACAGAATCCTAGAGAATCAGACATTGCTTTTACCATGGCTTTCAGAGAACAAACATTTTACCTGCGGGACTATAAGTCTCACGCATGGTGGCATAACTAGGTCCGTGGCAAAGTTTATGCTTTTTATTTCTGTGACTGTTTGCCATGAATTTTAATTTTTTTGCCTCCATGTGGTAAGGACAACTGTTCCTTGTCTTTGCATCCAACATTTCTCCACCTCTAATGTTTGCATTAAGGGTGGGCCCTAGACTGTATTTCGTTGTTTGTGAAACATTAACTAGCATGAGAGATGATTTTAAAAATAGGCCTTGTCTCCCTTGATGGGGTAAATGACAGAAACTATAATACACGGACAGCTGGCGACAAGGAGCAGTGTCGCCACCAACCACCGAAACCACGCAGGTGTCCTTACCACATGGAGGCAAAAAATTAAAATTCATGGCAAACAGTCACAGAAATAAAAAGCATAAAGTCTCACGTGGATAAACAACTCTCAGAAAAAAACACTCTGTTTCCTTTGGACCCAAAGGTCGCGGGTTTGATCTCCATCTCCGACTGCAGTACCCTTGAGCAAGGTACTTACCCTAAATTGCTCCAGTAAAAATTACCCAGCGGTATAAATGGGTAAATAACTGTAGGTAAACTAACATTGTAAGTTGCTCGGGAGAAAAGTGTCAGCGACATGAAAAAACATAATATAATACGCTACATGATCCACACCTTTGTGCTCTGCACTTGTATACTGCTGTAAATGCCGGTCCTCACAGTACTAGGAGAGTTATTCTAGCGTCTGTACTTTTGCTTCCACTTGTTAAACGGTCCACAGCTATAAATGGTTCATTCGCAGCCACGTCACACCCCGTTTTTCAGTTGCATTAAGAAATGCTTGCGGCGAAGTGAAATTTGTAGCACCTCTCCCTAAAGGAAATGTCTTTAAAAAAAAAAAAAAACGCACACAGGAAAATATGCGATGTGCTTTCTGAATCGCACGAGCCGAACAAAGGCTGCTAAAGATAGCGTGGTTTTACTTTTCCTTCTGACTGCTGCTAAAGAGAAAGAGCAGCTTCAGACATCCAGGGGAAGAGAGAAAGGGTCTTTGTAGAGCTGCCAGAACGCGTGCGCTCGTTTCATTGTTTTATTTCCCTTAGTGAAGATGTCAACCGTCCGACTTTCCGCATCCCTGCGCCGCAGGGCGGACGTGGCGCTTGATGGAGTGTGTGAGTATCTTGTGGGGCAATGGGCCTTAACTTATACGCCCTAACAAGCGCCAGTTTAATGATCGGTTTTGGAGTGTGTCTGACATTTGGAGGTCCCTTGGAGTGGGCCCTGCACTTTGTTCCAATGAAATATAAGGGGGGACAATGTAGGGAAAATTATCTGCAAAGAAATACTTTCTATTTTTCTGTTTCCGTATGAGGATATGCTTTGCGGGGGGCACCGTGGCGTGGCGTGGCGTGGCGTGGCGTGGAGTGGCGGGTTTGGCCTGTGTCCGTTGTGTCGTGGGTCTGGGATTCGAGCCCCGCTTGGGGTGCCTTGCGACGGACTGGCGTCCCGTCCTGGGTGTGTCCCCTCCCCCTCCAGCCTTACGCCCTGTGTTGCCGGGTAGGCTCCGGTTTGCCGCGATTCCGCTCGGGACAAGTGGTTTCGGACAGTGTGTGTGTGTGTGTGTTTGTGATATGCTTCGCTCAAGGGTAGTAAACTCTTGAAACGCCAATGTCATACTGATTCCCAGCAGCACCAGTCAATGTCATTTCATCAGTCCTGGTCCTAAGAGTCCTACGTCACATTAGCTAAGTTGAATAGCAAGACTTTTTAAATGTCCACACGCTCTAATTATATAAGCACATTAGGTTACTGCAAAGGTGCTATTGCATTTTGTAACTTTTGTGAGACACAGCAAAGTATAATAGCAGTGCTGGTGGGTGAAGAATTACATTTACATTTATAGCTATTCATTATCAGTCACTTTTCTCCAAAGCAACCAACATCTAATAGAAAATACTATTTGTTTATGAGCAGAAAGAGACATCTACATGCAGACGTGTGATTCTTAAGTGCAGTTAGTTTGTTTCTTTCCACCATACGAACCAACGTTCATCACACGAGTAGCTGCATGAAACTTTATCAGAATATCCACAATTCCTAATCACCTTCCTAGTAATTTTTTTTTGGAGATACATATAAACATATGTGTTACATTTGTTACATTAGGGTGACGAAGCATCAGCCTATAGTCCTCTGCTATTGTTACGAGGGGGAGGACTAGGCAAGAGCGTCTCCGGAAAGTGCCGATTCACTCCCAGGCTCCTCTGCCCGTCGTCGTCTGAACGCTGGGTCGGCCCTGAGAGCAGCGGGTGTGTGTGTTTTTTTTTTTGTTTTTTTGTTTTTTGCTGCGTGTCACTCAAGCTGTCTCAGCATTTGCGCACAGCGGGTGCTGACCTTTAACCCGCACAGAAGAGCGACTCATCAGAAGCGGACACTCAAAGATTTATGGAACTGCAATGCATCTGGCTTTTGATCTGGTATAAAATTAACTTCTCAAATTAAATTACCCACTTTGTCACTTGCAGTTTTTCTTCTGCCCAGTGGAGCTGCCAGACAAGGCCTTGTTATGCACCTTATAAATGATCCATTAGGACCAGATTCAATGTGAGAAGTAAATATAGAAAATGATAAAACCTTTAGCTCTTACAAGTCTTTTTTTCTGTATGTGTCGGTCAGTCATTTGTTATTTGTTTCGGCTGTAATTTATTTTATCTGAATCCCCGAAAGCACTTTGACTTGGCCATCGGGATACAGCGCTATATAAGAATACATTTTATTTTCTTGTATTTTTGTGAAAAGACTGAAATGCACAGTGACAAGCAGTTACAGGTGTGCACATGCAGATACAACTAAAAAATGAACAGATTTACCATAAATCTGTAATAAAAATATTACAATCATAAATGTTGGTGGGATAAGGGATATACTGTTGAAGGATGATTGAAGAGCTGGCAAACGGACGTGTATCTAGCAAATAAATTCATTTAAATGAATGAATTTAAATAAATTGTTTACTCAGAATCGACTGGATCATTTCCCCAGTAGAAAAAGTTTTGTTACGTGATATTTAATGATCGCTTTATGAACACTGGATAAATTCAGCTGTGTGCCTGTACTGTATGTAAAAACATTATCTCCCATCATCTCAGTAGGTATCAGGATAATTAGATACCTTAGAAAGTCTCAACTTTTGCCATCAACTTCCTTGCTTCTTTCACTTGTGCTGTGACTATAAGTGACCATCAAGTGCAGGAAACACAACGTACAAATAATATAACAGCAATGACTTTAAGGCTATGAAGTCAGATGTTGCTTTACGGGGGTTTATATGAAGTTGTAAGAGGTTTAAACCTGATTTTATGAGGACTGCGTGTGAAATGGGGTGTGAAATTCTGGACCTGGGAGGGAGGGAGGATAATGGGGGGGGGGGGGGGGGGGTCATCATCATTGCCTTCGTCTTGTCAGATGATTTGCAATTCAGACTCTGTGTTATCATAACCTGTGCTGAATGCTGTTCAGGCTCCTACGTAAACTCCGTCTTCGCTGAGTTTCCTTCACTTTGTGGGTGACATGCACACACATCGCTTTGGAGACAAGCGTCAGCTAAATAAAGTCATATGATGTGACATACATTTACGTTTACATGTATTCATTTATCAGACGCTTTTCTCCAAGGCAACGTGCATCTCATAGAAAGTACAATGTGTTCATTAGCAGGAAGAGACACTTAGATGCAGACGTGTGATTCTTAAGTGCAGTTAGTTTGTTTCTTCACACAAGTAGCTGAATAAAACTTTATCAGAATATTGACGATTCCTGATCACCTTCCTAGTAATTTTTTCTTTTTTTTTTTGAGATACATACAAACATTTACGTTACGTTACAAGAGTAGCTGTGTAAAGGTTTATCCAGACATGATCATAAAGTTATGGAGCATGAAAATTTACACCTTACCTGAACTTAAGAGATAATGGGAGAAGTGAGTCTGGAAGAGGTGAGTTTTAAGACTCTTATTAAATGTGGACAGAGATTCAGCAGTTCCGAGTGACAGGGGGAGGTCGTTCCACCACAATGGAGCCGGAACCGAGAACCTCCGTGCTTTTGATTTTGTTTGTACTTTTAATGTGTGGGACCACCAAGCGGGCAGATGTGGAAGAGCGAAGCAGTCTGGTTGGGATGTAGCGAATGATGAAGTCTTGTAGATACCTGGGAGCAGTTCTACTGATACATTTGTAGGCCGTAACCAGGGTCTCAACATACAAGGCAGCAGGATGCATAGGTACATGCTATCAAAATCACCTTCCATTTGAAGGCTCCAGGTTCAAATCACAGCTGTAACTGCAGTGCCCTTCACAAAGGTCCGAACTCTGAAGTACACCAGTAAAAATTACCCAGCTGTATAAATGGGCAAGTAACCTCATTGTATAAACCTAACATTTTATGTTGCTTTGGAGAAAAGCATCATCGTAGTGAGAGAACAACATACACTGCTTGGTGGCTTCTTCACACAGCGGCAGAACTGTTTTGGTTGGCGAGTTCAGGACACCAGCATTTAAATTAAAAATAAGGAAAATCACCCATATCAAATAACGTGTGTTTTTTAATGTGCGCATGAGTCAGTAAAATTGATAGTAAATCTAAATTGCGAAATGGACTTAGAGCGGGGGGTGTGGTGGCGCAGTGGGTTGGACCGGGTCCTGCTCTCCGGTGAGTCTGGGGTTCAAGTCCCGCTTGGGGTGCCTTGCGACGGACTGGCGTCCCGTCCTGGGTGTGTCCCTTCCCCCTCTAGCCTTACGCCCTGTGTTGCCAGGTTAGGCTCTGGTTTCCCGTGACCCCCGAATAGGACAAACGGTTCCGAAAATGTGTGTGTGTGTGAAATGGACTTAGATATAATTTCTATATAAAATTTAGGCAACATCACACATCTGTTTGCTGAAGGGAACTACATTTTATTAACATCTGCAACACACAAATATGAACTTATACCAGGAGGTCTTTCAGGTTGTGGTCCCTGGGGAAGTTTTCCTATTTTGCCTTTTACAGAGGCTCTAAACTTGAACGTTTCCATTGAAATACGAAGCTGTGAAAATGTGAAAGGCTCCGTACAGCACTTTCTGTAAGTGATGCAGCGGTTAGAGCTGCTGTTGCTAGACTGAGGCACCAGGTTTGAATCCCACCTCCTGCTGTAGTGCCCTTGACCAAAGTACTTACTTTTAATTGCTCAAATGAAACTTACCCAATTGTATAAATAGGTAAATAGTTGAAAGTTCTGATTGAACCATTAAATTGGACAAATGCCCCAGTGCGTTCTGAATAAGAGAATAAAAACCTTGAGCGCACGGTTCAGGTCAAAGCCGTCAGCCTCAAGTGTTTGCCTTTGAGCCGTGGTGTTGAGGTGCAGCAGTGGGGCTCCAAAGATCCCACTGAACTGAACACACACTCGCTTTCCCAGGGCAGCTAGCGCCGCGTCCCCTCCTCGGGCGAGGAAAGCCGTCTTACACGCGTCTCGGCCTCCCTGCCGCGTCATAAATCCCTCCAGCCACCTCGGCCCATAATGCTCCTCGGGGGGCGTGTTGTTTGCTTTAGCTTAGGAGCTGCAGGGAACATATTTGCTGTTGTTAAGTACACAGCGCTCTGTTCTCCTTATGTGTTCCGGTCCCCTCCGGCCCGTCCACACGGCCCCCAGGTTCCACAACCTGAGCCGTGCTGAGCTGGAGGATACGGGAACCGAGACGCTCCTTGACGGCTCGACTGGCCCGTGTTGCCTGTTGACCTGCTCTTGTTCCAGCCCCCAAAGTACACGTCCCCTCCTTCCTTCACACGTGCGCCATTGTGGAGCCCCAATCCAGTTCGCTACTCATAACTAGAGTAAATCCACCTCTCTGCAGCTGTTCTTGCAGGGCTTTTGAAAGGAACTGAAAAAGCAAAGATGACCGGCACTAAAGGAGTAAGAGAACATTACATATCTAGCAGACACTTTTCTCCAAAGCGACTTCCAACGAACTCTATGTAGTGTTATCAGCCCACACACCTTATTCACCGCGGTGACTTACACTGCTAGATACATGACTTGCACTGGGTCACTCATCCATACATCAGTGCAACACACACACTCTCTCTGTCACTCACACACTATGGATGAACCTGAACAGCATGCCTTTGTCTTTGGAGTGTGGGAGGAAACCAGAGCACCCACCAGAACACTTACACTGCTAGATACACTACTTACAATGGGTCACTCATTCATACATCAGTGGAACACATACACACACACACACACACACACACACACACACACACACACACACACTCTCTCTCTCTCTCTCTCTCTCTGTCTCTGTCACTTAAACACTCTGGATGAACCTGAACAGCATGCCTTTGGACTGTGGTAGGAAACCAGAGCACCAGAACACTTACACTGCTAGATACACTACTTACACTGGGTCACTCATCCATACATAAGTGGAACACACACACTCTCTCTGTCACTCACACACTATGGGTGAACCTGAACAGCATGTCTTTGGAGTGTGAGAGGAAACCAGAGCACCCGGAGGAAACCCACACAGACACAGGGAGAACATGCAAACTCCACATAGACTAAAAAGGGATCAAACCCACATCCTCTCGCACCCCCCAGGTGCTGTGAGACAGCAGCGCTACTTGCTGTGCCACAGTGCCTCCTAACCCAACAGAGAACACAATACAACCTTAAATTAAATGCTCAACAGAAATGAAGGCACCGTTCGGCTTTGCCCCTTACCTTGCTTCATGTGAGTAATACTATATCAGAGGTGCCCCCTTTTGCTTTCCTATAATAGGCATTCTTAATATTCATTTGATACCCTTGGACAAGTCAAGATGCAAGCAGTTGATGGTTTATTCAGTAACTGGGCGAGCACCTTGCCAGCCACCCCTTCCCTCCTCCCTTTTTCTCCTGCTACCTTATCCCTCACTTTCTGTGCGTGAGTGCGTGAGTGTGTGTGTGTGTGTGTGTGTGTGTGAGCTCCGCCCCTTCCCCTGCCCATGCCGTTGGGAAGCACAGGGAGCCGTCCAGGTGTATGTACCTGCCTCCACGTCGCTGGCTCCCGCTGCGCCTCCGCCCGTCGAAGTGAGCCTCAGCGGCCGGCGCCCGTGCGGGCAGGCGGTCTCCCGGATCGTAGGAACAGGCCCGGCTCCTGTCGGCGTCGGGCACGGCTTGTGACGCAGGTGTGACAACGCTCACCTTTAACATTGTACGCGCTGTTTCTGTCGCCAGGCAGGATCTATCCGGAGCTTCGTTATGGCTCATGCAATGCAGCGTTCAGCGAAAAATGTGGTTTTTTTCATATTGATTAGAGAAATTTATTTTGCAGCAAGTGTTTAAACTCTTAATGTTTAGGTATTATATTCACGAGGAGTAAGTACAGTATGATCAGTGTTTAATGCGGTAAAGGTGCAGTCATGGTTCAGTGTCACATGGCACATTCTGTGAACTTGAAGTGCCCTTTGACCAGTAGACCGTGTGCCGTTGACCCGAAAGCGCACTTTAACCGCACTTGTGTACGGGCCTGACTTTTCCCTCGTTTGTTCTCCATATGTTCTCATTAGGTGGGATGTACTGAGGAAGGAATTTTTTTGGCTTATTTTCACGACGCGATCAAGAGAAAAACAAACCGGAGTGTGAATGCGTTTCGGGCTGCGTGTAAATTCCTGTTGAGGACATGTACATTTTGTGAAAACTCGGTACTTTCAAGCGAGTAGATTGTATCGCACACTTTTATATTTCAGCGAAATAGCAAAAAACATAAAGCGATCCTGTTGGAGGAGCAGCGGCTCCCATTCCTGCTCTAGTGTCCTGAAATGACGTAGTAAGGATGCCCTGCCCTGGGTAAATCATTGTCAAGATGGGCAAGGGCATCTGATAAATAAAGGTTATTAATGTAATATTTTTATTGCTGTACTGGGGCAAATCAGGATCATTTGAGGAACGTACGTGCCGATATGTTTTAATGAGCACAGAAAATCATTCTGAAATATGTACGCAGCCCAGAGGAAAAACAGTCCAATGTCAGGGAAAGGAGATCATAGGGGCTTTACACGTTGGTCAATGTCACCCTGTCACGAGTCAAGACTCGGTGACTGAGTCATAGAGTTTGTTCCACGTTACAGAGAGCCTGAGATTTCCTTTATCAACGCCACGTTTTCATTTCCGATGCAGTCTTGACTGGAAAGTTTTTTTTTTTTTTTCCTTTTGCCCACAAGTCATAGCAGCTTAATTGGAGAACATGAGAAGACTTTTTAAAATTTGTAGAGGATGATAAAGTGGCCTTTATTCCCTGTGTGGTTGGGTTAGAGCACATTTTGATAAGGACCAGCGAGCTGAAGGTCACCAACAGCTCCTATACTTGGCCGTAATGTGGCTGTGGAATAATCATCAGGCTAAGGCAATTTTTTTTTTTTTTCAATTTTGTAAGTATGACCGCTCCAAAAGGTCTTGGATATTATAACTGGTATTTCATTATCTTAGTTGTGGATCAGCAAATCATAGTCCAGGTGAAGAAGTAAAAGTATGATTTAATTTCAGATTTTGTCGGGCTAAACTCTGAAGATCTATATTTTTCTTCTGCGACCTTGTGTACAGACCCTTCTAGATCTCCTTGTAACACCTTAACATCACCCTGCCCATAAAGGGAGCTGATGGTCAGTAGCAATGTGCAAAGAAAGGTCTCCGTGTCCATGTACACCCTTGAGATCATCATTGTGACCCCGAGAGCTGGTCCACACTAGGGTGTCTTACTCTTACTTTACCTGGCCAAGAACCTTACCTTGGTTCCTGCCTGCAGGCCATGAATTCCTGAGAGCAGTGATTCACACCCCATTAGTCATCCACTGGCCACTGCCGCCTTGCTTCTCCTCATGCTGATGTGAAGGTCAACGTCTGCTTAAGGGGAATGGAGAGACCACGAGCTGGTTTTCAGCAGCAGTCTGTGGTTGCAGTAGCCACCCCCCCAAGGTTCGGTAAACCCGCGTTCCCCCAGAGAGAGGCTCCTCCCACTCGCTTTTGAAGAAAGCAAGAAGAGTTCTCTCTATTGATAATTTATTCTTATTTTTTGGGTTGGGAGGGTTGAGGTTGGAAAGAGATCAGTCTCCACGGCGCTGAGTTTCATTTCCAGGAATGACAGTGCGGATGAGGTCAGAGGTGATGCAGCAGGGTAAAGAGGCTGGGACTCGTTCTTAAATCTGTACTTGGTCCGGTACTCACACACAAGGGCTGTTATCTGAGCTCTCAGAGGAACAACGGGCTTCCGGTCTTCTACGCCACACCATCAGCCGTTCTCAAAGTCAAAAACCTGGAATTGGTTTCTGTTTTCATCTCCCGCTGAAGTAATAATGTAATTAAATAAATAGGGTCATCAACAATAGAGAAAAACAGAGATTCAGGGAAATGTACTTGTATGAACTATTTAAGATAAGGACATCAGAAAAAGGTCATTGTGTCGTCATTGACTGAATTTTTGTGTTTCGGGTCTTTACGTATATTTCTCCCTAGCAAATTTCAGTGTTAAGGTACTTACAATTATTTAGCGATTTCTGCAGAAGGGTAAATTTTACTGTATCATTTCAGGGTAAATTTCCTGATCAGGGGTACTATAGCAGAAAATGGGATTTGGGGCCAGAGTTCTTCAGATGCAGCACTACAGCTGTAACCAATACACATGAATGGTACAAGGTCAATAGTCTTCATAATTACTGCATGTACTTCTTCTGTGTCATTAAACTGGCACTGATTCCTGACAATAACATAAACATAGCTCTTCCGGAATGTTCTGTCCTCCTGTTGTGTGTTGAGGGTGGAAAGGTGTGTGTATTGTCACTGTGATTGCACATCTAATCTGGTGGTTTCTGGTGGTCCTTTCCTGGTTCCCAAACATTGTAGCTATTATATACTTACTAATTATTGTGTACTGACTGGAATCCTGATCATTGTCACATGTAAGATACCTGTTGGTGCTTTTCTTGCATCATGCCATATGTTAGCAGCCCAGTTACATTTATTTATTTATCAGACACTTTTCTCCAACACAACTTCCGGTGAACTCTATATAGTGTTATCAGCCCACTCACCTTATTCACCGCGGTGACTTACACTGCTAGATACACTACTTACACTCATCCATACATCAGTGGAACACACACTCTCTCTCTCTCTCTCTGTCATTCACACACTATGGGGGAACCTGAACAACACATCTTTGGACTGTGGGAGGAAACCAGAGCACCTGCAGGAGACCCACACAGACACAGGGAGAACATGCAAACTCCACATGGACTGAGTGAGAATCGAACCCTTGCCCTCTCACACCACCCAGGCACTGTGAGACAGCAACATTACTCACTGCACCACCATGTGTTAGTTACCCCTAGACACTCGAAGGAATGAGCACATATAAAATAGAAGAAGTTCATGAAATACGGTTTATTGCAACTTAATAACCTTTACACCTTCAGGCTGTTTCTCCAGTCAGCAGCAGGTTCTTAATCCTTGCTGCAGTTCAGTGGAAAGTCGCCACTGTCGCTTAGCTCTGCTCCGTGTCATGAAATTCAACTAATAAGGCACATGAAGACAGTGTAAGTGCTGGTTACCACAGCAGTGTTACCTGGGGATGAAAAGGATCAAAGCCTACAGGGGTAACATTATCATGACAGGCAGTGGTAATAGCACTAGCATGTGACACTATAAGACGTGCTAAGATTTTATTCCTAGTATTTTCTGGGCTGCTCCATAACCAGGTATTTTCTTTGTGTTTCTGCTCTGGCTTTGCAAGGCTGGTGGATGTTCCCGTAAGTGCTTCAATAGTTATTCAGAAGCCCCTGTCCCCAGCTTGTGAGCAGGGATTACCGGCATGGGTGGGAAAGGTATCAAGTCACACTCAAGCCATGTGTTGGCATGGTGCTGTTGCCAGGTAACACAGCATCCTTACCATACTGTGCCCTTGGCTTTGTTATAGCCCACCTGTGTGTCTCACCTAGTAACACTGACACACTGCACTGTCTATTTCTTCACATCTGAAGTGTCTGTATCCAATTAAACTCTGATTTCCATACATTTACTCCACTGTTTGGCCTCTGCATTAATGCAAAGACTGTACTTTGACCTGTATTGCCATATTTTCTGTGTTATTTACATTTATTTATTTAACATACACTTTTCTCCAAAGCAACTTCCAATGGATACTACATAGTGTTATGAGCCCACACGCCTTATTCACCGTGGTGACTTACACTGCTAGATACACTACTTACACTGGGTCACTCATCCATACATCAGTGGAACACACTGTCACACACACTATGGGTGAACCAGAACAGCATGTCTTTGGACTGTGAGAGGAAACCAGAGCACCCATGTGAAACAGGAAGAACATGCAAACTGCACACAGACTGATCGGGCATCAAACCCATGTCCTCTCGTACCACCCGCATGCTATAAGGCAGCAGCACTACTTGCTGTGCCACCGTACTGCCTGTTACTGACCATTGAGCCATTTATCTGTATTTTGCTAGCATACGTTCCACTGAACTTTGTAACCATTCAGTCTTTATACCACAATTCAAGGACTTAAACAGGAATCATATCCTCCCGTCTGTGTGCAAGACACCTGACAGCTCACTGGAAAGGGTGTCTCAGTGGTCATATGTTTCCAGAAACCTCTCTCATAAATCCCTGCTTATCCTCTATGTGCATAGGGCAGGTCCATCTCACCGTGATTTTTTTATGACCCTATTTGCCTACACTAACAAGGGTCAAGGTTGAATGGAACACAGAGCAAAACAGAATAAAATAAACCTCTGAAAAGCAGAAATTGAGATAGAACTGTGAGAGAGGATAAAATATTCATTTTATGACATGCTCCCCTTTGTTTGATAAGGGTAAAACTTCACATGGAAAAGGAAGGCTTTGGTATCAGATTGATTCTGAGTTTTCATCATGTCTTTCCAGGCATAAAAGGTTAAAACATCGGTGAACATTTAAAGCACCAAGATAAAGACTAGATATTGTTTTATTAATAACTGTATAATGACACACAGTGTTTCCTGTGCTTTGGCTCTGGTTTCTGGAACTCTTCTGAAGCTTGAAAATAAAATTCCGTCCAAAATAAAGGACGGAGCCTCGGAGGACCTATATTTCCAGTCAAAAGTTTGAGCACAATATTTGTATATTACAAACTGGACCGAAGAGTCAAAGCAAAGCAACCCATAGGTGTCCTACATCTGTGCGAATTTCTGCCGGAGAGCTGGGAAAACATGCCGGCTCACTTCCGACTCAAACGTATTGACTGTGTGAAGAAAGTTAAGAAAAAACTAATTTCAGGCGAGTGTACTTCAACTTTTGACTGGTAAAGATATCAGACAAGTCCAACATGACTTTATTCTTTCCATGATTTTTTTTTTCCCTCTGTCTTACAGTGTGGTTCAATGTTGATGGATCTATAACAACCCTCTAACCCTTCCATCCTGTGTGGGTTTGATCTCTGCAGGCCCCAGAACAAAACGAATGCTTTCGGCATAATGACAGCTGAGGACACCGCAACAGCCACCGCCATGAGTAACTCGAATACCTCCAACTCCAAGGCCACCAGCTACGCTCACCACAACTCGGCCTCTGTCCCCGAGGGTGTGGCCGGAGCCCCCAACGAGGGTGCCTTGGTTGCCCTGATGGAGCGCACAGGGTACAGCATGGTCCAGGAGAATGGCCAGAGGAAATATGGCCCCCCACCCGGGTGGGAGGGGCCATCACCGCCTAGAGGCTGTGAGATCTTCGTGGGAAAGATCCCACGGGATGTGTATGAGGACGAGCTGGTGCCAGTGTTTGAGTCGGTGGGCCGGATCTACGAGATGCGCCTCATGATGGACTTTGACGGGAAGAACCGAGGCTATGCTTTCGTCACATATACACAGAAGCATGAAGCCAAGCGAGCTGTGCGTGAGCTCAATAACTATGAAGTGCGGCCGGGCCGCCTTCTGGGTGTATGCAGCAGTGTGGACAACTGCCGCCTCTTCATCGGAGGCATCCCAAAGGCCAAGAAACGTGAGGAAATCTTGGAGGAGGTCGCCAAGGTCACAGAAGGTGTGTTGGATGTCATCGTTTATGCCAGCGCTGCAGACAAAATGAAGAATCGCGGCTTCGCCTTCGTGGAGTACGAGAGCCACAGGGCAGCCGCCATGGCTCGTCGCAAACTGATGCCCGGTCGCATCCAGCTGTGGGGCCATCAGATTGCCGTGGACTGGGCTGAGCCGGAGATCGATGTTGACGAAGACATCATGGAGACGGTGAAGATCCTGTACGTGCGTAACCTCATGATCGAAACAACAGAGGAGACTCTGCGTAAGATCTTCAGCCAGTTCAACCCAGGCTGTGTGGAGCGCGTCAAGAAGATCCGCGACTACGCCTTTGTGCACTTTGCAGGCCGCGAGGATGCCGTCTTCGCCATGGACAGCCTCAACGGCACTGAGATCGATGGCTCCTATATAGAGGTGACCTTGGCCAAGCCCGTGGACAAGGAGCAGTACACCCGCTACCAGAAGGCTGCCAAGGGTGCAACATCCACTCCGGAAAGTACCCAGACCAGTTTTGTTTACCAGTGTGACCCATACACGCTAACGTACTATGGATATCCCTACAATGCGCTGATAGGACCAAACAGGGACTACTTTGTTAAAGGTTAGCCTTCATTTCTTTTGCTCTTGTGCATTGTGATGATGGCTTGTGTTCTAACTTTTCTATAGAAACTGCCGTAACCTGTTCGTACTTTTGATAACATGCCATGTTTTTCTTTATTTTGTTCACCAGAAAGGCTTTCTTTCTGCATGTGATGAACTCAAAAGCCAAGTTTTTGCAATCAAAGTCTTCCCTGCGATCTCATACTATTGATTTTTAATGTTCTGTGGGGTCAGTGGGAAAACGCTCTAAGAGAAAGGTTTTATCAGTCTTTTGCATGAGGAGGAAAATGTGGTTTAAAGACGCTTGCCTTAAACATCGATGACTGTTACGTTCTCATCTAACATTTCACTGATACCGATTAATCATCCAGTTTTCTTATCTCCCGAGTCTGCATGTGACATTTTGTTTTGCTTTCGCCGATTACGGCAAATCTCAATAATTTCCCTCCCTCTTAAATTCGCTGAAGTCCTGGATGAAATGTTCTAGTCTAAGTGGTTTACGTCCTCCTCTGCAAGCAACTGAAATAAAGGGAAAAAGAAAGCAAAGACAAATAAGGCCCCATATTTGCACTTGTGACCTGTACTGGTAATTTTTACTTGAAATACTGCAACGCGGTCAGGTTCACGACTCTTCGTTTTGGGAAAAATTAGGATTTGAGCTCACGCTATATGGCCTCCGGCTCCAGGAGCAGTCTACCAGTGTAGAACTTTGATTTGTTGACGGACCTTGAGAAACATATGTTTTTTATAGACATCCAATACTGAACATGATCCAATCTCATTGTTGTCTCAAGCAGGTACCATAAGAGGCCGAGGCCGTGCGATACCTGGGAGTAGGGCCCCGGGGTCACGGGGCTCCTACCTAGGGGGTTATTCAGCGGGGCGTGGCATCTACAGCAGGTACCATGAAGGGAAGGCCAAGCAGCAGGAGAAGCCTTATGAGCTGGTGCCCAGCCTGGATCTGGCTGCAGTGAACCCAGTGGGCCTCAAGCCTGGCACAAGTCAGTGTGAGACCGGTCCTTCTTCTGCTTCCTCGCACAAACTCTGCAGTGCTGTTGTGGGGACCATCCTTCACTCTGCAACCTTCCTCGTGTCTCAGCTCTGCTGCCTTTTTCTTTCACTTGCCATCTCCCCCTGTGAGTGTTTCTATCTTTATCTGGAAAAAATGTTGATTGCTGTCCATCTGGGCTGTCATCATAAAGCGGGACCCTATGATTTGTGACAGATTCTCCTTTGCAAAATCTTGGTTCACTTTCCCATGACCATAATTCAGACCCTTGACGGAACAGTATTAGGTGGCATCTGGCACCTGAGAGCCAAACTGATCCAACTAAAAGGGTTCTCTGTCTCAGCCACTGATTGAAAGAGTTCCGTGATTGTTTTCTATTGCCTCATGCCGTCAGAGGGGGTGCTTCCGATGACCGGCCCAACTCGATCCTTTGACCTTTAAAGAGCATTTTGTTTATCACTTGTAAGAGGACTAGCGCAGGACTAACGGCTTTTTTTTTCCACGAACAATGACCTAACACAAGGCTAACTGCACACTCGGCTGAAATGTGCTAATCTTGTAGTCGGTTTCCCCTCTTAAGCTGAATCACACCGAATAAATCTGTCACCTGCTGACGCCCATTGTGTTCCCCTCTCTGAAACCTTGTGCCACCGTCTCTGATAATTACTGCAGGCTTTCTCAGACGTTCAGGGGAAGGAACCTACGTGTGATAAATCATCTCGGAGGCAGAACAACGGAGCGCAGCTGACTGATTGTACGCATTGTTACGGTTTAGGTCTAAGTCGATATTACGAGCTCACAGTACGCGGCGGTCAGTGTGCAGTGTATTTTAACATGCAGCTCCATTTTAATGCATTCAGCAATCCGAAGGTTTTAAAGCACATTGTTTGCACGGTCGGACATTGAGACTCGCTGCCAGCATACACCTGGGAAAAGGAAGCGTGTGATATAGTGCCCGGAAAGGCTGATCTTAGCAAGTAGCAGATAAATGTGTGTTTGAGTGTGTGTTCCTGTTCCTTGCAGGTTTTCGTTCACAAATGTTGCACGTGCAGCTCGGCAGCTACCGGCAGTTAATGTCGACCTCTCTCTAGGACCACATGGTCATTGCACCCCCTAGCGGAGTCCTGGGGAGGTGGCTGCCTACCACCTACTGAACTGGAATTGCACTGATTGAAGGTATCTGTCCGTAGTGGCCCTTCCCGCCCTCGGCGCCCAGTACCCTGTGTTCTCCGCTGGCCATGCGGCCAAGATGATGGATGACAGTAAGGTGCATGCAGTGGAACACCTCATCACCCCCTTGGCCATCCAACACGACCCATCGGGACCCCACGCTGCTACCACCGTAATTCCTGCCGTCTCCACCCCGCCACCCTTTCAGGTACTCCTCACCGTCCCAGCCCTTGTCCTTCTTCTTCCACTGAGTACCTGCAAGTACTTGCACATTACATTAACGTTTTTTGTTTTTATTTAGATGCTGCTCTTCACCAAAGCAGCTTACAATGTTAAACTACTTAAAAAAAAGAAAAAAAATTACCCTTTTAAATAGCTGAGTAATTTTCAGTGAAACATTTCAGGGTAAGTACCTTGCTCAGGGGCGGTATAGCAGGAGGTGAGATCCAGACCCGGGTTTTTCAGGGCCGAGGGCAGTTTCTCTAACAACTACGTCATCTATTGCCCCATTACAGTGTGAATCTTATATAATTTCATGATATCCCATTAAGGGGGGCGGGTTGGTGCAGTGGGTTTGACCGGGTCCTGCTCTCTGGCAGGTTTGGGGTTCAAGTCCCGCTGGGGGTGTCTTGTGATGGATTGGCATCCTGTCCTGAGTGTGTTCCCTCCCCCTCCAGCCTTATGCCCTGTGTTGCTGCGTTACGCTCCGGTTCGCCACAACCCCGCTCGGGACAAACGGTTTCAGTGTGTGTGTGTGTGTGTGAGATATTGCATTTTTTTTCAAACATAATCTACATTTACATTAGCAGGATAAGACCACAGAAAAGGGAAATTCCTATTTAATATTCCAGAAAGTACTACACTGGGTTTCTCTTTCCAGGGTCGCCCCATCACCCCCGTGTACGCCATGGCCCATACTGTTCAGCGCATTCCTGCTACCGCCGGCCTCTATGGAGCCACCTACGGAGCGGGCTACGTACCCATCACTGCACCTGCTTCCGCTGCCACCCTTGCTGCCCTACAGAAGAACGTGGCGGTGGCTGCCGCCACCTACGGAGGCTACGGAGCGTATGTGCCCCAGGCCTTCCCGGCCGCCACCTTCCAGGTGCCTCTCCAGGATGTCTACCAGACCTACTGAAGGATCCCCTCCCTCACAGTCCAAACAGGAAATACACTGAAGGAACATTTAAGTATTTATAAAGAGCCACTTAATTTTTCCACTGTTTTCTCACTTGCTGGCTGGGCAACTGGACACGAGACTGCTCTTCAAGAGAATTCCATACGTGTGATAACTTCATAAAACTAAGAAGAAATGGAGAAGAAAAGAAGAAGCAAGACAAAAAGAGTATATTTTAAAAAAGTATATTTTAAGGAATATTTTTAGGGGTTAATATCTACTGAGAGAATTTTTAC
The DNA here is from genome assembly GCF_900964775.1 of Scleropages formosus. Classification (NCBI taxonomy): domain Eukaryota; kingdom Metazoa; phylum Chordata; class Actinopteri; order Osteoglossiformes; family Osteoglossidae; genus Scleropages; species Scleropages formosus. The sequence goes on along the minus strand of NC_041810.1, from coordinate 5,083,295 downwards.
TGACACTGTTTCTTTATTTTATACCCTGTAGAGACTCATTACAACCGTCCACATGCTGTACTTCTACAGCTTTCAAAGAGGCTGTTTTTCATTTGTTTTTATTTCAACTTTTTTGTTTTGTTATTAATTTTATTCATATCTAGTTGTGTCCTCGTAAAATGTTGCGTTCCCAAGGTTTTCCAATAAGTTATGCACTATGCGTAGTTTGGCCCTGCTTTCATTTGTCCACATTTACATTTATTATTCATTTAGCAGATGCTATTCTCGAAAGTGGCATAAAATGATTATTAACTAGTATTTAGCTAACTTCTTTATCCACGGTGACTTTGATCACTGCACCAGACTCCCTAGGATCATTGACCCGCTTATACTGCAAAGCAGTGCAACACACACACTACAGTAGTTAGAGTCGCAGATTTACCTAAAACATGTGTCTTTGGCCTATGGGAGGAAAGTGGAGCAAAAAAACAAACGTCATGGTAAGAACATGCAAATTCTGCTCAAGGTGTGCCAGATTCAAACCCAAAGCCCAGATTAAAGTGAATAAAAAATGCTAGAAACACATAAAATGTGTTGCAATGTGCAGCTCTATTGGTGTCATATAGTCTATTATTATTTAACTATTTAAAACTGAACCATTTGTGGGCTTACCAGCTGAGCCGCCATGCAAACATAATTGGGGTAAGAAAAAAAAAAACTGAGCCAAGGTCAGAAGAAGCAGTTTTATTTTAAAACTTATCGCGGACATGATCATGACACTGATGTCACATTACTCCTTAATTTGTACTGTCAGCAATGATTGTGCACTCAGTGCTGCTCAAAGAAAACCTCATTGCAGAGGATGCTGTATTTTTATGACATGAATGCTTGTCATGTTTATTCCTTTGGTGTTGGATATGTCAGCAATGTTCATTTCACATTTCCTAGTGTTTTGCTCTCCGCGCGTTTATAAGCTCTTGCCATGTCTTCTTTGAACTCATTGTGCTTTTCTTCGGTGTTAAGAGAGGGGTGCATGCAGTGACGAAAAAACAGACAGTTATGCAAAAGAAGAGTTTGAGATGCTTATCACTGCTTACCGTGTGAGCGCGGCTGGCGCGCCGGCGCACCACGGTATTTCACTGTGTTACATGGGGCGTCACATTGGCACAGTGCACACAGTTCCTCTATGGCCTGTTTAAAGGCTCATTAATGAGAAGCTCCTGCATAACCCTCTTTATCGCAGAAGTTAGGGTGTATTTAATATATGCAGTGCTCGGGTTTTATACGAAAACTTAAAAAAACGGAGTTAAGAAAAGGTATAATATATTTAATAGGAAAATGTGTCCTTTACTTGTGTCTTTTTTAAAGTTTAACCTTGATGAGAGTTTGTTTTGCCAAAGCCTTCAGTACTAAGATACTTAGTTTCTGCAAAATACAAAGAAATGGAATCTCATTATTTAAGTCGGACATGAAATGATACTGACGTCATGCGTGAAACAGATACCGGGTGGTTAAGGACACAGGCGGGGAGCCCGAAGGAGATTGGTTTGCCTAGCTGAAAGGGGCTCTGCTATTTTACCCTCAAGCAGGGTAATTTACTGAATTTCTCCAGTTAAATGTTCAGCTGTATTAATGGGTAAAATCTAAGATTGCTTTGGATTCAAGAGTCTACTAAGCAACAAAATAAAATTATTACAATTCTGTTGCAAGCATTCAAAAGCCACCTGGCCTCCATTGGCCTCCACTGGCCTCCGTTGGCCTCCGTTGGCCTTCCCAGTAATTCCGCATCAGAAGTATAATTTTAACTTGAAATGTAATGCACCAAGCTACTTAAACGAACAAGATGTGCATATTTCATGAAATATTATTTTGCAATTTATGTTTAGTGTGCCTTTTTTTTGCCAAACTTAGTAGGCCTTTCACCCAGTTTTATTCTCGAGATGTGTTAGTAAGCTCATGTAAAAGGTCTGTGTTTATAGCTTTAAGTAGTTAATAAAGCAATTTGGAAAAAAAGCATTTCTCTTCTTTTTTCTTTTACTTGCAACATACCAGAAAGCATCACACAGATGCTGCACCTGACACAACCACAGCCTTGTGGACTGCTTATGGTTTTAACTGTCAGCGGGTGGAGTTTTGCAACAGCTGCTATTAAAAAAGAACAACAGCAGCAACAACAATAATAACAGTAATTATAATACTTTAACATTAACTAAATACAGTGTGATACAGAGAGCCTGTTAACAGACAATTAAAAGAGTTGATTTTGCTCCAGACAAATTCATGATCTAGCTTTTCCACATCTTGTCTCGATAAACAGTGTCTTTGTTCACCTACTGTACGTTTTTCAGCCGGGTGACGCAAAACCAAGATAAAGCAGAAACATAAAACCCAAAAGATAGATCGCTATTGAAGAAAATGTCCAAGTTTCCACAGCAATTAAAGCAGTTAAAATTTAGTCCTTAAAAATGAAGAATTGGGACTACGGGTGGTCCCCGATTTACGATGGGGTTACGTTCCGCAAAACCCATCGTAAGTCGAAAATATCGCAAGTCGAAAATGCATTTAATACACCTAACACGCACCTCTGTGTGACAGACTGGGAGGTGCGGATCGCTGCCGTTGCCCAGCATGATGAGAGAGTATCACTCCGCGTATCGGTTGCCCAGGAAAAAAAAATCTAAATTCAAAATTCAAAGTACGGTTTCTACTTCGAAAAGTCAAAAAAAAAAAAAATCGTAAGTCGAATCATCATAAATCGGGGACCATCTGTATTAGAAAGCAGCTGGTGGTGCACTGGTTAGAGCTGCTGACTTTGGTTCCAAAGGTTTCTGGCTTGAATCTCCCCTACAGCTTAGTACTCTTCAGAAAAGTACTTATCCTGAATTACTTTACTATAATCACCCAGAAGCGTAAATGGATTAACAATTATAGGTATCTTAACATTATAAATTACTTTGAAGAAAGGTGTCAGCTAAAAAAATGTAGTTTACAGGTTAAACATTGCCATCTGCACATACCTGAATTTTTTTTCAGGATTTATGGATATAATTATTGCTCATCCACTGTTGTAATCAGTGAAACATAAGAATGAAGCTACTGTTATATTTTTGGATATTCCGAATGGTAGCATCTAGAGCAAGAACAGCAACGGACCAAAGACCGAACCTTGGAGAACACTTTTTCTGACCTTAAACAAAAAACTAAGGGACACCGACACAAATTGCCTATGATTTGATAAATACAAAGAGAAACACTTGAATTCCTGATAATCCAACCAGATATTAAAGACCACTAAGAAAATATTGTGATCAAGAGTATGAAACACTGCACTTAAGTCGAACAACATAATAAATTAGATATTCCCAGCATCAGATTGAATTAAAATAGCATCAACAACACGGATAAATGCTGTTTCTAAACGACCTGGGTAAATTCCAGACTGAAATCTTTCAACACTATCATGTTGGTTGAGGTAATACAGAATTTTGGAAACTGCTAATTTTTTTTTAAATTTTTTTATAAAAAACATTCCTGACCTCTGTGGTAAATACAGTGAAATTACTTAAGCAGTACACATAGTGCAGAGCAGTATCAGAGGCAGCAAAGCTAGATCCTGACCTCTCTTCACTCAGACCCTGAAGTAGATGGTACAAGTGACACTAACTTATTGGGCAAAAAGATCATAATCATTGATGAGAGGAACAATACTGAATTGCCTTTCTGATTTTTTTATTAAACTGCTTGCTTTTAAAAAAGATGCGAGGACTATTTGTGTTCTCATCTGTTAATTTACCATAATATTCAGATATGACTGCAAAAAGTGTTTCGTTGTATTTTCAACACTTTCACCACATGCTACTATTATGACAAACACGCATTTCGGTCGATCTCCACTAATGTTCTATTTTCCGACATTCTAACTTAAGAATGCGTGTAGAATTATGATATAAAAAGATTTACTGTATGATTGTGAGAATGTGCTGGATCTTTCACAGCTTGGGTAAATCCTGCAGAATTTACCGGAGACATAAAACCTTTACCAACAGTATTGGACTCCTCAACTAGGTGACTATTAAAGTCAGCCATCAACGCTGCTTTGTCACAGGCGATGGTTAAATATTAATTGAGAATGTTCCAGCATGCCAGTACACTTTGTTTGCTTCTTCAGAATGATTTAAAAAACACTGGCAACCCAAAGAGTAGGATCAAAACTCATTTTTGTCAAGGACCAGATTTAATTGCGTGCAAAATATGCCAATAAGCCTGGCATATAAGGTCACATAGGCAAGTATGTATTTAGTGCGTATTTAGTACTTACGGTGCAAAGCAAAAGTATGGTGTTTAGCAGTATTATGGTATATTTCTCATATGTCTTTTATTAAGCACCCTAGGCCGTCCCATAAAAATGCATTATTGATGAACATTTGCGGCTCATACAGATTGTCTTACATCTTCTGCACCACTTCGAAAGGCAAAGCAGATCATTAACAATTTAACGTCTACTTTGAATAGAAAATATTCAGCGCTTCGAACCTCTGGCAATGCCACGGTCGTCTGCAGCGAGCATCGGGTTTCCGGCAGGAGGAGAACCAGATACCCATCGCTGCATATGGTTCACCCTGTGAACTTTCAGCAGCCATAGGAAAATCGGGGATCGGTTTCCCTGCATACAGACAGCTGGGCCTGAATGCAGTGCAACCTGTCGGGTGTGTGTGTGTGTGTGTGTGTGTGTGTGTGTGTGTGTGTGTGTGTGTGTGTGTGTCTGTTAACGTACCGTAAGAGAGATATTATGTGGGTGAAAATGCATTTCCATAGCATGACTTCCGTTGGTCCCTTGTTTTAAAAATGCCAACTGCTAGTGCTGATGTGAGATGTTAAGGTTTTTTGTTCGCAGGGAGACGAAGTCATTATTTTCAGCCTGAGAAAGAGAAGCAGTTATGGAATAATGGAAAATTGAGTTTGGATGCACGGCCTTCGTGAATTGCGTTTGCGATGTTTCACGGGGACACGTGTTATGGAACATGAAGACAAAGGAAAAGTTATGGGGCTTTGCCTATAATCAGGATGCTCATGAGGAAGACCATGATAAAGAAGATCCACATGAAGAATCGGTCCATGACTTTCGCCACCTTTTTCCACTCGGCCCCCTTGGCGCAGGTGGCCCTCTGCTCCCGGAAGCAGTTGGCGATGTATTCAACGTTCCTCATGAGTTCGTCATTGTGACCGCACGTATATACATGGGTGCCACCCTTCAAAGGGCAGCAGAGCTCCTCCTTCAAGCTGCCGTTGAGGTTGGCTGGCAGATCGAACTCCTCGTATGTCCTGCAGGGCTGCGGGATCGAGTGGGCCCTTCGGTCGCCGTTGCTGTGGTGCGAGCAGTGGTTTTTCTCATCTTTGTGTCTTTGCAGCTTGCCGTTGGCGTGCGGCTCCTCTCGCTTAGCCTGAGGTGTGGTGCAGTTCTCGCCCACCTCGTACACGAAGAAGATCTTGGACATGTAGTCAATGACGACCACTTTGGCCCAGTGAGGAACAGGCCTTGCTTCGGCTCCACAGAAATGGATGTTCATGATAAAAATGGTCAAGGCTGTGGAAGCCGTGATCATAGTCATTGTCGCGATGTAATACTTCCCTGTGTGAGAAGAAAATACCATGTAAGTGCTTAAGGCAGCTGAACCACCAACTAATACAAGAAGAAAGTGCATGCGGAGAATGCATTACATTACCAAGCAGGAGAATGAATGGCGGTGGAAATCCTGGAGAACCTTACCAATAAGGGGCACGCTCTCGGAAGGGGGCATGCTCTCAGCCACCATGAGCTGGAAGACAGTGAGGGCGAGCAGCACGGTGACCCCCAGCGAGACCTTCTCCCCAGAATCGGCAGGCAGGTAGAAACCCAGTGGTGCCAGGAAGGAGATCATAACACAGGGGAGGAGAAGGTTGAAGATGTAGAAGGAGGAGCGTCGCTTGAGGAGGACGGTGTAAGTGATGTCTGGGTAAGGGTCCGAGCAGCAGCCGTACATGATGACGTTCTTGACCGCCGGCATGCCGAGGCACTCCCACTCTACGTTTTCCACAAAGTCAGACAGGTCCCCGCTGTCCATGCCCATGGTAATGTCTACCTGGTTGCCATTGTAGGTCCAGGAGCCAAAGGTCAGGTTGCATTGCTGGCTGTCAAAGGGGAAGTAGGACACATCTACCACACAGGAGCTCTTGGTGATGGCCGGTGAGTCCCACGTGATCTCTCCATTGTAGCGAAGGACCACGTTGGTGTCCACCGGTCCAGAGAAATCATCATCAGCCCTGAGCCAGAACAGAATTATGGAAACGATTGACGGGCTAAAACGATCGTAAAGAGGCAAAACGTTGGGTCGGCAAAGAAAATGAAAATTGAAGATGCTCTATTTAGTGTTCGTGCACTGCCTACCTATACCTTCTCATGCCTGGTGTCCAGTGAAGGGAATGCTGCTTAAACGCTGCGGCCAGTGGATTGCAACACGTGTGCTATGGCTGCGTTTGCGTAGAACGTACAGGCGTACTTGTTATATAGGACGATGTCGGGCCTCCACACCAGACTGCTGGGAATACGGATGACCTCCAGGCCATCGTAGGCCTCCTTATCCCACTTCAGGTAGGTGTCGTGCCACGTCTGCCTTATCCACAGGTACGCGATCAGCACCTGATTCCGCTCGTCCTGCACGCACGCACGCACGAACACACACACACACATACACACACACACACACACACACACACACACACAGTGCCAGCTGCAATTACAGCACTGAAAATGTTGCATTCCCTTTAACAACGGCAATGCAGTGTAGAAAATATCTCAAAGACATTGTTTCAAAAACACAGGGAGCCTGAAATATTTAAACTTGCTTTCTGGACACCGTATTAAAAAGAAAAAAAAAAAAAAAGGCCCAGTGGCAAAAAGAGTCGAATACCTTTACTCTTTTAATTGGACATTTGAGGCCCCAGTAGGGATCACTCATTCACATAAATTGCAGGACTGATGGGGTAACTCATCCAGACCGCCAGCCCGGCTGAAATCAAGACAAAGCTGTCAATATCAGGTAAAGGCGACACAATGGCGCGTGTCAGTGACACCGTTTCCTCAGCGAGGAGGAACTGCTCTGAGGAAGATCTGATGCTGCGGGGGTCAATTTGTCTCTCTTTAGCGCCGGTTACAGCGCAACGTTCAGCCTCCAATAAATGTGCTCAAAACAACTACGATCAGGGATAAAGAGGGAACATTTTGTGAAGTAAAGCTGCAAATTCCATCTGTAATCCTCAGGTCTTACAGGTAAAATGTGTCCACTGAACAAACACTTGCTTATAATATTCATCAGGTCAGGACTGCACTCTAACATCATCAGAATAGAAAAAAGACCTGTCTGGTACCACAAAGACATAGTTCATTCAGCACCTTGGCCTGACAAAACTCCAGCTGTCACAAGACCATTGTGCCATATTTATTATTATTATTATTATTATTATTATTATAATACACACACAACATCTGCAATCACTTGTCTCAAGTGGGGTCACGGCGAACTGGAGCCTAACCCGGCAACACAGGGTGCAAGGCTGGAGGGGGGGGACACACCCAGGATGGGACACCAGTCCGTCGGAAGGTACCCGAGCAGGACTCAAACCCCAGACGCACCAGAGAGCAGGCCCTGACCAAACCCGCTGCTCCACAGCACCCCGCTATTATTATTCTTATTATTATTATTATTATTATGATGGGGGCACGGCGGTGCAGCGGGTTTGGCCGACCAAAAGGTGACAGGGCTGATCCCGACCTCTGGCTCTAGTATCCATGAGCAAGGTGCTTATCCTAAAGTTGCTCCAGTAAAAATTACCCAGCTGTATAAACAGGTCAATAATTTAAGTTGCTGAGGAGAAAACATACAATTTGTTGCCTGCAGGAGTTTAAATTTATGTTCGGGTTTGTGACTGGACAACATCTATTCCGCTCTTAATGGCAAACAGAAATGCTACTTGAAATGCAGTACAGTACATCATATTAAGATATGAATTTAACTCGTGGCCCCCGAGTATCGAAAACTATCCTAGAGCCTTACTGGAAAGGAAATCAGTTGCGCCAGGAAATCTTCAGTTATGGCTTTAATGCTGAGTAGCAAATTAATCAAAAGTGGATTAAAACCAGTTTAAAGGGTTGGGTACTGCTGCTTAAGTAGTTCAGGTTAAAGACCTTGCTCTAGGGTACTCCAGCAGAGCCCTTCGGAAGACTCAAATCGGCAACATTCAGCTTTTTGCTTTATGTCCTTGCTGCCTTGTTCTGCCAGCTGTATTGATCCAGACTACAGTGCCCTTAGGTTCTCCCACCATGTTGCTCAGTGGTTCCCAGTTGAATTTATTTATTTATCAGATACTTTTTCTCCAAAGCGACTTCCAATTAACTCCATGTAGTGTCATCAGCCCACACACCTTATTCACCGCAGTGACTTACACTGCTAGATACACTGCTTACACTGGGTCACTCACCCATACATCAGTGGAACACACACACACACTCTCTCTCTGTCACTCACACGCTATGGGTGAACCTGAACAGCACGTCTTTGGAGTGTGGGAGGAAACCAGAGCACCCAGAGGAACCCCACACAGACACAGGGAGAACATACAAACTCCACACAGACTGAGTGGGGATCAAACCCCCGTCCCCTCGCACCACCCAGGCAGTGTGAGGCTTCAGCGCTACTCGTTGTGCCACAGGTTCAAGCCACACTCACCATGTCTTTGATCTGGGAGAGGGTGATCTGCAGGGTGACGTTCAGGGCCCTGTCTGTGTCCTCCACCGGCCGCAGGGCGCTCGAGTAATTCTCCATCAGGTCATTGAGCAGCTTCTGGGCAAACCTCCCCTGAGCAGAGCGGGCCCCTGTGGGGAAACGTATGGTGCGGAGACGCTCAAACAGCTGCCTCCCGCTCGTTGTGCCGTTCAACATGCGGCGCTCTGTCACATGAATATGCATGAACGCTCCGATGGCTCACAAGCGACGCATCTACGACGGTTCCTTACACATGCAAAGCTGAGAGTCATTAGCTAGTGCCCTTAATGTATGAATGTAGATTAATGTAGATTAATGTGGCTGATTAGATCTGATGATTATATTTGCTGTCTAAACGCACAATGAAAAGCTCTTAAGGAGGTGCTGGGATAGATAAACACACGTACTGTAACCCTGTTCACTATACATATCACGTTCATACAGCGGTTCCCCCGAGAAGGAAGGAGGAATGCCGAGAAAGGAGCTCGGTAATCATCTTACCTTTCGGTAGTAATAGGATGAGACCTACGATACGTAGAATTCTTTGCATTTTGCAGCAGAAATCAGTGGAGCTAGAAGAAAGTTGGAGCCGGCTTAGACTGGCGGGAGCCGATGTGCTCGCCGTGGGCCACGGAACGGGAGCCGGGGCTATCGCGTGGCAAGCGCCACCCACGAAACGAGATGCCCGGAGGAAGGGCCATTCACCTGTCGATCAAAGCGCTGCACGGGCGGTGGGCTCACGGGGTTTCTGGCAACCAGGTAGGTCAACACAAGGCAAACGAGGCAAACTGGGGTGTTTGAAACTTCAAATATAGCAGGTAAACATGAGAATAGAAGTGCTCCTCAATCCATGGGCAAATTCCATTAACTGTGTGACCACACAATTTATACACTGTACAACTTACCTTAATAAAAATAGTGTAAATTCAGGCTTTTACACTTTAAAGGGGTTTTAACCTTTGTTTCGGGAGGAAGGATTTAGAACAGTGAGGGGGCACGGTGGTGCAGCGGGTTTGACCAGGTCCTGCTGTCTGATGGGTCTGGGGTTCGAGTCCCGCTTGGGGTGCCTTGCGACGGACTGGCGTCCCGTCCTGGGTGCGTCCCCTTCCCCCTCCGGCCTTATGTCGCGTGTTGCCGGGTTAGGCTCTGGCTCTCTGCGGTTCACACAATGTGTGTGTGTCCAGAGGGGAGTTCATGAGTCAACTCTGCAGTGACTGAAGTCCCCCAAACAATTGAAAGTAAAAAAAAAAAAAGTAACTGCTCATGCAAAAACATATTTTATGTGCTTAGTGCTTTAGCAAGATATTATACTGAGCCTTTCTATAGCCAGTATCAGTATGGTACACACAAGGGCAGAAATGCCTCGCAACCCTTTTTGCTTGGATTTTCAGGGATGCTATTTAACTTCACTACTTACGAAGCATGCACGTTTGTAGGTTTTATATGACATTTGTTGCATGTCGATTTCGTTTAAATACAAATGCACTGCATTTCGAAGGTACGCTCCTATCGGTATATTGAAAGCGTAGCACAGTTTTGCCGAAGTTGATGACTCAGCATCCGTTGGAGTAATCTTTCTTCAGCATTTGTGGTGAGAATATTAATTTTCTCAGCGCAGTTATGCAAACAGAACTGGGGGGGCTACTAGGGATGTTCGCGATGTGGCCGGGGTGATGGGTGTCGCATCGGCTGAAGGAGGCCCTACGGAGGTGTCGGGAAACATGAGCTCCGCTGGTGCCACCCCCCCCCCCCCCTTCAAACACACCATCCTCTCACTACCTTTCATGGTGGTATTGTGGTCGGTCTCACTTTCCGTTCCCTTGTACACACACACACACACACACACACACACACACACACACACACACACACAAAGGAAGCCGACGATGAAGGGTAGGTTGGAAACAGCACTGGTATGTAGGAGGTGAAGATGATAGGTAGAGGAGCACTTGGATGAGCAACAGTGTTTCAATATGAAAACGTTTACCTGGAACGGCGAGCTGAGTGCGCGGTGTGTCCACCCATCTTCTCAGCCGATCGAAGGAGCGAAAAGGCTGAAGCAGGACATGGAGGTGGGCTGCAGGTGCACAGTGGTGTTTTGGGTTCATTCCAAGCGTGGAGAACCAAAGCCAGACAAACAGCTGCAGCGCTGTCCTTTGTTCTTAATGGGATGTTTGTTGCTGTAAAGTAATGGCATGATTTTCACTCCTAAGTATGTATGTTTGTATATATATATATATATATATATATACAGTACTGTGCAAAAGTCCAAGGCACTTAGATGTTTCACAAAAATATGAGTTTTAGATGGTTATTTAGTGTCTTCTGCATTAGTGTCAATGGGAAAGAGCATATTTTAGATTTCCAAGCATTCCTTTCGAAAAAAAGTTACAGTATTACAGTAAAGGTTTTGTATGTCGTTAAAGAAAATACACACACACAGGCTGAAACCGCTTGTCCCGAGCAGGGTCGCGACAAACCGGAGCCTAACCCGGCAACACAGAGAGGGGACACACCCAGGACGGGGCAGCAGTCCATCGCAAGGCACCCCGAGCAGGACTCAAACCCCAGACCCACCAGCAAGCGGGACCCAGCCAAATCGGCTGCGCTAAGTGGTTGTTGACGATGGATGTTCCAAAGCTTATTTTAATAAATTAATTATTTTAATTTATTATTTAAGAGCATTATTTTTGGAACCATTCTCATCCTACAGCTTTTTTCCCCAGGTGCCTAAAACTTTTGCACAGTACTGTATGTATATACACACACACACACATACACTTTCTGAACCGCTTGTCCCTTACGGGGTCACGGGGAACCCAGAGCCTACCCGGCAACACAGGGCGTAAGGCCGGAGGGGGAGGGGACACACCCAGGACGGGACGCCAGTCCGTCGCAAGGCACCCCAAGCGGGACTCGAACCCTAGACCCACCGGACAGCAGGACCGTGGTCCAACCCACTGCGCCACCGCATCCCCTAACTGTGTGTATGTATATATATATATATAGAGGAAAAGTTTGGGGTTTGAGTCCTGCTCGGGGTGCCTTGCGATGGACTGCTGCCCCGTCCTGGGTGTGTCCCCTCTCTGTGTTGCCGGGTTAGGCTCCGGAAAAGTTTGGAGTCAAACTATAGAGTTGCTTTCCTAACTGATGTTCATAGGATGACCAGTGCGTTTTCGTGATTTACTTTCCGAATAAATGCAAAACAAACTGTACTTCCGAAAGTATAGAAGGGTAAAGAGAGTGCAGCACCTTCTAATGGGGTCTGCTGCAACGATTTAAAATTCACAACCTTTTTCCTCACAGTTTCTTACACAAAAACAGAGCAGCTGGTAGCATAATGGATAGAGCTGCTGCCTTTGGACCCAGTGGTTGCAGGTTTGAATCCCAGCTGTGGTATCCTTGAGTAAACCACATACTGTCAATTGCTGCAGTTAAAAAAAAAAAAAAAAAAAAAAAAAAAACACATCCAGCTATTTAAAGAGGTAAATAACTATAAGCTGCTTTGGAGAAAAGGAGGAGAAATGCATCAGCTATGAGTAAATGTAATGGCTTCACCACAACCAACCCATGTGCATGATGGGAGCAGCAGATGGTGTAGTGTTCAGGGATGTTGCCTTGCAAAGACCTGGGTTTGAATCTCCATGCCTGCTGCAGTACCCTTGATCGAGGTACTTGTCCTGAATTCATACAGTAAGAGTACCCTGCTGTATAAATGGCAAAATGTGAGTGACAGGGAGAGTATGGTGCTCTGGTTTCCTCCCACAGTCCAAAGACATGCTGTTCAGGTTCCCCCATAGTGTGTGAGTGACAGAGAGAGTGTGTGTGTTCCAGTAATGTATGGATGAGTGACCCAGTGCAAGCAGTGTATCTAGCAGTGTAAGTCACTGTGGTGAACAAGGTGTGTGGGCTGATAACACTGCATAGAGTCATAGAGTTCATTAGAAGTTGCTTTGGAGAAAAGTGTCTGCTAAATAAATAAATGTAAAGGTAAATCATTGCACAGTTACATATCTAACAAGGTAAATTGCCCAGGACAACTGAACTGGATGGTAAAAATGCTGTTTTTTTTTTTAAAAAAAAAAAAACCAAGATATCATAGCTCCTTCTCTGGCTTCACTTGCCACTCATGTGCCCACTAGACACACTCACACACACACACACACACACACCCTGAACCTGCTTCCAGGTGTCTTTGCACCACCCGTGGTTTGGGTGGGCGTAACTCAGCCACAGCTGTTTCCTGTGCGCGGAGGTGCGGAGCAGTGCACCTGGACGTGCGGCACGGGCTCCTCCACATTTCTTCTTCGCTCTGATACAGCCAGAGATCCAGCATCTCGTTTCACGTGACTCCTCCTGCTCTGGGGAGAACCTGCCCAGGTTGCATCTGAGTCGGGGTCTCACAGCTCAGTCCCACGCGGGTTTGCACGTGCCCCACGTCTAGGGAACTCAAACAGTCACCTACTAGATGTTGCCTCCAGCTATTCTGAGTTAACTACCGGCAGGGAGCGTGAACTATTACGAGTCGCCCTGAGCGATGTCGGCCCCTCGGGTGTCGCGAACTCAAAGAAAACTGCATGTGAAACGGTGGGTTTGAAGACGCAGAGACAACGCGCCCGAGAGCTTTTAGAGAGCCGTGTAGACGGCGGCCCTGGGATGTGGTTTTTTTTTTTTTTTTTTTTTCAAAAAGCCTGCTCTGAAGAAGCAGAGATACAAGGGCTTCATAAACCACACATGAATGGCATCTGCGCTGCCTTCTTCCTGGTACTCGAGCTCCTGCATTCGTACTCTTCGTCAGCAAAGGTGTGTGACAAGAGCTAGTGCACACGCGTCCGTTTCTCAGCGTCTGCGTCGTATTTCTTTCACGGATCTTTGCACGTGCGTAAAATGTGTCTCCGTGACAATGTGGCAGCATCGTATGCAATGCAGAAATATTACGTTCATTTTTTGCGACCGCTCCCTACCAAGGTGAATGAGTATTAATACTTAATACTTAGAGCCATCACCTTGCAATCAAAGGACATGAGTGAAATTGCCATCCCTGGTTTAGTAGCCTTAGGTAAGGTGTTTACCCTAAATTACTGCAGGACAAATGACCCAGTTGTGTAAGTGGGTAAACAGTGTGTACAGTGAGTAGAACTGCTGTCTCACAGCGGCTGGAGAGAAGACATGGGTTCATGGAGCGAGAGGACATGGGTTCAATCCCCGCCCAGTCTGTGTGGAGTTTGCATGTTCGCCCCGTGACTCTGTAGGGTTCCTCCGGGTGCTCTGGTTTCCTCCCACACTCCAAGGACATGCTGTTCAGGTACACCCATAGTGTGTGAGTGATGGACAGAGAGAGAGTGTGTGTGTTCTACTGATGTATGGATGAGTGACCCAGTGTAAGTAGTGTATCTAGCAGCGTAAGTCACCGTGGTAAATTAGGTGTGTGGGCTGATAACACTAAATAGAGTTCATTGGAAGTCACTTTGGAGAAAAGCAGCTACTAAATGAATAATTTAAACTGTAAAACAACTGTCAGAAACTTATCCAACTTAAACAAATCCAAGTTAAGATGGAGAAAGGGAACAGACTAAAAGAATAAAATGTAAATGCATGTCTTTTATCCTCTGGGAGGATTTTGCTCTTGTCACCCATGAGCTCCACTTGCCATCTTCATTCCACATACAGTTTAACGCACAGTTCCTGGAACCAGGGTTCTGTCCCACTTCCAGCTGCACTCGCTGCGGTCGCAGTGCCCTGTAAACTCACACTTCACTGCGCTCTAGGAGACGTCACGTTGCTGAAATAGAGAGCAATCCATCTGAACCGACACCGCGGTAACGTTCGAACCAGTGCCGGTGAGAACGTCCTCACATTATCGTCAATATTATCAAACATGTGCATTGTAGAGAAAAATACCAGAACATCAGGTATCCCTCTGGGATGTGATATTACATTTGCTGGGAAAGGCAACACTAGTTTACCTTGTTCCAAAAAAATTGTCTATAGTGGCTCCTATGAACCCATAATGACATGAAATTCTAACATAACTTGCAGAAATCCAGTGAGGGGGGAAAAAAAAGCTTAGCACAAATCAGATGGATAATAATTTTATTGCTTTAAAAACTTGTTAAAAAGATAAAAATGCCACATCAGAGAGAAAATGAAGTACAGAATAAGAGCGGGAAAGTAAAATCCAGGGTACCAACATTTCTAACAAAAACTGAGGTTATTTACTATGAAATAATAGATCACATGGATATTTATGTAAGAATATGTAACAATTTAAGGTACTGGTGTATTTTTAATGCACATTGAGGTAATCGTACAATGAACCGTACGCTCTGTTACGTTGTTTTGTAAACATTTTGCATTATGAATAATTTGCAAAAAACAGTGCAATTTTTCATTTCTAATGTGCCCTTTTAATATGTTGAAGATCAGTAAATAAAGCAAAAGTGAGAATATTTATTCCCTTTTTTCTTTTTCTCAAACTGACAGTTTTTCTGCCTTTTTTGTAATCAAAGTTACATATGCAGCTTTGGCAGAAATACATAAAAATTGCATACAAATCGAACAGAAACGATCCCTTCCCGTATTGTAGAATAAAACGCTCAAAAGGCAGTCGTGGCTCTTTGACGTTCGGGAAAAGGACAAACCGCAAATTCATTGAAGTAGCACGCTGTCCATTACACGTGCTTTCAAAATGTACATTTAGAAAGATTATTTCCTCATGCACTTGTTTCAAAATAAACCAAGAAACGCTGGAATTACATGATTCATTCATTCTGGGCGGGGGAACATTTGGCACTTAACTGCAAACTAATTCAACTCCTGCCAATTTTTTTTTTTTACTTTTTGCACTCGCACTTTTGCCAAGTTGCTCAAGCACCTGCCAGACCTTTCAGAATGCATACTGAACGGTAAGTCAACTGTAGTGGTGTACCGGAGTAAAGAGTAAAAAAAATAAAAGGCTACAGAAAATTCAAAATACCCTCTGAGATGATAATTTTGTTTACTGTCAGAGATTTATATAATTGATACTTAAATTTCACCTTTTCACCGCACTTTGAGTCAAAGGGATGGCAAATAAATAAACAGAAATGACAGATTATAGGTTTAAAAAGATTATACTCTCATGCTATTAAACAAATCCAGAGAAAAATTTCCATCCATTGCTATGGCTGAACACAACTACATTTGACAAATAAAAAAATATGAATATCCCTTTTGAGATGAGTCCTAAAAGTGGTCACCTTCGTTTTTTTTAAATCGTTCTGCTTTGCGTGGGAGTTCTGCCCCACATTTGTGGCAGAATCGCCGTGTAGCGCCATTCCCACCCATTCCCACCCATTCGGTATTACCCCTAGCCCAAATCTGCATTTTGAGGAGGGTGTGAAAAATTCACCGAAGGCGGTAAGACGCGAAAAATTTGGCGTCTCCAGCCGCACCGGCGCTCAGTCTATCCATGTTCTCGAAGGAAAAGTCCAAAGTTTGACGGCGGGGCGGAAAAGATGTTCGGTGACTCGAGGCAAAGCGCGCGAGTCAAAGCACCCGGCACGGGTTGATGTCCAGGAGTCTCCTCTGCGGGGGGCCGTTGGCCCGCTTGACGGCCGTCCGCACGGCACATTCGAACACCTGCTGCACGCCACGGTTGCTGAGCGCCGAACACTCCAGGTACCCTCTGGCCTGGATGTCGCGGGCCAGCCGCTTGCCGTCCGCCGAGGACATGCAGCAGGCACGGTAGGGACCCGCCTCGCGCTGGTCAGTCTGTGTCGCCACCACCAGCACCGGCACGTGGGGGAGGTGATTCCGCACCTCCGCGATCCACCGGTGCTGCACGCTGGCGAAGGAGTTGCGGTTGGCCACCGAGTAGCAGAGCAACACCACGTCAGCACGCTGGTAGGACATGGGGCGGATGTTGCGGAAGCTGTCGTCCCCGGCCGTGTCCCAAAGGCCCAGGTCCACCTGCACCCCGTCCATGAAGACCTCCACGCCCATGTTCTCGTACACCGTGGGCTTGTAGCTGTCCGGAAAGGTCTCCGAGGTGAAGCGCACCAGGAGGGCCGTCTTGCCCACCGCCGAATCTCCCACCAGGACGCACTTGATCGGCAGGCCCGTCCCTTCGGTCATGTTGAGCGGCGCGGCCCGTTCTCCGCCTTATCGAGAAAATCCGGCAACGCATGCGCTCGCGGGCAGGAAAAGGCCTTCGCAAAGCTGTCTCCTTTACTTCCTCATCCAAAGAAGAATAAAGACAAAAGCCTTCTCATCGAAATCCAGTCGAAGAGGCAAGCGCGGAGTCGCAGTTCCGCACAATCCGCTCCACCGAAGCATCTGTTGGAAGAAAGCGAGACGCTGTTGGGATCATTTTCGCCACTCGAACAACATGCACCACGACTGAAGAAGGCGAAGAGCACCACGGGGGTCCCAAGGGTCCCAGAGTAACTGACATGCGGACGAGGAATATCCGCGTGCGATCATGTCCCGAGGACAAAACGTATATGACAAATAAATGTTTTTACTTCACTTGATGCATATGCTGACCTCCAACTGGTAACCTGGTGTGTTTTCAGCTCGTCAAAGCAGAGTTAGCGAAGGAAGTGGTTTCGTGTGGTCTTTTGAAGTCATTAAGAGCACTAAGAGCTTTTTTTTTTAAAGACGTCATTCAGTTGGGGGGTGGGGTGGACAGCAGGGAGCCTCTGAACGACAGTTTACTTTCAATTACTCAATAAATGCTTTTTTTTTATCTTTTCTGCTTATTGACTGCAGATAACGCGGTACCACCGCGGTATTGGTATGATGTCAGACATTAAACGCTATCAGATTTGCAGAGGTCTGGTGACTTTGCCGGTTTTTCAGAAATACCAACGGCAATAAAACTCGACACATACATTTCGAGGCCGTAGGTGCCTATAAATAAGTAAACGCCGCAAGCGCTTAGTTTCTGTATTTCTAGTAGATTCGATACAACAAGTAAATGTTGCACAGAAATGACCTTGTGAAACATCGTACTGAAGAGCGCTAAATACAGCCTGATGTCGGCGTGAATTTTTGGAGATTCTGATGCCGGAAACGACAGCCACTTTCTTGGACTAAGAGAAATGTGGAAGACGTTATTGTTTATTATTGCGTTATTCACTTCCACATGTATTATAATTAATTCACGTCGCCAGTATTTCCAGGCAAAAGGGCCGCAGGGGCTTTAAGCTCAAATGGTCTATAATGCTGGTTATGATCCTCAGCTTATGTGGAACCTGGAATTCAGAATCATCTTATATCCATAGAGGAACAGCTCTTGTGCTTAATAAATTGTATATTATTTTCAAATTGTATATTGCATATAAATTTTCTATTACTTTTTGCACGCTATTTTCCCTCTTTCTCTTTTCTGTTATTTTCTCAACCTCAGCCCAAAGGAAGCGTGTAGCACTAGAATCGGTGGGCCGCACTTTTTCCATTTGTTCAGCTCAACATGGAAATCCACACCAGCGTGTTTTTAGCACATATCCCAGTGGGCTCCCCTCCTCCTGCTGGTAATACTTCTTAGGCTCTTTCGAAATTCACCTCTTCCCAGCCTCAGAGATTTCTCGAATCGACTCATCCAGCCACCGTCCTTCAGGCATGGAGAAAACCGGCCGAGCAAATTTCCAACAGGTCGTCTTCGTCGCCACGGGTAGCCAAACCCTTCCTGATTTCGGAAGGCAGAATTTTCTACTTTACATCACAAACTGTGGAATTTCACTCTCAAAAAGTGCTTTCATCTAACAGTTACATCTATTTCTCTCTTTGAAATGATGACTTAAGTTACTACCACATGCACAGTAGTCTCTCGCATGCACTGCATGTCCCAATGATTCATTTACTGTATTTCTTACACGAAGCTTGAAATTTGCACGTACAGCCAACAAGCTATTAGTTGTGACTCTCTGTTTTCCACAGAATATAAGTTAATCGCAAATGGTGATATTTTAATTTTTTTAACATTTTCTCAAAGTCTAATTTCAATGTTAACGGAGTGGATAAATCTGATGAAGGTCAAAGGCAGTTTCAAGTATTCATATTCATATTCAGATCACATCTTCGAGAGATGTAAAGCCTAAAGGCTCACACTGGAGAGGAAGCTCTTGAAAAGAGCCACTTGGAGAAGATGACAGCGGTAACTTGAGCAGCAGATGTTGATTCTTATATGTGAGCTGCTGAAAATGTAATAATGACTGAAAATGAGGCGGGACACTAACTTTTACCACGCACGGCGGTATTGCCTTTATTGCCTTGATTATTGATTAATAATCAAATAGCGCAGTGACAAAAAAAGAACAACGTTCGGGAAACAAAGTTTAAACAACAGCGCACGGCGTGTGTGTGCGTTCACTGTATTCCACCCCTAAACACTCATGTTTGGGGGTAGAATCAGTGCACATACACGCACGCATCGTGCACGAACTCGGATTTCACCCAAGTGCGCTTTTTATGCGCGTAAAAAGTCCCTGTATTCACCGCACCCCTCGACAAAGAGTAAAAGTACCCCTGATTTTCGTTCCTTTTCGTTCCTTTTCATTCCAGAACCGCCGGTTCATCGTTTCGTAAATTCGTAGAGTGGTCGAAGCGCACATTTTGAAAAGTCGCAGTGGGACGAGGAGGAAGAAAATTAGAAAACGCGTCTTTTACGCATTGAGGAGAGCGCGCGGACGGATGCGGATGTCAGACGGCCCGGAGAGCACCATCTTCACTGTGTTACCTGGAAATGTTTCACCCTGCTTTTTTTGCCGTGTTTCTGTCTCGCGGAATACGCGGAACACGCCTGTCCTACCTGGCAGCGCGCAGATGCCCTCCGGTCCAGGTGCGCTCCTTCCCCCGCGTGCTGCACGCGCACACCACGCGCCTGGAACGACAACGAGTAACGGGTTCGGAGGGTGGGGTTGCGTGGGGTTGGGTGTTTGGCGGGGGGGGGGGGGGGGCACTCGATCTCTCTGTGTGGCTCTCAGACATCCGTTCGCGTTTTTCAGGCACGCGGTGAGCCCCGAAGGTCTCCAGATGTCTCCAGGTGCCCTCTCACCTCCTTCGGTTTATAATCACGTTGTGCACGTGATGTCCCGACACCGTAACAACGTACTAAGCTCAGATGAAGCAAGTACAAAGAAAAAAAAGTGAGTATGAGAATAAAAAGTGAAAAAGAGAGGAGCAAAGCCGGAGCTTTCCGGCGGCGCAGCGCGTCAAATAGGGCCGCGTAGCCATTTCAATAAAAGCAACGTGACATTTTTTACATTTTTACATTTTTATTTATTTAGCAGACAATTTTCTCCAAAGCCACGTCCATGAACTCTGTATGTAGTAGTGTTATCAGCCCACACACCTTATTTACCATGGTGACTTACATTAATAAGTCATATTCGCAGTGTTACGAGTTGCAGCGGCTCAGCAAGAAGCAGGGGAGAAAAAAGCAACTGTAGAGAGTAACCACGATTGACTGTCAAAGTGGAGGTTCCGCACATGTTGGCTGCAGGTCCGACTCGGTGGAGCCACCCGGAGCGCTTTCGTTTCATCGCGAGGAAAGTGTGAGTCAGTCGAAGGAAACAAACGGACTTTTTGCGCACTTTATGGAAAGTTGCAGCCTACATCATGATTTCAGAACTAAACACTCCATTGAGAAGCAGGCTGTAGGTGCAGTCGGTGTTGTTATTACTGAGAAGAATCTGTGCGCTTTTTTATTTCAAGGGATTTCTTGGACGTTTAGTTAGACAACATCTCAATGAACAAAACAATCTACATGTAAAAACTTCTTGCAATGTACCTGCATCAATTGTGTTTTTTACACAAATCTTTCAGTATATTATGAATTTGGTTCATGTAATAATTTTTGACTCTTTCCAGAATAAACAGTGAGGATGTTTCCAAGAAAACAAAAAAAAAAAATTATAAATGAAAAAAGAAAGAAACTATACAGGAAATACACTCATCGCATCTGTCCCAGCTTTTTATCACACCATCCTGAATACCAAATAATTGCAACAAGAAAAGACTCATCCCATCCCAGAAATGTTTGCAATCACAATATAAACAACAAATAGGGAGAAGAGTGAGGAAGAGAAAAAAATATCACTCACATGGCACACTTCACTACCCAACAAACCCATAACACGGTATTAAAAAAATAAAGAAAAATCTGTTTATACAATAATACGTTATCGTATTATATTGGTACAGAGTAGAAGAAACTTCTGGAAAGTACCAGAAACAAAGGTTAAATCCTGTTATAATTTTGTCTAAAATATGGGAGGAGAGGGGGGTGGTCACCCTAAATTTCTCTAGAAGTGAAATGGCCATGAGTGGAGTGCTGTCAGACCCTGCACAGAGAATTACACACACACTGTGGGATATTAATTATATTTCAGGATTATTAAAGGATTTGGCGGAAGCAAGTCTGACACAATTTACTCATAATGTGCTCCGGCAGCTACAGGACACGAATGAGCTGGACACCTTTCTCATTCCTGGATTTATAAAGATCGACTGCAGTGGGTACAAGCTCGATTCCAAAAAATTTGGGACGGTATGGAAAATGCTAAAAAAAAAAAAAACGAAAAGGCTGAAGACCTGCCGAACGGATGGATGGATGGAGGAAAATTCCACCTGCTACACTCAACCAACTGGTGCCTTCAGTGTTCAAACGCTTAATACGTGCCGTTAAAAGAGAGGTGATGTTACACAGCGGTAAACACTCGACTGTCCCAACTTTTTTTGGAACGTGTTGCAGGGACCGATTTCAGAATAAACGTATACCTTCTAAAAACAATGCAGTTGATTAGGTAAAACATACCTTGTTTTTATACTGTTTTTAGGGGTGCGGTGGCGCAGTGGGTTGGACCACAGTCCTGCTGTCCGGTGGGTCTGGGATTCAAGTCCCGCTTGGGGTGCCTTGCGACGGACTGGCATCCCGTCCTGGGTGTGTCCCCTCCCCCTCTGGCCTTACGCCCTGTGTTACCGGGTAGGCTCCGGTTCCCCGTGCCCCCGTATGGGACAAGCGGTTCTGAAAATGTGTGTGTGTGTGTGTGTGTGTGTGTGTGTGTGTGTGTGTGTGTGTGTGTGTGTGTATACTGTTTTTATTTGAATACAGGTCAATTCACTAGTCACTCTTTTTTGTTTTTCCAGCATTTTCCATACTGCCCAAATTTTTTTGGAACTGGGGTTTGAACGTAAAGCAAGCGCTCCGAGGTCTTACTCATCCACAGAGGGCCTTTGGAAATGTAGACAGTGTATGACTGAGAGGAGATCAGGCTGAGGAAGCTGGAGAAAAGGCAGAAGATCAGACTTGACACCAGGGTCTGGAACGAAGCCCAGCACTCGGAACTGTAAAGGTGACAGTCGGTGTTAAACGTAGCCCTGACTGAGGTTTCTTCTGGCAGCAGATTTGATTTACAGAGCAGTTTCCTTTTACCACAGTAAACCTCAAGGTAGTTGACTCTGCTCTGACTGAGGAATGACTACTGAATTTAACTTGATGGCACAGTGAAGCAAATGCAGATTATATCTATGTTGCGTTGAATCATTGTTGATGAAATCTGTAAGCCTGGCTTGGCTCCATCTGGATTTCTCGGGACAAATATTTTAATAAACTGACAATGCAACTCAAAAAAGTTCAGATTTGCACATGCCGGTGTTTTTTTTTAGTAGTTTATTTATTTTAACTGCATATTTATTTCAGCAATTGCTACATCAGTGGAATTTTTACAGCAGGAAAAATTGTGCGAGATAGGCAATATTGATAGCTATCAAATGTTTCCTACCACAACTTTCTAGGCGGGTAGAGAATAATCTGCAACAAGGATAAACATTGGCACACATTTCCATACAGTATATACGATTCACAACAGTGGGATACATCTAGTTGCATTTTAGATGCTTTAACATCTAAAAATATTCCCCTATAATCAGTATAATCAGTTGTCAATGACATCACCATGAATATTTCCCATTTCTAATATGAGGGCTCATGTTAAAACTGTTTGCATAATAAAATATGGCTAATAAAATGACAAACAAATATAATCTCATAACAATATTAATGACAATGTAAATTACACTTAATTCACTTAGAAAGGTACAGGACACTGCGGACAACAAGCTACTGAAAAGGAGGCAATTTATTCAGATGTTAGGATCAGATCATCACCTTAATTTATAATTTATGCTGAGTGCCTTGGTTATTAACCTCTATTTAAGGGGCCTGGATGAGTAGATAATAAACCCCACAGTGATTTATTCATTTCCAGTCCGGGTTAGTACCTCCATGTAGGGTATTAGAGCTGGAGTGGGATTTGACCCCAGTGACCTTCAGGGCCCAGAACAAGAGGCACAATGGCACGACCGCGATGGGCCACTGCTGGGATCGGCCTGAGTCACGTGCGGATGCGTCGGGTGCGCGCTTTGACGGCAGGGTGGCGGGAGTGGGGGTCAGTCCCTCCCCCTCCCCCACCCCCACCCCCACCCCCAACCCCAACCCCAACCCCAAGAGAGCAGAGTAAACTCTTATTGCAGAGGTGGCTTCCATTGCTTGAATTTATGATATAACCAAGAGAAACAAAGGCAAAGTGTTGATCTTTGCGCAGCATCCGGAAGGTTTTCTCCTCCAGTCTGAGTCACATGGGCTTAAAATGTGTCTTTATGGTTAAGTCCCATCAAAGCGAAAGCAAAGGATCACCTGATAACACACACACAGTCTCTCTCTCTCTCTCTCTCTCTCTCTCACACACACACACACACACACACACACACAGAGGCGCGCACTTCGAGCCTGTGTTATCAAGGAAAATAAATTGCTGATGTTTAATATTTCACTTTTAACACTCGGGGCTGTTGTGCAACGGCGCGCAAAAAGCCGCTCCTAACCGAACGCATCCGTGATCTTATAACGCAAATGCCAGCGATTGAGAGACTCGTTACCAGAAAGGAACAATAATCATAACATTAACCTCCAGCCTTGCGCGCACTCATGCTTCCGGGATAGGCTCCGGACCACCGCGACCCTGCTCAAGAGAAAGTGGCTATTGAAATTAATTGGATGGATAATAATAACCCTGTGGAGAAGTGAACTAGTCGGGAACCCGTTGAAATATTCGACTGAGAGGACTGATGAAGGTTATTCTTATTATTTTATTACATTGCCACTCGGCCCTTTTTCGTTTCTCTCCGTGAACTTTCGGAGAGCCCGACGTCCTCGAACAGCCGTACCCGCTGCGGCCACTAGGGGCGCGCGTCCCGGGCCCTGCCACCCCTAGGGGGCGCCCTTCACCCGCGCCAATTCCTCGAGCGAGCGCCGTCCCGCGACTCCGCGGCCTCTAGAGGGCGCCGTTCTCCGGCTTCTCTGCGCGCTTCCCCCGTGCGCGAATCCTGCCCGCTGCCGGAGTATCTTTGTGTGGCACTCGGACGCTCCTCATGCTCTGAAGCAGCACATGTCCGGGAGGTGAAAACAGCGCCGCGGCCGGTTCGCTCCCTCCCTCCCTCGCTCGCTCGCTTGCTCGTTCCCGTCCCGGGGGGGCTGCGATTACCGCACCCGGCTCTGGCGGCTCGGTCTCCGGGAGCCGATGCTTTAGAGCCCGCGAGGTGAGTGGTCGCGTCGGCCGGAGACGGAGCTCTAATCACGGGGCTGCGCAGCGCAGGCAGCGCAGCAGCGCCGGCCGGGGACCGAGTTGCCGTTGGCGGCTCCGTCTGTCGGCGCTTCCCGCCCGGTGCGCCGCCGTGCCGTGAACCTTTTTCCCGAGGCCGCGTGGAGGGAAGGCCCCTCGTGTACACGACTGACCCGAAGGAAACCATATTTGCGCGGTTTTTTGCCGCTGAATGTCATGATTTATGGAGTCGAGGGTTGCCGGTCCGAGGCCTACCGCGCAGGATGGATGGGGGGGGTGGTGGATGGGGCGTGGGGGGGGGGCGACGGGGCTCCAGCGGCGGGCTGCGAGAGCGCGGCGGCTCCCCTCGTCGGTGCTGGGCGGGACCGTAACGGACGGAAGCGGCGGCGAAGGGGACGGACACTTAGTTTCCGTGGGGAATTCAATCTCTTGTTAGGTTTTTGCGAGCGCGGAGAATGAAAGAAGGACGGAGGAGGCGGCAGGAGGAGCTGCTCCTCCCCCCCCGGAGGATCCGGGATCCCCGCCGCTGACGATCGTTCCCCAGTTCCTGGTCCTTCTGCAGCAAACGGGCTCCTTGTTGGGTCCTTGTGCCCTGGAAAGGCGCGTGTTTGTGGTGCGTATAAAGTGGTGAAAGTGCGCCGCATTCATTCTGTGTACTTTTCGCTCGCCCGCCTCTAGGGGGCAGTAGAGGAGCGCTGAAGAGCCGCGCTGAAGAGCCACGCTGAGCGGCAGCATGGAGTTCGCGCAGCACCAGAGGGCTGCGGACGCCAAAGTGACCTACCCTCCTGGGGTGAAGGAGATCACGGACAAGATCTCCAACGACGAGGTGGTCAAAAGGCTCAAGGTGAGAGGGGTCCTGGGTTTTGGCGGCGGATCGCCGGTTCGCGGGGCAACGACCGCGATGACAAAAATGTCTGCGATTCGGGTCGGCGGTGCTCGCCGGCGCCCAGCGGGCGGCGTAGTCATTAGGGACTGCTGCGCTGCGATCGCAAGGTCGCTGGTTTGAATTCCGCTCCTGCTGCACTGCCCTTGATCGAGTCCCTGATGCGGCAAGGACACCTTGCCATGTAAATGGTTGTCATCGAAAAATGTGTTAACGTTGTACGCCAGGTCAGCCGCAACATCAGAACCGCTGACAGGTGAAGGCTTGGCAATGTTCTGCTGGGAAACCTTGGGTCCTGCCATTCATGTGGATGTTACTTTGACACATACCACCTACCTAAAGATTGTTGCAGACCACGTACACCCCTTCACGGAAACGATATTCCCTGATGGCAGTGGCCTCTTTCAGCAGGATAATGCGCCCTGCTGCACTGCAAAAATTGTTCAGGAATGGTTTGAGGAACATGACAAAGAGTTTGGGGCGTTGACTCGGCCTCCGGATTCCCCCAGATCTCAGTCCGATCGAGCATCTGCGGGACGTGCTGGAAAAACAAGTCCGATCCATGGAGGCCCCACCTCGCGACTTACAGGACTTACTGTAAAGGATCTGCTGATAATGTCTTGGTGCCAGATGCCATAGGACACCTTCAGAGGTCTCCTGGAGTCCATTCCTCAACAGCAGTCAAAGCTGTTTTGGTGGCACGAGGAGGACCTGCACATATTAGGCAGGTGGTTTTAATGTTGCGGCTGATCGGCGTAAGTCATCTTGAACATGTTACCCGAGTAAAGATAGATAATAATGGTGTGATTGTGGTCTGTAGAGAGACATTAGTAGCGGTCTGGGTCCTGCAGCTGGTTTCTCAGACGTCCACGGTGGGCCCTGGTGTCATAAATTCGAGACTGGGGTCAACCAAACATTCTGGGAGCTCTGACACCTGTATCAATAACTTCACCCCAAACCACATGGGCAGTTCTTCATAGATGCGTTTGGACTCTTGTCTAATTCGTTATCATTTGTTTCTGATGTTGTTACAGTTACTTGTAGTCGTTCCTATGCGGTATCGGTGTATTGTTTTTAAAGTGTTCAAACTCGGCACGTTTAAAAGGGTTCGAGAGTATTTAAATGACCTGAATTCGTTACTAATCATATTATCGTGTCCACCTGAGTGACGACCAGCAGAGACCCTTGAAATCTTCAGCATCGGAGCAGCGAGTCCTTGGTTTATATTTATTCATTTAGCTCGTTCTTTTCTCCAAAGTGGCTTACAGTGTTATTCTACTTACAATTATTTACCCATTTGTATAGTTGGGTAATTTTACTGGAACAATTTTAGGGTAAGTACTTTTCTCAAGGATACTCCAGCCGGCAGTGAGATTCGAACCTGCGACCTTTAGGTCCAAAGGCAGCAACTCTACTACGCTACCAACTGTCGCTTAGTTATTTTAACTGTTGTTCCTGACAAGTTCATATCTCTTTTACTTCTTTTCCTTCGGCTCGCTGCTGCGCTGGATCATCAGTGGGGCTTCGGTAGGATGGGGTTGCGCCCCATAGGCAGTGAGCAGACTGAACGTAGGCAGCTGTGCGACCCAGTAGGCGTAACACTTATCATTTGCTGCTAATGTTCTTAGGCTGTGGGATGTTTGCTGACAGCAGCCCACCTACAGAAAGTGCTCTGGTAAAACGAGTTAAACTCCCACACCTACAGGTGCCGGGCTGCTAGTAGCTGTTTGTTTTCTTTGTTGTTCAAATACTGTGATTCTGGGGCATTTAGGTGTCTTTGCAGCGGGTAGTCAGTGGTTTAGGGTTCTTCTCTTGTACTCTAAAGGTTGTTGGTTCCAATACAATGCCTGACGTATTACGCTCCAGAAGGTGTTTAACATGAACTGATGCAGTAGGAACACCCAGCTGTAGAAATGTGTAAATCGGTGTAAAATTGGTTATCTGGCATTGAAATTGTATTTGGTAAAGAAGTCATAAGTAAATCAGGGCTCGCTGGACGGTTGGGATGCTGTACCTGGTCACAGTTCCCTAATCTGTGCGGTGTGAACGGGGAAAAACAGGTTGATTTGATGTCATCTAACCCTTACTGCCCACTCTTTTTTTTTTTTTTTTTTTGCCTTCCTGTTTGAGTTTTGACTCGTTTCCTCTTTTCGCATCGTGTGCTAACACGCTGACATGTATTTTGCTGTGTTCACTTGATCACTACCTTGTTACCGTTAAAATACAAAGTGTGTTCTTGGTAGATTAGTCTGTCACATTCTTTATCTATTGCTGTTGGTGCAATCGAAGTTTAAAAATCCAAAATATGAACACGATTCCGACTATCTGGAATCCGGCTTCAAAATATCAATGAAATAAAACTTAAATGGTGTCGGTCTGTCGGATGGAAACGGTGGTTTTGAATGTATATTCTGGCTGGGAGGATTTGTGCATTAATCATGTTCCCTGTTTTATGTTGTAAAGAGGACTGTCAGTTTAAATAAACAGAGGGGTGCAGGGGACAGGAGCCAGACGGCGATGTGTGTTGCTGAAAGTGTTTCCTTTGCTGTTGCGCCTTGTTCCTGCTGGGCCGTCTGCAGTGAAGTAAGAGGAACTTGCTGTTTTGGGGATTTCTGTGCACCCTGACTTCTCGCGCGCCAGATCTCGTTGACCTTGGTTGGAGGACCTACGTGTATTCAGTGTTTGTCTGTACTTTGTCTTTGGATGGAAAGAATACCTTGATTTTTTTTCAGATGTAATCCATGTTCTCACTGGGCAGCTTTCCAGGGAACAGCTGACTGACTTAAAACGTAGTTGATGTTTTCCATCTGCGCGGTTGCAGTTGAATTCTGGGAAATGTCTCGTAAAAGACATGTGGCCGCTGGATACCGCTGCATTATGCGTGTCTTGGCTAGCTCAGTGCTTGGCTTCCCATGGTGCCCCTGGATGCTGTGCCAGGATTTGCTATAGTGAGGGGTCCTCCTAGCATGTTGTCTGAGGTCCTCTACTCTGTTGAGATGTGGAAAAACATAAGGCATTATGTTTACTATGGTGCCATTAAGTGAACTATGGCAAGTTGTTTTGCTGTCCACACTTGTGCCTCATGTGATGTGGTCCACAGCTCTCTTCTGTTTAAAACAGTGGTTTTCTTCTCTTAAGCTCCACCCAGAATTCTACCTAAGCAGTAGTTCCCTCTTTTCTGACTGCACCAACATCTCCACGGTAAAACAGCAGCCTACCTTGTCCTCTGGCATCAGTGTCCATATCACGAGGCCACGGTGGATCTCAGTCTGCTTGCTGCTGACTCACAGTAAATTTCTCTGGGCTTCATTGCATATGTTTTTATAATTCAGTCAGCTATAATAAGTTGTAAACATTTAACTTGCTTACTCTGGGGAACGTACATCTATGGGAGTCTTCATATTGTAATGCAGTTTGCTGACATTGCGTTCCATGGTATCTAAGCTACTTTCAATTATTTATTCATTTACACAACTGGGTAATTTTACTGGAGCAATTTAGGGTAAGTACCTTGCTCAAGGGTACTACAGCCAGAGGTGAGATTCAAACCTGCAACTTTTGGGTCTAAAGGTAGCAGCTCTGACCACTGCACTACCAGTTGTTCGGCTAGAAAGGTGCGAACGGTGCAGGTCATTGGAGTAAAGAAAGAAGGTGGTGTTATATTTGTGGAACCTTCCTGATAGGATGTGTGCTTTGTGATATGGCAAATTATCCCACTGGAGGTGTTGGTTCAGAAAGCCTGGACTGTCCATGAAGGGATGCATCTGGTCAGCAACCGTGTTCTGGTACTTTTTTTGCCCCATGTGTAACAATACTCAAAAAAACCTAATGTGTGCCATGAAAACATTTCCTAGGCCATTACACTACCACCACCAGTCTGTATCACCAGCAGGTAGCATTGCGCCCTTATAGCTGGGTGGTGCAAGAAAATGTTGGTTTGATCCTTGCTCAGTCTGTGAGGAGTTTGCATGTTCTCCCTGTGTGTTTCCTCTGTATGCTCTGGTTTCCTCCCATATTCCAAAGACAATGCAGTTCAGGAGAACTGGTAATAAGTTGCCCCTACTGTGTAAGTGGGTGAGTGACTGTGTGCATGTGTGGCTACCCTGTGATGGAGTGGCATCCCGCCAAGGGTGTACATCTCTCACCCTTGTGCTCAGTGCTTACGGGATAGGCTCCGGCTCATCGGGACCCTGACAAGGACAAACATGTATTGAAGATGGATGTTATACAAATAACATAATAAATAATACAAATGTAGAGCAGGTTATATGCTGTACTGTATTACATTTTCATGCAACACTTTTTGCCACTTTTATTTCTAACTCTCTTTGTTTCTCTTTTGCGCACCACCAGAATGCTCTTAGCACTTACCATCTGTTTTAAACTGAGAACCCAACAATAGCAGAAGCAGAAGGACAAAAGCTCGCTTGATCTTGAGTTCTCATATAAGTACAGACCATGAAAGTGGGGCCTCGTGATCCTTTGGGCTTTTTGGGCTTCAAGCAAGAGGTGTCAGAAAAGTTACCACAGGGATAACTGGCTTGTGGTGGCCAAGCGTTCATAGCGACATCGCTTTTTGATCCTTTGATGTGGCCTCTTCCTATCTTTGTGAAGCAGAATTCGCCAAGCGTATATACGGTAGCGTGGATGATCTTCCATAGCGTGCATAAGTGGGTAGACATCGATAGACTAACAAGTCGCTTTGGAGACGAGCGTCAGCTAAATGAGTAAATGTTATACAAGTATAATCTTTTCAATTTAAAAAAGTCTCCTTTCTTCTGATCTGCTATCAATGCTAACCCTTTTGTGGGTGGACCTGCATTTATGCAAACTCAGTTTTTACATTTTGTGGTGCAGGAAAATCATGATCGGTACTACAAATATTCTCTCATGGTTTTTAGCCCAACATTCAAGATACACAGGACAAAATGTTACACCCCAAGCGTATATTACAACGGCTCTCCACAAGGACCCAGTCCAACCAACATCACCGTAAGGGCACAGAGAACAACACCCATCATTGCCAACATACATCTCCATGACTCGACACCAAGAAGCTTAACTTCCTTGCCTAACCAGCACAACCACAGGATACCAACATGGGTGTTTCATTGAGGTTGTCAAGCGGATACCTCCCTTTGTCGGCGTTTCGTCGAATTAGACCCCCAACACTTCCGGATAGCTCAGCAGTGCAGTCTGGCATCCCAGACCCACCTCCCTCCACACGTTAGATGCCCTTCACCCTCAAAAAATACCACAACTTCACAAACTCAGCTACCAGAGTTAAACCACAGCTCCATCTATCCATCTGTCATATCCATCCACAGCTCAAAAGCTGAGAAGAAATTGATATTCATGCTGCTAATTTTACTGTATATTTTTTTTTATGAATGGTTTTGTTTATTGTGTGGGGGGAGATGTAAATCCAGACATTTTCCTGGTTTAGGAAAGGTTTGAATTTACATCCCGCCCCTGCGCCCGCCTTAGTGCTAAAACAATGATACCAGACAGAAGTCCTTTCCAGACGATGGATGTCGGATGTGATATTAGACCATATAAAACACGTTAAAGCGAAGGCCCTTTCCACATTTCCCTGTCCTGTTTAATTACTGAGCCGCTGCAGTTCAGAATGAGGTGAAAATGACCAGGAGGAGGCCCTTAAATTTACCACATTTACCACAAGTAGCAACAGCTTGGACAGGCCAGTGGAAGGTAAAATTGCTCCTTGTTCACATTGTTTGTCCTTTGTGTCCTCAGGCCTTTATGCTTTACTGGTACACTAGTGGTCAGAGCCACTGCCTTTGGACCCAAAGGTTGTAGGTTCGAATCCCACTATTGATCAGGGTAGTCACCCAGAATTGCTCCAGTAAAACTACCCAGCTGTGTAAAAGGGTAAATAATCGTGGTCATTTACTGCAGTCTCGTGTAACCGACCGCTGTCAGTTACTCAGCAGCAGTAACAGTCGGGTGTTTCGCTCTGACACATACGGGGACTATGAGCGCGAGCGCGCGTGCACTGCTATCGCTTTCTTTGCGGAAGCGGATACGTTGTGGGCTGTATTTTGTAATTACAGTTGTTTTTTTTTTTTGGTCAATTTTTTTTTTTTTTTTTTTTGTGGGCTCTTCTATGCATCATCATGTGTCACCGTGCCCAAGTTTGAACCCTTCTTCCGGCGCCACATTATTATCTCTTTAGTAAAATTCAACGGGCAGAAAATAATCAGTCGGCAGTTGGTATCGTGACTGTCTCCGTGGTCTCTGTGTTTATGGTAATATAACGCTGTGTTACGATGACCCGGAGACGGCCGGTGACATAATGAACAGAAAGCGAGTGTGTCTGAGAAGGGGGAGCGCGCGCTCAACAGAAACACCCTCGAGCGGCGCGTGCCGTACAGCCAAGGAACCTCGAGCCGGCCTGCTGCTCATCAGCCCTCGCCCCTCTCTCCCCTTCCCCCAACTCCGCCGTTTCTGCGTGCTCATTGGCTGGGCCTGAGACCGCCTCCTCCCCTTGACAGTTTGAGCTTCGCTGGGTCCTAAAGGCCTCATCGTTGGGGTTACTCAAATTAGCACACTTTTTTTTTTTTTTTTTTTAATCTCTGACATGTAATAAAAGGTAACCAACCCTTGAGCAGATGTATAGTGGTGTTGCTTTTAATTTAACTTCTCGGTACGTCTACTTAGCAATTTAGTTTTACTATCAATTTGATGACTTAAGTGAAGGTCTGAAGACATGTTGTTCATTTTAATCCTAGTTTTCTGAACAAATTGTATTTACTGAGGAGTGGATTATTTCTCCCCCCCCGTGGTGTACCGCTTAGTTAATGTCTTGTCTTAGATTTTGTACGAGCGTTAATACACAATATCTCATCCACATTTTGGAATATGCGTGCAGGCCTTCGCGCCGTTGGCTCCGCTGACCGCCGTCGTCTTCCTTGTAGATGGTGGTGAAGACCTTCATGGACATGGACCAGGACTCGGAGGACGAGAAGCAGCAGTACCTCGCCTTAGCGCTGCACCTGGCCTCCGAATTCTTCCTGCGCAACCCCAACAAGGATGTGCGCCTCCTGGTCGCCTGCTGTCTGGCCGACATTTTCCGCATCTACGCCCCCGAGGCACCCTACACATCCCACGACAAGCTCAAAGTACGCAGTCCTACCAGGGCCTTGTATTGCGGTCGCTGTGCTGACTGGTGGTAACTACAGGTTACGTCCTAGAGGGTCCAGATACTGGGATTACTAGACAGCCTACTGCATCGCGATATGCAGAAAAATATATTAAAAATATTACCTGGCTGGGGGTGCGGTGGTGCAGTGGGTTGGACCGCGGTCCTGCTCTCCGGTGGGTCTGGGGTTCGAGTCCCGCTTGGGGTGCCTTGCGATGGCATCCCATTCTGGGTGCGTCCCCTCCCCCTCCGGCCTTACGCCCTGTGTTGCCGGGTTAGGCTCCGGTTCCCCGCGACCCCGTATGGGACAAGCGGTTCAGAAAATGTGTGTGTGTGTGTGTGTGTGTTACCTGGCTGTATGAATGAGTAAATAAGTGTAAGTAGCTTAACGTTGTAAGTCGCTTTGGAGAAAAGCGTCTGAACGAGTGTAGTGTATGTAAGGAATGTAATGTGTACACACACACACACACACACACTGACTGAAGCCGCTTGTCCCGAATGGGGTCGCAGCGAGCCGAAGCCTAACCCAGCAACACAGGGCGCAAGGCTTTGGGGGGAAGGTACACACCCAGGATGGGACACCAGTCCATCACAAGGTACCCCAAGCGGGACTTGAACCCCAGACCCACCAGAGAGCAGGAGCCGGTCAAACCCGCTGCGCCATCGCATCCCCCCGTAATGTACAAAGTAACAATCCTTTTTTTTTTTTTTTTAATATACGTTGTCCAGGAGTTTTTAAAAAAACATCCAAAAAGTGGAATACAAATGTTTTTGGTGTCACTCAGGTGTTAAATCAGTTTATTTCCAATTTTTAAAATCTTTTTTTTTTTTTCTTCTCCAAGCATACATCCCTCAATACATCTCATACATTTTGTTATTTGCACATGTGGAATTAAAAGGGTTTGTCGTTTTTCGCAGCATCTTCCTCCCCTTCATGAAGATCGTTGGCATTTTTTTTTCTCCCTAACGGTTGCATATCGGGTAGCATGGAACGCAGTTTGTTAAAAAAAAAAAAAAAAAACTTAAATATTTGAAGAGATTTGCAAGCATACAAAACTCTAAATATGCGACACAAAAACAATTTTTTATTAAAATTTGTAAAAATGTGTTTTAGGAATATATAGAACGTTTTGTTTAAATACATTATAACATGCTGCTAACGTGTAACAAGATTGATATTGTGTAAAAGTGATCCTTTAAAAGAAAAAAGACACAATATATTGGAATGAAGCCCCTGTAGTGCGGTCACGTGCGTATGAACCATAATGCAGCCTCTACCCTTTTTCCAAAGCGTGGTCTGTTTCTGTGCACATCTTCCACGCATCTGTGAACTCGCGTGTCTCGTGACCGTGTTACGTGTTCGTGTTGTTGCCGGTGCGGGACGCCCATCTTCGTCGGATGTGGGCCTGGGCTGGATTTCAACATCTCCTTCTCCTGCTTCACCCTCTTTCTCCTACATTCTCTCCCTTCACAGGATATTTTCCTGTTCATCACCAGGCAGCTCAAGGGCCTTGAAGACACAAAGAGTCCTCAGTTCAACCGCTACTTCTACCTGCTGGAGGTGAGTGCTCAGCGGGGCACCTCAGGCAGTCTGACACGTTCACGCAGTCTCCCGTCAGGTTAACATTTCAGCCGATTTAGCAGCTCTCGGCTCAGATGGCCAGTAGAACCTGAGTTCTGAAGATCTTGCAGGTAGGAATTTCCTACCATGTGACTGTTGTGTATCTCCTGTACGTTGTGCAGAACCTGGCGTGGGTGAAGTCCTATAACATCTGCTTTGAGCTGGAAGACTGCAACGAGATCTTCATCCAGCTCTTCAAGACTCTTTTCTCGGTCATCAAGTGAGGGTTTTGTTCATTGCTTGCAACCCTTGTCCTTGTGAACTTCAGTCACGTTAAAGTGGTGTTGACCACGAGACGTTGTCTTTTCTGTTGCTGCCTGGACTCATGTCCTCTTATCATTCTGAAGGCTGTCAGTGAGTTGTGTTTTTTTTTTTTTTTTTTTTGGTTTGTCTTCTCCCACTCCTCCTCAGTGCTAGCCATAATCAGAAGGTGCACATGCACATGTTGGACTTGATGAGCTCCATCATCACAGAAGGGGACGGGGTGACTCAGGAGCTGCTGGACACCATCCTCATCAACCTCATCCCTGCTCACAAGGTACCCGTCTGTCAACATACACAGGAAGCCACCTGCCTGTGTCCGTACCATGGTTCTTCAGGATCGTCTTATAACCTGAAGTTGACTTGTTTGCATCCTCTTGGAATTGATCTTTTCTCGCACAACTGGAGGTTCTTTGGAGTTTCAATAATAAGATGCAAAGTTTACAAATTTCTCTATCACAGATGTAAATTTCTGTATGTTTCTTCACCATCTTTTTATAGTCCCCAAAACACTTATCCCATAGTTGGTAACTGTGGAAGTATAGTGGTTAGCGCTTTTGCCTTTGGACCCGGAGATCACAGGTTGGAATCCTACCTCCAGCTGTAGTACCTTTGAACAAGGTACTTACCCTAAATTACTCCAGTGAAATTACCCTCCTGTATAAATGGGTAAATAATTGTAGGTATCTTAACATTATATGTTCCTTTGGAGAAAAGCTAAATGAGTAAATGTAAATTCCAAGTGACATTTACTTGCAACAGATGTGCTTTCTTCTGGAAATTTCCACAGCAGGCTGTGTCACAGGCGTTTGTGCACCAAAGAAAAAGGCATACAAGTAAAATGTAATGGGGTAAAACAGGTAGGCATGGACGAATACCACATGGTGAATAAAATGAGTAATTAAAAGTAAAGCAGAAATCAGACAGAGGTGAAACTGGAAAAGGTAAGAACACCCCAACAATGTCCATTTCCATAGAAAACGGTGAAATTTTCAGCAGGTTTGGATGTTTGTCGTTTCATTTCATCTCGTTTATGTGCTGCCTTCCACTGACGTGACGAACGCCGTCGCACTTGCAGAATCTGAACAAGCAAGCGTACGATCTCGCCAAGATTCTGCTGAAGAGGACCGTGCAGACCATCGAGACCTGCATTGCCAACGCAAGTGCTGCTTTTCTCTAGGTTTCCTCCCGTTTCTCCAACCTCTCACGCCCTTACAGCATTTTATACCTCTTCATCCCATGCTCTCCAGTTCTTCAACCAGGTCCTGGTGCTCGGCAAGTCATCCGTGAGCGACCTGTCGGAGCACGTCTTCGACCTG
The DNA here is from genome assembly GCF_900964775.1 of Scleropages formosus. Lineage (NCBI taxonomy): Eukaryota > Metazoa > Chordata > Actinopteri > Osteoglossiformes > Osteoglossidae > Scleropages > Scleropages formosus. The sequence goes on along the minus strand of NC_041810.1, from coordinate 5,047,667 downwards.
ATCCAGGAGCTCTTTGCCATAGACCCTCACCTTCTGGTCTCTGTCATGCCACAGCTAGAGTTCAAGCTCAAGGTGCCCGTTTGTTTTATTTTTTTTCCCCCGTCGTTTGCATCTACGTGAATAAATGTAAGCGAAGGCAGCGCAAGCTGTCTAGGCTGCTGCCTTTGACATGTGACACAGTACTCAGTGTGCTCTGGGCAAATTCCAACCCACCCATGCTGCACCTTCCCCTGCGTGCACGCCTACAGAGCAACGATGGCGAGGAGCGGCTGGCCGTGGTGCGTCTGCTGGCCAAGCTCTTCGGAGCCAGGGACTCTGAGCTGGCCAGTAACAACCGCCCGCTGTGGCAGTGCTTCCTGGGAAGGTACGCAGTGCTGCCCCAACGCGGGGAAGTGTCACAGGGTATAATCTGACATTTTTAGACAATATGGGGCATTCGTGGAGATGTTGGCACATGTAGAGAATTGATTATGTGGGTCAGTAGGATCTTGAATTGGAATCCAGTGATATCTTGGCTGGTATAAATTGATGATTTTCATTGAATTGAACTGAATTTCATTCCTTGCTCTCCAGGTTTAATGACATCCATGTGCCAGTGAGACTGGAGTGTGTGAAGTTTGCCAGTCATTGTCTGATGAATCACCCAGACTTGGCCAAAGATCTCACAGGTAAGGTGTGATGGACCGTGCCAGGGAGTGCTGAACTTCTCCAGCATTTTTAATTGATTAAATTGTTTTTTCATCATCTTTGCAGACTATCTCAAGGTTCGATCACATGACCCAGAGGAGGCCATACGACATGATGTCATTGTCACCATCATCAATGCGGGGAAGAAGGACTTGAACCTGGTGAATGACCAGCTGCTGGGCTTCGTCAGGGAGAGGACGCTGGACAAGCGGGTAACTGGACGTGCTCGGTGTCCTTGTGATGATGTGTTGGGGATATGAACCTAAAGTTAATTTGTATGTTCATGACCCCCCCCCCCCATTCGTGTTCGAGAAGCAGTGCATAGCTGGTCTTGTGAGAGATGTTCTGATCTTTGACTCTGATATGCTCCGCAGTGGCGGGTGAGGAAGGAGGCCATGATGGGCCTCGCTCAGCTGTATAAGAAGTACTGCCTGCACCATGAAGCTGGCAAGGAGTCCGCCCAGAAGATCAGCTGGATCAAGGACAAGCTGCTCCACATCTACTATCAGAACAGCATTGACGACAAGTGAGGAGAGCACTCTAGAGCATCTGCTCCGGAAGTGAACGTGTTGAGTTGGCTTTGAGATGGATTCAGAACGCTGGTTGACCTGCTGTGTGTGTGTGTGTGTGTGTGTGTGTGTCCAGGCTGCTGGTGGAGAAGATCTTTGCTCAGTTCATGGTGCCTCACAGCCTGGAGACAGAGGAGAAGATGAAGTGTCTGTATTACCTGTATGCCTGCCTGGACCCTAATGCGGTTAAGTGAGTCCAACCCTTATAATGACCCCCATCCACAACAATTTCAGAAACAAAGATGAAATTACATGTTTGCATTAATTGTTTTTCTTTGGGTGGAGAACTCTAGAAGTTAACCTTCCACTGCTTTCCTGCTAAGATGAGCCCAATAGCCAGTGACACTCAGTAGTTTACATTTATTTAGCTGACGCTTTACTCAGAGTTATTTACCCTTTTATACAGCTGGGTAATTTTACTGGAGCAATTTAGGGTAAGTACCTTGCTCAAGGGTACTACAGCTGGAGGTGATTTTGATGTGGTTGCCAGGAATGAAAGCATCCCTCCATCAGTGAGGAGGACAGTGTCAAGGTGACATTAAAGAGGCTTTCATGTGATATGGAAAGAGCTGCTTTGATGCCCAAATGGTGTGAAGAAGGTTAAAAGATCTCATGGGGAGCAAATGAAAGTGTGACTTGGTGACAGGCCTTTGTTTTGTGTCCTGCTCCGCAGGGCTCTGAATGAGATGTGGAAATGCCAGAACATGTTGAGAAGCCATGTCCGGGAGCTCTTGGACCTGCACAAGCAGCCCACGGTGGGCTCAATACACACGCGCACACGCGCACACACACAAAACCCCTTGGAACCCCTCTTCCTCTCTCTTCTCAGTGATTCCTGGATCACTTTTGCTTGTTGGTCAGTGACATTCTTCTCACCACTTTGCAGACAGAGGCCAACAGCACTGCCATGTTCGGGAAGCTGATGACCATAGCCAGTAAGTGTGTGTGTGTGTGTGTGCGCGCACGCACGCTCATCTTCTTCCCTTGAGTTTTATCATCAGGGCTCTCGTTGAATGCCTCTGCTTTAGTGTGACATCTTCTCTCATCTTGTTCATGCTGTGATCCAGCTCAGTGGTGGTTCTTCTCACATAATATGTCTAATAGAATTTTCTGGAGAATTACAGCGGCTCTTGCCATGCTGACCCAGCACCGTTTTCAGATCGCTGTCCTGTTGGGCTCTTCTCTTGGTGCTATTTTTTCAGCCAAAGCTGTTCCATCTCCCTGCAGAGAACCTGCCGGACCCTGGCAAAGCCCAAGACTTTGTGAAGAAGTTCAACCAGGTTCTTGGTGAGGATGAGAAGCTGCGCGCCCAGTTGGAGATGCTCATCAGCCCAACGTGCTCCTGCAAACAGGCCGAGGTCTGCGTGGTGAGTGGCGTTACCCCATGTGTGCTCTTTCTCCAGACTGCAGTGGAATGTGACTCGGGGTGGTCTTTGGTTCATAGCTTTTTTTTGTTGCCATTTGGATCAGTCCATGATGACGATGGTAATGCCGGTGTCCTCCGTGGTTCCTGTTGACGGGTGTGTCTCTGTTGGGTACCAAGAATCCATCGCTGCATTGAGTTTTTCAGAAATGTTCCTCGCCCTTCCAGAGGGAGATCTCCCGGAAGCTGACCTTCCCCAAGCAGCCCACCAACCCGTTCCTGGAGATGGTGAAGTTCCTGCTGGAGCGTATTGCGCCCGTACACATTGACTCGGAGGCCATCAGGTACCGGTGTCCAGGTGCTGGGCTTCAAGCCCAGGCTCTCACTTGCCCGGGACTGTGTTGCTTCACGCAGGAGCGAGGGTCCATTCGGCGTTTCCAAAAATGAATCTCGGATTTGCTGTAGGATATTTCAGATGTGGCCACGGCAGGCTTGCGATGTCACATCTTAACGTAGAGTTCCTTTCTCCCTGTTTTATTCAGTCGATGGAAATGGATTTCCTCCCGGCTATTTTTAAGAACCGCACCGTTCTTTGCCTTGGTGAATAATTGATCTGCCGTGTTGTCGGTTACACTTTCCTTACCTTCACTCCCCGCTCTCCTTTCTCAGTGCTCTCGTGAAGCTGCTGAACAAGTCTATCGAGGGAACCGCGGACGACGAAGACGAGGGCGTGACACCCGACACGGCCATCCGCTCTGGGCTGGAGCTGCTGAAGGTGAGACCCCGTCACCATGGCAACGGAACCAGGGACTTACTTGTGGGCCAGGGCCAGGCTGCTTTAATACACTGGTCTTTACATTGATTAATTTTGCTGCTGTCATAGTGACTGTAAATGTAATCAACAAATGTGAATGAAAAAATGTAAATGTAGCTGCTGGTTCTCCCCAAAGCAACCTAAAATGTTACACTACTTACCACGACTTACCTGTTTGTACAAGTCGGTCATTTTTACTGTATCAGTTCAGGGAAGTACCTTGTTCAAGGATGCTGTTGCAGGACTAGAATTTGAACCAAGATCCTTAGAATTATAGAGCGGCACCTCTAGCCACTGAGCTACCTGCTGCTCCACCTTTGATCGCAAATCTTTAGTTTCAGACTGTAATATTAATTGAAAATTTACACGGATTAAAATATAATACAAGCACCTGATATGTTGTACTAGGGCAATTTGGGACCTTGTGGGCGTGGTGGGTCCCCTACCCTGTACTCTACTTCACCGCCACAGGCATTTTCCGCTCACGATTACAATAAGTGTTTACAGGAGTAATACCCGTGAAGGAACTAGTGAAGCCATTTGAAGGTAGGATCCCCAATGGAGAGGTGAAGGCCGCGCGCTCATTGCCGCATCTCCCAGGTGCTGTCCTTCACCCACCCCACCTCCTTCCACTCGGCCGAGACGTACGAGTCCCTGCTGCAGTGCCTCAAGATGGAGGACGACAAGGTGGCCGAGGCGGCCATCCAGATCTTCAGGAACACCGGGCAGAAGATCGAGGCCGAGCTGCCGCACATACGATCGTAAGACCTGCCGAGCCTCTTTGTAGAGAGCGGGGCGGAGTACGCAGCGTGGTATTTCTGTGCTTCAGCTTTCTCCGCGCCCGAGTCGTGCTTCTCGGCACAGCGAACGCAGGTTCGACTCGGGAACGGAAAAAATGAAAAAAAAACAAATAAATAAAACATGAAATAAATAAGCAGGACCCTTTGTCTGTGATCCAGTGGACTTTGCTGTTGGTCTCTGCCCAAATAAGCCGATGAGTTACGGCTTTGGGGTACGATTGCGGTAAAACCCGGCATTCTGGCGGACTGTTGGCTTGACGAGGCTCTGCTGTGCCGGGTGCCCACCCTGCAGGACCCTGATCCCTGTGCTCCACCAGAAGGCTAAGAGGGGGACTCCGCACCAGGCCAAGCAGGCTGTGCACTGCATCCACGCCATCTTCCACAACAAAGAGGTGCAGCTGGCGCAGATCTTCGAGGTACGCCGTGTATCCGTCGCGCTTCGTTCCCTCGCGTGGGCTCGTGACCGGAAACCCATAATTGACCTCACGGCTGATCGCAATCCCCCCCCCCCCCCCAGCCTTTGTCACGCAGCCTGAATGCAGATGTCCCCGAGCAGCTCATTACCCCCCTTGTGTCGCTGGGCCACATCTCCTTGCTCGCTCCGGACCAGTTCGCCTCGCCCATGAAGTCAATCGTGGCCAACTTCATTGTGAAGGACCTGCTGATGAACGACAGGGTGAGCAAGGACGACCGCGGGTCCATTCCGTCATCGGTCGCTCCGTCTCCCCGTGACGAGTATGATATTTTTACAGTTCAGCTGAGGGATGTACCCTGATCAAGAGTACTCCAGCAAAAGTTGGGATTTGAACCTGGGAGCAGCTTTAAGGATTATACTTCCTGCTGCCCCCCCTGGAGTGCGTTGCAGGTCATGTCTCCTTGTAGTGGGCCAATGGGCAGTGAGGGAGGGACTGTGCCGGTGGGACGTTTGGCTCCGTCTGGTCGCCATCTGACCTTCGCCGTCGCTCCTGGGCACTGCGGTGGGTGTGCGTTTCTCCACAGGGACCCTGCAGCTGACACCTTCGTACTTGTGCCAGGGCTCTTGGTGGGGAAATAGTGGAAGAACGTGTCAGCTGGGTTGAGGTGCAAAATCCACTGGGGGGGGGGAGGGAGGGAGTCGGAGCACAAATGAAGCCATTCTTCCATTAAGTACAATCACCTTTCATTGGCTTATTTTAAAATAGGGCTTAGATTGTGTGTGTGTGTGTGTGTGTGTGTGTGTGTGTGTGTGTGTGTGTGTGTGTAAAATGTATATGCATGGAGAGCGATGGAAGAGCAATCCCACAACACAAGTTCTGATTTGTATTTACTTTTGTAACAGTGATTATGATGTATCAAAATGTAAAGTAAGTTTCGTCCGTCGGTCAAAAAGAGTCATTCCGATGTGCTGTCGCTTTTGGCCGTAACACAGTAAATTGCGGTAGCGGTCGGGGGCGGTGAGCACTTTTGACACCTGCTGCGTGTGGAAGTAAGTAGCATCGGCGACGTGAGCGACGTGGCGCTTGAGCCAGTGGCCGAGCTGAGGAGCGACACCTAGGTCTCGGGGATGAAGGCCATACGCGGGATGATCCAGGTCCGTGGGAGCGGATTCTTGCCGAGCGGCGCGAACGACGTCGCTTCGTTGTTGATGTCTCGACTAGTTAAGAGTTCAACTCGGTATTTCGCCGCGTGCTGACCCATCAGCGCTGTAATTACTGCGGCGTGCCGTGCCGGGAGGCGATCGGCGCCTTTGCTTCCCGCTCACGGCTCTTCTCCCTCCCCAGTCTATAGGCAACAGGAACGGGAAGCTGTGGACTCCAGATGACGAGGTGTCTCCCGAAGTGCTGGCCAAGGTGAAGCGCCCGTCGATGCGTTTGGTTCTCGGCATGTTCAAATACATAGCTGTCAAGGGGAAGAGGGCTTTTTGGGACGATCCCGGCCGCGCTCGATCGCAGCCCGGGCCTTAAAGCAAAGCAACAGCGGAGATATTACGTAATGCAGGGGTGTTTGGGTAACCTTACGTTGAAGATGCGCGTTTCCGATTCCGGATTGGCGCGGAGAGCCAGGTGTATGCCGTCACACGCTTAAAGATGCGCGATCACGACTGCCTTCAGGTACAGGCCATTAAATTGCTGGTTCGTTGGTTGCTGGGAATGAAGAACAACCAGTCCAAGTCGGCCAACTCCACGCTGCGGCTCCTGTCTGCCATGTTGGTGAGCGAGGGGGACCTGACGGAGCAGAAGAAGATCAGGTACTGTATGTCAGTGTGTGTGTGTGTGTGTGTGTGTGTGTGTGTGTGTGTGTGTGTGTGTGTGTGTGTGTGTGTCTTTGTGAGTAAAGGAGAACACAGGATAGTATGATCCTATAAACCGAGTGTGTGGAGAAGAGACTCTCGTGCTCCGGTGACTCGTGTCTGTCCCTCTGACCCCCGCAGCAAATCGGACATGTCCCGGCTGCGCCTGGCGGCGGGCAGCGCCATCATGAAACTGGCGCAGGAGCCCTGTTACCATGACATCATAACACCAGAGCAGTTCCAGCTGTGCGCCCTGGTCATCAATGTGAGTCATCCTCCCCCTTTTCTGTGCCTGTGTACCTCTCTCAATACAGCTCAGTGCTGTTCTATCACAGGTGTTTCTTCTTGGATGGATGGATGGATGGATGGATGGATTGATTGCTGGCTTTCTGGACAGAAAGATAAGAAAGAAACTTCATTAGACTTGAAAGAAATTGCAGGCTTCCCTAAAGCTGTGTGTCTGGCTGTTGTAGGGCTGTGGGGTCTCCTGGGTTTTTCAGACTCGACTCACAATCGCTATAGTGAAGTCGGCCTTGGAACACACATCTCAAAAATGATCGGTAGAAATAGGATGCATCTGAGCTCAGTTTCGGAGTGCCACGGTTAAGGGTCTGAATATTTATGTAAATGGAAGAATCCAGATTTTTTTTTTTCTTTTTTGTCAGAATTGCTGAAAATCAGAGTTCGATCCATTTTTGAAATGTCAACAACACAAGAAAGTGTGGAAAAAGCGTAGGGTTGTGAATACTTTCTGAAGGCACTGTCTATGACCTCACTTGGTGTTTGAGGTGTCAGTGGGGCACTGATTTACATGTGGTCTCTAAAACCTGCAGGACTCTGGGCTTCAAAGGCTGGAGCTTTTCTCCTCTTGTCTCATTCTTGATGGTAAAGCCATTTTCTGTGGCTTGCTTTGGTTTGATCTACTCATCTTTCTTTTACCTCTCCACCCCACGCTTGCTGGCTCTCTTCCTCACGCGCCCAACCCCGGCGACAGGACGAGTGCTACCAGGTGCGGCAGATGTTTGCCCAGAAACTGCACCTGGCGCTGGCCAAGCTGCTGCTCCCGCTGGAGTACATGGCCGTGTTCGCCCTGTGCGCCAAGGACCCGGTGAAGGAGCGGCGCGCCCACGCCCGACAGTGCCTGCTCAAGAACATCAGCGTGCGCCGCGAGTACATCAAGCAGAACCCTATGGCCCACGGTCAGTGGTGGAGCTCGAGATTGTCGGGGCTGCAAAATGGGGAAGAGAGAGAGAGAGAGAGATCACGCCGCACATTTCGCTCTACGTTGACCCAGTTTAGTCTTGAGAAAAACAACAGATGTCAGGCACGTTGGTGCAGCATTTTGTTCTTGAATCAGAATAAGAGGGTCATTCTGTCCAGGAGCTGAGGAGAAGGGTGGGCATTGCCTGTCCTTCATCATCCGCTGTGGGGGAAAAAAACCAGAGTGTTTCCTCAGTAGCCTCGTGCCCTGTGCTTCCAGGATAGACTCCGGATCACCGCAACCATGACTAAGCGGTTAACGGTAGCAAGGGAGTGTAACCTTCTCTTCTCACTGTGGTCCATCAGAGAAACTGGTGTCGCTCCTCCCAGAGTATGTCGTCCCCTACATGATCCACCTGTTGGCCCACGACCCGGACTTCACCAAGCCCCAGGACTCCGAGCAGCTCCGCGACATCAAAGAGTGAGTGGCCCGGGTCACCATGTCGGCCTGGTGGGATTCGTGTCCGGCGCTAGTCTGAGGGATCGGCCTCTGGAGATCCACAGCAGACTCTGTCTTCGCTCTTCGAAGAAGAAAGAGAATTAAAATAATCATGATAATTGGGATTCCTCCAGCATTAAGTCGGGTTCTTTACGTTTCTACCTCCACCGCCTCCTCCTCCCAGGTGCCTGTGGTTTATGCTGGAGGTGCTGATGACCAAGAACGAGAACAACAGCCACGCCTTCCTTAGAAAGATGGTAGAGAACATCAAACAGACCAAGGACGCTCAAGCACCTGACGACCCCAAAGTCAATGAGGTCTGTAGCCCTTTGCGCTCTGTCGGCCCGTCTTTTCTCTTTCCTTCGAAACCTGACTTTTTATTTTTTTTGCTGCTTTCTGTCACCATGCTTTACCACGTTTCTGTTTCGGGGAACCAATTTAGTCAGTGTGACCTTTTTGAATTTCCGCCGGCTGAACTTTGCCGCCGTTTACGTTTCGCCCGACAGAAGCTCTACGTCGTGTGTGACGTCGCGCTCCTTGTGATCGCCAACAAGAGCACAGCTTGTCATCTGGAGTCTCCCAAGGACCCGGTTCTGCCCACGAAGTTCTTCACACCTCCTGACAAGGCAACTCCTCATCTTGTTGTCCCTAAACTTGCAAATTAGGTTGCACTACTTACATTATCAATATACTTTATTGATACTATATATAGATAGATAGATAGATAGATAGATAGATAGATTTATATCATTCATATAAGGTTTTTTTTTCTTTTTCTTTTTAAATAAGTCATTTAGTTTCTTTGCTGGTGCACACAAGTGATCCTTGACTTATAAACTGACTTAAAACAACGTGGACTTAGGTTGATGGTACGACAAACCTTAGTTTTTTTTTTTTATTATTATTATTTTTTTTTTTTGAGTCCTGACATTCGGTCGTAGTGTCTAACATCGAGGACTTCATCTTCTGTACTGCACTGCCGCAACACATTTACATTTATTCATTTAGCTGACGCTTTTTTCCAAAGCGACTTATAATATTAAGGTTACAATTATTTACCCATTTATACAGCTGGGTCATTTTACTGGTGCAATTTACGGTAAGTACCTTGCTCAAGGGTACTACAGCTGGAGGTGGGGATCGAACCTTTGCATCCAAAGGCAGTAGCTCTAACCACTACACTACCAGTTGTCCTGTATGTCTCCGTGACTCCATACGTCTTATTGACTCACTGTGTATTAACAAAAAGGGTGTTTTTATTTACAGGACACTTCATTTGCGATTACATTCAAGTTATGTTTTCACACATTAGAAGTAAAAAGTGAGTGCTCTGCTTGGAAAGAAAAAGAAAATATCTAGAAATGAAAGTGAAAATCGTGCCAGATGAAAATACAAATATAATAATGTGCTGTATTTTTACACATGCAATGCTGCTTGAAAGTATGTGAACCCTGTATGGATGGTCATTATTCTTGTATAAAACATTAGAATAAACTTATCTAAATACGAAAATAAACTTTACATGTAATATCTTACTTATAAATGATGATTTGCACACCTGCTTGGTTTAACCAATGCAACTTGGGGTTCACATATTTTTGCACCTGCACTGCTTGTGTTTGTACTACGCACACGATTTCCTGAAAAAGCAGCATGTGGAATTGGTCATTACACACATATTATGTTACATGAGAAAGACCGCTTCTCAATAAATAACAATTTTGTGGTAAAACTAAGGGACACAAGGGCTTCACATACTTTCAAGCAGCACCGTATAACATAACCTATATTAGTACCGGGGGCGCAGCGGGCCGGGCCGGGTCCAGCTCTCCGGTGGGTCTGGGGTTCGAGTCCCGCTCGGGGTGCCTCGTGACGGACTGGCGTCCCCTCCAGCCCCGTGCCCTCGACTCCCGTTGAAGGTCAGCTCTCGTTAACCAGTTGTGCAGACAGTTGTTTTCTAAATGTACAGTATGTTGAGTAAATACTTTATTTTTTCTGATGAGAAAGTAACTGTTGCGCTAAGTCGCTCCCTCTTAATGTGGAAAGATCTTCTGCGCTTTATTAAAGTCTCAGTGCAGGGAGGGGGTGGGATGGCTGCCCTTGGCTCCGGAAGTTGCCGGCTTGATCCCCGGCTCCGGCTGCAGCGCCCCTGAGCAAAGCGCCTGCCCCGCGCCTGCCCCGCGATTGCCCCAGCACCCTTGCCCGCCTGTATGCCCGGGAACGTAGTTGTGGCCCTGCGATGGACTGGCGTCCTGTCCGGGGTGTGGGCCTCCCCCAGCCCCGCACCCACTGTCTCCGGGATAGGCTCCGGTTTACCACGACCGCGCTCCGACCGAGCAGTTATCGACACTGGTTAGTTGCTTGGGGGGAAGGAGGGCAAAACTGCCACGGTAAACATTCTTCTGACCGTTGGGCGGTGTGGTAACAGGATGAGTCAGCCTCCTAAAAACAGCTAAGATGGTGCGCGAAGGTCACGGCGTCACACGAGTTGTTGTTCACACGGCGATCGCGTTGGTGTGCTTTCCTCTGCGGCACGCTGGGATGTGCAACGTGAATTTGATGAAGAGGTTTTCTTTTTTCAGGACTTTGTAAACAACAAGGAGTACCTGTCGTCAGAAGCCAGGACAACTCTCCTAACAGGAAAGGTAATGGGTGTCGTTTACATTTATTTACTTTTCTCCAAAGCAACTTGCATTGTTAGTGTACCTAGAATTATTTACTTGTTTATACAGTTGGGTAATGTTATTGGAGCAGTTTAGGGTAAGTTCCTTGCTTGAGGGTACAATAGTCAGATGGGGGTCAAACCTGCAACCGCTATTGTGCGAGCTGCCCTCGACTGCCAGAATTCAACTACCAGCGTCATGTCCTAAGATGCTGAAGGTGTGTCTGTGGCTGAGTGATTAACACACTTTTTCTGGGGTGTTAATGAGCTGATTAGTCGCTGGGGTGCCAGACTAATTTCTTCTCGTAGTCAGATGTCTTGAGAGAACAGGGACATGACTAATTAAGCAGTGAAATAATTGTGGTGCGTGTGTGCGCGCACCCTGTCTGCTCTTTTTACAAACACTCAAGCCATGAATTGTCAAAGATATATTTTTCTGTTTATTTTTATAAATTGCATTTTCTTGCTCTATTGTCTACGATTTGCATCAGAGCAAATGTGAGCTGTAATTTCGCGCCAAGCCAATAGGGGGCACTAAAACGCACCTGAACGGTACGAGTGTGGAAACCACCTTAATTCAACTCACTCGCCGGTGTTTACGCTTTGTGAGTAGTGGTGATCGGTAACAAGATGAATGTTGCACTTGTTCCTGGAATGAATCGGTTGACAGTCTGCATCGAATAGGTACCTGTGGGCATTTTTACATTGTTATTATTGTAACGTCACTTGATAAATATTAGCCTTTGTGTAGTTTTAATTATCACTATCAGATTCATACAGAACCTAACCTTGAAATAAACTGAGCCCCACCCCCTCACCCACCATTGTAAAATGGTGGTAGAAATGACTTTGGAATTACACACGCGCAGATTTGTGCTACAGTTGGAGTCGGCGTTCCTGTTGCCCCTCAAAACAGCACGAGTAAGGTTTGCTGTGGTGCGAAAAGATACCGATGTCTGTCCCCTTGCAGCCAAAGCCCACTCCAGTGCTGGGAACGGTGAACAAGCCGCTGTCCGTGACGGGGAGGAGGCCCTACACGAAGACCACCCCGTCGGACGTCGGCAGTAACATCAGCGGCACCTCTCAGCCCAGTTCACCTGCGGACTCCAAGGGAAGGTGAGCTGCGCCCAAAGCGACTCTGCTCTCGCTGCGGAAGTGCCGTGTGACCTGCCCGCTGCTCACTTCACGATCTGCCCTCTGCGAAAAGGGACGGCGGCGCAGGGGCAGGCGCGAGCGAGAACGAGGAGAACCCCGGCATTGTTCTGGCTGTGAAGACGGATGGAGGGAAGAAGGTGAGGGATTCGCTCCACAGCCTCCTGACTGATGCGTCCCACCACGGAGTTTCACATTCCTCCTGTGTCCCCCACCCCCTCACAAATGTTTAGGACACAGATGCGGGCCAAGCCAGTGGGGATCAGCGGGGTAAGAAACGAGAAGGCAGCGAGAACAACGCCACCCCTACGGTCACACCCGCCACCCCCACGCCCCTCAACAAGCCCCGGAGAGGACGGCCCCCCAAGTCGCTGGCCAGCAGTGCAGGTGGGGTCACGAGCGCAGAGAAAGAGGGAAGCGGTGTGGGGAGAGGCCGGAAGAGGGCCTTGCCCCCCCAGGACACGAGCCCCGCAGCAGAGCCAGTGACCAAAACACCGAAACAGCAGAAGGACACAGACTCCAAGAGGGCAACGCCACAGAGACAGGTGGACCTGCAGAGGTACGGAGTGCAGTGGGAAGTGTGGTCGGGGAGGGGGGGCGGCGGCGGGAACCGGGGGTGTGACGCGCAAGCCAGCGAGACAGCAGGCAGCGGTAGCAGTAGCAGCAGTGTCCCTGTGATACCCAGCCTCGCTGCTCCGAGCCGAGTTCCCTCCAGGAGGCGCTGCATCTTGGGCAGCGATGGCGACACGGAGAGGGAGATCGAATCCAGTCCCGAGTGTTTGGCAGCTAGTGGAGCAGGGAGAGAGGAGCAGGGGCTGCTGGGAGCCGACACCATCCAGGTGCAGTGGAAGAGAACAGGGCGTGCGTGCGTGTATGTGTGTGCCGAAGCAGCCAGGCTGTGACATTTGTTCCGTCTGCAGACCTTTCCAAAACGACATACAACTCGTTCCTTTCCCCACGGAGACAGACCGTGATTCTCGAGGGGCAGTCAGCGTGTCTGACGTGACACCGCCTTAAGAAGCAAATACATTTATTCAACACTTTTCTCCAGAGCTGCTTACAATTATTTTACCCATTTATACAGCTGTGTAATTTTACTGGAGTAATTTAGGGTACCAAGCAGGGTTTAAGTAGCTTGCTTAATGGTACTACAGCTGGATGTGAGATTCGAACCTTAGGTCCAAAGGCAGCAGCTCTATCCACTACATTACAAGCTGCCTAATACTGCATGAGTAGCACGTGAGGGTGTCTGCGCTATGACAGCTGATTTGTGGATTCTCTCGCCATTTAGGTAAAAAGAAAATGGACACAGAGGCACAGGAGGTAAAGGACCAGGTTCGAGCTCCTGGACACTTGCCGAAGACACTGAGGCTGTAGACACCTTCCCTTCGTGGCTCTACACACACACACATCTTCCAGACTCCCTCCTCTGCGAAAGTGGGAATGAAACGATTTAACTCGGAAAGGGTTCAGATTCAGCGTCGGCTGAAAGAACCGCCCGTTTTTGTTTTTACGATTCTTTTACAATTTTAGACGTTTACCGTTGTATATTAAATCCTTTTTATTCCGTTTCAATTTCTTCTGTTGCTTTTTGCCGTTTTCCTTATAACAAGTCCACATTAAGAAAAGCCGAAGACAAACGTGGTTGAAATCCTGCGCAGAACGCGTACGAGCGGGTCGAGAACTCCAAGGAACACGCCAGGTTTGCACTACCGTGCCTGTGGAGACAAAGCAGGAAGTAGAAATAGTGTTCAGGCACTTTTAAACCAAAAGAAAACAGGGTGAGGGTGCACTTTGCTTTAGCCCGGTATCATCCCTTGTTTCACATAAGTTGGGCAACCAGGTGTCCCAGTATCCACATTCCTTTACACACACACACACGCTCGCGCTTTCCGCCCTACCAGAGTCTTCCTTAACCGGTCGTTCTAGTTCTGTGGACGTTCCCTCAGACTGCCGTCCCTGCTGGTGGACAGAATTAATTCCTCACCTACATTTCAGACGGGAGGTGTGAGGAGGAAAGAAGTTCCAGCAAGTTAATGGTTTCCTTCAAGAGGCCTTTTATTTTTAACCTAGAGTAGATTTTACAAGTTTTGTAATCGAGACGTTTGTTAAATAAAACTTTTTTTCCCCCTTCGGGAAAGTTCTCAAAAGTTTTGAATAAATATTTTAAGAAACTTTTAAAGGGTTGCAATTTAGATGCCTGCATAAATATAAACAGTTCAGAACTGTTAACACTGAGTGTTTTTAGAGGGAAAATATTTTTCAATGTCATGTTCAGTTTTTTTCCTTTTATTTTAGTGAAATTCTTAAGATTGACTTGATATGACTCCAGTTTGTTTTGGTTTGAGGTGTACGGGTGTTGTACACCTGACCCTATTTAATTTCGTACATGATTTCTTTTTCAGAAAATAAATGCTTTTAGAGATGACTGTGGGTGTGGTACCTATCTGTGTGACACTTTAGGGTTTTTTTCCCCTCAATGCTTTATCGAACTGTAAAGAATTTCCATTCACATGGATCGGAGGTAAATTTTTCTTTCAGCTTCTCCGTTTGTTCAGATCTTAAGTTTCAAAAAAGCAGGAAGCGTGCAGCAGCAACACTTAGAGGAGAAATAAAATGGACAAGCAGTGAAAAGGTCCATGAGCACAGATCAGGTTCTGAGCCCCCTGGCGAAGCCACACACTTGGGGTAACGTTTACGCAAGGTCATCCTGCAAGTGTGCTACGAGCATGAAATGTTTCATTGCAGCGGACTGTCAAACTGATTCCGCTACAGGGTTTTCAGCCGAATGAGTATAGCCTGACTTCGAATCTTTTTAAACACAGATGACATCGTGACACCAAATAACCATGCTGTACTGCTTATTTATTTGACTTTTCCAGAAGAGAGAAACAAGTGGTAAGTTCCAAATTGAAAAACAGGTGAAAACTGCAACCCATTCTCGTGCAACATTGTACTAAATACAACAGTAAGGAAGACCTTAAGTTTTTTTGTTTTGACTTTTTTTATACAAAAAATAATCCAGCCATCAGTGGGGCATTCTAATATTAAATATCAATATGAAAACACAGCTGTATGTACAACAGAAGTAGACTGATCAATTTTTAACTCGTCAAAGACCTATGCCATTGCGCTACCACGTGCACGCAGGTGGTACGGCACGAAGGACAAAGAAGCCAACGCCGGTCCCCACTCCTGCATGCAACAGACGACATACTCAGCTGGACGAGCGCTTCCGAAACAAACCACTTGTGCTTCGCTCAGCCTCGGTAGTGAAAGATGACTGCAAACACACCGTTTTCATGCCGCTCCAAAAGAGCAGCAGCTGGGATAAAAACTGTTGCGCTCGCCCTTCCCGTTTATGATCCACTTGCATCGACTCAAAACACCCCTAACGCACGACAAGATTCATTTATCTTAAAAACATTGTTTTAAATCATCAAAATGAATAACTAACTAATGTTCAGTTCCATTCCAGTGAGAGGCAAAATTAAAACCTCACATATGACTTGTACACCCTGGCAATATCAGGCCAGCATCACATCGACTGCTTCTACTGCGCTGGGTGCCAATAACGTTTACGCCTGCCTCTCCATCAGATCTTTTGGCAACACACAGAGAGCATAGCATCTTCCTGTTGTCAAATAACAACATACTACTATAAGAACAGGGCACCTATGTCACCGAGTTTGCCAAGGAGCAGAGAAGGTTGTACAATTTCTAGTGGTCTCACATTGAGAACAAACAGAGGTAAAGGTGTAGGGCTGCGTGTCAGATGGGAGATGGGGTGGAACGTTCCGGAGACAAGCTACAAATTACTGAACCAGACGCACCTTCAGTGATCCAGCACACACTGCAGAAGTAGGAAAGGCAGTTAATTACTTGCTTCACTAGTAAGGGGTGGGAGGAAGAGGAGAAAGAAAAAAAAAATTTAAAATAAAAATAAATGTAGAAAAGGAGCACTTGATCAGTGCAGTCCCTGCCTGTTCCTACCAGAACCAAACAGCTGCAACACAAACATGGGTTCTGGGCACAGGAAAGGCAAATGGGTCTGAATCTCCATGGCAACAGACAAAACAAAAAAAAAAAAAAAAAAAGTTAGGTCGGCTCTCAAGGTCCTGAAATGTTTCGACCCAAAGAACTGTACTGCCAGTTGTCAAATAAAGGGAGTCGTTTCACTGTGAACCTTTGTTTTGCCTTATTTGTGTGACAGTCAAGTGAGCGGCTAGCAGCAAAGACATGCTCCCGTTTCGTAGATGGCAACAAACCCAGCGGGTTCCCAGGCTCTGTCAGATCCACACAATGGCCATGATACAGGCTAAACAGAGCGGCTTTGACCCACAGTACTGACATCGCGTGGCTGCCGAAAGCAAAGCGGGACACGCGGAAAAGTTTCAACAAGAATTCTCACACAGCTTTTAAATATTCGCCAAAAATAAAACTATAGGGCATTTTCCTTCATAGTAAGCACAGCTGAAAATTATAGCTTTAAAATATTAAGAAACAAAGTATTTCCCCATTTCTTTTTTAAATTTACACAGACTTTAATATCTTTATTTACAAATGAATTCTTTGTATTTTTGAAGGAGATTTTCCAGTCTCAGCCCGAAGCCAGATAGCAGGTATCAGTTAACAGTGACGAGTTTCCCCCCCATTCTTTGTATTTAAAAATCAATCTAAATATTTTTCTTCCTATAAGAAGTAGGAATCAAGAAAAGAACATAAGAC
Organism: Scleropages formosus; assembly: GCF_900964775.1. Lineage (NCBI taxonomy): Eukaryota > Metazoa > Chordata > Actinopteri > Osteoglossiformes > Osteoglossidae > Scleropages > Scleropages formosus. The sequence continues at coordinate 5,030,924 of NC_041810.1, read as the reverse complement.
AGGAGGTAAGATGGGGGTCAGCATCTTGAAGAATGTGGGTGGGGCATAACAGAAGAGGACCAATGGGAACAGAGCTGCTTGAGAACGGAGGGTGGGAGGAAGTGGACATACAGTACTGTGAATGCAGGTGGGCACAGGTCACCTTTAGGGCTGATTATGGTAGAGAGACAAAAAAGGAGTAGCGATGGGAACTGGAGGAATAAGAGGAGGTGGAGCGGATCACAGGGACCGAGGGCGAAGAGGGAGACTGGAAGGGGCACACACATGGGAGTGTTAAGTGCAGCAGTCTTCGGATGTGGACTCAGTTGCTAAGCAGGAGCTCCGTTGCAGTCTCTACGTCCCAGGATTTTGACGACAAGGCCACTATTACTGCGTTCTGTGGAGGGCGAAAAGAGAGCCTTAACACAGCACCCACCAGACCACCCACGACTTCATGCCTCCTCCTAATGCAATCCATTTCCAGCACAAAAGAGACACAGGAGCGATATGAGCACGCATGTACACACACTGTGTGTGTGCATGTTGACATGAATAGACTCACTTTGTCGAAGCCCATTGCACAGAGCTTGTCTATTTTGCGGGTGTACTCGGGACTGGAGGCTGGCGCCCCGGCGTACACATGAGACCACAGTCGGGCTGTCTGTTTGAACATTTCCGGATTCTGCTTGTACTGGAAGAGCAACAAAGGAAAGCCTAAATGGGTCAATACACGACTATGGCCAGACGTATGACCGTACACAGCAAAGCTACTCAGACCAAACCAGAGTGAAAGTGGCTGAAACTACTTATTTTTAAAACCTTGTTCATCTATGTAGCTGAACGCACGTAGGAGAGAAGCTACATTTGCAACCAGTGTTAGAAATACAAAAACTTACCTAAAAGTGATACATAAACACCACAGTTGCTTTCAAAAACTAAAACCCATGAAAACCACGAAACCAATGAAAGCACATATAGAAATGTCTCAATATTTTAAGGGCATCTGTGACTTGCCTCCAATATATTTTGTTACTTTCGGACAATAGTCCTCAAAAATGTCACCTCACAGTTCTCAGTTTTTTGCTCCCCCCCCCTGCAAAAACACAAGAGACCCCTGGCATGTAGACTTGCTGCAGAGATCTCATCTCACCTGATTGGCCACCACAGCGTCCTGGGGATCGTCCGGCTCTGCAGCTGCCAACAAGGCCTGTAGTGATAACAGCACGGTCCGCAGCGTCATGGCAGCTGCCCTGAGGGGCACAGGGAGTGAGGGAGGTCCCATTAGCACACTGCCAAGCTCTGCTCGAACAGGGGCTCTTCTGAGCTTATGGAAAAATACACAGTGCTCTGTGACTTGCTGTCCATCAGCATCAGACAAGTCAGCCTGATCCTGTGTACCATGTGACTCATGACATTTTAAACATCCAGTTCCTCAGTTTCTGCTATGAAACCTGCTTTTTTTTTTTTTTGCCATTTTGACAGGCTTCACAGAATGTGTTTTTAAAAGCATGCGCCTGCAACTCACCATTGATCTTTAAGGATGTCCAGACATATTGCACCGGTAACCGAGCTTATGTTCGGATGCCATATTTTAGTGATGAATCGCACCTAGTGGGCGGGAGGCAGAAGACAGTCAGCTGTGAAGTATAATCAGGGTGAGGCTCTGCCACAAAGGGAGGTACAGGGGATGTAATTGTTCCAGTAAAAGATGTCTGCAGTATAAATGAGACAGGCAGGGAACAAAAAGAATCAAAGATTTCACTGAACTGATAATGAGCTCTCTGATATCTGAGTCGTGTGCGAGTCGGCCTGCGTACAAAGCAAAAGTTAAAACATATAGTGAGGAAAACATTCTGAATCGGGATGTAAACTGAAGCACTACTACTACATGGATCCCAGAACATTCAGTGTTGACTGGAGTGTGTGTGTGTGTGTGTGTTCATGAAAGTGCTGTAAATGAGCCCTAGTCCTTCGTGACCTGTGAGATCACCTCATAACATCATCCTGTGACATCATCACATGCTTACAAGGGCCACAGCACACAATTTGCCAGCCTTTGTCCATCATTCCTCCCAGTTACAAAGGAATTGCTGATTCAAAGGAGATGCTGAGAAACTGTTTCATGCTTTTGTCTCAAGTAGGCTAGGCTATTGTAATGCTTTATTATCAGGTTGCCCATACCAGACTTTATCCAGGCTACAGTTGGTACAAAATGATGCTGCGAGAACTGTCACCAAAACTAGGAAGTACGACCATCTAATACCGGTACTGAAATCACTGCATTGGCCTCCAGTTACACTAAGAGTTGATTTTAAAACCCTATTTCTGACCTATAAGGCAGTACAAGCAATTGCTCCGGCTTACCTTTGGGAGATTATTGATTCTCACATTCCGAAACGCTATCTTTGTTTATTGGATGCAGGTTACCTTAAAGTACCTGTGATCAAAGACCTCAGTAGAGCACCTAAACTGTGGAATAGTCTACAAGTTACAGTCAGAAATGTTCCGTCTGTCTCAGTCTTTAAATCCAGACTAAAGACTTGCATGTTCACTCGAGCATATGACTTAGTAATGTCATTCCACTTGGCTGTGTTTCTGTTTTTTCCCCACCTCTGTAAATGTATTAAACTGTCTAATTTCTTTCAGTTAAAAATTACTAAATTTCTTCTTGCTGAGCATTGTTTCCCTACAATAAGGCCTGAGGGGGCTGGCTGGCTATCACAAGCTCCCCGTGCTGACGGAAGTTGATGACCAACCGCCACGATGGACAAGACGTACCTTGGTGAACTGGGAAATCGAGGTGTCATACGGCAGCAATGTTATTATTAGTTGTAAACTGACTTAGAAGCCTTGTTTAATCTAGAATACCCAAGAGGGGTGGGGCAGCCACTGGCACCCAGACCCCCCAAGGTTTTTTTTTCCCCCCTCTCTTAACTTTCAAGTAGGAGTTTATTGTTCCTTTTCTCTGTGGCCAGTAGACATACTTGTAACTTTGATAAATGCATTGATAATGTACTACACTAGTCTGTAGTCAACTGTCTTGTTTCTTTGCTTTATGCCTTTGTTCAAGTGCTCTGTGTCACTGTGAGAAGTGCTCTATTAAAACAAAATGAATTATTTCCCCACCAATAGCAAGTGATCTAAAAGGCTTCAGTTAATTGTTAAATTAATTGTTCATATATTTCCTTTGAAGGAGGAAAAAAGGGTTAAATCTGTTTCTACAAATCCCTCATATTTTCCAATGTACCAATGAAACCATTAACTTAAAATGGAAAAAACAAACATCAGCACGACACGCAGGAAAGGTCAGACGCTAGAATCCATTAGTAAGATCAGAGCTCTGACTAAAGGTCTAACAGCACTGCACATTCTAAGACTACAAGAAGTGCTTGTCTATTTGCTCTCTATACATAGAACTTATGGCTGCAGCTCTACTGACCATAACTTGGCCTGCAGGTTACAGAAAGAAAAACATGTGCAACAGCTGACAACAAAAATAGACTGCCTATGTTAAGAAGAAACATCTTTTAAATTGAGGGATTGCATTTTAATTCTTGCCCTTCACTCACATTATTATTATTATTTTGGTGGTTTACATTTGCCCTTTTACCTCCTTGGAACCAGCCTAAGAGCATTTTTATCTACATTTGAAGATAGACAGAGAAGCCCCCTCCCCCAAACCAGCATTCTTATGTTACAGCTACCCCCTAAGGAGTTAAGAACCCTTCCCTCCAGGGAGTGGGTACTGGCTCCAATGAGAAACTCTACGTAAACACCATATCACATTATCTACCAGGGATTGGAAGCTGCACTGAGGTCAGCTCACTTCCCTAGAAAGCACATAGACATTATAACACACTTTTTCCATTTAAGAGTAAGTGCAACTTTGCACTAAAGTCAAGATTAAAAACAAGCAGGATTATACACACATGCACCACATGTAAAAAGGACCAGCTTGATTTTCATTTTAATCTTCACTGACTTTTTTTTTCCCCATTTCAGTTTGTTTCATTCAAAACCACCCACAAACACCTACCTTTGGGGGATTGAATGGATATGTTTCCGGAATTTTAATTTCTAGTTGATATCTACCACCTAAAAAGAGAAAAGAAATTAGGCTAAAACGACATGTGGGACCTGGATTAGAAGCAAAAGTCAAAACCCCACACAAGGACAACACAAATATGCGCCGTACCACCATTCTGCAGCTAACTTGTCAAACAGCCAGAAGTCTATGTTGATCTGACAATAACAAAAAACATGAATAGCTATGAACTAGAATTGCACTGCAGATTCTTAGCTGTCAATGTCTTCTATTTTTAATCAAATTCTGCCAAAAATATACCAGCTGTTAGCTAAAAGACCAGTATCTACCACTTCCCCCCCCCCACTTTCCACATATTAAAACTACAAAACTATTAATTGCCCACTGCTAAAGTTATTTTACATACTTTACAATAACTCAGAAGGTTACTTTAAATAGAAGGATGTCAGCCAAAGTTTCATCTAAAAAAAAAAAAAAAAAAAAAAAAAAAAAAAAAAAAGGCATAGTCAGGCCATGCTGCAAGCAAGGCAGTGGTTAAGGCACTCTCCAATAATACTGTAGTACCCTAGAGCAAGACACTGCACCTAAGCTGCTCTGGTAAAATACCCAGCTGGATAAATGAAACCTACAGCATTCCTCTGGAGAAAAGTCGCAGCTACACAATAAATTAATACCAATTCATAATCAATGTTTGGTCTGATGCAGCTGTTTGTTACCTTAGACCTTGGCTGTGCATTTCTCTTCCTTGCTACTCTACCTGTACATACACACTCCCTCATACAGGTGTGCAGATTTCTGTACTTTTTATTGCAACACAAATGCAAGAGACCAGCACTTGAAACACCATGCTGTAGATGATGTCACTAATGAAGCTGAATGTATAGAGCACTTACAGTGCTGGACGACAGTGTTAAATAATCAAAAGCCTGAGGGTTTTTGGCTCTGGCTCCAGTTTGGTGCAATGATCTCCCTCTTTCACTCAGAATTGCTGAATCCCTCTCAGTGTTCAAGAAGGTTCCCAAAACATACTTCTTTCATGATCACTCATGTCATACCTACTCCTTATGTTTACATCATTTGCACAAATACCTTTGCCTATCAATTCTATGTGCAGCTACTCATACAAAGTGTGCTGGTTTACACAGTGACAGACAAACTGACTGCACTTTTGAACTTTACTGAAAACTCTGTGTATGCATGTACATCTCTCTGTCTGTTGGTGCAATGCACATTGTTTTCTCCAAGTTGTACATTGCTTTGGAGAAAAGCATCTGCAAAATGAATAAATGTCAAGGTAAGTGTGGTTAAAAAGGGACAAACATGCAGCCAATTGTATTAATGGAACCTGTGGGAACACACAAGCCTCTAAATTTGCTGAAATTAAACTTTCTTCTTTACTCAAAAATTACTATTATTCAGCAATATTAAAGAAAAAGGTGACACTATGATATTGAAACAACCCTCCTTAGTGTTTTGTTCATTTATGAACAGAAAGACAAGGCACCTTTTCTTCACAATGAAACATCAAGTATTGATAATACCTCTTCTTCCAAGAAATTCATTTTCCCTTCAAAGCAAACTTATTTTGTTCTAGGAACCATGTTCTTCCAAAGTGAACAAGACGCAGATGTGTGCGAATACTTTGTAGACAAAGTCCAGATCACACACTAGGTTATTACTGAATCTAGATCAGGGATTCTTAAGCCTTTTATTTTCACACCTCATCGGAAAGTGATCTTAATGGCTACACTCCGTGTCCTTACAGAAATTAATGAATTATTTAAGACTTAATTAAGGTGAAAGATTTTATTTGCAGCCAACTCCACACATACACAAAAGTAAATATTTAACTTAGAAGCAATTAAGATTTTAATTTATTACATTAATTACAATGGTCTTTTTTTTTTTTAATCCAGCGAGAAATTTTGTGGGAGGCACCTTGCAACTCCTCTGTATGCCCTCTGCACCTCTCCCATGGAGGCACACCCAACAGGTTAAGAAGCCATGATCCAAATATAGTTCAACCAGGTTAATATCAGCACAGAAGCAATCACATCTACCAGCTATACTCCCCCAGCTGAGATCTGAACAAGCTTTCTCAAAGGGTGGAAAAAGAAGAAAGAGGAGAGATCTACTGGTATAAAGGATCCCTGGCAGGTGTGAAAATAAACATCACTGTTCTATAGGTATAAAGATCAGAGTGTGAGCAACACCAAAGAATGTGTGTGTTAATCATCCTTGGGGGGGGCAGCATCCCTAACGCTAGGAGCCCCTGAAGTGCAGATACAACTTAAAAAAAACGTTAACACGGGCGCACTCACCTTCGTAGGGTGTGTCAGGCGGTCCAGCAATCTCTCCCTTCAATTCTGTGAAATTCTCATCTACAAGGTCAACCTTTATTTGATTTTTGCTGGTCTGTGGGAGAAAACGTAAATCTTGGTAAAAATGCCACATCAGCAGTGATCTAATACAGTTACAAACACATATTTAGTAATTATACTGTCCTGATAATGGAAAGAATGAAATCTCAACTGTGTTCTATATTTATTTACATATAAAAACTGGTCTAAGCCTATGTAATTGAAAAGCATTTCAGTGAAAATATCACAAGATGCAGTTTAAATCTGCTGTAAACATTCTGAACTGAAAATGGCAAATTTCAGGAATAAATTAGTTAAGCTGTTATAGTTTAAAGAGAGATGTGAGATCAATTAGATGATGCAGTTAATCATGTGTCCCCCTTTGTATTATAATAGTGACTTCGCACATTACTCCATTAGCAACATGAACAGCTGTCAATTTCCTTTAAACCATCTTGTTTTTCTTTAAATAAATTCCGATTAAAAACAAAGTTTCACACACATATGATACGAATTTGTATTGTACTGCATCAGTACTGGAACATTTCAAGTCATCGCAGTGGACGAGACTGAGGGAAGACTGGTTAAAAAAAAATGAAGTCTGTACTATATAAAGACAATGTGAAGTGACATCAAAGTGTTCAGCATAGTTGGAAACCAGAATTTCCATAAGCTGGACTTTACTTTTAATGAACATTCAATCAGAAGACAATTGCATGACACTTCATTAATAAGTATGAAAGATTGACACCTGAAATATTATTAATGTTGCCTGCCTGCCTGCTTTTATGTAAAGCAAAACAAAAGTACCACCAAAGTAGCAGGAGTGGTGTATCAGTGCACATTTTGCTCTAAGACAAAGAAAAAGGAAAACTGCAAGTGCTTGTCATGACGCTAAGTTTACAGATACACAGAGGATCCTAATATGTGAAAAACCCGCTCAGATCACGCAGAAATAAGAGTTCCGGTTCAAGTTACAGATTCAATGGCAAAAAGCTTCAATGGTAATGAATACGTTGCATCCACTTGCACTGTTAGAGATTTGAACTCAAATTGCTCAAGTTTTGTGGAAATGTTTCAGTAAAGTTGTACAAAAAAAGACATACTACTCCATAACATGCTTGTTTCCATTTTTGTAAAATTTAATCCCCATTTTGTACATTTACATTCATTCATTTAGTTAAATACTTTTCTCCATCGCAACTTACAACGCTTAGCTGCCTGTGAATATTTGCCTATTTATACATACATATGTCTAGTGACTATTTTTGTATATTGTGTACTTTATATTTTTTTATCCTTTATTCACATATTCTATCTTCTCATCTGTGTCTTGTCACTGTCATTCTGTCTGTGCTGTGGAAGTTTGTCACCAAGACAAATTCCTTGTATGTGTGAACCTCACTTGGCAATAAAGCTCGTTCTGATTCTGATACAGCTAAATAATTTCACAAGGAGCAATTTACCTTACGTACCTTTCTCAAAAGGTACTACAGCAGGAGGTGGGATCTGAACCTGCAACCTCAGAGCCCCAAGGCAGCAGCTTTAACACTGCCTTCTGTCCCATCTATGAGCAGAACATAGTGAAAACGCCGGACGCTCATGCGAGCCACAGGTTACTCTCTCAAACAGTCATCTCGTCAATCATCATAGTTGAACCGGAGACTGTCCTTTTGGAAAATAAGCTGCACGTGGAACAATATTTGAGCTAATATGTGACATCTGGCTTTCGGGTTTACTGTTCCAGGTACCTGACCTGCAAAACACACACATCATACACCACAAATCACTGCAATGCCCTGTGAACACAAACGGGCACAGGAGTGATCTTTTAAAACCCTAACCCTAAATTAATATTCACCAAAAAAGACACACTAAAACGCAAACAAGGACCTATTTAAAAACTCTACAGTCTGGAACTGGACAATTTTAGATGTACAGGAGGGTAACCGTACACACAGAAATAAATGGACACTGCTAGGCTTCTCCTGTGGTAGTGCCCTGGACCGAGGTACTTTACCCTGAATTACAGCAAGAATACTCAAGCGCAGCAAAGGAAATCACCGTAAAGTTTACAATATAACACTGGAAGTGAGTAAATATCCAAACTCAAGGTAACACAGTAACATCACTGTAACACCAATCATACAGTAGAGAGTGTAGAAAAGGAAAATCAGGTGGGGTTATTATTATTATTATTATAATTTCGGATTTTAAAGGTGTAGGGTCTGTCTGCTCAATCAATCATGACACTGCGATATGAAAAGAGGGGGGATGAACTTCTGTGATTTACACAAGTAAAGCTTCAAGCGTCCTCAGTAAATCTAAGTTATTTATATATTTACACAATGCAGGTTAACCTGGAAAAAAAATGGGACACCGAGCGAGCGAAACTCGAACTTTCACTGTTTCAGCTCACGTTGTACACAACAAGGACGTAGGAAATAACATCTAACTGGTGGATTTACGCTAAATTTCTCCATTAAAAGAGCAGATCTGGTTTTTGGGGGGAGGGGAGGAAAAGAATGTGGTGTTCAAGACACGTCTGTCTGCGCAAAGCAGCACGTCCAGGATCATGGCAAACAACGACCCACTGAAGACATCTTTGCTCCTGCGCTGTTTAAATAGACTTCACCTATGACATCGAAATAAAATGACGCCCAAACAGCGACTATAATCGCAATGAGAACCGTCTTATAAATTTGTGTCGTGGCGGAAAAACCGGCTTTTCCGAATCTTTCAAAGTGTTGCCATGTCATCATCGGGTCGCGGCCTTGTCGTCTCTTGCATCCCCGATGTTTCCTGGCCTCACCTGAGAGCTGCTGACCGTCGCATCCCGCCGAGCCTTTCAAAGTGTCCCGATATCATCGCGAGACCCGTAACCAACCCGCGGCCTGGACATCTCCCGCATCACCGGTGTTTCCTGCCCTCACCTGTCCGGGCACCCTGCTACGAGCCACGGCACGCCTCCCACGGCGGTTACGCCGGTTACATAGATTAAAATTCAGCTGACTAACTCTGTGTTCCCCCGAGAGGCCTTGGACTATTCAGTTTTAACAAAACTAGAAGATAAAACCCGAACGACGCGCTCACCTCCTCGCTCTTGAGCACCTCCTTGAACTCCCGTTTGATCCTCTGCACCGCGATGTTGGCCATGGCGCCGCTCCCTCCGCTCCGGCTCCCCGAGATCAGTGCTCCGCCGTCGGCAGCACAAACGCGGGCCGCCCGCTGCCCCGCAACACGAGAGGCGTGATTAAATCACCCCAAACACTGACCGCTGAGCAGAATGCGGACGTGCTAATGTCACACTAACACGTACACTAAAATATATATAGTTATAAGAAATATAGATACATGCGGCCGTGCTCCAATGCTTAGCAAGGAAGGTAGCAATGCGCGTGTCCGCCGTCCGGTAACATCGTATCGCGCGCTGCCTGCGTGTTACAGCGCGTGGGTCACGTGACCCCGCCGTTTCCCGGGGAGCTTCGGTGTTACTTCCCTGCGGCGCGTGACATGTGCGTATTTTTCCGGATTTACATGAAGTTGCCGTCTGTCCTGCATCCACTTAAGTTCATACTCAAAAAGGTATTTTTTTATTTGAAAGAAAAAAACACTTGCGTCCGGATAAATTAGATCTTAAATATAGTACTTAGCACATGTGTTTCAGGCTCAACAGAGATTGTATTCCGTCCGTGAGGTGGATTTCCTGAGGGTCACGTCAGTATTTCGTAGACGCACACTGATTCAGGAAAAGAATTTAATAATCTAAAATTAATTAAAATGCAAAAATTGAATGTGTTTTCATGGATGGCAATGATAACACCAAAATGTTGATAATAGACTATAGTTCTAAAACTACGCACATCTAACAGCTTTTTTTATGAGGAAGCAAAGGACGTCTCGTGCCCCCTCAGAAAATAATGCTGTGTCTGGTACAACATAACATTTACTTGTTTCCTGGTACTTTCCTCCAAAGCTACAATGTTGAACACTTTATAATTACTTATCCATTCATACAATTAGTTAATTTTACTGGAGCAATGTAGGGTAAGTATTTTACTGGCCAGGCCAGGGTACTCTAGCTGGATGTGGGATTCGAACCTACACCCATGGAGTCTAAGTCAGTAGCTATAACCAGCACACTAGCAGCTGTCCCTACTGCCTGAAAACACAGCCACACAAGATTACTGCTTATGTCTTTCACAGCAAAACACTTGGACACTATGCAGTTTTCAGTTGCTAATAAATTATTGTAAGAAGCTTAACTTTGTAGGTTGTGTTTGAGGAAAAAAACCTAGATTAATTACTTAATAATCATAACCAGGGTACTGAATCTGCCATTTTAGTTCTGATATTATATGTTCTTAATCAATGGTTATGATTGACTGGGATTGTAATTGTGCTGGGAAGAATTAAGTACAGGAATACCGAACAGTAATTGGTATTGTCATAGACGAAATGTAATGTCTGTGTAGTTTGCAGAGTGAAAGACATGGTAGGATGTGAATTATAGTAATTATGGTAACTGTCGGTGTTGGTGCGGTGCTGGAGTTAGACGCAGTGCTGTCTCACAGTGCCTTGGTGGTGTGAGAGAATGTGGGTTCCATCCCCCCTCAGCATATGCTGAGTTTATATGTCTGTGTGGGTTTTCTGCAGATGCTCTGGTTTCCTCCCACAGTCCAAAGGCATGCAATTCAGGTGGATTGGTGACACTAAAATTGTTTTTTGTGTGTGTGTAGCTTCCCTGTGATCGACTGGCATCCCGTCCAGGGTTTACCACCTGCAATCATGTGCCCGATGCTTCCGGAATAGGCTCCGGTTCACCATGACCCTGCTTAAGACCAGCAGTTATAGAAATTGGATGGATGTTGTTGTCCAGATTTGCTGTTATCCAAGTTTATAGGCCCACTCGTTGTGTCACAGAGTTTTTAAAGGACCATTTTTATGTCAGTAAATTTTATTTACACTTTCATACTTTCCAAGTGGAAATAAATCAGAAGCGTCTGACGGTGTTATAGCGCTTTGAATTCGTTGCCTTCTGACCGACCTCTTATGGTTGTTTCAGAAGTATTCTGCTAATGGAACACACCGTGTTATGATTTTCTTACTTGTAAAGGTGAAGTTACACTTTCTACCAAAAAAGTGTTTCAGTTACTCAGTTTTACTCCCCACCCCAGTGATGATTAACACACACTGGTTGTTACACACGCCTAATCTTTGAATGACACACTCAGTACTAATGACCTCTGTCAGTTTTCCCAAGCTTAACACACCACGCAGGTTTACGCTCGCTGTGGGTAACTCGTGTCAAGGTGAGGTGGTTGTGGGAACACAGGCGCCCGCTACTGCTACACCCCCACAGGCCCGGGAAGAACCGTACCGGATTCAGTTATTCTGTATGGGAATGTCAAGGATGTGTCCTGCTTCTCGCAAACAAATGGGTTTAGCGTTTATTGTGGATTTAAGCTGAAAAATTACTATTGACTAACGAGTATTTTAAAGGCAGGCATTTTAAACATTTGAAACATTGCAACAATGATAGCAGTACAGTTGAACAGGTAAATCCCAAAGTGCACGGTGTCATCCTGATGGTCTATCAGGTAGGTGATTGTGTCTCATTCCACTCTCGGTTCTGACAGAGACACCAGGACTGCCTCTTCCTCAGCTTCATAATATGTAGTAGTGAATGACTAGCCCACTTCATTTAGCTGACACTTTCCTCCAGAGCAACTTGTAATATTAAATTACTAGGGGATTTGAACCTGCAACTTGGGTCCAAACAGTTTTTCTTACCAGTACACTACCAATTGCCCAACAAATTTTTACTTATTTATAGAGCAGGGTATTGTAACTGTATCAAGTCTGCGTAAGCACTTTCATCATGATTATATTGGAATTTGAGCCAACAACCCTCACAATGTAAGGCAGCAGCCTTAAACATCATACTCTGAAAGGTTCAGTCATTATTGTCTGTTATTTGCTCAGCTTGTGATCTAATCCAAAGCTGTTTACAGTATTTGACACATTTTTACTGGAGCAATTAGGATAAATATCATCATTAGGGATATCACAGCAATCGAGGGCACAACGGGCCTCGAACCAACAACCTTCAGCTTACATATCAGACTGTTGTCAGTCATTAAAAATAATTTGAAAAGGATTAGGAACATGAAACGCATTGTCTTTGGACACAGAAGTGCAAAATGTGTCAAAGCCCTTTATTTGACTGAAGGCATTTGGAAACAGTTGAGAACCGGGTCCCTCTCAGTATTTCTGACATCTTTACCCCCTCTTCTGTCTGAATTCGGTATTGCATCCTTGGAACAAAAGGAAGTGTGGAGCAACTTCCTGTTTTCACATGTTTAGTTTTTTTTTTTTTTTTTCTTTTTCCGGAGTTGAATTAGGTTGAATTAGTTTACTGCCCCTGGTGAGCGGGAGGACACATGACAGAATTGGAATAAAGCAACGAGATGAACCGCTTCCAAACTGCTCTCTATGGTGTAGAAGAAAGCTTTTGCAGGTAGACGATATATATATCTTATCTAAATATATATATCTTTATAACTATATATATATATCCTTTACCTGCAAATGCTTTCTTTTACATATTTTCATTTTTTCTTATATATACTATATATATTATAAGGGTGTGTGTGTGTGTGTGTGTGTGTGTGTGTATATATAAGGATGTATATCACACACACACACACACACACACACTTTTGCTATAACCGCTTGTCCCGAGCGGGGTTGCAGCAAGCTGGAGCCTAAGTTGGTAACGCAGGGCGCAAGGGACACACCCAGGACGGGATGCCAGTCCATCACAAGGCACCCCAAGCAGGACTCAAACCCCAGGCCCACTAGACAACAGGACCTGGCCAAACCCACCGCGCCGCCACACCCCCCACAGGATGTATATGTGTATCACATATACATATCTATACTTTGTATATATATATATCACATACCACATGTGTGTGAGTGAGACACACAGATTTATTTCATGCAATGGCTTTGATTTACCCTATAGCTGCAGTGAAATGATATTCCACTAGAAACAAGTGCAGTATTTTATTAAAACCATTTCACATCACAAACACTTCACATAGGTATATACAGTTCTGATTGCTTAAAATGAAGCAGCAGCTGTAAATGGTCCATTTTAATGTCATTTATCGAACTAAAACACTCCCATTTAAAAAGCACAAAGTGGTCACATTGATAGGTGAGCGAGCCCCAATATTATCTCGTTTGGGAAGGCAAACCCCATGACGTCGGGACAGTCGTGCGTTACTGAGAGTTTGCTAACCGTGTTTCTGCTTGCAGTCCATATTATGAGGGAGAAAGACTTTGTACAACTGGATTTCAGTTGTGGGCCTTTTATTTACACTGCTTTTTAAAAACTATTAAACGTATATCTTGTCATGCTTCTGCTGTTACATTTTCAATTTAATCATTCGCATGTTACTTGCTGTTCTCTTATAAAAGGTGGTAAGACAAGAACTTGTGTTCTATTGATCACTGTCCATGTAATATCCGCTATAATGAAAGTGGAAAACCCTTCCATTTTTTGCAGCTACAAACAGTTGTCATGAAAACGGTGAAGCAGGTGGTGCAAGGGCACTCTGTCCCACCTGTGCCTGGCACGTCTGTTAGGCGCAGTGCGAGGTTGCGTCCTCTTCCTCTTCCTCTTCACGGCTGTGACGGCTACCGCTGTGAGCATGGTGAAGGTGAGGAGGAGGCAGGTTCCGAAGAAGACGAGGGCTCGGTTTTCCAGCACCTTCCCACACAGCACACACCCCTCCTGGGCATCGGCCGCCTGACACTGCCTCCCCCGCCCTTCCGCCGGGAAGCCCCTGTTGGCTATTATTTCCCGGTACGAGGCAACGGAGGCCTTGGCGCCGGACTGGAACTGGGAGGATGTGAAGAGGCCGAACTGCGCATGGTGTCGGTCCTGAAGGTTCCACAGGTAGAAGCCCTTGATATTGACGCCATCCATCTGATGTGCTGCAGGTCAAGAAGAAGAGGAACTTTGCTGAGCCACCTTATGTCATTCAACACCACGAGGCTCAGGGGCAGCTTTCAGCACGAAATTCCGGACAGTACACGGACCGACCGCCACCCGCTGATTGACACCCACTGACCACCTACCTATTCATCACCATCCGCTGCTAACTAACCACCACCCATTGACCACTTACCCACTGATCTCCACCCATTGATCACCAACTGACCAACACAGCTGACCACCCACTGTGTGACACCCACCCACTACTGTACTATCTCCACTGTCACACTGGACGTCTGTCTCTCTAATTTCTGCCCTTCTAATATTTCCACTCTCACGTCTGTGTCCAGGGGGTGCGGTGGCACAGTGGGTTTGGCCGGGTCCTGCTCTCTGGCAGGTCTGGGGTTTGAGCCCTGCTTGCGGTGCCTTGTGATGGACTGGCATCCCGTCTGGGGGTGTCCCCTCCCCCTCCAGCCTTGCGCCCTGTGTTGGGTTAGGTTCCGCTTTGCTGCGACCCTGCTCAGGACAAGTGGTTTTAGCCAGTGTGTGTGATGTCTGTGTCCTGTGCCATTGTCTGCACTATTTACTCCTCCACGTTTGTGTAAGTGGAGACCGACAACAGCGTAAGCCTTGAATCTGCAACCTTCACACAGGGAGTCTTCCATAGACTGTTTACATGTGTTTCTCAAGGGTACAACAGAAGGTTCCCTGCATGTTGAAGATCATGTCCTCAGTTGCCACATGACTTGGTGAGATGCTGACACAGCTGCTCTTGCAGAGTAGCACTTCAAGAACTGGATGGACCAGCAATAAGGAATAAACATCTGCAGGAAGGGAAGGTTGCTATTCTGACCTTCTCAGGGGACATTGCTGACAGCGTCTATTACTGTCACAAGACCAGTGTCGTAGGTGCAACCTAGAGCCAGGAGGGCAGAAAGTCTCATGAACCACTGTATGAGAGACAGCTGGGAGTGTAGCACTTAGAGCTCCTGCCTCAAGACCCGAAGGTTGCAGGTTTGATTCCTACCTCTGGCTATAGTACCCTTAAGCAAGGTACTTCCTCTAAAACTGCTCCAGTAAAATTACCCAACTCTTAAATGGGTAAATAATTGTAGGTTGATGAACTCTGTAAGTCACTCTGGAGAAAAGCATCAGATAAATCAACAAATGTCCCAAAGTGATTGGCTCCTGTCTCAGTCAAAGCCTTAACCACCTCTGAAGAGCCCTACTCAGGTGTAAAATGTGTTTGGGGCACATTAACTACAGATGCTGCAAGTGTGGTAAAACAGTGTGGTAAAGGCAGTTGGTCCAGGGTGCAGCGATGTTTATGATTTCAAAGGTTCTCCATAAATTTGCTTTATGAAGAACAACTGCACAGCTTCCTGTCTCACATAGTCAACACATCACAAGATCATAGACACTTTTCGCCTGAGCAGCGGTTGAAGGCGAACACCCTGAACCCACCAACACCGGCCAGGAGGTGGCGTAGTGGTTAGAGTCACTGCCTTACACGCTGAAGGTTTCTGGTTTGAATCCCACCTCCTGCTGTAGTGCCTTTGAGCAAGATACTTGGTGACAATTAATGAAGTAAAAATGACTCTGCTGTATAAATGGGTGAATCGTGATAAGTTGCATCAGCTAAAAAAATTAGGTGGGGTTGCAACGTTTCTTTATGTCCCGAGAAAATATGAAGTTACCCTTTAGCGCCTCCTGCAGGTAGCTCCTGAGGTAGAACTGCCTGAGCCGGTCGTCTCTGAGGGCGCGGTCGTCCACTCCGGTGGCCGTGACGATGACCGCAGGGTCCCCGTATCGCTTCCTCAGCCAACGGAGCACCCGGCGGAGGCCCCAGGGCACCAGGGACTGGCCCAAGGGGGAGGAGGGCCACGTGGGGTCCGAGAGCAGCTGGCAGTCGTGGTCTGGGCCCCGCTGGGGGGTGCTGTTGGAGCGGCGCTGCGACACCAGGCGTGTGGTGAAGTGATTGACAGCGACGAAGTCCAGCGCGCCACGAGCCTCCCGTTTCTCGTCCTTGGTGAAGCGCGGGAGGGAGCGACGGGAGAGGCCCTGGCGCCTCCTCTCCTGCAGGTGCTCCCGCACCTCCTCGGGGTAGTCGCCTCCTTCCTCAGCCGCCGCTCGCCACGCCCCCAGCAGGGGATCCAGGAAGCAGGCGAGCTCGAAGAGCAGGAAGCGCTCGGCCGCCACGCGGTGGCTCTCCACGAAGGGGTTGGCTGCCTCGGCCCAGTCTGCGTGCAGGGAGAAGGAAACCAGCGCCCCCTGCTGGCGGCGGAACTCCCTGTCGTATAGGCGCCAGGCGGCCACGTGGGCCAGGATGAGATGGTGGGCAGCCAGATAAGGGTCGCTGCCGTCGTAGGCCTGACTGAGGCGGTTGGGTTCATTGACCGTGATCCAAAAGGGCACCCAAGGGCCGAGCTCTCTGAAGCACAGCTCCGCATACTCGCGGAACGCCTCCACGGTGCTGCGGTTGAGCCACCCGCCCCCGCTGTGGACGGACGCGGGCAAGCCCAGCAGCGGGGCATGATGGGTAGGATAGTAGAGCGTCACCATGCTCTTAATACTCCTTTTCTGGAGCTCCTGGGCCATGCAGCGGTAGTAGCGCAAGGCCTCCGTGTTGATGACCGAGAGGTCACCCCGCGGTAGGATGAGGGTCCAGTTGAGGGCAAAGCGGTAGTGGTCGACGCCTGCAGCCTCCAGCAGACGGACGTGTTTCTGGATGGCCAGGAAATCGGTGCACTGGGCAGCGCGGGTCTCCAGCTGCACCCCCGGCACCGGCCTGAGGGCCCCGTCCCCTGTCAGGTTCCATCTGTACAGCTTGGGGTCTGTGAATTGTGGAGAGAAGGGGCTGAAATGCACCTGCGAGACGACAGCAACCGGGTGTCAGTGAACAGCGCTCACACACGGCCTTCACTATCGAACCTCCGCCCGACAGCTCTTACATCGCTGATGGCTCGAGGTTTAAATAGTCCTCGAACCCACAGCGATAGAGACATAATTCATAATTCTTCACAATTCATCCGCTGCAATAAATCAGCGTACGCTACTTTCTTTCTCTCGCATTTCTCCTCAAGTCCTGCTGAGCCTCCTCTCATACCCAAAGTGTCTTACAGCTGAATGTAGTTATTAATCTGGATATTTTGTTCTCACTATTTCGGTGTTATTAATTTTATTAGTATTAATGATGTCCTTTATTGGCATAACCAGCTCTCAAAACCTTGTACTGGCAAAGCAATGGTTGAACTGTTGTCTACACAAAATTATTTTTTAAAAATTTAAAATGGTAAAAAAAAGTAATGTCTCTCGCTTTCCAACTCTCTCAATTTCTTTTCAAAATTTAAAAAAAAAAAAAGTTTTGCTGGGTTTTATTTACATGTAAAATTTCTACAAAATTATTATTATTATTATTAGATTAAAGTGGAAGGTTAAAATAAAACAAAGTCACAGTAAACAATACTATTATTATTGAAACTTTGTTTTTTATATATATATATATACATACTGTCTATATAATGTTTTATGTACTATATGAAAGAAATAACAACGTGTCTCTCTGCCGCTCTCTTTATACCTGCAGGGTGGAGTCGGACACCCCCCAGTGGAAGCCGCAGGGGAACTGGCCCCGGACCTCCAGGCTCTTGTCGCCGTCAGGAAAGCCGTGGTTCGAGATGACCTGCTTGTAGAAGAACGCAGACGTCTTGGGCAGCCTGCTTCTGCTCGGCTCGCCGAAGTCCACGTAGAAAAGGCCCCTCCTGACGCCGTAGCCATAGTTCCACTCGAAGCCGTCAACCAGGGACCACGCGGTGTAGCCGATGACCCGGACGCCGTCGTGGATGATGGCTAGAAGTGACAAAACATGAAACAGCATCCATCCACCTCGAAAAGGAGGAGGCAATACTTTAGGGAAGTGGCCCACTTTGGCGGCTTTTATAAGGGATGCATTCCGCATCAATATTCACGCAAAGAGGACTGCTGCACTGGGCCTCCCCCGCGCTCGGCGCACAGAAGTGCCTTTCGTTTGACACGCGGCCCATTATCGTTTTGTCAAACTTCTCACGAGAGGCTTCACGGAACACTCGGGCAAAGCGAGAACGGGGACGCTCGACGGCTTCTGTGTGACGGCCTCACCTTGCAGGACCTGGTTGATGAACTTCTTCATTAAGTAAATGGCCACCGTGTCCTCCGTGCCCACGGCCGCGTCGGAAAACCAGCCGTTCTCGGCGACGAAGACGGCCGGGTCGTCGTACTCCAGCCTGATCCAGTTCAGCAACCGTCGCAGGTCCAGCGAGACCTGCTGGCCGAAGCGGGAGAGGATCCTGCCGAGACGTAGGTTGTTGGGTCCGAACGACAGGGCGAAGAAGTCCGCCGTGCCCCTGATCTGCTGCTTCTCTGCGTCGGTGAGCTCTGGGAGGAGTCCGGAGCGGCTCTGCCTCAGGCTTGCGGGGTACGTCCCTGTCCCGTGGATGGGCTCCGCGAACCAGCCCAGCACAGCCTCCAGGGACTCCTGGCACCGGTCCACGTTGGCCTGCGATGCTTGGCCCCGAAGGGGCTCCATCCAGTGAGTGCCCAGGGCGATGGACACGCGACCCCTCTGACGGGCACGGAACCAGCGGTCATACGTGTGCCACGCTTTGGCGTGGGCCTGCAAGCAGAGCACATCGCTGCTGGAAACGGTGTTCGACGAAAAACAATATCGCATTTTAAAGCCCAAAGAGCGTCGACAACAAATGGCAGCGAGATGTTTTCTCCAGGAGAGCAGGTGATGTGGTGGTGGTGGTTAGGGAAGCGGACCTGAGACCCGACAAACTCAAAATGCCGTATTTGCTGGAAACTGTCCTTTACATGTATTCACCTAGCTGAACGTTTCCTCCAAACCAGCTTATAATATTAAGGTTACAAGCTTACGATTATTTACTCATTTGTACAGGTGGGTAATTTTACTGGAGCAATTTAGGGCAAGTACCTTGCTCAAGGGTACTACAGCCAGAGGTGCGGATCGAACCTGCAACCTTGGATCCAAAAGCAGTACCGCTAACCACTATACCACCAACTGTATTTACAAGAAAAATATTGACTGTCTACCCTGCGATTCCAGGATAGGCTCTGGACCCCCGCGACCCAGACCAGGACAAGCACTGAACGACAATGGACGGATGGATGAATGCTGCTCGTTCGTATTTGGATGACAAGACATGGGAAGCACACGAGAGCCGTATGAAGCATCATACTGAGCTCCTTTGTGCGCAGTAATTGATATTAATATCAGTATTGATTAGCAAATCAGTCTGGGTGCTGGTGCACGTCTGGTCTCCAACAGCCTCCTTACAGACAGAACTTCGACCTCCAGAACGACTTTGCTTTTTTAAGAAATACCGACAATGTGGAAAATGTTTCTATCGTTACAAACAAAATAAAAGGTTCAGCGTAAGTTTGGCGTTTTAAAGAAAGTACAGTTTGACATTTCGTGTCATTATTTATCCGTTCTTACAGCAGGGTCATTTTTACTGTCTCAGGCCAAGTACCTTGATCAAGGGTCCTACAGCAGGAGGTGGGATTCGAACGACTCTTAGCACTGCGCCGCCTGATGTTGTACTTGTCAGAACAAAACGAATTAACCCTTAGCTGACCGCTGAGGTACGCAGCTGCGGTGTCCATGCTACCAGTCGATGGATCTCTTTATCGCACAGATCGTGGGATGTCACAGAAGCACAGGATTCCCGCCACTTCCTGTCCGGGCTGTTACATCCAAAGCATAAAAACGCTCCTCATTTGCAAAAAAAAATTCTCCTACAGAAAGGAAGTCTTCATAGGATTTTGACCGCAACCAAAAATATAGTTTGTCACATAACTTCGTAGCGATGTTATTATACAGTCTAATAGAAATATGGGAAATGATGAATTGGAGAAACATGAAACGAAACGCGATGTGATCAGAGATTCCAGAAAAAGAGAATTGTAAATGGCTGTGGATAAAGCTCCTGATGTGTTCTGAAAGGCACCTTTTAATCTGCTTTCTATAGCGTTTCCAAAATAAACGAATGAATGTGAAATATTAATGTGAGATTATAGTGGGATCAAACTGAATACTATGACCTGGCAGCAGGTGCTGCAGCGGTTGAAGCTGCTGCCTTTGAACCCTAAGGACGCAGATCTGAATCCCCACTCCGGCTGTAGTACCCCCCTGAGCAAGGTACTTACCCTGAAATGCTCCTCAGATAATTATCCTGCTGTATAAATGGGTAAATCGGTGTGAGCAGCTTAACAGTGTAATTGGGCTCAGTAAATAAATCGCTAAAATGACCGTTAAGGAAGAGCGTTATGAACCCACCTTGATTAAATTGTGGGCCACGGCGAAGGCGGCTGCGGGGCTCTCTGTCTCTCCTGGAGCGTGCAGGCCGGTCCTGTAGCCGTGCCAGGCCACCAGGTACGGGTTGTGTATGGTGACCCAGTAGCGCACCCGCTCCCCGTAGGTGCGGAAGCAGAACGCGGCGTAACGGTCGAACACGTCTACCAGGGTGTCGTTCAGCCAGCCGCCGTACTGCTCCTGCAGGGCGAGGGGGAGGTCCCAGTGGTAGAGGGTGACCACAGGTTCGATTCCCTCCCGCCGCAGGTGATCGATGA
This sequence comes from Scleropages formosus, assembly GCF_900964775.1. Classification (NCBI taxonomy): domain Eukaryota; kingdom Metazoa; phylum Chordata; class Actinopteri; order Osteoglossiformes; family Osteoglossidae; genus Scleropages; species Scleropages formosus. The sequence goes on along the minus strand of NC_041810.1, from coordinate 5,009,902 downwards.
GCCGGCTGTAGTGGGCCACCCCGGCTGGGTTCGGGGTCCCCGGGGCGTCCCCGTCGGGGAACAGTCGAGGCCAGGAGAGCGAGAAAGAGTAGTAGTGCACCCCCAGGAGCTTGAGTGCGGCCACATCCTCCTTCCAGCGCTGGTAGCTGGCGCTGGCGGTGTCAGCGGTGGGCCCCGCGGAGCCGGCGCGGGACCGGGTGAAGTTGTCCCAGATGGAGGGGCCTTTCCCCTCCTGGTCCCAGGCACCCTCGGTCTGGAAGGCGGAGCTCCCGGTGCCCCACAGGAATCCCGGTGGGAAGGTGGCATGGAGAAACAGCTCAGTCTCGTTGACGGATCCCGAACCCGGGGCCGGCCACCTCCACACCTCCCTGCCCCGGCCAGCGGGCGCCCCGAGGCCGGCGCAGCGCAACAGAGCCAGGAGGGCGAGGGCAGCGTGGGCCGAGGAAGAGCGGGTCATCGCGGTGGCGGTGGTGGGAAGGGGGGAGCAGCCGGCGAGCGGCCGGTGAGCCCCAGCAAATCTTCGAGGAGAAGGTCAGGAGGACGGCGCCTGGCGAGGTGTGCGGCGCAGGACGCGGTAGGGCAGGGGCAGGCGGGAGCGCCACGGAGGGGACGCCATGCATTCACTTGACCTGCTTGGGCTTGTCTGTGTCCTCAGACCTCAGGCTCTTCGGGTGCGTGGAAGGAGGACGCCCGTCAATGATTAGCCTGGACTCTGATCCCCAGGACAAGAGAGGTGGGTGAGGGAGGAGGGCGGTGCGGCTCCTGAGACTGCGACATCTTACCCTCCCTCCCTCTCTCTCTCTCGCTCGCTCTCTCTGTTGCTCGCCCGCTCACTCCTCCAGGCCCCCAACATCCAGCCTGCCTTCTCCACTCTCCCGCATCATACTGCCCCCGAAGTGGCCTTTATATTCCCACTGGCTCGCGTCCGTCGCTCGCTCTATCAAACTGATTCATTTTTGAGCACACTAAGCAACGTCCGCTGTGTTCGCGTTCCGCTGATTTGCTCTCGGGGATCCAATCCAAGCCCGCAGACATCTGCGTTGTGTAACCAGGTCTGCGCTCCCAGAATCAATCGATGCACGTTAAATACCCGAAAGGTCATTCCCGTGTTGCCCTTCGGGCTTCTGTTCGCCGCTCACCCTTGCAGATCACCAATTACACTCTTGCCGCACGCAGCTGGCTATTCATCGTCGGCCGAGAGCACATCGAAACGGAGAAAAACACACAGCATCACCTTCCTGTCAGGAGTCAAGGCGGCGCATCTCTTTGCATTACTTTGCACGTATTAGATAACGTGGTACGTTTGTTTGTTTGGCACCTCTGTTGAAGGAAACTCGCATTGTCCGGTTCGCACCTCGCAGGACAGCGGGATCAGACGATGGCGAACCAGGGCGCTCGGCGATATCGTAGCTATGGTATAGTACTGTAGGACTGTACTAGGCTGGGATGAGTGGAAAGAATACTGAACAAATTATAGGCAACAAATTCGAGTCATATTATAATGACCAAAAAAATAAAATCACAGAACTTGAACACAATTTTTTTCATTAAACTGCTTTAGAAATGGCTGAAATTAAAACATCAGTGTCTATTTGTATGTAAAACCTACTGCAAATTACTTTGTTACATTTTGTATTTAAAGTATTAGTCCTGAGAGCCAGGTGGTAGCGTGGGAGTTAGAGCTGCTGCCTTTGGACCGAGGGGTTGCAGGTTTGAATCTCACTTCTAGCTGTAGTACCCTTGAGCAATGTACTTACCTTAAATTACTCCAGTAAAATTACCCAGCTGTCTAAATAAGTAAATAATTGTAAGTAATTTAACATGGTGAGTCACTCTGGGGAAAAAGCATCAGCTAAATGAATAAATATAATTCAGAATTTATATAATATGTTCTTGTTGTCAAGCTGAACAGAGGCTCCGTGTAGCAGTCAGTATTAAAGGGTGAGCTTTACCCTTGAAGGATGGTAACTGTCTCTGCTTAGAGCCACGCTGATGGCCTTTAGTGGGTTAAAAGAGGTGAACCGAGTTAAAATTTCCCGCAAATGACAGTTTTTATGGTAATAAAGAGCCCTCTGCCTGCGCTGCTACTAAATGGGTTTCCACATTAAATCTTGGTGGGCCACAGTATATAGAGGCTTATTATAAATATATTACCATAAAATGTACAATTCGGGAAGGTAATTAAATTCTAGCTAAATCGAATAAAAGATTACAGAATTTATCATGTGAAAGTACAGAAGTTTTTATTTCATTTTGCAGCATGTCTCAGTGGTTCAAGCACTCTTCAGGTATTGGGGGGGGGGGAATAAAAACATAAGCAATAGTATTTCCTGGGGTTATTCTGGGACAAACTGGGCTTGTTGAACACTGGGGGGGGAGGAGACACAACCTTGCCCCCTTTTTTAGAGTGTCATAGTTAAAAAAACAGAAGGAAAACTACGCAAATGGAATTGATTTGTTTGCATTGTTACTGCAGTATGAATAGAAAATGAACTGAGCTCCAGGAGGGAAGAGGCAGCGCCCAGATGGGATGTGCGAGGCAACGTGCCGCTGCGTCGTCACCCAGGAGGGACTGGCTCTCTGGTCTGCTGAGTCCACAGCTGCTCCCTGTGTGCTCAAGGAGGACATTTCACAGAGACAAACAAAATTTGCCGGCAGCACCCGTGTGGCACCCGTTCGAGAGTCGCTCCAAACTATCCCTCCCGGGGAAACGCCGACGCCGACGGCGACGTGGCCATAGCGACACCTAACCTCATCCGTCCCAAAGCCAGCCTTCCCGGGCGTCATTCCCCAGGCCCGACCGTCGTAGCCGAGATGTCTCTAACGCGGTTTCCTCATTTCACCGACAATCACGATTCGACCAGGGACCGTTTTCATAACCCCGAATGGGTTTTATTTGGAGGGACCAGCTGACCCATTTAATGCCCTGGGACAGAGCCAGACGCGACAACATATTCATCTCACGTACGCGAACCAAACAACGGCGTGTTTGCATGGCGCCTTCGCTGCAAGAAAAACAGCCTGGAGCTCGGCGGTGCGCGCTGGAGACGCGCGATGACGATAATATGGATTTATGGCAGAACGCTACTCATGATTCGTGTCCTTAGCGTGGTGTAATTTAATCCCGCTGATTAGGTTACGCTGCCAAATGGGGGGAGAACACATATCTCAGAGCGCTTGAGACAACTGTGTTTGTCTTCGGGGCACGATGAGCCGCACGACCCTGTTGAAATGACCGATGTGGTCTTCGAGGAGAGGTCACCGACCCGCCGTCACGTCTCGAGGGGTTCCGCCGTAGCCGGGAACGAGAGCGGGGCAAAGTCCCGTCCCGGTTAGGGAAATATGGTCCGCTCTTGTGCGTAAACAAGGCACCGTTCAGCAAAGCAATTGGCCTTTTAAACCTCTCCGTGATTTACGGTACGACCGCGACCAAAGTTCCAGGAGTTATTCGCACACCTTGGTAATCAGTAGAACAAACTGTGAGCACTAAAGCAGTACGTGTTTACCCCAATTTGCGGGAAGGGGGTGGATTGAGTCTGACCCCCAGCTGACATCAAGGAAGTTACCATCCTCAGCTAATGATAAGAAACGCAGAGTAAACATGAGCCATGTTCTGTTATGCTCAGACCGCTGGACCACGTGCGTCCATATTCCGACATACGTACTCATGCGTGTCAAAGTGTTTTAAAAAAATAGATTGAAAGTCAATGTCATTTTTAAGTACATAATTACACCACTGGTTTATGCCTGTGCCTTGTGTTCTGGGCAGGAGGATGGAGGAACCTCCCGTCTATGTCATGTGCTCAGCACCTGGGCTTTATTGCTTTACTACATTGGTGATTTATAACCTTGAACACAGCAGATACAGAATTACTGATGCCAGTTACTTTTAAAGTATCAACATGTTGCCCTTTCCATGGTACCGTCAAATTTTGTGGGTAATTATGGTGCGATATTAAGTGGTCCTGCGAAGATGCACGCGTCTCCTTTTAGGCAGCTGGAACTGTCCTTCTACTGTCCTTTCATCCTGTGAAAAACAATGTTGATGGAATTAATAACAACTCACTTATGATGTTTCTCCTGTCTTCCATAATGAAAACCCGGTGCTAAGACTATTAAGTCTGCAGCTGGACTGTGATTGGCTAAGAGCCTGTTTAATGTCCAATCAGAATTTTCTGTAATGTTTCCAGAGGTGAGGACGTATCTGATTGGTTATTCATTCTGGCAATATTGTGATCATGTTCTGCCGTTGAGTTCATGTGCTGTTACGTATATTTCTTTTAACCGAATCAGTTCCATAGTGAAAGATTCTATCCATCCATCAATCCATAAAGACATTCATATCGCACTTGTCCATAAAAGGAAAGGACGGACTAATCTGGCACAATCTGTGTTTGCTAAGCACTAATATTTGCAGTATGTAGGGCAGGTATCAGTGCAGGAAGAGAAGTGGGGGTTATTAAGATATATTGCTACTGAAGTAGCTTGTTTTTTTTTTTTTTTTTTATCTCAGTCCAGCCTGCAAACTGACCTTTAATTTTGTCCTTTGTCCAAACCAAATTTCCATTGCTGACAACCCCATATTTGCCACCCGTTGAATTTTAAGACTAAAATAGAGGAATAAATGACATGATGATAACCTTCGTAATAGATGCTGAAAATTCATGCAGGGATTCAAACCCGGAACCTTCAGCCTCCAGTCTAACTGCTGGGCTACCTACTGAAGGCTCCGGGTTCGAATCTCACTCCTGCTACGGTTCCCTTGATCTGATACAGTAAGAACACGACGCTGTATAAATATATCAATAATTGTGCAGTTGCTTATCAATCATTGCGACCTGCCTTAGATATCAGCTAAATAAAGGAAAATAATGTTTTCTTTATGGCTGTTTTTCCTGTCTATGAGGCCAAATATCGAGCTGCAGCGAGTCCACGTCACTGAATCTCCTCCCGAGTCCAAAGTGTCTCTGTGATCCTCCTCCGGATGCAGGGACATCATCCTTAGAAAAAAACGACAGCCGTCAACAGCACTGAGAGCAGAACGCAGCGGTACCTGGAAAGCGGACTGTGTTTTGTCCCCGTTACCTGTTTAGATCCATTTTGGACCTTTTCAGGTCCTCTGCTTGCAACTCATGTCATCCGCTATATTGAACGTTCTGCCGAGCAACATCCTGGACTACGGCATATTCCTCAGCGAAGTGTTTCCCCCGCGCGCGTTACTCTGTGGAAACACGGTCGGCGCTGTTATGTATAAACTCGTTAATAATGGAGATTGAATAAATCCGCCGTGACGTCTGTTTGCGTGACGTTCGGCTCGAACGGGCTCTAATGGGCCGTAATTAGTTTACACGCCACGGCCCTCGCTCGGCGAAGCCAGATCTCCGGACCGGCCTGATGTCACCTCTCGGGGCAGCGTGGGTGTGTCACTAAGCTGCCTTTAAGCACGTCGGCTCCTCGGGGGCAGGGGGGGTGGGGGATCAGCCATCGTGTTTGTCATCGGTGTGAATTCATGGTCCCCGCAGGGCGTCACGCTTTGTTTCCCCTTGCTGCCGGGACAGGACTAATGTGATCCGCAGCACTGTCAGCTACTGGGAGAGGGGTCACAAAACATAGACCGTGGAAGAAATTAATACAGCGAATAAAACGTCGGCAAACTGATTTACTGGTCGCTGAAAGGCAGCGGATACGGAATGCGATGCGGTTATCCGAGCTGGTGAATCGGTGCATAATATGTGATATTCCGTGTTTTTATGTGTGCGTCGATACATTTAAAAAGCTTTTGGTAAATAATTAAGATATTTCAGGCTGTGAGAACTGAGATCCAGTCACTGGAAACACTGTTGTACCGGTTGCCGGACATGAAAATGTAGGGAAATTGGATGTTGTCCTTTAATGAAGGTATTTTAATTGATGACGAAGCATCATGATGGGGGGCATGGTGGCACAGTAGGTAGCGCTGCTATCTTGTAGCGCCTGGGTGGTGCGAGAGGATGTGAGTTTGAGCCCTACTTGGTCTATGTGGAATTTGCATGTTATCCCTGTTTCTGGGTGCTCTGGTTTCCTCCCACAATCCAAAGACATGCTGTTCAGGTTCACCCATAGTGTGTCAGTGGCAGAGAGAGAGAGAGTGAGTGTGTGTGTGTGTGTGTGTGTGTGTGTGTGTGTGTGTGTTCCAGTAATGTATGGATGAGCCACCCAGTGTAAGTAGTGTATCTAGCAGTGTAAGTCTTCAGGTGCTCTGGTTTCCTCCCACCGCTCCAAAGACATGCTGTTCAGGTTCACCCATAGCGTGTGAGTCAGAGAGAGTGTGTGTTCCGCTGATGTATGGATGAGTGACCCAGTGTAAGTAGTGTATCTAGCAGTGTAAGTCACCGCAGTGGATAAGTTGTGTGGGCTGATAGTAACACTACATAGAGTTCACTGGAAGTCGCTTTGGAGAAAAGTGTCTGCTAACTATGTAAATGTAAGCAAAAAAAATTCACCTTTAATGTCAGCATGAAAAACCTGGTCTTTAAAACCTCGAGGTTAAAAGTCTAGAACATTTATAGCCGACTGGTGTAAAGGACTAGGATGGGAACCGTTAATATTAATTTAGAGGGAATATTTCAGATGGAAGGGGGCGCGGTGGTGCGGTGGGTTGGACCGGGTCCTCCTCTCTGGTAGGTCTGGGGTTCGAGTCCCGCTTGGGGTGCCTTGCGACGGACTGGCGTCCCGTCCTGGGTGTGTCCCCTCCCCCTCCAGCCTTACGCCCTGTGTTACCGGGTTGGCTCCGGTTCCCCGCGACCCCGTATGGGACAAGCGGTTCAGAAAGTGTGTGTGTGTGTGTGTGTGTTTCGGATGGATGTTTGCCCTAAACCAATTTCTCACATGAAACAGAATACAATGTGTGTGATCGCTGCTGATACACAACTAGGGCTCTTCAACGGCACCTGATAATAAGGTCTTTGTTACAAGAGTAATAAAGAGTAAATAAAAACATAGCTATTTCTTATCAACACCTATATTCCAGATATGTTGGCGTCTTGAGGTTAATCATCCGCCTATGCGTTCCGTTCATATTCATAAGCCATTTATCAGAGAGGAGGTGAGGCGAGGCTTGATGAATTCTTTGTTATTCCAGAACTTTCCTTGGGATGGAGGTTCTGCAAATCTTCGGTTCAAGCAGCGATTGAACAACAGGAGAGGAACCGACAGCAACAGATTCACTTGAGCTTGAGCTCAGCTCCACCGAAACACGGTGCTTCATTCTGGGTTTCGAGACAGAAATTAAACGAAATATATGTACATACATATTTCTTTAGTTGACTCTTTTCTCCAAAGCATCTTACAATGTTAAGGTACTTTTGAATTATTTAACCATTTGTACAGGTGGGTAATTTTACTGGAGCAATTTAAGGTAAGTACCTTACTCAAGGGTACTACAGCAGGGGGTAAGATCTGAACCAGCAACCTTCAGGTCCAAAGATAACAGCTGTAACAACTACAGTACCAGCTGTCCCTGCAGCCAGGGGGCAACTATATTTTTATTTAAAAAAAATAGCCATATTTTTATTTACTCGTTTTGTAATGACGATCTTAAAGTATCGAGTGCGGTCGCAGAGCCCCGGTAGTGTATCAGCAGTGATCACACACATCGTATTCTGTGTCATGTGAGAAATGTATACACACGTTTACATACGGTACTGTGCAAAAGGTTTAGGCACTTGGGGGAAAAAAGCTGTAAAGTGAGAATGATTCCAAAAATAATGCTCTTAATTGATAAACTTCCTACAAAGCTCAGTAACCACCCATCGTTAACAACCGCTTGTTCCGAGCGGGGTCACGGCGGGTCTGGGGTTCGAGTCCTGTTTGGGGTACCTTGCGATGGACTGGCGTCCCGTCCTGGGTGTGTCCCCTCCCCCTCCAGCCTTGCACCCTGTGTTGCTGGGTTAGGCTCCGGTCTGCTGTGACCCTGCTTGGGATAAGTGGTTTCGGGCTGTGTGTGTGTGTGTGTGTGTGTGTGTGTGTGTGTGTATATACTTTCTTTAACAACATACAAATCCCTTACTGTAACACTGTAACTTTTGGCAAAAGGAACGCTTGGGAATCTAAAATATGCTCTTTTCTATTGACTCTAATGCAGTAGACATTAAATAACCGTTTAAAACAAATATTTCAGTGAAACATCTAAGTGCCTAAGACTTGCACAGCACTTTGTGTGTGTGTGTGTGTGTGTATATATATATATATATATATGTATATATATACAGACACATACACATGTATACATAGATGCATGTGTGTATATATTTCCGTTGGATGGAACAGGAAAATGGGAGAAGAAAGATGTGTATCAACCCTGAGGGCTAAATTAAAATGCCTGCATGTCAACACACCTCCTGCTGTGTGTGTAGTCGCTGCTCACATCTTGGGGAATGTTTTCAGGAGGAGAACGCAGCGGAGAGGGAAAGGCTCCCCGTCTCGGCATTCTGTTTACTTCGCGATCCTCCGGAGGTCTGGCCGAGCTTCGGAAGCGCGGCGCACGGCAGACGGGTGCACAGCCGGGAGGACGCGGGTAGCGATCCTGCTCGCAGGAGACGCCCTTCCGGCTCCCGTGGAAACGGCTGACCGTGCGCCACCAGGGCGTTGGAGCCAAACCCCGCAGCTCCTACGGCAACCGCAACCTCTCTCTCCTTGATCTCGCATGAGATCCGGACGAAACAAATGAACACACTGGAAGGAAAGGTTTGCATGAAAGAAAAGGGCTCAAACGGCTAAATGTGACATTTTAGAGGACCTCCGGATGGTATGTTTTACCCGCATCTAATACCTTACGGCGCACAGAGAGGAACCTTTTGTTTACGTGTGGATGAAGATGTCTTTGGGTGAACACATGTCAGAGAGCGGTTACAGATGTTTCTTGAGATTTAAGGACCTGGGTTCAAATCCCACCTCCTGCCGCAATGCCCTAGTGCATGGTACTTACCTTTAACGACTGCGGTAAAATGATCCGGCTGTATGAACGAACAAACGAAAAAAAGGGTAGATTTCAGAGTTCCTCATCAGGGATGTGAGCCAAGGCCCTGTCTTCCCTGAAGTCCACTTTAAACAGCTGACACACACACTGAATATTTACAACACCTTAGTGGGATTAAAGCACAGAGTAGAGGCCTGAAGCTGGTATCTGTTCTCAGCTTCAAGGCCATAGAAGATCCTGTTTATCCAGACCAATTTCTTTTCAGCACTCACACATTTACATATATTTATTTAGCAGACATTTTTTGCCAAGGAATCTTCCAATGAACTCGATGTAGTGTTACCATCCCACACACCTTATTCACCGCGGTAACTTACACTGCTAGATACACTACTTACACTGGGTCACTCATCCATAAACCAGTGGAACACACACACTCTCTCTATGTCACTCACACACAATGGGTGAACCTGAACAGCATGTCTTTGGAGTGTGGGAGGAAACCAGAGCACCCAGAGAAACCGACACAAGCACGGGGAGAACGTGCAAACTCCACACAGACTAAGCAAGTATTGAACCCACATCCTCTCGCACCATCCAGGGGCTGAGAGAGCAGCGCTACTTGCTGCACCACCGTGCCACCCCGCAGACCCCTCCCAGAGGAGGTGAAATGACCACCTCTGTAACAAGAACGTCCGAGCGGGTCGTCCGCTGCAGACAGCGACTGATCCAGGAGCAAACCGGAAGAAACCACTCGGCTCCACCCATAATTCCTGTTATTTCACCTTCCCTTCCCATGTCGTCCGCGGAGACGCATCCTCCCTTAAATTTTACATAGCTATCAAAAGGATGGCAAAACACCTTTATTTCCACATCCAGGTATCTCCTTTCCACGAAAGCTTGCAGTCTGCACATCTAATGCTGTTGCTCAGTGACGAATTCCTATTTAAATTCACCCTAATTTCCCTTCACTTCGAATCCGAAATGCTGAGATCTCAATTTATTTTCTTGCAGACAGAAGCTCCCAAAACACGTTCAAGGCTATTAAATACACACACACACATTTTCAGAACTGCTTGTCCCATACGGGGTCACAGGGAACCGGAGCCTAACCCGGCAACACAGGGCGCAAGGCTGGAGGGGGAGGGGACACACTGGTTTGTCTATATGCTAATGGATGTATGCATTGTAGAGCAGTTGTTTATTCATTTTCCTATTTTCTGCACAGCGCACGTCTGCAAAACGCCAAAATGGGAAAATGTATCGACAGCACGGCAAGGGGACAATATTTAATTCCTGTTCTTGCATTCCGTGACACACCTCTCCCATTGTGGTAGTGAGCTGTTCTGCAGTGAAGTGGCACAATTCCAGGTAGGCTTGCATTGCCCAGGCGATCACGGTACATTGTGGGCTCTTTACTCGCTCGCTTTCGTTAACTGCTTCTTCTTACCAGGGTCACAGTGCTCTGGAGCCATTCCTCGAATCACTGAGCACTAGACTATAAGGGTGCATCTTGGATGGAATACCAGTACTTTGCAGTGCAGTCACCCACAATACGGGCATTTAACTTGAAACACATGTCTTTGGACTGTGGGAGGAAACCAGAGCACCTGCAGGAAACCCACACAAACAGAGCGGAGAACAAACTGCACACAGACTGAGCTGCCTTCGATCCTATGCCCAAATGGCTCGGGTGTTATCAGACAGCAGCGCTATCTGCTGCACCACTGTGCTGCAAATTCTTTTATTGCTACGAGGAATTTATTAAATACAGATGGGATGGTGGCACAGTGAGTAGCGCTGCTGTATCCGAGCACCAGGGGGGTGTGAGAGGATGTGGGTTCAATCCTCCACTTGGCCTCTGTGGAGTTTGTATGGTCTCCCAGTGTCCATGTGGGTTTCCTCTGGGTGTTCTGGTTTCCTCCCACAGTCCAAAGACATGCTGTTCAGGTTCACCCACAGTGTGCGAGTGACAGAGAGAGTGTTTGTGTTCCACTGGTGTATGGAAGAGTGACCCAGTGTAAGTAGTGTATCTAGCAGTGTAAGTCACCACGGTAAATAAAGTGTGTGGGCTGATAACACTACGTAGAGTTCGCTGGAAGTTGCTTTGGAGAAAAGTGTCTGCAAAATAAACAAATATAAAGCAACCCTGTGGGGTAAAAGCATTGCACTGTTACTATTCCTATACTTCCCAGTAGGGGGCAGGATAAAGCAGTTTATTGGGTGTGGGGGGGGGGGGGAGGTCATTAAATCTCAGAACAATTAAAATAATGTGTTTTCAAGGTTACATTCCAGCATAAGAGGCACAGAAACGATGAAAGAACACCGTAATATCTTAAGTGAAAACATGGCAAGAGAAATGTTTACTCCTCATCATAATGAAGCCAATTTCACTCTTTGTCCAGATCATTCATCCTTTCCCGACTTAGCGCCCGGTGAGGCAGAACCAAGGTCGCCCACTGTACACGCTGCAGGATGAATTTGAATTGCCAGCGCAAAGTTTTCTTATTATGGCTATTGATTACGAAATGCCCTGTGCTAAATAAAAAATATGAATCATGTGGAATTTGGCCGCTGTCCCAGCAGCTTTAAGCCGTCGGGGGTCTTGAGCAGGATAACGGCGACTGCAAACTCCCGTAACGTTTACTTCTCGGCATATGGGGCTTTTTCAGAACACACACACACACACACACACACACACACACACACACACACACACGCTCACTCGTGATTGTTGGAAATAAACATTCTGCTGCAGCCTACAGATCACAGCCCTCCTTCAGTAACGTAAATATAACTGTGTATTTGCTCAGTGAAGAAACAGCCAATGTCTCCATATCAGGTGGTGTCCATACTGGAGATCACAGGGCGAGGTGACACAATAAGTTAACAGTACTTACATTTACATTTGTTTAGCAGACACTTTTCCCCCAAACAACTTCCAATGAACTCTATCTAGTGTTACCAGCCCACACACCTTATTCACCGTGGTGACTTACACTGCCAGATACACTACTTACACTGGGTCACTCATCCATACATCAGCAGAACACACACACTCTCTCTCTGTCACTCACACGCTGCGGGGGAACCTGAACAGCATGTCTTTGGACTGTGGGAGGAAACCAGAGCACCCAAAGACTTACACTGCTAGATACACTACTTACAATGAGTCACTCATCCATACATGAGTAGAACACACACACTCTTTCTGTCACTCACACACTATGGGGGAAGCTGAACAGCATGTCTTTGGACTGTGAGAGGAAACGAGAGCACTTGGAGGATACCCACACAGAGACAGGGAGAATATGCAAACTCCACAAAGACTGAGCAGGGATTGAACCCACATCCTCCTAACACCCAGGCATTGTGAGACAGCAGTGCAATTCGCTGCACCACCGTACTCAAAAAACCAGAGTATTCTTCCACCTCCAAGACCTCTAAAATTAACATAAACTGCAAGAAATTCAAATGTTGTAAAAAAAAGAACAAAGGAGCTGTTTTTAACTGTTAAAATGCAATAATAATAATAATAATAAGCAGGCACTGGACTGATTTTGGAGGGAAGCCCGAATTTTTGATGGACATCATTTAGTCTCAAGCCTGTACTCCACCTTCTTCCTGTAAGTATCCCTGCCGTCCGTGGGCCTGGTTCTCTGGGGGAACTGGCAAACGTGCGTATAGCTGTCGATCTGAACTCCAGTCGGACTGTATCTCCGCAGGTGTCTCTCAAAACTGCTCCGCCCATCATCTGACACGGTAAAAAAATTCATACATTATCAGTCATAGCTTGCCCAAAGTAGGGTCATGGTGGTCCAGTGCCTATCCTGGATACCTAGGTCAAGGACAGGGTACATCTTGTACGGGATGCTGTTCCATGGCAGTGCAATCACACACTCATTCACTCACAGGTCACACACACAATTTGGAGTCACCAGTTCAGATGAAAGACATCTCAGGCTGCGCGAAGAAACCAGAGCACCCAGAGGACACCCACACGAACACAAGGAAATGAATACAAAGTCTACAATGGACTGAAGCAGATACAACCCGGCGGCCAAACCCGCAGCCCAGGAGGGGTGAGGCACCGGCGCTACCCTCTGCAAACCACATCGATAATGAGAGGAAGCGGAACAGAAGTGGGATTGAAAGGACTGCAATGAAGGGCTGACTTCTCATCCCACTCCAGGAATGGTGCTCGAACCCCCCCGGATCCGTTTCCCAACAGCCCCGACCCGTTTCCTTCGCCACATCTCCATCCCCGCCGGCCAAGTGCGCTTAATCCAAGGTGACCCTACGGGATTTATAAGTCATTTCGCTCCACCGAAAGCATCCAGCACACAGTAATTAAGCATCACTTATAACGTAGCCAAATAAATAGGTGAGCAGCGCAGAGAGAGCGACACACACCCATTCCGACAGAGACGGATGTGTTTCGCAGCGCTTGGAAATTACCATTTTAACACCGACGAGCCCTTGTTCGGTAATGAATATACATGTATCCCTTTAATCTGCTTAAGCGAAATGCACTGGGGAAGCGGAGTGGATCTCGGGGAAATGGATATGGATTCATATTTGTGATGGAGAAAAAAATGCTAAAACACACACACACACACACACACACACACACACACACACACACACACACACACACACACACACACGTTGCCTGTATCCCAGAACCCCTGAGCGCATGTCAATACGCTCATTTTTCAGTGTTGCCCAGAGCTGCTTCCTGATTCCGGAGGCCCCCCCCCCGGTTCGAAACGCCAAACACTCACACACCTTTCTGATCGTGCGCAAACAGAACTGGAAGTTACACCGGTTCCGTTTCGATCTGGGTGACGATGACAACGGAAATGAAATCTTTAAAAAAAGATGAAAACTTGAAAGAAAAAAAAATCTTAATTGACATGTTTGTCTCCCCCCGAAACACGGGAAATATTTAGCTTAATTTTGAAAGGGAGTCACTGTGTGTGACCTGAGACCTTGGGAGCTCAATGGGAAAAACCTTTTCTGTGTGTGTGTGTGTGTGTGTGTGTGTGCGCGCACAGTGATGCACTGCAATAAAAACGAAAAAAATAACAGAACCCCTTCGACTTGTGGGGGGGGGGGGGGGGGGGGGGTATTGTGTAACAGGGCTCCTGCTTATTTTGCTCCGTAAATATTAATAAACATATGCGCTCTGCTCCCGCCTCCACCAGACATTGCTTTCTGTGGTCACAACATGCAGGACAAGTATAGCTCATGTCTCGGGGGGGTTACAGTACAGCATCATGCCGGGGCATCATGGGGGGGGCTTTGGGCGGTGACTCTGAATTGGGGCTGTACAACGGGTAGCGCTCTTGCCACACAGCTCTGGGGCTGTTGGTTCCAGTTCAGTTCGGCCTGCGTGGGCATCGCACGTCCCCCTCGTGCTCTGGTTTCCTCCCACAATCCAAAGACATTGACTTCAGGTGAACTGTGACTCTCCGTTGCCCTCCTTGTGCAAATGACTGTTTGATCGCCATCTGATGGACTGACGTCCGTTCCAGGGTGCGTCCCGTCTCAGGCCAGGATCGGCTCTGGACCTCAGCAACCCTGCATTGGACAAGTGACTACTGATAACGGATGGATTAATAAAAAACAAGCAGAATTATATGCATACATATATACAGTATACTGTATATCGTACACACGCAGTCTGAAACCGCTTGTCCCGAGCGGGATCACAGCGAACCGTCGCCTAACCCGGCAACACAGAGCACAAGACTGGAGGGGGAAGGGACACATCCCGGGCGGGACGCCAGTCCACTGCAAGGCACCCTAAGCGGGACTCGAACCCCAGACCCACCAGAGAGCGGGACAGAGCGGAACCCGCCGCGCCCCTAATATAAAATGTGATGCATAAATGTACACTTAACAGCTGATGTTTAAGAGACTGGGAAGGCCTGTTACGATACCTGAGGTGCCATTAGTGCTCTGCAACAAAAGCTCATGTGGACACTTGCATAAGACACCTGAAGGCAAGACTTGACATAAAGCACGGACATTGTCACCTTCCCCTCCAGGTACACATCGTTTACCTGGAGACAGACGGTAATTTGCTACGATAAACGCAGTAAGTAAACCTGTACCGGTACAGAAATAAGACACGCCCTTTATCAAATGTAATAAATATTCCGTGAGCATATCGGGCTCCCCCGGTCCGTGTTATTCTGTCTGGGGGCCGTCCCTCCCCGAGGTCCAAATCCCTCGCCCGATCGCTCTGTACCGGCCGACCTTCTGTCCAGACCCCATCGGAACGTCGCTCCACGGCTGCCGAAACCCGCAGACGCACACAGCTGTTGTGTTTCGATCGATTGTCCCCGATCCTCATCGTTCTTTTTTTTTTCCTGCTTCATCAAGGACCCTCTCGTGCAAGGTAAACACGGCAGACACACTCGGCCTCTTTGAGCCACTCCCCCCCCCCCCCCCTTTTGAAGCCCCTGCAGGACCAAACGGTGCCATTAATCACAGCTGGCGGCCCCAAGCGTCTCCTATGAAGTCTGGGCTCAGTAGGTCTGGTTTCGGGGGTTCTGGCATCACCTCTTACCTGGGGCCAAGGAAGAGCTAACCCCCCATCCAAGCTGTCCAAGCGGGGGGGGGTTAGGTCTTCCTCGGCCCCAGACAGCTGTTCACCCTGACATTGGGACCTTTGCTTTGGGCTCAGGTCCGACATCGACGCTATTCAAGACGGTAATTTCCAGAAGCCCTGCAAGAAAGCTGCCGCACTCAGCCGGTCTTACTTTTACGGAGACGTTAACCAACGTCTCTCGAGGACCTTCGACGGACTGTTCACACGGGACACTAAGGGACAGATGACGGACACAAAGAACAGTCGAGAGCCTCACAACCGGCGATGTGCATATCGTTTATTTTGGTGGTGAATCCATTCAAACGTTCAACCGATAGATCCGTCTGCACCTAAAATGACATTTTACAACGCACGAATTTGGCACCAAGCTTCTGTGGTATTTTGACCCTTACAGCCGGGTCAGCACCGCGGTACAAGCGCTTGCGGGAGTAACACGCTGCTGCCGAGCGCCGTGCCAAAACGCCAACTTGGACGAGATGGCCATTCCGTCCATCGATTCCCTCGGTCAGGGTCCATCCTACAACCTCATTATTAACATGACACGCCGGAGAATTCCAGAATTTTTTGGCGTCGAGGAGCTGCAATTAAAAAGCGCCAAAATAGCAACTGCAGCAGACAGTTGTCCGCAGTCCCAGCCGTCTCTGGACTCGAGAGGATCGGTTTGATAAATCAATCTCCCCTCCGAGCGAAAGCCTGATTGCTCACATTAAGCCTTTTTTCCTCCGAGGGGTGGGGTGGGGCGTTGCGGGGGGGGGGGGGGGGGGCACCGTACGGGAGAATACGTGACCGGACGCACGGAGCTGCTCTGAGCGGCAGTGATCGCAGCGCCGCCGTGCCTCCCATCAGCCAGTCAAGTACTGGGTCCTGTATCGTTCATCACCATGGCGATAGCTGAGCGTGCCTTCCAGAGATCAAAAGGAGAGTCATCTCGAGAAAAGAACGAGCATCTTCCGAAACGCTGGTCGGCGTGCGGAAACGAGGCTTACGGAAGGAGCGGGAACGGCTGACCGATACACGATTGCGGCCTCGTCGCTTTTCAGAGCTGTGATTTAAAGGCCTCTGGGTCTTTTCTCATGGAGCATCATCATGCCCGTAAGGTATACATGTCCACGATCGTGCTCAGATCAGTCCTTCACAGAGCCGCTCCTGCAATATAATGTAAATTTTTATACCTGAAAAAAAAAAAACTACTAGGAAGGTGATTAGGAATCAATGAGATTCTGGTAAAGTTTTATGAGCTGCTTGTGTGATGAACCTCGGCGATATGGGGAAGGAAACCGACTGTGCTTAAGAGTCACACCTCTGCAACTATGTCTCTTTCTCCTAAAGTGATGCACAAACTTTTAGTTTCCGAGATGTACGTTGCTTTGGAGGAAAATGACTGCTAAATGAATACATTTAAATGTAAGTACCTCTTGATGCATGACCCACAAACTTGTGAACCTGGCACAGTGCTGTGTTCACATGTTCCTCACAGCCACCTGTTTACAGCTGATCTGGCCCTGGCAGCAGCGGCACAGCAAGTAGCGCTGCTGTCTCACAGTGCCTGGGTGGTGCGACAGGACATGGGTTTGATCCCCGCTCAGTCTGTGTGAAGTTTCCATGTTCTCTCTGTGTCTGTGTGGGTTTCCTCTGGGTGCTCTGGTTTCCTCCCACACTCCAAAGACATGCTGTTCAGATTCACCCATAGTGTGTGAGTGACAGAGAGAAAGAGTGTGTGTGTGTGTGTGTGTGTGTGTGTGTGTGTTCGTTCCTCTGATGTATAGATGAGTGACCCAGTGTAAGTAGTGTATCTAGCAGTGTAACTCACCACGGTAAATAAGGTGTGTGGGCTGATAACACTACATAGAGTTCATTGGAAGTTGTTTCAGAGAAAACCATCTGATAAATGTTATGTAGTACAACCTGCTGCAGTCATGCCAGACTTCCAGTAGAGTCTCCAGCTGGCTGTGAACCATGTCAGTCTGTTCAGAGAAACAAACCACAACTGTGTCCCCCAAAAGGGAAGCCCCCAGAGAGGAGGGTGCAGATGGTCTAGTGCTCTTCTCCTACAGCTGGACCCCCCCTGGCTGGGACATGGGACCGCTCAGGAATTCAGGAGTCTGCGTGGCCCTGCTGGAACACATCCTCCCCCATCATTCCCTCACCCCCGCTCTGGGATCCCCCCCCTCCACCACACACCCGTCTCCACACCGCCACAAAACCAAATTACCATGTGAGCTTCTATCACATTTCTATTAGAAGGCGCTCGAGAAGAAGGCCAATTTCCCCGTGTGCGTCTCCTAACGCAATTTGCAACCTGTCACAGGGACGCGAGCTGATGGATGGTCCTCGTTCTCTTTTCTTGTATTCTATTCCATCTGTTTCGCTCACCATTGTCTGCAGAAAAGTGCGGGGTTGGTGTGGGGGGGGGGTAGCTCACGCTGCAAGATTTTTAAAAAATGCATCTGCTTCTATTGTGCCTGTGAGCAGCTACCCCCCCCCCCCACAACCACCACCAGACACACAATAAACTCCTGGTTTCCTTGTGCGTCTGGGTCCAGCGGATGGAGCCTGATGACCAACTCTACTCCCTTCCATGGTGGTGACAATCTAATTACATACCCGAAATGCACTTTGTGTGAAACGAACGCCAGCGAAAAAAGCCAATTACATTTACAAGACCTGCGGGGGGGAAGCGAATGTGTGTCTAAACCAGTGGAACACAGCTAATTGAAAGATGGGGGGGGTCGGGGGGGGCAGAAAGCAGAGATTACGCGGTTTATCCCGCCATCATCGTTGTAGCGTCAGGGGTGCAGTGCGCCGCCTCCAAGCCGTCCCGTCGGAGAAGCAGATCTCGGAGGAATCCAACACCTCGGCTGTGTGTGTGTGTGTGTGTGTGTGTGTGTGTGTGTGTGTGTGTGTGTGTGTGTGTGTGTGTGTGTGAGTGAGAGAGAGAGAGAGAGAGACTGCAGCTTTCGCCTCGGAAACGTCCGGCATGTCCCTTCCAGGGCAGGAGTCGCCGCTATGATGCAGCTCAAAGGGTCTATATGAAGTCCACGTCTAAAAGCCGTCAAAATGTCACAGCTTCACTGCTACAACACAGGTGCCTGCCCTTCCCAGGCACAGTGGCGCCACCTAGAGGAGGGCAAAAAAGACAAGGGGCAGGTTATTCACATTTATTTATTTAGCAGACACTTTTCTCCAAAGTGACTTCCAATGAACTCTATGTAGTGTTATCAGCACACACACCTTATTCACCGTGGTGACTTACACTGCTGCATACACTACTTACACTGGGTCACTCATCCATACATCAGTGGAACACACTCTCTCTGTTAGTCACACACTACGAGGGACCTGAACAGCATGTATTCGGAGTGTGGGAGGAAACCAGAGCACCCAAAGACTTAGACTGCTAGATACTCTACTTACACTGGGTCGCTCATCCATACATCAGTGGAACAGACACACTCTCTCTGTCACTCACACACTATGGGGAAAGCTGAACAGCATGTTTTTGGACTGTGGGAGGAAACCAGAGCACACCCCCGCAGACATGGGGAGAATATGCGAACTCCGCACGGACTGAACGGAGTTCGAACCCACGTCCTCTCACACCACCCAGGCGCTGTGAGACAGGGTCATGCATCCCTTTGGTGCACATCATTCCCCCTAATGTCCGTCTGACAATTTTACACGTTATGCGGCTGTGTGTTGAGAAAGGCGCCGCGATGGACACGCACACAGCTGCCCACATAATCCCCGCACGTCACATTTGTGGACTACAGTAAATTTTATAACCCACTAATCTCAGCGGTGTCTTATTATGTTTTGGATCCTCCTAAAATCCATTCTGTAGGAATGGCATAATAGGACGGCTCTAAAAGAATTTCCATCCGCAGTCAGTTCTCCCAGTTTTTTTTTCCTCTGGATTGTTTGCGGTGATATTTTATTTGGAATTAAGCAGAGCGGGGATCCCCTGCAAAGACCCGAAAATGTGCACAGAACGGGAAGCGAAGAGAGTGACACCGATGGAGATGGAAGGAGAATGAAGGTGTGAGGGAATCCGCTCAGTCACCTGCGTCCACTCGTTGGTCTGTGGGTCGTAGGCCTCCACGGCATTCAGGTAGGTCTGTCCGTCATACCCCCCCACGGCGTAGAGCCGGTCCCCCAGCAGACACACCCCCACCGCATCCCTGCTGACCCTCATGGGTGCCGCTGTGGTCCACGTGTCCGTCTTGGGGTCGTATCTGTCGGGGGTGCGACGAGTTTCGGTCAGAACTACGTAAACGCTGTACACATCCGAGATACAGTGGTTGAGGCTGTCGTCTTGCAAACAGAGGGTCTGAGTCCAAATTCCCAGTCCTGCAGTAGAACCCTTGAGCAAAGTACTTGGTCTAAATACACACACACACCCACACAAACACACACAACCTGAAACCCCTTGTCCCATGCAGGGTCACAGGGAGCCAGAGTCTAACCTGGCAACACAGGGCATGGGGCTTGAGGACACACCCAGGACAGGACACCAGTCCATTGCAAAGCACCCCAAGCAGGACTCGAACCCCAGACCCACCAGAGAGCAGGACCTGGTCAAAGCCACTGTACCCCCCTTGATCTAAATCTCACACACTTTCTGAACCACTTGTCCCATACAGGGTCACAGGGAGCCGGAGCCTAACCCGGCAGCTCGGGGCATAAGGCTGGAGGGGGAGGGGACACACCCAGGGCAGGACGGCAAGGCACCCCAAGCAGGGCTTGAACCCCAAACCCATCGAAGAGTAGGACCCAGTCCAACCCACTGCGCCACTTTGCCCCCGTGCCCCCCTCGCTCTAAATGAATATGGTAAATATCAGCCAGATGTATAAATGGGTAACTCATCGTTCATAGCTTATGGTACAAACCTAACACCGTAAATTGCCCTGTAAATAGATAGATAGATAAATAAATAATAGTTATTACGGTATAACTGATATAAACACGACACAATGTCATTGTGGTACAGAGTGTCCAGTAAACTGGATTCGTGTCGCTGTTGGAAACTCTCAAACTGCCAAAAACGGGACTCGGACGCGAATAAGAGCAGCGGTGATGTTTTAAGTCCTCCGAGAACAACGTTCAGTAGATCCAGTGGCATCGTCCGTATCCTTGCGCCACGTTACGCTGGAAACGTACTGCTCCTCCAACACTGCTACAACGGCGACACCCCCCGACTCCCACCTCTCCACGCAGTCCGAGAGACGCGACGCCAGGCTGGAGGCGGGTGCGTCGTGGCCCCCGATGGCGTACAGGAAGCCGTTCCAGGTGGCCACGCCTACTCCGCCCCGCCGCATGGCCATGGGGGCGCAGCCGCTCCACGCGTTGGTGTGGGGGTCGAAGCACTCCACGGAGCTAAGGCAGGAGCTGCCATCGCGGCCACCGACCGCGTACAGCCTGCGGGTCGACATGAAACCGCACAGGATCAGAGCGTTGCTCTCGCATGTCAATCACAGCGCAAGGAAGCCTGACGCATTAGCAAAGGCATGGACCTATGATGGGAGCATTACAGCTGACCTGGACAGGGGGTGTGTGTGTGTGTGTGTGTGTGTGTGTGTGCATGTGCACCCCAGAGGTGAGCAGCTTTAATGTTTTCAGAGTGATGACAGCCCTTCGCACAGAGGTGCTTCATATATACTTCATGTGCTACATGGACATTGCTGGTTTTATTTATGTGGTGTCAAGTCAGTATTTTAAGAATTCATAATGACACCATTCTCTTTTGAATCGATTCATTGTTTATTTCCCCGTATATTTTCCCTCGTATGACTGCAATTTATGTCAAAAGAAAAAGAAAGATTTCCCACAGAGAAACAAAGCATGTTTTGTTTGTATACCGGTAACCATGGGTTACGGTGCTGCGCATGCACACACTAAAGGAAAGCATCGGTCGGCAGCTGCCATCGCGGCCCCCCCGCCGTGTACGACCCTGGTTGATGATGAAATCCTGCAGGGGAACAGAAGATCAAGGGAAAGGAACAGAAAGCGACATGCTGGGGTGGGGAACTCACTTTCCGTTGAGCACGGCCACGCCCACCGTGCTGCGTGGGGTCGCCATGCTGGACACGAAACTCCACTGTCGAGACTGGGGGTCCCAGCGCTCCACTGAGCTCAGGTAGCTCCAGCCGTCGTGGCCCCCGACGGCGTACATGGGTCCTCCCAGCACCGCTACACCTGCGCACACACACACACTACAGGTAATTCGGTCACCAGTTCACCTGGAAGACATGTTTAGGACAACGGGAGGTAACATGGCAAGAACACACAGCTCCACAAAGACTGAGCGGGATTTGAACCCACGTCCAAACCCGTGCCCCAGGTGCTGTGAGGCCACCGGAGACACGTGCTGCGCCGCATATGGCAGACCGTGCAACTCATCCCCCTCCGTATCGGTAAGAACCCATCGGACCGCAGGCCCCAGCCGCTGGACTCACCCAGGCCGTGCCGGTTGGTGGCCATCGGTGGCATGGCGCTCCAGCTCCGGCTGCGCGGGTTGTAGCACTCGACCGCGCTCAGCGTCTTGAGACCGTCGCGACCACCCACCACGTAGAGGCGGCCCTCCAGCACGGCGACGCCGAACTGCAGCCTCCGGCCGCTCATGACGGCCGCCTGCTTCCACGAATCGCTGCGCAGACAGTACTGCTCGATGGTCGTGGCCCCTGGGGGCGCGTATGAAAAAGGGGAAAATCGTGTCTCAAATACTCATTTGGCCACTTTGTCTCAACTTGGCGGACAGCTTTTTTTTCTTTTTCTTTTTTCTTTTTAAATGATTTTTCAAGCAAGTGGAAAGCTGAGCGAGCTCCTATTAGCTCCGTTACGGTTACGGTCCCTCATCCAGCCGTTCCATTGGAAGCAGTTCACGCGGCGAATAATTTCACACTTTAATTATGGAAGCTGCCAGATATTTACGGATAACTTCATAACGGCAAGGACCCGATTACGCAGGGGTTTTCGTTTTCTGCTGTAGTGACAGAGACTTAATGAGAGACGGTGGGGAGGGGGGGGTGGCTTTACACGATCGCATCCATTATGTGGGCAAACACAAAGGGGCATCTGTTAAATTAATTAATAAATGTAATTGTAGAGCACAGCAAACACCGGCATAGTGGGTGGCATACTGAGCTCACTGTCCGACCCTACGGTTATTCCTACGGCTCGACGTTGGCTGGCCCCCCCCGATGCCGGGCGCGAGGCTCACCTTTAGTGGCGTCCATACCCCCCACGGCAAACAGCGTCCCGACGGTGGCCTTGCGGGGCCTGGTGCGCGGGCTCTGCAGCAGCGGCCGCCGCTCGGGCAGCAGGTGGTACTTCATGGCTTCCATGAGCAGCCGCTGGCACTCCACGCTGTCCCATAGCAGGGGGTTGGACTCCATGTCCGCCAAACACTGATGGGCGGAGCAAGGGGCGGGGTCAAGCAGGGCAATCGAGAGATGTACAGCAGCAATTGGGGGGGGGGATGATACTGTTCGTCTTTGAAATTTAAAAACATCTTTTTTGTATCACTCTGCTTTTTCCCCCCACATATTCATACACACAAATGGAACAGTGGATCAAAATCGATGTCCCCGCGGCCCGTCTCTCGCTGTCGGCTGTTGGCGCAGCGTCTCCCCCAGCAGCGTGACGCCTGCCTGTGTTGTTAACAGCTTCCACCCAAGTGTGTCGCCCTCTGCGGCCAGCGGGATAAGAACCCATGAGCTGCTGTCTGCGATATGTCGCCCAGCACCTGCGCGCACCTCATATCCGTCAGCAAACCTCCTGACATCGTCTTTACCCTCTTCTCAGCACTGCCACCAAGAATGAAGCGTCTGAGTACAGCAGCGAGCGGTATTGAGCGGGAGGGAAAGAGATCGAGTATAAAACAGCTTCAAATATATTTATTAAAAACCTCTTCTTTTTTTAAACAAAAAACGTGTTCGGAAGGAGAAGAACATCTGAGCTCCAGGATCCTCCTCCGTGCGCACGCAGAGTTGTGGTGATCCAGAGGCGATCACAAGGGATACTGTATGATACGCGACAGCTGCTGTAACTTTGGATCCCGAGGTCACAGGTTCGATCCCCGTCTCCTGCTATAGCACCCTTGAGCAAGGCACTTATCCTAAAAAACTTGTTAAACAAAAAAAAAAAATTACACAGCTGTATAAATGGATAAATGATTGTAAGCTTGTCTCTGTGATATTTGTAACCTTGACATTGTAAGTCATTTTGGAGAAAAGCATCAGCTAAATGAGTAAATGATACGCGGGGGTGGGGGGGGGGGGGAGATGGATCTGGGTCACCCTTTCACCGAACCCCATCCTTTTTCAGTTCGGAAAGAAATCCACACGATCACACAGAAAACGTGAACACGCCGTACTGAGAAATAGCCGCATCTTAAGTCACGGCAAACTATTATTCTTATAATAAACAATAATTTATTCACACGGGTGATGCTCTCCTCCAAACCAGGTTACGGGGTTCAGTTTGTACACTAAAATTAGCCCATTTCAAGTTTGGATTTAATTTTTACAGTATCAATTCAGGGTAAATTCTTTGCTCCAGGGTACTATAGCGGGAGAAGGGAATTAAACGCGAGTTCTTTGATTGCAAGAAGATGGCTCTAAGCACTAGGCCACCTGCTGCTGTGTGCTGGTATAACCACCTAGAGCACCATACTGGCTGCACCATGTAGCTGCCCATGGTAAATGAAATCCATGAAAGGCTCATGATGATTTGAGATGATTCAGCGCTTCTTCTTGCTGGTAACGTAGCGATTAGAGCTGCTGCCTTTGGATCCAAGGGTTGCGGGTTTGATCCCCACCTCCGGCTGTAGTACCCTTGAGCAAGGTACTTAACGTGAATTGCTCCGGTAAAATTACCCAGCTGTATAAATGGGTGAATAATTGTTAACTTGTAATAATTATAACCTTAAGAGCGTAAGTTGCTTTGAAGAAAAGCATCCGTTAAATGAATAAATGTAAATATTAAAGCACAGCAGGTACGGGATGAGAAGGCATGGGGTGCCGATCACCGAGACGGGGTGCGTGGGAAGGGTGGAGCTCAGGTGAAGCTGTCAGCATCACCGAGGGGAGGCGGCGGCAGAGGAGCAGGAAAACGGCAGGAAAAGGACGCAAGAACCCGTCCCAATCCAACGCGCCGCCTTGAGCGGGGCTGTAACGAAGGAGCGCCGAGAAGTTCTCTCTCCCGGAGCCCAGTCGGCGCTGTCCATTCCGACGCTCCCTTCCTTATTAATCCATCCACCTGTTTTCTGTACATCTCCTTTGTGCCCTTCAAAGAGGATGTTTCCCATCCGAGCGGCGGAACCTCATCAAGCAGCGCCGCGGGCCGTAATTGCGCTTTAACGAAATTCTGCCTCCCATTATTGACCGAGTGTTCGTGACTCGGGAGGGAGAAGAAAAAAAAAAAAAAAAAAAGTCTCCACTGATGTCATGAGCGATGGGTCTCGGCAGACAACAGGCAGCGCACGAGCCCCCCCGACCGCCTGGGCCACCGCAAGCTCCTCATCGCTTTCACGGCATTCGGTCTCGCCCCGACGCTCATCCTCCAGCGACGCGCTCGTCGACGGCTCGATCTCTTCCGCGAAACGCCGCTTTAATAGCCCTTCAATCAATTGCGGTTTCTATTCCATTGCTGGGACACCGCAGAATTAATGATTGATTTTTTTGGCAATGTGCTGCTGGAGAAAATACCTGCAGCAGCTCGCTTGCCTATTTCGTCCTTTATTTATTTTTTTCTTTTTATTTAGCCACCCACCATGTTTTCAACACGAAATGTCCTCAATCACGTTCATGTTCTCCAGATGGGACCGCTTAAGCTTCAGTTGGCCTCGGTCACTACGATGTGGAGTTTACCACTGATGTTTAAAGGCCTGATCCGCATGGGTAAGGCCCGCCGGAACGGTAATCACCCGCAACCGTCTCGGAAAACAAAGGCGATCGATATTTTTTGCCGTTGTGAGTTTCTATCCCGGTACCCATGACGCGGCGTGTGCCGGCACACAAAACCGTACCCTCAGCCGGAAGGGGTGGAAAAAAGAAACAAAGAGGAGGCAGAAGAATCAGAGCAAAAGGATCCCAAACGTAAACACGCTCCCGTGCGTGTGTGAATGAGAAGGTGGTTGGGATTGAATTCTGGAGAACACAATCACTCCAACATCAGGATTACTTAAAACTGTGTGTGTGTGTGTATGTGTGTGTGTGTGTGTTAAATAGCAGAGGAAGGTGTGAGGATGTGTCCTTTTCGTTCTCAAATCCAAGCAGGAACATCTGAGCTTCAGGCTGAAGACCCCTCACAGAGACCCCATTTCATTAATGCCACATACAGACACCAGCCCCCCCCCCCCCCCGCCAGCTTGGCATGCCTCCCCACAATGCACTGGTGCATTTTCATAAATCCAGTCTCTCGTTACTTAATAAACAGGTTCGGTTCAACCGACCAGCTGCTTAGGATGCAAATGCAGGGCTTTCTCCTCCGGTGCCAGGAAGGGTTTGTAATTTAATTTGCACATTTTACCAGGTTGGCCGAGGTCATACAACTGGACGTTCAAATAAGTCTGACTTACTTTTACTCTGTATTACTGTTGCTCATACTGAAGGTAGATCTTCAGCAGTTTGTGAAATGAAGGTATTTTATCACAGTGAACAAACGGGGCCAGAAGGGATTTCTGATTTAATTTCCTGGCCCTAACAAGCTGACTGAGATCATCATAAAACTTACTTTATAATACTGCTATTCACCTTAGCGCTATTAATAATTTATGGCATTTGATATAGTGCATAAATTCTGTATGCAGGATTTTAATAAGGATCTAGATGTTACATAAATAATGATCCAGATCCTGCATAATTTAAAACATTATGTAATTTGTGCCATGATTACATTCTCATATTTGTGTAAAGCCTCATTATTATATCGATCTAAACGCGCAATGTAAATGGATGGATGGATGATGGGGCTAAATGACTGACTGACAGCCGGCGGCTTAGCGCTCCCGGGCTCCCCGGCACCTGTGAGGCCAGCAGGGGCAGGCGGATGCAGGCCAGGAGGCGGGCCAGGTGATGCTGGCGGCCCGCGCAGTCGTGCTGCACCCAGCTGAGCAGCGCCCCCATCATGGCTTCCTCGTCAGGCACGTTCACGTCGTCCGATGACAGCAGCTTCTCGACCTCGTCGGGCGACAGCAGCAGGAATTCCAGGTGCCGCATCACATCCAGGAAGCGCTCCTGTGGAACAGAGAAGAGAAGCTTTGGTTCGAGGAGGGGACCCCCGGGAGGAGTATGTATCCGCATAGAGCGGGTGCATTCAGCACCCGGCACTTCTGGACTCGGTCCCTTAGCCATTTGTCTCCGCCTCTAATGTGCATCTCTTGATTGCGCAGTCTGACCCCACCCACCTCCTTAATCCTATGTTTACATTTATTTAGCAGACACTTTTCTCCGGGGTCATGTACAAGTAAGAGTGAATAAAAGTTGACGTGATTGTCGAAGCACAGCGGTATTACCTTTTTGCGGGTAACTATTACAGGTGGTCCCCGATTTATGATGGGGTTACGTTCCGCGAAACCCATCATAAGTCGAAAATATCGTAAGTCAAAAATGCATTTAATCCACCTAATACACACCTCTGCGTGACAGACTGGGAGATGCGGATCGTTGCCGCTGCCCAGCATCGCGAGAGAGTATCGCACCGCATATCGCTTGCCCAGGAAGAAAAAGAAAAAAAAAATCTAAATTCGAAGTACAGTTTCTACTGAATGTCTAACGCCAACACATCATCGTAAAGTCAAATAAATCGTAAGTCGAACCATCGTAAATCGGGGACCACCTGTATATTATTTTTTAGGAATAGAAATATGATCATTGCAGCTGGTGTGATGGAAGATTACAGAGCTTTCAGGAGGTCACTGTGATGGACTGGCGTCCCATCCAGGGTGTAACCCCCTCCAGCCTTGCGCTCAGTGCTTCCGGGATAGGCTCCGGATCACCGTGACCATGATCAGAACAAGCATTCGTTGAAAATGGATGAAAAAATGCCAGAAGATCGGGAGAGAAGTGGCTCTAAAAAAATGCGTTTTGAGGCCTTTCTTGTACAGCGAAAGGGATTCAGCAGCTCTGAGGGACGGAGGGAGCTCATTCCACCACATAGGAGCCAAAACCAAGAACCTCCAGACTTTCACATTGTGCATGAGACCAAGCGAGCAGCCAGAGGTGCAGGACACCGATCAGACCCTACAGACACCGGGGTGTCGATCCTTTGGCAGTCTTGCAGGCTGTAGCCAGAGTATTGAGATCAAACAGAGATCAGGAATAAAAGAGCACAGAGGGGGAGGCTGAGAGTTTCTCTAAATTGATTTGTGTTCTACAAACGAGCCCATTGTGAAGGCCTTAGCCTTGCTGCAAGTTCACGCCAATAAGCCATCCGGGGTATGGATTTCAGTTTAGTCAGGGGAGCGACAGCATCTGAGGAAGAGCAGGGGCCTCAGGAAAAGAAAATAAAAATTAAGAACGAGGGAGACAGATGGAGAGAGTGAGAGAGCGATGTAAACACACCTCCATTTATTAATTACTCCTCTCATTAATTGCTTCCCCTCTGGAGAGACCATGTTACCCTGCTTATCCAACGCAAGCGGTTAAGAAAGGCAAGTTGTCACATCGTGTGGCTGTGAAAGCAGGGTCTGGAGGATGACACGCGCTCAGGGGATGGAAAGAAAGCTCCGGCACCTTTGAATGCGTCCGAGTCGCATCACGGCTCTTGAAGCAAACCCAAACCGCCCGGCGCTTCGATCGAGGAAGCAATGGGGCAGAGCGCACAGTCCATGAAAGACAAGTACATGAGATTAAAGAGCACAAAGAGCGAGGACAACGCCTGACACCGTCAAGGCACTTAAACTCCTTGCAGAAAACCCTTGAAAACATTTTGAATGTTCAATGTAGAAATTTGTATAAGCTGTAAGAAACACTTTTTTGTTTCGAGTGCAGCTCTTTCCTTGACATTGAAATGCAGGTGGTCAGCGACCGCTTGGATTTATGACAACCATCCCATCAACCCCATTAAATTATTTTCGAGTCCCAACGATCGGTGCTAATGCCCAACAGCAACCGCACCATCGCTATACAGTAACATCTGCTGGATACCCTATTTTACCTCGCATTGTCTGGGTCTCGGTCAGTGTTTCGGTCTCCGGCAGCGACTGCGTTTTATTGACAGTTGTTCAAAATACTTTTTAATTCAAAAGCTCTACAAGGGAAAAAAGTGAATGCTCAGTATTCATTAATAGATATTGCAAAATTATATTTTATATAGGGGGGCGCGGTGGTGCAGTGGGTTGGACCAGGTCCTGCTCTCCAGTGGGTCTGGGGTTCGAGTCCTACTTGGAGTGCCTTGCGACGGACTGGCGTCCCGTCCTGGGTGTGTCCCCTCCCCCTCCGGCCTTACGCCCTGTGTTGCCGGGTTAGGCTCCGGTTCCCCGCGACCCCGTATGGGACGAGCGGTTCTGAAAGTGTGTGTGTGTGAAACAACTAAGTGCCTAAGACTTTTGCACAGTACTGTAAACGGACTTGTGACAGGCTCATCGAATAGGAACCCTGTCATAAGTCAAGGACTTTCTGTACATTTGTGACCTTATGTAGAACTGTGGGCATATGGAAGTGGTAGTACAGGTGGTCCCCGATTTATGATGGGGTTACGTTCCGCGAAACCCATCGTAAATGGAAAATGCATTTAATACACGTAACCTACCGAACATCATAGCCTAGCATATGTGCGATGGCCATTACGGGCTTGCCGCCTTCATGCTTGGCAGTTGTCTTGAGTTTCGCCTCAAGAGTAATTGCCCTCCTCTTCTTCTTCCCACCAAAGCAGCAGGAGACACAGATGGGCGTTTCCATGACTTTATGGATGCAAAAAACACAAGGTGGATATGGGGCGTATCTGTATAGCGACCGCATGGCAGACTGGGAGATCCGGATCGATCCCGCTGCCCAGCATCGTGAGAGATTATCACCGTCGTAAAGTCGAAAAAATCGAAAGTCAAACCATTCTAAACCATGGACCACCCGTAAAGGAATTTTATATGGTTCTCTCGATCTACGACTCGCTCCGATTTACCGTACCGGTGCGGCTGAGAGTGGGATTTGTGGCATTGCGAGGCGTCCTCCAGCAGCACCCGTGTGACCCATGAGAAGGCCGCTGTGTCTCCGTTGGCATGCAGTGGCGGACACCACCCGCTGCAATCATAATTTACAGCTCGCGAGGCCCCGGGCAAGAGACATCGCAGCCACCGGTGTCACCAAAGGTCGTCCCACTTCATTTTCTCTCAACGGCCATGGATTAGAGAGGAAGCGATGGAGGGGATAAAGCGAGATGGACGCTACGGGGGCCTCACGTGCCGTGTGGAGCTCGGCTGGAGGGGCCCGGCTGGCGAGATCTGGCTCAGCTTTCCAAACTCCGGAAGTCGGAATCGTCTTTTTACACCTCCAAAGAGAAATGGATCCGTGGCCTTTCGTCCCCCGTGCGTTACTTATCGCGCTGCTGCAAGAGACGGTCCCACTTCACACTCTGCTTTCTTACATAAGGCTGTAAAAAAAACAGCCCTGGTTCTGATCAGATGTCTCAGAAAAAAGCATCCACTTCCCACCCATTGAAACAGCAGAACCCTGCATCATTATCCTTCACTCCCTCTCTCTCCAAGTCACAGTCTCTTTTCTTCTGCATCCTCCGACTCTCATCTCAACCCATGGACTGCTATTTCCATGGAGATGAACCACATGTCTCACTGCAGTCCTACCCTACCTGGGAAGAGCATTCAGAGCGACTGTCTGGCGACCCACCCAGGCCTTTGTTGGGTCTCGGCACCACTGAACATACACATGCATGCAGTTGCACACGTCTACTTCTCACATCATTTGAAGACAGTGAACTCATCAGATATTACAGTAAAAGACCATAACATCTATTTGGCACAAAGGCAAAGTGCAAACGCAACTAACCCTTTAACATTTACGTTTATTCATTTATCTGATACTCTTATCCAAAGCAACTTAGTGTTACAATTATTTACTTACTTATAAGGCTGAGTAATTTTACTGGAGCAATTTAGGGTAAGTACCTTGCTCACAGTTACTACAGGCAGAGATCAAACCTGCAACCTTGGGATCCAAAGGCAGTAGCTTTAACCACTACGGTACCAGCTGTACATTTACATTTACTTATTTAGCAGACACTTTTCTCCAAAATGACTTCCAATGAACTCTATATAGTGTTACGAGCCCACATACTTTATTCACCATGGTGACTTACACTGCTAGATACACTACTTACACTGGGTCACTCATCCATACATCAGTGGAACACACACACACACACACACACTATGGGGGAACCTGAACAGCATGTCTTTAGACTGTGGGAGGAAACCAGAGCACCCAAAGGAAACACACACTGACACAAAGAGAACATGCAAACCGCACACAGACTGAGTGGGGATCAAACCCACATCCTCTCACACCACCCAGGGCTGGGAGACAGTAGCACTACTCGCTGTGCCACCTTGCCACCCAGAACATGATTGTACAACAGGGTCCAGTCCCTGATTTCAAAGGGCAGTGAAGTCCAGCAGGTTTTCTTAACTTGGCACTTGAACTAATCTGAATCACTAATAATTGGATTAAGAAACTACTCCTGACCGGATGGAATACTTCAATACGTAAAACTATTTCAGACGTATTGTTGAGAACCTATGCTGTCTCCCTCAGTACGTCACAGTTCCAAAAGACAAGCACATTCCTTTCCGATAGATAAGAGCTTATTAGCAATGACACGAGAAGAGGGAACAATGTAAAAGGGCAGTTCCTCCAGCAAATGAGAAGAGCGGGACCCGCAAATAGACAAGCTGGGTTCCACTTAGAACCAAATACAGGTGGTCCCAGATTTCCGATGGTTCGACTTATGATTTTTTTCAACTTTACGATGGTGAGCTGGCGATAGACATTCAGTAGAAACTGAACTTTGAATTTAGATTTTTTTTTCCCAGGCAAGTGATATGCGGAGCGATACTCTCTCGCGATGCTGGGTAGCGGCAGCGATCCGCATCTCCCAGTCTGTTATGAGAGGCATGTATTAAATGCATTTTCGACTTACAATATTTTCCACTCGTGATGGGTTTCGTGGAACGTAACCCCTTCGTAAATCAGGGACCACCTGTATTACTGCAGAACTCAATGGGAGCGCTTGTCCAGCCACGTGAAGCAACAGTGAGACAAGTTTTAGGACAGAGCAGAAAAAACTGGTGGAGCTGCAAAGCCCTAAATCACACATTTCCGCTCAGCCAGCATTTCACAGCTGAAGCCACGGTGTGTTTAACTGTAAGCGAGACACAGAAAGCAGTTTTCCATACAATATGACGTTTAATGTGTAACGTTCATGTTTGTCCCGAGACAGCGATTGCTCGGGCCCCAGTGCATTGTGGGCCAGCGTCAGGCCCGCTCACCATGGTGTAGTCGTGCGCCACCTTGTGCAGCTCCTGGCAGCCTTGTGCGTCGGCAAACGAGCGAATGCCCAAGCAGTTGGAGGGGTGCAGCTGCTTGATCAGGAAGCTACAGCAGGCCTGCACCACGGCAGACAGCTGCAGGAGACAGGACGCCGCCAGCAGGCTCTCGATGGTGTCCTCGCGCAGCTCCAAACGGCCTGCGGACAGACACACGCACGAGTAGACGTTCAGACAAATACCACAAGCATCTCCATGGGACAGCTGGTAGCACAGTGGTTAGAACAACTGCCTTTAGACCCAAAGGTCACAGGTTTGAGCCTCACCTCTGGCTGTAGTACCCTTGAGCAAGGTACTTACCCTCAATTACTCCACTAAAATTACACCGCTGTATGAATGGGTAAATAATTGTAAGTTGCTTTGGAGAAAAGTGTCAGATAAATGTAGGTTGTGCTGTTGTTCAGTGTCCTCTTGCAGCAGCGAGTCTCTGAGGACATGTGAGATGCATTGCTGGAGACACCAACCCACAACCCCTTTGTGAGCCAAAGAAACGTAAGGACTGTACAACTTTACGTAATACATCATTTGTGGTTTGGCAGCAAAGTGCGTGTTTTACGTCGCAGGGGAATTAGGGAACAGTTCAGTCCTACGATTTTCATAATGAAACGAGACGCTTTTCACTGCATATGTGACCAAGTGCCGCTGTGCGTGACACAGGTGTGCGGTCCTACAGTCCCCGTTGAATGCAGTCAAAAGTCTGGGTGCACCTGCTGAAGCTTGTTCGCCAAATGCTGCGTTTGTGACGTGGTAATTGAGACAAAAGTGTGGGCGAACCTGAACGGCATGTCTTTGAAGTGTGGGAGGAAACCAGAGCACCCAGAGGAAACCCCCACAGACACAAGGAGAACATGCAAACTCCACACAGGCTGAATGGGGATTGAACCAATGTACTCTCGCGCCACAAAGGGGCTGTGAGAGACCAGCGCTACTCGCTGTGCCACCGTGCCGCCGTATATAAAGACTACATGTGACTCTTATGTGAGTCTCAGGAACCTCAGCACACCTGTGAGAGTGTACCTGCGTGCACATACCTGTATAAGCGTACTGCACAAGCGCCCACAGCGCGTCTGGGTCAACACCCTCCATCTTAACCTCCTCCTGCTTGGCCTCCCGGACATCGCTGGTGAACATAGCGGCGAAGTAGTCGGAGACTGAGGAGAGGACCAGCCTGGAAGTGGGGAGGGGAAAGAGAGTAAACTGGTCTGGGAGACAAACAGGAGAAGCCCAGGAAGGAAGGAGAACAAGAAGAAATGGAAGGGAAAAAGAGGTGAGTCTTGTGCATCTTCCCCACAGACATCACACACACACACACACACACAATATCTAGAACTGGTGTCTCGAAGAGGGTCACGGCAAACCGGAGCCTAACCCGGCAACACAGGGCACAAGGCTGGAGAGTGAGGGGACACACCCAGGCCAGGACGCCGGTCCACTGCAAGGCACCCCAAACAGGACTCGAACCCCAGACCCCCCCCCCCCCCACACAGCAGGCACCAGCCAAACCCCCTTCCCCACAGACATATGTTACTTAAAAAGAGAACAGAACTAAGAGATTATATAACTACATTTAATCACTTATAGAGAAGACTTCTGAAAATAGCAAGTTATAAATTAAAGAGCTTATTCTTCTCATTGACATTCACTTAAAACGGCATCTTTTAAAGATTAAGTGTAAAGCTATTAAATCTCTTACTAATATCACTAAAAGTAACGTGCTAATAAGCTGAAATAGCCAAGATTAATTACAGCGTATAATTAAAATCTATTCATTTTGACTTGTCTCTTCAGCCAAAGAAGCAGCCAACCCACCACAGAGTTTACTGAAGGTACTTAGAGGAACAAATACACATGCGGTATCAGCTCACACACACACACACACACTTATCCAAGTGGCGTCACAGCAAGCCAGGGCCTAGCCCAGCAGTGCAGGGCGCAGGGGATGCACCCTGGACAGGATGCCAGTCTGCCGCAGAGCACCCCAGGTGAGACTCGAACCCCAGACCCAACACAGAGAAGGCCCCAGGCAAGCTTGTTGTCCCACTGCGTCCCACTTCGTCCCACCCCACGTTGTTTTATTGGACCAATATAATAAGAACGCAGCTGTTTATATCACTTTATAGTTTTTACTGCATCCAAACAGGGTAAGATCCCTGCACAGGGGTATCACAGATGCGGGGGTGGGATTCGACCTGCGACTTGAGATCACAAGGCAATAGCTCTAACTACATCGCTGCCTCCTGCCCACGTAGGACTGCTCCACATTGTGACCCCCCCGATTGTCCTTTGGATTTCCTCCTGCCCCCCTAACCCTGACCATGTCTCTGGAGACTGCTAAGTGTTGAGGTTTCACACTCCCACATGGAGCCACAGTGACCAGTTTGTGTGTGTGTGTGTGTGTGTGTGTCCTCCACTGTTTTTCATCCCTGCCCCATCTCTCAAGGAATCTAACCCCCCATCCATCAGCGGTGAAGCAGTTGCCCTTCGTCAACCTCTATCAAGTGCCCTCAACCATGTAAAACCACGTTACACCAACCAGCACGCACACAGACCCAGCTGTGCTCCTAGTTCCACATCACGTACACGTCACTACTTTTGTGTCATTACAGAGCAAAAAATTGTTTCTCCAAAAGTATGAACAATTTATAAGCGAAACTCATGAGATACAAATTTAAGGATGAATTAAATGAGCTTCTCCTCCTGTTAGAAGCAGAGGACCATAAATGCAGCGGTTCACACCGCGTGGCATCTGCTCAGCGCCGGCGAGTTCAGCGTCCCGATGGCCTCCGTGCCAATGTCTCGGTGCTCAGTCAGCTTCACCGTGTGGCCCAGCAGCAAGAGCCAAACACCCACACATCAGATTCATAATTTAGCATTCCCTTTGCAGAGTGGAGGGTCAGAGCGGGTGGGCCAGGTAGGGACCGGCCTCGAAGAGACACGCTTGGTACCCTAAATTATGGATGCCCTTTAAACCCTATTTTAGGAGCACTAGAAGGATGGTGCAGGATACGTGATCAAGGTCGGCATCAGTGCCCAGCCCCCTTGCGTCCCTCAAGAGTCCTTCACTGTACGCTTGCGGTTCCCATCCCCACCTCGTCCCTTCATCCTCCTGCCTTTCGCTCCATTCACCGTGCCGAATGTCGCAATCAGGCTTGAGGATGCTGGACAGGCTTTCCTCTTCAGGCCTTCGTGGGGGCGGGGATGGGGATGGGGAGGGGTCCCAAGCCACACTCCACGGAGCGAGAGAGTCTATTTTCAGCTCGGCTGGAAGCGCAGTAGCACGGGACTCTTAAACTGTACCGTAGTACTGCTGCGGGTACAACGGTGAAGGAAAGGGACGGGCAGGGAGAAGACAAGGACGAATGCAAAATTCCCTTTAAGGTGAGCGATGTGTGTGCACGTGGTTCATTAGAGAGGAGTGCACACACACACACGCACACACACACACACACACACACACACACACAAAGTCAACTTTCCAACAGCTGTCCACTCCTATCAGGCCTCTATATAAGTTACAAACTGTTACCGTCCTCGTCCTACTGATGCTGTTTCTTTTTTATAGCCTCATCATTTATATCCATGTCGGATTGTTTAACTTGGATGTTACAGCACACGTATTTACATTTATATGTATTATTTTGGGGGGGTGCGGTGGCGCAGTGGGTTGGACCACAGTCCTGCTGTCCGGTGGGTCTGGGGTTCGAGTCCCGCTTGGGGTGTCTTGCGACAGACTGGCGTCCTGTCCTGGGTGTGTCCCCTCCCCCTCCGGCCTTACGCCCTGTGTTGCCGGGTAGGCTCCGGTTCCCCGTGACCCCGTATGGGACAAGCGGTTCTGAAGATGTGTGTGTGTGTGTGTGTGTATTATTTTGGAGGGGGGTGCGGTGGCGCAGTGGGTTGGACCACAATCCTGCTCTCCAATGGGTCTGGGGTTCGAGTCCTGCTTGGGGTGCCTTGCGACGGCATCCCATTCTGGGTGCGTCCCCTCCCCCTCCGGCCTTATGCCCTGTGTTATCGGGTAGGCTCCGGTTCCCCGTGACCCTGTATGGGACAAGCGGTTCTGAAAATGTGTGTGTGTGTGTGTGTGTATTATTTTGTATATTTTTATTTTTTTTTATACTTGTATTTCAGCCATGGCTACAAATATTGCACAAAAATACTTTATGGCGCAGAGAGCCTCAGAAGTGAGAGGGAACATTGAAGGAAATATTAGGGACACGAGTGACAAGACAAAGAGAGACATAGGAAGGGGCATCAGATTAAGCAGAGAGAGATGGGAAAACAACAGCGGGAGGGATCAGGTTTGGTTCACTCGAGCGACACGGAAGCCGGTTAGTGTGCTCGAAGGCTTTGTTACAGCCCACTTACAGATTTCGTTACAGCCCCACTGACAGGTTGACAACCTCTGTCCAAGTTTTATTATAAGAAATAAGAATGTATTTTCCCAGTTCTAGCCACTTTAAATATTTGATCTGTCGTTACGCTTGATTCATTACGACTCCAAGCGTGAGCGACACGCTGCCTGGCGAGGGGACGGGTTTCTTCACACGCTTCTGGCTGGACCGAGTGCACTTGCAGCTCATCTGTCGCTGCGGACCTGGAGGAAACCGCTTGCCAAGATGCCTTGGCTGACCTTTCCGCAAAGGGGACTGAAGCTACTTTAGTTACACCACTGGGAAACACCATGTCCCAGGCGGCAGAGGACTTGACTCAGTCCTGAGCTGTGACCTCGAACAACCTCTGCGTGTGAACGCACGCATCGCCACCCTGCAACCAGACTGCAATTCATGGGGAACAAATCAGCAGCGCTGTTGGAAAACAAACTATGGGCTATCCAGGGAGATCCAGGAATAATTCAACTCTTATGTGATAATGAGCAGCTAGCTCGGTAAACATTTACATGGATTTACTTAGCACACACTTTTCTCCAAAGTGACTTCCAATGAACTCTGTGTAGTGTTATCAGCCCACACACCTTATTCACCGTGGTAACTCACACTGCTAGATATGCTACTTATAATGGGTCACTCATCCATACATCAGAGGAACTCACACACTCTCTCTGTCACTCATACACTATGGGTGAACCTAAACAGCATGTCTTTGGACTGTGGGAAGAAACCAGAGCACTGGAAGACTTACACTGTTAGATACACTACTTACACTGGGTCACTCATCCATACATCAGTGGAACACACACGCTTTCTCTGTCACTCGCACACTACGGTTGAACCTGAACAGCATGTCTTTGGACTGTGGGTGGAAACCAGAGCACCCAGAAAAAACCCACACAGACATGGGGAGAACATGCAAACTCCACACAGACTGAGCAGGGATCAATCCCGTGTCCTCTCGCACCACCCAAGCACTGTGAGACAGCAGCAATACTCGCTGTGCCATCGTGCT
Organism: Scleropages formosus; assembly: GCF_900964775.1. Classification (NCBI taxonomy): domain Eukaryota; kingdom Metazoa; phylum Chordata; class Actinopteri; order Osteoglossiformes; family Osteoglossidae; genus Scleropages; species Scleropages formosus. Next base: position 4,972,368 of record NC_041810.1, on the reverse strand, counting down.
GCCCACAGCGTAAGAGATGACAGGTCTCACCACCTTCCTGTGCAGAACGGCAGAGTAAAAAAAGCCACCAGTCTCTTCACCAGTATCAATGTAAGAATGAACTCACGGTCCCTTTACCCTATTACCCATTTACCCTATTATTTTACCCATGTAGTGTTAGTGCAAGAAGATCTCCGGAAAATCGCCCACACAACTCCAGGATGTGAATGAGTGACCACTTCCTTTGCCACAAGGGCCCTTTCAGCCCATCTTTCCCAACCTCTATGACTGGCAGCTTTACTGCCACTGGACAGAACACATCAAACCCCATAAACCTCAAAACACAGCATCGCTTCTGCATTCGAGGCCCCGTATATTATACACTGCATCTAATATCCTGCAGAAGGTTTATTCGGCACCAAAGGTGCGAATGCAGTTGACCCAGGGAGCAACGTTTCAAGTCGAATTCCACAACCGACCAACGATGATCAAAGCGTGAAAGCAAGCTGGAAGCAGGCGTGAGGATGCAGAAGGTTCTTAAAACTGAGAAACGAAATAAAGAGAGGGGCATTTATTGGGTCGGCGCGGGTCCTAGGCGCCAAGGAATAATGGTGTGCGCTCACATTGGAACCAGATTCTGGTTTATACATATCGGCACTTTATTTCGTACAGTTAAAGTAAGGTTACAAGGCATACGTTAAATGTTTTCCTCAATTATAGTATAACATACTAAGTTTCCAGAGAGAACTGACTTATATACTTGTCACTGACAACCTTTGGATGAAGGTTAAAAAAAAAAAAAAAAAAAAACAAAGGCTCAACAGCAGAACTCATATTAGCGACTAAAAATTTCGTACACTTTCTATTGAATTTCTCAAGTTTATTCTCTTTAGAGATTGGCTCTGTTGTGATTGTGTTTGTTTTATTCAATATGAATATGATGGTTTGTATATTACTGTTATTTTATTCAGATTTGTATGCGGGGTTCCAAATTTTGGCCGTGCGAGCTCACGTGACACCTGATAAAGTCTGTTGAGCTGGACAAACCGAGAAAGTGAGAACAAGTTTTTTTCAGTAGAAACATCACCAGGCTGAACAAGCACCCCGGCAGTGACATCATTCGAGAGAAATAAAGAAAATAAAAAACTAAAAGTAAATGTAAAATGTGTGAAAGCTACTTTGAATAAAAAGGACGACTGTAACATAAACACAATTTTGATTTCAAGTACTGTCGTTTTCCCGAACGATCGGACACGATGAACAAATTGCACTTTTGCAATTACCAAAAAAAAACCTGTACAATTAGAACACGGAAATATTATGCCAGGGAAACTGCTCTGGTGTCTGTCTCGCTGTCATTAAATGGGTCACAGTCTGTCTGCAACGCTTGTTCCTCAGCATCCCCCAAATGACTCGCAAAACCTGCCTTCAAGCTGAGCGTGTTTTTATTTCGTTTTTACTAGTCTTACCTCAGCTTCCAGCGTAGGACTCCAGAGGTTGTCATTTGAATGCGTGTCTGAGTGCCAACGCAGTACATCATGCTGCTAATTCTACTACCAGCAACAACACCAATAATGATGCTAATAACTTCAAGAACAGAGTCTCATTGACATATTTATATGTTTACTTGTCTGTATGTGCATATATGTATGTTGTGCATTGTATGCTGATGCAACCAAAAAGAACTTCCCTCCAGGATTAATGCAGTTTCATTCATTCATTCATTCATTCATGTGATATCAGCGCTTTCCTCAAAGACATCTGGAATCCTGTTCTAACACTCTTCCATCATTCACCCAACAATCCCGCTTATTACTCGGAATGTCAGATTCTCAGAAAGCGGTGAAGAGAAATGACAGGAGGTGTTAGTGGTGAGGAAGCAACCACCACGCGCCACCCAGCTAGCGTCCTCTGGAAGTAGATCACGGCACAGGCTCCGCCCACACCCACATCGTGCGGTTTGAGAGTCAATGTGTGGGCCAATTTAATTAGCAGGTTAGACGCAGGCATGCAAGACCAAACCGAGAGCCCGATGCGACAGCTCTGTCCCGCCTGCTTCCACGGGCATCGCTAGACGCCCATCATACAGAACAGCCTCAAACACACTATGGTACCAGTGGGTTTCAGGAACGAAAGGATGCGGTACAATTTATTGAACACCATTTGTTCCTAATGTCACAACAAGGAAACAGCAAGCAGTCACGGACTAAAGTGAACAGATGTACGCATCTCTTAGAGACAGAAGGCCCTACTGGTGTTTAAAATAGGTATCATGATGAATCTACGATCCCCTTATAGTTTGTCAGCTGTAGGATTAATTTTCTGTCATCAGGCATCTATTCATACATCAGTGACAACACATATACAAACCGGTATTTGGGCTGATTTCTGCATCTTATCATCCGAACGAGTTAAATAGGACAACAGTCAGTAATACAGCGCTGCTTGAAAGTATGTGAACCCTATGGGGATGGTCATTATTCTTGCATAAAATATTCTAATAAATGTACCGAAATTAATAAATGATTACTATTTACACACCTGGTTCTGTTTACCTACTTGATTCAACCAGTTCAACTTGGGGTTTTCTCATTTTTACACCTGCACTACTTCCGTGTTTCTACTGTGTTTCACAATCTCCTCTAACGCAACACATGGAATTGGTCATTACGCGCCTATTATGTCACATGAGAAAGACTGCATCTTATTAAATAACCATTTTGCGGTAAAACTAAGGGACACAAGGGCTTCACATACTTTCAAGAACCACTGTTTGTCTTAGCTTGGAGACTAAAAGACTACAGTACTGTGCAACAGTTTTAAGCACTTGGGGAAAAAAGCTGTAAAGTGAGAATAATTACAAAAATAATTCTCTTAATGACTAAACTTCCTACAAAGCTCAATAACCATCCATCGTCAACAAGCGCTTGTCCCGAGGACGACCACCTTGTGTCTTGTTGCTATACTCACTCTTGCCATGGTGTAGGATCTGAGAGTTAAACTGGCACATCTGACAAAACCTCACATTTTCAGTATGGTTGTCCCTCACCCGGTTTTATTGCCTCTCTACCGCTGTTTCTGTTTCACTTAATTGGTTTGCCATACAAAGACCTCAGGTTTTTCATATGGATAGTGGTTTATTACCTTTTACTTTCTTTCTTTAAGGTCATACAAAACCTTTACTGTAATACTGTAACTTTTTGCAAACGGAATGCTTGGAAATCTAAAATATGCTCTTTCCCATTGACACTAATGCAGAAGACATTAAATAACCGTCTACGACAAATATTTTTGTGAAACATCTAAGTGCCTGAGACTTTTGCACAGTACTGTATGTTCACCACAGACAACATGTGTGTATCTTCACACCCCATCCTTTAACTGGAATTGCACTAGTAATGGGGGATGCTACCAGACACCGAATCCAGCCATCAAAATGAGACCAAAATGGTTTTATGGAAAAACATAAAGCCCCAGTGTCCCTTCAATATCAAGTCTGTTATTCGCCGCCCCTTTTCCAATCTCCCTCCACATAAATTAGAATGTTGTCATGGAAACCAAGGCAAAAAGTATTCCAAATGAATAAGAACCTAGACCCAAATCAACGAACTTTTCATAAAGGTTCTCATCTGTTAGGACCTGGATGCATTTATTATATGGAAGCTCGGAAACACATTACTCGTCTCTACACACACACACACACACACACACACACACACACAGAGTCTGAAACCGCTTGTCCCAAGCAGGGTCGCAGCGAACCGGAGCCTAACCCGGCAACGCAGGGCGTAAAGCTGGAAGGGAAGGGGACACACCCAGGACGGGACACCAGTCCGTCGCAAGGCAGCCCAAGCAGGACTCGAACCCCAGACCCGCCAAACAGCGGGACCTGACCAATACTCGTCCCTAGTGGCTTCTGAAAAAGTGAGACAAAGGAAAAGAGTCTCGGAAAACAAACACGAGCGGAAGCAATGTGTTCCCTCTGGAGGGGGTGCCACAGTGCAATGACCCCCTCCCACACAAACATACACACACACCTGTGAGCCGGGATCCTACGGTCGCCGGCCAGCAACACCACATCACACAGCTGCTTGTGCCTCAGGTAGCACTCCATCTTGCGGAAGGTGTCCTCGGCATGGCCCGAGGCTTGGAAGAGTTCATCCGGGCTGCAGGGCTCCATGGCCTGGCTTGAGGACAGCGTCTGGCTGCTGGTGGAGCTCCTGTGGGATGGATTCGACCAGTAAAACACACACGTTCAGTTGTCTCTGTGGAAGGAGATCCTTGGCGAATGGCTAATTCATTCACTAAAAGAAGGGGCAGTTTTAAATAACGGGCATTAATCACATCTCGGTAAGGACCAACGGCATCGTCCTTTTGACCTACATCGGCGTGAATGCTGCCTCGGCCCGAATTTTGGCGGTTTCGGTTGTAACAAAATAAAAGGCTAATGCCGAATGGCAGGAAGATTGATGGCGGGAAGCCGTGCGGACAAGGGTGTGTTCAGCCACGGCTAATACCATTTCGGAAGAGGAATTAGAGCGGGTAACGAACGAGAAGCGCAATTTAATTGCCTCCCTTGAAGTGTTTGGAGTGATTTCGGCTTCGGGCAAAAGAGAGTCGAGCTGCTTGAGGCGCGGTTACGGCGTCGGCCTTGAACGGCCGGTTTTTATCCTAAATGCTCGGCAGGACAGAAACATGATTCGTCACGCAGGCCTCGCAACGTTCGGTTCAGCTCCCGCAGGCCAAAGACGGGATGGGAAAAAACAACACCCGACGCAGCATACGATTACGCGCCCCGCAGCCTGTTCAGGATGCACAAGGCCTCGCAAAGAGATCATTTATCACACGTGTCCGAACTGCGGTCGGAGGTAACGAAGAAGGTTAAATGAAGCAAATTCACCAGCACGCATTTGCGAAACGTGACAAAAAAGCAGCGGCACTGAGCGTGAAACAGAAGGCGAGCAGCGCAAGAAAGGTTAAGGTTAAGCGCAGCTAACGTTCCACGCGCTATAAAACTGACCCCGTGTGGTATTTGTGTGAAAGATTAGTTTCGCACGGCCGATGTTTTGTGATGCGTTTCGCACGACATGTGCGCTAAGTGTTAGCATAGCATAGCTAAGTGTTTGCACTCGTTTTCCCCTCAGTGCCAGTTTGCACAGCAGCTCCTGTGTAGCAAATATGACCGCATCTTAGAATGTTTGTACATTCAAAGTTCATAAGCCTTGCGTTGGGTGAGATTCAAATGTGGCCTTTGGGGTGTGGATCCAACAAGTATCAGGGAAAGGTGATGGTGCAGTATTACATTTCCATCTTTTCATTTAGCTCACGCTTTACTCCAAGAGCAAATCACTGAGAATTTTGTAAAAGAAAGGTTCCCGCCAGCCTATAGGGTGTAAGTTGACAAAGGTTGCTTAATCGTCATTGGTCAATTCTTGATGGAAGCGGGAATTTGTTATAGGCCGCACTGGGTCTAACGCGGGCGTTTCGCGCTCCAGCAAGAAGGTTCCACATTGAAAATGTGACACCGCCCGCTGTTCCTAATAAAATCTTGTATTTGTGCAATCGGTGTTTCCGTAAAAACCTCCAAAGAACGGTGGACCTTCCTTTGGGACACCACACAACTGACAACGCGCAACTACTTATCGAGCTGGGTAATTTCTACTGTATCAACTCAGGGTAAGAATTTACATCAAGAGTACCACAGCAGGAGGTGGTATTTGGACAGCTGTCCACCGAGTGGAAAACGGTAGCTCTACTACACCTATAGGAATTATTCATGTAGCTGACACTTTTCTCCAGAGTGATTTACAGTGTCATGGTTACAATTATTTACCCATTTATACAGCTGGATAACTGAAGTAATTTTAGGGTAAGTACCTTGTTCAAGGGTACTACAACCAGAGGTGGGGATCAAACCTGCAACCTTTGGATCCAAAGACAGTAGCGCTAGCTACTATGCTCCCAGCTGTGCTGAGATATAATTTATTGCTCCACATTTGTCTTTTTGTTAAACTGGAATTTTTTTAATGTGGCCTCGGTGAAGGTCAGTCATCAGGGAGAACTCAACACAAACGACTTTCCTCCAACATAACTTACAATACTACATATAACTATTTACACAGCTAAGTAACTTCACTGCAGTAATTGAAGGGAAGTACTTTGGTCAAGGGTACTATTATAGCAGTATGTGAGACTTGAGCCCAGAACCTTCAGAAAGAGTTTTAACCACTATGCTGTCAACTGCCCTTTAGATACCCAACCCATCTACGAACATGTGGCGTGGCAGTTAGAGCTGTTTCCTTGCGGCTGAACTTCCACTTCCCACCACCACGTCATCAAGCAACGTACCCTGAACTGACACAGTAAAAATTACCCAGGTGTGCATAGTGTAAATCATTGTAAGTTCCATTCATAAAGGTATTATTTCAAGTTGCTTTGGGAAAAGGCATCACCTTAATGAACGGATAATATTAGAAATAAGAGGGAAGGCAGGTACCCCCGCAGGGTGAGTTCAGTTAGTAGGTGCACATGGAGCTGAGTGGTTTCCATCTTCAGCACGTTCCAAATGAGCCAAACAAATGGATAATACCTTGTATATACTTTGTGTTTCTTATTATATTCCATTAACTACTTAGCATTCAGGGGTCGGGATACGGATTAAATACGATACATCCCTAAGAACCCTCCAGATAAAATGCGGAACAAGTGTTTGAATGTGGCGCAACAACATCATTCTCATTGACGCTTCTTTATCCGATTTCAATTAGCTGACAAACCGGGAGCGCCCATGGAGTTCAGACCGGAGTGCCATCAGCCCTCCCAAGCCTTGTTTCGAACCCGCCGCGCCGCTTTCTCGCAACACAAGCGCTTGACACACGCGGGCCTGGCGGATCGGGTCCATCCGGACCGGCCGCTTTTATTTTTAGCCTCCTCCTGCCGCAGTTTAATCCACACTGTGCCGCCGGGGTGTACGCCCGGGAGTCTAGGCGGGAAGGAGGGGGGGGCGAGCAGCGACTAAACGCCGCCGGAGGAGCCTTCCTTTGAAGTGGGAGCCGCGTTCCCCACGCCTGGCTAATTGGAGCTGCCTTCGCCTCTCGGGTGGGGGGCTCCTGGTGGGCCTTCCGTGCCGCACACACTCGTTATCTCGGCGTGGGCACGGAAATGCTGCCGCCGAGCTGCTGGCTAAAAAAAGAACATGCTTATGTTTATTTATTATCCTCCGTGTCTTTATTTATTCATAATGGTAAATCACAAGTCCTCGTGCAGTTTGCTTTGGGGGGCGAAGAGGAGCTGCACGCAAGTACGCTCGCTGACACACACACACACACACACACACACAGATTTGTTTACATCCTGCATCATGAAGACATGATTACACTGACTGACTTTACTATAATAAATTATTCTCAGGCCCACCCCAAGAAAACTTGTAAGAAATGATAACAAAGGATTTGCAAAAAAAAAAAATCAAATTAATGACAACAGAGGATTTGTGCTTTTCCAAAGCTGAACTTTTCATCTCCGGAAGGTTAGCAAAACATTTTTATGCACGCACGCGCACATCCGCAGAAGTAAAGAATCAATTCATCTTGCTCCAGCAGCATGACTTCAAGAGTGCAGCCGCATGGACTGACACACATTCCCCTCTCCCTGGAGCACAACTCCGGCGGGGGCCGTGCAGACGAGGAGATGAGAGCGCGCACGAGCTGCCAGCACACTGCGCTGTAAACTGTAGGACCGACCTCACTGGTCCGCCGAGCTCCTCACGTTGCGTATTGCTCCTCTCCGAAGATTAAGTAACTATGTGCGTTACTCCTCGCCCTCCCCTCCCACCCGGAGACTGAGCTGTCAGTGTTCTCTGCGTTTATACACACGTTAAATTTATATAAATGTACTGCTGAGAAACAATGAACATCAGGCTAAAGCCTTCCTTTTTCCCTGCTCTGCTCTTTCCCTGAATAGGGGCATTTAATTCAGCGTTTCAGATTTGTATAATGCCTTCAGGTGTGATATTTTGGCACAAAATTGCTAGATTAGTTAAAAAAAAAAAATCTTATTAAGGTATTATTTCATAACAGCATGGTGGCACAGCAGGTAGGGCTGGTGAGTTGACTGTAGACCACTGTAGCTTTGAACTGGAGAAGTGGTTTGGATGGATGGATGGATGGATGGATGGATGGATGGGAGACTCTTTCTATGACACCACACCACCAACACGCCACTTCCATTCAACAGTTAAAAATGACCGCTTTGTGAATCATACTCAAAATCAAGGACTGGGGAAAATAGCACAAGGTCTTCATTTTATGAGACTTGCCGGGGGTTACGTGAAAATGAAAAAAACTGCTTTTACAGAAAGAGGTTGTTCATACATCAAACATCTCTTTAAGGTTCATGTTGCCCAAAACATCCCCTTTTGTCTTTTTCTATATGCTGAGTTTACAGGATTTGGACTTAAATACAAGACATTATTTAACATGTTCTTTCAGTCGTATGACAGTTTATGTTTGCTATTTAATAAATTCCTTCAGCATTCATCAGTAAGCAGCATTTTTCACAATATATTATAATTACTGTAATTATTAGCACAGTAAGTACAGGAATGCCACCTGCTTCAGTGCAGTATTACTCCTTCTCCTGCAGTATTCATGTGTTTGTAACACACCGCTGTCCTCAAATAATGCCTTTGCTGATGGTTCTTCTGTTTCTGCCCATTTTGCAGTAGCAGGGAGTGGGGCTTGAACCAGCAACCTACATATTACCCATCCACCATTTGTGGTGATTGCAGATCATGACGTACATCTTGGATTTTGGGAGCTTCTAACTTACTTATGTGATAATTCATAGGCACGTGACAGATGGGTGTGCGCACATGACTTTGTTCATAGCCTCTGTAGCAATGTAGTGGTGTCGGGGGCAGCAGGCAGCACAGTTTATGCGCTGTCAGGTCCCACCCACTGCTGTAGTGCTGTAGTACCCTTGACCAAGGTACCTACACCAAACTGCTCTGGTAAAAAGTACCAAGCTGTATAAGTGGGTAAAAGTATAGTACAGTAAAACTGGGCAGTTGGTAGTGTAGTTGCCTTTGAATACAAATGTTTGTAGGTTCAAATCCCACTTCTAGCTTTAGTACCCTTGAACAAGTTACTAACCCTAAGTTACTCCAGTAAAATTATCCAGCTGTATAAACGGGTAAATAATTGTAAGTAGCTTAACACTGTAAGTGGTTTTGGAGAAAAGCGTCAGCTAAACGAATGAACATTAATTTACTGGCCAGCTGGTGCTGTAGTGGTTAGAGCTGTTGCCTTTGTACCCAAAGATTGCAGGTTTAAGCCTCACATCCTGCTGTAGTACCCTTGAGCAAGGTACTTACCCTAAATTGCTCCTGTAAAAAAAGAAAAAAAATATATTACCCAGCTGTATAAAGGGGTAAATAACTGTAAATACCTTAACATTGGACACTGCTTTGGAGAAAAGCGTCAGCTAAATGATTAAATGTAAATCGCCGTAACCAGGGTTAGAGCTGTGGAAATTAAGCAAAAGTAGTTTGGGTCGTGGTTGAGCTGCAGCACTAGTACGGTATCAGCCGGCAGTAGCTGGGCTTGGGAACCTCTTTGGGAATAAAAGCCGTAAAGCAGAAGAAACATCTGCTTTTGGTGAAACCGTGACTCATCCCCATGTGCAGGCGAGTGCTCCTGCGGAAGAACAAGCCAGTTGTAGATGGTCGCAGAGCAAATGGGGTGTAAAAGTGTCCCCTGGCTGCGCCTTTGTTCTTTTTCGCTGAACGAACGTGCGAGCTGAGGCCGGGTCCGGGAACGGCATCCGCTTTCGAGGCCCGCCGAGTGACCGAGGCGCAGCTCCATTTGAATTCCGCTGCTGTTGTGCCTGGGCGACGCGGAAAAGCTGCACGCGGCGGGTGACACACACTCGGCAGCCAGCGGATGCGAATGAATTACCTCTTTCGCCTGTCAGCTGCCCTAAGGGCCATTATGGGCAACAGAAAACCTCGGCCACGTTCTCCACCCTCGCAGAACACGGCGCCAGGTGGTAGAGTGTGTCCCCATTGGGGGGCCTCGGGTTTGCCGACGGGGGGCCGGAACGTGCCCGCATTTGTCCTTTCCTCCGCTGCCGCTTAGCAACACTGAATGACAGCCTTGTGGCGGAGTGGGGGCGAGTTAAAAAAAAAAAAAATCGAGAGACGGGTCCCAAACTGCATTAAGCAGATTTATCTCCCTCCCTATCACTTTGGTGACTTTTTCCAAGTACAATGCGAGCAGGATTCAATGTCAGACCATAATGCTCTCGAGTGACATTACATAAACCTCAGGCAGGCACGACACTGAACTAAATAACCCAAAAGCCCCCAGCGCACGTTATTTAGTTATTTATTCATTTACCCGACACTTTTCTCTAAATCAGTGACAATGTTGGGTAAATTACTGTAAGTAGGTTAGGCTACAAACCTAGTTACACAGCTGGGACATTTTTATTGTATAAGGGCAGGGCAAGTACCCTGATCAAGGTTATTACAGCAGGAGATGGGATTCAAACCCGGGGCCGCTGAGAGCAAGGCCGAGGGTTTAACTAGAGAGAGCGTGTTCCAGTGATATATGGATGAGTGACCTATTGTAAGTAGTGTATCTAGCAGTGGAAGTCTTTAGGTGCTCTGGTTTCCTCCCACAGTCCAAAGACATGCTGTTCAGGTTCCCCCATAGTGTGTGAGTGACAGAGTGTGTGCCTGTGTGTTCCACTGATGTATGGATGAGTGACCCAGTGTAAGTAGTGTATCTAGCAGTGTAAGTCACCACGGTGAATAAGGTGTGTGGGCTGATAACACTACATAGTAGAGTTCATTGGAAGTCACTTTGGAGAAAAGTGTCTGATAAATAAAGTAATAAATGCAAATGTAAACCACTACACCAATTGCTGCTCCATACGGGTTGTGAATTTTGAGTCTAATTTCTGTGCATCTACAAGTGTCCTGTACCAAGGTCTCTCGCTCATGGGCCTCATATCCCGGAGAAGTTAACCCGGCAACTCATAAGAAAAAGAAGCAGAAGAAAGAGGACGACGACGATGATTATGATTATAATTAAAAAGAGCGAAGGCTCTTCTTTTCAGTCGAGACCATCGCTGAGTGAAGCGAGAAATTAAAAATGAAGTCGTCGCCACTCGGCTGATTGAAACGAGGAAAAATGACAGGTACGATACGAGACGCGGCACTCGACGCTAACGGCTCACAAGCCGCTGGGCTCCTTGAGGAACGGGCAGCTCGCCGAGCACAACCCCTTGTGGAAACTAAAAAAAAAACTAAACATGTTTCGTAGGGTGGCCACTGAGGGGACAAGAATAGATAGGGGAAGGAAGTCATCTTATTCACAGGCAGCCTACGAAGGCATCGAAGAGCGATGGAGACAAAGATCGTTGAAGGAGGAGCCCAAAATAAATTCGGCTGAGACTTTTACACTAAAAAAAGATGAGCCATTAATTGAGAAAAGCCATTTAGTAAAGAATAAGGAAGGAAACCAGCACACACTGCACAAACAAAACGGCACAGTACATAAGCAGCATCTTAAAATCATACTACGCTGAAATCATATTAGAAAAAATCTGACAGCTCTGGCACATCGCCTGGTGAACCAATATCGTTTCTAAGAGCAACACAAAACCGTCAGAGGTAGTTTCGTGGCAGTAAGATGTGTCATATTTCATTAAGTCCCGAAAATTAATAAACCGTTACTGAATCTCATTTGGATTAATAGACCTTTAGTCACTTCATCAATCCTGCCCATCCAGCAAAGGCATATTTATTGGTGAATTTTCTGTTTGACTGAAATAGTGATGCTGCAATTATTCACGATAATGGGAGAATATTGGGACTCGTGCAGCTGCTGATATTCTGACCACTAGAAATATTCCTCCGATAACAAAAATCCACTTTAGCACATATCTAGACCGCTTCCGGTTTAAAACGAGGGCTCAGCTGAAGAGCTGGGTTTAAGTATTCCTGACTCCTGCAAGGTTTTTAGAGCAGTCAAGCGTGATTAATTAAAAGCTGAGCCCGAGCCGAGCGTAGCATACACAAGGGGGTCGCCGGGAGCACGGCTGACAACCACGACCCTCCGAGATGCCGCCGAAGCGTTCGGCTTGTTTACAGGACCCAGGATGAAGACGACTTTATGGGGGTCTGTTGATAACTACACTTGCAGATTTGACTTAAATTTTTCACCCCATAGCACCGCTGGATTCTCGCATCGTCACTGATGTCAAACCGAGGCCACATCTGTGAAGTAACCGAGTGTTGCTGCTCTCTGAACTCCTCCCACAGTGGGAAGTTTGGAAATTCTAACAAATTTCCTGATCTATTTACATATTTAGCAGGCGTTTTACCAGCCCACACACTTTATTCACCGTGGTGACTTACACTGCTAGATACACTACTTACACTGGGTCGCTCATCCATACGTCAGTGGAACAGACACACTCTATCTGTCACTCACGCACTGTGGGGGAACCCGAACAGCATGTCTTTGGACAGTGGGAGGAAACCAGAGCACCCGGAGGAGACCCACGCATACAGGGAGAAACATGCAAACCCCACACGGGCTGATCGAACCCACTTCCTCTCACACCACCCAGGCACTGTGAGACAGCAGCGCTACTCGCTGTGCCAATATTAAAAATAATATTAGGCTTTCTGTTAAACGTGTAAATCTAAATAAGAGGCTTTCATTATCTTTAAAATGCAAACGAGAGTCCAGCCCCTGCTCCTCCTCCTCCTCTTCCTCCTCATGGACTGCCGGCACGCTTAGGAATGAATTCTTTATTACGAGGTTTCGCAAGTGTCAGCAACTGGTCATTAGAGCAGCAGTAATTCCCCTCTGCAAGTTTCCCAGTAAAAACAGGATAATAAAGTTTTTGTCTTGTGCATAAAAAAGTCCAAATAAGACCCCAGACAGAATACTAGTTCTGTAGGAAATTCCATCCCTTCACCCCAGGAGGTGTCCAGCATTGGTCTCCTTTACTGTACATACAGGATAGCACATGTGCAATAAGACAAAGGAATGTTCTGGAACAGACCAGGGAGAAGAGTGAAGTCATCACTGTACTGAGTACTTTCTCTGCTGTGTTTTTTTTTTTTTTTTTTTTGGTACCCTAGTGTCTGACACTTTTGGAAATACTCAAATATATTATAGTACTGTCTTTACAGCAGGTGGCACATTGGTGCAGCGGGCAGTCCTTTTAGAAATTGGTTCAGTCTACGTGGAGTATATATGTTAACCCTGTGTTTGACTGGGTTCCCCCCTGGCAAAAAACGGGTGTTTCAGGTTAATTAGTACTCTAAATTGCCCACAGTGTGTGACTGCGTGAGTGAATGAGTGTGTGTGGCTACCCTGTGATGAACTGGTGTCCCATGCATATTGTAATCTATGCAGCCTTGTGCCCTGTGCTTCCAGGACAGACTCTGAAGCAGCGTGATCCTAATCTTGGCAAGATGTTACTGACAGAGAGTGTGTATTTTCACAGAGAAGGGTTTATTAGTGAGGAGTGTAAATGCAGTGGGTTCGACAGATGAATCGATGGGTAAACTGGACAGCTGAGGAAAAAGAGAATCCTACAGTAATGTCGCTGTAATACACACACGCGCAGTGTGTTAAAAGGGAAGGGCAGGTCATCATGACAATAGTCACACAAAAATCTGCGGTGTGTGTAGAAATCGTGCGAAGGAGCAGATGTGGAGATGTGAAAAAAGGGATTTGAAATCCAGCGTTGATGAAGAGGGCAGGTTGAAGGGACTGGTCCTCTGGGCATCTTTTCCAATTTGGGTTTAAAGTGGACAAAGGGGACACAGAAAGTCAGAACACTGGATCCAAAAAAAAAAAAAAATGCATTTTGTATCAGTTTTGTTGGAAATAACATGTAATAACATTAACTAATGGGACAATAAATCCTGACCACATATAATAGTAACTGCAAAAATTCCATCATGACAGTAATTAGAAGTGATTTGAGCTTTGTGTTTAATCATTTTTATTTTTTCCATTTTTTTCCATCTTTAGTGGGAAATGATAGCAAATTGTACTTAATTCTGGGTTATGAGGCACGGATCCCGGCTCTTTTTTTTTGTTTGTTTGTGGACTACGGAGAATGGAAAGCGCAACATTATTTGTTGTATGTATGAGGTATGGAGAACATCTCGGTATCCAGATGATTATTAATAATTATTAGGAGCTTCGCAAACGCCACCACTACGTTACAGAAAATGAATGAAAGCTCTTTGATTAGATTAGTCCATAAATTTTATCCCACTTGCACTTCTGAGGTGATTTTTTTTAAAAACCCGGTGACTCGCACTGAAAGCGAAAACTTTTATTCCAAAAAAGTTGTAACTGAGCAATACAGTCAACTCCAGTCCCGGTTTAAAAAAATAGAAAGAAAAAAAGACAAAGTGATTTTCACGATGACAGCTCCAGGACCTTCCCCCTCCCCCTCCCCCTCCCGCACCCGCACCCGCACCCGCACCCGCACCCGCACCCCTCCGTCCGGACCCTAATTAATTAATTAGTACCTGCAGGAGCTGGAGTCCGAATCCATCCGGTTGCTCTCTTCTTGGGCCCCCTGGAGCTCCTCCTCCTCCTCCTCCTCCCCCGCGCGGCGCTCCTCACGGGGGGTCGCGCATCCCTCTCCGCTCACCTCCTCCTGGACGCCGGACCCTTCGGGGCGCGCGCACGACGCCCAGGGTGCGAGCGGCGCGCTCCAGCGTTCGGCGTCGCTCACGGAGCGGGGGACACCGCAGGCACCGGCGGCCGCGAAGCCCGGCGCGTCACGGCTCGGGGCGCCCGGAAACTTTCTGCTCCCGCTGGTGTCGGCGGTGCGGTTCGGGGCGCACGGAGCGGGGCCGCCGCCGCCGCCCCCAGGCGTCGCGCTGCCGGACGGGTCGTCATGGGAACCGTCCGCGTGCCGGCCTCCGCCGGAGGAGGAAGAGGAGGAGGAGAAGTCAGCGTGGGGCGGCGCGGCGTGGGGCGCCGGGGACGCGGGGGGGTGGCCCAGCCAGCGCCACCGGATCCGCAAGATCTGCTTCACGTCGAAGTCCTTCCTGGAAGCGGACATGGTCTGTCTTCGCTCCCGCGGAGGGGGAAGGACAGACGGGGGGGGGGAAGGAAGGACGCGGATCCGCGCTCGGCGACGGCGCACCGACTGCGCGCGCGCTCAGCGCCGCTCGCGCAAGGGAGGGTGTGAGAGAACGAGCGAGAGAACGAGCGAGCGTGCGAGCGAGCGCGAGGGGACGAGAGCCCTGCGCGCGTGTGTGTGTGTGTAAGGACGATCAGAATCCCCTCCGTGTCTCTACGCGTCTAGCGCACGCTCAAAGTGTGTGCTTCTGCTCCGCAGCGCGCGCGCGAACACACACAACCACACACACACACACACACACACACACACACACACACACACGTTCACAGATGAAGAATAGAAGATGGTCAATGCGCTTTTTGTGAAGTGTCCCTGACACCATCCCCTGGTTTAAAAAAAAAAAAAAAAAAACTCTTTGGACCCAACTGCACCGTTACATGAAAAAAGCAACATTTATATTAATTTCGAAGGAGAGATGGACGGCATAATAAACTTTAATCCCCTTGGAAAAATACTGGGAAAAAAAAGAGGTTCTGTAATTGACTAGTTTATTATATTTGCGCGTTGCTGCATCTTTTGTGTATGATGGTAAAATGCTCAGGAAAGAGTCCTGCCTTTGAACACTTTAAATTAAGTGTAAAGTCCTTCATGCAAGTAATTTCATACTGTAAAAATATAAAAGCAAAGCACACCTTATCTTTGTTTACTGTTTAATCTTTTTATAGTGTGTGCTTGTGTTGTAATACCTGCCCCGATGTTCTTATCATTTTTTGATGTGGCCCTGGAATTGTACTATTGTACTATGTACTATTTCTGTGCTGTTTTCGATGTCATTGCTTTCGTTGCTCAAAAAGCACATAACTCTCATAGAAACACCCTAATAATGCATAGAGTCTGAAAGGAATAGGTTCTGTTCTGGCTTGATGAGAACCTTCTAGAGACACAGCACTTGGACACAGGGAGGTGGGAAGGATGCTGAGGAATATGGAATAATATGTATTTTACTCACCTTCCAAATGATTCCCTTATATGACAAAGAGATGGTTGAGCATCAGCGTCATGGTAACACCACTCTGTCATCCGTAAGTGAGGCATCGGGCCATTTAATAACCCTGGTAAATTAACACAATTGCCCATTGATCTTGCGTTTCACAGACAAGTGAGAGATGAGCAAATCTGGGTTGGGCGGCCTCCAGTTGATGCGGAACACAGTTTTTATCCTTAATTTTGATTCTGATGGTCGGCTGGCACTTTTTGTACAAAACGACTAATGATGTCGTGCATTTTTAACATTTATTTTATTGAATGGCTTCTGATTAAATGCTCGGCAAAGGCTCCTCCAATTAGTAAAATTCAGACAGTGTCTTTGCCCACCTTACAGCCCTAGGAACTCTGGGGTCAGGAGTAACTGACCTCTAATCGCCAGGTTTATTAAAAGGATTACATTTATTTATTTATAAGGTTATGACAGCACCATGTAAGGAATGAGGAGCTTCCCTTTTTTTCTGGGACAAAATTTTGCCTTTGGATTTTTTTAACCACTTCTCTTAAGATCATTCATTCATAAAGCTGTGCCCAAAAAGTCCAGACACCCTCCATGACATAGTTTGTGAGAGGCCAAGAGAAGGTGGAGAGCTGAAAAAGAAAAAATGTACTTTGTTATGGTAAGGAACTGAAATGTCGTTAGATCAACTGCCTTTGGATCCAAAGGTCGCAAGTTCAACCTCTGGCCGTAGTACCCTTGAGCAAGGTACTTACCCGAAATTGCTCCAGTAAAATTACCCAGCTCTATAAATGGGTAAATAATTGTAACCTTAATGCTCCAAGTCACTTTGGAGAAAAGCATCAGCTAAATGAATAAATGTAAATGGAACCATCACTGTGGTCTAATTATTATGTTGTGTGAACCTGTGAAAGTGTTTCCAGTCATTGCAAATGTGAGATATGCGTGACACCGTGCCTTGCAGATAAACAATAAGGTTGTTCAGGCCTCAAGCTTGTGCATCCAGGCTTTGGGAGAGTACAGCATTTTCCAATTTATATTTATTTGTTTAGCAGACACTGTTCTCCAAAGCAACTGCCAACAAACACTATGTAGTGTTATGAGCCCACACACCTTATTCACCGTGGTGACTTACACTGCTAGATACACTACTTATACCGGGTCACTCATCCATACATCAGTGCAACACACTCTCTCTCTCTGTCACTCACACACTACAGGGAACCTGAACAACAGGTCTTTGGACTGTGGGAGGAAACCAGAGCACCCAGAGGAGACCCACAGAGACACAACATGCAAACTCCACATAAACTGAACAGGGATCAAACCCATGTCCTTTTGCACCACCCAGGTGCGGTGAGATAGTGCCACCATGTTGCCCTGACTTGCGAGCATGTTGTATTTTGCCGAAACCCGAAGTGAGCATTTCCACCGCAAAGAGTCTGGCCACTTTGCATCACCCACACACACGCACCCTGTAGCAAATGTTATTTTTAATACAAATATGAATGCAACAAAAAATCTACATATTCATTCGGAGACATGCAGTATTCCACAAAGGCTCCGTGTCTGTAGCTTCTCAGTTATATCCGCTGACCCCAATATTAATATTTATTGCGTACAGAGTTACAATTTTTACACATCTACGTCCTGCAAGGAGCACTGGTGCAAAATGCGGTAACCCTTTAACTTGTGATCCAAGCAACTGAAACATGCAAAAGCAACGTTGTCACTTCATACAAAAAAAAAAAAAAATTAAAAATTGTTGAAATCCATTCACTCACACACACACACACACACATCATCTGAAGCTGCTTGTCCTTTACAGGGTTGCAGGGAGCTGGAGCCTAACCCGGCAACACAGGGTGCAAGGCTGGAGAGGGAGGGGACACACCCAGGACAGGACGCCAGTCCATTGCAAGGCACTTCAAGCGGGACACAAACCCCAGACCCACCGGAGAGCAGGACCTGTCGAACCCACTGCGCCACTGCAACCCAACATTAGGATTTATTTCCTCATTGTTAAATAGTAGGCCTATACACCCGAGAGTCCAAGGTGGGTACGACACCCAGAATATAATAAAACATGACTATGCTATGTATTTGTAAGGCGTGCAGGCTTTTTTTTTTGTTATATGCAGCCTGACGCACGTTTGTTATAGCTCTTCTTCTGGGACAACGTTCACCAAGTCTGGGTTGTGCGAAGCAGAGAGACCCAGCCACTGGTGGTGGCGGCAGCGGTTGGGTCTCTCAGCTTCACACGACACAGATGCACGGAGTCACTTAGTGAGCAAGCGCTTCATTGCTCTCGCAGGGAGGGTGTTTCTTCTGTTTCCATGAGTGTGGAGCCTTACGATGCTGACGGGTCGTGCGCTAAAGTCCCCTGAATGTCAACGTGTGCAAGGTTATGACATATCGGCTACCGGCACCTAGGGTTCCGTCTCAGGGCATGAGACTAGGCTTTCCAAATATTTCTCACACAGCAAACCACACATTTCAGATGAAGAGCTGCAGCAAGCGCACGGATATATACTAAACGGCTGCTCATCTGGGCGATGCGGTCTGGAGGCCGTCGTGGTTTGCTTTACCCTCTTAAAACATCCACGCACGAACAAAGAAAACAATTGGCCCCGCTTGTCCCTGGAGATGCGTAGCATGGAAACAAAAGGGCACCGCTGGGCTTCTGTGCGCAGGAGATGTGTAATTGGAATGCAGTGTGCATGCTGGAAGACCTCCTGTTAGAGGCGGCATACATCACTGCCTTGTAGGGCCTGCCCCATCCAGCCCGGAAAATGCCATTGCGCTCACAACCTTGGGCATCAAAATCTTGTTTATGCACAAAAAATTCCTGCTGTATTGTTCTATTTATATACAACCTCTCACAATTCGACTTACTTGCACAGCTGGGCATTTTACGGGAGGAACTCAAGTTGAGTAATTTGTCGGGATCATCAGCGCTTCATCCTTTAGGTCAAAGGTCTGAGACCTCGAGCGCTCGGCTGACTGGCACTGAAGGATAGGAACCGCAAAATGACGCTTCTAAAAATGGAAAATAACAAACAAATTATTTTAATCATGCATATGGCCGTGTCATCTCATGAAAGTATTGCTGGCTGGCTCAACTCGCTATCGCTCACACCGAGACACAGCAGTTTGGAGACTTTACAGTGGGATAGTACTGCTGTTTCACAGCGCCTGGGTGGTGGGAGAGGGTGTGGTTTGATCCACACTCACTCTCCCTGGAGATGTTCTCCCTGTGTCTGTGTGGGTTTCCTCCGGGTGCTCTGGTTTCCTCCCACGCTCCAAAGACATGCTGTTCATAGAGTTTGTTGGAAGTCGCTTTGGAGAACAGTGTCTTTTAAATAGATAAATGTAAAACGTAGAGACAGAAAAAGTACAACGAGACCTTTCAGATATGTCTGCATGTGTAATACAGAAGCGAAAGATCACTGCTGGAATTTTTATTAATGAGGTAGTATTTAGAGTTTTCTGGAAAACTTCTTGTGTTACTTTATTATGATCATGATCTCTTAAGTCCATGTAAGATGTAAACATTCACGCACTATAACTTTGAGATCATAACTGTTGAATAATGGATAAACCTTCACGCTACTCCTGTAATGTAACGTAAATGTTTATATGTATCTCAAAAAAAAAAATAGTATGAAGGTGATCAGGAATTGTTGATATTCTGATAATGTTTTATGCAGCTACTCGTGCGATGAACATTGGTTCAAACTAACTGCGCTTAAGAATCACACGTCTGCATCTAAGTCTCTCTTTCTGCTAATGAACACATTGTATTTTCTATGAGATGTTTGTCACTTTGGAGAAAAGTGTCTCCTGCCTGAATACCTGTAAATGTATCAGAAGGAATCTAGCGGGCTTCCTCTTTGCAAGAGCTACAGACAAGGTCCATCGGTGACTGCGCACCCTGTCACATTCAGATGAGCACATCACTAAAGAGCCATAACCTGATGGAGGCGGTGGATGGGCGTGTGTGTGTGTGCGGGGGGGGGGATGGTGGCAGCAGGCCACGGGTTTGACTCTGCATCTCAATGAGCTGAAGCTTGGTTTCCTTCCCTGAGCCCCTGGCACCTCCCCACCCGCTGGCATTTCCCCAACGCTCCTGTCCGTCTGCTGTACTAATGAAGACCGCAGCCGACCGAGGACCGTTAGCGTTCGGAACTGACTCTAAAGCGGGAAACTGCAGTGTTACCGGGGCGGCATTTGCACACACGGTGCGTGGGCAAGATGTGCATTCATGCAATTGTCACAGTGCGGTGGACTGATCGCGCACGTGAGCGGTGCGCTCGGCTGTGTGTGGGGAAAATTAGGAAATAGTTTGCAGCCGTTTTAAAAAGACATTTGCTACCTGCCCGAAATGTGTAGCCGGATAAAAATAAATCATTGTGAGGTTTCAACTTATAGGCCTGCAGAAGAACTCCATGTGATTTCTAAAAAAGGGGGCAGCTTGTACCGTATTAAATAAAGCTACTGCAGGTCGGAAGGCTGCGGGTTCGAATAACACCTATTGGTGTAGTACCCTTGAGCAAGGTACTTACCCTTAATCAACTAGTGTAAAGAAACGTCAAGCTGTATAATGGGGTAGGTAATTATGGGTAACTCCACACTGTAAGTCGCTTTGAAAAACCTCAGCTGAATAAAAGTAAATCTAAGAAGGGGAAAAAAACCCTGGTAAAGGGAGGTATCCAGGAAGTGACAGACTAGGCAACTCAGCAATATCAGCTCAATGGAGTAACAAGCAGAGCTTGAAATGGACCTTCCAAGTCAACCAGCCCACATCCACAGGTCCACCCAGCAACTGGTAAGTTGGCTTCACTCTCCCTGAGCAATTTGTTTTGAGCTTTAACGAAATGAAGTCACTAACACAGAACTGTTAAAGCCACTGAAATAACGAAAAATGTGGTCAAATCAGGGTACATTTACATTTATTCATTTAGAAGACACTTTTCTCCAAGGCAACAGACATCTCAGAGAAAATACAATGTGTTCATCACATTAGGAGAAAGGGACAAAGTTCCGACATGTGGTTAAGTAAACCTAGTTTGTTTCTTTCTACTTTATGCACCGATGTTCATCGCTCGAGTAGGTGCACAAAACTCAGAATAGACGAATCCTGATCACCTTCTTGCAATATTTTTTTATAAGGTGCACAAACATTTACATACAATACAGGAGTAGCGGCTGTGTAAAGGCTTATCTGGGAATGATATGAAGTTACGGTGCGTGAACATTTACACCGTACATAAACTGAAGAGATCTTGGGCGAAGTAAGTCTGGAAAAGGTGAGTTTTCAGACTCTTCTTGAATGTAGACAGAGTTTCAGCAGTTCTGAGTGGGCGTGGGAGGTCGTTCAACCACAACGGAGCCAGAACCGAGAACCTCCGTGCTTTACCTTTCGTGCGCGGGACCACCAAGCGAAGGGGTCTGGTTGGGGTGTAGCGGTTGATCAAGACCTGTAAGTAGCTGGGAGCAGTTCTATTGATGCATTTGTAGACAATAACCAGGGTCTTGAATTTGACTTGGGCAGCTATAGGAAGCCAGTGTAGAGAAATGAGAAGAGGAGATACATGGGAGCGCTTTGGCAAATTAAACACAACTCGTGCAGCAGCATTTTATAGAAGCTGCAGAGGTTTGATGGCAGTAGCAGGAAGACCACACAGCAGAGAGTCGCAGTAGTCCAGACGGGAAGTCACCATGGCCTGGACAAGTAGCTGGGCGGAGTCGGTAGCGAGGTAGGGATGGATCCTACGAATATTATGCAGGATGTATCTGCAGGACTGGGTTGTGGCTTCGATGTGCTGAGAGAAAGATAGACTTGAGTCAATCGTCATTCCCAGACTCTTAGCCAAGGAGGTGGGCAAGATGAATTGTCCAGTTTGATCGATAGATTGTGACAGGAGGACAGGCCAGCTGGGAGGCAAAGAATCTCTGTTTTGGACATTGTAGGGTATCACTCGACGCCCTGCAACCGCAACTACTAAAGAACCACAGAAGCATCTTTCCATATTAACCCAAAATGCTGTACACACAGGTTTCCTCCGCAGAAAACACAGTCTACATGTTGTCTTCAATGGGTCAACTTGCAGACAGACAGAAAAGTATGATGTGAGTGAAAAACACAGATTGAAAAAACTGATTGAAAGAACAGTGGACTTTTACTCTGCTCTGGATAAAAGTATCAGCAACACAATGTCTCCATGAATTCATCGCTATTTGGAATATTTATTACAGAACACTGACATCTGAACGATGAGCAGCTGAACCCACCTCGCTCGACCTTACTTTTCACCCGCTTCATCCATTTATCCCGTCGCCTCGCGCATGGGAACCAGCAGAAATGAGGTTTGAGTATCCATCCGAATAATCGCTTTAATTTCATTTCTCCCCCCTTCCCATTTTTTAAAAATTCCCTGGGAATCCAAAAAAAGGGCAGAGATAATTGAACGATTTGGTGCTACAATATTTTTGCTCCACATTCAATTTCAGAGCAATCAAGGGAGGCAAAGAGCTGCGCTTCTTAGGTGCGTTTAGACGGCAAATGGTAATAATAAGGCTGCTCATTTTTAATCCTCAGAAATACCTGTAAAATTTCTTTGTTGTTATAATGAGACATAAATGTTTAATTTTTGTTAGCAGAAAACCATTTGTAATTACCAAACATACCTGATGGTTTGGAAAATACACACCCAACACCTTCTCCCTACTTAAATTTATTAATTTATCTGACCCTTTCTTGAAAGCAACCTACAACATTAAGGTTACAGTTATTACAAGCTTACAGCTATTCATCTATTTATACAGGGTGATTATTTACTGGATATTTACTCTAATTATAGTCAATTATTTATTTAGTATTAATTATATTTTTACATACAGTGTGTGTGCAAATGTATTTAATTAATATAGTTAATTCCTGGATAACTTTTTTACTGAAGGGTACTATAGCCAGAAGTGGAGATTAAACCTATGACCTTTGGACACCAAGATAAGAGCACTAACCACTACACTACCAGCTGTCCTCTCTTGCCTTAGGGTATTAAGTGATCATATTTCTACATTTTCTGATAGTGGTTGCACTCACTGTGTTGTCAGTTTAGGTCTTTTTTCCATCAGTCTGTATACTGAAAGCCTCAGAAATTATGCCAAAGCCATATATTGTGCATTACATACAATTCCAAGGAAGATATTCAGTCCTTCATACCTTTTCCACCTGATCTGTCCATCAAGAATTTTATGGTTATGTGTTGCACATTTTTATTTGATGCGAAACTTGTTAGCATTGTTTCACTGGGAAGGCTGGTTCAGTGATGTAAAACATGGTAGGACATCCATCGCATCCCTAAGACCTTTGGGCACAACTGCATCTTTAGACAGTCCTCACTGCCTCTTCTCCTCTTTGACTGTAGTGGTAATAATATGTTCAGCTGATACTTTTTTCCAAAGCAACTTACAGTGTTAGTCTACCTTCAATTATTTACCCCTTCATAAAGCTGGGTTATGTTACTGGAGCAATTCAGGGTAAGTACTTTGCTCAAGAGTGCTACAGCCACAGGTAAGGATCAAACCTACAACCTTCAGCTCTAAAGACAGTAGCGCTAACCACCGCGCAACCAGCTGCCCAAATAAGATGGCAACTTAACACAGAGTTGAGATAAATCTCACATCACGAATGTTATTTCCTGCCTCTTATAAATAAAGTAAGTCAACCATCCATTGTCAACAGCTGCTTATCCTAAGTAGGAGGCTTACCCAGCCACACAGAGAACAAGAAACACACCCTAGAGAGGACACCAGTCTATCACAAGGTACCCCAAGCATGGCTTGAACCCCAAACCCACCACATAGGAGGCACTAGCTGAACCCATCTTGCTACCACACAAGTGAACAGTGGCTCTTAAAACAAGAGAGATGCTGTACCACCTAGGTGACAGGCAAAGGACTGACTTTCCTCACTTTTATTTTGAATAATATGGTCATATATAACAGTGTTTTTCAGGGTAAAGAATGCACCCCACACAGCAAATTATCCTATTACCACTGGATCTGAAGGTCGCAGGTTCAAATCTCTCCTGCTCTTGTACCTTTGCGCAATTGCTTTGGCAAAAATTACCTAGGTGTGTAAAAGGGTTCGTAATTGCAAGCAGCTCAACACGGTAAAATGCTTTGGAGAAAAGTGGCTGCTCGTTGAGTAAATAAATGGTGAGAAAGGACCTGGAAGCAAACTCCTCCATGGCGGGTCGGGGTGTGTGGACCATGTGCTCAACGTTATGATGAACAGCTTCCGCAGGCACACTGAAGCCACTTAAACTCGCTTCCAGTTGCTGCCGTCACCCTCCCTGCGGGGTTTTACACCCTCCTGCGTGCCAGCTCTCGAGCCTTCGCACTTTTACGGTGAATGATTAAAGGGCTGTAAGGCGGAGCAAGGTCATATATTAACTAGATAACACCTTCACATTATGTACTGTAGTTTAAATTTAATTTTTTTATTGGCACAAAGGGACATTTACGAGTTCTCCCTGTTTCAGGTGATCGGATGGGATGATCTGATGAGATCCCGGAACTCCTCCTAGAATACACGAGCTGTCTCCACCCCCCACTTTCACAAGTCCTGAAATCCATCTTCTCAAGTTGAGCCGTACCTGTGGAAATGCCCACCGCTGACCGCTCACACAAAACACGCCTGCTCTGGGGGGGGGGGTCGAAGGGACCCGGTGCGATTCCCCTTCTTACTACTTCTTGATCCTCCTCCACCTGCGACGCAACTTTCAAATGAGCCGAGTGAAAACGTTTCCAGTGCAAACTCGCGGATACTAAATTGCTCCAAGTGCTCAGCTGGATGTGAGGTTCCGCTCTTTATACCCAAGTATAGCTTTAACTTATTGCGTATGGACTTTGAGATGAACCTCAGGCAACACTTCAGAAGTCTGCTAAGACATGCAAACTTTATAGATCTCATTACTACACACTGCAGTATAACCCACTTGAAAATCCTCTTCCCTGCTGTCGTGTTCCCCCAAAGCGCTCTGCCGCAGCACTTCGTGTGGTAACGCTACCTTTTAGCTAAAGACACATAACGGAGTGAATCGTGCAGTGTTTTACACCAAAGTGCAACTGTTGTTCATGTTTCCATGCAGGTTCTTGTAGTCATGGGTGACTATTGTTCGTCTTCGCTCCAATGGGTGCTACAATGCCCTCATCCACACTCTTGACCTAGATGGCTGAGAGATGGTCAGGTCCGGAGCCTGTAGGTTCAGCGAACATGCGTGGGAGGGTTCTCGTGGACGATGATGAGGTGTACTATCAAATAAGATCACGCACCTCGTCGGTACTTGTGGTCCAGATCACATTGCCAACCAACATGGACGTTTGGCAAAATCACCCTTTCACAGCATCTTTCACTGAGAGGGGAATCCAAGCCAATGCTCATTCCCCCCTGTACCACAGAAGGCTGATGGAGAGCTGCTTCCATGGAATGGTTCCACGAAGACATCAGCAAAGCTTCGCACGCATCAGTGGCGGAAAGAGTCATCCCCATGGCTTCGGTAGTGTTCCGGGAAATCTGTCACAGACTGGAGACTTGATTCGCTTTGCCTGTTTTGCTTAATGTGTTAGTAACACACAGAGTGTGTGTGTTCCACTGATGCATGGATGAGTGACCCATTGTATGTAGTGTATCTAGCAGTGGAAGTCTTCAGGTGCTCTGGTTTCCTCCCACAGTCCAAAGACATGCTGTTCAGCCATAGTGTGTGAGTGAGAGGGACAGTGTGTGTGTGTGTGTGTGTGTGTGTGTGTGTGTGTGTGTGTGTGTGTTCCACTGATTTATGGATGTGTGACCCATTGTATGTAGTGTATCTAGCAGTGGAAGTCTTTGGGTGCTCTGGTTTCCTCTCACAGTCCAAAGACATGCTGTTCAGCCATAGTGTGTGAGTGAGAGGGACAGTGTGTGTGTGTGTGTGTGTGTGTGTGTGTGTGTGTGTGTGTTCCACTGATTTATGGATGTGTGACCCATTGTATGTAGTGTATCTAGCAGTGGAAGTCTTTGGGTGCTCTGGTTTCCTCTCACAGTCCAAAGACATGCTGTTCCGTTTCATCCGTAGTGTGTGAGTGAAAGAGAGAGAGAGAGAGAATGTGTTCCACTGATGTATGGATGAGTGAACTATTGTAAGTAGTGTATCTAACAGTGTAAGTCACCGTGGTGAATAAAGTGTGTGGGCTGATAACACTGCATAGAGTTCGTTGGAAGTTGCTTTGGAGAAAAGTGTCTGCTAAATAAATAAATGTAAATTTAGATGTAAATGTGCGTTTTTTTCTCCACAGCCCAGGTCTTCACTGGCATTGGTTCAACCCTCATTTCATCTCACGCCACTTAGGGAACCACAGCGGTTGAGGACACACACTTGTCACCATATGGCTGCCCCATACAGAGCCCTGCCAGAGTACCTTTACTTAGAGTACTTAATGCAAATTGCTCCGGTAAGGCATCTTGTGTAAATGGATAGTGTTAGAAGCTACAACTTGAAAGGCTTTGCAGTGATAGTTTGCAATTTTTAGTGTTTGGGGTGGGGTGTCTCATGCCATTCAATAACCTGTGGAGGGTGCTGGGCTTGAGAATTGAGCTGTAACTCCTGCTCCCAGATTACGCATTAACGGCACATCCGAAACGGGAAATTCGGAGTCCAGTGCTGCAATAACAGCAAGAGGCTATATTTTAATGCCATAAAATGGTTACTTATAAAAAAAAAAGCTGTCAGGAGCATTTCCCAGGGAGCATAACCTATGCGTAACAGCAGCTGTGGACCCATCCCACTTTTACTGTAAATCCCAGTAGGTGACACAGTCTACGGCTGGAATCCCATGTCTCACATTGACCAAAGCGCTTCGGGTCGAGGGAACACAATTCAAACAACACTACGCGGCACAGATGTCATTCCAACTCTGCTTTTCTCTCTTTCTCTCCTTCTCTCTCCTTCTCTCTATCACGCACACGCTGTAACGAGACCCTTCATTCACTTCGACATTCTCTAAAACAGCCCTTGTTCCTTTTCTTACTTTAAATTTTGCCGCATCAAGGACGTCCCAGGAGCCCCACATCGAGAGATCCATTTGATTTAGAGCGGACGTGAAGTTCATCAATTTGGCCTTCCAGCCGCTCGGTGGTGAATGGCATCGAATCCTCCAGAAATGCAAGGCATGTGTCGGGGAAGCCCGTAATAGAGGCATCCCAGGGGCATCGATGGGGAAATAAATACTTTGAAAGGGAATTCTGAATTCCCCTTACTGGAATGTTTTAAATATTTGACATGTAAACCTTCCTGTCTCTGCAAAATACTTTGCAGCCCACTGGATCTCACCCTGTGTATTTTTGTGAAAAGATTCATGTTTTTACTTTATCCCCAAGGGGGTGTGGTGGTGCAGTGGGTTGGACCGGGTCCTGCTTTCCGGTGGGTCTGGGGTTCGAGTCCTGCTTGGGGTTCCTTGCGATAGCCTGGCATCCCATCCTGGGTGTGTCCCTTATGCCCTGCGTTGCTGGGTAAGGCTCTGGCTCACTGTGACCTTGCTTGGGAGAAGTGGCTTCACACTGTGTGTGTACTTTATCTCCAAAGGAGGTCCTTACAGCTGGGCGCAAAAGATAGAGCCGCATGTAATAAATTCAGTTCTCTTGCTAGTCTAGATATTTACACATTTAGGAAAAAAAATGAAAAAATAACAGCAAGCTGGAAGTCACATCTGTTGTCGCAGAGTTTTCTCGAACAGGAGCAGCTTTCCAGTATTTCAGCCAGCCGCAATTCTAAGCAGCGATTACATTTAAATTTATTTATTTAGCAGACACTTTTCTCCAAAGCGACTTCCAAATGAACTCTATGTAGTGTTATCAGCCCACACAGCTTTTTCGCCGTGGTTACTTACACTGCTCACTTATTGGAGTGAATGGTATTAATTGTCAAGTCAGACAACAAAAATATGGAGCTTTATCTCAGCACGGTGGCACAGCGGGTAGTTGAGTGGTATGAGAGGACGTGGGTTCGATCCCCGCTCGGTCTGTGTGGGTCTCCTCCGGGTGCTCTGGTTCCCTCCCACACTCCAAAGACATGCTGTTCAGGTTCACCCAGAGTGTGTGAGTGACAGTGCGAGTGTGTGTGTTCCACTGATGTATGGATGAGTGACCCAGTGTAAGTAGTGTATCTAGCAGTGTAAGTCACCACGCTGAATAAGGTGCGTGGGCTAATAACACTACGTAGAGTTCACTGGAAGTGGCTTTAAAGAAAATTGTTTGCTAACTAGATAAAGGTAAATGTAAAGGATTTTGTCAAAAAAAACCCTGATGGAGACATTGCCTAACCCTGCAGGGGGTAACGACTTTCAAAAAGTAATGAAACATAGCAACCGCAGCTCTCATGAGCTCTGGAGAGCGAGGAGACCACAGAGAGTGTGGCTCCATGTCACAAAACAGGAAACCACATCATTTAAGGGCTGTGAACCTGCAAGCTCCGATAACATCTCTGTTGCCTTTTAGCAGCGCAGTCACCTCACACATGATTTGTTGAAATCAAATTACAGATCTGGGATGTTACTGCGTCTTTGATGAGAGGAACTGTGAAGCGGTGCTGCTGGGGGGAACATTCCAGGTACTCTAACTGTTGCCAGTGGCAATTTGCTCTGATTGACAGTTGAGCAGAGAGGCAAAGCAGACAGTAAATAAAAGTTTCAATATCATATATGGCTGATCTGAAACTGTTTACACCGCTCTTACGTAGTCTGCTGGGAATTGTCTTAATGGAACCTGCCGCTGAGCCCAGTTCTACAGTCACCTATTATTGAGCAGCCTTTTCTCCGGCTAATTGGGTGCCAGTGAACTGCTACCAGACTTACCACATTTTCACTGCATCTGCAGAAGTATTTCTGTCTAACCTCTCCCTCGATCCCAAACATGAGTCTACAGCGTTCCTGATTGGTGCAAATCTGTCAGGCTGCAGCAATACATTAGATTTACATTTATTTATTTAGCAGACGCTTTTCTCCAAAGCGACTTCCAAGGAACTCTATGTAGTGTTATCAGTCCACACACCTTATTCACCGCGGTGACTTACACTGCTAGATACACCGTTTAACAATGAGTCACTCATCCATACATCAGTGAAACACACTCTCTCTGTGTCACTCACACACTATGGGTGGACCTCAGCATGTCTTTGGACTGTGGGAGGAAACCAGAGCACCCGAGGCAAACCCACGCAGACACAGGAAGAACATGCAAACGCCACACGGACTGAGCAGGGCCTGAACCCACATCCTCTCGCTCGACCCAGGAGCTTTACGAGAGCGGCGCTACTCACTGTGCCGCCCAATGCACTCAACACACTACTAGCTCAATGCAGTATTTTTCGCCAAGCCCAGACTTCATTTTCACAACATAAAGTGCGATTCAAGGCAATAAAGCATGAGCATAACAATTACTGCTTAAGACATCCATAAAAAATCCTTAGTTTAATCACTTATGGCAATTACACATTATACAAGAGCTAGCATATTTCTTATTTCTGCCCAGTAAAAAGGACAGTTTGTGGGTGATTTTATTAAAGGGGTGACGAATGAAATGTGGCTGCTATTCGAAAAGGGCAAATTTACTGACTCGTTTGCACTGTAGGCGCTAACTTTTTTAAGGAATTCCGTGAAAAAGTGTCCCATTATCGAAAACACAGGACTCAAAATGCGCATTGGGTTCGAGGGGTTTCAAGATGCAGGTCACAAAATTTCACACTGCGTAGTTCAATACGGGCGGAAATGACTGGAATATGGGATGGTCAACTTTGAAAGATCAATGTTAAAGTGTTTAGGCCCTTGGCCATAACTCCACTTTGATCAGATTAGCTTCCTCGTAATATCTCTTCAGTGTGTACAAGAGGGAGCTGAACCCACTTGTACCGGGGCATTTCTGTTCCACTTGCACCACGCAGGAGCGAAGAGCTTAAACCGGGCTCACCCCGCACTGGGCCGTGATTTATGGATTTAATACCTTCCAGAATAATATTTCAGAACACAAGTCAGAGCAAGAAGGCTGCCTCCAAAATCTCGATAGAAGCAAACAACTGGTCCCCCTCCCACTACCTCCCCGCTGTCAACTGGGAGGTAGTGGGAGGGGGACAGTTGTTTGCCTCTATCCACAAGGAGACATGAAAAACATTACCACACAGTGAACAGAATAATTAAGACGTGGAGCCTTTGCCAAAAAAGCCGTAGACGAGACCCATTCACAGCCGATGCCCAAAAATTACTCGGCTCCAAATGAGTTTCCCGTCTCTATTTGTCATTTCCCCAGCTCAGCTCAGTGAGTCCACAGCATAGGACAGCGGATGAAAGCTGCTCCTGTCGTGTGCCAAAGAGCTCCCCTGTGCAAATTTCCAGAAGCCCCTGAGCTCATCTTCGTGAATTTGCTCTCTTCTGCCCCACCTCACTAACTTTTCCCCTCCCAGTTCCAACCGCCAATTTGCCATTACATTTATTACCATCATCATCATTTAGCTGATGCTTTTCTCCAAGGCAACTTACAGTGTTACTCTACCTACAATTATTTACCCATTTATACAGCTAGGCAATCTTACTGGAGCAATTTCAGGGTAAGCACCTTGCTCACGGGTACTACAGCCAAAGGTGGAGATCAAACCTGCAACCTTTGATAAGTTTTATTGGAGCAATTTAAGGTAAACACTTTGCTCAAGAGTACTACAGGTAGAGGTGGGAATTGAATCGCTGACCTTTCGGTCCACAGGCAGTAGCTCATACCACTATGCTATCAACAGTTTTTTTGTATTATTACTGCCAAGCAATGTGGCAGAAATTAGTATTGGACTCTACTCCTGTCTACAGCCAGAATACTGGTGGATGACTCCAGCCAGACAAACAGTAGGGTTGGTTAGAATGATGATCACCATTACAGCCAACTCCATTCTCTTCCCTTCCACCCTTGTGCCATCAGCATACCATGTCCTCAGTAACCCTGAACACACTCTACCTACTTCGCGCTGGTAGCACCGTTTTGACGAATTGTATGACACGGATTTTGGAGGAGCGGCATATTTGGCTGGCGCCCGCTGTGTGATGAGTCTGAGGTTCGAGCCCTGCTTGGGGTGCCTTGCGACAGACTGGCATCCCATCCTGAGTGTGTCGCCTCCCCCTTTAGCCTTGCGCCCTGTCTTGCCGGGTAAGGCTCCAACTCGTCGCAACTCCGCTCGGGACAAGTGGTTGATGACAACGGATGGATGGATTTTGGAGGGAAGATATTGCGCTTTCCTTGTCAGTCAAGCAGTGCTTGACCCTGGGTTTCGCCTAATGTGGAAAAACACTTCAATTAACGTCATGTGAAGCAGGCTGTATGTGCACGTGGCACTGATGCTTGAACATATGGAGTGAAACACTGTGTAGTGGTAACAGAACATCATAGGTTTGCAGGAATAACAGCATCAAACCCGAAGAACTTCCTGCAAGGATCAGCAAGGGGAGGGTGTCTTTGGGGAGCATGGACTGCAAAAGCTTCATATTTTACAACTCATGGCCACAGTGATTACAGTGCTGCCAACCTGAGGCTCGGTTTGACAGCCGTGAGCTATGGCAGCACGCCCCAAGAGCCATCTCACATATTGACCAATGTTCTTATTTGTCGCTTGTTTGGAATGGATGTGGTTCCCAGTGGACGGTGGAGGGTGTTTTAAACTGACAGAGGAGAACGTAAACCGGCTTGTCTATCAACCCATCCCCACGGGAGCTGGTTGTGCCAAGACTGAGATTAAACCTCAGGCTACCTTGATAAATTCAGAACTCCTGGAGGTTCTCCAAGAACTTTAGTACGAGTGGGGTGGGGGGAGGGTGGGGTTGCAATCAGTTTGAACACACAGGCAGATGAAAACTGTATTCCAATCTCTCCACTCTCCCCATACTTTTCCATCCTGTCCAATTTCGGAGAAGGTCAGTTTTCTGATTCCAGAAGACCCCCGTCCAGGTGAACTTTGCAACAAAACTGCCCAACGGGGCAAAGTTCTCCAGGTGTGGTCTTCCTCCAGCTGAAATGGCTGTAGAAGGAGTTGTGGTCAATGGCGAGACTGAAATACCTTCCTACTGAGGGAAACAGCATTGAAGATGGGCCCAGGGTGTAAACAGCCAACGAGAAGCTCCTACCTTCACACCCCACAGGTGAGAGGCTGGCGTGATAAACTCACACTGAGCCATTATTTTCCCGGCCACGCCATCAGCCCAAGCAACGGCATCTGCACCGAATCAAAGCAGCAAGTCTAAAATCATCACGTCGTCTCACCGGGTTGCGGAACGTCTTTGGAACCACCGCTTCGACTACACGTCCACAGAGCATACGGATACCTTCCCCATCCCTCTCGATCCTCTTCGCCCCTTCGTTCCTTATTCCCTGGCTCTACGTCTTCAGTTCCAGACCTCGGCTTTGCTAAATTGACCTTGACTCCTGTTTTGTCCCGGGAACAACGTTCGCCCCTCGACTGACCCTTGCCTGCCTCACGACTACGGTTCTGGTTTGCCCTTTTGATGTTCTTCATTAAAAATTTCCCTGACTGGTTCCACCTATCCCTCTGTCTCCCAGTCTCGTCCATGACAGTTATACTGACAAACCTAAAGAGCAAAATTTTGGAAGTACACAATTCCTAAGACACGAGAAGGTCCGCATATTCCAAAGAGGGAGAAAACAGAAGAAGCCGAAAAAGGTAAGAAGACAAAGGCAGAACAAGTCAGATTGAACGAACCCGCGAAGACCAAAGATCCTTCCTTGATTTAGCGAAGCAAATTAGGGGTCCGTTTTGATCTCGTCACTTTGCTCAGATGCCCAGCTAGAGCTTAGAGACTTTGTGGCTGAGTGGCAGCATGTGGTACATCTTCAGGTATTCCAAACAGTGAGTCAGAGATCTCCGAAGTTCGGTGGCCTTTCTCTGTCTGTATTCTTTCCCCAAGTTGCTTCCTATACCTCATGCAGACTTCAAACTGCTAATTGGAAACAAACTCGGAGCGAAATAAGAAGGCAGACGGAGGCAGCGCTGCCGTGACGAAAGGCTTGTTTGTAGCACGAGGAAGAAAGCGAGGAAGAGAGGAGCACGTCTGCAGTCGGAGACCCACACATGCCTTGGAGCAGGAAGGCGGCCGTTTCATCCCAGCGATCGCCATCTACAGATTCATTATTTTGTTCTAAACCACATCCCTTATTCATCTCCTCAGAGTGAAGCATGAGGGACGGAACCGCCGGTGTCTCGGTCCAGCTGCCTTCATAGTTAATCCCTCACGGAGGAACCCATGCAGAGTGCATGGCTGGGATTACCGGGACGGATTCATTTGGAGGCAGGGGTATGGGGGTGAACGGGGGGTGAATGGGGGGGGGGGGGAGCGAGACAGATCAGTACGCGAATTGTCTGAGACACACGCCATATTCAGGAGATCCAGGTATGTGCGGCAGGTTGAGGACATCATTCAGTCCTCCGGCCTTTCTCTGATTAAAATTCACCGGTCCGGGTGCTAATGAGAAGCTCTGCCTTTGATAGTTACAGCCTTCATTTAAGCCAGTGGTGTCACTAGGGTTGGTGTCACCCAGTGTGGTAATTCATGGTGCCCCCCTCAATACCAGACCATATGGAATCCTTAGTAAGGTGTTTTCTACTACTGTTACTCGTAAATCCTAATTCCCCTATATCACTGAATGTAAGGGCAATAGTAGTGAGATAAACAACTAGCAAAATTAAAATTACACCTTTAAATTACAATATCATACGCACAGCCTAAATGTATTTACATTTACACAATTTCATGTGTTCAAAGTGGAAATTTGGTAAGAAAACAATAGAATTTGAAGTAAAAACGTCTAAGAACCACATCAAAATCATGATTATCTTAACGTTATTGATATCGGTTCATGAATATTAATTACTACAGCATAGTAGCTAAAACAGCAGAAAATGTGACGAAGAAATCAGCGACTATAAAACCACGAGCAGCGGCGAAAACAAGAGCGTGTTTGTAACGCGTGAAGTCGAAACCACGTGATTCGAAGCGTCACTATAATTGTACTGTAATTGTAATTGTTATTGGGTAATAATGAGAGCTGTGAGCGGAGCGCTTTGGAAGGTTCAAGAAGTCCATGAGTACAGAGTTTTATCCTTGTAGGAATACTGATACATGTAAACCGGGCTTTATGACAAAAAATGTTTCTCTTCTTATAACGAACTACAGGGATATTTTTCTAAAAATAATAAATCTCTGCTGAAACACTGCACAGAAATTTAATAGACAGTCATTTCGGTGTCACCCCCTATGATGATATCACCCGGTGTGGTCCGTACCCCCCGCACTCCCCCGCATCCCCGTACCGATGCAATTGATTTAAGTAGCAGTTTAACCAAAAAACAACAGATAGAATGACACCAGAAGGTCGTATGGTCGCTGCAAGACCGTTTAGGATTTCAGCAGCTTGCAACGTCTGATGAACCCAACAACACCCCGAGAGCCTCGCAACCATTACCAGGAGGAGGTTGCAAACGTATGATCTGATGGACGTCGAGCCTCCGAGGGAATCAAAGGGATGCCTCCAGCACATTTGAAACACACCTTTGCTGTGCAGTTAATAAAGCCACCGTCGTGAAACACGGTTGCACATAAGCAAGAAACCCGAACCAGAAAATGCGTTGTGACGCTTGTTTGCTGGCAATATCTATCCATCGCGTTTCAAGTAGAATTTTAACGTCGACTTTTCTGCATTCAAGTCG
This sequence comes from Scleropages formosus, assembly GCF_900964775.1. Lineage (NCBI taxonomy): Eukaryota > Metazoa > Chordata > Actinopteri > Osteoglossiformes > Osteoglossidae > Scleropages > Scleropages formosus. The sequence goes on along the minus strand of NC_041810.1, from coordinate 4,937,460 downwards.
TGTCCTTTACTCAAGCGAAACAACAAAGACATTTAGCTTCCATTGTACACGCTGTTCTGTACAAGGTGTCTGAATAATTACACGTCACGGTGCCATATGGCCGTTAATTTCGAAGGGTTGAGCGAGGAAAAAAAAACAAAAAAAACCACATTTGAGATTCATCAGTTTAGTTTTAAATATAAAATCAATTTTTATTCTCAGGCTTCTCGTTTCAAAAACACCGTCGTAAACTTGTTCGGCTAATTCATTGTAGGGAGTTGCGGCTAACAACGCCATCGGGTACAATGAGGCCACTTCAAGAGCACTTTGCCAAAATGGGCATTTTAGTCATTCTGAGAAGTGACTGGTAAGAAACAACACGTCGCATGCAAAGCAGTGCCCTCGCGATGGAGATGCCACGAGGGGACCGGGGGAAGGCATTGTTATTCTCAGTCCACTCCACCCACATGCGATGCATCATCTACTTCATTACCAGAGATGCAGACAGAACCTCTCCTGGCGAAACTCACACCTAGTCAAGGAGTATGATGGACGCAAGGGAGCGGCGGCTTAAATGAATTCAGCTTCCCCAAAGTGCTTCTGCACCGAATGCAAGAAAGTACGAAAACGTTCGGCTCCCCAGCCATCGTATCGGTTCTTCATTTGCCCAGAACCCCCTCCCCAAAAAACAAACAGAACGAATTAATTGAACAAAGTCTCCGGTTCCGTATGTATAGTACTGCTAGCAGGTGATTCTGTCCACCGAGACCCAACTGCAACAGGACTGGGCTTCATTTCTCCTATTTGGCCTCCCGTTGTTGCGAGAGGTGCGTGTGTCTCCGAAAAGGTTTCCGCTTCGCACTCTGAATACGCGCTTCCGGAACACGTGAACCGGGGCTGCTGGAACCGTCGGGCCGATGGTTCATTTGCTCGTCTCCGTAGCTTGTGCTTAAAATGATTGCACAGGCAGTCCCCGGATCATGAACGAGTTCCGTTCTTCACTGTTTTTAAGTCGGATTTGTACGTAAGTCGGAACGGTTCGGTACAGTGGGCATCTAACGTCAGTTAGTCAAATGTTTGTCTTACTATATTGTATATTGTGTACCTTTCTATGCATAAGAAACATTAAAGAAACACTTTGGGATACACTAAAACATGTTTAATATAGCAATACAGTGATGATGCCATGATACTAATAATGCCATGTAATAATAATAATAATAATGTTACTACAGTATTTATAATAGAGAGAAAGAGAGTGTGTGTATGAGTGTGTGTATAGGTATAAAAAACATTACAGAAACTTTAACGTTTGCTTTTACAGTGTTCGTTGACTTTTTTCCGATCGCTTTATTATTTCCACTTCAGTTTCAGTTGTGATCGTTTTCCTTTTCTTGGATGCATCACCATCACTTGGATCACATTTACACTTTGGTGCCATGGATAGGAGGGTAAAAACAAAAAAATTCAAGCCAAATACAGTAACACACGAGACGCTTAACAGCAACACGGTCCGACTGAAAAGAACCAAGTCTTAGTCCTACTTCGGGCTCACGAGCCGACGAACTGCTGTAGAAGCACAATGTTTTGATGCGGGTCGCAAAGTAGCGCCCATTTATTATTACGAATCATTGTATGTAACTCCGACTTTTAATACAATAGACGTTACGTGGGGGGTGGTTTGCAACTACGGGTTGTACGTAAGTCAGACGTTCATAACTCGGTGACTGTCTGTACTACTATTCTTCTTCCGGATTTATTATGTCACGGTTCCATCAAGTGGAGTGGGGCGGCACAGTGGCACCGCAAGCAGCACTGCTGTTTCACAGTACCTGGTTGGTGCGAGAGGATGTGGGTTTAACCCCAGTGCAGTCTGTGTGGCGTCTGCATGTTCTCCCTGTGTCTGTGCGGGTCTCCTCCCAGTGCTCTGGTTTCCTCCCACAGTCCAAAGACATGCTGTTCACCCATAGTGTGTGAGTGAGAGAGAGAGAGAGAGAGAGAGAGAGAGAGAGAGAGAGAGAGAGAGAGTGTGTGTGTGTTCTGCTGATGTATGGATGAGTGACCCAGTGTAGGTAGAGTATCTAGCAGTGTAAGTCACCATGGTGAATAAGGTATGTGGACTGGTAACACTACACAGAGTTCATTGGAAGTTGCTTTGGAGAAAAGTGTCTGATAAATAAATGAATGTAAATATACACATATATAAACCATGTCCCTAAATATATATACCACGTCCCTACTTACAGAGAAGTTAAGGTTAGTTATGAATATTCTACCTGAAAGGGATCATTATCATCACCTTTATGAGTGTTCCTCATTTCTTTTATAATTAAAGCACACTTAATACAAGCTTGTAGATGGCCGTAAAGTTGTGCCGCAAACATAAATGAATAAACTACAAGAAATGCACTTAAAGGGAGTACGAAAGGAGAGCGACTCATACTGGTGACCCATGTCGGTTATAACTGTACAGATCAATTACTGCTGGCCAAGTCTACAGCCAACAGCTCGCATCTTTCCCACTCCAGCACAACAACGTGGCCCCACATTTAGAAAAGCAACCATTCATCAACCACAGAAACATCCACATGGGGATTATTCATTTACTCCTTTATTCATTCATTTAAAAGCACTCTTATCTAGAGCGACTTGGGCTTTATTTGTATGCACTGCAGAAGGACACTTCCCAGACAGGGCCCATTAAGGGGAGAAGATGGATGGAAGCGCGTCTGAAACACTAATGACTGTCCCCCTCTGATCCGCCACCGCAAAACAAATGGTTGCTCAACTCAGAAATAAATGTCGCTGGCAGCACTGGAGCCCCGTGTTACGCCCATTAAGTTTAGTGCAGACCGCGTCGCGGGGACGGGGGCGTCTTAAGTAGCCTGGCAGCAGGAACGGGGGGGGGGTAGATGATCACCGTTCAACGGTCTCACCACGCGTCTTAAAGCTGTTGACGGGCAGCACGGTGACACTGCGTGTAGCGCTGCTGTTTCACAGCACCTGGGTGGTGTGAGAGGATGTGGGTTTGATCCCTGCTCAGTCTGTGTGGAGTCTGCATGTTCTCTCTGTGTCTGTGTGGGTTTCCTTGGATGTGCTCTGGTTTCCTCCCACACTCCAAAGACATGCTGTTCAGGTTCCCCCACAGTGTGTGATTGACAGAGTGTGCGTCTGTGTGTTCCACTGATGTATGGATGAGTGACCCAGTGTAATTAGTGTATCTAGCAGTGGAAGCCTTCGGGTGCTCTGGTTTCCTCCCACAATCCAATAACATGCTGTTCAGGTCTCTCCGTAGCGTGTGAGTGACAGAGAACGTGTGTGTGCTCCACTGATGCATGGATGAGTGACCCATTGTAAGTAGTGTACTGTATGTAGCAGTGTAAGTCTTTTGGGTGCTCTGGTTTCCTCCCACACTCCAAAGACATGTTGTTCAGGTTCCCCCATAGTGTGTGAGTGACAGAGTGTGTATCTGTGTGTTCCACTGATGTATGGATGAGTGACCCAGTGTAATTAGTGTATCTAGCAGTGCAAGTCACCACGCTGAATAAGGTGTGTGGGCTCATAACACTACATAGAGTTCATTGGAAGTTGCTTTGGAGAAAAGTGTCTACTGAACAGACAAAGGTAAATGCTGCATTGTCCTGTGTGACACCATGCAAAGTGTGCACTGTGCCTCCTTTGTTCTTGACAGATGTTCAGCACATCAGGCTCATGCATCTCAACCTTCTGAAGAACGGCCGGAGCTTCAGAGAGGAGAGATCTAAAAGCAGCGCTTCTCCCAGCGGGTTACTTTCCGTGCCTCCGCTCGGCCGCGGTCATCCGTCATCATCACAAGGCGTCGACGAGGGCGTTCTCATCCCCCCTCCCCCCCCAACACCAAGGGCACAGCCGCTACGAACACAACCTTTAAAAGGGCAATATTTTGTCACTGCGACAGATCACAACATAAAAAGATCATTCTTGTGAGCAAGGCTGAATTATCACACGTTGAATTCATGAAGCGGAAAACACGTGACAGCACTGAACCGGTCAGGTACCCCCGCAGCCCCGAGCTCTGCTAGATCAAAGAACAAGCGCTCCTCGGTCACATGAAAAGGAAATTCGCGTCCATTCAACAGGCTACGGGCTTCTTTCGCAAAATAAGTCCACCTCTTTCTCACGGTCAGTATTCGGCTGCTGTCCGCGACCGGCATGGGATCAGCCGAGGAAGGAGATCAAAGCGCATATCGTCGATGCCCGAGGACCAGCAAAATGATAAATAAGCTTGGGTCCAGGCGAAAGGCAGGCCTTGGAATGAGGTAGCAAACACCCGTAGCCAATCATTGCTTTACTATTAACATCGAGAGTTGCTCTTCTAATAATTATAGTCGGCTCCATTCGAGAAATGGAATTTATGATAGTAGAACGTGGAAGGGGACGACATTGTGCCCCGGCTCCTTTTACGGCCGTTACTCGTGGCCATTCGAGTATTTACAGGTGGTCTGCCCTCGGTGTCGGGTTCAAAAGCACGGCTGCGCCCGTCTGATTTGTACGGGCTCGAGAAAAAGGATGACCCCGGTAAAGCATATAAACTGCTGAGTCCATCATTGTTTCACTCCCCTCTTTACTGCCCAAGGTTTGCAGTCCTTGGCTTCCCCACACTGAACGTGTCTCAGCCTTGTCCGGACAAATTACACTCTCCGTAAGTGATTTTGGACAGGAATTAGAACAGCTGAAACAGCAGGTGGATACGGCCGCTGCTCGCGCCGGGCGTCTTCAAGCTTTAGTCGAAAGGCGTAGGAAAAGCATCCTGCAGATACATAACGTTTTTGCATTAATTACATCGCATTTCTTCTTATAAGGGGAAACAGGAGACAAAACAGCGGTGGTGCAGAGAAAAATTATTATGATGAATTCATAAAGACGGGTTCTTCAAATTCCGGTAGCGTTCGTGCTCACAATTTGGCAAGAAGGCTGTTGATTGGAGTCAAACCAAGACTGAGACGTGCCAACAGCACGGTCCATCTCGTTCAGGGTTAGGGGTTAGGATAAGGGTTAGAGTTAGTGGAAGACAGTTGTTATTGGTGTCACTGGAAACAATTGAGTGGATCAAGAGGGTTAGGGGTTCAGGGGAAGGGTAGGGTGAGGATTAGGGGTTAGGATTGGAGTTAGGGTTACCGATAGGGTTAGGGGTTCGAAGGCGGGTTAGGGTGAGGATTAGGGGTTAGGGCTGGGGTCAGGGGTTAGGGTTACGGATAGGGTAAGGGTTTGGGTTAGTGGAAGACGGTTGTCACTGGTGTTACTGAAAGCAATGAAGCAGATCAAGAGGTTTAGAGTAGGCAAAAGGGATGTACATGAGATGGTTTAAAAGGAATGACTGGCCTTTACAGCCAAAGCTGTTGGGCAGCGATGAAAGAGAAAAGCGACCGGGTCTGGACCGGACGGTCAAGTTTACATTGCAGAGTTCATGGTGCTCAGAGGGTAATTTGGGAAAAGGGAAACTCGGTTGTCAACTAGGCAAGCCTTGGTGCCTCACAGCTCCTGGGCTATGGGTTCCGATATGGGGTCGAATCCTACTCAGTCGTTGCTCGTGTGTTTCCTCCACGTGCTCTGGTTTCCTTCCACACCCCAAAGACATGTGCTTCAGGTGAACCGGTGACTCTAAATTCCTGTTAGTGTGTATATATTTGTGAACGAGTGTGTGCGATTGCCCTGTTGTGTCGGGTTCAGCCGGCGCCCGCTGTATGGCAGGTCTAGGGTTCGAGCCCTGCTTAGGGTGCCTTGCGATGGACTGGCTTCCTGTCCTGGGTGTGTCGCTTCAGCCTTGCGCTCCGTGTTGCCGCCTTAGGCTCCGGCTTGCCATGACCCCGCTCGGGGCAAGCGGTTGTTCACAGCGGATGGATGGTTGGATGGATGATGGATGATTGCCCTGTGAAGGACTGGTGTCCCCTCCCCGGTGCACCCTGCCTCACACCTCACGTTTCCAGGACAGACTTCGGACGACCACAGTCCTGCACTGGGCAGGAAGTCATTGATAAGAGAGTGATAAAAAGTGGCATTCGGCGAGTTGCTGTGCCAGTTACCGACAGCGCTCAGAAACAGGGCGTACCGTTGCACAACCGCAAACGTGTAATTCCAACACACAGCAGCTTTCTGTTGGATTTTATCTGAACACACAGTTACTAAACTGGGAAGGAAATAATTGGTTGCGTTTTCACGACTATTCTTAGAGGAATGGAAATGTGGAGATTATTAAAGGCGTTCGGGGCTCCCTGGTGCCGCTGACTGTCGGAGCAGAACGCACGGTGTCTATCGTGATGAAAGACAGACAGGAAAGGGAGCGGGAGCCGAGGAGCGGGAAAAGAGACGCGGCGGCTAATGAAGACAGCGGAGAGTCGGGAGCGACCGCCGCCATCGCCGTGATTGATATGCTAATGAAGCTGAAATGGATAAGATCCATCAGATCTAACTTGCAAGTTTAAGAGCAGAAAGCCAGAGCAGACAACGCTGCACCGAAGCTGCGAGAGCTGAAAGGCGGCAGCGTCTGCCGTCAAAGGGGACGCGGGCGTGTTCGTCTTTAGCGGGGAAAAAAGCGCGGAATTTGCTCGAACCCGGGCCTAACAAGGAGCCGAGCGACACGAGCCCGCGGAGTCGGGAGCCGTCGTTTTCCGGATCGGACGGAAGGTGCCGGGAAGAGGAAGCCATCCGAGCGCTTTGCCGAGCGAGACGGAGGATGCGAGGACCACGACCCGTGTCCCGCTAGGCCATCTGCAGACGTCGCGTTGACGACATTTTTCCGCTTCAGAGAAAAAGGAGGGAAGTGGGAAATCACCTGTCTGACCGCACTTAAAAGCACTACAACCTTTTTCCCGAGGCTTCGCTCTTACTGTGGCCAACTAAACCCGTTCCTTGAGTGACTGGTCACGGCGCCGGTGCTCAATGATGGGCGATGAAGCGGGTGCGAGAAAGGTTTGCAGCAGTAATTGCTGCACACGGCACTTCGCCCGCTTCAGTCCCACATCTGGAAGGACAAAAGGGAGGGGGCGATGGGATCATTCCCACCTGAGCTGAGCTCTTCGCTCCTTTGTCTGGAGGGCTGCTGTACTTGCAGGGGTTTTACAACCTCAGGACTTGGAAATAGGGCTTTACGAGATCAGTTGGGGGAGTAAAATGAGAGAAACACTCACTGCCACCTTTTAGGCATAAGGGAGCAGCATCCCCCCCCCGGTATGACTGTTCCTGCATTAACTGTGCTTGCTCTCAATTAACCTTGAGATGTTCAATGAAAGAATCAATAAATCCCTCGGATGAAATCCTGTAAACTGAAGGCCTTAGGTGCAGACTTGATGTGATTTTATTAGACGAAAATTGTTGAAAAGAAAAGTGAACACATTTATATATTTGTAAAATGAATAAGAGAATATTTATGCTGGAATCAATCAGTGCTTACAATTGAAAAACACACACAAACACACAGTCTGAAGTCACTTGTCCCAAGCAAGGTCAGGGTGAGCCGGAGCCTAACCCAGCAACACACCCAGACCCCAGACCCGCCAGAGAGCTGGACCCAGCCAAGCCTGCTGCACCCTTTACAATTAAGAATAGTATGTAATTTTTAGCATACGGAGAACTCAATTTAGGGGGTGTGGTGGCACAGTGGGTTGTGACGGACTGGTATCCCATCCTGGGTGTGTCCCCTCCCCCCTCCAGCCTTATGCCCCGTGTTGCCGGGTTCGGCTCCGGCTCCCCGCGACCCTGCACGGGACAAGTGGTTTCAGAAAGTGTGTGTGAATTCAATTTAAATCAGCATATCCATCCAATCCATTACTGATCATCTTTTTTGCAGTCCATGTTTGTGACGGTCCGAAGCATATTGTGGAAGCACGAGGCATGAGAAAAGGTACACGCTGGAAAGGCCACTAGTTAAATCACACATACACACTCCTCTATGAACCATTGCTTGCTTCTCAAAGGTCCCAGGTTTTAACCCCTGCTCCTTCTATAGAACCCTTGGCTAAGGTACTGGGAACTGATACATTAGAAAATACCCAGCTGTATCAATGGGTAAATCATTGTAAGCATGTTGAACTTTGTAAGTGGCTTTGGAGAAAAACATCCGATAGATAGATATCTAGATAGATAGATAGATAGATAGACAGCACTTTTCCACTCACAATGAGTTTTGCAAAGGTTTATAATGACTTTACAAGACATTTTTACTAGAGGTTGGTTTTCAAATCTCTGCTAAGCCGTTGACTTTGCAGGTGTGGCCTTTTTGACCTCCGAGTGTGAAATCACTGCTTTGCTTGCAAGGTTCCGCTGGAACAATGTGTTCAGGCCGAGGCTTTTCTTTCATTTTGGAAAATATGTGTATATAGCACAAGATACTAGACTTCAGTATGCATTTACATGCATACATACCTTTATCAGATACTTTTCTCCAAAGCGACCAACATCTCATAGAAAATACAATGTGTTCATTACATTAGCAGGAAGAGACACTTAGATGCAGACATGTGATTCTTAAGTGCAGTTAGTTTGTTTCTTTCCACAAGATGAACCAAAGTTCATCACATGAGTAGCTGCATAAAACTTTATCAGAATATTGATGATTCCTGATCACCTTTCTACTAATTTTTTTTTGAGATACATACTAACTTTTACATTACATTACAGGAGTAGCTGTGTAAAGGTTTATCCGGACATGATCCTAACGTTATAGAGCATGAACATTTACACCTTACATGAACTTAAGAGATGATGGGAGAAGTGAGTCTGGAAGAGGTGAGTTTTAAGACCCTTTTTAAATGTGGACAGAGATTCAGCAGTTCTGAGTGAGAGGGGGAGGTCGTTCCACCGCAACGGAGCCAGAACCGAGAACCTCCGTGCTTTACCTTTTCCTGCATGGGACCACCAAGCGGGCAGATGTGGAAGAGCATCTGATGCCTCTGATTTAATGCGTACATCACAAACTAAGAGCTGAGTGACAATAATAATGCATCTGCACCTGACCCCTGAGGATAATAATGGCATACGAACACACTCCTACCACTAGACGGGACTCATCTCACAGGGTACTAGTCCAATAACCGTAGGGTTCACTGTACACAACTTCACGAAATGTTTCTGCTCTGGCTTGAGGCTCAGATAACACGGCAGACCGTTTGAAAGGACTTTGACGGGAAAACACATCGATGCCTCCTTCGCTGGAGGAGACGACGAAGGAATCAATCGTTTCCGTCTCACGCACCTTACCGTGTCGCCCAGGGCATCAAAGCAGTCATTAACATGAGGAATAGCTGTCGATTGTCGGGTCAAAGAGAGCGTAAGGGCGTGGGATTCGAGCACAGGGTGCGGTGTTACGATTTTGGAGGGCAAGCTCTGCGTTACACGTCTCTCGCTCACAGTTCTCACAGATACGCATCGCTGTCACTGCGCCCACTGCGTGTCCCACATTTGGACAGCTGTGTCCCGGGACCGGCTCCAGATCACCACAGCCCCGAGTGCGCGATCAGCTGCCGAAAATAGAGACAACGCGTTTGCTATAAACACTTATCAAGGAGCGTCTTATCAAGGAGCCTTTCAGGGATATTGGGGAAGACGTTAAGCCTTGCTGTTAGGAAGCGGCGACACAGATCCACAGGCGTCTAATAGGGTAAAACATCGCCTTTACCGCCAACGGTTTGCACTAACATGTCCTGGTGGTTCAGCGGTACTTCCTAAATGGGTTCTCAGGGGAAACCCATTTGTGTGTGCCGATAAGGCCGCCCAGCTGAGGTGCTTGCGGCTCCTCCAGGCTGCTCGCCGTGTCCAGAGAAGGCCCATCGGCGCAAGATTCCATTTCCGTTCTCTCCCATTTCCCACACGGGAGCCCCGTGCCCCTGCAACACACTGGGATTCGCTGCAAATCCGTTCGAGCCGCAAGCGCGGGGTTCACACGAGAGCCACATGCCGCTGATACAGCCACATACCAGGCGGTACGGTGGCACAGCAACTAGCGCTGCTGTCTCATAGCGCCTCGGTGGTGTAAGAGGACGTGAGTTCAGTCCCTGCTCGGTCTGTGTGGAGTTTGCACATTCTCCCTGTCTCTGCATGGAGCTCCACCAAGTGCTCTGGTTTCCTCCCACAGTCTAAAGACATGCTGTTCTGGTTCATCCATAGTGCATGAGCGACAGAGAGAGAGTGTGTGTGTGTGTTCCACTGATATATGGATGAGTCACCCAGTATAAGTAGTGTATTTAGCAGTGTAAGTCTTCGGGTGCTCTGGTTTCCTCCCACAATCCAATAACATGCTGTTCAGGTCCCTCCATAGCGTGTGAGTGACAGAGAAAGTGTGTGTGCTCCACTGATGTATGGATGAGTGAACCACTCTAAGTAGTGTACTGTATGTAGCAGTGTAAGTCTTTGGGTGCTCTGGTTTCCTCCCACAATCCAATAAGATGCTGTTCAAGTTCCCCCATAGTGTATGAGTGACAGAGAAAGTGTTTGTGTTTCACTAATGTATGGTTGAGTGACCCAGTGTAAGTAGTGTATGTAGCAGTGTAAGTCACCACGGTGAATAAGGTGTGTGGGCTGATGACACTATACAGAGTTCATGGGAAGTCGCTTTGGAGAAAAGCAGCTACTAAATAAATGTAAATTATACTGCCCTCCCAGGTGGTAACGGCTCCTTCTGCTTTTGTACCACCCACCCTGCATGAAGTATGTTGAATTAATGAACACTCACCCGGCACATTTTTGAACTTCTCTTTAGAAAAAAAAAATTTGATCAAAGGAGGAAACATCAGTTTGACTGCTGAAGCTTTCTTTAAATAAGAACAGTGGTACGATGACTTTATTTATTAATATCTGCTATCAAATCGTAATAACAAATAAAAATAAAGTTATGCCTTCGTCCAAATGAAGCTATAGATATCAACAACCAGTAGATGTTTTTTTAAGTACATTTCCAAGTACGTTTTCCAGAAATGAGGTCCTCGGTATGTATGTTTAATCAGCCCTGGATTGAAAAACCTTTTATGAATACGGGAGGCAATATGAGCACTGGCTGCCAAAAAATTCTTTAATTTCTTTATCTCTCAGTGCCAGGCAGCAGTGTTTTTATGATCTTAAAATTATTTATCTCACAGAGCTCACTAGTCTCCCAAGAAGTGTGAGACAAGCAGAGTTTTGCTGAAATATTGAAACTTTTCTGTTGTAAAATCTTACCATATGGAACATACAGTATAATTCATATTGGGATACAGAATGTGTAAAATTGATTGCCTTTCAGATAAACATAGGAGTTTGAAGCTCACATGCTGCAGGTCTTCCTTCCTGGAGCGGGGACTCCAGAGCTATATCATCAGGAGCAGTTTGTTCCTGGTAGGGTCTCCCAAGGCGAACAGGTCTTGAGTGAAAATCCAGACTAACACGATCCAAAAACCCCCATGAAAGAGGTAAAGAGTACAACGTGTACCCTGCCCAAAATAGGGTCATCGGGACCTACCCCTGGAGCCAGGCCTGGGTTTAGTGTTCCTGGGCCAGACTATGGGTGAACCTGAACAGCTTGTCGTTGGACTCTGGGAGGAAACCAGAGCACCCGGAGGAAACCCACACAGGGAGAACATGCAAACTCCACACAGACTGAGCAGGGATTGAACCCACCTCCTCTTGCACTACCCAGGCACTGTGAGACAGCAGCGCCACTCGCTGTGGCCCCGTACCAGGGTTTAATCCTCACCTCTAGCTGCAGTACCCTTGAACAAGGTACTTACCCTAAATTGCTCCAGTAAAAAAATTATATTACCCTGCTACATAAAAGAGTAAATAATTGTAAGCTTGTAATTCTAATAATTGTATCCTTAACATTGTAAATGGCTTTGGTGAAAAGTTTCAGTTAAATGAATAGATGTTTGATAATAAATTCCAGACCCAGCAGGATGGGGCAGAGGTTCAAGTATCTACAGGCAACGGGTGCTGCTCCGTTCCCCTTTTCCAGTCCTTGGCATGTCTGTGGACCAGAGCCTGATTTGTGATCACAAGTTCATCTCCCCGACGGGACGAACTGAAGATGCTACCAGGGTTGGAGACCAGATGTCAGTTGTGAATTAGACACAAAAATTATAGCAAATTATAGTCATATTTAATAGCCAATAGCCGTGCGAAAAGCCAGTCCTGCTGAAAATGTCAAATTTGCCGATGAGCCGAGCTTCTCCAGTTGGTGGTAATTTGTCGACGTATCAATATCAATAGTAGTATTTATATCAATAATGTATGTACAGCGCTGTTTCGAAGTACATGAACCCTTTGTGCTCCTTCGTTTTGCTACAAATAGTTATTGAATGAGAAGGAGTGTGGGTCATATGAAATAAATAGGAATTATTGATTCAACATGTTACTTTGGAGGAAATCATGTGTGTAGTAGAAACACATAAGTAGTGCAGGTGCAACAATAAGCGAAGCCCAAGTTACACTGGTTGCACCCAGCAGGTAAGTAGAATCAGGAATGTAAATCATCATCATCATCATCATCATCATCATCATCATTTATTCATTTTATAAGTTTATTTTAATATTTTACACAAGAATAACCACCATCCTATTTCAAACTGCAGTGTACCTGTATATTCTTTCAATATTTCTATTGAATCATACAAATAGATGAAATGTCATCAGTGATACATTATTGAATATATACTGTACAATGGTTTATATAGACAATGTAACCTGTCAATAATACATAAATAAAACATTTGCTTTTAGCTCTTGCTGCATCGGATGGATGCAAACTGAGGCCAGCGTGTGTATATTTGAATGGAAGAAATATACACATTTCACTCTATGCAACTACAAGAGTTCTTTTAATTAACTCAAACTTTTACCCTTATATCTCAGACAGGCCCTACACCGTACCCATTAAAATTTTCAACTTGTCAGAATTACTTGAGCCTAATAACCAGATGCGCAATGTATGAACATCGGAAGCCAGGTGGTAGATGATCTCCATTAATAATAGAAGGGTTGCATATTTCAAAGGTGCAACCTGGAGGCTATTTAATGTCGTAAATTGGGCCCCCAGCCTTCATAGGCTGTAAATCCTCCACCTGTAACGAGACACTAATGAATTTTTGGACAATGAATAGCTGAGTAAAAGATCTCTTTCCCTCTGCTGCTCTCTGCTGGACCTCTCAGCCCTCACAGCTCCGGCAGCAACGCCCTGCCTGTCCTCTTGCTGCGCGTTCAGTGCGACACCTCGTTGTTACCAAAACACATCACTGCCTTCGAACCTTTTGCACCATTGGGGCAGCTGGTGGTGTCGTAGTCAGAGCTCTGCCTTTGCATCCTAAGGTTGTAGGTTTGAATCCCACCTCCAGCTATAGCACCCTTGAGCGAGATGCTTAGCATATGATGCTGTATGAATGGGTAAATAGTTGGAAGCTGGTTCGGAAAAAAATTGTCAGCTCAATGAATAAAGGTCACTACTGCGTTATTGCTTATGGCTCAATATTCAGCACCAGCGTTACCATGCTTGTTCACTAGGGTTGGGTCAGTGACCCTTTTGTGGGCCGTCAGATGGAAAGCTCTTATGAAATATGAATGAATTAGTGATCATGACCTCATTCTGGGTGTAGAACCTTCAGCTGGCCTGTGGTTCGAAGCTCAGGACTAGGAGACAGAGACGGCAGCATGACAATGGCTTCAACAAGCTATGATGCCCCGGGCCCCGGCGACCCCTGGGGTCGCGGTCTCACGCCCTACTGTGGCGGCTATTTGTTCCTGCAGCTCCAGTACAGATAACTCACTCTGTCGCATGATAAATTCTTCATACCTCATAGGGGACTTGACTGCATTTTTGCAAAAACAACAACAAACGAAAATCTTACAGAGCGTCGTTTATTTTTTTTAAATACGACTTTTCAATAGCATTGAAAGCATAACCGTACGTTTCCTTAAATTCACAGTTTCAAATGACAGCAGGTCAGGATTCAGTTTAAAATGAACTGTCAACCAGCTAAACCAACAGGACAGATGTTCCAGGGACAGTTCAAGATGTTCAGAAAAAAAATGACATTGGTAGTAAAATCAGTGATAAAAACGAGGAAAAAATGTATAAACTGCCTGCAACGACCCTTTCAGTCAAACTTACATACAAATATAAGAAGTGTAAAAGAAAAAGTCTGCACAAATTGGGAAAAGAGATACATTGGGTCGAACCCTCAGTGCTTAAAAGGCCAAAATTTTCATCGCTGAGATACAGAAAACTGATGTGACGTGAGGGAACAGCAACGATCGTGTAAAAACCCATTAAATGTACATGTAGCAATTTTTGCTTTGAATGTAAGTTATTCGAATGTAAATTCCATTTCTGGCTGACTTTATAATAATCATGATCCCGTTCGCTTGTTCTCCCTAAAGTGCAAAGTCTCCATCACATGTAAACATGGGATGATCAGAAAATATTCATATGGATGTTTAGCATGGTGGGGCAAACAAACAGCAGCATAATAATAATAATAATAATAATAATAATAATAATAATAATAATAATAATTTCTGCTTTTCATCTTGGCTTTGCCAAAAAAAAAAAAAAAAACTGATTATCAATTAAAGTCCACATTGTTGTGTGAACCAGGTAGGAACGACTTAGAAAGAAGAACTGACCGAATGTTCGCGTTTTGAGAGACGGAAGCTTTGTGCCGAACTGGCGGAAGAGCACGGTGGCAAGAGCAACAGCGCAACGGTTTGATGGAACATCCCCATCCGACGAGTGTTTACTTTTACACAAAAGCGGGTAAACTCATTGATTCAGTGCCCCGTAACACACGACACGCAGCATTAACACACCACCTGCAAGGACCCAAAAAGAGCAGTCGTATTACGAAGGACGGAGTGAAGGAAGATTCCAGACGGAGAGATACACAGATTCATATAAATGAATTATCAATTAATTTCTATGTATAAAATCTGACATACATACAAATATATGTAAAAATGCATGTATATATGCATGTACATATATATAACTATATATATACACATAGACATATATACATACATATATACATATTTGCATATATATACACATATATACACATACAGATATATTCTTTACTCATCTGTAAGGGTTCAGAAAGTACTTCAACCCTCAAAACATAGAGGAACGGTATATAATAAGCAATGTTACATCAATATAAACCCCGAAAAAGATACAGGTTATATGTATAAAATACGTCTTGAAAACAGTCACAAAAAGATGTTTTTTTAAATGTATAAAAAAATTCACATTATGTAGGTTTCATCTGAGATAACAAGCAATAAATATGACAAACTCATGTGCAGCATAGATAGGCGTCTTCCTCCCAGATGTCCAGGGATCCTAGAAGCAGGTTATCATCGATGTCGTCATCGTCATCATCCTCATCACCCTCAGCATCGCCCAGCTGGCTGGTGTGGGACCGAAGAGTCCACAGCAGGACGAAAACCACGCCAGCGTACCACGGCCCTGAGTCCACCCTCCCTGCTGGGGGTGTAAACCCTGAGAAACACAGACCCCCCCCCCCCCTCCCCTCCCCTCCTGAGAGCTTCTGGACCTCCAGCAAAGGGGCAAGTCATCGATGACTGTTCGCTGGGGCCGCACTCGCAGGCTCATCCCAGCAGGTGGCGCTTCTTGTGCAGGGCCAGGTGGTCGGAGCGGGAGAAGCTGCGCTCGCAGTCGGGGCACCGGAAGGGCTTCACCCCCGTGTGTTTGCGCATGTGGCGCGTGAGCTCGTCGGATCGGGCGAACTTCCACGTGCAGCCTTCCCACAGGCACTGGTAGGGCTTCTCGCCTGCGCAGGGAGACGCGAACGCGACAGTGAGCCGCACAGAGGAGTCTCTGTGCTCCTGGACAACTCGCCAGATGGTTGTTGGTTTGAGTCCTGGTAGTGACCTGTTGTGGAACCCTTTGGCTGTGTTCTTTAATTGGCCAGCTGCAGATATTTTTTTTAAATATCACAAAAATCTAGGAAAGGTGCTTTGGGTGTGTTCATCAGTTTTGACCAAACTACACAAAATACAACATCGATCTGGGAGAGTGTGCAGGGGGTGGGGTTCACACTCCACACCTGTGTGTGCCATCAGGGTTTTAAACCCTTTACCTGTCTGTGATTTACGTTGCTTTGGAGAAAAGCGCCTGCTAAATGAATAAATGTAAATGTGTGGTGGTTGGGTAAGGATTGGGGGCGTGGTGGTGCAGCAGTTTTGACCGGGTCCTGCCCCCTAGTGGGTCTGGAGTTTGAGTCCCGCTTGGGGTGCCTTGCGACGGGCTAGCGTCCCATCCTGGGTGTGTCCCCTCCCCTTCCTGCCTTGTGCCCTGTGTTGCCAGGTTAGGCTCTGGCTTGCCGCGACCCCACTTGAGACAAGCGGTTTCAGACAATGTGGGCGGGTTGGGTAAGGACCTCTCTCGCCTATGTGTGGCATTAGGGTTTTAAACCCTTCACCTGTGTGACAGTAGGGCTCGGACCCCCTGACCTCTGTGTGGCGTTAGGGTTCAGACCCCTCACCTGTGTGTGTCGTTAGGGTTTTAAACCCTTTACCTGTGTGTAACGGTAAGGTTCGAAACCCTATACCTGTGTGTTAGGGTAGGGCTCGGACACCCTCACCAATGAGTGACAATAGGTTTAAACCCTTCACCTGTGTCTTACAGTAGGGTTCAGACCTCTTCACCTGTTTGTTAGGGTAGGGCTTGGACCCCCTCACCTGTGTGCGTGCGGCGGTGGGCCTTGAGGTGGGAGCTCTTGGTGTAAACCTTGTTGCAACCATCATGATCACAGCTGTGCACACGTCGCTTCCTGAGCTTTTCGGGGGACTCCGTTCGGGGTGGGGATCCAGACCCGGGGAGCTCCGTCAGCTGGGGGCTCCTCCTCCTGGAGGGACACGTGTGGGGGAAACGTGAATCGACGTCTCTGTCACTCAGCCAGCGAGGTAAAACACCACAGTACACAGTAAACAGAGTAATATTCACCTAGCAAACAAATCACTGCACGCCACAATTTCCATTAGAAGATACCGACCAAGAACATAAGCAATTGAGAACAAATAACGTTGCTCATGAAAACGAAGAATATGCAGCTCGTGACACTTTGTTCTTTTATTACTTTCAAAGTGTTTCCCAAAATGCAACTTGTGTTCCGGCGTCACGCACTTTCCGTTGGTCTCCCCTTCGGCCACCAGAACACATTCCTACCACGGACGTCTCGTGTAACACTTTCCAAGCCACACTTTCAGAAGTTGGGTTCAGGGAAATGGTGTGATTAAAGGTTCCGGCACACCTGAGCACCACGCGCCTAGCGTCCTTCAGCCAGCAGGGGGCAGAGCGGCGCATGATTAATCCTTCGCGCGCGAAGATCAGGAGTCACATGGAGAGGCAACTCAAACGCTGTGGGTTCGCACCACGCCGCGCCGCAGCGCGTGACAGAGACACTTAACACAAACCGCCGCACCAAACCTTTTAAATCTTCATAAATGTAATAATAATTGTTTACCATCTGATTGTTGCAGCTTGTTTTTTTCCTCATGCGGACATGGGTTCGATGCCCTATCATCACATCCAGCCATAAGATTCCTGGTGCCACTCCTTCTCTTTCATGATTGTGTCGTGCCCTTTCACACACACGCACACACACACACACCCCTGCTTACCGCACCTGATCAGCCTTTAGAAGGACCTTAATTTAGACCTGTGTGGTGATATTCTGGAAATGTGACCGACAGCTTCCTCCTCCTCTACGTCACGACAGGGTGTTTTGTCGTCGTTTCTTTTGTTCGACACGTCGGTGCCTCTTTCGGCTGCTCCGCTTTGACACGCACACAATATGAAATCAGGCGCCTGCCTCTGTACACCCCCTCTGACATGTGGGCCCTCACAAGCCGAGGCAACGCGCTGTGGGAGCAAAGCATGCTGGGAGATGATATCAACAGCCAAGAGGCCTACGACACAACACAACACACTTGCAGCTGGAATTAATATGAGGGATTCAGCAGTTGTGAGTGACAGAGGGAGATCATTCCAACCCACTGGAGAACCTTTGGGCTTTTAATTTGAACCTTCTTTCCAACACTTATCTAAAGTGTATCGCTGAAGGGTCCAGACAAGATTTTCCATCGTGATTATGGGCATAAAACTTCAAAGAAAGTCAAAATCCCAAAAAGCGTGACTTACAACGCAAAAATGGTTACCGTTTAACTGCCGGTGTCCAAAAACAATGCGGTAAACCTATTTGTTATGCACAGAATGAAAACACTACACACAATATTAATAATAATAATAATAATAATAATAACAATAATTGCATGTTTATATGTTTATATTTATTATATCATATTAAACTGTATATTTATATTTATCATATTTTTATTTATTTTTAACGTGGGGGTGCGGTGGCGCAGTGGGTTGGACCGCAGTCCTGCTCTCCGGTGGGTCTGGGGTTCGAGTCCCGCTTGGGGTGCCTTGCGGCGGACTGGCGTCCCGTCCTGGGTGTGTCCCCTTCCCCCTCCGGCCTTACGCCCTGTGTTGCCGGGTAGGCTCCGGTTCCCCGTGACCCCGTAAGGGACAAGCGGTTCTGAAAATGTGTGTGTGTGTGTATTTATTTTTATTTCCATTATTTAGATTATTTATTATAAAAATTACATAAATTATTATTATTATTATTACTGTTATTATTAGAAGAAGAAGAAGACTGACAGGTCTATAGATTTAATGCTTGTGATATTTTCTCATTTCTCATTTCACTCAGCCACTAGTCACATAAACTGAACTTCCTGAAATAACTGTCAGGTGCGTTTAACAGATTCCGCAGAGGGTCATTTCACCGTAAACTGCTTCGCTTAGACAGGTTAGTAAGGTCACTTTTGCGAAACAAAGGTGAAGTATCTAGCGCGATGTGTGTGTGCGCGCGTGCGTTCCTTGTGCGTCCGCAGCCATGTCTGCACAGGTGTCCGTTGCCCCATGTCGCAATGCGCAATGAGTTTTTAGTTTCTCTGGAAAGAGCGAGTCCCAGCAGGCCCAGCACGCTCGCGCACCTGTGTGCCGGAGCACTCCGGCCCCTCGCGAGCCGCTCTGACTGCACAGTCGCCGAAGGAGCTCCGAAGGACCGCAGGTGCGCGGGTGGAGGAGCGGTTTGGCGTTGTGTCACTTTGCGGTCCGATGCACAAGAATCAACGTACTTAACCTGAAGCGGTGCGGTGAAAATACCCAGCTGCGTACCCAGGTAAATAACCGCAAATACCTTAATGCAGATCCCTAACATTAAATAAATCTAATAATTTATTTATTAATAATTTGAGACAAAGATCCAGACTCGCGATTCTCAAAGTGGAATCGCGCAGTTCAAATACTAACGCTGTAGCCGGCACTCGTTACAAGAGTAGCTGCATCTGGATGGATTTTTATTTGGTCGTTTTAGCAGACAATAGAGTTATGGAGCAGATAGGATATTAGGAGAGAAGTGGGTCCAAAACAAATTTGTTTTGAGGCCCTTCCTGAAAGTCGAGGTGGGATTCAGCAGTTCCGAGTGACAGAGGGAGAACATTTCACTACATTGGAGCCAGAACTGGGAACCTTTTGGGCTTTTGATGTTGGATTTTTGGTGGAGGAGCGTAGCCCTTTGGGGGTTCCTTTAACCTCAATTGCTCCGAGGGTCGCGGTGACCCGACCACAAGGTGATGGTGTCGAGACCCAGCCCCGAAAGCAAGAGGCCTGGAAAGGGATTACACACAACAAGACAGACATGTGGCTGGGGTCCGGATGTTTCCTCCCTCCACCACTCTGACACACTTGGGCAAAACGTCCGTAAGCGGACAAGTAAGTCGAGGACGGGGAGGTGGCGGATGAAACGCTCACTCGTCTTTGATGGCAGACAGCGTCACGATCACGGAAGAAGAAGAAAGCGGCTCCTCGTCGCAGGGCTTCCGGGCTTTTTCAGAGGGTGGGCTGCTTTTGGTGGGCTTCTGCAGCTCTTGGGTGGCGCAGGGCACCTCGGGCACCTTCACCGGGGGCGTCGGAGGATGACACAGAGGTGAGGGACACGGGCTGTACCCTGAAAAAGAGGGACGTCTCGCCTTTATAGAGCCTCGCACCCTCGCCGACAATTTCACGCAGCTCTGCGGCACTGACTATCTGACCAGGCGCTGTTTTTTTAAGCCATTTTAAATACCATGTTCTTCCTTTGAAATGCAGCTTTACAATTCGACCACATTGGATCTAGTGTAAAACTGAGTATTCTTCCCTGGGCACCACAGAGTGCAGGTAGTACAACAACTTGCGGGCACTTTTTTCCTAAAAATGTTTCTTGGCGAGCGGGGCACGGAGGTGCAGCGGGTAGCGCCGCTCCCTCACGGCTCCCGTGCTCTGAGTTTGGATGTGGGTTCGACGGTAGCTCAGTCTGTGCGCACGTTCGCATGTTCTTGCCGCACTCATGCGTGTTCCCTCGAAGTGCTCTGGTTTCCTCTCATAGTCCAAAGACTTGTGTTTCAGGTGAACGGGTGACTCTAAATTATCCTAAGTGTGTGTGTGTGAGTAAATGAGCGTGTGTGATGTCCTGTGATGGACTCCCATCCCGCCCAAGGTGCACCCTGCCTCACACCCCAGGGCTTCCAGGATAGGTTCTAGACCACTACGACCCTGCACTGGACGAGGGGTTGCAGATGATGGATGGAAGGTATCTAGTTGGCTCAAAACATAGACTGATATGATCTTTGTATTGTCTGGATATCAAAGGCCTGCAATAAAATATTCAAAAATATTTGGGCGAGCAGGAGAAGAAAAGAATGCAGAGCAGAGGCAGCGATGACTGAAATGTGAATGGAGGGATAGGATCTCTTCTAAACAGGCCAGGCTTTGAAGTGAGCGGGAACAGCGGCTGTGGAAGCGACCAGCGGGACACACCTTGTTTGGAGGGGTACAGGACGTGCACGTCCTCCTTGGAGACGGCCATGCCGGGTGAGACCGCCATGCCAGGAGGCAGGCCCAGGGGCGGCGGGTGCAGAACGGGCAGGTGCTGCACGATGACGTTGGAGATGACGGGCAGCAGGCCGGGACTCGAGCCCGGCAGCAGGTGCGTCACCATGGTCGGGAAGTGCACAGGCGCGCCGGGGCAGGGGCCGCCGTACTGGGAGCTGGCTTGACGATTGGGGTGCGTCGTTCTCGGTCCAGCCGGGTTCGGGGACTTGCGGGAGGATCCGGAGAACGAGCTCCTTCCGCTGATGGACAGGTCCAGCGGGTCCAGCTGGGTGGGGATGGGGCTGGGGCATGGCGGGCTGCCTGGGTAGGGCTGGTAGAACCCCATCGGGGGTCTTGTACTCATCTGTGGCGGGAGGATCACTCGGGGCGCTTCTCGTTGGGCATTCATGGGGTAACTCTGGAACAACGACTAAAGAGGGTAACGGGAAGGGCGCAGGACGAAGGGTTGGAAAGAAAGAGGAATTGCCAGTGAGCTGAGAAACTTTCATACTTTTCTGTCACTCTGTTACTCTCATTTTCAATCGCAGGTTAGTCTGATAAATAAGTAATAATAAAAGTAGTAATAATTAATAACATATTTACATTTATTCATTTAGCAGATACTTTTGTCCAAAGCAACTTCTAACAAAATATGTAGTGTTTCCAGCCCATACCCTATTCACCGTGGTGACTTACACTGCTAGATACACTAGTTACGTTGGGTCACTCATCCGTACATCAGTGGAACACACACACACACACTCTGGGGGAACCTGAACAGCATGTCTTTGGAGTGTGGGAGGAAACCAGAGCACCCGGAGAACAAACAAGCTCCACACAGTCCGAGTGGGCTTCGAACTCATGCCCTCTGGTACCACCCAGGCACTGAGACAGTAGTGCAACTCGCTGCACCACCATGCTACCCACAATATAACACATAATAAAGTATAGTATCATTTATATTTAATTTTACACCATTTACAGCTCTAATTCATCATTTGTATATCACCGACATCAATCAACAGCACAGGGTCACGAAGACCTGGAGCCTATTCCCGTGGACACTGGGTGCACCGGTGAAAATGGGAAGAACCGATTCCAGTCGTGATCCTGTTCCAGATTCCTGCCGGTGTCATGTTTTCACCTGGTTTGGCCGTGCCGCTACAAGTCTGAGAGGAACGCCGCCCACCCCCCGCTGGGGCCAACGCGAACCGACAGCCCACTCCGTGGCACGATTAGCATCTCACTCACCGCCTCTATGCTGCCATTGAGAGGGTAGTCGTAGAGGAGCATGGCTGATGGCTGACGGCCGCAACCCGGGGCTCTGCAGAGGGAACACATGCAAGGAAAGAACACGAGGGTCAACCGAGGTCACGCTGCCACCTGTGTGGGACGCTGCCGGAACAACCCATCAGAACCCATAGATTGGTGGCGGTACCCACTGAATGGTTCTGCTTTGCCCTTTAAAGGTTTAATAATGCATGAGATGACATTTTAATTGTTCTACATTAGTTTTCAACCCAAGTGTCAGGTGACCCCACCCCCATCTGTATTAGTTTTTGCAGCCGAGCTCCTCCTTTGGAATGAATTTTCAATATTTTTTTTCGTCGATTTCCCGAAACGTGTGATTCACGATGTAAATATATTTACAGAGGACACGCTGACCTTTTTCAGTTGCCAGGATCTGCACTGTTTTCCAAGAAACATACGGATATTATACCGGCAATAAAGGTGCAATTATGCATTTTATCCTCCCGGAACCGTAACGAAGGTTAAAAAATTTAACAGGACCTCACCAAAGACTCCAGGAGCAGATTCCTCCTACCGAATCCTCAAAAGAGGAAATAAAGTGTAAGGCATAATCAGCAGTGACATACTTGCTCATTGCGAATCAAGTCAAAGGTGAAGGTAAATCGCAGATGCGTTTCGGCCGCATGCCTTCCTCAGCTTGACCACAGTAAGCCTTATACATCTTTCCTGCACCAGAAAGAATTCTTAATTAATACTGAAGTTCACTGATTTAAATCAATAGTTTAGAATACCTAGTTTCTGAAGTTACCAATGTTAAGTGCTTAACCTCAACTTAACCTTCTGCTTAACCCTAACCCTAACTCCTTAGCCCCAAGGATGACCTCGAGGTGCTTTGCTTTCGATGACTAGCGCAATAAAACGCAAAGCAGCGTGCGGGTGGGTGGGTGGAAGAAATAATACGGTGCGCTTCACATCGATCAGTCTTGACACATTTAATCACTGAATACATTATGTTGCGTTTAATGAACTCGCATTTCGTTTCAGTTACACTTCTTCCAGGCGGTTGCGCCTTGCCTTTTTTTGTTTCAAACCCCTTAATTCCGGCTTGTTCGTGTACGTGCAGAAAACAAAAGTAACTGACTGAATTGTGTGACTCCTGCGATCACTTAGTTGTTAGTTGTTTTTTTAAACTATACGACAGTTCTAGTTAGAACTGATGCCGGCTTAACGGAAAGATGTCGCCAATTTATGAAATGACAGCGTCAAATGATGCAATGTGCCGAACGCTGACAATGGCCTTTGTGTTTTTTACCGACGTGTCTGGCCTGGGGGAGAAAACCTCAGAAAGGGGGGGGGGGGACGGAGGGTGCAGGAAAAAGACGAGTACAAGTGAACTCATTAATGACGATAAGGATCAGTCTGGGCCCTGCGAGGCAGGACGGCACATGTCGCCGAACAACGTGCGCAGTCGCAACGTGAGCATCGGGGGACAAAGTTTCATTGATTTACGAAGCAGACAAGAGGAGAAGATCTTCTCCTGGGATGGGCTGCGAAACAACAATCTCCGTACACGCCCAGCGCGCAGTTCCGTCCCCTGAAAAGTCCCCGGTGCTTCCCGAACGCTGCCGGCCCCACAAGCCCCGTATTATATGATCTTCTCTTATACCTGCATTGTTTCCAGGCCGGGGTGAGGCTTCACCTGCCTTTGCCATCGGTGCACAGCTCAGGTTCACAAGAAGGGAGAAGAGGCTTTCGGTTACTCAGCCTTGGAGGCCGCAGCGCGGTGGGCGACGGCCGATGGTGACCATGACCCCGGGGGCTTTACCGCAGCTGCAACAGGTGCGGCTAAAGGTGTGCTTCAGGTCTGGATCCCGCAGGGCACGTTTCTATTTTAACCCTGAACGAGGTACTTGGGTTCAGCGTTCTGCAAAATACACCGGCTTCTCTCATGAAGCATCTACACAGCATGAGCAATATTGTAAAACATTAAAAAAAAAAAAACAAAAATTAATAGACCACCTGATTTTCAGAGCATCGTTCATTCCGGGAACTTTCGGACGTATTGAAATGCTACTCCTGTAACGTAACGTAAATGCGTGTGTATCCCAAAAAAAAAAAAAAAAAAATTGCTTGGAAGGTCATCAGGAATCGTCGATATTCTGGTAAAGTTTCATGCAGCTACTGGTGTGATGAACGTTGGTTCATATGGTGGAAAGAAACAAACTAACTGCACTTAAGAATCACACGTCTGCATCCAAGTGTCTCTTCCTGCTAATGTAATGAACACATTGTATTTTCTATGAGATGTTGGTCGCTTCGGAGAAAAGTGTCTGATAATGAAAACACGTAACTGTAAAAGTACTCAAAGACAAGGATTTTAAAAAAGAAATCGACTGGGCCAAGTATTTTTTTCCTTCCCGCGTTCCTTTAAACCTCTCAGTGACTGTAAGCTTAAAATGCACCTAAAGTTTACTCCAAATTTCCATGGCAACGATAAACCCCTGTCATAACACTGATGATGCAGAGGGGTGATCGGCGTTCTTTCTCACCACGCTACAAAGTTTTACCACGATTGCTCATCTCAGGAAATAACAGGATATAACAGAATAGCCGACCTACTTAGAAGAACACGCTGCTTCTCGCTGTAAAAACACGCAACCGCCTATTACAAGAGGCGTCTGAATGCAATCACTCAGTGATGCGTTACATAAGGGGAAAGAGATGACAGGCACAAAATAGAAGCTGCCCTTCCCACAGGTGTGTGCCAGCGAGGTCAGCGGCTTGACGGAGGCACCCTGTGAGATACAAACAAAGTGGAACACCGTGAATGTTCACAGGAACCCACCCCTGCAATTATCCGGAATTTCATAAGCCCCGCTTCCGGGTATCGCATCCGAGCGCGCAGGTCCGTGTCCCAAAAGTGCACAGGCTTTCACTTAAGCACAGATGGACCATGACTCTGTTTTCCCCCTTTTTTGGGATTAAACTTGATATTTAATTATTTTAAAAAGTTACTTTGTAATACGCATCATCTCGATCCGCTTGTCCCACGCGGGGTCGCGGGGAGCCGGAGCCCGGCCCGGCAACACAGAGCGCAAGGCTGGAGGCGGAGGAGAGACACCCAGGACGGGACGCCACTCCATCACACGGCACCCCCCGGCGGGACTCGAACCCCAGACCCACCGGAACGCAGGACCTGGCCCAAACCCACTGCACCAGCGTGCCCCCCGCTTTGTAGTAGATGGAGGAATTTACACTGTGATGTTATTGCTGATAGTCCCTCAAAATCGTAATTTAGCGTCCCTGGATAAGATGGGCTGAAGGTCTGCAAAGTGCAGGTTTGTGTTCAAAGTAACACTAATTATACGTTTTTTTTGGTACTTACATTTATTCATTTAGCTGATGCTTTTCTCCAAACTTGCTTACAATGGTCGTCTACATGCAAAAAATTTACCCATTTATACAAGTGGGCAGTTTTACTGGATCAGCTTAGGGTAAGTACCTTACTCAAGGGTACCACAGTCAGATGGAGGACCAAACTTGCAACCTTTCGGTCCGAAGGTAGCAGTTTGAACCACCGCTCTACCGGCTGTCCCCGGTAAAGCTCTTCCTAAGCTGCTACAGTCCTTGACATAATTCCATGTGAAGGAAATGAAGTTTTACTTGCCGTTAGTTGCAATATTTTCTCTGCAATTATTTATGGATATTTTTTCCAGAAGGGCTCCTTGGCCTAGAAAGGTGAAAAACTTTTATCCGTAAACCTTCCCATCTCCCTTTGTAGATCTGCCCAAGATCCAATGAGTATAAAGGGGGGGGGTGTAAAGCAACGCTGACGGACGCGTACACACACTTGCAGACATGGCATCGCACTCCTCCGAGCAAAGTCCTCCAGGTGAGCGCCTTAGACGGGAGAGCAGTGCAGTTTTCCCAAAGCAACGGGAAAGCGCCTGTTTCCTGGAAACCGGGAGGCTATAAAGAGGTAAATGAACTAATGAAATTTCACGCAGGAGAATGGAGACAACGGTGAGGTGTTGTGGGCCACAGGAAAGAGAGAACACGCACTTAGAGAAAGCGAGCACAGAGACCATGAACTTGAGCGCTAGACATCCTTAAGCAGTAAGCAGGTACTGCTGTCATAACACACCTGGATCAGCGATGTTGGGACGTACTTACTTTTTCACAGTTCCACTATTAATTACCTTGGATTATGATTTACTTCATGCATTGCTTACGCTTTGTTATATTATTCGCTATGCAGTATTCAGGCTTTTGTTTACGGCATTAAATTTTTACTTGAATCCATTTTATTGTGTTTGTCTGCAGCGGAAATGTTTGGAATTCCTGCGGATGGTCAGTCCTACAGTGTAGGTACAAAAAGGGAAGAGGGGAGCCACGCACAAGGACAACCTTGACGGGTGACATCGGGAAACATGCCACAGGTTTGAAATAAATCACTTTTTTGGGCTTATTTGTGTCTCATTACTGACAACTCCAAAGACCCTTGAAAATGAGAGACAGATCAGTCCTGGAAGACGGTTTCTGCCGTTAGACTCTCGGGCGAGCGGCACGGGGGCACAGCGAATAGTGCTGCTGTCTCACAGCGCATTGTTGGTGCAAGAAGATGTGGGTTCAATCCCAGTTCCTCTGCTGAGGAGTTTTCACAGTTTCCCCATTTTTGTGTGGGTTTCTTCTGGGTGCTCTGGTTTCCTCCCACAATCCAACAATGTACTGTTCAGGTTCACCCATAGGGTGTGAGTGACAGAGAGAGTGTGTGCGTTCCACTGATGTATGGATGAGTGACCCATTGTAAGTAGTGTATCTAGCAGTGGAAGTCTTCGGGTGCTCTGGTTTCCTCCCACACTCCAAAGACATGCTGCTCAGGTTCACCCACAAGTGTGTGACTGACAGAGAGAGTGTGTTGTATGGATGAGTGACCCAGTGTAAGTAGCGTATCTAGCAGCGTAAGTCACCACGGTGAATAAGGTGTGTGGGCTCATAACACCACACAGAGTTCATTGGAAGTTGCTTTGGAGAAAAGCGTCTGATAAATTAATGGAAATGGAGGAGATGCGTAACTTTAACTGCTTCACTAGATCATAGGCATCTACAGGAACGAATAAAGGAAAAGTGTCCGATGTCAACGAAGGCATCTGCTCGGTCGCTGAACGGACAGGTATGAAAAGGCAGTGAAGAAAGGGAACAAGGCGAAGAAGATCCGAGAAGGAGAGCCCAGCGTTACCCCGCCCGCCTCGGGTGTGGCTTGAACACACCACCGGCACGGCGAGTCTCCACACCCTCCGCCGCGCGCGACAAGGGAGGGACGCGGGCAAGAACACCGCTTCCTGGTTCACGTTACAGTCAACATTTCACACGCACCCTGCGGGCGTCGAGCTGCCGACCGAACGCTTATCGGGCAGGGCGCTTAACAAAAGCCTGGATTGCTTTGCTCCGGCTCGTCCTATTAATCCAAAAACCACGGACAGGGCTGATGCTGCAGCATCTGTAGTGCAGGACATCCTCCCCGCTGACACCTTTCAGCAGGACACCCTGAGCTTTATTTTGGCCAAATGCAACGATCAATTCTTGGCCTAGAAGACGGAACAGTTGCTGATGACAAAGAGCTCGACTCATCAGCTCTTCCACGAATCGAAAAAGAAAACGGACTGATTTTGGCCGAAAGTGACGAGTATAACAAATGACAGCATCTGACTCGTGGCTCAGAACTTGGCATTTTGTTGGTCCCGTGATGAAATCGACATCCCATATGTGACGAACGCGTCGGTTTCCGTGTCGATGAACACATAATACCGTTTCTGGGAAAGCCTGAGCACGTACTGTATGTAATGTAAATGTTTATATTTTTGAAAAGTATATTACTGGGAATGTGATCAGGATTCATCGATTATTTGGATAACACTTTAAACAGCTGCTTGTGTGAAGAACATTGGTTCATGTGGTGGAAAGAAATAAACTAACTGTACTCTAGAATCACACGTCTGCATCTAAGTGTCTCTTCCTGCTAATGTAATGAACACATTGTATTTTCTACGAGATGTACGTCGCTTTGGGGAAAAGCGTCTGCTAAATGAATACATGTACATGTAAGTTTCCTGCAGTAAAGCGCTGGAGTTCTGAGAGAACATTTGTTTGTTCAGGTGTCAAACAGGTTTCGCACTTTTATCACGAGGAACCGTCTCTTAACGAAGGAACCTGTAAAAATGTGATGCTAAAACTTTTTACGAGCTCGTGACTTTTCGGACAGAACTGGACCAATAGTTGAACTTTTTCTGCATAAAAAGTGATGAGATGTGACTAATTGATGCATAATGGAAAGAGTTTCTTTTGCAATGTCAGTTACAGTCATAAATCTGAACATAAAACTTGAAAAAGACGTAACTGCATTTTTTTAGCAGACGCTTTCCTCCAAAGTGACTTCCAATGAACTCTATGTAGTGTTATCAGCCCACACACTTTATTCACCGCGGTAACTTACACTGCTAGATACACTACTTACACTGGGTCACTCATCCATAAACCAGTGGAACACACACACACTCTCCCTCTCCCTCTCTCTCTCTCTCTCTGTCACTCGCAAACTGGACAGCATGTCTTTGGACGGTGGGAGGAAACCAGAGCACCCGAAGGAAACCCACGCAGACACAGGGAGAACATACAAACTTCATACAGACTGATTGGGGATCAAACCAATGTCCTCTTGCACCACTCAGGTGCTATGAGACAGCAGCGTTACTCGCTGTGCTGCCCATCAGCATCTATGGCTGTTATTTCGCAGATCTGTCAAATAACAGAAGTCAGCACTGACCCTGACATATGAGCACTGGGGGTCATGTCAAAGACAGCCACCCTGCCCTTCCCGACAGCGACAGTGACGAGAACCGTGAAGACGTGCCGTGACCGTGGTGTAAACACTGTAGACCGCAGCGTTGAACATTTTTGAACATTGCCACATGTTTGAACATTAAACAAAGGCCCAGGAGATGCTACCTCTGGCACTAGGGGACGGGTGCCAAGGGGTGTGGCTTGTGGGCTCGGGCTTTCAGCCAGAATCCCCTGGCCGGCACGCACACGTACAAAATACTGCAAGATAAAAATATTGTTTTTATGCGTGTGTGACAGCGGGGGGGGGGGGGGGGGGGGGGGGTTCACAAAATAGACACCTATGTTTCCTTACCAGATGCTTTTCTACAGAGCAGCTCACAGTGTTAGGCTCCTTCCAACAATCTCTACACTTATAGCAGAGTAATTTTTACTGGAGCGATTCAGGGCAAGTACCTCGTTCAAACGCACCACAGCGACAGCTGGGATTCAAACCAACAATCTTCAGGTGTGAAGGTGGCAGCTGTAAGCAGTAGACCCCCTGCTGCCCCCAACAACAACAGCTCCCCTTTACTGTGTTGTGTGGTGTGAATTTCCCAGGACCACCTCAGTGTATAAGACCTCAATTGACCCCCGACCCTGAGAAACAGTGACCCCCGCAGCCAATACACACCAGAGTCATGTGATGAAAGCGGTTTTTTTACGACGATCCAACTGTCAGCACATTATCAGAGCAGCTTGCGGAGAAGTTCCGTCGAGTTCCACAGCCTACGGTGACGTCGAATGAGCGGCTGTCGCTCTTACACGAAGCGGTAGCAGCCCGCCTGGTGCGGTAGCATCGGTATGGTAACAGCCCTTGGGAAAATGTTACATTTACTCGTTTAGCAGACACTGTTCTCCAAAGCAACTTACGCTGTTTAGAGACTGCAGTTATTTACTCATTTACACAGGGGGGTAATTTTTACCAGAGCAATTTTAGGGTAAGTACCTGGCTCTCGGGTACAACAGGTAGAGGTTGGGATTAAACCTGCAACCTTCAGACCCAAATGCAGCAACACCAACCGTTATAGAACCAGCCATCCCATCTTGTACCAAAACATGGTATGGAGTTATTATTATTATTATTATTATTATTATTATTGGCAGGATATTCATGAGATTTAAAAAGTAAATATGAAACTAGTCTATTGTGATCATTACTTGTTACACTGGTGTAATGTCATTGCTCACCGGCTGGGTTGCTACAGGTACACACACGCGCGGTGTACATGATCATAAATTAGAGTAAAAACCCTGGTAAAGCGGGATTTCCGGTAGCGTATATTTTATGACGAAAAATTGCCGTGTACCTCCAGAGACAGAAATCCATCCATTTTTCCAAGCAGCAGGAGCAATTGAAGAATTATGACATTTATAAATCGCAGTTCACTTATAGATTCATTCATCTGCCTGAGCATCATGAGAACATTCCAAAAGTATGATTTATGACGAATCAACAGGGACCAATGTGTCACAGTAGGGACAAGAGCCTCTGTCCACTCACCTTTCCGTGTACGACCGGCGGCGAGAGGGAACGTATCCTGTGTTGCGAGAAAGTGCCGCGGGTGAAGAGCCGCTGGGTTCTGGGCTGCTGGATCTGCACCGTGCGGGAGGTGAACAGCAGAGATCCGAACACATGAAGACCTGGAGCAGTGGGAGGCGTTCGTCGCTTTAAGAGCGCAGATCACATGTCTGCATGGGCTGTGACTGCGCTGTGCTTCGGGGAGGTGCCGAGACACCTTTTTCCCTGGGCGTACTTGGGTGTGCTCACCTGGACTCACCTGTTCTCACCCGCACATACCAGGGCTCACCTGAGCTCGTCGTAGCTCACCTGTGGGTGCCTGCTCTCACCTGAGCTCACCTAGGAGGACCCGGGCTCACCTGATTTCAGCTATGGGGGGATCTGGACTCACCTAGGGGTACCTGTGCTCACCTGAGCTCACCTAGGCGTACCTGGGCGTATCTGCTCGTACCTGAGTCCACCTGAGCTTCTTCAGCCCTCTGCATGCTTTTCCCTCTCCTTAAGCTCTGAGTCATTTCCAAGTCATTTAATCCATTTCAAGTAGAATATCCACTAAAAATTTTATTGCAGGAGACTATAATAAAAATGACCTGTGCACCTGTGTCCCAAAGGTGTGACTGAAGGTGATACAGCATGAGGGAGTCACAGTTTTTTTTTTTTTTTTATCTTTTCACCGCGGTACGGGCACGTGTCTGGTTAAACAACAGCTTGTCAGCGCCTTCACCAGAAGCCGAACGATGGAGGCACACGGAAATTCTGTGCCACACCCTTTCCAGTTAATGTTGTAAAACGGCCATCAGTCTTGCTTTGAACAACATAATGTAATAAAAGAGCGATATCCTAAGTGGGACTTGAAAAATAAGATGGTAACTGAGCTGAACCAATGGTGTAATGTTTTAACAGCAATACATTCATATCCTTGGTTTTTAATTTCCTTTTACGCAAGTTCAAACGTGTTTAATTGCTCACACTTCTTGAATTACCTCAATAACTTTAAATGACAAATACTTTATATTTTTATACTATTTTTATCTCAACACACACACTAACCACAGCTTACAGTCATCAGTTCACGTGAAACATGTTTCTGCACTGTGGGAGGAAACCAGAGCACCTGGACAAAACCAGTTGAAACACAGGGAAAACATGCAAAGTCCAAACAGACTGAGCGAGATTTGATAGATTAGATTTTTCCTAAAAGCACTGAGGCCGCTGACTACACTGCTCTGCTATCAATAACTCACGCACACACACACACACACACACACACACACACACACACACACACACACACTGTCTTAACTGCTTGTCCCATCCGGGATCGCGGGGAGCCAGAGCCTAACCCAGCAACACAGGGCGCAAGGCTAGAGGGAGAGGGGACACACCCAGGACAGGATGCCAGTCCACTGCAAGGCACCCCAAGCGGGACGCAAACCCCAAACCCACTGGAGAGCAAGACCTGGTCCAACCCACTGTGCCACCGCGCCCCCCCGCAATAATAATAATAATAATAATAACTCTCACTCACTCACTCACTCACTCACTCACTCACTGTTGTTGTTGTTTCTTGTCCAAGTCAGGGTCACAGTGACCCAGAGCCAATCCCAGAAGCAAGGGGTGTAGGTAGCAGGGTAAGTAGAGTGGTGTAAGAGTGTAAGTACAGGTGGTCCCTGATTTACGATAGGGTTACGTTCCCCGAAACAGGCAATAGGACGGTGCGCACCTCCACGCTCCTGGCACAACACTGCTGTCATGAAACCTTGCTTCTCAGAGACAAACAGGATAAAAGCTCTGTCATAATCAGGAACCCCAAGTGCTGGTGCACCGGCGAGAGCTTGCTTCAAGTCAGTCGGCTCCTGTTCGGCTTCCCCCGTCCAAGTCACTTCGTCAGTCGGAGCAAATTTTTGACCATGCATGCAGTCCTGTGTAGAGGTTGTGCACGTTGTGCATAATCCTGGATCCAAGGGTGGCGGTAGAAAATCATGCCCATGAAAGACATTAACCGCCGTTTCGTGATTGGTTTCGGAGCGTTCGGGATTGCCTTTATTCGCTCGGCTCCTAATGAGAGTCCCTCTCATCGTAAGTCGAAAATGCATTTAATACACCTAATACACACCTCCGCGCGGCAGACCGGGAGATGCGGATCGCTGCCGTTGCCCAGCATCTCGAGAGAGTAGCGCACCGCACATCGCTTGCCCGGGAAAAAATCTAAATTCTAAATTCAAAGCAGTTTCTACAGAATGTCTATCGCCAGCTCACCATCGTAAAGTCGAAAAAAAACGTAAGTCGAACCATCGTAAATTGGTGACCACCTATAATAATAATAATAATAATAATAATAATCGAGCTGCGTTGTAACCCAATGGACATGGTGTGTGTGCACTTGACATGAGCCATAGTTTCTCACAGCAACTTCTGCCTCTAAATTCAGGATAAGTGCTGGTGCCTCCCGAGTTCACCCAGTTAACCCCTTCATCCCCAGGCCTTTTTCGTCATGTACGCGTTTTTTCAAAACCCCTTTTATGGGCCATACCCCTGAAATTGTTCCTGCTTCCCTCTGAACTTCTACCTGTTCTACTCATCATTGCAGTTTGTTACACAATCGCCGAAAGAATGAAATTATTGCACCTTTAATTATTAATGTTGCGCAGTCTCTTGTCTGTTGATGAGGGAAGAAGAGGTGAGCGGGAGACAGAAATGCAGTCGGTTAGAGTTTTAACATCTCGGAAGAGGCAGGTGTTGCGCAGTGACAGACGGTGAGTCAGTCACCTCAGCTCCAGCAAGTGCAATCCAAGGGATTTCTGGGTCTATTATGATGTTTACACTCAACACTTCAGAAAACACAAAACATCCCAACAACTGGCAACTGCAACAAAAGTACGTTCTCATAAAAATAGCAAACCAACCAATCAGTTTCAATAACCGCTTGTCCCGAGCGGGGTTGCGGTGAGCCGGAGCCTATCCTGGAGACATTGGGCGCAAGGCTGAAGGGGGGGGGGGCACACCCTGGAAGGGACGCCAGTCCACCACAGGGCCACAGCTAGTTACCCAGCCACACACCTGGGCAAAGGTACTGGAGCACCCATGAAAAATACACATGTATATATTCATTATATATACATATAGATATATATATACACACACATTCTCAGAACCGCTTGTCCCATACAGGGTCTCAGGGAACCGGAGCCTACCCGGTAACACAGGGCGTAGGGCCGGAGGGGGAGGGGACGCACCCAGGATGGGACGCCAGTCCGTCGCAAGGCACCCCAAGCGGGACTCGAACCCCAGACCCACCGGAGAGCAGGACCCGGTCCAACCCACTGAGCCACCGCACCCCCCCTGTATGTATAGCGACGGAATGGCGTCCCGTCCTGGGTGCGTCCCCTCCCCCTCCGGCCTTACGCCCCGTGTTGCCGGGTAGGCTCCGGTTCCCCCCGACCCCGTATGGGACAAGAGGTTTCAGAAAATGTGTGTGTGTGTGTGTGTGTGTGTGTGTGTGTGTGTGTGTATATACACACACATATATAGAGCACAATAAAAGTGTTAAACCTGCCAAAGTGCAAAGTGCAGCAATATAATTTACACTTGAATGATGGGATGACAAGTTGAGAACGGGAGGTGGAGGAGGATGGAGAGGTATAGCTCTACCTTGATAGAAAAATAAATATAAAAATAAGGGGAGCCGAAGTGAGAAACAATAGGATGCAATAACGTGCCGTGAAGCAAAGGAAGTGGAGTCAGTAGCAAACGATGACAAGCGATGGGTTTGTTTCATTGGTCCTTCTTACTTTACCGGTCTTTTTACATGGTACACTGGTTGCTCTTCCTGGCGAAACCACAGCGACTGGAAAGCCGTTCGTAACTCAAATTTTGTTTGTAACTCCGAAGTCACAGCCAATGAAGGATACTTCAGTACTGATGTTCTCAAGTTACTCAGTGTTTAGGTTCCACGAAATATGCCGCTACAGGGAGAACATGCAAACGCCACACAGACTGAGCAGGGATCAAGCCCGCGTCCTCTCACGCCACCCAGGTGCTGTGAGACAGCAGCCCTACCCGCTATGCCACCGTTTCCATAGGTTTTTGAGATCGATGTGGCAGAACAGTAACGTTTTTAACCGGCGTCTCGGCACAATATGGAGGTTTCAGCCAAACCACAAAAAAGCAAATCAATGTCACCTTCCGGCAGCGCAGCCGAGTCGGCGCACGAAAGCAAACGTACCACCCTGTCTGAAAATTTTCGTTTGGTGCATAAGACGTGTACACATCCGCCCCCCATTCCTGGGAAGACACATTCCTAAGGAAAGCTGCCTAAGAGGCGGTGATGCGTCTTATACGTCTCTCGTTCATCCCACACATTTGACTGTGGCTTTGCATTGGGTCCCAAATACCTGACTTTTACCTGGTTTTTACTCAACATGCTCACACAGCCAGCAGCATGGTGACACAGCAGGAAGCACTGATACCTCACAGCTTCTTGGTTGGGTTGTGGGGTCAAGTCTTATCCAGTCTGTGTAGCATTTAAAAACTCTCAACGTTTGCTCAGGTTTCCCACTATCCAAAGACAGGTGTTTTAGGTGAGTTGGTGACTCCACATTGCCCTGTGTGCGGGGTTGGATAGGTACCCCCCCCCTTGGTGTACCCAGTGCTTCTGAGATCGGCTCCAGACCATTGTGGACCTGCGGTCCTCATTAATGGATGGATAGCTTCTGTCCACATGTACAGCCAGAATATTTCTGTTCACAATTGTTGATTGGTACTCTAAATGCATAGTATCTTTGCTTCTTTTGCAAGTGATGGGCACAGCAGTGCAGTTGCCCACATGATATGATGGGAGTTTTGCACAACTCTCACACTCACACACACACACTTTCTGAACCGCTCGTCCCAGACGGGGTCGTGGGGAACCGGAGCCTACCCTGCAACTCAGGGCGTAAGGCCAGAGGGGGAGGGGACACACCCAGGACGGGACGCGAGTCCACCACAAGGCACCCCAATCGGGACTCGAACCCCAGACTCACCAGAGAGCAGGACCCGGTCCAACCCACCGCACCCCCTGTTTTGCACAACTGTGTGTGTCAGTACATTTTGAAGCATGAGTAAGTATCTTGGCTCTAACATAATGCCACCCCATGTGTCACTGTTCTTAGTCACAAAGCCTCTGTTTCCACCTACAGCTTTAATCCCTCAAGTCACTATTATTCACTCCCTCTGTTTAGTGCACTGGTTTCAGGGCCAATATTGGGTGGCGCAGTGATTTACATTTATCAGGTACTTTTCTCCATATCAGCTTACCATGTTAAGGTCACAGTTATTACAAGCTTACAGTTCTTTATTTATTTATTTATACAGCTGGGTAATTTTACTGGAGCAAGTTAGGGTGAGTACCTTGCTCAAGGGTACTACAGCTGGAGATCAAACCTGTAACCTTTGGATACAAAGGCAGTCGCTTTAACCACTACTCTACCAGCACTCCCAGTTTTTTTCTAATTACAATAATTTGACTACATAATCTCATTAAAATACATGTATTATGTTTTCAGCTTGAGGGGTGCGGTGGGTCGGACCGGGTCTGGGGTTCGAGTCCCGCTTGAGGCGCCTTGCGACGGACTGGCGTCCCTCCCCCTCCAGCCCTTCGCCCTGTGTTGCCGGATTAGGCTCCGGCTCCCCGCGACCCCATATGGGACAAGCGGTTTCAGATGATGTGTGTGTTTTCAGCTTACTAAAAAGTGTATATTAAAAAATACATTGCAAAAGCAATGATAAAGTTGGCCGGTTTCAACCAAATTTGGCATTAAAAAAAATCACTGAAAATATAAAAACTGCTAGTCCCATTTGTAAAGGACAGTAAAACCAACATTATTAGAAAAGATCAGCTGCCATTACTTGTGACTCCTGCTGCGCATTGAGTATTAAATTCAGCTCTTCCTTTGAAACTTTTGGTTGGGGAGTAATTTCAATAAGTGAGCAACGCAAACGCACGGGGTCATAAATAGAGGGAGTTCAATCTCGTATCCTGCAGCTCTGCTATGGAGCGCGTCATCTTCATCGTGCGCCGCACTTTTCTCGTTTTTTTTTTTTTTTTTTTTTTTTTTTCTTTTTCCAACGGCCGTGAATTAAAACGACCGTTCGGTTGATGCTGACATCCCTGCCCTGCCGATTATGTCTGCGGTTTATTGTTGTAAGTAATAAAGTGGTGCTTGGAAAAAGTGTGTTTGCTGGCTGAGCCACCAAGACCTGCTGGTTGGCATTTCAGTCCTGCGTGGAGAAAGATCAGCGTGTGCTCTTTGACTGACGTCCCTTCGGGGGAACTGGGCCGATGCCAAGACCATTTCTCTGGAAAGGCTTTGCACGGTACTCGGTAAACAGAGCTTTTTTTTTCTTTTTTTTTCTCCCAGCTCCCCGCGAGCGTGCCAACTTTCCTCATCTTCTCTTATCTAGCGCAACAGGAAAGCTGTACCTCCAGACGAAGAGGATTTAAATTCGTTGACAGGGGTCTTTCAACCCATTTCAGCTTTTGTCAAAAATATATGACATGTACAAAACCTTTGTCTTTATTATCTGGGCTCAGCTCTGTGCTTCTTCTGCATTCTTTAGGGTTAGTTTGTGGTATAAAGTGTATACCATGAGCTGCATTGCAGAGCCAGCGACTAATGTACTGGTTGGCACAGCTCCCTCTCTGTGCAGAGGTTACAGGTTCAAATTCCACCTTTACATATTATACACACACACTGTCTGAAAGTGCTTGACCCGAGCAGGGTTGCGGCGAACCGGATCATAATCCAGCAACACAGGGCGCGAGGCCGAAGAGGGAGGAGACACACCCAGGACGGGACGCCAGTCCATCGCAGGGCACCCCAAAGAGGACTTGAACCTCACACCCACCAGAGAGCAGGATGCGACCAAACCCACTGTGCCCCCCCCGTTTATTATATCTCTTAACAAAGTGTCTGCATCCAAGTTGCTCCATTGAATGTTACTCAGTTGTTTACACGTACATGTATTCATTTATCAGATGCTTTTCTCCAAAGCGACGAACATCTCATGGAAAATACAATGTGTTCATTAGCAGAAAGAGACACTTAGATGCAGATGTGTGATTCTTAAGTGCAGTTAGTTTGTCTCTTTCCACCATATGAACCAATGTTCATCACACAAGTAGCTACATAAAATTTTACCAGAATATCCACGATTTCTGATCACCTTCTTAGTTATGTATATATTTTGTTGGAGATACATGTAAACATTTTCGTTGCATTCCGGGAGTATGCACCGTTAACTTCGTGAGCATCACCAGGTAAAGCCTTTATTCAGCCACTACACCGGCAGTGTTTTTGCTTTCTTGTGTATCTTATTTTTTTAAAAAAAATGGTAGGAGGGTATCAGGCTTTGTCTATCCTGTGTTTTATGCACCTGTTCAAACGATGAACCTCAGGGCAGCAAGTGGTAGATAACAACCTAGGTTTACTCGAGTCACACGTCCGCAGCTGTGTCTCTTTCTCTTAATGTAATGCATAAGTTGTGCTTTTGCTGAGATGTACGTCGCTTTGGAGAAAAGCGTCTGCTAAATGAATACATATAAATGTAAATGAGCAGCTGTGTAAAGGTTTATCCTACATGATCATAAAGTTCTAGCGCAGGAACATTTACACATTACGTGAGCTTAAGAGATGATGGACGAAGTGAGTTTGAAAGAGGTGAGTTTTAAGACTCTTTTTAAATGTGCACAGAGATATATATGTATAAACAATGGGTAAGCAGTTAGAAATTGCTGAAGACTGTAAGTCGCTATAGAAAGAAGCACGAGCTAACCCTAACCCTAACCTGCTAACCCTAACCCGCTAACCCTAACCCTAACCCTCTGAACAGTGAAAATGATATGTACTTGTGACTATTTTAAAATATGGCACGTTGATTAATGTTCCGTTTTCCACGCTGTAAAGATGATTAAAGGACAGTTTTCTTCTCTGGCTCCACTTTCTAACAACT
This sequence comes from Scleropages formosus, assembly GCF_900964775.1. NCBI lineage: Eukaryota > Metazoa > Chordata > Actinopteri > Osteoglossiformes > Osteoglossidae > Scleropages > Scleropages formosus. The sequence goes on along the minus strand of NC_041810.1, from coordinate 4,898,902 downwards.
CCGTTGAGCCTTTTCTCACACTGGTGGCACTTCAAGCAAATGTATTTTTGAGCAGATATGCTGAACTGGAAGTCACCCTTGAAGACGCTCTGGTCATCCAGCCAGGTATACAACGAGAACACTTCTCGCGGGGTCTTCTCCCGGCACCTCCGCTGCATAGTTCACCAAAAACTTCAACGGCTCGTTTCAGTGTCTGAATGATAAGAGACAGAGATATAGTGACACGACACAGTATCTCATCTATCACATTGCAACCCAGTGGAGACACGGAGGCTTCATTCCACGCATCTACAGGCCAAAACATACAAGGATTTAGATGTGTGTGGTTAAAAAAAAACAAACAAAAAATGTCTAGCAGTACAAACACGTACCTGACTGCACCCACCCATGTTATACAGTAGATCCTACCAGACAGTCGCTCTCCGCCATTAATTCCAGCACTCAAAAGTTGGCTTGCCATCTTACCAGGCACAGACTAACGCCAGTCTCCACCCTAGCAGCTTGTTTCTTCCCTGTCTTTCTGCTGACAGATGAAAGATCATCTAATGTAGGTAATTAAAGGTTATTAAAATGTGCACAAATATACAACGATACTGCGTATGCGCAGCTGGTACGGTGTTCCTTAACCGCCCTTCCACTGGGGAAATCCACTTAGAAGACGGTTCAGTACGAAAAAATTGGGTTCAAAAAACGACTGTAAAAAAAATTCTAATAAATCGTGGCCGCAAAAGCCGAGCTTAAATTTCCAGTTACTCGGAACAGGGTAGGAATTAGAGGAACGAGAGGCCATCGAAGTCAGCTCACATGATTTTCGTGGTAAAAGGAGGGTATGGAAGTGGCTAACTGTTGCCGTCTTCCACACATGCTTTGCGCTCTGGGAGGAAGCCTACATGAACACGCGTGTAACATGTAAACTCCACCCAGACAGATGCAAATTCGAAGGCAGATGGAAATGAACAGTGCAGACACCAGAGTGTCACTTCATTAGCAACAGCACGTGCCGATGACTCTATTAGCAAAATTAAATTAAATTAAATATGAAAATTAAGGTTTTGATTTGCATATTCAACTTATTAGGTCCGAGAGCTTCTCTCCGTGGTTTGGAAATAATAAGTCTGTCTTGCATGTTGCAGATTCAGTTTTAACAGTATAGGTCTGGCTTTTCTTTTTTTTTTTTTAATTACATTATTTTGTATTACATACACATGACCTACAGCAAGTCACTGCCTAGAGCCAGAAGCAAGACCCGTGGAATCTGCCCAAGTCATGACGTAACATGCAGTTTACGTGCGGTTGCTATGAGACACCAAAAGCCGGAATGCTTGGCACTGTAATTGTCAATATACCGTATGGGACAAATACAAGTCCATCCACTTTGTACTTGTCATGGAGGGTGGGGTAAGATGATTCAATTCAATGAGCTGTCTTGTTTGACCGCAACCTCCTGGGGTGCTTCCCAACGAAGACATTGGTGTTCTTGGTTAAATGAATGCCCTGCAGATGATGTGCATCCTGACCAAATCGTTTTGTCTGGACACACAGATTTATTGCAGGTGCAATGCCGGTCAGTGTGTGCGCCCAGTTCACAGTGGTGAACCCAGCTATTTACAAGACTTGATCATCCGCTATACCCCAACCAGACCGCTACGCTCATCTACTTCTGCCCCCTTGGTGGTCCCACGCACGAGAGGTAAAGCACGGAGGTTCTCGGTTCTGGCTCCGTTGCGGTGGAACGACCTCCCCCTGTCACTCAGAACTGCTGAATCTCCGTCCACGTTTAAAAAGTGTTTTAAAACTCACCTCTTCCAGACTCACTTCTTCCATCATATCTTAAGTTCAGGTAAAGTGTAAGTGTTCATGCTCTATAACTTTATGATCATGTCCGGATAAACCTTTACACAGCTACTCCTGTAATGTAACGTAAATGTGTATATGGATGTCAAAAAAAAAAATTACGGGAAAAGTGATCAAGAATCGCCCATATTCGGATAAAGTTTCATGCAGCTACTGGTGTGATGAACGTTGGTTCGTACGGTGGAAAGAAACTAACTGCACTTAAGAATCATACGTCTGCATCTAGGTGTCTCTTCCTGCTAATGTAACGAACACATTGTATTTTCTATGAGATGTTCATCACTTTGGAGAAAAGCGTCTGATAAATGAATACATGTAACTGCAAATGTAATGCATTCATACTTTGAATCACACTCCGGGCAAAAGCAGACATTCTGTTCATATTTGTGTTCAAAAGAGGAACACACTGGACCCTGAGCTGAAAGCAAAAGCAAACTTATTATAACTGATTTAATTAGAATATTTCCGGAGATGGGCCACAGCCAAAAAAGAGAAATGAATTAGAAAATATGGATAGCGTCAGCTAACAGAAAAACAAAGGAGGAAAAAATGAGCAACAGACATAATAAATATATTATTAAGTATATTGGACCAAATGAGAAAAAAGCTTTGCATTATTTTTTTGTCAACATTTTTATAAGTGGGAAAAAAAGAGAAATGACTGAGTAATTTACAAACGTTTAAGGCATTAATGGCACAATTCAGCAATTAATTTCTTTTCTGTAATTAAGTGCAGTGGAATTTATTTCAAGCCTTGCACTTTTTCTTAAAAAAACAATGTCTGTACAGTTTCAGTAATGTGTGACACAGGAAAATCCAAAAAAAAAAAGTCTTTGCATTGTTATCACATCTTCTTGCCGCTTTGAGCAGACGCCTTTACCAGCCTCCTTCTCCATAGACCAGTACATAACAGGGGAAAAGGGTCTCCAGACCTTTCCCTTCCAGTCCAGCATCAATGACCGCCAACGTGTTCATTAACCACTTCGCCTGGAGTCGCTGGGGTCATGATCAGCACTGATCAATTTACATGCTCCTCTCGAGTGCTGTGGTGTAGAGGTTGGAGTTGGGGTTTGGTTCCAACGGCCAGGAGTCCTTTAGCAAGGGAGGGTTGGAAGGGGATGCTGGGGTGCAGCCTGCAGTGCAGCCACAGTTTCCAGCAGTGTTGCCCGTTCCCTCTGGAGGGCCTCCACCTCCTGACGCAGGCGTCCCTCGCGGCCCAGGAGCTCGACCACATTTGCCTGCAGCGCATCCATCTTACCATGAGCCACCTGTGGGACATGGTAGGGGGGAGGTGCGGGGTTGGGCTCACCAATTCACAGACATGCAGGGCAAAGTTTTGTTCTTCTCCTCCTTTACTCGAGAGATTTTAACGATGCTCTTGATACATATAAATTCGTTTAGCTGGCGGATTTCTCCAAAAAAGACTTAGTGTTAATCTACCTGTTTTATTCTGATTTTTTCACAGGAGCAATTAAGGGTAAGTACCTTAGTCAAGGACACTACAGCAGAAGGTGGGATTCAAACCCATGTAGGCTCTAACTGCTACAATAATAGAAATAACTTTAGCAGAGTGCTGTGATTTACCAGATCAACAGTCACATGCAAAAGCAACTACGATAAGTAAACGAAATGACGCATCTGGTGAACAGCAAACTGACGGTTTCCAGAGAGAAAGGTGTCGGTCAGGTGATGCGAAGGGAGTTGAGATACCTGCAGCTCCTCCAATAGGTCCAGGTTCTGCTGTCGAAGACAGCGGTTGGCCTTCTCCAGCTGTGCCATCCTCTGCTGCTGGCTCAGGGAAGTGGAAGCGGGAGTGTCCAAAAGCTGATCCTGTAGAACGTGGTACTCCACCTCGTAGGCCTGCAACTGCTTGGACAGGTCCATCTCCAACACCTGAGGTACCCAGCAGGAGAAGACATGGTCAGGCCAGATTGAGACACGCTTCAAGCACAAGTTACCTGGAATGTCTTATAAAAAATTAAGCGCTATTCCGCCACACCGAAGCATCTCCAAGACTGCTTAGCGTACAAGATCCACCAGGATTACAGCTGAAATTAGAAGTTCCAGATCAACACAATCCAGGAAAAAGCCAGAAGGCAAGAAGGAGAGGAAACAAAAAAATCATAAGCTTGGCACAAAAATATCTGGGCTTCCAAGGCCGACTAGTCATCAGACTTTCTTCGATTCAGTTTGGCCCCATGACAGGACAAGTCATTAAATACAATTTATTCGTTTAACTTATGCAACACATGTTTACAGAATGACTTATGGAAGGGAACAATGGTGTCCTTGGCAACAAGTCAACAACAAATGAAAACATGTTGGCTTCTATCGGTCTGGATGGTTTATGAGTGAACGAGTGCTCTTGCTTGGGCTGGATATCATACGCGTGGGTCCCATTGCTTTACCGAGAATTACCGTGGTTTTTTTCAAGTGGGGTTACACACGTACAACAAGGAACAGCTGGTAGCGTAGAGGTTACAGCTACTGCCTTTGGACACAAAGGTTGCAGGTTTGAGCTTCACCTGTGGCTGTAGTACCCTTGAGTAAGGTACTTACCCTAAAATTGCTCCAGTGAATTACCCTGCTGGGGTAAATAATTGTAACCTTAACACTGTAAGCGGCTTTGGAGAGGAGCATCAGCTGAATGTGTACATGGCTTTGGTTTAAGATATAGCTGTGAGTTCAGCCATGTCTCTGGGCTGTTCCCTAATAGTGAGCATTTATGGTATATTTGTGGGTGATCCTTGAGGTAAAGCTGCAAGTGGCAGGTGCAGAAACAGAAGTGGGTTCAGTTGAGTTGGGGAGTTGCTTTGAGGGACTGTGGTCTTTGCTTCAGAATACAACATGCATGACTGTATGCTGAACTGAAAGCTGAAAACAGGTTATTGACAGCTGTGGAGGTGTGAAACTAGAGCCATTCGATGAAGGTATAATTCAGAGACATAACGAAGAAAGCTGCACCCTAACACTAAAAGCCAGCATTTTTTTGCAGCTAAATTCTGGAAACTCCTCACGCTTCTACCGCCAAGAAACGTGTCCAAATCACATCTTGATGTGTTGTACAAGTTGTCCGAGGTATAAGATATTTCTTGTGGTCTGAGAACATGAAAATGGTATCTATGGAATTTATGGTCCCTAAACCCAGGAACTCTGGTTAAGGATATGAAGTGAAAATGAATGCGCTGATATAGACAATGAAAATAAAAGCGGTTATGAGCGGGATTATTAGGTACAGCAGAAGCAGCTAAGATGACTAAACATGGGGATATTTGATTCCCAGGCAGCTTGATAAACTTGTTATATTGTTCTCTTTTTAAACTATTGTTCTCCGGCCATAGTCTCTATTCAAAATCTCAGCACACTTCTCACATTCAGGGAAGAAAATGTACTACTTCCTCCAACAAATCATTCCAAGTAACTGGCTCTCCTAGCCTGTTTTACAGGCAAAAGTAGGAGTGCAGAATGTCAAATGAAATATGTTGGACGAACCCTTTTCCCGAAGCTGTTTCGTAGTTTCGACAATTAGATTTTGCTTCGTTTTATTACATATGCGCAAAAATACAGCTACAAATCAACAGCACGTGTTAAATTCTACAATCTTAACGTTTGCTCAGAAACTAAGATTTGCTTTTTTCTATTTTCATCGGCCGTGTCGCTCGGCTGCATGACTCTACGCATGTTTACTTTTTACATGATGCTCAGCATCTATTGCCGTTGCTGTGCAGTTGCTATAACACAAGTTAATCTGCCCTCACATTCTTCTCTGCCAGAGACATGAGGTTCTGTCAAGCTGGTGATTGTAACACTACCTGCTGGGTGTGTGTGTGCGTGTATTTGTATGCCATGTGTGTCCAATAAACCGCCATCCCATCTTGGGTGTCTCCACATTACTATCCCTTCTACACAGGTTGCCCATAGTGCAAGTCTTGAGATGTTACCTGGTTGATGGTCTTCTCCATCTGCACTAGGCCCAGCTTTGGCAGTGTGGTTTTTATGAAGTCCACGATGGCCTCCAAGTTGTTATACTGCATGATAAGGGGCTTGTGGCTTCCTAGCAGACTGAGGGCCACCTTGAAGATGGCCTCAGACCCCTGGAGGAACAGCATGTCTAGGAATACAGGAAATTTCCATGAGGATCTATCTCCACGACTTAAAACCCAAATGATATCCTATCTTTTAAAAGCATGATAATGTGAGACAGCACTTTGGCTAAATGTTCAGCTGGACCACAGCTCCCATAATCAAACATAAATGTCATTTCTGACCTTCATGCATCTCTGCCTATGATGCTGCCCAACTGGAAATTCACTACAGGATAAAAATGACAAGAGGAATCGTGATCCATAGAATGGGCATACCATTTGCAAAGAACTTCTGGTGAACTAAAAACCGGGTTTGTTAAATCTGGTCAGACAGCCTTTCTTTTTATTTTGATTGCTAAAGTATGCGGAAAGCTTGTTAGGACCCTTAGGATGAAAACAAAGAGTAATCAGCACACACATTGTAAACCGACGGGACCAAAGGCTTACTAGTCCTGCCAGTATTTGTTCCTTGGAAAAGGAAACCTGTGATTCCAGATGCCTAAATCAAGTGCAGAGAACATTCAGCTTGCTTACCAAAGACACGTGCAACAAAGCCCATGGGGAAGTGGGAGGCGAAGGCCGTGAGGAACCAGGGCGTGGCGTACAGGCTTGGTCCAATCTCATGCTTCTCCAGGTGGGAGTAGAGCTCTCGGTGGTAGTCGTGGAGCAGCCGGGATAGTTGGTACATCTGAATCTGAGGGCCAAGGAGACATTAATAATTATTGTTTGACTTTTTCTCTAAAGATACGGAGCCCAGAAAAGTCTGTGTCCTTCAAAAGCCCTTTTTGGATTATGCTAAATGAATATCAGAAATTCTGAGAGTATAAAGTCAAGGGCTGATTTTATGATTTGTATAAAGTCACTCTTGTGAACAATGTGACCACAGCACCTCTGAAAAGGCTGGATGCCCTGACAGAAGAAGCCCACCTGCAGGATAATCATGTCGGGCCGGTATTGTTTGCGGAGGCCCATGTCGTACATGAGGAAGGCCAACATGTCAAAGGCCTCTTCTTCATCCATGTGCAGCAAAAGCACTCCTGCTACGAAGCTCAGTCCCTGGCAGTAGCCCACCTCGGGATCGAGGACAGAGTAGGCCTTCAGTAGATTGTACAGTGACAGCTGGCCGGTGCCCAGTTTGGCCGAGAAGTAAGGATGTGTCGGGAAAGTGCGACCTTGAAAGAAATAGGAAATGGGATATTTGATGGATGAAGCCAATCAACCAACGTCAACAACCTCTTCTCCTGAGTGGGGTCATAGCAAGCCAGAGCCTACCCCGGAAACAGAGTGCACAAGGTTAAACGGAGAGGGGAAACACCCTGGATAGGACACCAGTCCATCACAAGGCACTCCAAGCAGGACTTGAACCCCAGACCTCCCACCCAATTAGCACCAGCCAATCCTGCTGCACCACCACAGATAAATCTTTTAACAGTATGTTTCCTTTTAGTGGACCCATTTCTCCATAGTGACTTACGATGTTAAGCTACATACAAAGATGTACCTGTCTATACAGCTGGGTAAGTTTTACTAGAGCAATTTTTGGGTAAGTACTTTGCTCATAGGGGGTGCGGTGGTGCAGTGGTGCAGTGGGTTGGACCGCAGTCCTGCTCTCCAGTAGGTCTGGGGTTCGAATCCCGCTTGGGGTGCCTTGTGGCGGACTGGCGTCCCGTCCTGGGTGTGTCCCCTTCCCCCTTTGGCCTTACGCCCTGTGTTACTGGGTAGGCTCCGGTTCCCCGTGACCCCCTCTGGGACAAGCGGTTCTGAAAATGTGTGTGTGTGTGTGTGTACTTTGCTCATGGGTAATGAAGCAGGAGGTGAGACTTGAACCTGGTTCCTTCAACAAGGTGGCAGCACAAACTATTACAGTTTTCCTCCGTTCAGCATTGCATTCACTTCATTTCATTGATTATTGACCATGGTTAAAGGTAAAATAGCCATGTAAGACAAAACCTGTAGTGAACTGATCATAATTCTAGCCCATTTCGTCGGACTTCCATCAACAACTGACAACCCTGACAGTGCTGAATCACAACAAATAGGAGAAGGTGTCTTTGCAAGCTAAGTACATTTCCTGATGTGCTTTCCATATAATAAAACAATGATTGTTCATCCGTGTCAAGTCCCTTTCAAGACATGCTCTTTTCTATGAAATGCAAGAACTGGCACACAGTCACTGCATCTTTAGCTTTACAGTTAACTCTGAACATGTTTGATCTCATGTGGAAGCATTGAATATTTTGCCAGCAGGTTCTGACTTGGTGCTGGTGGGCCCTGCTCACCCAGGTCGATGAGGATGGCATGCTGCTGGGAGGTGAGCTGCCCAAGCAGGTCCTTGTAGGGGGTCTCTCTTTCTCTTGCAGTTGAGCGGCTGGACACCCTGTGCCTCAGGAGGTGCTGCTCTGACAAGAACTTCCAGATCTCCCCTCGGCGTGGCCTGGGGACACCTTTACAAGGGGTAACACACAGCAGACAAGAAGGTCAGGCTGGGTCATCTCCACAGTTGAGTGCAAGGGTGCCAATACTTTTGGCCACAGCTGTGTCTCCTCATAATACAACCAGTTACGTCTGGTTTCAGGATTCAGATTTGCATTTCGCCGCATTTTATGTGGATTTGTTCAGAAAGAAACCATTGTTTTTTAAAGAAGAATTAAAAACTAGGCAAACACCTACGGACACCATTCAACAAGAAGAAACGGCCATGTTCTAAAGATGTGCCTTTTGCAAAAGGCAGTGGGTTCAGTCCACCTCAGCACGCTCTTACCCTGCCACACAGCACTGTGGATCTTCTCCATGTCAAACTGAACTTTGGCCCGTCCCGGTGTCCCCAGCATTTGCTCCCACACAAGCGTGACCTCCTTCAGGCAGGGCGTGATTTCTTCATAGTCTAGCTTCAGGCGTTTGTTCTTGAGGTGGCTCTCCGAGGCTGAAAAAAGTCAACACTCTGCCACTCAGGAGCTACAACAGACCCCACAACCTTAAAAATCCTGCTGCCCTCCCATCCCTATGTGTCTCACCTGTTTTGCATTTTTCAGATCCTTGGCAAATGTTCCCTTCACCATAGCTGCTATAGCACACTGTACCTGGAGCTTGTACACCCTTCAGAGTTTTCCCTTTTTCTGCATAAATATCATCTGAAATGTCATCATATTTTTTATACAAGTCCCAAAACTAGACAACGAGAACCCGATTGAACAAATGAGAAAAAAAATATTATACTTGTTCGTTTGCTTATTGAGGAAAATGGTCCAGTGTTACATATCTATGTGTGGCATGATGTCTCAACCCTTTAGTGGTTCATTCGGGTCACAGCTACACTTTTTCCTTCATTCACCTTCCTCAGCTGGTATCTGGAGGGTGTGTGCAATGCACCCCAACTGATACCTTGTTGGATCTGTCAAGCTGGTGACTGTGGGTTTGAGCATGGAGTTCATGAATTTACTCATCTGGCTGATGCTTTTCTCCAAAGTAACTTTCATCTACCCATTTCGGGTAATTGTACTGGAGCAATTTGGGGTAAATACCTTGCTCAAAGGTATTATAGCTGGAGCTGGAATTAAACTTGTAACCTTTGAGTCCAAAGGCAGTCACTCTACCCAGAAAAATGATCAGCTGTACCCTATGCGTTAAGAAAGTCACTGCAGAAGTATTTTTTTAAGGTGACCATGGACAACCCGGTCCGAAAGCAACTAAAAGTGTGGTTTCCATGTTGAAATTCGAACCGTTTCAAGAAAAACTCCTGACGGGTGAAATGCAACGCCGCAGGGCAGGGTTAATTTCTTTGTGTTTCTCTACAAGGACCACACACTTGACCTGCTACAAAGGAACCCTTGTCCTGATAGTGATAGACCAGTTCTCCATAGCTCGTGGACATCAGCATTCTTAGCGAGAACTTAAAAGAGAAAAATGAAACAAGGAAATGGTATTGAAATATTCTAAAAATGCACATCATCGGTTTTCTGCCTGTAGGTGTGGAGCTGGGTGTGTACCGTCCCTGTGGCTCATTTCTTCCCAACAGTTTAAGGGCCGGGGACTGTTTTGACAACAAGACTAGTGGATGCAAATGAAAACAAGGCACGTGAAAGAGAACCATCATGAACCAATGCTGGCTTCTTAAAGGGAGGTTTAGCATCAGGTCGAAATAACAGCTCCAATGATTATGGGAAGGAAGTATGAAACCGTGGAGGTGGTTTCCGACCCCATGGTGGACCATGCTTCACTCTACCCACCCTGCTGTTGTTTCGGGATCTTTTTTCTACGTAAAGTGGACAGTTTGGTGTGAGGAAGCAAAACTCCTCGACTTCCGCAAGTATCGCATTCATGTTAGTTTGGACTACTGTCATCTCCAATGTCACCAGCATGGAAACTGGATAACTACAGGCAGGGCTTCAAAACCTCCGGTTATTACTTTTAAAAAGCCAATTGGCTTTCAAAATGCTTATCTTTTTCCATTTCTTTCAGAATTTCACTCCATAATGCAAAAAGGAAATATTCAAGTTTGCTCATTCTTCGTTATTCAATTTCCCAATAGTCAGCGTTTCACGTATCCAGTCCACAGATATTAATACCACTTATTGTCATTTGGTCTGGATTTTCATATATCCGGTCCGTGACATTGGGTCTGGGCCACAGCATCCATGACATTTTCTAATTTTAAATTCATTTAAATGTGACATATACCCTTTGATGTCCTTTATCTTGGACAGAACACCAGTCCATTGCAGAGTAACTACACACACACACACACACACACACACACACACACACACACACACATATTCACTCACTAAGGGCAATTTAAAGTGACCCATCCACCTGAGTATGTCTTTGGTAAACCCAAGTGAACATAGGGAGAACATGCAAACTCCACACAGACAGAGCTGGATTGAAACCTATGCTCAAACAGCCCACCGCTACCCACCTCACCATCATGCAGCCCCGACTCCATATAAAACATTTTCTGATTATGGATCATAAGTAAATATTTAACGTACTGCAGTTCAATAATCAATACTGGCCCTTCAAAACACATTCACACATGCATAAATACTGGACAGTGCACTATTCCGCTCAATATATTTCCTCCTTAATGCTTCTGAGCTCCACCCGTGGACAGCCCAGAACCTGAGAAGGAGACTAACAAAGCACATCATCCACCGAAACATTCGGTTAAACCCAAAAGAATCAAAATCTCCCCTTTTGTGTCTGTGTCAGCAAAGTTGTGGTTCTGCAGGCTTGATGGAAAAGCCTGAGCAGAGAGGAGGCATCTCACGCAGCAACACACCCTCCAGCAGCATCCCACATTTCTTGAGCCAACACCCTTGCTGAAGGGTTGAGGTGTTTCTTCCTGGCACCGAAGCACCGCTCTCCGAGGTTCAGCGAGGGTGGGAAAAGGCGCCAACTGGGTCAGAGATGATGAAATACCTCTCACTCAGCAGGTACTGCTGCTGCTCTGACACGTTCTCATAAGATCCCCATGATACCGCGCAGCGATGCTCCCTTTTCTCTGTGTTCCACACTTGGTGTCACAGCTTAAACAGTCTCATTGTTCACCTCTTGGCTCTAAACCAATTCTTCGCCGCTCTCTAATTGTTAGCTGTGGTCTGCCTGCAGTATCCAAGTGCTTAAAATCCGCAAAAAAGATGCTTTGTTTCAGTAGGGATGTGAACGTGTGCCATGAGGAGCGATCGCAGTGGAGAAGAAACAATTTGGTCAGCTGCCGAAAACAAGTGGGCTTCCAATACCTGAACCATATAGGTCTCTTTTAATCTCATTTGCACGAGCTCCAAGGTAACTGGGTAAATTCCCCACTCAGTGGCACCTTCAGCTCTCTGTAACCCTAAGCCTCCTTCCGTCTTTTAGCTTGGCAATTAGAACAATCAGATTCCATCGCTGTTACAACTGGGTAAATGCTCAGTGAATTTTCGCTTTTGGCCTAAATTCCACGGGAGGACTCACATATGGATAAAACAGAGGTGGAAGTGGGGTGGCAGCGGGTCTAGGAATTGCAGGGATGTGGAGGTTAGTGGGCCGTTATATATGTTGCATGTAATTGACTATTTTTGATTAGCTTTGAATTTTTCAAGCAACGTTATTTTCTACAAAGCCAAACGGACATGAAAGTTGTACTGAAAAATGAAAACAGGGTAGGAAAAACGGACTCCTTTGAACTGTGGCGCTAGATGAGACTTTTAAGAATACAGAGCCAGGAAAGCATACAGATGGATGTTGGATCAAATCAGGCGAGAACCGTCATCAGAAGCACAAACGACGACACTAAGGTTATCATACTTCCGGACATATTGGGGGGAAATCAGACTCTCGAAAAGACTGCAATGGGTTGTAAAGTTGGAAAAGGAAAAAGAAGAAGCGGATGAACGAAAGAAAGGCTGATGGTTGCGCTCAGTCACAGTGACCATGGATGCTCTCCTTTCAAAAGTATGGATGCAAGTGGAGGACCGAAGTTTAAAGGGACACTATTTCTGCAATCGCCTCTGAGTCGACAGTCTCAATAGCACTCAACAACAATGTGACTGACAGCTGGGTGTAGCAAGGTTTTTACTCAATACTTCCCTCCCAAAATTTGTATTTTTACAGTCTCCAGTTAAAATAACCCACTCTCCACACTGCCAACCACCACACCCCCCTCTCACCTTGCAGCTTCTGGTTCTCCCTCTCCATTCTCAGCAGGAGGATCTGCTGTAGGATCGCTTTCTTCCAGCGCTCCCTGGCTGCCGGCCATCTCTTGCTCCCTCGACCCTCCACGGCCACCCTGGCCTCCGGCCCCACGCCTTCAGCCAAAGGAGCCCCTCCATCTGAGAAGAGAGGAAAGAGGAACACTGAGCATCTCACTCACTCAACAAAGGGAGAGAACCCAAAAGAGTGCTGGTCTTTACTTCTTCTGCTTTCATCTTTGGAGGCACTGCAAGGGTCCACAATACATGCCATCTTAGTCGTGAAGTCCTGCCATATGGAGAACATACAAAAAAACACCTAACCTGTGCACATGGTGACAGGACCAATTCTCCATTCAATGGTGTCTTCTGCTCGCTCCCATATCGTCCAACCGACCCATAAAAATCCATAAAACTGTGCAGCAGGTTCTGAGCTCTGTTTGGGAATTCTGCCCAGCTTAGTTTGGTGCAACACGATTCTCGTTTTTATAGAAGCTGTCCGTTTCACATCTATACAGACTGCTGAGTCCATGGTCCATCAACAGAGAACATCTTTGAAGGAAAGAAAAATTAACTGCTAAATTAAGATTTTTCAAAGCTGACAAAGTTCTTTCATCATATATCTAAAATCGACACCCTGAGCATTCTGGGAAGGGCGGGGGGGGGGGGGGGGGGACACTCATCTCCCTGGAATGAGTCTTCATGCAAAAGATGATGGTTACATCCCACATTGTGTGCATAGCATACCTTATGTCAACCTATGCATAGAAAAAGATAAATGAATGTCAAAGATAAGTGGAGAAGGGTGTATACTTTCAAAAAATGTAAATACAGTAGTCCCCTCGTGTCTGCGGGGGATGGGTTCCAAGACCCCCAGCAGATGCCTGAAACCGTGGATAGTACACACACACACACACGCACACACGCACACACAGGCTGAGGCCGCTTGACCCAAGCAGGGTCGCAGCAAGCCGGAGCCTAAACCGGCAACACAGGGTGTAAGGCTGGAGGGGGGCGGACAGACCCAGGATGGGACGCCAGTCCATCACGGGGCATCCCAAGTGGGACTCGAATCCCAGCCCTGCCAGAGAGCAGGACTTGGCCAAGCCCATTGCACCCCAGCACCCCCCTTGACGATAGTATATATAGGGTTTGGTACTATGTTTTTTCCTATGCAGAAGAAAGAAAACTAAGAACCAATGCCCAGGTCTTCATAAGTATTGATTTTTTAATTAAGTTTTTTCTTTGAAAAAAAAAAAGGGTTACTTGAACACAAGCACCGCGATCCCACGACAGTTGATCTGATAACCGAGACGGTTACTAAGGGACTAATGGGCGGGTAGCGTATACAGCGTGGATGTCAAGATCAAGTCCCGGGTGGGACGGCACGAGATTTCATCACGCTACTCAGCAGAACGGCGCACAATTTAAAACGTATGAATTGTTTATTTCTGGAATTTTCCATTTAATATTTTCGGACCGCGGTTGACCGCAGCTAACTGAAACCGCAGGAATCGAACCCGCGGATAAGGAGACACCGCTGTACCTTTTTACAGGGTTTGTTAAAAAGATGAAACAACAGCAATGTTCCAGAGACATAAAACACAGTTTTAAAGCAAAAATTAACTCAGCAGGTCTTCGCTCTGAATCCTACGCTTCCGCACATGTACATTTTCTTTCGATGTGAGCTTTTAGGGGGCCGCAGTGGGTTGGACCGGGTCCTGCTCTCCAGTGGGTCTGGGGTTCGAGTCCCGCTTGGGGTGCTTTGCAACGGACTGGCATCCCGTCCTGGGTGTGTCCCTTCCCCCTCCGGCCTTACGCCCTGTGTTGCCGGGTAGGCGTATGGGACAAGCGGTTCTGAAAACGTGTGTGTGTGAGCTTTTATGTGCTTGACAAGAACAGCCGTTCCACGAATTGCAAAAATTTTGCTGTCTCATTGCTGAGATTGTCAGCGGAGAGCTGGAAGAACCTGCTGTTTGGATTGTAGACTACATGCTTAGGACTGAGGACTGCAGCTGCAGGAAGGGACCACCTAATGCTAAATTCTTCCCAGGAGAGCATAGCGGTTCGATCCCCACCTTCAGCTGTAGTACCCTTGAGCGATGTACTTGCCATAAATTACTCTAGTAAAATTACCCAGCTGTATAAACGTGGAAATAATGATAACCTTAACATCGTAAGTTGCTTTAGAGAAAAGCGTCAGCTAAATGAATGAAGGTGAACCCCCATCTCAAATGGAACTGGAGAACATTAAAGCCAACAGGGGCCAAGAATTTCTATGAGATCTTTATATAGGGAAGGTGGTTGCATTTTAATTAAGATTGTCGTTTGCAACGAGAAGGTCCCCTACTTTGAATCCCACTTCCTGCTGTAGTACCTTCGATTAAGGTAAGCAAAATTTTATCAACATTTATTTATTTGGCAGATGCTTTTCTCCAAAGCAGCTTCCAATGAACTCTACGTAGTGTTACTAGCCCACACACCTTATTCACCATGGTGGCTTACACTGCTAAATACACACACTACTTACACTGGGTCACTCATCCATACATCAGTGGAACACACACTCTCTCTGTCACTCACACACTACGGAGGAACCTGAACAGCATGTCTTTGGACTGTGGGAGGAAACCAGAGCAGACACAGGGAGAACATGCAAGCTCTATACAGACTGAGCACCACCCAGGCGCTGTGAGACAGCAGTGCTACTCGCCGCTCAATGAAAATGCAAGTTTCTTCTCCCACTCAAACACAAAGTTTGCCCGAAAAGACACAAAACCCTTACACACAAGCCTCCCAGTGTGCAAAGGCAAGGGTTCACACACACACCAGCAGGCAGACAGACTCCAGAAAGTGTGTTACATTTCCTTAGCTAGAAATATATCGGTCATTTCATCGAGCAGCAGATGAGATAACTATCTGAAGAGTTTTTCTCACCAGACAAGTCTTTATCATGTTTGAAGATTCGTACTTATGTTTTACGATGTGTGTAGGTCTGTTGAGTAAGGGTGGTTGACTCCACAAGCCCAGACAAATCATGTGCACGGCAGTTCAGTGTTTGTAATTAGGAAAATTAGACTATGGCTTAGAAATTCATCGACTAATTAGAGGTGATATAATTATGGTAAAACTGTGCTGTATTAAATTAACTTAGCTGAAACCTTTGTGAAAGAAGAGAGTGTTAGATAATCAGCTTTACAATGAATTATCCATTTATAGAGCAAGGTGTTATCGAAGTCTGGGTGGCACAGGAGTAGTGCTGGTGTCTCACAGCACCTGGCTGGTGTGACAAGACATGGGTTTGATCCCTGCTCAGTCTGTGTGAAGTTTCCATGTTCTCGCTGTGTCTGTGTGGGTTTCCTCTGGGTGCTCTGGTTTCCTCCCACACTCCAAAGACATGCTGTTCAGATTCACCCGTAGTGTGTGTGTGTGTGTGTGTGTGTGTGTGTGTGTGTGTGTGTTCCACTATGTATGGATGAGTGACCCAGTGTAAGTAGTGTATCTAGCAGTGTAAGTCACCACAGTGAATAAGGTGTGTGGCCTAGTAACGCTACATAGTATCCATTATAAGTTGCTTTGGACAAAAGCATCTGCTAAGCGAATAAATGAAAATGCATTCAAAAGGGAACCTTGACTAGAATAAAATGGAAATGCTGTGGAATTATTGCTCTCTGATGGGTGTGGGGTTCGAGTCCTGCTTGGGGTGTCTTGCGATGGACCGATGTCCCGTCCTGAGTGTGTCCTCTCCCCCCTCCAGCCCAGTCTCTGGTTCACCGCGACCCTGCTTGGGACAAGTGGCTTCAGCCAATGTGTGTGTGTGTGAGATGAACAGAGCTGCAGTGTCGTGTGGGGATAAGGTCTGTGTAACTATATATGACTAAGTACACAGTTTATAGGTCAGCGGACTCTTCACTGTAACTCTCAATTTTTTCTCTCTCTGAAAAATAGATCCTCTCCAGTAGTAGCGTCACTAGCCTAGGTGGTTGCGGGTTGGGGGTACGGACCGCATCAGAGGGGGTGACACTCAAATGACTGCCTATTAAATTTCTGTGCAGTGTTTCAGCAGAAATGCGGTATTTTTTCTTATAAAAATATCCCTTTCAGTTTGAAATAAGAACACAAACATTTTTCGTAATAAAGCCCAGTTTACGTGTATCAATATACCTACAAGTGTAAAACTCTGTGCTCATTTACTTTTCTTGAACCTTCCAATGCGCTCCGCTCACAGCTCTCATTGTTACCCAATTACAATTACAATTACAATTACAGTGATACTTTGAATCGCGTGGTTTTGTCTCCGTGGGGGTGCGGTGGTGCAGTGGGTTGGACCATAGTCCTGCTCTCCAGTGGGTCTGGGGTTCGAGTTCTGCTTGGGGTGCCTTGTGATGGACTGGCATCCTGTCCTGGGTGTGTCCCCTCCCCCTCTGGCCTTACGCCCTGTGTTACTGGGTTGGCTCTGGTTCTGTGTGACCCTGTATGGGATGAGTGGTTCTGAAAATGTGTGTGTGTGTGTGTGTGTGTGTGTGTGTGTGTGTGGTTTTGTCTCCACGTGCTACAAATGTGCTTTTGTTTTCATCGCCGCCACTGCTTTCATAGTCGCTAATTCCTTTATCACATTTTCTGGTGTTTTAGCTACAGTACTGTGGTCATCAGTATTTATGAACCGATATCAATTATGTTAAAATAATAATTAAATAGTAAATTAAAATAATAAAATAATAATTTTGATGCGGTTCTTAAACGTTTCCACTTCGAATTCTATTGTTTTCTTACCAAATTTTCACTTTAACCGCATGAGTGTAAATACATTTAAGCTGTGGGTATGATATTGCAATTTAAAGGTGTAATTTTAATTTTGCTACTTGTTTATGTCACTACTATTGCCGTTACATTCAGCGATATAGGGGGATCATGAGTAACAGTAGTAGAAAACACATTACTAAGGATTCTGTATGGTCTGGTATGGAGGAGCTCCATGGGGGGTTGTGACACCATGAGTTACCGCACCGGGTGACACAACCCTAGCGACACCACTGCTCTCCAGGCCTCGCTTCACTACCTACCTGATGTGCCTGGGAAGTGGCCACTCCTACACTTTTCTAGAACAGCCTGAAACAGTGAGGGCAGGTTCAGCTGCCCTGCCTCTGGCACCATCACCAGCCCATATCGTCCACCCAGTACTCGCTGCATCTATCACCTGACGGAAATTTGACACTTACTGGTAAATCCGGAAGGCGTGTCACAAGGTTTCTGGGAAGCGGCCACTCGGAGGAAGATCTGCTGTCTCCAAGGCAGCCCGTGACTCCGCGGGAGGCCGTCATCTACAGGCGCTGCAACACTGGAGAGAGCTACCATGTCACCGACGGCAAAGGCAGACTTCCTCAACACCTTCGTTTTACATTTATTCTTTTAGCTACCCCTTATCTCCACAGCAGCTTACGATGTTAAGGTACTTACGATTATTTCCCCACTTATACAGCCAGGTAGTTTTTCACTGGAGCAATTTAGGATGAGTACCTTGCTCAAGGGTACAACAGCTAGAGGTGGGATTCAAACCTATGACCTTTCACTTTAATCACTACACGACCAGCTCTCTCCACTGAAAGACACCCCATTTTATGTCTCAGAATCATCCTTCTTCTCTGTTACATGTTTTTTCCACTTTTTATAAGATTCATTATCTTAAATTTGTATATGACTTATACTTTTTACTCATGTATATTTCAGAATGTGAGATTGATCCACCACTAGAGGGCAATAGCAACTTCTCTCTCTGCATCTGCGCCTTGCAGCAGAGCTTCCACACTGTAAAATGAGGTACAGTTGATCCTGACTTACAAACTTATATTTACTTAGCAGACACTTTTCTCCAAACTGACTTCCAATGAACTCTATGTAGTGTTACCAGCCCAAACACCTTATTCACCGTGGTGACTTACACTGCTAGATGCACTACTTACACTGGGTCACTCATCCATACATCAGTGGAACACACACACACACTTTATCTGTCACTCACACACTATGGTGGAACCTGAGCAGGTATCTTTGAAGTGTGGGAGGAAACAAGAGCAAGCACAGAAAACCCACACAGACTCCACGTAGACTGAGCAGGGATCAAACCCAAGCCCTCTCGCACCACCCAGGCGCTGTGAGACAGCAGTGCCACTTACTACGCCACTGTACTCTACAGTTTTACAGGAAAAGGTCTTAAGTGTGACAGGGAGCGGAAAAGGGCTGCTCATCAATTCTGTACGCAGCCACTTGTGTAATGCGCGCCCCGTGTTGGGCTAAGTGACTGTACTTCGACAGCTGCATGTTTACGTGTATAACTTTCCATGCGTTGGGGAAAAACGAGAAAAAGAGAACACTTTGGAGAGAAGCGTTGGATCAATTAATCGTTGTTAACGTCAACAAGCCAGACAGCTCTGCAGGGGTGAGCCGGGATGCCTCGCGCACACGCCTGAGCACTTGGAGTCTCCTGGCACGAGTGTTGACGACACACTTGCAAAGAAGGAAGCCCAGTAAAAAAGCATGGTAAGAGTCAAGCCAGGGTGTTAGCGCTCACCTTCCTTTACCCCACACGTCACAAAAAAATCAGTAATACCAATACAAACATTTATGAGAAAGCGTGTAAGTCAAGGACCAAGAGTACCTGTTCCACATGTTCTCATGTTGCACAAATCCTCAGCAGAGAATGTGCGTCACCTCATCTAAATGCACTCCATCAATGTTCCAATTTAAAATAATGCATTTAAATTTTTCTTTGATGAGATTAAAGCAGGAGGGTTATCAATGACAGTGATATAAAAGCCCTTTCTATGGCAGTGGACCAGTGGTGGTACTTGGGTCCAGCCAGGTCGTACCAGGTGTGGTATGGGCTGTCTGTGCTCAATGAGTTGTGCCTCAGAATCCTGGGCTTGATGGTAGCAGTGGGCTGCTGGGGAGCACCGGCGGGTCCAGGAACGCGGCCCGGGAGCGGGTGGCTGTAGGTGCTCGCCCGAGGCCGGAACCACTCTCCCATCGAGGATGCCAGCAGGTCCGTGGGGCTCGGAGGGGAGGGCGAAGCGCAGAGGGACACCTCGGACGAGAACTCCTAGGAAAGACGAACTCTAAGGTTTCAAAAAGGGTCCAGCTGAAGAAGTTTGGGCATGTAGGTGATGTCGATGAGACAAGTTTTACCCATATCCACGCCAGGAAAAGCAGTGTCATCAGTTCTGCTCTGATTATAGAAATATGCACCAAGCCAGCCCACAGAGTCAATTTGGAAGTGGGTGGGATTTGCCAAAGAGGGGCCAGTGGAGGGTTTGGGGGCAGGTGGAGGATCTGCTGAACCTACTGTCTTCATCAAGGGTCAGACCTGGGTGGAAGTGGAGACGCTGGTGGAGCTGGAGGAGCTGGGGCGCCTGGGGGGGGTGAGGCTGCCGCTCTCCGCTTCTCCTTCTCCGTTACTTCCAGCTTTGGCCCAGGGCGTCGGGCTCCCCTGCAGCGGCAGCAAGAGCGCCGAGCAAACCGTGGTGCAAATAGCGTTATATAGGGCTGGACTCGAAAAGCGAATGTGAACCAAACACAGAGACACGCACACTACGAGTTTGATACACATGCTGGAAATGTCAACGTGCTGAGCGGTGGCTCTGAATAGTTAAGGTTCCGTCGGGGCGGCCGTTGGCTTAGAGGTTAAGAACGCGGAGCTAAACATCAGAGGTTGGTGTGTATAAAAAATACTGCAGTATAAATAAATCTGATGACTTCTTGTCTTGCTTTGTTACCTGAATTCATTGACGCCGTACATGGACACATACACGTAGAAGGTCTTGATGCTCCGCTTTGTTCTTTTTTACCCCTTTGTACACCTGTTTGCCCTTTTTTAGACCTGTACAACAGTTTGTGCCGCACTTGAGGTTTAAGGAAAGGTCTGCACAACACCTGCCTGCCTACCTACCTACCTACCTACCTTCCAGATGACCTCCGGCGACCCGCTGAGGTCCCGCTCGGCGCCAGGCTTCCGCTGCTCCACCCGCGACTCATAGCCTGTCCCCTGGGCCTCGCATGGACCCCCCACATCAAATGTGACCTGTGATGATCACAGCCTCAGTGCTGAAACACAGCTGTACCACGTGAAATGACATTTTGACACTTCAGTACGCACTATGGAAAGAGTATACATGCAGCCAAAATGTACTCATGTTTGATCCTGAACAAAGATTCCCGCACATTTTCCACTATTAAATAAATATTAACGTCTGTTTAGTTGCTATTAATGATTGGTATGAATGTTACTTTCTCTAGAGGAGAACCGACCCCCCCCCATTGCCTGTTGAAAACGTGTTTGTTTATTATTAATTTATTAGCTGACACTTTTGCCCAAGAACAGCAGGTGGTGTGGTGGTCACAGCCACTCCTCTAGATGCATAGGACCTGGGTTCAAATCTACTGTTGGGGGTGGCACAGCGAGTATCACTGCTGTCTTCCAGTGCCTGGGTGGTGTGAGAGCACATGGGTTTGATCCCTGCTCAGCCTGTGTGGAGTTTGCATGTTCTCCCATTGTCTGTGTGGGTTTCCTCTGGGTGCTCTGGTTTCCTCCCACAGTCCAAAGACATGCTATTCAGGTTCCCCCATTGTGTGTGTGTGTGTGTGTGTGTGTGTGTGTGTTGTATGGATGAGTGACTCAGTGTAAGTAGTGTATCTAGCAGTGTAAGTCACCATGGTGAATAAGGTGTGGGCTGATAACACTACATGGAGTTCATTTGGAGTTGCTTCAGAGAAAACCATCTGCTAACAGAATAAATATAATAATAAATATAAATGTGTAGTGAACTTTAATCAAGGTGTTTTCCCTAGACTACTAGCTATAGCTGGTAGGGTAGCAGATAGAGCTGCTGCCTTTTGAATGTAAAGGTCATGGGTTCAAATCCCTTTTCAATTGTAGCACCTTTGAGCAAAGGGGCTTATCCTAAATTGTTTATGTAAAAATTACCCAAATGTTTAAATGGTAAGTAACTGTATGATAGCTGAACAGTGTAAGTTTCTTTGCAGAAAGGCATCA
This sequence comes from Scleropages formosus, assembly GCF_900964775.1. Lineage (NCBI taxonomy): Eukaryota > Metazoa > Chordata > Actinopteri > Osteoglossiformes > Osteoglossidae > Scleropages > Scleropages formosus. Next base: position 4,877,246 of record NC_041810.1, on the reverse strand, counting down.
GCTAAGTGTATAAATGTAATATAACTTACCCTATTAGGTTTGCATACACATTTTATATCTTAAGGTAATTAATTGACCCTTTATGAGGCTGGCTAAGTTTTACTATATTAATTCAAAGTTTCACACTCTAGGGACCCACAGTAGGAGCAGGATTCAAACCTACGACCCAATGACTGCAAGATGACAGTAAGAGCCACTGCGCCACCTGCTGGCCCTACTTAGTCACACTGATTTTGGGTATGTGTCAATGTCAGAACTCGAGGGTTTCTACTCTGCTAGGTAAACCTTTCATGCAGGCTGCTCACCGGTCTCCACACCATGAACATGTACCGTTGAGTGTGTCGTTCGCCAACGTCGAGATCCTGGTCTCTCTGTGTACTACCTGACTGAAAACGCTGTCCCGGCCGAACGTGTGGTCATTCTGTCCTTCCTGGTATAGCTGGCGTAGTACAGTCACGACAGCATCATTCTCCTCCTGATCTGTCTTGGGGTTTGTCCTCTGTTCACGCACGATCACACACACACACACACACACACACACATACACACACACACACACACACACACACACACACACACGTTCGTGCACAAACACGCAGAGATTCAGAAAATGAGATACATTCATACTGATGTGCAGTGATTACTGTTGATATGCAATGTGTCACTGCGCTGTTTGGCAGGTGATCATCAGAGATGAGCTTCCTGAAGGGGGCGCTACTTCTCTTAACCGTGTTTCGCTGAGCCCCAAGGAGGCACTCTGGCCCATTTGTGTGGTTCTCAACCCTGATTGTCAAGGCACATTAAATCAGAAAGTTGTCAATAAAGACGTATAAACAGAATTGGAGTAAGAAAACAGTCAGTGGTGCACTGGTCCATTTCATTTGTTTTGTTTGAATGAGAGTCAATCAAAGTTAAAGGTACACACACTTTGACTGAAACCGCTTGTCCCAAGCAGGGGTCACGGCAAACCAGAGCCTAGCCTGGCAACACAGGGCAGGAGGCTGGAGGGGGAGGGGACACACCCAGGATGGGGCGCCAGTCCGTCACAAGGCACCCCAAGGGGAACTTGAGCCCCAGACCGACCTGAGAGCAGGACCCAGTCAAACCTGCTGCGCCACCGCACCCCCCAAGTTAAAGGTAGTCAAGACTGAAGAAGTTATTCGCTTGCATTAGTCGAGTCCAAATCAAGTTGTCAATAGGCTTAAAAATGATTTGGTTTAATATTCAATTTATTTTTCTCGTACAGTGTCCCAGAGCGCTGAACAAAGGCACAAGACATAGAAACAGATAAGACATTCGACTGTATATTATTATTATATATATGCTAGGACAATAGTTTAATAATCTTGTCTCCTTCTCCTCCACCTCTGCCTGCTTGGTGGCCCCATGCGCAAGAGGTCCAAAAGACTACATATTCTTGGTTCTTGGTCAGCTGTGGTGAAATGATCTCCCTCTCTCACTCAGAGCTGCTGAATCCCTCCCAACTCTTGAGAAACTCTCAAAACGCAGCTCTTCCAGACTCATTTCCCTCTGGATCTTCTATCTGATCCATAAATATGCCTTACATCATCTGTCATAATTACCTTAGTATTATAATTGTAATATTATAGAATTAACATGTCGTACTGCACTGGGGGGGTGCGGTGGCGCAGTGGGTTGGCAGTTTGTTAAATAGAAAACAGCTGCAACAAAGTGCGGCAGACACTACTGGAGAAAGAGATACATATTAAAGTTGTGCCATTACTAATACGACGTGATAATATGAAATGTGCTGCATCCTTTTGGGTTTAAACAAGTGCTTTAATCCCGGTATCCATCTTCTCCCATTGATTGTTTCATTGGAAAATTTCCTTATATCAGCAGATGAATAAATACAATAAACAAACAGAAAAATGAGATACAGTCAGTGTCCAAAAGTGGATTTTCCAACATCCGCCTTTAAACAGTTTAGATCGTGGAGCAAACGTTTGCACTGCTGCTTTGTTAATATCCGCAAAGAGTTAAAAGTGGAATACGCCTCCTTCACATTTAATTTTATTACTTTTATTGCAAAGCGCAGGTGAGAAAAACCCGCATGCTGACGACGCTGGACTCAACTGCACCCACTGTGCTGCACTTCACTTTCCAAGTCGCAAAAAAATCAATATCGGGCGCTTATAATCCTCCGAGAGGTGTAAACAATGAAGGAAAGCAGGTTTTTTTTTTACCATCAGTACTTTGAAATGTAAATGGGGAAGTGGAGCGGAGATCAGCGCTGCTGACGGTCACCCCCACTATGTCGCACTGGGGGTGTGTTGGCGAAGGCGGTAAAGGAGAAGAGAAAGACGCCCGAAGGCCACATTGTCCCTGGATTTCCAGAGAACGGAAGCTGGACGGAGGACCTACCAGCACGCTCTCGAGGACGTACGCCTGCTGCCCGCTCTCCAGGGTGGCCACATGCTTCTGGAGCTCCAGCTTGGCAGCAGTTGAGTGGAGACCTGAGCGCAAACAATCACAGCGGCCAACTCTCATCAACACGAGCGTTCAAGGCGCCCTCGACCATCACAGCGTGTTTGTCCCCAGGTCCCCTCCTCTTTTTTTTCCAACAGAAAGTATCTCTGAGCTTCACACGACATGCCGACGAGGACCGGAAAAGGAATCGTCGGCAGCCGGTTCTTCTGTGCTGAGCTTAACGTGTGAAATATTTTCATTTTATAGGGTGACAATAAGTCATCAGATATAATGTTGCAAATGCATAGATTTACATTCATTTGTGTAACTGATGCTTAGTGTCTGCAAAGTGACTTATTGTGTTAGGCTACTTGCCATTGTATGAACCTTTTATACATCGGGGTTTTTTTGTGCTGGGATTTTACCCTGGGATGGATAGATAGATAGATAGATAAACAGGGTTTATGAATGGATGGAAACCTTACTGGTCCCGAGGGATACTGGACACCCATGCGCAACGCAACTGAATCCACCACGTGCGGATATTTTTACGTCCCATTTTGATCACTTTGCCAATACGTTCAACAGCTTAATAGTAAAGGAGATAAAAAAAATGGTTGAAAATAAAAAATATAGAAAATGAACTTGAAAGATCATTTATGAATGATGATGAAATAAAAACATTCTAAAGATAAACATGACAGTATTGCAAGGAACTGAAAAGGTGTTGCGGACAGATGCCGCACGTGAGAAACGTGGTAAAAAACTGGGCAGACCTTCTATCGCCTTGCAGAGTGTGTTCAGCTGCTCCAAAGGGCAACGCTGTGGGCTTCGGATCGTGTCGCGCGGGGGCTGGGAGGCTCCGGAGGGGAAGGCCCGCTTCAGCGCGAGCGCCGCCTCCTCGGCCTGCACGGCACACGCGACATCAGGATGCAGGACTTGGACTCACCGACTCGCTGAAATACGGGATTGCGCAACACCGCGCGGACTCCTACCGACCCTCTCGAGTCTTGTTGGGTCGGGACTCACTCGGGAAATATTTATTCAATTGCATTCCTCGCACTGAGCGTGGACACGCCTGCGCTCGCTTTGAGCTTCACTTTGACCCGGCGAAGCAATTCAAGCGAAGGAGGCGCCGGCTACTGCGCCTATTTATCTTGACGTATTATGTTGCTGGGCCTTAGATCTTGCTTTGTTGGCACAAATGACTCATTTGGAGAGACGGAGAGATGTGGACGTGGAGGTGTGTTTTTTTGGAGCCGCCCCGAGGCCTTCCCCGTCCTCACCAGAGCCTCGGCGGAGCACTGGAACACGCAGCAGACGAGCTGGTGGCAGGAATTTGCGTCGGGGTCTCTGCAGACGAAGCCAAAGTGATCCGGGCGTTTGGTTCCCTGGGTGGGGAGTCAAGCACCGAGTCACACACACACACACACACATTACATTACATTACAGTTATTTATTTACTTAGTCAACATTTTTGGATGCAATTACATTTACATTTTACATTTATTTATCAGACACTTTTCTCCAAAGCGACTTCCAATGAACTCTATGTAGTATTATCAGCTCACACACTTTATTCACCGTGGTGACTTACACTGCTAGATACACTACTTACATTGTGTCACTCATCCATACATCAGTGGAACACACACACGCTATGGGTGAACTGGAACTGCATGTCTTTGGACTGTGGGAGGAAACCAGAGCACCCGAAGACTTCCACTGCTAGATACGCTACTTACAATAGGTCACTCATCCATACATCAGTGGAACGCACACACTCTCTCCGTCACTCACACGCTATGGGTGAACCTGAACAGCATGTCTTTGGCAGCATGTCTAACACACACACACACACACACACTAATACAGGCTCTCCAGTATGTATTGTATCGCTACAGGTCAGGTTCCGCCGGGAAGTTAAATGCAGGAACTCGAGTGGAGGAACTTGAGCTCAACACTCATGAGTTACGATTGTGTTCGGGTTCCACGGAATCCCCGCCAGCTGTACGTGTCGCCGAGGGGAAGTGTCATTTTCAACGGAAGTCGCGGACAATGGGCCGCACTTTTCCACTTCAAAACAAAGCGCAACTACATCAGAAACATTGTGGCTACGGGTGAATAGAAATCCAAAGATGAGTGGAAGCCAAGTTCAAATTATTAAAATAGAGAAAAACGACAATTCCAGAGCTTCGAGAGACAAAGGGAACTATGTACTAACAGATACTTTTTCAGCTCATATCATATATTTTTTGATAGAACATTTATCTCAAGCAAATTGTTTAAACAGCGAGTCCTAGGTTGTCTAAGTGTTTTTGTAACTGTTTCATACATATTTACTGGCCATTAACCTCCAGTTCAACCACTTGTCCCATACAGGGTCGCAGGGGAACCAGAGCCTATCCTGGCAACACAGGGCAGAAGGCTGGAGGGGGAGAGGACACACCCAGGATGGGACACCAGTCCGTCGCAAGGCACCCCAAGCAGGACTCGAACCCCAGACCCACCGGAGAGCAGGACCCGGTCCAACCAACTGCACCACCACACTCCCCTCTGACTGAGACACTGTAATGTTTTAGCTGTAAAAGTGTTATTTCATACTGACCTGAGAGCAGAAGGAAATTTCGCTGAACCTTTTTTCACCGGATCCTTTCTTGCGTTCAGGACTCGCAATCCGAACCTGCGACGGGTCTATCTGCAAGTACATGTGAGATACAAGAGAACATCTTGTTCAGGCAAGATCATTAACAGCAATGCTACAGACAGCACTTCTAAGGCTGACGCTTAGCAAAATTTTGTATACGTCTATTTATTTATCAGAGACACTTTTCTCCAAAGCAACTTCCAGTGAACTCTGTCCAGTGTTATCAGCCCACACACCTTATTCACCGTGGTTACTTACACTGCTAGATACGTTACTTACACCGGCTCACTCATCCATACATCGGTGGAATACACACGTTATGGGTGAACCTGCACAGCATGTCTTTGGACTATGTGAGGAAACCAGAGCACCCAGAGGAAACACATGCAGACATGAGGAGAACATGCAAACTCCACACAGACTGAGTGGGGATCAAACCCACATCCTCTTGTTCCACCCAGCTTCATGACTCGCTGTGCCACCATACCCTAAATATTCCAAAGAAATGCCCTCGTACTTGTTTAAAATAGAAACAATATATAACATAGTGTACATTACCTGAAAGCCATGTCATGTGAAATACGAACACAGTTTAGAGGTGGTTGAGCTTCTCACTTTAAAGGCTACACTGTGAACAGGTACTGATTTCAGGCACCGGTTTTTTGGGAAACAGACGGCCGGTGAGCTTTAAATCCACACAGAGCAATGTTCAGCACTTTCGTTTTCAGGTCCTCTTCCCTCTAAGTGGGGCCAGATGAAGAGAAGAACCAGAGTTCCCAGGTGCCTGTTAGCCATGCGGAGAGGAACACCAGTGGGGGGGGGGGTTTGGTCTGGAGAGCAGGGCATTAGGGTTTTTCTGGGAAACATCAATTATTTCCCAGCATGAAGAGATATATGCTTTATGGGGTGAGAGGGAGGGAGTTGGACCTCCTGCCCCAGGACTGTACTGTACCACCTCCAGCCATCACTTCTGTACGTCTCCCACACAAGACCAAGATCCTCCATCCAAAAGCCTTTTTTTCCCAGGACTTCCAAAGACTGCAAAAACTATTTCAGCTGTGGTTTTTATTTGTAGTGGTTCGCTAATGGAGGCCTACAGGACAACACAATTACATTTAAATTCCAACTTAACTCTCTCACAGCACCTGGGTGGTGCAAGAGGGCATGGGTTCGATCCCCAGTCAGTCTGTGTGGAGTTTGCATGCTCTCCCCATGTCTGTGTTGGTTTCCTTTAGGTGCTCTGGTTTCCTCCCACCATCCAAAGACATGCTGTCCAGATTCACCCATAGTTTGTGAGTGAGTGACAGAGAGAGTGTCTGTGTTCCACTGATGTATGGATGAGTGACCCAGTATAAATAGTGTATCTAGCAGTGGAAGTCTTTGGGTGCTCTGGTTTCCTCCCACAGTCCAAAGACATGCTGTTCCGGTTCCCACATAGTGTGTGTGTTCCACTGATGTATGGATGAGTGACCCAGTGTAACTAGTGTATCTAGCAGTGTAAGTCACCACGGTGAATAAGGTGTGTGGGCTCATAACACTACAAGGAGTTCACCGGAAGTCGCTTTGGAGAAAAGCGTCTGCTAAATAAATACATGCAAATGTAAACTTCTAACAGTTAAAGCACACTGGCACGTAACATCGCTCAAGCTTTCATCCACCTGCAACAATTTATAACATTAAAATATCACGTCCGGATTTGTCAAAAATAGGATGCTGCACATGAGCACCGTGCATCCACCCATGTGTCCATTTCCAGAGTTGGAATGTCAGGTCAGGGTCATGTGACTTGGGGCAAATCACAGGAAACAGGGTACAAGGTGTGGTATACCAGCTGTGTACCGCTACACTCGCACTCACTGGAGATGAGAGGCACCACCTGAGCGGCATGCCTACGGAATATGGGAGGAAACCCATACGCGCATAAGGAGAACACGTGAGCACACTCTATTAATTATAGATCTCTCTGCCCCAGGCAACTCATTCAAAAAGCTGCAGAGATCAGGAATGCTTATATAAATTCCCGACGCACAGCGCCTGGTTTTCAGGTGATGTTTACCTTTGAATTTCTGCCTAATGAATCACTGATTCTTCCCCCATGAGCTCCAGGCTATTTTTTTTTTTATTCATTCCATAGTCTGAACGATTATATTGCATCTCATCATAAGACTTCATCCAACTGCGTTTCCATAACTCTTCAGCACGAGACAATCGCGAGTCCTCACCACCATGAGGAGCTTCACCATGTAACGAGGAAGGAGATAAACGAAGGCTGCGCCTGGGATGTTTCAAATTATCAACGGCCGAGTTGAAGTAAGCGGGATCTTCTTCCCGGTGATGTGGGGGGCCGTGCTGAAACAGAGCCGCTTCTGAAACGTAAACGGCGAAGCGCGAGCTGCCTCTGCGCCGCATCAAGGCTGGAGGGTCGAGACAGGTAACGAGAGTTCGACCTGTGCGCTGGGGACCTGCCGTGATACGGGGCGCGTGAGCAAAAGGAGGTATGAGATGCTGATCCGAGTCCCGTGGGGGGGCCTTGCTGTAGAACATTAGAGAAAGGTACAGTCGTGGGCAAAATTATTGGCACCCCCCTGCTCCCCCGCTGCACTTTTTTGCAGACAATTCTTTTTTAAAATTAATTTCATTCTAAAGCAGGGACAGCTGGTACTGTAGCCTTTACAGCTCCTGCCTTTGGACCCAAAGGTTGCAGGTTCGACCTCCAGCTGCCAGCTGTAGTACTCTTACCCTTGAGCAAGGTCCTTACCCTCAATTGCCCAAGTAAAATTACCCTGCTGTAAAAATGAGTAAGTAGCTGTAAACTTGTCACTGCAATAGTTGGAAGTGGCCTTGGAGAAAAGCAACACACACACACACACACTTTCAGAACCGTTTGTCCCATACAGGGTTGTGGGGAACCGGAGCCTCACCCAGCAACACAGAGTATAAGGCTGGAGGGGGAGGGGACATACCCAGGACAGGATGCTAGTCCATCGCAAGGCACCCCAAGCAGGATTTGAACCCCAGACCCACCAGAGAGCAGGACCTGGTCCAACCCGGTCCAACCCACTGCAACACTGCACCCCCCTGTGCAAAGCATCACCAAAGTGATTAAATGTAAATTTCCCTAAAAACAAGTGAAACTTGATCAAAGCATTTGGTCTCTAGAATTCAAATTATTTCACTGTTAATATTACATAACCTGTGTTTTTACTGGGAACATATATCCTTTCACATCAGGAGATAAGAAAGTTATTGACATCCAACACTATTTATGTTTGGTGGCACAGCTTTGGGTCAAAATAACTACAGTGAATCCTGTACTATAACTATTGATGAGTTTCCATCCATCCATCCATACAGCCACCCACCCATCTGTCTCCGATTTCAAGGGGTTCTTGTCCCAGCTGCTGTCTTCAGATCTACACCCAGGTTCTCAACGGGATTTAGATCTAAACTCATTAATGACCATTTCAGAGCAGCCCAACTCTTTCCTGTATGTCTTCAAGTGTATTTAGGGTTGATGCTCTGCTGGAAGACTCAATGAGGCTTCAGGGATGTCATGAGGCCTCCAGTGCTGGGTGCTTGGAATGTGTGCACTGCACCATGAATTCAGGGAAACACCAATGCATTTTGGAGCACAGTGTCAGAAAGCTGCATATCCATTAAGAGTCGTATAAATGGTGCAATACATAATATTAATATTGAACTATAGTAATATTGGGGTGGCATGGTGGCACAGTGAGTAGTGCTGCTGTCTCACAGTGCCTGGGTGGTGCGAAAGAACATCGGTTTGATTCCTGCTCAGTCTGTGCGGTGTTTGCATGTTCTCCCCATGTCTGTGTGGGTGTCCTCCAGGTGCTCTGGTTTCCTCCCACACTCCAAAGACATGCTGTTCTAGTTCACTCATAGTGTGTGAGAGAGAGAGAGAGAGTGTCTACTGATGTATGGATGAATGACCCAGTGTAAATAGTGTATCTAGCAGTAGAAGTCTTTAGGTGCTCTGGTTTCCTCCCACAATCCAATAACATACTGTTCAGCTTCCCCCATAGTGTGTGAGTGACAGAGAAAGAGAGCGTGTGCTCCACTGATGTATGGATGAGTGACCTAGTGTAAGTAGTGTATCTGGAAGTGTAAGTCACCACAGTGAATAAGGTGAATACCGATAACACTCCATAGAGTTTGGTGGAAGTCACTTTGGAGAAAAGTGTCTGCTAAGTGAATAAATGTAAACTAAAAGGGGAAAGGGCTCAAGCAAGGCAGCTGGTAGCCTAGTGGCTAGAGCTACTGCTTTCACACTCAAAGGTTACAGGTTCAATTCCCACTGGCAGCTATGGTACCCTTTAACCAGGTACTTATCTTCAATTGCTCCAGTAAATTCATACAGCTGTATAAATGGGTAACTGTATGCTGCTTTGGGAAAAAATTGTTGGCTAAATAAGTAAATATTGTGGTCAGTTTCAAGATATTTTTACATAAAATTATCAGTTTTTTTTCTTTTTTTTCCAAGGGTTCCAATATTTCTGGCTAAGATTCAAGTTAACAAAGAGAAAATATTGTGCAAAACCAAGGAAAGGAGCTGCGACAAAGCGGAGCACTTGTCACTAAGAAACCGGGATCCTGCAGTTCAAGCGGCCGCAGTGTTTGCTTTCTCCAGCAAGCAAACATTGTCTCGTGGGACAAAGGGGACGTGTCCTCCTCCTCCTCCTCCTCCTCATCAGGGAGGGGCACAGAGGAGCGGATCAGGTCCAGCAGGACACTGAATGCTTACCTAAGCGCTCCTGCAAACGCTGTGGCCGAAAACCTCCCTCATGGGGCAAACAGGAATTTTTACACATCCTAACAAAGGTGTCCAAGGCACAGTGTGGTTTCACTCCTCGGCACAGTCGGGTGTCTCATTGGAACAATACAGGTGCATTTTCCTTTGGGATCAATCATTTTGACCTACCTATCTATATCCTTGAAAGAGTAACACGACTGGACGCTCCCCCGAAACTAGGACTGGAACCAAGCACCTTCCGGATATAGACCCCGTGTCCTTGACCGCTACATTACTTTCCAAAATATGCTGTCTGCTACAAAATTAAATATTTCCCACTGGTGAGGAAAATTCAGAAGAGACCTCATTTTCCCCTTTTCGCTTCTCCAGGCGACATATGAGCTTTTCTTGAAATCAAAGCAAGATCTAAATTCTCTTTTCAAACACCCTGAATTTTTTTCTCCAAAGGAAAAAAAAAAATCATCTCGCAAGCTTTCTCTCTGATCAAAATATAAGCTTTTAATGTCTTATTTTAACTCATTTTTAATGCCGTGAAAACGAAAGTTATCTGTTAAATCGCAATAATAATTAATGAAAATTACATTAATATCTTAAAATCAATCAGATTAATTTAACGCAATATTTTTTTCTTATAATTCCTTATTGCTGTCCGTGTAGGCTTTTTGAACAAATAACTCAGACGTTACTGAGCACAATCTTATTCGTAACTCAAAATGCCCAACGCAAGTAACTCCATTTATCAGGTTTCGACAGTACTGTATGTACAGTTTTTCACCTGTTTATACAACTGGGTTTTTTTTTTTTCCTTTATCAATTTTAGGTTAAGTATCTCAACAAAAAGCTCTGCACCAAGAGAGGGGATTCAAACCCAGGTGGTTTGACTGTACACTGACATCTTCAACCGCTACACTCATTTTACGCCCTCACGTCCAACTGGAAATATGGAATCGTGCCGAGAAAAATCTGCCGTCCCAAATATACAGATATAAAAGGTATAAGACCATTAGCTCTGGAGCCTCATACTTTTTTCCCTGAGTCTGTTCCCCTCGGAACGCGCTGAACGTGGACTGGAAGAAGGGTCCGTGTCGACCGGGTACGAAGGCGCAACGCAGCTTTGTCAAGCTCCGAAATCATTTCCGGAAATGACCGGAAACATCTAGTACTCACAAAAGCACCCAGTCTTAAACAGGCCCAGTGACAGAGAGCAACCTTAGCTTTGAGGGAACTCCTCGTGGAGCTTTTCCCTAAACCACTCGCTCTGTCTGGTCTTTGGATATGACTGACGAGGAGGGAAAGGAGGCCGTTTTACCACGAGCAGCACGTGGCGATTCTCCAGGAAGGCGGTGGGCTGCGCTGGACCAGTCCTGCTGGCCCCAGCCTGCTGCTGACCCTGGGAGGTCCTGTTCTCCTCTAGCCCGTAAGCTGCCTCCCGACCCCTGGGGGGGCTGGCTGCGCCGGCCTCTCCCGCGCTCGACACCTTCTCCCGAGCGCCTCCTTTGGACAAGGGCTGGAAGAAGAGCTTGATCTGAGCGGCCAATCTGGCCGAAGCCGTCAGGTCCCCGAGACCATCGCTCATCTTGGGGGCGGTCTTGTCCACGGGAGCTGGCCGGCCAGCGAGGCCAAGTTGCTCAGCGCATTCGTCGATTAGAAAGGGACCGGTGTTGTTGTTTTCCACACCGACGCTCCCGCAGAACAACACTTCAAAAGTCCTGCCATCGCCAGGGGGCCGTCTGCCTCCGAAATCGGTCCCCGGCGTCTCCTGCTGATTTGTGGCACTCTTGCCTGTGTGCTTCAGTGCGTTGAACACCTCAGGGACCTGCAGAGAGGGGCAGAGAAGGAATCGATGTTCAGAAGCACACGTACGCCTACACGTTTATGTTTACATGTACATGTATTCATTTAGCAGACGCTTTTCTCCAAAGTAACATAGGTCTCATAGAAAATACAATGTGTTCATTACATTAGCGGGAAGAGACACTTAGATGCAGACGTGTGATTCTTAAGTGCGGTCAGTTTGTTTCTTTGCACCATATGAATCGATGTTCATCACACGAGTAGCTGCAAAACTTCATCCAAATATTAACAATTTCTGATCACCTTCCTAGTAATTTTTTTTTTTTTGAGATGCATATAAACATTTACGTTACATTGCAGGAGTAGCTGTATAAAGGTTGATCTGGGCATCATCTTAAAGTTATAGTGCATGAACATTTACACTTTACATGAACTTAAGAGATGATGGGGGAAGTGAGTCTGGAAGGGGTGAGTTTTCAGACTCTTTTTAAATGCAGACAGGGATTCAGCAGTTCTGAGTGACGGGGGGGGGAGTTCCACCACAACGGAGCCAGAACCGAGAACCTCCTGCTTTACCTTTTGTGCGTGGGACCACCAAGCAAGCAGAAGTAGATAAGCGAAGGGGTCTGGCTGGGGTGTAGCGGTTTATCAAGTCCTGTAAATAGCTGGGAGCAGTTCTGTTGATACTGTAACGACCCGTGTTACTGGTTTTTTGGCGGGAAGATGTGCTTAATGTAAATATTTGGATTATGGGTAAATTGTAAATAACGTGTTAAACCACTGGGGGCACTTCTGGGGGAAATGATTGGGTGACCATATTTGCTAGGGTGTTGGGGGAGACCCTGGGGGCGCTAAGCAGGCTGGGAAGGCTGGCTTGAGGTGCACGTCCTGGAGGAAACGGGGTCCTCGGACCGAGAGCGTTATTTCCCTGGTGCCGGTGTTCTAATAAAACATTCAAGATAAACACTGCCTCTGGGTCCTTCTTCGCCCCATCCAAACCCACGGTGCTGCCCGCCACAATATATTCGCAGACAATAATCAGGGTCTTAAATTTGATCCGGGCAGCTATAGGAAGCTAGTGCAGAGGAGCAAGTAGAGGAGATTCATGGGAACGCTTCGGCAAGTTAAACACAACTCGGGCAGCAGCTGTCTGTATCAACTGCAGAGGTTTGATGGCAGTAGGAAGAAGGCCACGCAACAGAGAGTTGCAACGTCCAGACTGGATGTCACCACGGCCTGGACAAGTATTTGGGCAGAGTCAGTAGTGAGGTAGAGGTAACAACGGATCCTGCGGATATTATGCAGGATGTATCTGACGGACCGGGTTGTGGCTTCGATGTGCTGAGAGAAGGATAGACTTGAGTCAGTCGTCACTCACAGACTCTTAGCCGAGGAGGCGGGCAAGATGAGCGAGTTGTCCGGTTTGATAGATATCTTGTGACAGGAGGACAGGCCAGCTGGGAGGTGTAGGATGTCAGTTCCTGAGAGGCTCAGTTGGAGACGGTGATCAGGCATCCACGCAGAGATGTCTGATAGGAAGGCAGGGATGCGTGCGGAAATGTCTGGTGCTCCAGGTGGAAATGAGAGGAAGGACCGGACATCATCGGCGCAGCAGTGGAAAAGAGTTATCGTGGAGATGCCAGGGATTGAACCCCGGGCCTCATACATGCAAAGCATGCGCTCTACCACTGAGCTACATCCCCTTCTGTTTCATGCCACCTTTTTGATACTCCATTTAGTCGACGCTTTTCTCCAAAGCGACTTCCAATGAACTCTATGTAGTGTTATCAGCCCACCCACCTTATTCACCGTGGTGACTTACACTGCTAGATACACTACTTATACCGGGTCACTCATCCATTATGACATTGGTACATTTACTTTTTATTATCATTTGGCTGCTAAGGGTACATTTGTTTCTAAAGATGCCTACAACTGTATCAACTCAAACATTATTGAAGGCGGAACTTAGTTAAATATTAAAGGCGCCGGAGCAGGGCCTTTAGTGGGATCCTCCAAATACCCACCCAGTCACAGGTGGTATGAACTCAACTTGCTATGGTTGTAGGTTATGTATCTAGAGAGAGGCAGTTGCATTGACTGTCAGATGGTCTTTCAGGGCTCTTAACACGTACAGAAGGCTGTTAGGAGAATGTGGACTCAGGTCCTTTGCTGAAGAAGTAGCTACCTTACCGCAGATACGGACGTCTACCGTGTTTTCCAAGATAACAGTACGGTACGCAGTCTGCAACACTGCACGCATGACCACCCATACAGAGTAAGGGGAAGGAGTTCCGACTTTTCATGGCGTTACGTTTTCGCTGAACATCCAGAAGTTCCCACAACATCTGGCTTCTCATTTATGTTCATATTTGTTCAGCTGGTAGGAGAATCGAGGGGAGAATGAAGAGCAAAGAGGAGGAGCTACTGTGAAGGCAGGTAAAGGATGGCACGGCGAGTAGTGCTGCTGTCTCAGAAGGCCTGGGTGGTGTGAGAGGACATGGGTGTGATCCCTGCACAGTCTCTATGGAGTTTGCATGGTCTCTGTGTGGGATCTCTCTGGGTGCTCTGGTTTCCTCCCACAGTCCAAAGACATGCTGTTCAGGTTCCCCCATAGTGTGTAAGTGACAGAGAGAGAGAGAGAGAGAGAGAGAGAGAGAGAGAGAGTGTGTGTTCCGCTGATGTATGGATGAGTGACCCAGTGTAAGTAGAGTATCTAGCAGTGTAAGTCACCATGGTAAACAGGGTGTTTAGGCTGATAATACTACATAGAGTTCGTTGGAAGTCGCTTTGGAGAAAAGCGTCTGCTAAATAAATAAAATGTGAAGGGAAGAGGTAAATACATGGGGGAAGTAAACATGGCAAGCTGTGGAGGGGGAGGACAAGAGGAGGGCAGTACAGGCAGTCACAGGCATCTGCGCTCGTGTTCCATCTTGCCCTGGAAAGAAGCATTGCAGGGTCTGACTTACAGTAACCTCTCTTGTTCTTCTCCAGGTGGATCAAACGCCGTCGTAAAGAAAACACTCACGCTTTTAAATCGCTCTACAAAAACTAAAGTTTTGCTTTAATGCATATAAGTCTGCATCATCAATCACTGACTGACAGTGTAAAGTCTTATAAAGTACTTGTGCCAAACTCCAGGAGCTAAAAAAAACTGGCCTAAAAGTCACATATGTGATAGGATAATATTCACATTTACATTTACATGTCTTCATTTATCAGACACTTTTTTCTCCAAAGCGACGAACATCTCGTAGAAAATACAATGTGTTCACTACATTAGCGGAAAGAGACACTTAGATGCAGGCGTGTGATTCTTAAGTGCAGTTCGTTTGTAACTTTCCATCATATGAACCAATGTTTATCACACGAGTAGCTGCATAAAACTTTATTAGAATATCGACAGTTCATGATCACCTTCCTAGTACTAATATATATATATTTTAAATATACATATGAACATTTACTATTTTCAAGGGGTAAGGTGGTGCAACAGGTTTGACTGGGTCTTGCTCTCCAGTGGATCTGGAGTTCAAGTCCTGCTGGGGGTGCCTTGCAATGGACTGGCATCCCGTCCTGGGTGTGTCCCTTGCACCCCGGCTTAGACTCTGGTTTGCTGCAACCCAACTTGGGACAAGTGGTTTCAGTCAATGTGTGTGTATTGTAAACTGTATATAGTAAATATTTACTGTAAACATTATTACACATACATTTATAAAATGAAGGTCGGTTGAACCAGAGAAAAAAGTTCAGCATCTGCTCAGTTCCATATATAATGAAAATGTACTTGTTTTTTTTTCCCAAATAGAGGGTTCCAGGAGCGCTGGTACCCAAAACTGTCATGTTCCCGTGTATTTCGCCACCTGGCCACTGCCGTGACGTCCGGTGAAACGCGGCCCGTTTTCGTGCCCAACGTGGGGAGAAGGCGTACCATCGCAATGCGGAGGGTGCAAAGAGGAGGGGGAGGGAAGGCACGGTAGAGCGCCGGTATGAACCGGGTCGGATGAAGACAAGCAACCCAGCCAGTTGCAGTTCTGCTCCCGTCCTGTCCTGTCTTGTCCAGGCCACGCGGGTGTGTCGCAACAAAAGAGTGAGATGCGAACCGGCCGTTCCTTCTGCATCGATGGCCTCCTCTGGCCCTTACCGCGTATACAGGAATGGTACCGCATTTACTCTGTACAGCACAGTACAGCTCTTCATACCAAACCAGGGGTACAACGGTTCTGCTGCTGCTGCTGTCACACCGCTCACGAAGAAAGTGTTTCCGTGTGGGTGTGTTTAGTCTCACCTGTAGCCCATCGCCTGCTTCCCTTACATGAACCCATCGCGTCGAACACACTCTCCGCGCACACGCACACATGGTAATCTTTAGCTGTATTTCCAAACACGCATGCCCTCTCCCGTGAGCTGCCTGTGGGCGCAGTCTTGCACAAACACGCAGCAAAGTGTGTAAGCGGCCCGGAGAATTTCGGTATGTGAGCCAAAGGCTTGTTTGTATTTGTACGGAACGACAGTCCCTCTAACATCCGCACCGCTTTATTTACCGTCATTCGCATCAGGCTTCAACGTGCCGGAAATCTGCAGATCAGTTAAAATCTCTGTAATGTTGCTGTGACCCTCTGCCAATCATGAAACAATTTATTGAAAAAAATAAATAAATAAAATCCTAATGTCGAAGACCATTTTTTATTTATTTAGTTAAAGCTTTTCTCCGAAGTGGGATTCAATCTTTGCCTTCGTTACTTAGCCGCTTATAATTCTTTTACTTTTTTTTTTTTTAAACAGTGCAGTATTTTGTACTGCGTTGGTTCTGGGGAGCGGGGGGGGGCAGTGGCACAGTGGGTTTGGCCAGGACCCGCTCTCTGGTGGGTCTGAGATTCGAGTCTCGCTTGGGGTGCCTTGCGATGGACTGGCGTCCCACCCTGGGTGTGTCCCCTCCCCCTCTAGCCTTGCGCCCTCTGTTGCCGGGTAGGGCTTCTGCTCACTACGACCCCACTTGGGACAAGGGGTTTCAGACTGTGGGTGCGTGTGTGAGTGTGTGGTTCTGAGTTAGCACCTTGCTCAAGGGTTTCGCAGCAGAAGCCGGGATTCAAACCCCGCTTCTTCCGGCACTAGGCATTGGCCGTATCTCAGTAAGCTGCCGCTTGGCTACTAAAGTGTTCAGTAGTTTGTGGGAGTGTGACTTTGCAACAGAGCATCTTTCAGAGAGAGCACTCACATGGCTGGCCAACTAGCACGCAGCGACTGTGACCACGAACACACACGCAGACACACACACACAGAGGACCTCCCAGCGTTTGCAAAGGGGCTGGTCAAAGGTGCGGCGCGAACATCGACAGCTTCCTGTCCACAGACGTAGACATTTATTTGTTTAGTTAACGCTTGTCTCCAAAAGCAACTTACAGCATTGAACTGCTTACACTGATTTACCCTATTCCACAGCTGGGTCATGTTTACCGCATCAGTCTGGGTAAGTACCTCGCTCAGCGGTTCCACAGCAGGAGGTGGGATTCAAACCACCGAAGTACAGAGGCAGCAGCCCGAAGCATTACATGTCCTACAGCCCCTGGACATTAATCCGCAAAGCCATTCTGACACATTTGTCGGGAGGCCAGCAGGGCTGCCGGGGGGAGGGGGTGGTGTAACCAGAGACCACGCGCGTTGTTTCATGTACGGACAGAACCGACAACGGTATTCTCCCGTCTCTCGCCGCGGTATGCGTGAGGAACGAGGGCACACCCGGACACGCTCACAGAAAGCCCCTTTCATTCAATCGAGAGTTCGTCTGAAGACACACCGGGGGTGGGTGGGTGGGTGGGGGGGGACAGGTGTGTTCGGTTCCCGACCGGCGTCCGCAGTGGGCCGGGAAACAACGTCCAGCTGCTCTCTGCTCCTGCTCTTTCGAGGAGCCCCACCGTCTTAGGAGGGGGGTCCTCAAGAGTCCCGCTGTTACGAGAGCAACGTATTTTACCATCGCCATCCTTCCGCAGCTCGAGAGCAGAGCGACGCGGGGCCCCGTCACGCCGCACTCACCTTGGCCGCCCAGTTGAGGAAGGGGGCCATGTCCCAGGGCTGAGCCTTCCCCTCCCGTCGTCCCTCCAGTTTTCCTGCCGCGTTTCGGCCCCCCTCGGCACGGAAACACCTCCGGCAGGTGGTTCTCTCCCTCTCCTCTCCTCCGGGCGCGCTGCAGCAGCCCCCGCAGAGACCGTCCAAGAAACCCCGGTCGAGTCTTCCTCGGGATCACGGCTGCCGCGGACTCGTCCCTCCCATCTCAGCTCCATCCCCCGAGAAGCACGTCCCCCCTGCGGACTTCCATGGCAGCCCCCTCGTGATGTCACCTCGAAAGCCTCCGCTCCACACGCCGCCTCCTCCCTGCCTCCTATCCGCTCCGCGGCTCTTTATGAGGATCCGCTCCCCGGCTCAGACCTTCTCCGCTCGGACCCAGCTGGGCGTGTGCGTTCGGAGCCAGGGTCCTCCTACTGACTGTTTAAACACACCTATTGAAAGGCTCTTTGCAGCTGGCGCGTGCTGCTGGAAACTTCTTTCAGTTCGTAGCAGCTCGGGCCAAACTGCAGGATGTCGTGTAGAAAAAGATACGGGAGGAAAGAGCGAGGAGGCCGACGGCGGAACGCACACATGATCGGAAGCGCAGGACTGTTGTCTTTGGAACGGGTGCGGTAACACGATCCTGTCACGTGACGCCAAACGGGGAAAACAGAACGCGGTCATATCTCTGGACGAGCACAATGTAGATGTGTATAAATAGCATGGTAAACGGAATAAACCTGACGCTAAAAATGAAAACGCTCCATTTCAGGTGATACCGTAGTATATCGTAACGCTGAAATGTTGTAAATGGTGGGAAACAAAAACATTCCTTAGTGAAGAATAGCCACCAACACAATATATAATATCCCGGATTTTTTCGCCATGCGTGCAGCAGTTAAGAACTTTTGTCTTGCAAAGGCACGTGCGTCCATAAAAAATTGACTTGTTCTCAACAAATTATTTATTCTTTGCTTCTTTTGACGTCTGTGATGTTAGCGCTTCATTTTGCCTGATGGTGGTGGAGCAGATTTGGTTGGGGCCTGCTGCGCGGTGGGTCTGGGGTTCGAGTCCCGTTTGGGGTGCCTTGTGGTGGACTGGCGTCCCGTCCTGGGTGTGTCCCTCCCCTTCCAGCCTTTTGCACTGTGTTGCCAGGTTAGGCTCCAGTTCACTGCAACCCCCCTTGGGACAAACAGTTGTAGAGATTGTGTGTTCCGGTTGTTGTGAAATGCAGTCCAGCGGCATGCAGCGATAGGAATGAATGGCGTGAGGAGGCAAGAGCACCCCCTGTTGTTAAAGTGTGATCATACAGGTGTCAGACAAAAATGGTGGACAACATATATTCGTGCCATTAAAGTATTGAAATATTGATATTTTATTTGCTCGGCTCCATTTACCGTCTAAAATTGTGTAAAATGCAGTTTTCATTCTGAAAGAGGATGATGCAGAGTGAGGAGACATGAGAATAAGAGCAGCGCTAACTGTGGCCTGTGGGTCAGAAGCATGCAGACAAAAATGAGAAATACATCTTAAAGAATTCCAGATGTGTGCATAATACATTTATTTAACTGATGCTTTTCTCCAAAGCAACTTACAATATTAAGCTACTTACAGTTACTTACCCTCTTATACAGCTGGGTAATTTTACCAGGGAAATTGAGGTTAAACACCTTGCTCAAGGGTACTAGAGCCAGAGGTGGGACTTGAACTGGTGACCTCTAGGTCCAAAAGCAACAGCTGTAACCTGTGGTTTTGTGAAAGTTCTGGTTCTACCCATTTCAACTCGCTCTGAGAGCTCCTATGAAACCCAAAGTACCACCAGAACTTGGTGCTCCTCCTTTTCGCACCATGGGCTGAGGCTCCCCCTCTGCCAGGAGAGCAAGCGATGGAGGCTGTAGGTTGAGGGGCAGCGAGAGACGATCAATCGCACAGTAAACCTCTGCATACCGAGAAGCTGTTTCTCGTGGTGTCGAAATGTTGTGGAGCGAACAGCTGAGCCACGTCAGCGTCACCCCCTGGGCCACATATCTTCTCTCTTACCTCTTTCTCCCGAAGAACAGGTGCGGTATATGCGGGAATTCTTTTCCGCTCACAGAGTAATCTCGATAACACAATTAAGGCACAAATCTTTTGACACTGACTCATCATGTCTAGAATTTATTTATTCAAGGAGGCACAGAAGAGGTCATCGGTTTCCAGCTACTTGGAATGCAGAAAATTGACAATATTCAAAACTCCAACTCCGGGGAAAAAAGAAGTGAAATTAATTAAACGGAGAAAAAAATGCAGCGAAACACTGCCAGTAAAGCAGTCAATGGTGGTGAGAGTGAAGTACTTTGAAGGAAAATCTATAACTTGGACAGAGGAGACCTGTTTTACACCAAGCCCATAAGCGCAGACAGAAGGGACATTCAGCCTGTTGTCCCAAGGGAGAAAAGTCCAACAGATACTCTTATACCACTAAGAGCTCAGAGGAGTAGTAAAAATAGGTACCATCATGACAGCAAGTTGAAACTTGATTCAGTGTCTAACAAATAAAAACTTACTGGACCAGGTCCAACAGGAGCCCCAAATGGACTGGATGGACCTACTGTGTGAAATGCACACAGGACATCCGTACGAGAAGTAATAACGGAGTTATTTCATTCCTTGATCGGCTCAGTTGATTTACATTAAAATATTACAATGCAAACCATCACATGAGCTATGTGTCAGTGCATTATTCCACTCTGTCAGTGCGAGGTCCATCGCAAATGGCCACGTTTTGTCCTTAGCCCTTCGTTACTGCTCTTACAAACTGCAGATTCAAATAAAAACAAGATACACTTCCACAACAACCTGTCTTAACATGTATGACACAAATCAATCTTGTCTATTTTACAAAATTCTGCCACTGAAAATATGAAGGAAAAAACCACTTACGGGCAACACGTGAAAGTCTGATAAATACATAAAAAAATAAGACATCTTCATTACGTTCGTTTAATCCTAAATGCGTCGGATTAAGGCAAAGATATCAAACTCGGTCCCCAGCCAGCCCACAACATTAGTCTTAGATGTTTTTCCCCTAGTTAATAAAGACCTGTCTGTATTTCCCAGAAGTTACGGCACTTTCTGGAACACATGAGAAAACTGTTAAATTCCTTTTTCCCCTAAAAGCAGAAGGATCTAAGTGGGTGGTTGGGAGGGGGACAAAGTAGGCCCACGAAGAAGTTGCAGCGATGACCTCTGGGATCAGGGCAGCGACTGGACCAAGATGACCCTCTCGTTGATGCAGAAGCGGTGCAGCACACTGAGCAGGTTCTCCCCGCAGCGCGCCACCTGTCGCTCCATGGCCAGCCGGAAGTCTTCTTTGACGCCCTTGGTGATGCCGCGGGTCACAGTGTGATGCCTAAGGAAGGGAAGGAAGGGAAACAGCAGGACTAACGTGTGTGTATGATGCTGACTTTCTGGAAGGGCTACTGTACTAAACAGGAACACTGAATCAACCCACAACTTCATTTAGGATAAAGCTCTTTTCCTCACCTGTGTACCTTGTCCCCCTCCTGCGTCAACTCTACTAATTTAATGGACTCTCTGTCCTTTTAACAAAATTAGATGGCATTTAAAAGGAGAAATAAATTTTAAGTAATGCCCTGGATCCGTTTTGGCAGGTGCAGAACAGAAAGGCAGTCATTCAGCAAATATCAAAAGTAAACAGATATATTAAATCACAGAACTTGTGTAACTGATTCAGGCCCCAACATTCAAAAGTACAAATATCATGGGACTCTTTTTCCAGGGTACCTGACTGAATTTAGAATTTCACACACACAAAAGTATTAGCTCAATCCATCTCTACTTTGACACTTTCACAGTAAGTTGAAAAAGAAAAAGAAAAACAAAAAAAAAAAAAAAAAACCAAATACAGACAGCATGAAGGCCACAGTGAAGTCATGCAGGGTGAGCTGTGTTTCAGGGAGCAGCGGGACAAGGACGACGGAGACATGGAGACCTGCGGATCGGGGAGGAACTGGGAGGGTTCGTGTGGGAACTCAACCTGGAGTTCCAGCTCAGGAGCAGGATTGACGGTGTGCCACGAATTCAACACACCCTCCCTGAGAAGCTGAGAGAAGAATCCCGCACAATGGATCCTCAGCTTACTAATGCAATTAGGACCAGAATTCTGTTCTTCATCTTTTCTGTTTGTAAATTCAAAGTCACTTTTCTAAGTCACAATCACACATTCACCATCGCTAAGTGTTCAAAGTCCAAATTGGGGTCACGGCAGTGCAGAGCCTATCCCAGAAGCACAGGGCATGAGGCTAAACAGGGTACACCCCAGATGGGATGCTAGTCCATCAGAGCACGGCCAGACACACATCTCTGTCTCTGTCTCAGCAATTTAGAGTCACCAATCCACCAGAAACATGCCTTTCAACTGTGGGAAGAAACCAAACACCTGAAGAAAACCCACTCAGCTATAGAGAGAATATGTGAACTCACAGACTGAGCAGGATTCAACCTAACAGCCCAGGCACTGAGGCACCACCGTGTCATCCAAGTTAGAACCAATACATGCTTAACACAGAATTACAAACTTATTCAATTTTTATCTGTGTTGGTTTTTGCAAAAACTGTGGGTCAAACAGAAGAATTTGTGATTCTAAACTACCCTTTGTGTGTGACTGTGTGTGATTGCCTGGTGATGGACTGGTCTCCCATGCAGGGTGTTCCCTGCCTCATACACTCTGCTCCCAGGATAGGCTCCGGTTCATCACAACCCTGCACTGGAAAAGTTTTTATTATTAACAGGTGGATTCTGTGTTACCTTGTTGTAGTGAATTGTTTTTTTTTTTTTTTAAATACTGATATGTATGACAACTGCTTTGGACCTGGGACAAGTGGTTTCAGTCAATGTGTGTGTGTGTGCGCTTTGGACCTGCAGGCTATACATCTTCTTTATTGTAAAGCACTTTAAGAAGATTAAAATATTTAAAAGATAACATTACCCAACAAAGCAATTCTGCTAATAACTGTAAAGACTCATGCTCATAAAATTCTCCCTGTTGAGCCACTGGCAAAGCTTAATGTGTGAAAGAACAGCTAAAACCGTGACAGTGACTCAAAATGATAATATCTTTCAGAATGATATTGCCTTTCAAGGGAATTCTACGCATTTTATCACTTCAAGTTAAACTTCTTTTAGCACTTTCTTTAAAACTTTACTTTTCTCTTTTAGAAGTTATGATAAATGATTAAAAAGTCACAAGGTTTGTGAGAGCGGCTTGTGAGTGGGCACACGGCAACAAGATGACTGAACTGTGCAGGAGAAATCACATCCCATGTGGGCGGCTACACGCCTTGCGTGGTGCTCTGTGTCACCACGGCTCCTATTTTGAACTGAAACCATGCTTTGATAAGGGGTTTATCTTAAAAATAAGTTTGTTATGTAAATGTTTACTTATAAGTCAGAAATCTTGTACTAGGAGTGTTCATTATGCAGGTGAAGCCATCATTTTCAATTTTAGTCACTTTGACTGCTTACCACAAACATCAATCCATGCTGATTTTTGGCCAATTCATCCTATAAATATGTACAACATTCGTCACCTTGATACTGGTCACCAACACGACACATGAACTGTAAACTAATATGAAAGTGAGCTGAACTGATCAGGTCCCTCACACTGTCATGCATTTTAGATACAGTCTGGAACATGTGGAGCCAGTGTGTGTCTACATCTACATTTGCGCACATACTGTAAAATTACAGTAACAAAGCATATTTATTACACTCCTGCCACAGAGTCCAAATTTCTCACTGTGGATAAGGGTTTTAAAAAAATGACCACACTGGGATAAAATCAGGGACTGAAAAGCAACATTAAGAGGTTAAGGTAAAGATTTTCTGCATCTTCAAGCTAAGCTGGAACGAATGCCAAGGGTGATGGGGAGGGGGTGGAGGAGAGCCAGCGGGCCTTCGAAGACCTTGCTGTACACAGTGTATCTGAGTGTGAGAGCTGAAACAGTAACAAACACACACGATAAATAGGCCCCGTCCAGTCACCGATACACTTCTGTCACATTATTCCAATTACTGCCGGAAACTGGGTTGTACTTCCAGTTACGTGGGTAAAACGAGGGCGTAAATTTAGATGTAATCACACCTCTGTATAATGGAGAGCAGAGATATGAAATGGATACCCAAACAGACTGCATACAATCACAATAACACGTCATAATCAAAAACTTGATGCTATGGCTGGAAAAAAAAAAAAATGTTTGCGCAGCTCAGCGAAATAATGAAGAGTAAGACTACGAACAAACAGAAAAACTGAAAACAGACGAAGGATGGCCAGGCTGCAGGTGGCTGGGGTGGAGGGGGGGGGGAATTGGGGTGGGTACCTTTCAGCGCTCTGTGCCCCTGGAAGCAGCAGGGTACTAAACTCCTGGGATACCAGGCCCAGGGAAGGGCTAGGGTTCCTAGAGACAGCAAACACGATCATTGAACAGCCCGGAGCAGCTTTGCACGTGCCCCCCACAAAGACGAGAGGCCGGCCAGCACGACGGACCGAGGTCTTAGTGAGGGCACAGAGAGGGCCAGAGTGTAGGGACAAGTATTAACAGGCCCAGCATGTGGTTTCTTCACAAGGACCCCTGATCTCTTCTGAAGAATAATGATTTAGAAGGCTGCGTCAGCTGCCTAACGCATTTTTAAAAAAAAAAAAAAAAAAAAAAAAGCGTTTCCCCTAGTAGTGTCTCTGCAGACCTTTGGATAACATCTGAGTTAAAGTTGTAATACATACTGAGATATCAGAATCATAGAAAACAAAAGGAGCACTGGGTGAGGAAACCCTACTGTATATTCACAATCTGACCAATAAATACTGTATATAATTACAATATAAGGAACTGTAAGGAGTCTTTATCTAGCTGCACCCCCTCTTCTATTTTTAACGGAAAAACTAGTCAGTCTCCAGTTTCTCTTTGCCGGCAGACAAGACGGACACTGCATGAACAGCTGCCTCTCATAGACAGAGACTTTTGGTAACCAACCACAGAATAGCAATGCAGTGTATACCCCCTCACCCACCCGGCTGGGTCTCTTGCACCGACCGGGGCTGCACACCCACACCCACCCGCACCAGTCCCACCTCCAGCAGGGAACTTACTTGATGAGCATTCCTTGGTTGGGCAGCAGCTCCAGCTGGACTCTGCCCCCTTCTGTGGTGCGCAGGTAGGCAAACTCCTCCAGCATGTCAATGTCTGTGCAGGTTGTCAGGGTCAACATGGCATGTGGATCTACTGCTCAGATCCTAGTATTAACATCTCAGATGAGAAAACCCCAAATCTGCCACTGATGCTCCAAAAATACAGGTCCACTGCAAACCCACCACAAAACACCTGAAGGTTTCACAGGTACAAGGACAAACTTTTCACGAACAGCACAAAGGATACTGGTGACATAGTTGAAGAAATTCTCATACTGGAAGCTCCCCTGCTGGCAGATTTTATCTATAGCCTTAAGGAAGAGGGCTTCTCCCAGAGGCCAATCATGTTGCAGGAGAACAATTACATGACCAAGAGCGAGATCATCCCTGTTGTCCATGAAAGCCCGCAGCTGATTTGCATTTTGTGGGACAAGAACAAACAAGGACAGCACAATTAAACTAACGTTTATTCATTTAACTGACGCTTTTCTCTAAAGCCACTTACAGTGATAAGCTACTTACAATTATTTCTCCATTTATACAGCTGGGTAATTTTACTGGAGTAACTTAGGGTAAGTAATTTTCTCAAGAGAACTACAGCTGGAGGTGAGATTTCAACCTGCAACCTTTGTGTCCAAAGGAAGCAGCTCTGTCCACTATGCTACCAGCTGCCCAATTACAGATGGTAGGCAGGACAAAAACACATGGTAACCATGCCTGTGTGATATACATGTATACATACAGATACACGAATAAACAACCATGATGGGAAAGCTGTCACATAAAACCCCCCTGCGCCCTTTGTGACCCAGCCAGGGAAAATTCTGCCTGTGCCGGAGGCGGGGGTTTGCTACCTTGAAGCAGGCCAGCATCAGCTGCAGGCAGAAGGGTAGGACGGCCTTGGTGGTGCAGGGCAGGAGTCGCAGGTCACTGCCTGTGGGACACAGCAAGGGAGCAGAACGACCCTGGTGAGCTCACACCAACGGAGTTATGTCTCAAAGTTGTCTTCTTTTTTCTTCTTCTTCGGTAAACAACCTGACAGTCATTTTCCACATGAAAAACAGCACACCGGGTCACATGAAGCATGCATAAAGTACCTTTCCGAAACTTAGTGCGTGTGCTGCGGGTGAGCTCCTCAGGGGTCCGGGAGGGGTCATGGGCTTGGGGAGTTAGTGTGCACACCACCTCCAGTAACTTCTCACAGGCCAACTGAATACACGAACACAGGTGGGGGCGGGAACCCACAGACAATGTTATACACTTTTGAAAACAACGAGAGGAAAAATGCCAATCTGAACACTTTCATGATGGCTGGACAGAAAAACAACATAGACTCATTGTATCACAACAGAGAGAGGACACACACAGAAAGAAAGAGAGGAAGGGGGTAGCTCAGAGGGGGGTCTCACCCGATACTCCCCCAGGGCATAGTGGCATGAGGCCAGCTGGATAAGGGCACGCTGGTGCTCCAGACTACCTTGGGGGACCATTGGCCCCTGCTGGAGGGGCTGGAAGGCAGCCATCTGATGTAGGCTGGTCAAGGCCTTCCTATAGTGACCCTGAAGCACAGATTTACATTTATTTATTTAGCAGATGCTTTTGTCCAAAGCGACTTCCAGTGAACTCCATGTAGTGTTATCAGCCAATACACACCTTATTCACCGTGGTGACTTACACTGCTAGATACACTAATTACACTGGGTCACTCATCCATACATCAGTGGAACACACTCTGTCACTCACACACTATGTGTGAACCTGAACAGTATGTCTTTGGACTGTGGGAGGAAACCAGAGCACCTGGAGAAAGCCCATGCAGACACCGAGAGAACATGAAAACTCCACACAGACTGAGCAGGGATCAAACCCATGTCCTCTTGCACCACTCAGGCATTGAGAGACAGCAACACTACTCGCTGTGCCACTATACTGCCGATAAAGCTCAGGTTTGAGAAAGACATGATTCCGGGGGTTTGAGGTTTGATATATAAGTTCTTTGCAGGCATCCATGTACAGAACACCTTTCCTATACATTAGAAATCATAATAGTCAAGTGTCCTCTTAAGATACCAAAACGTGCCATTTACTTTTATACAAAACACAAGACACTTTCACTAAAACAGATCAAAATAAAAGCAATTTGGCAAAATGTTGGGAAGAGTCTCATGAACTATATAATGTGCTTGCTAGACAGTCCCCCCCCCTTCCCCAAGTTTCTTGGTTACCTGGTAGATGATCATGTCCGTGAGGAAGATCCGGAGCCACAGCCAGGTGTCAGTCTTCCAGGAAGAGCAGATTTTGCTGAACTCTGGGGGGAGAGACCAGTAAAAACTGAAAAAGCATAATGCCTCTTCATAAAGCACATACATGATTCTTGGAAGGAACTGCAAACATCAATAGTTCTTCAGCTGCTGTTTGTCTGAGGCTGAAAAAAAAGCAGTGGATGTAGCTGAGTCAAAAGAACAATAAGGACAGCACTACGTTTTCATATCCTTTAAAACCAGGGGGAAAAAAAACTGGAAAAAAGTACTTTTACATGCATACATGTACTGGAAAAATGAGACCACAACGTAATTAGACAAACAGCTAAATATAAGGTTTTACACACAAAAATGGTTTCTAAAGTCAATTCAATACAGCTCACACTGCAGCACAAAAGGTGATGTGAGGAGTGAACAGTTTCCTATTGTAATACACTGGCTCCTCACCTTACAAACACAGCTAAGGCCACAAGTCTGGTCTAAAGTGTCTACCGTTCATTTTGTTCGTAATTCCAATCGCAGTCAGCAAGATCTTAATCTCCAATTTATTTACAAGTTAGTTTGTGTTAAAAACTTGGAGACAGCTGTAATTTTTACAAACGCTTTCTCACATTTTAATCAAATTTGAGCTACATTAACATTAAAGCTAAATTTATAGTGACTGCAAACAAATATACGTCATGCTCTTCGGTCCATTCAATGCATTTAAAAAAAAAAAATCTATTAAAAGTTAACATATTGCAAAATGTAACTGAAAAATCATGTCAATGGTTCATAACACGGAGCCAGTGTGCAACTGCAATGTAAGAATAAAAGCAGTGGCAGTCGAATGGGCTGACGGATGTACCAGATTCCAGGGCCTCGTGTGAGTGCAGCAGGTCCCAGCTCTCGCGCGCCGTCCTGAAGCTGTCCAGCGTCTCCGCCCAGCCTGGCACGTCCGCCTTGCTCAGCACTATATGACGGTTGCGGCCCTTCCCAAGGCCTTCCTCGTCATCCGAGCTCTGGACACACACCCGTGAACAGCGTCAGCACTGACATGTTCGCAAGTCAATACCCATCACACACTAACACAAAGCAAGCAAAAATGTAGTTGCTGCAATGAAGCGACACCACTGAGGCATCAATGATGGAGTAGCTAGGAGAACAATAAGCAAATTCTTCTCAGTTGTATATTTAGCTGCAGCTCTGATGGAAAGTGGAATAATAAGGAAACTCATGACTGCCAACATGTACCCTCACCACGGTCTTCTCCCGGCTGTCAGCCAGCTTGCACTTTTTGTGCGCATGCTTAGCGCTCTTCTCTAGGTCCACCTCGCTGTACACAGAGGACAGGTCTTCAACCAGGATCCAAGGGCCCGTCCCGGGGGAGCAGTGAGCTGAAGGGTCAGCAAAGACAAAAATACATTATATTCATTGTCATGATCCTCATCTTGATTACCATCACCATCCGTGATCACAAAATCAAAAACAAGCACACGAGACAGATAACCCTGGACGCTCCAACCGCCACAAAATTTCGGCCCAGTAAGCCTCGCTCACCCTGGAAGAGGGATGGCTGCACGGTGCTCACATAGAGGTACGCGCTGCGGAACAGCACGAGGGCAGCGCAGGTGACCACCTGACTGCGGCAGCGTGACAACGTCTCACCCTCCAGGCTAGGCAGGTAGCGGCACAATTTCTTCATACGCTGCAGGATCTCAGGGTAGCTCCTGTGCGCACACACAGACACACAAATGTGACAGAACCAACAACCACCAGTAGGGTGACATTTCTCATTTCACATATTTTACGTAAGAGACTTTGTCATCATTAAAACCAGTAACAAAATTGCTGCTGCCTTTGGACCCAAAGGTTACAGCTTTGATCCCTACCTCTAGCTGTAGTACCCTTGAACAAGGTACTTACCCTAAATTGCTCCAGTAAAACTACCCAGCTGTATAAATGGGTAAATAATTGTTAGTAGACTAACATTGTAAGTCACTTTGGAAAAAATGCCAGCTAAATGAATTAATGTAAAATTAATAACGCTGCAAGTTCCCCATAGGAGTTCATGTTAAGAACCTCCCTTGGGAGTATGATCTTTCAACTGCATTTCCATAACCAGTGTGACACAAATTACCTCCACCTTCATCAGTTTAGAGAATCATGGGTAGGGGAAGGACACTGCAATAGATAGGGGAATCAGTAGAATCAGCACACAGAGCAACAGAGGAATAAAACTGCAGTCTGTGCATTGTGACACTACCCTACCCGTGTGGTTTGCTGCCCAGTACCTGCTTGCTTTGTCACCCTGCCACTCGCAGAGGGCCCCAACCACAGCCAGAATGTCCAGCAGGCGTTCCCAAGGGTCCGACACCAGGGAGGATTTCTCCGTCAGCCCGTCAATCACGTAGCGCTGTGATCCCCGGTGGGCGCTGGGGGACTTCAGTCCAACAGCCTCTTGAGAGCCTAGTTTGAGAGACACAGATTCAATGAGCACCTTCAGAGAGAGAAAGATGTAATCTGTCCCTCAATTAAACTTTAAAATTCACCTGTTTGAATAAATAACTATGGATCTGAATATGTATGCCAGATCTGGGCACTCCAAAACAGCAGTTCAAACAGCAGTACCTGAAGCATGTGGGCAGAGACAGGCAAGATACCTGGCAGCTGGCCGTCCGCAGAGGGTCCACGTGTGACATAGGCAATGTAGAACTCTGCTGCCTTGTGCATGTACTTGTACATCAGGCTGGGTGGCAGACGCATGTCGGAGGTGTTGATGATGAGAGGCAGGACGTCACACACTGTGGAAGGAGAAGCCCATTACACCTAATGACCCCATTCTCACTTTCATTGATTACTTTCTCTTTAGCTGTAAGTGGCTGTGTGTTTCCATCAAGGTCTTTCCACCCGACTAACCAAAGAGCTTCCTAAAGCAGTTGACTGGTGTGTCCAGGTCCTCGATGCTTTCAGCCTCCAGGAGAGTCTCCCCCAGACTCACCTGGAGGAAGATCAATGCAGTGTTACATTTTCATTACATTTACATTTATTCATTCAGCAAATGCTTTTCTCCAAAGCAGCATACATCTCAGCAAAAATACAATCTGTGCATTATGTTAGGAGAAAGAGAGACATAGTTGCAGACGTAATTCTTAAGTAAACCTAGTTCGTTTCTTTCCACTTTATGCACCGATGTCCATCGCACAAGTGCATAAAACGCAGGATAGAGTAATCCTGATAACCTTCCTACAAATTTTGGCACATATATTTCAACGTCAAGTTGCACTCATCAGCCTGGTAGCACTGACACTAAAGCAAATTACAACCCCTTATCTTCTGCTAAACATTTGTAGAATTACAAACTATTAACGTGAACATTGATCCACTGGATTCTAGGCAGAACTCACTATCATCATCATTATTATTATTTTTATTTAATAAAAATAATAAAAAAACCTTTCCTCCAAAGTGACTTTGGAAAATCATTCTAAGTAGCTGTGCATACAATTTATACTTATAAACACTCTGCTACCTATTGTGCAACATTAGGGATTTATGGGAAATGCATTATTAAGATTTCAAGCTGTGTCTGAACGCAGAAATCAGTAAAATAATAACTCAAGACTAAAAAAACATGACCGTGCGGAAGAACGGTCTGTTTACCCCATGCTGGACAACAGATTCAGGGAACCGCCTGAGCAGCAACAGCAGCATCTCAGCCTTCTCCACTGTGTTGAAACACTGCTCCGTGGCCTTGAGGAGCATCTCGCACTGCACACGTCCGGGCAGCGTCTCAAACAGGCCTGACACACACAGGCGTGAGACAGACACACGAGTGAGAAAGCACAGGCATGGTGCGGAAGGAGGATGACACCCTAAGCGCAAGAGCATGTCTGCA
Organism: Scleropages formosus; assembly: GCF_900964775.1. NCBI lineage: Eukaryota > Metazoa > Chordata > Actinopteri > Osteoglossiformes > Osteoglossidae > Scleropages > Scleropages formosus. Next base: position 4,846,228 of record NC_041810.1, on the reverse strand, counting down.
TCCTTACCCCGCAGGAATTGCGCGTGTTTGTCCTGACAGTCGCTGCGCAGAGCTGCAGTGATCACAGAGATCTCCCTCCACACCACAGGCTGATCGGGGAAGTTCACAAACCTGAGTGCACACGGCAGACACACACTACACACTCAGTACCAAGACACACCTGCATTGAGGGAGCCAGGAGTGTTGTACACACCTCGCGCAAACCACTTATTTACATGCGTTCATTTAGCAGACGCTTTTCTCCAACGTGATGTACATCTTATAGAAAATACACTGTTCATTACATTAGCAGGAGGAGACACTTAGATGCAGACGCGTGATTCTAAAGTGCAGTTAGTTTTGTTTCTTTCCACCATACGAACCAATGTTCATCACACAAGTAGCTGCATAAAACTTTATCACAATATCCACAATTCCTGATCACCTTCCAAATTCAGTTTTTTTTAAATTACACATTTACATGAGCAGCTGCGTGAAACTTCATCCAGTATTCAACAGTTATGATGTCAAAGTTAAAGAGCACGAACATTTACGCATTACCTGAACTTAGATCATGGGAGAAGTGAGTTTTAAGACCCTTTTTAAATGTGGACAGAGATTCAGCAGTTCTGAGTGACAGGGGGGTCATACAGGTACCAAACAGCGCAAAAAGTAGAGAGCAGAACAAACACAGTCACTGATTTGTTTTCTCAGTATGACATGTGTGCTGTTTAGCAGAACCTTGTGAAGCACTATCATCATGTGGACTTTCTGAGTTTCTCCATTCTTCACTCACATGTCATACAGGAGCCTCCCGGCCGAGGCAGTCCTCTCGGCATTGCGCTCGATGGTGTACATCTCGTACTGGAAGAGACACGGTGAGAGCCTGTGATCAGCAGTGCGTCCACACTGTAACTACACCAGTAGTAGGTCTTTTTTTTCTTTTTTTTTTAATCCAGTGACCCACCTGTATGTTGAAGTCGGAGGGGTATAGGGTCCGGGCGGTGATGAGCCACGCTTTTGCCGCCCAGGGGTCTTCAGACACGAGCTCCCTGGCCTTCTTCACCAGAAACTCGCAGTCCCCCTGAGCAGACATGTTGCCTGTACACACTCCTCGCCGACGGACACGTGTGTTTATACAGCGTCAGTCTGCGTTCACACACACATCGCCCACCAACTTGACCAAGCAAGCTCAGAGTCAGACAGCTGCAACACAGTGGATGTCCACTGAGTCCAGTCCAGGAGTCCCTGGCCTGCGCTGCAAGAACGCCAAGCGCCCCCTTGTCCGTCCCTCACTTTCACAACTCAGCGCCGTGCATATGAACTATATTTCCCCAAGACTGCTATATCCTAACGTATCAATATTCATTTAATTTAAATGCGTCGTATAATCATCACAGAAACAGAGTAATTTTCTCCTGTTACTCTTACTCCTGAGCTACGCGTCGCTGGAAAATGAAGCGGGCATGACGTCATAGAGTCGGTCGCATAAAAAATACGTCACACACGTTCGAAGAAAGCCGCTTATGAATGAATGAATGAGCTTTATTGCCAAGTATGTTTACACATACAAGGAATTCGTCTTTGTGACAGGAACTTCCACAGCACAGAGAGAATGACAGTGACAAGAGACAGATAATAAAAGTAGAGTGGGCTAATAAAGATAAAGAAAATATATAAAGTACACCCCCGGTCAAAGCATCTTGTTTCAGGTGCCTCTCCAGTAATAAAAATAGCATTACATTCACACGGATTTTTTTGTTGTTTGTTTTTTAATCATATATTTCGTTTGCCTGGTCACCCTCCTGCAATGCACGTGACATGGACGTTGCTTTATTCATTGCCGTAAACCTGGGGAGGTTCAAAACGAGCAGCTCTAACCCTGTTGACAGGTGGGTTGTAGTGACCAGGCTGGCGTTCTAGTAGTACACACTGTAATAATGCCATGAAATATACGTTGCTGTTATTGCTGCTATTAGTTACTGTGATTGACACTGTTTTGTTTGTCATTGTTTTGTTGTGCAGTATTTCTATTGTCCTTGCCCATAGTCTGTGGAGAAGCATTCAGGAAGATTTTCATGATACATGTACAACATGGTACTTGTATCTATGACAATAAACGTGAAACTTAATATACAAAACAAACATACTAAAATGTATCCTAATTATTCGCTCCCTTATATATGTAATGTAAAGTGTCTTTAATTGGGTCAATAATAATTTTATATAATGCAATTTATAATTTATTATAGCAATATCTTATGTGTGGTTATATAATGTAAATGGCCAACTATGGGAAACATCACCGTACGCCTTTAAGGATGTGATCCTCACGCTGTGATTTGATCTTTACCCTCCTGACGTCACAGATACGCGCCAAGGTGCGCACGAAGGCAGTCCTCGGACGGGCAAGTAAAGATGACGTGTGAAGTGTCTCTCTTTTTGAAGTGCAGTCACGTGTTGACTATGAAGGTGAAAAGCTCGGGGTAAGAGTTTGCCCACAGGACGCAGCACGGATTCCGTGCTGGTGGCTGTTAGTCGGTCTTTTTGGGACAGAGTACCGGGTTGTGCCGCGCTCGGCTCGTCCCATCTTGGATCGGTACGCTATTTCTACTGTGCCCCACTCCGCCGCTGCCGCGACGGGGAGGGACATCGACGTGTAGAGGCGAGGAGGTATGATGATCGCAGAGAAAAAAAGGAGCCCCCAAGTTCTCCAGGCTCTGTCCGTCTGGTCTGGCCGGCGACGTCGGTCACTTTTTTTTTCGTTGTTGTGTGTGCGCGCGCCGCGATGATGATCCGCTCGCGCTGCCGCGTCAAAAACGTTTCCGAGTTCGTCTGTGTGTTACAATTCTTGCAAAAAATTGTTAAAAAAACAATAACTGTTACTGTAATAAGCTGGTAGCGCGTTCTTGCCGAAAAGTTTAACGTACCACAGAGGACGAGATAGAGGTTCGAATCCTACCCTGAGGGAGGTATCCATCCCGACCATCCCACATCGATCGATACGGTAAAAAATTACCCAGTACATGGGACATAACAGCAATATTTTTTTTTAGCAGATTAGTACAACAAGCTGTGGAAGGTGTTTCACCGTAATTACTGGGTGTGAAACGCTAAAAGTGTAAATCGGGATCACGAGTAATCCGATTAGGGGTTTTAACCATTTGCCCACTTATCTCACCGGCTGTCAGTAATAGTCACCGTTTACATGTTTCCTATAAACTTCATTAGCTCCCTGGTCCGGTGAAAATCTCCAACTATGGAAGTTTATGCATAACGGGTGAAAGCTATGCATTCATCTCAACTTTAACGTCAGGCGCGGCGTGTGACGCAATGTGACGTTAACGGCTCGATGACGTCATTCATTTTCCATTAATTCACCAGTCATTGTTCGTTGTTATTAACAAATGAGAAGTTAAAGCGGAAGCCGCCCCCTTCTTGTGTTGATACTTGTTCTGAGTCTTTTTTTTTTTTTTTTTTTTTAAAATAAAAAATATGGTGTCAGATTTAATAAAAATCACCAAAATTACATGATCATTTAGGTTCTCGGGAAACTGCTTTCCTGCGACTACAAAATGAACGAAACAAAGTAATACAGCCTTGCAGAACACAGTCCAGAGAGAGGTTTTACACGTATTTCTCGGTTTGACTCTCTCTGTGTGTGTGTGTGTGTGTGTGTGTGTGTACGTACGTACTTACAGTGTTTATTTTAAAATTGCTTCTGTTAATGTTTGAGCTATACTTAATGTCATTTTAGACTTTGCAGCATATTTAGTTTGGCATCAGTAACTAAATCATTGCATTTTTTTTTTCTTTTTATGAATTCACCTTTGAGCCAGAAGTTGATAAAGGTAAGCCAAATGTAGAAGTGACCTTAGGCAAAGACTTGGTTCTGTGTAAATAGTGTAGGCCTGAACTAAATTGCCACTGTGTGACCAGAATCAATGAAATGCATAGCTAGAAACTTAAAAAAATCCCAAATCAAATTATAGTAAAGACATTTAAACGCAGCACTAATTGTATATGATCCTAAAAGAATAATAAGCTGCAGTTGAACCTGCTTTTGTTAATTATGTATGACATGGGGCAGTACGTGGTACCGTGGTTAGAATCCAGGTTTACACCCCCCCTGCTTGATCAAGGTACTTACCCTGAACTGATGCAGTAAAAACTACTTGGCTGTTCATATGGTATATGGTGTATGTATAAATAAAGGGATAAGTTGTTGTAAGTTGCTTTGGAGAAACACATCTACTTAATAAATAGTAGTAATTATAGGGAACACTTTGTGTTCCTTCACAAGTGACAGTGACGGGGTGGACTGGGGTGGACTGTGATCCCCTGTTGCTGATTCCCTTTGCAGGATGACATGAATGGGCGACACAGCTAGCGATGGAGGCCGTTAGGGTGGTGTGATCTATTTCCGCCATGGAGCAAGAGGCGCGCCAGGGCCGGCGGAGGAGCCACGTGCTGCTTCCCACCCTGGGCCCACGGGGGCGACACTATGCGTGCGGGTCGTGCGCCTCCTTTACCAACATCCTGGTGACGTTCCCCATCCAGAAAGTGCTGTTCCGGCAGCAGCTGCATGGCGTGCGTGCGACCGATGCCCTGCGGCAGCTGCGTCAGGAAGGTCTGCGAAACCTGTACCGGGGGCTGCTGCCGCCGCTGCTGCAGAAGAGCACCACGCTCGCGCTCATGTTCGGCCTGTACGAGGACCTCTCCCGCTTGCTGTCGCGGCACGCCGGGGGGCCCGAATTGCTGACGTGCGGCACGGCGGCCGTGTTGGCCGGGGCGGCCGAGGCCGTTTTCACCCCCTTCGAGAGAGTGCAGACCCTCTTGCAGGACCACCGGCACCACGGTCGATTCAACAACACGTTCCACACCTTCCGGACGCTGGTGCGGGACTACGGTGCGAGGGAGTGCTACCGCGGCCTGGTGCCCATCTTGCTGCGCAATGGCCCGAGCAACGCCCTCTTCTTTGGGCTCCGCGGTCCCATCAAGCGGCAGCTGCCCGACGCCCGGACTCGCGCTGTCCACCTGGTCAACGACTTCATCTGCGGTGGGCTGCTGGGCGCCATGCTGGGGATCCTCTTCTACCCCTGCAACGTGCTGAAGACGCGCTTGCAGTCGCAGGTGGGCGGTGACTTCCTGTCCTCGCGCCAGGCGCTGCTTACCATCTGGAGGGAACGGGGGGGCAAGGTGACGCACCTCTTCCGAGGGGCACACCTCAACTATCACCGCTCCATACTCTCGTGGGGCATTATCAACGCTACCTACGAGCTCCTGCTCAAGCTCATGTGAACGGCGGATGGGGCGGGGCTGGGCAGGGAGGGAAGCGCGTTTCGCCGGTGAGTTGGTACGAGAGCGAGGGAACGTGTTTGGCTGGGTCTTCGCATAACCCAACAGGCGACTACCACTGAACACCAGGACTACAGGCAGTTCGATCTTGAACCCAAGCTCATGACTGCTCACATTCTTACCAGTTGGTTTACTAGCTTCTTCTGGTATAGTGGCAGTTAAATGGGTTGAGCAGGGTTTTTTTTTTTTTCTCTTCCTCCTTTCCATTTTCTGAATTACTTGAAGGAATGTCAGGAGCTGCACGAAACTGAATGTCTCACTGCAGATCTGTGCGTGTGTGTTCTGCCTTTTTTTTTTTTATTTTTTTAATTCACCCACCCACTGCAGTGCTCTATCCAATCACTTCCCAAGCTGTAAATCTCTGTCCTTTGCTGCTGTGAGTGTCTGAAGATCTGTGTTGGCTCTTGATGGCACTACTTATCAGCGCATGCCAGTAAAGATATATTTTCACCACTTGGTAGCCGTCTCCTGCTTGCGAACACGGCAACGCCGACATAAGTGAGGAGGCTGGGAAAACCCAGCAGTAGGATTCCTTCCACCAGCAATCCATCCTGCTTGCTCTCTGAGCGTGGGAGAACGTTGGAGCTCTGGGCCTGAGTGCCATGGGTGCCTGCTTTTCCCTCTTATTGCGTAACAGGGCACGTCTCTTATTGCCTGAATAACAGGAGATTAACCAGCAGTGTGATCCTGCTGGTGGAGCCAAGAGCTTGACCTCCTGCCTAGATTAAATTCAATTTATGACCCTTTCTTACTGAATAAAGCATAAATCATGATCTTTCTTTTGGGGGTGTTTGGAGGAGGGGAAGGAATGATGGGGATGACCCCTTTACCATAGTACCTCCCACGCACTGGCCCCAATTCCTGGGATACGGGGTCAGAGGAGGATGAGGAGGGATCTGCACGGAGTCGTGGATTTAGCGCTCTGTCGCAACGTGTGACCCGACGTACAGGAGGTGTTTGCCGACGACGGCGTTTATTCAGTTTCATTCCATTTGCATTGTTCACACACCTTTTTTTTGTTTGGGTGTTTCCATTTACAAGCGCACTACTTCCAACCAGCTCTTAAAGTGAAACGAGCGATCAGTCCCAGCAGCTTCTTCTCCACCAGAGCACGTTCATCTCTACGGTTACTATTAATCATTGCTGGTGCTTTTCTCCTAAGCAACTTAAAATGTGAGCTTTGTCTACTCAGCTACTTATATATATTTTTTTTTTTACCAGTTTATACAGCTGGGTGATTTTTCCTGTACCAATTCAGGGTAAGTATTTTACTCAAGGGCACTAGAACAGGAGATAGGATTTGAACCTGTTTCTTTTGATTGAAAGGTACCAGCTTTAACCACTATTCCACCTTGTGCCCCCACATTAGTGTTAGTGTGTTCATCTTGCACACAAGTTGTCCTGAATGGGGTTGGTGCAGCTATTCATTCATAAGCCCACACACACACCTTGACTGAAACCGCTTGTCTCAAGCAGGGTCGCGGCAAACCGGAGCCTAACCCAGCAACACAGGGCCTAAGGCTGGAGGGGAAGGGGATACACCCGGGACGGGACGCCAGTCCGACACAGGGCACCCCAACCGGGACTTAGCAGAGGCCAGACCCACTGCGCCCCTCTCATTTATAAGCAGGGTGATTAATTCATTGATATATTCAGTATTGTTTTCCACTTGTCCGCCGCAGCTCCGCAGTCCATCCTGAAGAACAGGGACTCAGGATGGGACACATCCATCACAAAGCAACCAGCCACACACACTCTAAAGGCAGTTTAGAGTCCTCGTTCACCTGAAACATGTCTTTGGACTGTGGGAGGAAACCAGAGCGCCTGGAGGAAACCCACAGAAACGAGGACAGCGTGCAGACAGCGTGCAAACTCCATGCAGACTGAGCTCGTTTCGAACCCACAGCCCAGGAGCTCTGAGGCACCAGTGCTACCTGCTGCACCACTCCAGGATAGTTCAAATCCCTGTTCGACACCATGCGTCGGTGTATGTCACAACTGAACAGGAGGTTTTAAAGCCCTGGAAAGTCACCTGGATGAGACACCTGGTAAAGAAAAAAGTTCTGACAATATGGCTTAAACGACTGTGTGCACTAATACTGTAGCAGCCAGTCACTCAGATAAATTTACTGCGAAAATACTCCAGGTCCCAACGGAGGAAGTAGACTGTCGGCACATTTCTCCACGCTGCGAAATAGAGTTCTCTCTCTACCCCGGGGAAGCGCTGCAGGAAACGGCTTCGTCTCTGATATATTGTTCTAATGCCCAGTGCTTGGAAGGTGTTTCGGTCTCACGACCGGCTGCGGTCGAATCACATTAATTTAGATACGGTGTCCACGGTGCCAAGAGCGACTGGAAAAATGTGATTTTTACAGGCAGCGCGGTCGCGCTCCGGTCGAACCCTCGACAGGGATGAATGTGGTCGGAAAAGAGGTGTTCCTTTCTGATGAAATATAACTTCATTGTCAGCTGCGTTTCTTTTCTAGCCCTTTTACTTCACCACGCTTTTCATCCAAAACGCCATTACTTATTTAACTGATGCTTTTCTTCAGACGACTTACGATAGTTTTGTACGCTGAGATGCTAAGAATAATCGGCCCAGTTACGCACCTGGGTAATTTTTACTGCGGCAATCCACTGTACGTACTTTGATCAAAGGTCCAACAGTGAGACAGCTGGTAGTGGAGTGCTTAGAGCCAAAGGTCACAGGTTTGAATACCCCCTCCACATATAGTACCTGTGAGAAATTGCTCCTGTAAAATTATCCAGGTGTATAAACAGGTAAATAATTGTAAGTAGCTTAATGCGGTAAGTTACTTTGGAGAAAAGCATCAGCTAAATGAATAAATATGAGGGGGGACTTGAACCCAAAACCTTCAGATAGCAAGGTGTAAGGCTGGAGGGGGAGAGGACACACCCAGGACAGGACACCAGTCCATTGCAAGGCAGCCCGAGCGGGACTCGAACCCGAGAACCCACTCCAACCTACTGCGCCACCGCCCCCCCCGGGGTAAAACACTTACACTGAACTGGTAAATGAGTGTAAATTACTTTGGTAAAAAGTGACAGGTAAATGTAAACAGTGTATTGTGGCATTTTGAGATTTTGGCAGTCGGCTTCTTGCGCTAAATTGTGTCGTATTTGTCCTTTGAGTCCTGCTGGGAGGTCTTCCCGACGCCTTTTCCCAGTGAATAAGAACAGATCGCACTCGTAGTACTTGAACTAGCAAACACCCCACAGCCACATATACTGCACACATTGCAATACCTTCAGGAGGGCCTTGACCCTATAAGGTCCCTGGAGGAAGGAGTGAGACAGTGCAAAGCAGGTATCAGCTTTCACCACACCTGTCTATCACTGGGGATGGCTCTGAATGCCCAGGGGGATTATAAACCCTAACCCTGATTTTACTCCGCTCGTCCTGCGGCAGTGTGGCGCTGTGACTCAGCGTGTCCTGTAGAGCGGGTGTGTGTTTGGCCCGCGTGGCCTTCACACAACCTGCTGAATTTCCTAAGGAGACACGGGACCCGTCGGACAGGTGGGGCAGAGGAGGAGCCGGAAGGACCGCGATCCTCGGGCGTTTCTCTACGCCGCGGGACACAGATCCAGACCTACGTGGTACGTTTTAAACGCGAGCAACCACAGTTCCAGCCAAAAGCCCTTAGTGACCGCTGCGAGGTTGCTCCTTCCACGCTCCTGGTGCTGAACGCTTGGAATATTGAGCTGATCATCTCACATTGAATAAAAAAGTTCAACAGTGAAATGTTTTGTGTGTTTGCCAATATGTGTTAAAAAAAATAGCTTTATTGCACGGGGGGGGCTGATGTAATTCAGCGGAGATCACCGAAACAGGCTTTGCTGAGGGAAACAAATTATTCGCTTATGTCTGCAGAAATCTGGGCCTTTCAGCATCCTGCGAACACCCAAGGGTCCTTGTTGGCGCAGATAAACACCTCCTGCGCAAATGGGAAACAGGCAGGCTGTAGCGGTGCTGCCTCCTCCTGGGTGAACACACACCTGCACTGCAATGGTGCCCAGCAGAGGACAGTGGAATCCCTCCTTTCGTCCCCACGGATTGGGATGGGGGACACAAATAAACGTGGTAAACGGACACGCGGTCAATACGAAAGCCGGCAAACGTTTTCCCGTTTTCCAGAGTTTACAACGGTAGAAATGTCATTAAGGCCACTCGTTTCGTCTGGATTTGTTCTTAAGCAATATTCATTTACTGTATATACACTATGTGTGTGTGTGTGGCTATAGTGTCCGGCAAACAGGAACAGAGTAGAAACGTACAAGGTGAAGTTACATACAAACATTTGTTTATTTCGCAGACACTTTTCTGCAAAGCAACTTCCAATGAACTCTATGTAGTGTTATCAGCCCACACACCTTATTCACCATGGTGACTTACACTGCTAGATACACTACTTACACTGGCTCACTCATTCATACATCAGTGGAACACACTCTCTCTGTCACTCACAATAGGGGAACCTGAACTGGATGTCTTTGGACTGTGGGAGGAAACCAGAGTACCTGGAGGAAACCCATGCTGACTGAGTGGGGATCAAACCCACATCCTCTCGCACCACCCAGGCGCTGTGAGATAGCAGCACTATTTGCTGTGCCACCATATATATATATATATATATATATATATATACATGCATGCATGCAAGCATACAGACATATGTGTGTATATTATATAAGTTATATATCAAATTTATAATTGATGCTCTAAATAGCAATAAATTGTCTTAAAAGTCTTCTTTAGTCTAGAATGCTCGGGTGTGGGGAGTGGGGGGGTTTGGGGGGGTCAGGTCAGCCACTGTCACTTGGACCCCCAGAGGTTTTTTTTTCTTTCCTTGCCTTTTGGTTGGGAGTTTTTTTTGTCCCTTTCCTCCCTGGCCAATAGGTATACTTATAGCTTTAATAACTGTGTAGTGACCGGGGGTGCGGTGGCGCAGTGGGTTGGACCACGGTCCTGCTGTCCGGTGGGTCTGGGGTTCGAGTCCCGCTTAGGGTGCCTTGCGACGGACTGGCGTCCCGTCCTGGGTGTGTCCCCTTCCCCCTCCGGCCTTACGCCCTGTGTTGCCGGGTAGGCTCCGGTTCCCCGTGACCCCGTATGGGACAAGCGGTTCTGAAACTGTGTGTGTAACTGTGTAGTAATTTTATGTATGGAAAACATTTTATGCCTCTCATTCTTTGTTCGGCAACACCGTGTGAGAAGAGCACTTTATAAAAATGAATTGAATTGAACATTAGTCCCAGTCAAAAGTTTGAGTCCACTTGAGCAACACTTACGTGGGACACACTGGACAGATTAGTGAAAGCGAAGCAATACGCAAGTGTCCTACATCTCTGGGAACCGCTGCAGAAGAGCGGGGGAAGACATAGCGCCTCATTTCCTAATCAAACTTGCTGACATTGTAGGAAAAAAATGAATTTCCAGCACACATACTCATGCTTTGGTTGGTACGGTAAGTCTCAACCAAGCTGCAAGGTCACTGGCCTCCTGCTCTTGGACCCCATCAAGAGTCTCTCAACGCACAGCATCCTACCGTCCTGCCATTGCGCTCGGCCTCAGTTAAGGTACATGCTCTTTGCTCAGCCTTCGTTCGATCTCGTACGTCAGCGTGTACTCATGGAGCCCGAACAGCAGCCAGGTGAGCTCTTCGCTCACACATTTTTAATGCATGGGAAGACCGTGTTTTTTCTTTATCAAGGTAAAGGTCCTGTCACAGATGTTACTAAACAGTTGCACGGGATAAAAAAAAAAAAAAAAAAATCACTAAACACAATGAGTGGTGAGAAACCATTTAAACCAGACAAAATTTTTGTCTAAACTGAATTTAAACCATTTTTTACTTCTCAAAAGTGCCGGTTAAAATATACACATTCAAAAGAGCTGGGAAGAGATACTAGTGTCAGACAGCTGGTAGTGGTGTGGTTAGAGCTGCTTCCTGTGACCCCAAAGGTTGTGGGTTTGAATCCTACCTCTAGTTGTAATACCCTTGAGCAAGGTACTTACCCTAAATTGTGCTGGTAAAAATTACTCTGCTATATAAACGGGTAAATAATTGTAAGTACCTTAACAATATAAGCTGCTCTGGAGAAAAACCATCAGCTAAATAAATGTAAAAGATTTGTATGTCATCTTATGACTACTGTCACCTCTGCAATGCTCATCTGGTTTTCCCACAAGAGGAATGATGAAACGGTTTGCAACGGAGGAAGAAAAAGTTTGAGGATCCAATTAAAAAGGATAATTGGTTGAAAGAAACAGTAGTTGGATCTTGACTTTTTTTTTAATTAGAGGAAGGAATAGTGGGCTCAGGCACACAAAGAAGACAAATGATAATATCCAAAGGCATATTTTATTCAAAACAAAGAGTTAACTGTAGTAATACAGTGTAAAAAAGAAGCAGTGATTGTCCCTTCACATTTCCTCTTCGTTCAACCCTCAGATATGGCTTCTGTGGAGCAACTTCGCGGCCCGAGAGGCTGCGACTGACCGCGTTCGCACCTCTCGTTGGAGACACAGCGCTGAACTATCCATCCGTCATTCGCAGCGTAACCATGACCTAATGAGTTAGTTTTTAGAAAAAAACACACCTGGCACAAAAACCAAATGCTGTGACTACTCATGTTTTGCAGACAACCAGATCGCTTTTTAAACCTTTTAAATGCAGCCTGAACTTGATCTCAGAAGTAAGTTTTTTTGTCGTTTTTTTTTTTCTCCTACGGGCCACTGAATATCTGAAAGGGCCGTGAAACACGAGCTTTGGCAGAAACGAGGTCGTGTAAACGTGTGCGAGACCTGCCAGGATCCTTCTGATGATCCTTCGAGTGACGCATACGATCTGGATGAAGGCTGCCAACAGCCCGACGCGCAAATACAGAGTTCAGGACTAAATAATATTAGAAACGTTACAGGCAGCAAGAGGAGGACCTTGGTAATAAAATTCAACCTCAAGTCATCGACTGGTAAAAGGGACAGAACTTACCGGTGTTTTTGACTACCAACATGTATTACCGTACCTTGATATAGCCTAATTCTCGTGCATTATTTACGGAGTATCCGAGGGCTGCAAGTTTCAAGAAATAAAAATTCCATCTCGGTTCTCCGTGAAACCTACGAGCGGCGAGATCTTCAGGGCATCGCATCTAATGTTCGTCTCCTCGGCAGACATTGCGCTTCCCGCTGCATTCTGCCAGTTGCTGGTATTGTGCTTTACGAAAACCCCAAAGGTTACCCTTCCTTAAGACGCACATTTACCGCATGTTCCTAGGAGACTGTCGCAGATGGACAAAAGCAAAAACCCCTTGGTTGCCATGGGAACGGCCTGACCTCAGTAACAACAAACACCGGCACCTCTCTCTCTCTCTCTCTCTCACACACACACACACACACACACACACACACATTTCACAGACCCCCTGAACACACTGCACCGGGGATTAATACACTTTGTCGAGACATCAAGACAGTTAAGTGCTTAAAGGTTTTTTCTCTTGCATTCCATGCAATTATACCTGGCGACTTTGGCCTGTGTAGACAGACCTAAATAAATAAGAGCGTTAGCCTTTTAAACAGCATCGAGCGCAATTTAATTCCAATAAACGGAGGTCTGTTCGTAAGGCCTTGCAGTCACGGGGACACGATAACCGGAACTGCTTGTCTGTCCAAATGTCGATATGTGGCATCATTTGTAAACTGTTAGTGTATTAATGCTGCAAATCGTGATGAGCATCATAAAGGACTCTCCACCCAACAGAGCTACAGGAAATATGGAGACATACGAACGTCTCCCGAGCCCCTTTGCGCTCGCTCCTTCGAATAAAACAAACAGTCAAGTAAATTAATCACGTACATTAAGCACGTGAACGCGTGTACCGTGCGTCCGTTTCCAGCAGAACGTCTCGTTCACGTGCTTTATCCGAGGAGTGCGAGAAGCTCCCGCCCAGCGCGACTGGCGCAAGGGAGCCCGAGCACGTCTCGGTTCCGCTCAGACGTAAGGGTCACGGGTTCGAGGTCGGAGGTGGCCCGGGCGCTCAGAGAGCGGCGAGGGTGCAGTAGAGCTGAGTGAGGCAGAAGACGGAGGAGGTGAGGGCTGTGCACTGCCTGGCCAGCACTTTGATACTGAGATCGTGGCAGCTCTTGCGGCCGCACGCCAGCTCCGCCGCCTGCGAGAAGTCCCCGTACGCCTTGGCTATGTCCCTCAGGCTACCCAGCACGTTGCCGAGGCTGCCTTCGCAGTGGCTGCAGCTGGAGAAGCACATGCACACGCTGGCCAGCTGCACGAGCGTGCGGAAGCTCTGGCTCAGTGACTGCAGCATCTCCTCGGGGCTCTGGCCCACTCGGATGACCCGCTGGCAGTCGGACATGAGCTTCCGCGCCTCGGCGTGGAGCACGTGTTTGTTTTCCGAGAGGTGCGCCACACAGGTCTCCCAGTGGTGCCGACTGCGGCTCCGGGGCTCCCCCTGTAAGATGACCAGCAGGTCAGCCAGGTCCCGCTGCAAGTGAGCGAACCCTCCGGGGAGGGCGTAGCGCCGGCTGCGCAGCTCCCCAAGCACCTCCTGCAGGGACTCGGGAGGGAGAGAGTCCGAGGGCTCCAGAGGGGACAGTAAGGGGCTGAGCTCCGAAAAAGACGAACGGGGAAGGGGTGCTCTTGAGGAGAAAGATATGGAGGAAACGGGAAAGGAGGAAGGCGTCGTCGCTATTAGGCCCATCCCCTGCAATCCCTGTGCCCGACAGGAAAACTCGTGCAAAGTCAGCTCCTCATCCAAAGCTGCTCTGTCCAGCTCTCCACTGAAGCAGTTGGAGTAGGTGGTCCGGCACCCACAGGTCTCCCCGGGGGTCCGGTTCACCTGTAGGGCAGGCGGGCTCAGAAAGCAAGCCTTCCCTTGCGAGCAGGGGTGGGGTAAAGGTTGAGGTTGCTGAGACTCGCAGTGTTTTAAACCTTCATATACTCCTTTGGGGGCCTGCGTCCCCTCAATCTCCTCAACTGATTGGCCTCCCGGCTCAACCGACCCAGGGCTACGTAGTCTATCGGGGTCCTTGCAAGCCTCCAGCAACTTATCCATAGACGACACAGTAGGAGAAGCATCTGGCATCAAGGTACCCTTTACCCTGGAGATGGACGTGACCTCGTTGACCTCCCGCAGCAGCTTTTGATCTTCTCCTGGCTCTTCACTGACCAACTCGACGATTCCCCCTGCAGATTCACAGGCTTCTTCAGCATCCTCTGCCACCGCTTCCGTGACGTCTCCAACCTCAGTGGTAACCGGGCTTGTTTCAGAAATTCTTTGCGAAGGACTCTGATCATCGGCGCTGCTGCTGCTGCCTAAAGTGCTGAGGGTCTCCTGGGACCTGGACAGGCAGCAGGGAAGCTTCCGGATCTTTGCCCGCAGGGTCGAATTCGACAGACGGCCCGCAAGCTCCGAGGAGCGGCTTCGGGAGCCAGTAGCTGTCTGCTCTTGCGCGGCGCCATCTCCCGCTTCAGCAGTGGTGCCAGAGAAGGCAAGATCTTCTGCTCCTGTCAACAGCAGGCTTTCACAGCTGTGAGATATGCCTTTCTTGTTGACCAGAGCCAGACAGCTACCGTCTCTCTGGTCTGCGGTCATACTGAGAGATTCTGCCTCGGAGTCGCCGTCGTAACTCTCGGCTTCTTTAGCCTCCTCCGAACTGGGGCTGTTGTTTCCTGAGGAACAAGGAGGTATGGTTGCGTGTACAGGTGGAGATGAGTCCAGCTCTGGGGAGGAACCTTCATCTCGTTTACCGTTCGTTCCATTGTTCAGTTCCTGTTTTTTACTGCCAAGCACCGGCTCCTTGAGGACCACAGAAGCACCAGTGCAATCCAACCCCTTCCTCCTCACACCCGAGTCAGGGCTGGAGCACTTCCTATCCCCTGGAACTATGTGGTTCTGTACAGCCGCAATAAAACGAGAGGCCCCCGAGAGCAAGTGGTTCACGGGTTTGAACTCCATGGTATCTGGCTCCATCTCCATGAGCTCAGAAGACAACGTGGCATCCTTAAGGGGCTCCTCACTTATCATGTTGCCATGAGAACCAGTCGGATGAGAGAGTTTAGCAAGAGCCGGGTTGGGATGTTCAATGGGTTTCTCATCCTCACTTCTCAACACTGGGAGCAGGTTTAAGAGCTCTCTGTCAGCACAGGGCACCTGGTCCTCCGCCTCCCGACCACGTGTGGGGAAGGACACTTGCGAGGTGTAGACGGATTCTACGAAGGAGCGTCGCTTGCGGAGCTTCTTCACTAAACTTAGGGATGCCTGCTGTGCCCCATCCTCCTTGTCCACCTCCAGCTCTAGGTCCATCGCCCGCTGCAGATCCACCTCGCTGAGGTTGTGCAGGTTCAGTGTCCGCGTCATGCTACATGCATCCATGCAGCTCTCTGCAAATACACAGTGTGACCCTTTTAATAACAAAATAATAATATTTTTATTGCTTTTAATTACAAACCCCCCCCCCCCCCCAATCTTCTGCTTAGTGATTCTGTTATAGGCTCCAGACTCCTGCCACCCTCACCAGGATACGTGGTTAATGAAAATGGATGGATAATAACAAAAAATGATCATTTCCATTCCAACGAGCACGGGAGCATTCATGTTGGTCTGCATGCCTTTCATCTCCACAAGCTGCAAAAAAAACGAACGGTTTGACCCTGACCTCTCCTTTAATAGAACATGGTAAAGATGTGCAATTTGCCGAAAAAGCTCAACAGAGAAAGAGACTGACCTGTAAATTCCTCAAGGGCGGTTGGGGGCGTGAGCCTATCGTTTGCGTCAAAGAACTCATCATCCGAGCTGCTGTCTACAAAACTGGGGGAAGGCTGGAGAATGGGAGCTGACACTAAGTCTTGGGATGGGGTGTATTCCTCCGACTGGGCCCAATGAGGTTCACCAGGAAGGTCGCACGCCCAGTCGGAGGGGGGTCTGGAGTCGGTGGGGCACTGCATGTTCATCTCATCCAGAGTGAGTATACAGTCCCTGTGAGGAGGCAGTCTGGGACCCTGGTGCTCCTCTTCCTCATCCGTGGCCTCTGTGGGGCTGGGGAGGGAGTCCGCCATGCGTGAGAGCTCAGCATAGCAAAGGAAGTCATCGTTACTGGTGCTGACGGCATCAGGACAGGGGACAGAGCCGCTGTCCGTCAATTCCTGCTTCTCAGACGTGACCAGCAGATACGGGTGGTGGACGTCTGGGTTCAAAAGGACAAGGTCATCCTCATCCAGGTTGTCCAGGGAGTTGGCGTCGGTGCGTGAGTCAGTGGGGCACCAGTTGGACAGCTCTGAAAGCTCATCCTCAGTCGCATCCCCACCCTTGTCCACACACTCTGCATTCACACACTCCTCCGATGTCGCCGCAGCCGCAACCGGCTGCTCCTGTTGTATCTCTTCCTCCTTTTGTCCTTCTTCCTTGTTCTCCTCCTTCTCCCCGACTCTCTCCTGCGCCACCCTAGCGGTGTCAATAGAGAAGTGCAAGTCGACTAGGGCGCTGGTCGAATGGTCCACCCCCGGGAAGTCCTCCGGGTCACTGCTGCGTCGAGACACGTACCCTTTAAACAATGCAACACACTATGTTGAACTTGATGTAATGCATCAGACCAATAAAGGCAGTAGCTCTTACATAAATCATAAGTCATATTTCATTCCCAAAGGACCATGGGTAGTATCATGAAGTCCCAGTCAATGCCCAGTCCCATCGTGCTTCACCTCCTCACCTTCCTCAGTGGAGATGCGGTAGGTCTTAGCGGGGCTGCTCCAGGACAGGACCGACTGGGCCGGGTCCACAAACAGCCTGCAGTAGCCTGTCACCAGGCAAGACAGATCCTTGGCAGCGGCAGACTCCATCAGCAAGGTTATTTGCTGGGGTTAGGAGACAGCGAGAACCTGATGGAGTTACAAGTTTACTGGTACACCCAATATAATCAAGTTCAGAAAAACAGCAGCATCTCGTGATGCACAACAAAAAACATCAAATACTTAATGGCACGAAGCTGCAGGAATGTGTAGTATATCCTATGAATGCAAGGGCAAGTACCCTGACATCCTGCAGGTAGATCTTGACCAGGCTGACTCTCTCGGACTCAGGGAGGAGATCCACACGGGTGATGCCGCTGAATTCGGTTAGGGTGCTGATGATGTTCAGCTTGTGGTTAATCACCTGACTGATGCCATATCTGGCCCCGACCAGCAAGCTCACCATGGCCTCTCTGTCCTGAAGCTGCGAAGCACAGGCACGGATGCGTACGGTGAACCCAATCTGTCAAGGTCTTCCTACTGTGGCAGCGAACAATCCGACAGCCCGAAGACAGCTTCCTCTCCCAGAAACGGAACCGGCTGCTTTTCTTGACAGAACTACAACATTTTCATTTAAATACGACCTCGGACTTGTCGCTTTCACACAGAGAGTTCAACAAGTTCGGAACAAAAAGGTGTAAACTTCAAAAATACTTCCCCTTACTGAATAAGAAAGATACATTTTTCATACATTTGTATCGCACTTCTACTGCAAAAATTCCTCATTAAGAAAAGCCGCAGTTGCCTGAAAGCGAAACGTCTTTCAAATTACACTGCTGTCGGAAGCACGTCGGTACTGTGTACGTTTCCAGATGGTTCTCCTACCAGGATGGTGGCCGTGAAGCACTTGCCCCCATAGGACTGAAGGTCGCCCAGCTGGGACAGGTAGCTCAGCCGCGCTTGAGTAGCTGATATCACCTGTTCAGGACAAAGTCATGTCCCCCCAGCTGTAATAATGGCTCAGTGAATAGCAGGGAAACATCAGCCAGGCTTCCCAGAGTTTTGCCGCACCTTCTGCTTGGGCTCCAGCAGGGCCTGGATCTTCTTCATATGGTATCCAATGGCCTTCTTTAGGTCCTTCTCACTCATGTTCCTCAGCAGGGTTGGTGAGATGAAGTTCTCGATTCCCCAGTCCTTCCTGCAAACGTGGGCAAAGTAAGGGTTGAGCTCAATGTGTTCAGTTAAAGAAGCACTGGGAGGAAAGGAGCATGGTACTTAAAGTCAGGGGCTTGGAATCTCAAGGCTACATGTCCCCGGAGGGGCCGTGATTTCTACTACTGTACTCTTTAGCAACACACTCGTACACTTGACACCTGATAAAAACATCGATCAAATGGATAAATATGTTTTTTCACTTTATACTGGATAAGTAAAGTAATAGCAAGATAATTTTACTGAATTTCAGTTCAGGAACTGATTTGTGCTCAGTATTTCATATGCACTGGCTCCTCAGCTTATAGACACAGTTGGGGCAACAAGGTTGTTTGAAATTTATTTTGCTTGCAATTCTAGAGTCACGTTTAGCCCTAAATCATAGTCAGTAAATGGTTTAACAATACAGACTTTCTCAATTTATTCGCCGATTCTGCAAAAATCTCTGTAGTACAATCATGGCCAAAATATTGGCACCCCTGCGACTTTCGCAAATGACTCACATTTTCTTTAGAAATCAGTTGAAAAGGACCAGTTCAGTCCACTGAGTCTGGGGCGTCAGTAATTTTGTCAGTGACATTTTTTTCCTATTTAAAAAGATATAAGTTCTGAATGAAAATTAAAGGTTTCTATTCGGTGAAATAGAGAATTGTGGAGACCAAATACTGTACTGTGGTCAATTTATTTTTGGAGAGAATTGTAAATTACCTGCAAAAAGTAGCGAAGCAACTGTAACTATCAGAAAAAAAAATTCTCTATAAGACTTTTTTTAAAAAAATGTACTAACCTGTAGCTCCACAAAATTAAAATTACAGTCATCCCTCAGACATAATTACCATGCGTTTCAATCGTAAACATTTTCGTTTCTTCCTGAACCCCAAAGTTGACACCTCTTTAGCTAAAATATCACCAAATCCCAATAAAAGTGAACACAGTTACTACAGTAATAAACGTTATGATAACATAAGTTTGTGTTCATTAATTATATGATGTTATTAATTATATTAACTGACTATATTAATGACTAATAATAATATATATTGATTAATTAATTGACATATGACTGTCTGCTTGCCTTGTTCATTTCTTTCATAGTCATTATGTTCTACATCCAAACTTCACAAGACAAACATACATATGATACTCAAAGTTTATGCATTAATTCAACCTGTAATGTAAAAACGAGCAGAACTGTTGTGTACTACCTTACTGCCTTAATTAGGTAGTTTGAATTCAATGAATGAATACACAAGTGGATTCTGGACAAAAAAAAATCTGCTAATTACTCCATCTATTTACTTCTTACACACTTGCCACGCAATATGTATGAAGTCCTCTTAAGCATATGCACACCTACTACATGACATGAACAGTAAAGACAAAAGAAACCAACGCAAACAATGCAAATGAATTCACGCTCACGGAACAAGCGAACATGGCTTGGAAAGTCCGTTGGCCATGGTTATTGTGACTGAACGAAATTCCTCAAAGTTGAGTCCTTGTATCCCAAATGGGTGTATCTTGGTGTATGACTGTGACTTAAAATGACTGAAATTAAAAATAAATCATCTCCACAAAATTCTATTCTGCGGTAATTTTGATGGCCAGTTCATCCCATGAACATGGCGACATTTGCCATCTTGCTGTTGATCATCATCACTCAGAAACACCAGACACAAGTTGTCAACACTCGTTCTACAGACATGCGTCGCTTAACAACGGGGATACGTTCTGAGAAATGTGTCGTTAGGCGATTTCGTCGTTGTGTGAACATTATAGAGTGTACTTATACAAACCTAGATGGTATAGCCTCAATCATTGAGTGTACTTATACAAACCTAGACCGGTATAGCCTTGATCATAGAGTGTATTTATACAAACCTAGAAGGTATAGCCTCGATCATAGAGTGTATTTATACAAACCAAAAGGTATAGCCTCGATCGTAGAGTGTACTTATACAAACCTACATGGTACAGCCTCGATCATAGAGTGTACTTATAAAAACCTAGATGGTATAGCCTCGGTGCAGTCAAGAGACGCGGTAAACGCGAGATTTATGACACTGCTGCCAGCGTACCACAGCATACTGTTTTACGGTAAACTTTTTTTATAAGTAGAAAGAGTACACTCTAAAACAACGATAAAAAGTACAGTATAGTACATACATAAACAGTAACAAAGGTGTTTATTATCGTTTTCAAGTATTATGTTCTGTACATAATTGTATGTGCTATACTTTTATACAACTGGTAGAGCAGGAGGTTGGTTTACAGCACCACTACAAACACGTGGGTAACACGTTGCGCTACAACATCGCTAGCTGATAAGAATTTTTCAGTTCCATTATAATCTTCTGGGACCACCGTCATATATGTGGTCAGTCGTTAAACGAAACGTTAAGCGGCGCATGACTGTATTCCATTTCTGTGCTCTTTACTGTCATCTGTTGGGCAGGTGCAGAAAGAGTTTTCATCCACTGAGAGAAATGTTAGAAAATAGACCACAGAAGACTGTGCAGTGAAAAATGGAAAATAAAATGAAAAACTCTTAAAATTCTGGTTTTCTTTGAGAATTCATAGCTTGACCGTTCATAAACTGAGGAGCCAGCGTACTGGGTATAACATTCGCCGACATGTGTGTTATCTGCTCACGTGATACTCTTGAGCGAGGCGCGCTGTGTGTGCCCACAGGTGTCCAGGCGCTCGTGGATGTGCAGCGCAGCCAGGTGCAAGGCAGTGTTGCACTTCATCTCCACGGCGAAGCGCTCCTGCAGCACATCGCTCACACTCTGGGGAGACGGAGCGTGTGGCCCACAGCTAGTTACAGACTACCACCTGGCACTGTTGTGTCTAAGGAACTGAATACAGGAGCTTGTAGGTTCAAGTCTGCACAGTCCAGTGCATTGCCATATTATTTTTTTATATATTTTCCAGAGTTTACAAAAATTTGGAAAAATATAGCTTTTTTTTTTACATTTATTCATTTAGCTGACGCTTTTCTCAAAGGCGACTTACAATGTCAAGCTACTTACAGTTATTTACCTATTTATACAGCTGGGTAATTTTACTGGAGCAGTTTTAGGGTAGGTACCTTGCTCAAGGGTACTACAGTTGGAGGTGGGATTCAAAGCTGTGACCTATTGCTATTGCCGCTCGAACCACTACGCTACCAGCTGCCCATTGTATACAAGAAGCAATGTACATTGCAGGTACCCCATCAAAAACGGGGAGAAAAATCATGCTGGGGTGTATAGAACCACGCATGTAAGCATAAACTGAGGTTTATAAGTTGACTATTTTTATTTCTCATAGCATTTCTTTAGCATAAATAATTTTTCCAATACAGTACAACTTTACTATGATTTAACAATGAAGAAAAAAATAATGTTTATGACTCAGTGAAATGACCAGTCAGTTGCATGACCACATCACCCCTCCACCCCAGCAGTCCAGTTATGCAAGGATGAATCTTAAATGCTTATTGGCTACTGCTACACAACTACATATGAGATGCACCTGCATCTGAAGTGTAGGATCATATTTACACTCTTATTATTACCTTATTTCCAGGTAATCTGCGTAGTGCGGCCTGATCCTCACCTGCAGGTAGAGGTACTCGAAGGCCACGGGGTCCTCCTGCAGCAGGTCCAGAGGTTCCCTGGGCAAGAAGCACACGCGGAACAGGCACCTGTAGTTGTGGGCCTCCTTCCTGTGTACCACCTGGATCAGTATAGCAGCGCATCACTCAGTCTGCGACATCACTGGGGCCCAGTCCAACTGGCACAACCTCAGGGTGTGTACAGTCAGGGGACAGGCGTGTCTCAGTGGACTATAACCCCTGAAAGTGTGTGTGTGTGTGTGTGTGTGTGTGTGTGTGTATGAGAGAGAGCGTCATGTCCACCTGCTGGATGAACTCCTCTTCGTGCAGCAGCAGTAGCTTGGTGGAGCTGTACTGCTCCTCCAGAACCAGCGCAAAGTGTTCGATACAGCGAATGGACAGCTTCTCCTTCAGAGTCAGCACAATGTCCTGCGGGGGGGGTGGGGGGGAGCAACAGCTGTCAAGCGGGATCCACAACTTGGAGGAAACTTAACCTACGGCCCATGCTGCACAAGCAGGTCTGGAGTAGTGCTGAGCCCGCAGGTACCGCCGCATATCCCCCCCCGCCACCCCCCGGGTGCCTCCATCGAGCGCTTGCCGGCGCGCTCCGCTTACTTATCGGATTCCCACCGCAGAGCGCGACACGTTTCCAATAGCGAAGGACATTAAGCAGGAATATATGAAAGGTAAACACCTTCACCGTGGTCTTAGCCTCGAACTTGAAGGCCTTCGTCTGGCCGTTTTCCAGGTAGACCTTCAGAACGTTGGGCAGGAAGAGCAGTGAGTTTCCCTTGGGGGTGGGGAGGGAGGGGGGGTGAGGGCCAAAGAACATATGTTAGTGTGGAGGAAAGAAAAATATACTTCTACCTGCTTTATTGCCGTTCATTCATTGACGTGGTGGTTTTCACCTATGCGGCATACAGTGTTACCCTTTTTTACCGCGCTGCTTATGATGGTTTACCCATTTACACAGCAGGGTCATTTTTACTGTATCACTTCAGAGTAACTACCATGATCAGTGTATTCACTCAAACAGGAGGTGGGATTCGAACCTAGATCTTTTCATTTCAAGGCAACAGCTCAAACCAGTTACATCCACTGCTTCTTTACTGCTACTGTTAACTATCATTTAGTTGAAGCCACTGACCGAGGTAACTTACAACGATACATGTACCACACTGAGCTAATGTTTGGTATCCTTACAGTGATTTACTCATTTATGCGGCAGGGTAAATTTTTACTGCATCAGCACAGCGCAAGTACCTCGATCAAGGGTACTACAGCAGGAGGTGGGATTCGAACCCAAAGCCTGCTGTATTGTAGAATAAGCTGTTACAGGCACAAGTGGTGATGCGCACGAACCCAGAACTCAACCGAAAGAAGGAACGTATGTCTTCAACCTGAGAGTGACCGTTGACCACCACCTCCTCCGCGAAGCGAACCTTTACTGGGTTAGTCTTGAGACGTGCTCTTTTTTCTGCTGTCATGAAGGAAGACTTTGGCCCCTGTGTGAAGAAACACTGCATATACTGTAGACACGGGGACACACAGACACACACACAGACATTTGGATGTTTTTCCGATCTTTCTCACCAGACGGCGTATATTGTTTTTGGACTTGAGTGATTTCACATGTCTTTGGAGGGGGATGTGAATGATTCCATTAAAAAAAAAAAAAGGCGTGGCATGTAGTGCCCGTGGCTGCAAATGCCTGATTCCAAATCAACTCGGAGTTAAAAAGTGCATTTTACGATAGATGGAGGAGAACAAGAAACACTGGAAAGTATTTATGAATGAAGCAGTGCTGGTAACGCAAATGAGGAGGGACAGCGGGCACAGCGGTGACGCCAAGCCAGCAGCCGTTCGAACCCCAGGGCGGCGGCATACTCACAGCGGAGTGTCTGAGGACGGTCAGAGTCACGCAGTCCCACGACTCCCTGGGAGGCGGGAAAAGAGGCGGGGGACATGTGACTGGATCATGTGATTTTTAGGAGCGGTCTGATGAATGAATGAATGAATGAAACTATATGAAACCCAGAGGAAAACTCCACTCCATTACAGCAGCATTAAACATATTGCATACATACACACAGTAGATGGTCCAACAGTGGGCAGGAGGTGGGAACTGTAGGATGGACAGCTCTCAAGGACCCGTCCCTGTACTAAGTGAATGATGAGGGCCAGCTGCACCCATTCAAGCATAATAAGGAGGGACTATAAAAGCAGCTGGCCTGTCATGTTTTGGGGAAAGGCTGACAAGTGCGGCTTTGTGAAGGCGGTTGAGGTTGTGCATTTTTTTTTTTTTTTGGATTTTACAGTTGCTTTTGCCCAACATGGGTTGTTGCATTGGCTCTTTTTTGGTTTGTAATAAACCTGTTAATTTGTTTAATTTGCTGCACCTCCCAACTGGCCACAGCCCATATGACATAGTCGCAAATTTACATTTATTAGTGTAGCTGACACTTTTCACCAAAGCGATTTACAGCGGCAAGGTTACATTTACTTACCCATTTATACAGCCAGGAAATTTCTCTAGAACAATTTATAGTAAGTATGTTGCTCAGTGGAACTACAACTGGAGGTGAAGGTCAAATCTACAACGTTCAGAGCCAAAGGCAGCAGCTCTAACCACTAGGCTACCAGGTGTCCTCAAGGAGCTTTCAAAAGTGGGATTTAAACCCAGGCCTCCAGGGGAGATGGCGACCCGAACACAGCGCCTTAGAATGCTCAGCTACCCAAATAAGTTGATAACAACAGATGGCAATGATGGATGATCGTTAATACATGAGAGGCAGGGTGATGGGAGGTGCTGCTAGGTGTAGTGATCAGGAGAGAGCACAGAATTTTGCTTCTATCTCGACCAGTCACACGTCGCACGGTGAGAATATAGAGTCACGGGGCGGAGAAAAGAGCGGATCCACAGAGAGAGGAGGAAAGATCTCGAAAAAAAGGGCTTTGTAATCAGAGGTTTCCATCTTTTCTCACGGACGTGTAATTAGCATTAGAAAGACGGCGAAGACGAATGCGACTGACCGCCTAATTAAGTTCTCCGCACCGCGTGTCGCATGGAACCGTACGTTAAACACGGAACGACAGCGTGACCCCGAAGGAATTCCCCAGAAAACAGAGAAACGGCGTGCGTTTGTGACCTGCCGTATCCATCGTGGCACGATCGCGCTGAGACTACGTTAATTTTCCGTCCTCGTTCGTGACACGGAGAAGCGGAGCGCTCCCCCCGGCCGCTTCAGCAGTCTAGCGGCACCCAGTTAATCCAAACGCTGTTAATTACTATAAAAGACGCAGATGCGCGGAGAGGCGAGGAGAGCCGAGGACAGAGGAAGGTCTGCGGGGGGTGGCGAAGC
Organism: Scleropages formosus; assembly: GCF_900964775.1. Lineage (NCBI taxonomy): Eukaryota > Metazoa > Chordata > Actinopteri > Osteoglossiformes > Osteoglossidae > Scleropages > Scleropages formosus. The sequence goes on along the minus strand of NC_041810.1, from coordinate 4,820,957 downwards.
GGGGTGAGGAAGAGCGGCGATGTTTAAGAGTAGCCTTTTGTCCCAGAATCATTGGGTCCCTCAGGCCTCTATTGCTGGGAAAAGCTCTGGAATTCCAGCATGGGGGGGGACACACACAAATAAGAGCCACTTAAATGCTTAAAAATATAACGTTTGGAAAAAAATCCGGCAAATTAGCTCAGATTCAGCAGCACAGACTGAACCCTAACCATGAGTTAACTTTAGTTTTTCGCTTGCGCGGTTATTGTGTTAAGAGCTTATTATACGGAAGGATAAAACATAAGATGGGAAATCTCTAGCTCAGTATGGCAGTTACCAACACCAACGAATCCAGCGGGCTGACAGAGGACAGTTTGCCAGTGTGGGGGGGTGTGGCCAATGAGGGGGTGGGGTCAGATGGAGGTGTGGCCACTGGAAAGTACAGTTGGTTGGGGGAGGGGCTGTTAAAAGATGTCATTGGTGAGCAGTTTGGACAACAGGAAGTATGGCCATTGGGAGGTGTGGCCATTGGAAGGTATGGCCAACAGGAAGTGTGGCCATTGGAAGCTGTGGCCATTGGAAGGTATGGCCAATAGCAAGTGTGAAAATTGGAATGTATGGCCAATAGGAAGTGTGGCCATTGGAAGGTAGGACCAATAGGAAGTGTGGCCAATAGGAAGTGTGGCCATTGGAAGCTGTGGCCATTGGAAGGTAGGACCAATAGGAAGTATGGCCAATAGGAAGTGTGGCCATTGGAAGGTAGGACCAATAGGAAGTGTGGCCTTTGGAAGGTACGGCCAATAGAAAGTGTGGCCATCGGAAGGATGGCCAAAAGGGAAGTGTGGAAATTGGAAGGTGTGACCTGGAGGAGGTGTGGCCGTTGGAAGGCATAGCTGGTGGGCGGGGCTTACCTAATGATTTCAGCTGCCTGTTCAGCGGTCAGGTCATCTGTCACAACGTTGTTAATCGTTAGCACCTGGTCACCAGGGAGAAGGCGGCCTTCTGCTGGGCCTCCTGCGACACACACATACACACAATTAGCGTGACCTCTAGCCACGCACCACTGAAAATTCCGAAATTCGGGCGACACGGGGAGGCCGCATGATTCCTCGGGCACTTTGAGCTCATCGTGTTTATCGTGTTTATTTATAACGCTTGTCTGCGGGCTAAGGCTCCAGCACAGCAAGGCCCTGTCCTGCCAAAACCTCCTTGGCACTTAATTACCCGACGGCAGCGAAGGCGGAGGTCCCGGCAGGCAGGCACTCGGAAGTTGCTCCCTAAAAGAAATAAGACAGCTAAGCAAGTGTTAGCGTTACTCCATGAGCCGCATTGATCGACAACCCCGGAGGAAAGTAAACAGGGAGCCTTTTTTTTATTTCCTTTCCTGGCACTCTGAAGTACAAAGATGCCAAAACTGTTGCGGTCATTAGCCTAAGAGGGGACAGGGGGTGTTCATTCTTTCCGTGTCCTAGACTAACATGGACCGTATCCGTTCGCAGCACGTCAGCGATCCGGACGAGTACGCACTCATACGGTCCTCTCGACATACGAAAACACAAAATTACAGTCTAGCGACTTTCTTAAGGTCCACGATGGTGGCTTCCGAGGAGCAGTCCTACCGTTGCATATCCTTTTGTGGCACCGTGGTAAAAAAATTAAGCTCCCGACGAGAGTGCTCAAACTTTTGACTCACACTAAACTCATAACTAATGATATCATCGCACGTAAAAGCATTTTAGTTGTATTCAAAGCTAACAAGTGATGCAGCGCAGACTGTGGATGTGGGCTCCTGGCAATGCGGAGCCTCGAACGCGGTCTGATAGTGATCTCCCGCAGCCATTGGAAGTATTGATTTCCATTTAAGGACTTGTGTACGTTTGGCTTCTTTTTGGTTGTCACGGCTACTCAGCCATGTAATTGATTTCAATTGCTCCGTCCCGACGGCAGTTCACCCTAAACTCTTCAAGGCTGAGGTTTTTAAAAGCCCAATTAGTAGGTTCTCTCGGTGCATCTCCCACTAAGAGCGCTCTTCGAAATCCCGGCGGGGCTCCGGCGATGCAAATTAAGGCCTATTAAAAGGAGCTCATTTGAATGTACTTTTCCCGATGACCTTCACTAATAACCAAAAGGTTCAGACCGTCCTCAAAACATTCACATTCTAACCAGTATTCCTGTTGCAGGCAAATTAGTCTGGAGGGAGCACTCTAGAGTTTCCTCCGCACGCAGGTGCGACCGGGTTTTATTAAGGTGACCTGAGCACAGCAGGAGGAGTGGGGAAGCTACCTGCAATGACCTCGGTGACCAGCAGGGGAAGCTGAGTAGAGACTTCGAACCCGTGTGAGTCCAGGTGGAGGTTCCTCGCAATCTTCACGGTCAGCTTGATGGGGGTGATCGCAGGCCCAGTGGGTCCAGCCAACTTGACCTCCCCAGATGCCCTTTCCCTTCAGACAGCAGAAACACACATGATTTGTCACAACCTCCTTATATAGGACAGCCGGTAGAGTAGTGGTTACATTTACATTTATTCAGCAGACACTTTTCTCCAAAGCAACTTCCCCGATAACTCTATGTAGTGTCATCAGCCCACACACCTTATTCACCATGGTGACTTCCACTGCTGGATACACTACTTACACTGGGTCACTCATCCATGCATCAGTGGAACACACACACACTATGTGGGAACCGGTACAGCATGTCTTTGGACTGTGGGAGGAAACCAGAGCACCATACTCTCCCTGTCACTCACATTTTGCCATTTATACAGCAGGGTACTCTTACTGTATGAATTCAGGACAAGTACCTCGATCAAGGGTACTGCAGCAGGCATGGAGATTCAAACCCAGGGCTTTGCAAGGCAACATCCCTGAACACTACACCATCTGCTGCTCCCATCATGCACATGGGTTGGTTGTGGTGAAGCCATTACATTTACTCATAGCTGATGCATTTCTCCTCCTTTTCTCCAAAGCACGTGTTTACCCATTTGAATACTATGGGTGAACCTGAACAAAATATGTGTGGGAGGAAACCGGAGCACTCCGAGGAAACCCACGCAGACACGGGGAGAGCACGCAAACTCCACTGAGCAGGGATCGAACCCACGTCCTCTCGTACCACCCAGGTGCTGTGAGGCAAAGGTCACAGGTTCGATCCCCACTTCAGGCTGTAATACCCTTGAGCAAGGTACTTGCCCTAAAGTTGCTCCAGTAAAATTACCCAGCTGCATAAATGGGTAAAAAAAATGTACAGTTAACAGTGTAAGTCACTTTGGAGAAAAGTGTCAGCTTGATGTTCAGAGGGGACCTGATACAGAATTGTTGGACATGGTACCTATAGGCCGTATTCACCTCCCACTTTTTCACATTCTATTACTCCATAAGAACGAATCACAATGCATGTGAGCAGGCATCTTGACACTGATCGACAGAACACCACGGTGAAAACACATTTCCACAAATCAATCAAATACTTTCTACTGGTGCTTGTAACCTGAAGTGCAAGTCGCTGTGGAAGAAAGTGCCAGCTGACTAACAAAATCATGGGTCAGTGGTGCAGAAATTTTGCACAAGCTTACACAAGAGATGCGTCTTTATTGTTCATTTAGTTGACACTTTTCTCCAGAGAGATTGAATCTTAGGTGTGCTTACTAAGGTACTTACTTTACCCATTTATACCGTATTAATTCAGGGTAAGTAGATTGCTTAAAGCCATGACAGCAAGAGGAAGCATTCGAACCCGGGCTTTTTAACCTCAAGGTGACAGCTCCAACCGCTACGCCACCTGCTGCCTCATCTTCGCTCTGCATCCAAACCTACATGATTATTTATACCGCAGGGTCATTTTCTGCTGCAGCATTTCGAGGCGATTTCTTTTTACTTTTTCTGTATGTTTCCGGAAAGAAGACACCGCGCAGAAAATAAATAATGTAACATGAATTAATGAGGAGCACAGAAAGTAATTAAACTTTTTTGACTTTGTCAGTCTTATCTGACTTTGCCCACCTTGGCCCGAGGTTAATTTCATTAGGCTCGCTTGCGTATTTAGCGGATTCAGCCGCTCCGGGTCACACTCCGTCTCTCCTCCCTACAGCAGGACCTCCTTATTCCATATCTCCTGTCCTCGAATGCATTTCGCTCCTCCCAGGTATCTCTCTGAACAAGGACTCTAGCGAAATGAACAATAGTGGCACTTCGAAGCATGTGGGGGTTAAGCCCTCTAACTCTATCTGGGTGACTGGTACCATTGTGATTAGAGCTGCTGCTGCCTTTGGACCCAAAGATCACAGGTTCTAATCCCACCTCCAGCTGTAGTACCCTTGAGCAAAGTACTTGCCTTATTTTGATCCAGTAAAATTACCCTGCTGTGTAAATGGGTAAATCATTGTAAGTGGCTTTGCAGAAAAGTGTCAGCTAAATATAAGCACAGGTAAAGGTCTGAAAGTGTTTACAAGGTAGGCAGCTGCTACTTCCAGCCCAGCTGCTCATCTCAGGTCTCAATGGGCCCCTGTAAGGAGCCCATGATGCATTGGGCTGTCAAGTACTGGAGTCAGCTGGCAAGAGCTGTTTCTCCACTGCAATGCAGGCTGAGCATCAGAGCCCAGCCTGCTACTGCAAGGAGGGAGAGGCTTGGTGAGGGAGGGGGGGGGGGGGCGGTGACCCTACCTGCTACTGGAGTCGCGGGAGCGCCGAAGCCACCGGCCCACAACCTGCTCCACCCGGCTCGTCCGGCGCGACGGGGAACGACTTCTCTCTCTTTCCCCCATTTACCTGCCAGGATAAAAATGGACAGGCATGTGATTTCTCTTCCTTGCCTGATCTTTGTTTTTTTTTGCCCATTATGTGGTTATCTGCTGCCAGACATTTTTTTAAATTAAAAAAAAAAAAAATCAATCAAATAATTTTGACAAATCCGAAACAGACAGCATGAAGACAAGCATAAAGACAATAGATTTAATACTATTACTATTAATAAGTTATTTAGCGGACAACTTTCTCCGAAGAAAAACGCAATGTAAAGCTACTTACAACGATTTACCCATTGATACACCCGGGAAAGCGTTGCTGTATCTGTTCAGGGTAAACACCTTGACCGAGGTGGGGATTCAAAGCCAGGTTCGCAAGCGCAAGGTGGTATCATTAACCACTGCGCCACCTGCTGCCCCTCTGTGTAGGCATGTAGAGGTCACTGATGTCAGAGTTCATCTCCCCTGACTTCTGCTACATGGACCGTCCTGCAGCCTGAGCTGATCCGACCGGGGGCTACAGGGAGGTCATTACATTTAATTGAATCTTGGAGAGGCGACGTCAGCGTTTGCCGGCCGCTCTCAGGCCAGGTGCCAATTCCCAAGCCCGCATCATCTGATCCAGCAATCAATAACACACTTACTTATTCATTTATTAATTTCTTTCTTGCCAAAACACTGCTGTTTCACCTTACTCTATATTTTCATTGCACTGAGCGCCATAACTGAACAAACACCACGATAACGGAATAAAAACCATGATAACTGAAGGAACACCATGATAACCGAACGAACACCATGATAACTGAAAAAAAACCATGAAAACTGAATAAAAACCATTATGACTAAATGAGCACCCCTGCAAATGAATGAAAACTCAATTTTAACACCTAAAAACAATACAATGTTACATAAAAGTAGAACAATGAGACATTCAATATTAATAACTTTAAATTATAGTTTGATTGGTAAGAGGCCAATTTTTTGTCGTTTTTTAAAATTTATTTTCCTTATCAGCAAGTTACAGTGAACAATGAACAACGAATGAACCATATAATTGTATCCTTTAAGCAACCCCCTCTGTCTCCTTCCCAGTCTAACTGGAACCAATAAAGTAGAACCTTTAAGAAAAAGTTACATAGCATCATATACGCCTACACAAATATACGTTCACATACATGTATACGTGCTCACTTCATATCTACCTTTCCATGAGAGAGAACAAATAAAAAAAGATAAGGAAGAACAAAAAAAAAAGAATGAATGAGGGAAGACAGTGAAAAATAGAGTAAAGATATGAATGACCAAATTCTACAAAAGTGAACAACACTGTGGACCAGGAACATATTCACATTTAAATATATTTATACTGCTGATATATACAGGCTTAATGTACATGGTAAAAAACAGAGTAACAGCGCATCGTGGAGTCTGGCCAGTCGAACACTGCCAGAGTAAACGCACGCGTCCGTGCACAATGACCACATAAAATAATGACATATCGTCGTTAAAGACGGGGAACCTTCTTCTCCGTAGTTCCCTGATCATCAGCCCATCCCCATATACTGAATCATCGCTGTACGAGTCCGTCTTCATTTCTCTTGTACTATGTTCTACCAGCTAAATACTGTTTAAACAGCTTTATAATAACTTTGAAAAAATTTAATTATTTTTAAATTTAAAATTAATTAAAATTATATTGAATTTAAAATTTAAACATTCCTAATAATTCATCACCTCCTTGGTCTCTCTTTAAATCCACCGATGAGAAACGAATATAAGACAGAGAAAACAAAAGTTAATTTTATTGTGGAATAAAGTCACTGGCTTTGAGGATGGGTTAAATGAATTAGATTCATGGGTTAAGTGACTTAGATTAACAAGTTCTGTCACTAATAAAATAATGAAATATACAGCCTCACCGTTCAACAGAAATAAATCATGTGGGTCTAATAAATTCAGTTTTCCCGTAATGTAATTAACTGTTAACTGGAAATGACAGCAGGGCTGCACTATGCTATTGTGATTTATGCTATCTTTTTTTTCTGCTGTTGGAGTCTGAAACAGAACATATTTCAAATCAAAGAATGGACAATTTCTTACATGATCACGTAGGACTGACCATATACTGTATTAAGAACACACTGTGCGTATTTTGTAGGGTGGCCTCACCGCTATATGTTTTTTTGCTATCGTTATCCCAACTACTGGATTATTGAACATGAGGGGACAGGATTCAATTTCTGACCAATTCTGCTCATCAGATCAGATCCGGAAACCGTGGTAAAGAACAGATGCGTTCGTTCATGAGTGGAAAAAAACCTGAAATCTGTGACCAAATGGCTGCAGATTAAAATCCTAGAATAAGATCAAATAAAATCATTCTTACCAACAACAAAAATAATAATGATTTATATCTGCTATTATCTCCACTCTCACCCTTTTGGTTTATTTATATATATATATATCTATATATACATACAGTATAAACATATATATATATATATATATATATATATATATATACTCTTTCTATATATATTTTACACATTATATGTAGTCTGTATACTCTACATACTCTACATATATAGAGTGCACAGTGATCCTGTCCTGGAAATACTCTGAATGACACTCATTCCACCCAATAACACACTCACTCGCGCAGATGTACACAACATAAGGGCAATTTAGAGTGAACAATCCAATCTTTGGACTGTGAGTGGAAACCAGAGCACCCAGAGGAAACCCATGTGAACACAGTGGTGAGTATGAGATAATGCAATGGCTATTTTTGGAAAAGTAAGGAAGGGAACCCGAAACGTAACTGGAGCAGCACTCGTAAGAAAAGGTGTCCACAGGTCAGGGGAGGTCCACTATCGGTCCGTCCATCTCTAACAGCGACTGTTCAAGTAAAGATGGACGACAGCTGTGTAAATAACACAATCCGTGACCATCCCTGCACACCCTTCAGATCACCGACCAGAAGCCGTTGTTTTCCTTGACATTATTCATTATTCAGAGCCATGAAGTTAAAAAACTGTGTACTTACCACGGTTACATAATAACAGGGGCATATAAATATTAACCATACCTTCAATAATGCTTCATTGCATGCATGTGTAACCCTGTGTAGATAAATACTGATTCCTAATAGGTTGTTTCAAACTGAGAAACCACCAAGCGGACACCTGCGTGGGGACCGTGACTGGGAAACCCACGCAAACATGAGGACAACGTGTAAACCCCAGACTGGGTGGGATTCGAACCCAGGTCCGAACCCACAGCACAAAAGCTGTGAGGCACCAGCGCTACCCACCGTGCCACCGAGATCCAAGCCGGCTGAGCTCCAACACATCCAGCAGGACGGTAACGTGATGCTGCGCTGTGCTCGGCGGGCTGTGAGAAGGCATTACCATGTTTTGCCACTGATCCAGACTGGAGACGGTCACATGCTCAGTGGAAGGCTGCGCCCCGGTGTCCTCTTAAACAGAGCTGGGCCACAAACTGCACAGCGGAGGAATTCGTCCATTTGCGCTGAATCATCCGATGCCTAATTTAAGACGTTAACTCGAGGCTCATCATATCAACACATGCGCTTGCCGCTGGAGCCCCCACCGCATCCTCCACAGGCCCACAAGCACGAGTTGCAGAAGCAGGGCAGGGAGGGAGGACACGTCCACGTTCGCCTTCGCTCCGCTGAACCCGCAGCTCCTCCGGCAAACACGACAGCTGGCCTACCTTCGGCGGAGGGGATCGAGCCGAAGGTGAACGAGGTCCCTGGAGGGACTGTCACAGACATCTAGAGACCTTCGTGTGTGAAACTGCACCTCTTATGTGTCACTGGGTGCCACCGAAGTTGACGACAGAGCGATTACATTTATTTACTTATCAGACACTTTTCTCCAAAGTGACTTCCAACAAACTCTATGTAGTGTTATGAGCCCACACACCTTATTCACCGCGGTGACTTACACTGCTAGATACACTAATTGCAATGGGTCACTCATCCATACATCAGTGGAACACACACACTCTCTCTGTCACTCACACACTATGGGTGAATCTGAACAGCATGTCTTTGGAGTGCGGGAGGAAACCAGAGCACCCGGAGGAAACCCACACAGACATAGGGAGAAGACGCAAACTCCACACAGACTCAGATGGGAATCGAACCTACGTCCTCTCACACCGCCCAGGCACTGTGAGACAGCAGCGCTATTTACGGTGCCACCATGCTGCCCATTCATAAAAACACCACTGCATGTCACCATTATTATTATGTATTTATTTGCTGATACTTTTCTCCAGACTCACTGTGTTATGCTGACACTCCAAGCAACTTACACTGATTTACCTATTTATACAACAGGCAATTTTTACTGTATTAATTCAGGGTAGGTACCCTGCTCAACGGTAGCACAGCAGGAGGTGGGATTCAAACCCGGGTCCTTAAAGTGCGAAACAGCAGCTCTAAGCACAATGTTACCTGCGGCTGCTGTTTCGCGGTAGAAGGTTTGTCGTAAAACTTAAAATAGAGAAGAAAGGAGACCCCCACCCCCCACTCGCCAGCCGCCGTCTAATTAAAGCCGGGTTGTGGGGGCAGGATCACGGGGCGGCAGAGTGAGACAGCACTCCAGCAACAGCTGCCTCAGCAGTGGCCCTTTGTGGCAGCCCACCCCCGACGCCCCCCCGGTCCCCACCCCCTGCGATGAATATTTAATACTGCATCCTCCGGCACATTCGGGTGTTTTTATTTTTTATTTTCTGTCTATTTTCTCAAAGCGGAGCACCTGTGCCGCACCACGGCCAGCCCGGCCGCGGGCCCCGGCGTGACGGAGCCTGCAGACAAAGGGCCGGAGAGCCGGGGGTCACCCGGGGTCACGCGTGCCGTGACGGAAAAGACCTCACCCGCACGTCTTGCGGGTCCTTCGAACCGCTGTCCCGTTTAATCGCAGACGGCACCGACGCGGCCCTCGGATGAAAAGCACGTCACGTGAGCTCCCGAAACACAGCAACGTTGCGCGATTCATCCATGCACTGCATGGATCCGTCGAAGCCTTACCTGTTTACCTTTTACTCGCGTATCTACTGCGCTGCTTCAAAGAATGCGAAGCCCTTGTGTCCCTTACTTTTACCACGACATGGGTACTCAGTGAGAAGCAGTCTTTCTAATAACAGGTGTGTAATAATCAATTCCATTTGGTGCTTTAGAGGAAGCAGGGTGCGGTGGCGCAGTGGATTTGGCTGGTGGGTCTGGGGTTTGAGTCCCGCTGGGGGTGCTTTATGATGGACTGGTGTGCTGCTGGGATAGGCTCCGGCCCACCATGACCCTGCTTGGGACTTGTGTGTGTTTTACAGGAAATCATGTATGTAGCAGAAACACAGAAGTAGCACAGGTGTAAAAATAAGCGAAGCCCAAGGTAAACTGGTTAAACCAAGTAGGTAAGCAGAATCAGGTGTGTAAACCATCATCGTTTACTCATTTTAGTAAGTTTATGTTAATATTTTCTACAAGCATGACAGCTGCTCCCATAGGGTTCACATACTGTGGAATGGTGCCGTACAATTGTTTACATCGCTCAAGTGCTCAACGGATGTTTCCATCGGGGGTTACAGACCTAAAGCTGGAGCTTCCGGTGCCGCAACTCTGAGGGGAGCGACGAGTAAACGGACCGTGGTCTCAACAGGGCGTCTGGGGGGAGCGGTTAAAACGCAGGAGTGGCGATCCCTTTCGCTCATGGCCTCGCTGAGAGTTGGACACGGAATGGAGTCTTCAGCATTTTCAGGGTTTGGCCTCACAGCTGTTTCCTGCTGCATATTAAGAGTGAATATAGTGGGTGGCACGGTGAGTAGTGCTGCTGCTGCCTCCCAGTGCCTGGGTGGGGTGAGAGAATGTGGGTTCGATCCCCACTCAGTCTGTGTGGAGTTTGCATGTTCTCCCTGTGTCTGCGTGGGTTTTCTCCAGGTGCTCTGGTTTCCTCCCACACTCCAAAGACATGCTGTTCAGGTTCCTCCACAGTGTGTGAGTGACAGAGAGAGTGTGTGTGTGTGTGTTCCACTGATGTATGGATGAATGACCCACTGTAAGTAGTGTATCTAGGAGTGTATATCTTCCAGTGCTCTGGTTTCCTCCCACAGTCCAAAGACATGTTGTTCAGGTTCCCCATAGTGTGTGAGTGACAGACAAAGTGTGTGTGTGTGTTCCACTGATGTATGGATGAGTGATCCATTGTAAGTAGTGTATCTAGCAGTGTAAGTCACCACAGTGAATAAGGTATGTGGGCTAGTAACACTCCATAATATCCACTGTAAGTTGCTTTGGAGAAAAGTGTCTGCAAAGTGAATAAATGTACATAAGGCTTGGTTTGTTTCAAAATATTATCTCTGCATCAAACGTTGTTCCCCTCGGTTGACCTTTTTTTTTTCCCCCCAGTCTATGTTTTAACATCATTTCAAGTGTGTGAGAATAAGACATTTTTTCTAGTTAACGTGAATATTATTACACTAACATAATAACTCATTACTTTTACATCAGAACCGAATGCAAAACGGGGCAGGTGGTAGTGCAGAGGTTAGCGCTACTGCTTCTGGACCCAAAGGTCACAGGTTTGATCCCCATCTCTGACTGTAGTACCTTTGAGCAAGATACTTACCCTATATTGCTCCAGGTGTATAAAGGGGTAAAAATTCCTATCTTTAACAACATAAGTTGCTTTGGAGAAAAACATCATCTGAATGCAAACCTTTGAACAAACTGTGGCTCTGCAACACACACTGTCTGAAACTGCTTATCTTGAGCAGGGCTGTGGCAAACCAGAGCCTAACCTGGCAGCACAGGGGGGTAAGGCTGGAGGGAGAGGGGACACCAGCCCATCGCAAGGCACCCCAAGCAGGACTCAAACCCCAGACTCCCTGGAGAGCAGGACCTGGTCAAACCCACTGTGCCACCGCACCCCCGTAACCCTGCAACGCGATGTCACGGGATTTGAAAAGATTCAGAATACAGCCGAACTTTATCAGATCCGTTCTGCACCGTAGCGGCTGTGTCCTTCGAGGGCAGCGGCATATTGCACGATAAGGGCAAACGCGCAGCGGGATGCGAGAGACCAGGAATAAAGAATAAATGAGCCGAGGAATGACTAGGTGGATAACGCACGGTGTTTTCCAGATGCACTTATGAAACGTCATTTGCGGAAATGAGAGCAAGAACCCAGCTGCCAGCGCCCTGGGGTACCTATGGGGTGCATACCTACGTGGACGGGGGGGGTCTCGAGGAAATCGACGCGTGTCCCGTTCCGAAGCAAACTGGAAGCCATTCGCGAGGCCCCGTCCCCGTGTCCCTGTAGCCCCCCCGGGCAGCTAATGCAGGCAGCGCTGACCCACAGACCGCAAGCCCATCAATAATGCATGGGCCTAATGCAGGGAGCGCTCCAGCAGCTTCCCACCGCACCTGCCGACACGCGGCCCCCGAGCGTCCCCGGCAAGCGCACGCCGGGGACAATCACAGCAAACGAGGGCTCGGCGCACGAACACAAACCATCTAGGAAAGCGACGAGGGCAAAGGGGGGAGAGGCGAATCGGGCGTCCGTCCTCGGGGTTCTAACGAGCCGACCGGGCTTCGTGATCACGCTGGACCCGACAGCAGCGCTGCGCCACGGCACTCGGGGCGGCGAAACACCCAAAAAGCAAACAAGCAACAACAAATATGCCAGGCTCAATCAGACCGAGTTATGGGAAACCGGCGGGGGGTGAGACGACATGATCGATACGGGACGTCCAGTTATAATAAAAAATATCCAGCTTTATTGCTTTGGGGGGAGCCGGACCAGGCCACGGCGGAGGGAGGCGTGCGAGGGGCTCGTGGGACCGGCTGGGCAGCGACCGCCGGACGACGACCGAATTCCCAGCCACCATCGCAACCACGAGCCCAGACACACATGTGGAACTGAGAAGGCCGATTATAGATATGACCGAGTGCATAGAACAGTGGCGACGCTTCCTCTGCTCAGCTCCAGCTCTCTACTTTACGCTTGGCACACGCCGGCATTAACACCGTCGCACGATTTATAAATCGTAATCGGCTCTGGAAAAGAGCCAACGGTGGACGAAGGCGTTTCGTGCACGAGATCGCACCGGGAAGTGGGCAGCGACCCAGGCCAGCTCACTGAGAGGGGAAACATGGCCATAAAAGCAGATGGACTAAGACGTCCTGAAAGGCATGGCTTTAACACCGCGGTTTTCGTACCTCCGTTTAGTCTCTTTCATCCGGCAAGACGAGTGACCCATTTACGCGGCGGGACTCTCGGCTCTGAATGGAGCTCACGAGCGCGGGGGCCGCTGCCCCCTTGCAGCCGCTCTCCCTCCCCCCCTCCCTTCCTCCCTCGTCACGAAGGGATTGACTCGGATCAAAGTGCACAGTTGCTGTCCCTATTCTGGTGCTTGAAGAGGACACAACGGCTGCAATCCAGTTAAATCTGTGTCTCACCCAGGGAAATGACCCGGCTGCCTCGCCCTGGGGACATTAGGGCGCGTCAATTAAAGCGAGACTGATAAATGGGCAGCCGACTCGCTATTAATCCATACAGCATTTACACTTTTATTTATGGCTTTGGCTTAATTGCCAACGCGCCCTATGAACTAGTATTTCGAGCACGTAGACGTGGGCGGCATGGTGGCACAGCGAGCAGCGCGGCTGGGTGGTGCAAGAGGATGTGGGTTTGATCCCCGCTCAGTCTGTGTGGAGTTTCCATGTTCTCCCTGTGCGTGTGTGGGTTTCTTCTGGGTGCTCTGGTTTCCTCCCACAGTCCAAAGACATACTGTTCAGGTTCCCTCATAGTGTGTGTGTGTGTGTGTGTGTGTGTGTGTGTGTGTGTGTGTGTGTGTGTGTGTTCCACTGATGTATGGATGAGTGAGCCAGTGTAAGTAGTTTATCTAGCAGTGTAAGTCTTCCGGGTGCTCTGGTTTCCTCCCACAGTCCAAAGACATGCTGTTCAGGTTCCCCCATAGTGTGTGTATGTGTGTGTGTGTGTGTGTGTGTGTTACACTGATGTATGGATGACTGACCCAGTGTAAGCAGTGTCTTTAGCAGTGTAAGTCACCACGGTAAATAAGGTGTGTGGGCTGATAACACTACATATAGTTCATTGGATGTCGCTTTGGAGAAAAGCATCTGCTGAATGAATAAATGTAAATGTATGCTGAAGAGGGGTCATTCATTTTACAAAATACATGAGTATTAGCGTAGTACAACAAAGTTGAAAGGACTCAGGGTACCCTAGAGTAAGGTACCAACTATAAATTGCTCCAGTAAAAATGACCTTGCTGTACCATAGTGATCAGAACTGCTCACTTTGGACCTGCAGGTTTGAATCGGGGCAGCAGAGCCCTTGAGCAAGGTACTTACCCTAAATTGCTCTAGTGAAAAAAAAAATCAACCAGTGGTATAAAAGGGTAAATAACTGTAGGCACCTTAACACTGCTAGCTGCTTTGGAGAAAAGCATCAGCTAAATTACAAATATAAATGTTCAAAGTATTGCAAGCAGCTAAAGACTGTTAGACACATTGGAGAGAAGCATCTGGAAAATTAATAAATATTAATAATTGGTAAAAGTTAAGCATCAAGTCCCATTAAAAAGATGCAACAACACCAACACAGTCAACGGCACCAAGACAATTTTACATTTAAATTACATTTGCATTTTAACAAAAGTTTGCTCCCACTTTACATGTGGATGTCGGCAGATGCAAAGCGACAATATTTCCGACAGTCTGCTAAGCAGGGATCGACCGAACAGTCGGGTGAAGCACAACGATACCGGCGGCGCAGGTTCGATACACAGTATTCACTTAACTACAGAGGTAATTTAACTGCAGCCTCCGCCAGCCTGGGGTCAATAAACAAGCAATCGCTTGTTAAGTGGGGATATATTTATGAGCCTGACGTCCAATTACTTTGCAGCTAAGTTCTAAGAACCAATTTATTATACTATTTGCATTATTTACAAACTACAACGATATGTGACCCTGGTCTGTCTTTGGGGAGTAAATGTAGATCTTCCCCAAACTTAGGGGTAATTCTGTTACCGGTACCACCGCTGCATCACTGTGTAACTGTAGACTGTAAATACACATGACATTTATTTATTTAGCAGATGGTTTTCTCCAGAAGGGGGCGCGGTGGCGCAGTGGGTTGGACCGGGTCCTGCTCTTCAGTGGGTCTGTGGTTCGAGTCCCGCTTGGGGTGCCTTGTGATGGACTGGCGTCCCGTCCTGGGTGTGTCCCCTCCCCCTCCGGCCTTACGCCCTGTGTTACCGGGTAGGCTCCGGTTCCCCGTGACCCTGTATGGGACATGCGGTTCTGAAAATGTGTGTGTGTGTGTGTGTGGTTTTCTCCAAAGCAACTTCCAGTGAACTGTATGTAGTATTATCAGCCCGCACACCTTATTCACCGTGGTAACTCACACTGCTAGATACACTACTTATAATGGGTCACTCATCCATACATCACACACACACTATGGGTGAACCTGAAGAGCATGTCTTTGAAGAGTGGGAGGAAACCAGAGCACCCGGATACACTACTTACACTGTGTCACTCATCCATACGTCAGTGGAACACACACACTCTCTCTCTCTGTTACTCACAGACTAGGGGTGAACCTGAGCAGCATGTCTTTGGACTGTGGGAGGAAACCAGAGCACCCAGAGGAAACCCATGCAAACTCCAAACAGACTGAGCGGGGATCGAACCCATGTCCTCTTGCACCACCCAGGTGAGACAGCTGTGCCACTGTGCCACCCCATATACCTGGAAACAAAGCACACAGAACACACTTCCGTCTGTCCATCCATAACTGCTTGTTCAGTGCAGGGTCACGGTGGTCTATAGCCTATCCTACAACCACAGTCAGTGTAGAAAAACATCTAAGATATGACATTAGAATAAATGAGTTCCATCTGTATCGTCTCAAATTAAGATGACACAAAAGCAGCAGAAGCATTCCAACTTTTCAAAAAAAAAATTACGGCGGTAATTATTAATTAATTTCTCTTTATTTAGTAGCGTTATACGGCAAGAGGTGCGAAAGAGTTTGGCTCGCGATTCAGGACGTGGATTTGTAACTGAAAGGTTGCTTATCTGAGCAGCACACACCCCTTTTTTCGTACCTTCAATAAAGGCACAGACCCAGAATTACTTCAGTAAGAAGCTTTATCCTTGAAATTATTATTACTTACATGTACATGTATTCATTTATCAGACATTTTTCTCCAAAGCGATGAACATCTTATAGAAAATACAATGTGTTCATTACATTAGCAGAAAGAGACACAGATGCAGACGTGATATCCGAACATCAATAAATTCTGATCACCTCCGTAACATTTTTTTTCTGATATATATAAACATTTACGTTACAATACAGGAGTAGCTGTGTAAAGGTTTATCTGGGGATGATCTTAAAGTTATAGAGCATGAACATCCACACCTTGTATGAACTTAAGAGATGATGGGTGAAGCGAGTCTGGAAGAGTGAGTGAGTTTTAAGACCCTTTTTAACTGTGGACAGGGATTCAGCAGTCCTGAGTGAGAGGGGGAGGTCGTTCCGGCACAACGGACACAGAACCGAGAACCTCTGTGCTTTACTTATGTAATTATTATTATATAAAGTAGAAACGCAAACAACAGAACGCACCTTAAAGGGTCTGCCTCGGAACGTGTCAGAGTCGGACACGGTCTCGTAACCCTCAGACCGAGCGAGAGAAACAGCGCCGTTCACTACTGAGACTGTTCTACCCACCGGAGCGTCGCCAAATCCCTCGTCCCAAATAGGTCTCCCGATGAATGGAAGAGCTGTGTCCAACCACCCCGCCCCCCCATCCCCCATCCCCCTGATCCCGCCATCCTGGCTCCATCTTCATCAGTGAGCTGTCAGGAAACCCCCCGGTGTTCCAGCGCAAACATCATTCGGCGTGGGGGACGTGCAGACTTTCGGTCCATTCCCTTAATGAGGACTGAAACGACGCACTTTCATTTCGACAAACAGCCGTCAGCGCCATGATCTCGCTGCAGCCGGCATTCAACGCAACAACCATTTGGAGATTAAAAGCTGTCAACTTTCCTCAGATCTACAAATTTAAAAGGTTTTTTTTCTTCCCCCAATGATGCCCCTTTTAGGGTTATAGCTGAAAAGGAGACGGCCATGAGCCAGTG
The DNA here is from genome assembly GCF_900964775.1 of Scleropages formosus. Classification (NCBI taxonomy): domain Eukaryota; kingdom Metazoa; phylum Chordata; class Actinopteri; order Osteoglossiformes; family Osteoglossidae; genus Scleropages; species Scleropages formosus. The sequence goes on along the minus strand of NC_041810.1, from coordinate 4,804,023 downwards.
GCTTTTTCACCGATTCCACAAAAAAAAAAAGGACGTTTAGCGTCACGGCGACAAGGCCGACTCCGGCAGGGGTCGTTTTGGACTCCCTGTCAAATCCGCTCGTTGGCACATGAGACACTCTGAAAATAACAACATAAATTAATAATAGTGTGAAGTCCTTAATTTAACCGGGCTTCCTTACAGAGAGATGCTGTCCATAGAGCGCAACACAAATCGGTGCCATAAACAAGAGCAGCACTTGCGCGCGTGTCCAAATAACACCGTGTTGCCCTTTACGTTCTCTTCCCTGTTCCTCGTGACAGTTTATGTCACGCACATATTTATTTTTCATATCTGATTCAGAGAGAAAGGCAAAACAGGTCAGGTATTCAATAAATTAATCCGTCATCAGCAACTGCTTGTCCAATGCAGGGCCGCGGTGGTCTGGAGCCTATCCTGGAAGCATATGGCATCAGGCAGGGCGCACCCTGAACGGGATGCCGGCCCGCACACAAACACCCACACACAAACACCAGGTAATTTAGGCTTACCCGACTGACCTGCAGCACATCTTTGGACTGTGGGAGGAAACCAGAGCACCCAGAGGGAACCCACGCGTCGAACACGCAAACTCCGCACGCACTGAGCTGCGCTCAAACTCAGGTGCGAATCCACAGCGCGGGAGCTGTGAGGCACCGGCGCTACCCGCTGCACCAGCGAGCCTCACGCATGACACACACACACCTGAAAACAAACGAGACAATTACCGAAGCCTGAAACAGAAACGAAAATCCTGCGCGGAGAAGTAATGGAACTAAGGCTGTGTCACATTTCCCGCTGTCCTTCGGCGTCTCGGCAGGAGTCGCCGTGGCGATGAGCGGAATGCGATGCCAAGAACATCCTCCTGCACACACGCAAACTGAGCCGAGGTGCCTGTGACCGCAGGTGTGTCACTGTAGCAAAGCGACGGCCGAAGTTTCGCCGTAAACCATAATTCGGTGACGCAACCGAGCTCTCGGGTCCCTGTGGCTCCAACCGGAGTCCAGAGGCGCCAGATCTTCTGATCATCTCACCTCCTGCAGAACGTGCCGGAGCGCTGCGGAGGGTGGGATCGGCACGTCTTCGCTGGAGCTGCCCTGCTACCTGCTCTGCTGTTCTGCTCACCTCTTGGAGCAGGAGCATCCTTGTTAAGGGTTAAACACACACACACACACACACACACACACACACACACACACACACCCTCTTCTGCGGTACCAGAACTGCAGCAAGGTGGCAAAATGCACACACAGAGGACACCACAGCGCAGTAGGATCCCATATCTGTGTGTGTGTGTGTGTGTGTGTATTACTGAATTATAGTGAGTGTGACTGTGTAGTGTGATGGGGGGGGGGGGATCTCAGAGAGTGATTATTGAAACTCCAGCGTTACCTGTCCATTTGCACTGAATGGCTCTAATCTTAAAAACGCAGAAAATTATTACTAACAACGGGCTCAAAAATGACACATCTGCATTTGTGCGCGTGAAGCAGAGGCGGAGCTCGCGGCGAAAAAGCGCAGGAGAAACTACGTGAAGTTGAGCCAAAGCGCATGATAGAGTCAACTTGGGGTGGAGGGTGGGGCGCGGAGGGGGGCGTCACGTGATCCGGCAGGGGTGGGGGGGGGGTGGCGGAGGGGGGCGGGCAATAACTTGGTCATCATAACATCGCTGTGTGTCTTTGTTAGTGTCACTTTCCGGGAAAACGTGATGAATTATTACCACGATTACCACAATTACCGACAGCTGCACATAAATACTATCTGACTCCCTTCCTTCTGCACACATGTGAACATTTCAAGTTTCATTATCAATTCGCTTCCACCTTGATGTGACACATCATCGCGAGGAGCGCAAAGAGTTTACACACACACACACATCTATGTATTCCGGAGCACTTCTCACATGGATACTTATCAGTACAATAATTTCTATAAGTGCTCATATAATAAATCAGTATTAATATCAATATTATTTATTAGTATTAATCCCTATAGCTCAGCTTTGATCGCTACGTACGCGCGGATTTACTGTCTCGAACGAGAGTGACGGGTGGTGGTGGTGGTGGTTGGAGGGGGGGGGTGAGGAGCGGTAAATAAACAAAGAGCGAAGGAGCCTTTTGTTCCCTCTTTTACCAGATACATCAGTGACAGGAGGGACCTGCGCGCTCTGGGATCTTCTTCCCACCTCCCGCCGGGGCTCAACATCGCTTCCTGCAGCCGCACCTTCCCGCTCTCGAGTCTTGTTTCTTTATATTTGTTTTTGTTTACTCTGAACGCCCCCGATCCCTCCCCCCCCCAGCATATCCCGCTCGAGACCCCGCTTCTCGCCCAGCCGGCGCAAACTTGTAACGCGCGTCGAGAACGCCGCGTTAAATCATGGGAAGACGCGCGGGCGCCAGACCGACCCACGGAACCCACTCACCTGGCGCGCGGCGGGGCGCGAGACGCTGCGGTCATGCCGGTGGGGCGGAGGGCTGAGAGGAGGCACGGGTGCGCGCTGTCAGCGGGACGCGACGCTCTGCTGGCGGCTCTGACCGCATCCCTCGTGAGCTGGACAAGAGCGCCCCCCCCGCACGCCACACCGCTCCGCCCCGCCCCGCCCCGGACTGGACCGGACCCCCCCCCCCCTCCCCTGTCCTCATCCGCACACACTCGTCATTGTTCAGTATAATTCAATTGAAGTGCCCCCCCGCCCAGCTCCGGTCTAGGATGGACAAAGAAGTCACCATGATCACTGTTTTCATATTTACGCGTAACAAATACTAGCAAAATGTTATACTGTTATAAAACACTTCTGTACTTGTTTCAATACCAGTTTCTCACCAAGTGGGATGAAAAGGACCAAATTTTAAAAAATTTCAAAAAAGATCAGTGCTGGAAATTCAGCCCTGGGTGAGGCTGGAAGTGGCGTCTGTCGCCATCTGCTGGTGGCTTTTCGTCATTGGGCCACGCGACCGCACTCAACTTTTCGCCACGGGCTACGATGACGGCGGCTCGGCGCGCGCTCGGCTGCACGTGACCGCCGCGAAGCTGTGGAGCACGCGATCCGCGCGCTTTGAACCGATCCGTGATTCCGCTCAGCTGTTGACAAAAGTGCGGAAGAGATAAAGCTCGATACCTAACCATTCCCGAGATTTTGTAGCGAATGAGTTTTGCGTTCAGTGTATTTGTGTCTATAGGGTAGACGGTATTTTATAACCTTCTTATAGGTTATAGGTTCAAGGCCCACTCAAGATTGTGCCGCAGCACCGCTGGCAAACATACAGCCTGAATCAGTAACACCCAGAATTATGAATATTAATTGTCCCCAGCTATTCTCTTCATCCGAGCAATTGACCTTTAGAAGCACCTCCTCGTTAGTATAGTGGTAAGTATCCCCGCCTGTCACGCGGGAGACCGGGGTTCGATTCCCCGACGGGGAGAATAGGCTGTAATTTTAAATCGTGAAAAAGCGTGCTCGCCTCTATCAGTGCTTTGTGTGGGAAAGGAACCCCGAGTATGGAAAAAGCTACGTCTTTCTATCTCGGCCACCAGGTGGCGTAGTGGTTACAGCTGCCACCTTCTACTCGAAAGATCCAGGTTGGCATTTCACCTCCTGCTGTAGTAGTAATTATAAGGAAGTAACTTATCCTGAATTGTTCAAGAAAAAATCCCCAGCTGTATGAATGTGTACTATTATTACAACGAACTTCACACTGTAAGGCCCTTTGGAAAATGCGTCAGTTTAATAAATAAATATAAACTAAACAAGAAGTTTAAGAATCGCGCGTCCACCGCCCGTACGTTTTGGGCCTCACCGCGGCCCGTAGCGTCCGGCCGCTCTCAGTACACTTCCGGGTCGAGAAAAAGGGCAACCGCTGTCATTCCGAACACGCCGTGTCGTGGAGGCTTTTGTACCCGGAGAAAGGAGCTGTCTAACTAACGCCACAATGTTCAAGATTGAGGGACTCGGACCTAAAATGGATCCGGAGGAGATGAAGAGGAAGATGAGGGAGGATGTTATTTCTTCTGTGCGGAATTTCCTCATTTATGTGGCTCTCCTTAGAATCAGTAGGTGTCCTGACCGGCGACGGACGTGACGACGTCGATCATGATCATGATCGTGATGAAAGACTAAGATTTGTGCTTTTGTTCTCACATCTTAAGTGTGAAAGTGTTATTTTTCGCTCTGTGGGAGAGCATGATGTTCAGTGAACAGTACTATGTATCTCTTCTGGAGAATTAAATATAAAATGCATAACTAGATAGTCTGATTGGACGGTTTGAGTGCGATGTGTGATGAATAAAACATGATCACGAATGTTTGTGTTTGCCTTTTAAAAAGCTCAAAGCTTGTGACTAAATGTTTCTAGTGGAATTTCCCATTAAACTGCTATTTTTTTATTTTAAAAAAATCAAGAAGGTTATTATGTGATAAATGATACAGGTGGATTGGAAGTGAAAAGAACATACTGATACTCCATGTTTTTCTATAAAATATACAAACATACAGCAGTTTCCTGCTCAGTTTTAGGGTTGTTACCCTGTGATCTGGACATTTGTGGTTTGACTCCCTCTCCTATACTCCCCCTCGATAAGTACAGTTGGTAGCGTAGGTAGTGATTAGTGCTGCTGCCTTTGGACCCAAAGGGTGCAGGTTCTAATCCCAGCTGCAGTACCCTTGAGCAAGATACTTACTCTAAATTGTTCCAGTAAAATCACCCAGCTGTACTAATGGGTAAATGTAATGTGTGCTCCTCTTGATCAAGTATTCACTCTGAATTGAAATCATTCCTCTCTGTACACGTATGTTGGTAATTTTAACATTGCAAGCATTCTTCAACAAAGGCATCTGATGAGTAAGTGGCAGTAACAATGGAAGTACTGGCTTTTGCTAGGTATGGAAGCAGCCAGTCTCCTAGCATTCATGGCATTATTTGTAGGAGATCTATAACAGCTGTACATTGCTCCAGTGAAGGACTGTTGGACATTGCATGTACCTTTTCTTCTTCTTCTTCAGCTCCATATGTTCTAAAGAAGCTGGACAGCATATGACTGGGCACAGTCTCCCCTCCTCCTAGCAAGCCCCCATCTACAGACTGGAGTTCAGAGAACATGGCAGAGGCAGCACGATTTCCGCAGACCAGGGGACACGCTGACAGATGGAACCGTTTCATCTAACGGTGCTGCAGCCGAGGATGCCGTTCTTGCTCTCCAGAACATCTGAGAAACTTATGTGTACATGGCTCTGACTTAGCTTTAAATAAATGCTAATTGTTGAATGTTTTTTTTGTTTACCTGCATCGTCTGCATTCTCCAGTTTTTTTTTTTTAAACTGAAAAGTGCCTGTGTTTTGTCTCACTCGGCTGTATTTTATAAACCAGACAGTAGCATTTTTAATACCAAACAGTTTTATGCAAGTGCATAAGTGTATTATAACAGCAACAATAACAGTACATTTTGCCAGTAGGTGTTAAAAGTAGGTTTTGTTACCCTGCGTACTGTTGGAATTATCTGAATAAAATTTTGATCACAGATAGCTTGGTGTTTCTAATAATTAGAAGAGGACTGATAGATACCACTTTAAAAATAAAAAAAAAAAAATCTGAGCTACCAGTCATGAATATTATGAATGTAGTCATACTGATATTCTGTAGTGACACAAAGACTACAAATAGTGATGCTATTTTTATTTAATGTTCTGTTAATGCTCAAACAATGTCTTTTTTTGAATGTTAATTTTTGGTACCCTGCATACTTTCAAATGAATGCAGTAACTGTTCCGGCCTTCAGATGTCCTTTAGAATTTCTAACAAGAATTTTTGCCACAGCTAAAGTTTGTCGATCTGTGACTATTGTAGGAATACCTGCTTTAAAATGTTACTTAAAATTTAGTTAGATAGCTATTCAGCTACTGTGTGTATTGAACTTTTTTTCTTAGGGAGACTTAAGCACCTTAAAACTGAAGAACCTTTTAAAAAAAGAAAAAAGAGGCAATTCTGTAAAAACTGGTGTCGAACAAAATTTTCATACCATTATAGTAATATATATATTGATCACCTAGCAGGTTACTGTGTTCAAAGTCATGGACAACCACACGCACACACACTCGTAGACTGGCTGAAGCCACTTGTCCCAAGCAGGGTCGCGGTGAACCGGAGCCTAACCCAACAACACAGGGCGCAAGGCTGGAGGGGAAAGGGACACAACCAGGACCATGAAGACTAACTATTGCAATATTGCACAAATGCAAGAAAGATTGTTCTTTCAGATCTTAATGTTTTTTTTTTTTTTTTTTTTGCTACATCTAACGCTGCTACGGCTTTTATCGGGCTTCGTCATTAACATTAAGAAATACAACAATCAACCAAAACATTAAAACCACTGACAACTGATGTGAATAACATTGATTATCTTGGTACAATGGCACCTGTCAAGGGGTGGGATGTCTTAGGCAGCAAGGGGACAGTCAGCTCTTGAACTTCATGTGTTTGAAGCAGGAAAAAGGGGAAAGCGTAAGGATCTGAGTGATTCTGACGAGGGCCAAACTGCGATGGCTAGACGACTGGGTCAGAGCATCTCCAAAACGCCAGGTCTTGTGGGGCATTCCTGGTATGCAGTGGTTAGTACCTACCAAAAGTGGTCCAAGGAAGGACAACCGGTGAACCGGTGACAGGGTCCTGGGCGCCCAAGGCTCATTGATGCATGTGGGGAGCAAAGCCTTGCCGTCTGGTCCGATCCCACAGGAGAGCAACTGTAGCACAAATTGCTAAAAACCTTCATGCTGGCCCTGAGAGGCGAAGGTGTCGGAACACACAGTGCATTGCAGCTTGCTGTGCATGGGGCCGTGTAGCCACAGACCAGAGTGCCCATGCTGACCCCTGTCCACCACCAAAAGCACCTACAATGGGCATGTGCACCTCAGAACTGGACCATGGACAATGGAAGAAGATGGCCTGGTCTGATGAATATTTTCTTTTAGATTATGTGGACAGCAGGGTGCATTGTTTACCTGGGGAAGAGATGGCAGCAGGATGCACTATGGGAAGAAGGCAAGCTGGCAGAGGCACAGTGGTGCTCTCAGGAATGTTCTGGAATTCATGTGGATGTTACATTTGCATTTATTTATTTAGCAGTCAGTTTTTTCCCAAAGAGACTTTCAATGAACTCTATGTAGTGTTATCAGCCCACATACCCTATTCACCATGGTGACTTATACTGCTAGATACACTACTTACACTGGGTCACTCTTCCATACATCAGTGGAACACACACACTCTCTCTGTCACTCACACACTATGGGGGACCTGAACAGCATGTCTTTGGAATGTGGGAGGAAACCAGAGCACTCAGAGGGAACCCACACAGACATGGGGAGAACATGCAAACTCCACACAGACTGAGCAGGGATTGAACCCCCATCCTCTCACACCACCCAGGTGCTATGAGACAGCAGTGCTACTCGTTGTGCCAGCGTGTTACTTTGACACGTACCACCTACCTAAAGATTGTTGCAAACCACATACATCTCTTCATGGAAGCGATCTTCCCTGATGGCAGTGGCCTCTTTCAGCAGGATAATGCGCCCTGCTGCACTGCAAAAATTGTTCAGGAATGGTTTGAGGAACATGACAAAGAGTTTGGGGCGTTGACTCGGCCTCCGGATTCCCCCAGATCTCAGTCCGATCGAGCATCTGCGGGATGTGCTGGAAAAACAAGTCCGATCCATGGAGGCCCCACCTCGCAACTTACAGGACTTACTGTAAAGGATCTGCTGATAATGTCTTAGTGCCAGATGCCATAGGACACCTTCAGAGGTCTCCTGGAGTCCATTCCTCAACAGCAGTCAAAGCTGTTCTGGTGGCACGAGGAGGACCTGCACATATTAGGCAGGTGGTTTTAATGTTGTGGCTGATCGTGTATGATCCCCACGTGGAAACGCTGCAGTTTAAAGCCCAGTCAAAGGCACGAGACGTTACAAGCTCGCGCACAGCCACAGCGCGGCGTGTTACGTTTCCGTGCGCTGCGCTCGCGCGCCGCCCTGTGCGGAACGCGGCCCGAGGGTTCGAACGAAGGATTGCGATGTATAAGTAAATAAATAAATAAATAAGCAGTAAACTCCTCCCCCCCGTGTGCTGTACGCGGACGGGGTGTCTGTAGCCCGATGGCCGGAGCCGCCGAGCGCGCGCGCGCTCGCTGTATCGATCTAAGGGGCTCGCGCCGCCCGTCCGCCATCGGTCGCCGATCATCCGATTGATTTACGGTCTTTCATCTCTCGCCTGTGATCTGATCGGATGTCATGTGATCCGCGGGAACCTCGGCCTGGTGGTGGCAGCAGCGCGGAAGGGGGGGGGGACTGCGTCTTGCACCCGGGCGGAGAGGAAACGAGCCCCTCGGGTGGTGGTGATGGTGGTTGGGGGGGGGGGTATTTAATGTGGCTCTGCGAGCCTTTCCATCCCTTCTCAAGAGGAAAACAAAAGCAGATGGGAGCGACATATGGAGAGTGGAAGAGCTGAGGGGTCGTCAGGAGGACCCACGTCTCCCGACCCGTTAAATCATCATCATCATCGTCGTCGGCACGTCGCTCCAGGGAGCCGGGAGCGTTCAACGGAGCGCACGTGCGCTCGCGACGCGCTTCCCTGCGTCTCTCCGGCGCCGTTTCGCACCCGCGCCTCGAAGGACGGCCGAAGATCGCGGGAAGGAAGCGGGAGCGCGGCGCCACCCGGCCGGCGATCCTCACCGTGAAGCCGTGTGTGCGTGTGTGCGCGCGCGGTGTGCGTGCGGTGCGTGTCCAGCGCGAGCCGAGGCGGCCATGGTGGAGCGAACGCCGCGGTAAGGCGCTCCTGTTCGCCGCTGCTCTCCGCTCCAGTACGTGTGAGGATCGATGCGCTTCAGCTGCGCTCACACGGTCGCGCTCCCGGCCCCCTCCTGCGCGCGTTTCCGCGAGTGCAGCGATGATCGTGTCCGAGATCGATGGTCTCTGCCGCATCCCCGCCGCACTTTATAAGTTTCATTCAGTCTTTTTCTTTCTTTCTTTTCAAAACTGCGTCCGCGTCTTCCGTTTTCCCCCAAAACATTAAATCAAAGCGAACTGACTCAGCTGTTGTTGCCACATTTGTATCGCATGTTGTTCACATCATCAGTCACTGTGTTTCATGTCACCGCATTGGAAATATCCACCGTTAATAATAATCTCATTCATAAAAAGAAACGTACTTCACATCATTTATTTTCATTTTGCTTGCTTTTTTTAAAAAGTATAGTAGCAATATTGAGATGCATACCTAGTCATAATTCTGTATTAGTGTATACATCCTCTTTGGAACGCAGTCACAGTTGACTTGTTCACAAGGAAAGCTAGGTTTGTTTTGTACATGTAGTCGAGTTTGTATCATTATTATTATTATTATTATTATTATTATTATTATTATTATTATTATTGCACTGATTGGAACACATGACCTTTGCAAGTCCTGGGCAAAGTGCTTAGATTAAGTCCTCAAAAATCAGATAAGAGTAAGGAATAATAATAATGATAACATAAAGGCAAATAGGTTGAATCACACGTGTTTTTGTTTTGTAATGTGTGTATACCTGTGTAAAAAAAGGTCTGGTTGCCCTTCAATTAACCCATGTTCGTTTACAGTACTGCGATTTAACTGTCTTAATGTTTTTTAATTTGATTTTTAATCTCCGCTTTTATAATTTACGCAAAGATTTACATGAAATAAAAATGCCTTGTCTGGATTTTTTTTAGTTTTGTTACATAGAGGGCCTTGGGTAGACCGAGGTGCTGAACAGCAGTCCACAGAAATACGCAGAAATATACAGTGCACTGGAAGGTTTTGCGAAATATGTGTGTGCGTATGTCTGTATATAATCATTCAAAGTTTTTTAAAGTAGATTTCAATGGGTTTAATTTAAATAAAAAAAAAAAAACTATTGCAGGAGAGCCACAGAATTCATTCTTCCCTTCGCCTGTGTTTTATTCCTATTTATAGTAGTAAGAAAATGTTGTGTAACTCCTCCCTCCTCCTCCTCTCCTCCTTCTCCTCCTCATCCGCTCAGGACTGTCCTCATGGAGATGGCTGGGCTGCCTGTGGAGCTGTGGCGGGTCATCCTGGCCTACCTGCCCCTGCCGGACCTGGGCCGCTGCAGCCTGGTATGCCGGGCGTGGCGCGAGCTCATCCTCAGCTTGGACAAGACCCGCTGGCGCCAGCTGTGCCTGCGGTGCCCCGAGTGCCGGCACCCAAACTGGCCCAACCGGCCGCACGTGGAGCCGGCCTCCTGGAGGGAGGCCTTGAGGCAGCACGCCCTGGCCAGTCGCACCTGGAGCCAGAATGGGCCCGAGCTGGACTCCGCCGCCTGCCTCTATCTGTTCCGCCGTAGGAAGGACCGGCGCGTGTGGCACGTGGGTGCGGGAGGCGAACTGGAGACGCTGCGGGGAGCTTTGACGGTTGCGGGCCCCTACGATCGGGTGGTCCTGCACCCGGGGGTGTACGAGGAGCAGACGGAGGTGGTGCTCAAGGTGCCGGTGGAGGTGGTGGGTAGAGGGAAGCTGGGAGAAGTGGCGCTCCTGGTTAGCATTGAGCAGCAGTGTCCCACAGCGCGCCTCTGCAACCTGGTCTTAATGCCGGCGTGGTTTTCCCCCGTGGTCTACAAGGTTCGCATACGTCTCTGTCCGTGTCCAGTGCCGCTAGTGTTCAACTCCCGAAATATCAAAAGCCAAGAGTAAAAAAGAGCAGTTACCTTACTCTGCTTGCTGTCTTGTTTCATTTCAGACTTCATCGGGTCACGTGCAGCTGGATAACTGCAACCTGGAAGGTGGCCAGCTGCAGGTTCGAGGCCCCGGGACGTGCCAAGCCAGGTTCTGCTCCTTCGGACAAGCAAGCGGCGCTCACTTCCAGGGAGTGGCGCTCAGCCTGCTGGAGAGCTGCGACTTCTCGGGCAGCGATAGTGCTTCCGTCACCGTGGAGGGCCCTCCCATCTCTGACCGCAACTGGGCCTGCAAGCATCTCGTCGCGCTGGCAAAGTCCTCCACGTTCGTGGCTGCTAGCGCGGGGGCTGCGGCGGCAGCAGCATCGAAATACCCCGCCGAGGAACGGGAGGGTCGGGAGAGCTACCCCGGGGCCCAGGAGGAACTTTGCCGGAAGGGAGGAGGTTGGGATCCGGGGCGCTGGGCGAGCGGGCGGAGGGAGGAGCCCTTCACGGAGGGCACCGTCATTGAAGACAGCCACAGCGAGAGCGAGCTGAGCGAAGGGGAGGAGGAAGGCGAGGCGGACGACCAGGATGCGGAAGGGGCTCCCCGCTGCCGAGCTGTGCGCAAGCTGCCCCACACCCCTCACGGCCTCTCCCACATGCTGGAGCAGACGCCGTGCTCCGCCCCCGCCAGCCCTCCGGCCACGCCTCCCGAACTGTGCACCCTCCAGCAGGAGCTGCAGCGCGACCGGGAGGCCCAGGCTCTGGCCGACTCGGTCCAGGGCTGTCTGGTGCGTGGCTGCCTGTTCCGCGATGGTAAAGGCGGCGTGTTGGTGTGTAACAGCGGTCAGGCCCGGCTGGAAGGAAACGTGTTCCGCGGCTTAACCTACGCTGTGCGGTGCATCCAGAACGCAAAGGTGCCCGTCTTCTCCTGTGTGTTTTCTTTAGCCTTATTTACACATCTGCTCTTGCTTGTGTTTCACGCTGCAAATTGATAAGAAACATTCTCAGAGACAGAAATCCATCCATCCATCCATCCATCCATCCATCCATCCATCCATCCACCCACCCATCCATCAGTAACCACTGGTCCAGTACATGGCCACAGTGGTCCACAGTCTATCCCAGAAACACAGGTGACAAGGTAGGGTACACTGGTCTTACACAGCGCAATGCCAGTCACACTCGTTTATTCACACACACACATACACACACACACACACACACACACACACACACACACACACACACACACACACACACATGCACGCACATAATACACACTAGGGCAGTTTAGATTGACCAGTTCACCTAAGACACGCATTTGGACTCTGGAAGGAAGCCACTGGAACACTGGGAGAAAATGCACCCTCCGCATAGACTGAAAGAGATTCGAACCCACATCCACACCCACAGCCCAATTACAAAAAGCATCGGGTAAAAGAAAATCAGTATCCAGGAAGAGTCTAAATACATCTCATCTGTCTCCAGCACACAACTGTTGAACCCTTGGAAGAGTGAGAGCGAGTTTCCACAAAAACTTTGTTTTACCTTCCCAGGAGGAATATTAGACTTTATTTACTCTGTTCAGCGGTTCAGGTTTCGTTGTTGGTGCGGCGGTTGATTCGAAATTCGCACACACTGATTGTTGGCAGCATCGCCCATCTGCCGGCGACACGCAGCTGCCTAGACAGTGCCATGTGACCACGTTGTTTCGGGCCTTTTTGATGAGCAAATAGTCATCAGTGAAGTGATGACTGTAGATCTGCACAGCAACAGTCAATTACCCCCTTAAGTGACCGAGAGGGATTAGCGCTGATGATGGTAAAACAAAGTACAACAATATGAAAGACTGGGAAAGCACATAGTGCCGCATGGATAGCGATCGGGTCATTTATTTAATATCAGTGATGAGCTCATTACGATGCTGTGGATGTTGATGGGTTTATAGCCGTTTGCAGAACCACTTTGTTTTCCATTCAAGATTGATGTGTGGCAGGAAAAATGTCCTTTTTTTACTTCATCATGGTTCAGTTTACGGAAACTGCGCACATAACTGATGCGAAGCCGCTCTTAATGGGCTTTGCTTTTCTCCAGCACAATAATATTTATTGCCGATATTGTTTTTGTGCGTCAGCGTATGTTACGGTAATGCGTATTCGGGATGCCCGCCGCATATAGTGTGGAGTTGAGGACGTTCCTGAAAAGCACGTCCTGTGTCGCTCGTGGTTGATCTCTCTCACCCCTCCCCTCCCCCAGATCGTCATGCTGCGCAATGAGGTGTGTGGGTGTAGAGCGTCCGGCGTGTTCCTGCGCCTCTCCGCCCAGGGCCTCATCGCCGAGAACAACATTCATTCCAATGCCGAGGCCGGGCTGGACATCCGCAAGGGAGCCAACCCCATCGTCCTGGTAATGGATCCATCGAGCATACAACCAGTGCGGTACCATGATCCACCTGTGGATGCTGGTGTTCATTTTAGCCGCAGTATTACATTTACGTACAGGTGGTCCTCCATCTACGATGGGGTCACGTTCTCCGAATACCATCATAAGTCGAAAATATATTTAATACACACCTCTGCGTGACAGACTGGGAGATGCGGATCGCTGTCGCTACCCAGCATCGCGAGAGAGTATCGCACCGCATATCGGTTGCCTGGGAAAAAATCAAAATTCATAGTACAGCTTCTGCTGAATGTCTGTCTCCAGCTCACCATCGTAGAGTCGAAAAAATCGTAAGTCGAACCGTCGTAAATTGGGGACCACCTGTAAATTCATTTATCAGGTGCTTTTCTCCAAAGCGACGTACATCTCGTAGAAAATACAATGTGTTCATTAGCAGGAAGAGGCATTTAGATGCAGACGTGTGATTCTTAAGTGCGGTTAGTTTGTTTCTTTCCACCACATCAACCAACGTTCATCACACGAGTAGCTCTTTAAAGGTTTATCCAAATAATTGACGATTTCTGATCACATTTCTAATAACATATATATTTCTTTAAATATATATAAACATTTACTGTTCTTAAATATGGGGTGTGGTGGCGCAGTGGGCTGGCCAGGTCCCGCTGTCTGGCGGGTCTGGGGTTCGAGTCCTGCTTGGTGTCCCTGCAGCAGACTGGCGTCCCGTCCTGGGTGTGTCCCGTCCCCCTCCAGCCTTACGCCCTGAGTTGCCAGGTTAGGCTCTGGCTCCCCGCGACCCCGAATGAGACAAGCGGTTCAGAAAATGTGTGTGTGTGTGTGTGTGTGTTCTTAAATATATACACACACTGGCTGAAACCACTTATCCCAAGTGGAGTCCCGGCAAACCGGAGCCCAACCTGGCAACATAGGGTGCAAGGCTGAGGGGGGAGGGGACACACCCAGGACGGGACGCCAGTCTGCTGCAGGGCACCCCAGACCCGCGGGACCTGGTCAGCCTGCTGCGCCATCACTCCCCCCTTCCATATTTAAATATTAATTTAGTTTAAATAGATGTATATACTGTATATCGTATATGGTGTGTGTGTGTATATATAATATATATATAATTATATAGTAAACATTTACTATAAACTTTATATAAACATTTATAATATGAAGATAATATGAGACAGAGTACACATTAGCCGGCAACCCAGCCCATCTTATTGGGTTATAGGGAGCACCCGGGAGCACCCTGTAACTCCCGCACCCTTTTTTCATTTAAAATAAACATTTATATTACATTACATGAGTAGCTGCGTGAAAGTTTATCCGTCGCTCAACACGCATGATCTCAAAGTTATAGCGCATGAACATTTACACATTACTTAAGAACTTAAGAGATGATGGGCGAAATGAGCGTGGAAGAGGTGAGGTTTAAGACCCTGTTTAAATGTGGGCAGAGATTCAGCAGTTCTGAGTGGGAGGGGGAGGTTGTTCCACCACAAGGAGCCAAAACCGAGAACCTTCGTGCCTTTGCTTTTGCACCTTTCGTGTGCGGGACCGTCAAGCGGGCAGATGTGGAAGAGCGTAGCGCTCTGGTTGGGGTGTAGCGGATGATCGGGTCTTGTAGATATGTGGAACCCATCAGGGGAAAAATGTTTCCTTGACCATGACCATGTTTACTTTTTATCCATTATAAATGCTCGAGGTATCGCTACTGTATTCATATTGTCCAGCCAGCTGCATTGTTGATTAGGAGGTGATGACCGACAGCCACTGGCCATGTGCAGCCATCACATGGTTATGCTTCCCTCTCTCTTTTGAACAAATCATGAACTAAATCACGTGTAAAGAACGCCGTGCCTTTGTTCCTCCTCATTTGCTCAGCTGCCCATCCGTCTGTCCATCGTCCTCTTTCTGCTCCCGCAGTGTAATAGGATACACAGCGGTCTGCGTTCCGGCATCGTCGTCCTGGGAAATGGGAAAGGTTGTATCCGCAGCAACCAGATCTACGGAAACAAAGAGGCGGGAATCTACATCCTGTACAACGGGAACCCGGCGGTGAGGTGCGTGCGGGAGCGAAATGTTGTTCCGCATCGACGGTGAGCTGCAGCGTGTGTGACGGTGGACAAAGCCGGTCTGCGTCTCACTGGTGAAAATATCATGTACAAAGGTGCACTGTGCTGAAGGGTTAATGTGTTAGTGGCCCATTTGGGGTTAATGATGCATCTCTCTCTCTCTGTGTGTGTGTGTGTGCGTGTGTGTGTCTGTGTGTGTGTGCGCTTTCCAGTGGTAATCACATCTTCCAGGGCCAGGCAGCAGGCATCGCGGTTAATGAGAACGGCAAGGGCCTGATCGTGGGTATGCATCGCTTCCCGCGTGTGTGTTTGTGTGTGTTGCTTGTTCCTGAATAGGCCGATACTCTGTCGTGTGTGTTGTGTTCCGTCCTTCGCGCTGTGTGAGAGTCTGTGCAAAATCAATAAAAAACAGCGATAAGGGCGCCTGAGGTGACCGAGCCGCAGCTCCTATCCGGTGTGCCGGGAAGAACAGGCTCATCGTGTGGTTATTATTGATGTTATTGATAAATAGACAGACGGTCGATCTGATCGTGGAAGAAATTGCATCTCATCAGTAATAAAAAGTAACGCAGTAGAATAACTGCATATTAATGATCACTCATGATTAATGCTGTTTTTTTTTTTTTATCAGCGTATTAAGTGACGTTTATGAACCCGTTTCCTCTCTCGCAGGGAACGTGATCCGGGAGAACCAGTGGGGTGGAGCCGACATCAGGAAGGGCGGCGACCCCATTCTTCGCAACAACTTCATTTGCCACGGCTACTGTGACGGAGTGGTGGTGGGGGAGAGGGGGCGGGGCCTCATCGAGGGAAACTACATCTACTGTAAGCGTGTGTGCCCCCCCCCATCCACCGCTCTGCCATCCGTTTTCCCTGGTCCTGAGCTTTGAACATCTTTTCACTGGTCATGGTCATCTGCGTAGGAAGGGTGTGATTACTCAAAGGCAGCAGTGTCCATACGCTATGGGTGATATATGCACTACCGGTGTAAAAATGCTGTATTTTTTGTTGTTTTATTTGTCTCAGTGCAGCGGTAGGGAGTCTGAGTTATAAACCTATGATGCATGTTCAGGGGACATGGTGCTTTTTGTGAGATGGAACTGACAACACACTTTTTCTGCCTCCCCCCCCCCCCCATCCAGGCAACAGGGGCTGCGGCGTGTGGATCATGTCCTCCAGCCTCCCGCAGCTTTCCGAGAACCGCATCACGCATAACGGCATCTACGGCGTGGCCGTCTTCTGCCAAAAGGACAGCGAGGGCGCCGCCGCCGGAGACGGCTACTTCGCCGGCCAGGGGGCGGGCGGGATCGGGGGAGTGGCTGGAGGGGCGGGAGGGGGAGGTGCCAATGAGAATTTTAACGAGGAGGGAGAGCTGCTGGCGTGGGAGAGCGACCTGGACAGCGACGACGAGCGATTCTCGTCTCGGCGCCCGGTGGGCGTGGCCTTGCTGGAGGCCAACTCCATCAGCTACAACGGAGGTGAGAGCAGATGTCAGCGTAACAGTTATAGACACACGCAACCTGTAAGATATTGAAATTGGAATGAAACCATTTAGCCGAGATATAATTGATTATTCTACTTTTACTTTATGTATTCAGCCGACGCTTCTCTCCAAAGACACTCATATTCAGTGCCTTGCTGTGATTTACTCATTGATGCAGCTGGGTAATTTTTACCCTTGATCAAGGGCACCGCAGCGGGAGGCGGGATCCAAATCTGGGTTCTGTGACTGGAAGGCAGCCTCTTTAACCACGACACCACCTGCTGCTCCTTCAAGTGTAATTGTGTAACTGACTGTGTTACTCCCCCCAACCCCCCAACAGTGATAGGGCTTTATATCAAGAGCAGCGAAGCCCTGAACGTGGTGGGTAACGTGGTACATGGCAACGGGGGTGCCGGCGTGGCGCTGCTCCAGAACACGCAGCTCTGCCGGCTGGTTGCCAACTGCATCTGCAACAACGCCCACACCGGGGTCCTGGTGGAGGCCGGATGTCGCGCGGAGCTCCGCGGGAACGGCATCTACGACAACGGCGGCCACGGCGTGAGCTGCCGCGGCGACGCGCAAATCGTGGAGAACGACGTGGTGGGGAACCGCGGCTGCGGCATCCGTGCGATGGAGCCGGCGGACGTGAAGGTGAGGGCGGGGCAGGGCGGGGCGCCGGCGGTCACGGGTAACGACGGTGACGGAATCGAGGAGGTTCCCGAAACTCTCACTTTTGAGACGTCGAAGTTTTCTCTCCTTCCTGCCGAAGATCCTGAGGAACCGTATGCAGCCCGTTCAGGGCTGCGGCATCCTGGTGCTGGAGTGTGTCAAGGGACTCGTGCAGGAGAACGTGGTGTACCAGGGGCGCACCGGCGGCGCCAAGCCCCTCCTCCATCAGGCCCCCGACAACAGCGGCTGTCTGCTGCTCAACAACACCCTGGTCTTCTCCGACAGAAGAAGGTAAGGCCACCTTCTATTTCCTGTACGTTCCATGTGTGATGTCCTGGCTTTATCGTCTTGGCAAATATGACGTTATTACTGTGTAATAATTCTCAGTCTTTTACATTTACATGTATTCATTTATCAGATGCTTTTTTTCCAAAGCGACGAACATCTCATAGGAAATACAGTGTGTTCATTACATTAGCAAGAAGAGACACAATGTGTTCATCACACGAGTAGCTGCGTAAAACTCAGAGTATCGATGATTCCTGATCACACACACACACACACACACATCTTCAGAACCGCTTGTCCCTTACGGGGTCACGGGGAACCGGAGCCTACCCGGCAACACAGGGCGTAAGGCCGGAGGGGGAAGGGGACACACCCAGGACGGGACGCCAGTCCGCCGCAAGGCACCCCAAGCGGGACTCAAACCCCAGACCCACCGGAGAGGAGGACTGCAGTCCAACCCACTGCGCCACCGCACCCCCTCCTTCCTGATCACCTTACTACTAATTTTTTTTTTTTGAGATGCAGACTAACATTTACGTTACATTACAGGAGTAGCAGTGTAAAGTTTTATCCAGACATGATCTTAAAGTTATAAAGCATGAACATTTACACATTGGGAGAAGTGAGTCTAGAAGAGGTGAGTTTTAAGATCCTTTTTAAATGTGGACAGAGATTCAGCAGTTCTGAGTGACAGGGAGAGGTTGTTCCACCACAATGGAGCCGGAACCGAGAACCTCCGTGCTTTTGATTTTGGACTTTTAATGTGTGGGACCACCAAGCAGGCAGATGTGGAAGAGCGAAGCAGTCTGGTGGGGGTGTAGCGGTTGATCAAGTCTTGTAGATACCTGGGAGCAGTTCTACTCATACATTCGTAGGCCATAACCAGGGTCTTTTCATCTTTCGTTCTTAGTGTCGGCCAGACTGACCCACCCTGGGCGTTGGAGAATCCGCCACCACGTCCCCAGTTTGAGGGCCAACTCAGCGCGGGACCCTCCGGACCCCCCGCCCAACGCACCGTTGCCATAACTGCCAGGATCAGTGCCAGGGTGGAGAGCGGCTGCCATAGTAACGGAAGTATCCTCTGTACCATCCTCTGAGCTGCACCACACGTCCTTCGTGGCCTTGCTGATGTTCCCGGGACATCTGAGCAGGAGATCTTTGTTCCGACAGTGAACGGAGAAATGTAACTGGCGAATACCGGCTCACGGATGGCTAATCCACGGAGGAAAAGGGAGGTCTGCGAGGTCCTCGTCTCCGCCCAAAGCTGCTGTACTGTCTGTCCCACGTTCCGAAAGTGCCTATTTATGTCATTTCTCACGAAGTACCATCTCAGCACAGTCGAGACTCCGTTTGAGTCACCCCCCCCCCCCCCCCGTACCCACAATGCACTTGTGCGCAGGGCCGGCCTTAGGCCGGTTGAATCTATTTGACCCAGTAGGCCGCGTTCCCGCAGCACACCGCACGCAGCGCCGGTCCGGGAAATGGAAGCAGCGAAGGCAATTCTTCCTTCTTTGTACTTTGGAAAGCCTGCGAACGACCCGGAATTCCTGCCTCTGAATGCGAGAGTCACACGCGCACGCGTATTTTTGCCAATAGCGGCCACAGTCGTGTCTGGAGAAAGGCTTTTTCAGACGCTTATCCCAATTAAAATGAGTCACAAATCCCATCTAAGATCAAACGCGCTCCAGGATAGACAGCGCTGCAGTGTTATCCGCAAATCGCGATGAAGCAAAAAGACTCAACTTTAACAAACTTTTCAAAAAAGTGCGTAGAACAGAAAGGAAGACAGATATTTTTAAGTATAGTTTTGACACGTTTTATGTCAAAATGCAAGATCATAAATATAGATATTTTATTTTTAACATAATGTGCATTATTGCTTTCATCTGACACTTTTCTCCAAAGCATCTTATAATTATTTACCCATTTATACAGCTGGGTAATTTAGGGTAAGTACCTTGTTCAAGGGTAGTGTGGCTGCAGGTGGGATTTAAACCTACAACCTTTGGGTCCAATGGCAGCAGCTCTAATCACTATGCTCCCAGCTGCCACGTAATACAGAATGGTACATATTCCTGATAAATTATCTGAAATAATCTCAAATTCAGGCGGTCCCATCAGAATGGTCCACATTGGGCCCCACAGCTGCAAATGTTCGCCCTGCTTTTCATGATTGTCTCTGCTGTTGTTGGGTCCAAGCCCCATAAAGCTCTGAGGCAACTTGCTGAATGATGATGACTACAAATTATGCTGTAAAAGACTAAAAAGGAAGTTGCTGTGCACTCACTTTTTATTGACATTCATGAAATCATGTATTTAAATTCTTTCTGCTCTTACCTTATTGTTATTATGGGATAAGAAGTCACCCGCTGACCTTGTTTGATTTTGTAAGCTGTGAAAACCTGTAAACAGTATTGCTTTTCTACTTCAAATAAGTGTTTCTATTTTTTAATTAAATTGGATCTTTGAAGAAAATAAATAAATGATGGATATAATAAATAGGTCAGATGATGGTAATGGCGAAGGCAAAAGGGCATTAAGTATGTATTGTTAATATTTTTTCATTGCTGTCAAAAATATTTTTCCTAGTTTTTGTTTATTTTTGCAGCTTTTGACATTAATCACATCCTAGACAGTTCTAGTAGTATAGGAATGGAGCCTGAGACAGAAAAAAATGATGCCAGTGTATTTTTTTTTTTTTTTTAATTTAAATGTCATCTTCTTGGTGTGGAAAATAATGAAATGTACACTCACAGGAGTGAAAAGGAACCTGACTGCAGTCATTTAGATTTGCGTTTATTTATTTATTGGACACTTCTCCAAAGAAACATGCATCTCGGAGAAAACTAAAGTGCAATTTCACCAACAGATGGAGACACGTGATTCTCAAAGTACGGTCGATTTGTGTAATACCACCATTTAAACCAGCGTGCACTGCATGCGTAGCTGCATATTTAATAGGTAGAGAGCACTTTTTTTTTTAATGATAATGAAGTACGAGTTTATGGAGCGGATAGGAGACCTGGAGAGAAGTGGGTGTGAAAGAAGTGTTTTGAGACCCTTCTTGAAAGTTCAGAGGGAGTCGGCAGCTCTGATTGAGCGAGGGAGGATATTACACCGCGGTGGGCCGAGAACTGAGAATCTTCGGGATTTCGATTTTGGACCTCTTGTGCGTGGGACCACCAAGCGGGAAGAGGTGGAGGAGTGTAGCAGCCTTTTTGGGGCATAGCAAGTGATCAGGTGCTGTGGGTATCGTGGAGAAGATCCAGCGATGGTTTTGTAGGTCGTAACCAGAGTCTTAAAGCTGATATGGGCAGCTGCAGAAAGCCAGTGAAGAGACACCAGGATGAGGGTGTATGGGAACTCTTTGGTGGGTCAAACATAACTTGTGTAGCAGCATAATGGATCAGCCAGAGAGGATCGATGGCAGAGGACAGAAGACTACAAAGGAAAGAATTGCAGTCGTCCAGGATGGAAATTATCATGGCCCAGATCAGAAGCGCTATAAAGTTTGCTTTGAGACATTTACATGTATTCATTCAGCAGATGCTTTTCTCCAAAGCAACGAACATCTCATAGAAAATACAATATGTTCGTTACATTAACAGGAAGAGACACTTAGATGCAGACGTGTGATTCTTAAGTGCAGTTTGTTTCTTTCCACCATATGAACTGACGTTCATCACACGAGTAGCTGCATGAAACTTTATCAGAATAAAGACACAAGGGGCAGGTAAACTGGAGTGAGGTGAATAAAATAAGGCCTGATTTGGGCCAACCCGGTCCAATATAACGGCAGGGCCCAAACAGACAGAGACGGGTCCGTGCGCACTGACCAGGCAGGGAGTGACCACAGTGACCATATAGCCTGGCCGAGGACAGATTGAGCATATGGAAAGACCACTGAGCCTGAGTTCCTGGAACAGGACCGTGTAAAACACGCGCACGCACACACACACACACACACACACACACACACACACACACACACACACACACACACACACACACACACACTGCAGTTATCAGAGACATCCTCCACCCTCCAACGGCCAAGTACAGCGGCATTTTTCCGGACGGGGTGTGACGTGTTAACACTCGCGGATCTCGCGCACCGCCGCCGCACCCCCCCCCCGCCGCCAACAGAGGCGGGGACTGGGGCAGCGCGTGTCCGCGGGGTGGGCGCTCTTGGCGGCCCTGCGCGTTCCCGGGGCGCGATTCGGAGGACACGCGCGGAGCGGGCCTGCTCGTGCTGCCACCGGCCCTTCGCGGCTTTGTGCGCTAACATCACGCACGTTCCCCGGCGGTGTGCGGCTCGCGCGCACCTCCGCTCGCACCGATGGCAGCGACGGCGCCGCTCGCGCGTCTCGTCGTTAGGGCGCGTGTGCAAAGAGCTCGGCGAACGCGCGCGCTCTCCCGCGCGAACTAGCGACAGTGCGCGAGGAGCCGCGTGCGTAGCTTCGTTCGCAGCCGAGGACGACTAGACACCTGGACGGAGAGGAGGACAGATCCGCTCGCGCAGCGGTAACAAACAAAGCAGCGTCCCGATGGGATGCGCTGGTATATTTATATGTAATAAGAGTTATATAGTCTGAACTGTGTAGTATAGTGTGAAAGCCCAGTAAATGTTAACTACAGTTATATAGCCTGAACAGTTAGTGGGGCGTGCCGTAGCACAGTAGGTTGAATCGGGTCCTGCTCCCTGGTGGGTCTGGGGTTCGAGTCCCACTTGGGGTGCCTTGCGGTGGACTGGCGCCCCGTCCTGGGTGCGTCCCCTCCTCCTCCAGCCTTACGCCCTGCGTTGCCGGGTTAGGCTCCGGCTCTCCGCAACCCTGAATGGGACAAGCGGTTCAGACAATGTGTGTGTGTGAGTCTGTAGTGTGAAAACACAGTAAACTTTATTGCATTAGTAACATCAGTTTGTAGATGTGTTTGACTTGAGTTTTTGCACACAACCCTCTTCCAGATGTTGGGATACCGGGGAGCTGAGCCTGACTCTGTTCTCTCCGCCCGCAGCTCATGGAGTTCCCGGGACACTTTGAGCAGGTCTTCCGGCAGCTCAACCACCAGCGCGTGCAGGGGCAGCTGTGCGACTGCGTGATCGCCGTGGGCAGCCGGCACTTCAGGGCGCACCGCTCGGTGCTGGCGGCCTGCAGCACGCACTTCCGCGCGCTCTTTACGGCGGCAGAGGGCGACGGCAGCGTGAGCGTGATCCAGCTGGACGGCGAGGTGGTGACGCCGGAGGCTTTCGCCGCCCTGGTCGACATGATGTACACCTCCACGCTCATGCTGGGTAAGAGCAACGTCATGGACGTGTTGCTGGCTGCTTCGCATCTGCACCTAAACGCCGTGGTGAAAGCCTGCAAGCGCTACCTGACCACCCGCGCACTGTCCAATAGGGACGTGCGCCGTCAGCCGGAGCTCCGGCAGGCCCCCGCTGCCGGCCCCAGGTTCCTGCAGCCGCATCTCGGCTCGGCGGGTTCTGCCCCGGGGCGGCTGGACAAGGGCGTCGCCCCACAAGGGGTGGTGCAGCAAGCCTCTGTTCCCATCCGGCGCATCCACAAGCGCAAGCAGCCCTCGGTGCCGCCGGCCCCCAAAGACGGAGCCGGACTCTGGCCCCGGCTCTCTGTGGCCCCAGCGGAAGAGGGCGGGACACTGGGTGAGGAGCCGGAGAGCGGCGTGGGTGGGGACGGCAGCGGCGGGCAGAAGGACGGGGAGGGGCCATCGCAGGAGGACGTGCAGGTGCCCAGCCAGTCGGACGGGGGGTGCGGGGGTGATGAGCGGTGGCGGGGCAAGGTGGAGCTCCCCGGAGGCGTCGACGTTAAAGTGAAGGAATCAGCTGAGGAGGAGGAGGAAGAGGAGAAGCGAGTGGCGGTGAAGAACGAACCGCCAAGCTCCCCGGAGCCCCTGGACGAGGCTGGCGACGTGACCCCCCGGGTTGGGGGGGGCGACCGGTCAAGGCGGCGCCCGGACAAGAGGGAGCAGAGCCCGGAGAGCAGCGAGCGCAGCTTCTCCCACCTCAGGGGCGGCGCCGACCCGTCGGGCGCAGGTGGGGCTGGGGGAGGACCATCCGCTCATCCTGCTGACCACGAAGACCAGGGAGGAAAGCAGGACTTCAGCATCTCCAGCTTCCTGTGTTCCAGGGACGTCGACATTCTGGGGCTACAGACTCGCTTCGGGGGGCACAGCGGCGGTCTCCTCACCATGACGGCTGCAGACTGGCAGCCGGACGGGGAGGGGGGGCCGTTCCTTCTGGCCCCGGAGTCGGCCACCGGCGCCGCGCCCTTCTCCGCACTACGCTCCAGCTCTGCCCATCCCCAGCAGCGCTTCTTCTCCAGAGAGGTCCGCTCTGATGCTTTCTTCCCACAGCCCCCCCAGGAGGCGCTGGGCTACCGGTGGGCGGGGCCTGAGCAATTTGCACCGCATTTCCAGCTCTTGGGCGTGGGCTCGCGCTCATCGTTGCGTTCCTCCCGCCAGGATTTGGGCGGCGCCCGCACGGCCCTCCCAAGTTACCGCAGGATCGCGCCCAAGGTGACCCCCGGCGCGAAACAGCCCTCCTTCTCACCCGCCGCGCCGACCGCGCCGCCCCAGCTGACCAGAGCGTCTGCGGACGTCCTGTCCAAGTGCAAGAAGGCGCTGTCGGAGCACAACGTGCTCGTGGTGGCGGGGGCGCGCAAGTACGCCTGCAAGATCTGCTGCAAGACCTTCCTGACGCTGACGGACTGCAAGAAGCACATCCGCGTGCACACGGGCGAGAAGCCCTACGCCTGCCTCAAGTGCGGCAAGCGCTTCAGCCAGTCCAGCCACCTGTACAAGCACTCCAAGACCACCTGCCTGCGCTGGCAGGGTAACGACCTCCCCGGCTCCTTGCTCTGATTCGCCGTCACAGACCCCCCGCGACCCCCCGCACCCGGAGCACTTGGCTTTTTCCTTTATGCGTATTTCTTCCCGTTCGGGCAGCAGGTGGCGTAGTGGTTAGAGCCAAAGCCACTTGAAGGGGCCTGGTTCCAATCCCACCTGCTGCTGTAGTACCCCTGAGCAAGGTACTTCCCCTGAACTGACATGGTAAGGATTACCCCGCTATATAAATGGCTAAATCATCGTAAGTTGCTTCGGAGAAAAGCGTCAGCTAAACGAATAAAGGAAAACGTAACGATCGCATAATGAGGAGAAACATACTGTACTTTCCAGCCCCTTGGATATAAAGCAGCACTTTGTCTCCGTGGCATCTCAAAATTCGTTCACAGTATACCGTGTTTTCACCGTTTCCGTTTTCCGCTCTTATTTGTAAGTCGCTGCCGGCGCGGATACGAGCGAGGCGGGTTCGGAAACGCGGTGACGTCACTGGGGCGTTCGGCTTTACGCCCAGCCGCCTCCGGCGAAGTGGAAACCCGGGAGGTCGACGAGTCGCAGATTGTAATTTTTTTTTTGCATGTCGAGTCTTCTGGGGCCATTATACACACACACACACATTTTCAGAACCGCTTGTCCCTTACGGGGTCACGGGGAACCGGAGCCTACCCGGCAACACAGGGCGTAAGGCCGGAGGGGGAAGGGGACGCACCCAGGACGGGACGCCAGTCCGTCACAAGGCACCCCAAGCGGGACTCGAACCCCAGACCCACCGGAGAGTAGGACTGCGGTCCAACCCACTGCGCCACCGCACCCCCCATGTGTAAAGAATTTTATTTTTACTTGCTTTTACTTTTTCTTGTTTTGAGTGAAGTCTGAGGGATGCGGAGGTTAGCGCGGCAAGGAGAGCGGTCCGAGTCGAGGCCTCCGTTTTCCAGACCTCCTGTTTCCGCCCACCTTACAAGCTTCCTCCCCTGTTCTGAGCTTTTAGTGAAATAAAAACGCAAAGAACGGCCTTAAGCTGGAGGGTAGCCGCCCCACGGGGCAGCTCATCGTGGATCCAGCTGCCGCCTTCAGATCCGGAGGTTGTAGGTTCACATCCGACCTGCTGCCGTTGTACCCTGGAGCAAGGTACCTAACCCTAAGCAGCTGCAGTAAAATTACCCAGCAGCGGAAATGGCTAAATAACTGTAAATAACATTGTAAGTTGCTTTAAGTGACGTGGCGGGTAAATGAATTTTTTACATGAATTTGTAGACGCTGCACAATTTGAAGTGTCGAAATTTTTCGTGTCTCTAAGGGTAAAAACACGAGCGAAGGTACGGTTTGCCCATAATTAGATCAACAGTATTCTGTATTTTTTTTCATGACAATGAACATGACTAATATACTTTCCCAAAACACCCAGTCGCCTCATTTCAGAGTTACACCGGCTCCTTGTTATAAGCAGTCGTTTTATTAATTTTCAAAAGTAACATTAACTTCAACAACTGCATTTTCTTCAGTTAATTCCTTCCCGAAATGTACATTTGCATCCGAGCGAAAGCGGCCAGTTGGAGCCGAATTTATTCCGTTCACTTCCATAGTGTTTACAGCTGGTGTCCGGTATTCCTGCGTCGGTGATCAATAACGAGGGGATGGATGTAGCACTTTCAGACTGAAGGGAAAAGCCCGTTTTTATTTTAACGGAGCTCAAAGTTGAGTGTGAATCTTCAAAGTGATTTTTTTTTATTATTATTATTACAGCACAAGTTTTTCACAGATATTGCGTTCCGCGTTACAGCAACTTCAGGCTAAATCCCCCCCACTTACGCTGTCATGTTTTGCAGGTTTAAAACAGACTTTACAATTTTTTTTATTCCGACTGCGAACGAGGGCCACTCATGTACAATGCGATGATTTTGCATTTTGCAATAACGGTGCTGCTCACGTACAGGTTTCCGAAAGGCTGCCAAATGTATCCTTCCCCTATCCATAAATTGAAATCTGTACAAATCTTCCTGAAAAGCCAAGAGAATGAATACTTGTGTGTGGGTATATGTAGATAGATAGAGACACACACACACTCCCCCCCAAAAAAAGACCTTTAACATTGTGTACTTCATTCTATGTAGTTCAAATATAAGTCTCAACTGATTTGTCCACTGGACCGTAAAGGCTGTTTTGTGAATTTAAGTGCACAGTAACATGTTTATACCTGCATATCATATAAACGTTATCGAAAGACTCAGGAGTAATTCTGTGAATTTGACTAATTATTGAAAAGAAATTGACTGCCTTCCTCCTCTCTGGCTTCCGAAGCTGGAGACGCGCAACGGCCGAATGAAGGAAGGAGGCCGCGTTGCGCGTACGCAGCGTCGCGTGTCGAGATTTATGGCGCGGGGTGGGGCAAAACGAAGAGCTCGTTTCAATTTGCCGTAGAAGCCGGAATAAACGAAGGACACGTCACCATTTAGCAAGAGTTTTATTTGTACCATCTTCTCTCCAATAGACAGTGCAGCCGGATGACACAGAAAGGTCATTTGCATATGTAAATCAGAAGGACGCGGAGCCGTGGAGGACGTTTTAAGGGAAAAATGGAAAACGGGAGCACTTTTCAGTCGCGTGAACTTGGAGTGTATACTTTCATAAACGAATTGTTTCCAGTCGGAGCGCGGAGTAGATTATTGAAATTCGCCGTTGCGCGTCAGACCGCAGAAACGTGCAGACCGATGCCGTCGCCGGGACACGTACGCTCGTATTCGGTTCCCTTGCCTTTTTCCCAGCCGCGACACGACCCATGGTTCGCGCTGCCGGGACGCCGTATCTATTCATCCCGAAAACGATCTCACCTGTGCATCCGACGAAGGTTCGACTCAACTCCGGCTACGGAGCGTAGTAATTCTGGCTGATATACCGTGGAGTTACTCAATCATTTTTAATGTTTTAGTACAGCACTATACTGCATGGAAAGTTAATAAACCCGCCGTCTACCATGGCACTAGAAGTCTTTAGTAGCATCGGGTCCTAGAGGGCGAGTTCGCTGGGCATCGCGCTCCCGGTGAGGCCAGCCAGCAGGTTGTTGGCACACAGCTCCGCCATGATGCCCCGTGTGGAGTAGGTGGCGCTGCCAATATGGGGAAGGATCACTGAGGGAAGACCACGAGAAACACCGTTACGAGGAGACGCCTCGGACCCCAAAGGTCTCGCCCGCCACGCCCTTAATGGGGGGGGTCACCTCAAGCCAAAGGCGCAAGGAGCAGCTTTCAGTTGAGACGCATCGGTCCAACTCACCGCAGTTCTTGAGCTTGAGCAGGGGGTGGTCCGTGGGCAGGGGCTCGGGGGTGGTGACGTCCAGCCCGGCAGCCGCGATCCGACCGCTCGAAAGCGCTTCGTGCAGATCCTCCTGGTTCACCACGGCTCCCCTGAACGAATCGGCCCCGGACACGTCAGCGGCGGCACGCGAGCCGGCTTCCGGAGGAGCGGCGCAGCTCCCCCGGTCTCACAAAACGGGAGGCGCGAGCAGCAGGGACGTACGGTCACCTGCTAGTGTTGACAAAGACGGCAGTTTTCTTCATCTTGCTGAAGAGAGCCTTGTCGCACAGGCCCTGGGTTTCGGGGGTGAGGGAGCAGGACACGACGACGAAGTCGCTCTCGGAAACCAGCCGGTCCAGAGACGCTGGGGAGGCAGCGGAGGAGCGCGGCTCAGCCGTGAAGTCGACTTCATAGGCCGGCCAGTCGGCCACCCCCCCCCTCCCACTTCCCATCTCCTTACCGAACTCCCCGTCCACCTCGGCAGCCTGAGGCTTGGACGTCCGTCCCGAGTAGAGCAGCCTCTTCACCCCGAAGGGCTTCAGCCTGCGCGCGATGGCCAGGCCTGAGACGACCACGCAACCGACAGGTGAGTCGACACAAAATCCAAAACAGGGAGGTGACAACGATCGCCTGCAGGATGGATCTCTTACTGATACCACACAGCTCCCAAAAAGTACAGCACGAGCGGCAGAGAGGATGGTTTTCGGTACATTCCGTCCTTCGCTTGCGACGGGGTTCCGTTCCCACAACCCCGTCGCAAGTCAAACTTTGTCGCAACTTGCAAATCCCCTAATATGAGCCAAGAGATATATAGATATAACATGCGAATGCTATGTTATAAAACAGGGCTTTATTACACATTGCCAAACTTCACACGTTACTCACATTAAAACTAATTTAGAACGATATACATACAGTAAAGCATCAGATTTTTTATGATGCACAGTAAATCCCAATTTCCGAATCCGTTGTCTTGGGCATTTTATGGCGGAGCGGTCGGCGCGAGGCGTTACGAGCGAACAGCGAGACTTAAAAATAATATAATAATATAGTTAAGAGGACAGCCATCGTAAGACCCCTCAACTGCGTTACGTTGTTTTTCGAGTCTCGGCTCATCGCGACGTCAAGATGACGCCTTGCAGAGGGAAGCGCGCATAGCCCTGCTGGTCGACGGCGGCGTTACCGATGCGTCCCAGGCCGATGACTCCCACCGTGCTGCCGGACAGTCCGTAGCCGCACAGCCACAAGGGTTTCCAGCTGCTCCACCCACCGCTGCAAGACAGGGCACTCGTTCCGTATGCTTCGCACGGTCATTCCGACGACGCGCTTAACGCGCGCGACACGTACAGCCCCGCCACTCACTTCTTCACCTCTTCGACCCCCTCCGGGATCCGGCGCGCCGTGGCCAGCAGCAAAGCCACGGTCAGCTCCGCGGTGGCATCCGTGAGAACGTCCGGAGTGTATCCCACGCGAACGCCGCTGCGCAGAAACGGAGACGGAGCGTAACCCTAAGGCGCGTGCGGCGTACCCGTGCGCCAAACACGCCGCACAAAGGCAGGGTGTTCGAACGCAAGCGTTTTATCATCAAGTATCGTTGAGCTCGTCGCTCGTTTATTCGGGGGAGCCGAATTCTCACCGTTTTTTGATTTCGCCAACGGCCAGGTGGTCAAACCCCACGGATAAAGTACTGATCACTTTCAGGTTCGGCCCTGAACAGACGGAAACGAACACGTGGGAATTAAGTTGCGCCGGTGTTCACGGCATCACCGTGCCACCCCTGGTTCTTTTCTCTCTCTCTCTCTCTCACACACACACACACACACACCTGCTGCGTTTATAACCTCGGCGTCGATGCGGTCCGACAGGAGGCAGAGGATCCCGTGGGCCCCCGACACGCCCTGCAGGAGGTCGGTACGCGGGATGGGTTCATCCGAGTCCCACAGCGATACCTTGCACCTGAACCCAGAACAGAAAATAATAACAGTAGTAATAATAATAGTAGCAGTTATAATAATAATGAGCCCTTATAAATAAAATAAATGAAAAATATGACGCAGTAGGTAGCACAGCGGTTAGAGCCGCTGTCTCTGGACTCGGAGGTCACAGGTTTGAATCCCACATCCTACCGTAGGGCCCTCGCTCCGGGTGTTTACCCTGAATTGCTCCAATAAAAAAGAAAAAAAAAAGCCGCATGAATGACAAATAATTTTTCATTGCTTAAGAAATTCGGTTGCTTCGGAGAAAAGGTCAGGACAGTACATATGGAAATTATTAAATGGATAAAAAGATGGACTTCAGTAAAGTAAGAGAAATAGTCCCGATCAACACAGCTGCACATTAATTTGTATGAACTGCACCGTAGCATTTCGAGCGCAGTAAAACATGGTGTGACCTGCAGAAAGGTCACCGGAGTCACTTTCCTATAAACTCACATCTCTTCCTCCCTCGTGACCAGTGGCAGTAAAAGTAAACCTATTGTGACATGAGGTTTTACCCAAAGCGTGCAGACAAGGGCGCTGGTAACATCAGGTGACTTTTCAAAAAATATTTTTAAGCAAAAAAACAAGCATCTTTTTAATAAGATTAATAAATTCAACAGTTTTTCTTAAACTTTAGCAGCCAACACTAATTTTTGCATGAAATTAATGAGATCAGAACTGTTCGGTTCCAAGAAGAGGCATTTTTAACCGCGTATTTGCAGCCACGAGAACGCAGTTTCACTCAGTCACACTGTAATACCATAGTAACTTGAAAGTAAAAAGTTTTTGTCCCTCTCATCATGTGCTCAGCAGTAACTCCATTTCTGTGTTGCGCACCTGAGCGGGAGCTAAAGCAGCTCATGGTTCAGCGCAGTACCGTACCTCGACGAGGGCCCTGCAGCAGGCAGGGGTGGGACTCGAACCAACAACCCGCCGCAGCGTCTCTCCCACCACCACCAGAGAAGGCACGCATGATGAGCCCATAGATTAAAAAGAACGACATGACAAAAGGGGGGGAGGGGCGCTCACAGGCCGCTCTGGTTCAGGACCCTCATGCCCTCCTGCGGGATCCGCCGGGTCACGAACACCTTGAGCAACTGCTGCGTCCCCTGCATTCCGCCTTTCCTCCAATCGCACGCTCACGCCGCACATGCGCACTCGGGCGAGCAACGGCGCAGCCGCCAGCGAGCTCGCCGGACAAGGACGCGCGCGGGCGCGGCCCCTGGCCCGCCCTCGCGCGTCTCACTTCCGCTCAAGGAGCAGGAAGTCCACAGCGCCATCTGCTGTTCGTGCCGGTAGGTCGCAGCGCTCGTTTTTCTCGTCAGGAAACTTCTCGCTCTGTTGTTGAGTTTCTTCGGCGCTGTCAAATTATAGCGTTAGTTAATTGAGCGAAAATGGGGAAAAAAAAATGAAAAAGTGTGAGTGACAATAAATAAATAACGTTTTGTTTAAACAACAAGTTAAAACGTGAAAATTCCGCACAGCTACCGTGGACTGAATGGCAACAACTGTAGTCTGTGCAAGTGAAGATCCACTGGATCTTTGCGCCAACCTTTCTGTCTCCTGGCTCTGTATCTCATGCCTTAATGAACCATAACTTTTCTATTTAATCTCATATGTTGGTGACAAAACAATATCTTCTGTCTGTAGGTTGAACAAAAAGTGTAATTATGTTTTGGCTACATTTACATTTTACATGTATCCATTTTTAGCAGACACTTTTCTTCAAAGCGACGTACACGTCTCATAGAGAATACAATGAGGTTATTGTATTTGGAAATTCCATAAAGTTACATTCCCTGCAGCTTTGAACACACATTCGCTGTCCCACTTTGTGGATCAGTAACTGCTGGTGCATTGTAGGGTCCTGGTGGTCTGGAGCCCATCCCAGAAACATGGAGGCACGCGGCAGGGCATCCGCTGGACACACACACACACAAACACACAGACAGAGTGGGAAATTCAGAGTGACCAGTTCACCTGAAACATGTCTTTGGAAAGAAACCCACATGGGAACTGAGCGGATATCAAACCTGTGTCCAATTAAGTCTTAAAAATGATTGACCCGAGCTGGAAAATATTACTGCAAAAAAGTATTGCTTTACAAAAGAAGTGAAAATTAAAATTGTTTTTTGTACACAAGAAGTTCTTTGACTCACCTGTCTTGCTGGTAGTACTTTACAGGAAAGATCATATGGATATTAACAAACATCTCAATTTTTAAGGGTCTAATTTTGGGACGTGTGACAAGTTTAAACAAATATGCTCATTTTGCAATTACGCACATACAACATTTCCAGCTTTACTGTGTATTACTTCAGCGGACTGTTCCTATTAATATGACCACAACAAAAAACAACTGGTTTTGAAATACAAGATTACATGACCCGATTACATGAACACACAGCTCTTCTATTTTATTTTATTAAAAAAATCAGGAAATTGACTATATTTGAGAATCACGCGTCTGCATCCAAATCTCTCCTTCTGTTGGTCTAAATAAACTTTTCCTGTTCTCTGTTAAATCAATAAATGTAAATAAATGTAAATCTGAATCCCATTCATATCTACCTGTGTTAATAGCCCTGTCTGCTCACTCACATACAGCCAGAATGTGGAAAATTTCATGCTGCTAAACTACCAAAAATAAGACCAGCACTCACTGAAAAATTATATATGAACAAATTTATTGCCTCGTGCCCCAGATTAAAACACATTTTGGTTAAAACAAAATAAAACATCTCTCCACATGTGCTGAAACTAAGTTATGTACAACGCTACCAGCCTTTCACAGAGAAACTGCACTTGACAAAAATGATATTGCTGTATTCTCTTAAAGCACATTACAGTGTGAAAGGATTGTTAAAAGCCTGAGCAAACTGATGTTCTTCTGCACTTTTAACTACTATTTCCAAAAACCCTCTTATTATTTTCAGATTTTGCATGTTAGAGGCGCATCCATGCCCACAAATACCCATCAAAAGACTCAGATTTGAATCTCACGTCCTGCTGCAGTACCCTCAGATGTGGTACTAACCATGAATTGGTACAGTAAAAATAACCCAGCTCTATAAATGAGTAAATTAGTGTAAGTAGCTGAGTATACATGCTCATAAAACACACTGCAAGCTACTTTGGAGAAGAGCATCAGCTTAATGTATACATAATAATTTTCCATCTTCTTTCAGCACAGATTTCTTACGGCGTACCGGATGTTTCATTATAGCTTCGATTTAAATCAGACTTTGATGAGTTGCTAAACAAGATCGCATCATCGTGCAAAAATGATGTGACACGACGACAGAAATGCTCTTAGTGAGCCGATGGCTGGAATACTATACCGCTGGGCCGGACGCGGGTCCGCTATTTGACAGACTACAGTGCTCCATGCTCTTGCTGGCTGAGTACAGCTGTTCCCTCCTCTTCCTCAGGGTCTGGTCCAGCTCATCCTTAAAAGACATCTCTGGGAGGAAAAGGGAGAATATGAGGAATCTACATTTTCACAAGCAAATGCAATTTGTAATAAATGCAATCAAGAGGCAAAGACATGCTCACATATACATTTATGTATTTAGCAGATGCTTTTCTCCACGGCGACTTCCAATGAACTCTATGTAGTGTTATGAGCCCATACACCTTATTCACCGTGGTGACTTACAATGCTAGATACACTACTTACGATGGGTCACTCATCCATACATCAGTGCAACACACACACACACACACACACACACACACACTCTTTCTGTCATTGACACTATGGGGGAACCTGAACAGCATGTCTTTGGAGTGTGAGAGGAAACCAGAGCACCCAGAGAGGAGAGCATGCAAACTCCACACAGGCTGAGCAGGGATCGAACCCACATCCTCTCGCGTGGTGAATTTATGAAACACATAAATTTACAATGAGAATGAATGAACTGAGGGATGGATTGCTTTTTATGCCAATTACAAGGGCAGCTACGTTACTGAGCACTCGGGCATCCTGATACATACATACTTACATACATCTACTACAGCAGCTCTTTGTCTAGTGGATAGGACTGCTACGTTTCAAATCCCGCCTATGGCTGTAGTACCCTTGAGCAGGGTACTTACCTTGAATTACTCCAGAAAAATTACCCAGCTGTATAAATGGGTAAATAATTAGAAGCACCTTAACATTGTAAGTCACTTTCGAGAAAAGCATCAGCCAAACAAATCAGTGTAAATGTGTTGAGTTTGAAATGTATGATGCCAACTTCTTCCTGCATTATCTGCCCAAATATCACATATTTATGATTTATGAATCTAATATGGGTAGGGGGTGCGGTGGCGCAGTGGGTTGGACTGCAGTCCTGCTCTCCGGTGGGTCTGGGGTTCAAGTCCCGCTTGGGGTGCCTTGTGGCGGACTGGCGTCCCGTCCTGGGTGTGTCCCCTTCCCCCTCCGGCCTTACGCCCTGTGTTGCCGGGTAGGCTCCGGTTCCCCGTGACCCCGTAAGGGACAAGCGGTTCTGAAAATGTGTGTGTGTGTGTGAATCTAATATGTGCTCAAATACATGACATTACTGCATTTATAAGCTGCTTTGGAGAAAAGCGTCGGCTTAATGAATAAATGTAACGGAAGTGGAAATATCGTAAAAGCAAAGACCGGAACTGAGACGTTTTCCCGTCGACAATCAAATTCAGAACTGAGCAACTAAAACCGAGTTTGCAGCATGCAGATAGTTTTTGGCTGAGAGTCTATTTTCAAAATAAAAATTACCGCAGCTGAAATAATTTCAAGCTCTTTTATACTATAAAACTCTATTAATCTCTAAACCGTGTTAATACCAATGCTGTATGGCGTATATCACTACCAATGCTGTATGGCGTATATCACTGTACTGGAGAAATTATTATCGTTAATGTGTTACGTTTCACTTTGGCACAGAGGTCAGCATTTAAATGCAATGTCACAGCAGATAACGGCAATCTAAGCAAGAGGCTTGTTTTTTTTTCCACATTAAGCTTCTGATTAAGAATAAGGCAAGACGTGCGCTCCTTTCCTTTGTCCTTTTCACCTTTGCCAGGGTGGTCTGGTTCTATGTACTCGTTCTCTTTTTCCTGTTCCATCGGGGGCTTTGGGGGAAGGGGCGGTCCTGCCGTCGCAGGCTGCGGGCTGCGGATCATGGGTACGACCCTGGCGCGTGGGGTGACCTTCGGTTTTGCAGCTGGCTTCGCAGGAACAGGGCCCCGCTCCGGGGGCATCGCCGGTGGGCACAGATCTAGGCATCGGTTATGGTTAGGGTTTGGATGATCATGCTGACATCACAAGCCACATGCGAAAAGAATAACAGAAACGTGAGAACGTTTTTCTAAGAATGCGATTGTATTGCAGGATATTTTATGCTCTCTCACCTATTCGTGTTTCGTAGGGCTTGGGATCGACATATGGCCGAAGATTCCCTGGAATATGTTCCACAAAGTACTCCAGGACGGCACTAAGGGTTGGCACAGTCACCTGGACATTGAAATAACAGCTGTCAGTATATTCACCGCTTGAGCCAAGACACGTAGCCTATGCAGCGAAACACATGTGTGAGGAATATTGGCAGCTATAAAGCAGCTGCGGTTCGATGGGACGCACACACCGGACTGTCCAGCTCAATGACGAACCCGGATGCTTCGGAGCGCACCTTGAAGTGCTTCGTAACCGGGCCGCTGAAAAACAGCAGGAGGGTGCAGAGAGAACGTCTCATTTCGCAGGCAACCACATATAACTTAGACACAAACAAGCACACTGGATCCTTGTGCTGTGAACATCCAAATTATGAATTTACAAATATTTTTAAATTACTAATCTAATTGTATGAACTGCACTTATTTTACATTACATTTATTTATTTAGCAGACGCTTTTCTTCGAAGCGACTTCCAATGAACTCTATGTAGTGTTATCAGGCCACACACCTTATTCATCGTGGTGACTTACACTGCTAGATACATTACTTACAATGGGTCACTCATCCATACATCAGTGGAACTCACTATCTGTCACTGTCACTCACACACTATGGGTGAACCTGAGCAGCATGTCTTTGGAGTGTGGGAGGAAACCAGAGCACCTGAAGACTTCCACTGCTAGATACACTACTTACAATGGGTCACTCATCCACACATCAGTGGAACACACACACTCTCTCTGTCACTCACACACTTTGGGGGAACCTGAACAGCATGTCTTTGGACAGTGGGAGGAAACCAGAGCACCCAGAGGAAGCCCACACAGACAAGGGAACATGCAAACTCCATACAGACTGAGCAGGGATCGAACCCATGTCCTCTCGCACCACCCAGGCTCCATGAGACACTAGCACCCTGAAAAGGTTCTATGACTTGACAGTAGTTGATAATAAAGAGCACACAACAGAGCAAGAATGTAGTAAAAAATTAATTCGGCATGCTTCCTCAGTGTTTAAATCTCGTGTCCCGAGTATCGGCGACAAGAACGAGTGATAATATGACGAATACTGCACGTTTACGGCATGAATCAGTCAAAAGTCAGAACTGAACAGAAATTTGTGGAGACGATCCACATTAATTAGAAATCTTTTTAAATTTTAATGTACTGAAAGTTAAAATGTTCCAATAAAAGTATTACAGTATGGCTGCAAATGAGACTTTTATGAAACCTACTCAATAAATAAATCCAGATCCTGCTATTATTATGATTTTGTTTATTATATAGATAATAAAGCAAACTGAAAGTGGCCAGATGCTGACAAACGTTGCACAGGTTGTTTCAAATTAATAAAAAAAGAATAAAATAAAAGTCGTGCGACGCACTGGAGTTCCGTCCATGGCATTCCCTCCCTCACAACCTGTACGAATGTATAATGCTCTTATGGGTTATTTTCCAATGGCGCAAGGCTGGAGGGGGAGGGGACACACCCAGGACGGGACGCCAGTCCGCCGCAAGGCACCCAAAGCAGGACTTGAACCTCAGACCCACCAGAGAGCAGGACTGTGGTCCAACCCACTGCACCACCACAACCCAGTGTATAGTAATGGTAAAATATAAAAGGAAAAGAGAAGTGAAAATACTGGTACGGTAGAGCCAGGAATGATGCACAGAGCAGTGTCAATCACATTATTTTTCTCGCTTGCCCTGTGTGGGCCTCCATGTGTGACTGAAACCTGTGCTAAAGATGTTAAACCCAAGAAAGCGAGCAGTCACACCTGGGCATCATCTGCCTTAGTGTGATGGCGTAGTTTACATTATCCGTCGCCGGACGCAGGATGATGCTGCCGTAGTCGGGATGCTCCTCCAGCATGCGTTTGGCCTCCTGCCGGGACACGAAGAAGACCCTGCTATTTGGGGAAAGAAAGAGAAGAGCAATAGAAAGGCATGAACATCACAGTGAGAAATGTGCCCGTTGTTGGCGCTGGCCACCACAGGAGCCAAAACCACTGATTTCATGTGAAATCTGAATGTGCCAGTGAGACAGGAAGATGCCCACCAGTGGTGGATGTCAAGGCGGAGTCGGACTCACGAAGGGATGCTGGAAATGACGTCATCATAGATGTTGCTGGGGTCCTGGGTTTGGAGGTCGCTGGTTTCCCAGGGAACCGACGGGGGCTGCGCTGCGGTCCTCTTACGTTCCATCTCAAGGGTCTCCTCCAGCTTCAGCATTTGACCTGGGAGCAGCTGAAGTTTACTGGGGATTTTAAGCTGGAAGAGAATGCCAGATTTTAAATTCCCTCTCTTCGTTACCTTTATAGGGGTCGAACAGCTGCCCATGCAAATTTTGTCTCTGTTCCTCTTGTCGAGGAGCGGATGGCACTGAGGTCATACCCCATCTCTGATGTTATTGTTGCTGTTGTTGAAAGACTTGTAAAATTATAACCTGTGTGATGCACGGTTGGGTGCACACAGACAGGCTTAGAAGGTCACAGGTAATGATTAACATCACCTTGCAGCAAAAAGGGATTTATGCCGGGCGGCACGGTGGCACAGCGAGTAGCGCTGCTGTCTTGTAGCGTGTGTGCGGTGCAAGAGGACATGGGTTTGACCCCCACTCAGTGTGTGTGGAGTTTGCATGTTCTCCTCATGTCTGTAAGGGGATGCTCTGGTTTCCTCCCAGAGTCCAAAGATGTGCTGTTCAGGTTCACCCATAGTGTGTGAGTGACAGAGAGAGTGTTTTCCACTGATGTATGGATGAGTGACCCAGTGTAAGTAGTGTATCTAGCAGTGTAAGTCACCATGGTAAACAGGGTGTTTAGGCTGATAATACTACATGGAGTTCATTGGAAATTGCTTTGGAGAAAAGGGTCTGATAAATAAATAAATGTAAATGGGACAGATGGTAGTGTAGTAGCTAGGGCTGCTGCCTTTGGACCCCAAGGTTGCTGGTTTGAGTCTCACTGCCAGCTATAGTAACTTTGTGCTAGGTACTTACCCTAAATTGCTCTAGTAAAAATTGCCCAGCTGTGTAAATAACTGTAAGGTGCTTCAGAGAAAAGTGCCTGCTAAATGAATAAATGTATTACATTGAGCCACGGTTGTCTCAATGTGAAATGACACTGTGGAGTCTAACTCCAAAAGAAGCCCTACTACCCCCTGTGTTTTTAATGTCTAGGAAACCAGGAATCTGTGCTATTGATTCTGGCTCCACATGAGCGTACAAATATGGGAACGTAGTTGTTGAAATGTCTTCCGAGGAGGTGTCGATACGAGAGATTAACTGACGTTTGCGACGGTCATGATGAACCCCTTCCACTCTTCCCCGGTGTCCAGGCTGTCAATCTGTGATGAAAAGTCAATTTTTAAATTTACTTATAAGTTGTTTTTTAGGGCAGGGAGGCAAATTATAGTGAACAAAACGTATTGATGCTGTGCATCTTTTCACTACGACCTTCAGCTGCACTTGCTCGTTGAGCAGCATCAGAGTGTAGACTGCGGGCCCAACTTTGATCCCCGGGTTTTCCATGACAATCGCCTTCAAGTTGCAAAGCTCTATTTTCTCTGAGTACTGCAGAAATTCAGCAATGCACAATATTTAAACTGTGGCTACGAATAAAACGTAAATATAGGAGGCATCAGAGGCTCAACTCTGCCAATCTCATACAGCACTATAATAACATGTATAACAGTATTTACCACGAATTACGCAATACAATTGCCATTTAGAGATCATATAATAAACACAAACACTTTTTTCTGACTAAAACATGAATGAGCTCAAATATTTATCCTTCAAAGACCAATAGATATACAGTATACACACATATACACAAATAAATCGCTGGTGGATCTCAGGAGGCTTTGGAGAACATCAAAGCCACATGTGCAGGATGACTGACAGAGGCAAGAATCCCCACATACCATGTCTTGCTTGTCATCTGAATAGAGAAAGATGGTGGATCCTCGCAACTCTCCAAAGAAACCGTGGAAGTCCTAGAAGGCGAAGTCAACATTAGAAGAGGACTTTAGACAACCAGAGTCCTGCTCATCATCCATTGAAGACCCACGCATATATTTCTTATTATATCTCTCAGTTACTCACACACTATGGGTGAACCTGAACAGCATGTCTTTGGAGTGTGGGAGGAAACCAGAGCACCCAAAGGAAACCCATGAAGACACAGGGAGAACAAGCAAACTCCACACAGACTGAGTGGGGATCGAACCCATAGCCTCTCCCACCACCCAGGTGCTGTGAGACAGCAGCGCTACTCGCTGTTCCACCCACAGCATTCCACAGCATCTACAGCAACACCTTCTCATGATGCCATCCCTCAGGCTGTATCCAGCCCTTTACATCTCCTCAACAATTTTGTCTTATCTTGGGTGAAGTTATCTTGGTAAATCTTATTTTGCATTACTAAAAAATGAGGGAGTTCGATGTCAGCTTTACTACCTGTAAACAGCAACGATTTTAAATCATAAATTGGTGAATGTACATGCAATTCCAAACTTCACATCTTTTAAAGGGACCATTTACGTTTTGAGAGATCATACTTTAGGCCGGGGATTACAAAGTATTTATAATAAAAAGAAAGTTTAATGTCATCTTGACTTTCAGTGAAGTCAAAACTCCAAAAAACAGAAATTAATGTACCATGTATGACACTAAGGTCTGTTCATTTCACACAACATGTGCTTTAGCTCAAGAAAGAAGGAAGAAATAAGTGATGTTAAATAATAACTTAGCCCAGATGATGAGGCACGGTGGCGCAGCACCTGGTGTAGGTCGGGCGTAGGTTCGAATCCGGCTTAGTGTGTGGAGAGTTTGCACGTTCTCAACGTGTTTGAGTCGGTTTCCTCCCCCAGTCCAAAGACATGCAGTTCTGGTGAATCGGTGACACTAAATTGCCTCTATTGTGTGTGTGTGCGTGCGTGCGTGCGTGTGTGTGTGACTACCCTATGAAGGACTACTGTTGCGTCAAAGGTGTACCCCACCAGCCTAGTGCCCAGTGATTCTAGGATAGGCTCCAGACCACCATGACCCTGACCAGGACAAGCGATGGGTGAAAGCGAGTGTGTGCTTTTACTGAACTCAATTCAGTGATTTCCCAAAATCAGCTGGGAACATGCATACATGTTTCAACCATCACTGATACAGAATATTTATTTTTTGGCTGCTAAACATGTACGAACTTCCCTGCGTCATCTGCATCGCACTTTTTAGTGTTTTAAGAGCGCGTCAGCACTTACTCACCTTCTCTCCAGGGAATTTCTTCAGCAAATGGCCACAGTGGTACAGGGGCAGAGCTGTGATTTTTTCCCTCCTCTTGCTGATGACTCGCGGAGCTGCAGGAGGAGGAAACATGTTGTACAGCGCTATTCCGAACGCCGGGCCCGATCGAAAAGTTCGCTGCCGGAGGCTCGCTGAAAACAAGCGACCCCCCCCCCCCACCCCACCGATTGAACTTGACCGTCAACTCGGTCACGTCAAAAAGATGAATGCGGAAAAGGCACTGAGATTTAATAGGGAGGGGATGGGGGAGGTGAGGGGGAAGTTACCCTCCATGACACCGGACACCTGCGCTGTACTTTGGACCGCAGCTCTGTGTCTCTTTTTCTTTGCTAAACAGTCCTGAGTTAATGCCTTAAACTTGTGACCGCAGCATTAACAGATGTTAAACGTTCGTAGGGCATTTTCGTGGAGCCCTGCAGAAACGTTACCGTTCCCAAGTCTTAAATATCATGTTTGCGAGCTTGCAAAGAAGTTAAAAGTGCAGAACATATGTTTTTAGAGGCTTTTATTTCATAAGACCAACAGATATGGTAAATAATTATGTATGCATTGGTCTTTTTTTGGAGGGGGGCATGGTGGTGCAGTGGTGCAGTGGGTTTGACCAGGTTCTGTTCTCTCGTGGGTCTGGGGTTCGAGTCCCACTTTGGGTGCCTTGCAATGGAGTGGTGTCCTGTCCTGGGTGTGTCCCCTCCCCCTCCTGCCTTACGCCCTGTGTTGCCGGGTTAGGCTCTGGTGTGTGTGTGTGTGTGTGTGTGCGCGTGCGCGTGATTTTTTTGGAAAAGGATACACTTCATTACTCATTAATTAGTACTTTATTGTTTAACTAATGATTATAACTGACTAAAAACAGTATGGAACCCCTTTGTACAGCTAGATTTTTTTGTTGATGCAACTTAGGGTAAATACCTTGACCAAAGGTATTATACCAGAAGAAGGAAGTGGCACTGGCATTAATTCAGGTAACAATGCACTTTCCAGTAATCCGCGTGCCCATGTTTCTCTTTCAACTGACTCTCTGTGTGTAAACCTGGGTTAGTACACAGAATCAACCTCATGCCACTTTTAACGCAGGTACTGTTAAAAAAAAATTATGTCAGCTAACCAAGTATATACCTTGACATAGAAAATACTTTACAAAACATGTTGAAAGTCTTGATTTGAACAATAAAAAAAAAAATGCACATTTTTTCAGGCTGCATTCCTAAAAACTGTATAAAGTGCAAAAGCGGCTGATTAAAGGATTTAATTAACTGTCGCATGAAACAGTGGCTTGGAGCGGCTGGTAGTGCGGTGGTTAAAACTGCTGCCTTTAGCTGCAAAGGTTGCAGGTTTGAATCCCACCCTTAGCTGTAGTACCTCTGAGCAAAGTGCTTACCCTACATCCTCCAGTAAACGTAGCCAGCTGTATAAAAGGGTTAAAAACTGTAATAAACCTGACATTTTAAGTTGTTTTGCAGGAAAGTGTCAGATAAATCTGATGAGTTTGAGATGGACGATGCCAACATCTTTCCGGATTATCTGACCAAACATGATATATTTGCAATTTATGTTTAAATTACAACATATGTAATATTTTGTATATGTATACACATATATTGTACACATTTACACATTAATATATGTAAATGTATACGTATATTATGCAAAATGTAAAAGATACGTATATTGTGTGTATACAATAATGACTACTATACTATACTGTATACACAGTCCATCCCAGTCACTGAATCAGTGCAGAGAAAGCCAGCAACATAACTAACTTATTAAGGCAGTTTTGTGTGTGGAGCAGAAAAGGTGAGACAAAAAGTGCCCCCTTGAAGTAAAGAGGAGCACAAACTATACTCAATCCTTCTCATTTATGAAGAAAACCCTTAAATACATTTCCGTCACCACATTATTTCCCAGAAAACATTACGCACTCCGACCTTAACACCCCTTGTTCCAACATTGACAAAACGGGAAGCGAGGGGGGTGGGGCTGTGCGAGAAACTGCACCAATAGGAGCGCTACGTTCTGACACACCCCGATTTGTGCTCCGCCTCTTGCCGTAGACACGCCCCTTTGTCGTCACGTTAAGGAGGAGGAGCTTCAGAGAACGAGGGTGTGGCCGGACCGGCGCGGCGGCGGGCGAGCGAGCGCTTTAGCGCCTGCCGTTAATCAACTCCAGCTCGCGGCGTGGATTCACGAGGGCGTGGCCTAACGGAACGTCGCCGCTCGCGGGGGCCGGTAGGCGGACACCCTGCGACTGTTGCCGAGGCTTCAAGATGGCGGAAGCCCTGACAACGCAGGAGGAGCGGGTAAGCTAACGCGCCGCGCGGGTGTTAATTTATGAGCCGCTTATTCGACCGCGCTGCTCCCTCCCGGCTGACGGCTTGTCCGGGCGCTCCGGCGTCCGCGTTTCGTCACCCGATCGCGGTGTTTCGCCGTGCGCTCGCCGCCTCGACGCTGTTCGCCACGGCCTGGCTCGCTCCCGCTCCCGCTCCCGCCGCTGCTGCTGCTGCTGGGCTGCGCAGTGTCCGCCCGCCGTGCCGAGCGAGGCGGGTGCCCGCTCGGTGCGCGTGCCACGGCGGCGGCGGCTGCTCGGCGAACGCGCGCCTAGTCTGAGCGGCGTCCGCACACGGTGACCTTTACTGCGGGTCTCGATCCCAGCGTGGAGGAGGAGGAGGAGCCGCCGCCGCGGCGCGTGCACCGACCGAGTGACCCCCCGTACGGACCGGGAGAGCGAGTCCGCGTTCCCCCCTTTACAGCCGCACTGGAACGGTCACGGTGTAGCACCGTCTGCGGCGGCAGGAGGCGTCTCGCGCGAAGAAGGGCTTTGTAGCCTGCATGGTGTTGGTTCGAATCCCAGCCCTGCCTAGTACCTTTGACGAAGGCGCTGACCCAGAACTCAAGCGCTAGGAAAACCTGCCATGTGAAAGGTCCGGCACTAAAAGACCCTTATGCTTTATTAATCTCTGTAGCTTACTGACATTTTCGTCCCAGGTGCCCCCCCCACATTACTATGGTAAGCTGTGCGCTACT
The DNA here is from genome assembly GCF_900964775.1 of Scleropages formosus. Lineage (NCBI taxonomy): Eukaryota > Metazoa > Chordata > Actinopteri > Osteoglossiformes > Osteoglossidae > Scleropages > Scleropages formosus. The sequence goes on along the minus strand of NC_041810.1, from coordinate 4,760,538 downwards.
ACTGTTGACACTGTATGTAGTGTATCATTTCAGTGTATTTACCTTGGCCCTGGGTTCTACAGCAGGAGGTGGGATTTGAACCCCAAAACTTCAGGTCACAGGATGACAGCCCTCACTGGAATACCACCTTCTATCCCCCTTAATTATAGTTATTATAATTATAATAAAACTGATTTTTCGGTGAAAGTCTTGGCCGGGCAGCGAAACGATGACCACAATAATATTAAGGATAATGGTGACCGTGACCGTGAGTCCCCAGGTGTGTCCCGTACAGTAACTTGAGCCCCAGCCTGACTTTTCCCACAGCTGTGGAGTTAATGAGTCACACAGACTCCACTGTTGAGACATGAACTAATGAGTTATTCATAACTCCTCGCTGGGTACATGTGTGCAGTACCACACCCCCCCGGGATCGGTAACGGGTCTGTCCAGCTAATCAATCGATCGCTTACTTATGTTTGCTTGAATTCTGAAGGTAAGTTTAAAGTTATTCCCAAAATGCATCATAGAAGAAAAAAAAACTATGAATTTCCCAAATAATTTGTTGTTTTTCAACTGTCTGAGCTTTTAACCAGGCGGCACATACATTGGAAACGATGTAACAAAAGGAAGCGTGTAATATTAATATAAGGAATAAGCTCAGTAAGTAAATCGTAGTATATAGTATAGTAAGTATTATAATAATAGCATTACAATAGGAGGGTGCGGTGGCGCAGTGGGTTGGACCTGGTGCTTGTCTCCGGTGGGTCTGGGGTTCGAGTCCCACTTGGGGTGCCTTGCAACAGACCGGCGTCCTGTCCTGGGTGTGTCCCCCTCCAGCCTTACGCCCTGTGTTGCCGGGTTAGGCTCCGGCTCCCCGTGACCCCATATGGGACAAGTGGTTAAGACAGTGTGTGTGTGTGTGTGTATTACAATAGCGCGGTATGCCTGCTTATACAGTAAGGTATTTTTACTGTAACAGTTCGAGGTAAGTACACTACCTTGATCAAAGGTACTACAACAGGAGTGGGGGTGGGATTTGAACTAACAGCCTTCACGTCACAAGGTCATTTCCTTCACTGCTGCCCCAGTGCTGCTATTCCAGGATGTGAGGATGAGAAGCGTGAACGTGTGGGAAAAGGCAGTAAGGGGGAAACCGAGTGCACAGGACTTTCTGAGAAACCGACCCCCCGCGATGACTCTCCTGGATGGTAGTTGTTTTAAGTCACGGGGAGACGGATGCGTCTCGTCTGTCTCAGTATAACCAGCGGGGACTTATTTATACTGAGCCGGCCTTCTCAGAACTGGCCTGTGTTTTCACGGAAAGAATGAAGCGCGCACACACGCCCACACACACACACACACACACACACACACACACACGTGCACACGCACGCCGCCTTGGGTTTCCTTTTCACTGCATATTTCGTTGGCTGTTTCTGAATCAACTGACAGCTTCCTTTGCGGAGGGTGAATATTTTATTTGTAGTTTTTCTCACTGTATCACTTCATGTTACTTTACCCACTTTAATAGGAAAATGATCAATACCCCTCGACCAGGGTTGGGTCATGATCCAGAACCTATCCTGCAGTTGCTTGTTTTCAAGATATTTCTTTGTGACTTTTAATATAAACAGCTGAGATTTGGATGGAGATCAAATTTCCTATCAGGCTGAAACCGGTCCTTGAATATGTCCTCTGCCAGAATTTGGTAACACACAGCGTGGGTCACACTGATCCAGATGGGTTACTGAGATGGGGTTAGTGGACTCTGGGGAGTTTTTGGGTTGTGAACATCTGTACAGTTTAAAGCAACATTTCTATATTCGAGCTCCTCGCTTGTATGGAGGCAACAAAACATGCGGTGTGTGGGTGGCGTGGTGGCACAGCGTCTGGATATGGGTTTGATCCCCGCTCAGTCGGTGGGGATTTTGCATGTTTTCCTTGTGTCTGCGTGGGTTTCCCCCGGGTGCTCTGGTTTCCTCCCACACTCCAAAGACATGCTGTTCAGGTTTACCCATAGCGTGTGAGTAATAGAGTGTGTTCCACTGATGTATGGATAAGTGACCCATCGTAAGTAGTGTATCTAGCAGTGTAAGTCACCACGGTGAATAAGGTGTGTGGGCTGATAACACTACATGAAGTTCGTCGGAAGTGGCTTTGGAGAAAAGCGTCTGCTAAATACCAACCAACCAACGTCTATAACCGCTTGTCGGAGGGACACACCCTGGATGGCACGCCAGTCCACCGCAAGGCACCCCAAGCAGTGCTCGAATCGCAGACCTGCCACACAGGGGACACTGGTCAACTCCCCCCCTTGTCTGTTAAATAAATAATGAAATTTAAATCTTTTACTGTGCAGAAGTTAAATATTTTTACTGTAAATGTCCGTGTGGAATTTGCACGTTCTCCAGTTCCTGTTGGTTTTCTCCGGGTGCTCTGGTTTCCTTCCACAGCCCTTAGACATGTTTCGTATGGACTGGTGACTCTGAATTGCTCTTAGTGCCTGTGTGTGTGTGTGTGTGTGTGTGATTGCCCTGTGAAGGACTTGCGCCCTATCAAGGATGTACCCTGCTTTACCTCTCATGCATCCAGGAGGATAGCTACTAGGCTAGCTACTGCCTTTGGACCCAAAGGTTGCAGGTTCGATCCCCAACTCCGGCTGTAGTACCCTTGAGCAAGATACTTACCGTAAATTGCTCCAGTAAGAAAAATTACCCTGCTGTGTAGATGGGTAAATAACTAAGTACCGTAACATTGTAAGTCGCTTTGGAGAAAAGTGTCAGCTACGTGAATAAATATCGCTGAAGGGCAGCAAATAAACCTCAACATACAGGTCTGAAGTGTTACCGTTTATTAACTTTTACATACTTTGTAGCAATACATTCCGAGTGTTACTTGTTGTTTATGTTCAGTGAAGTCATCGGGTTTGAAATTCAATCGAGTGGTTATAGTCACCCGAGGCGTGCCCATGCGTGTGTGTGATTATGAGTGATTGACTTTGTTGATGCAGGGTGTGTGTGTGTGTGGAAGGGTGCCCTAAGGAGGCGGACCTCTCCGTGTTTTCCAGGCCGTGGACGAGTTCCTGGCTGAGCTGAGGAACCCGGAGCAGCGCGGCGCGGTGCTGGTGTCCCGCGGCACGGCCGTCAAGTTCCTCATGGCCCGCAAGTTTGACGTGTCCAGGGCCATCGACCTCTTCCGGGCGTACAGGGTGAGGAAGGGCCGTGGCAGCTCTCCGCTCTGCGGGGTCAATCTTTTCATTTGCTCCTCCCAAGTGGAAATGCACTGTGAACGAAGCCCAGCTCTCCTTAATCCCCCTTTAAAAATACGCAATCAAAGCATTTTGAAAAAACGTGGAATATTGGTTTTGTTGCAATATATATTTGGCCCCATGCGAAGGAAGTAGCAGCTTTATGATGGGTCAGAAAATGAATGTCCCTAGGTTCTGGGTTCCAGCCCCATTGTGGTGGAATAAGCTCCCTCTGTCCCTCAGAGCTGCTGAATCCCTTTTAGTGTTCAAGAAGGGTCTCGAAGCACATCTTTCTGACCCATTGGTATTCTGATCTCATAGCTGCTGAATAAATGTTATTTTTTGGGTCAACAAGGGGGCTGGATTATAAATTGCAGTTTTGGCTATGAATCTTTGGCCGTCTTACTGCTGTGAACGGTGAGCGTAACAGAAATATTGTGCTTGGAAAAACTGGGATTGGAGCACATCTGCTTGGGCAGCAGGTGGTTTTAAGCTGTGTCCAGTGTGATCGTTGTGAGGTTTCCGTTGCTCAGCATTAATATTAGTTATAGCTGGAAACTCCTCCTTAATAGTTGTCTCACAGCTGGTAGTGCAGTGGTCAGAGCTGCTCCCTTTGGACCCAAAGGTCGCAGGTTCGATTCCCCGCCTCCAGCTGCAATACCCTTGAGCAAGGTACTTACCCTATAATTGCTCCAGTAAAATTGCCCTGCTGTTTAAATGGGTAAATAATTGCAACTTTAACCCTGTAAGCTGCTTTGGAGAAGAGCGTCAGATAAATGAATAAACGTGTACATGCTTCTCACCTCATGGTGAGTTAATGCATGACTGACCTGTGGCGAGGCAGAAATCGTACAAGTGGCATTCTTTTGCGCTACGTTGTGTTCCGAAGGAAACGCCGGAACGCGCATCTGCAGTCGCCATTGTGTATGTTCGCTCCTCCTAATGGTATTTGTCTCCACTAGAACACGAGATTGAAAGAGGGCATTTGTGACATCAACCCGGACGAGGAGCCTTTGCGGTCCGAGCTGCTGAGCGGAAAGTTCACGGTTCTGGTAAGTGTTGGTCGAAAAGTGACTGCTTTGACTCCGCCCCTTTTTTACATTTTCATTTAGCTGATACATTTCCCCAGAGTGACTCACAATGTTAAGCTACATGTAGCATTTACTCCTTTATGCAGCTGGGTAATTTTATTGGAGCAATATGCGGTGACGTCCTTGCTCAAAGGTACTACAGTTAGAGGTGGGATTCGAACCTGCAACCTATGGGTGCAAAGGCAGCAGCTGTATCCACTGCGCTACCGGCTGCTCCCGTTTATTTGTTTAGCTGTCAATTTTCTCCAGAGTGACTTACATTGTTAGGCTTCTTACAATGATGTACCCCTTTATACAGCCCCAGTTGGGGTATTGCAGTGGGAGTGGGGTCTTGACCCCAGCCTGAGTTCAAAATGCTGGCACTAAACTCTACGCCACCTGCTGACCGTACACACCTCGTTTAAGTTTGTTCCACTTTGAACCAGGATTTTATGGCATGGCTTCGCGGACCAGGCTCTCGGCCCTTTGCGTTGACTCTGTGTGTTTCCACGGCAGCCCCATCGAGACGCCAAGGGGGCTGCGCTGGCGCTCTTCACCGCTCGCCTCCACAGGCCGGACTACACTACCCACAAGGCTGTGCTGCAGGCCATCATTTACCAGCTGGATAAAGCCATCGAGAGGTAACGCATCAGATGACAGCGGTGGATCGTGACCGCGTGCGCTCTTGACATACAGTTCCGCTCAAATGCATGAGTCCGCTTGCTGGGAACTGGTATTGGGTGAACGGGTTCGATGAGGAAATGAGGTATCGTGTCCTCCCAGCTCTCCTGCAGCAGTTCCCAGAGACACAGGGCAGCGCTGTAGTATGCTGTGTGTTGCTTTGCTTTGCTCCTCCCATCTAGTGTCCTGCAGCAGGTGTGCTCAAACTTTTGACTGGTACTTTTTACAAGTGTGAACTGTGGTGATGATTGTTTCTATTTACATTTATTAATTAAGCCGATGCTTTTCTCCAAAGCGACTTGTGGTGTTAAGCTACTTCCTTCTATACAGCTGGGTAATTTTACTGGAGTAATTTAGGGTAAGTACCTTGCTCAAGGGTACTATAGCTGGAGGTGGGGATTCGAACCTACAACCTTTGGGTCCAAAAGCAGCAGCTCTAGCCACTACCCTTCCCGCTGTCCCATACGCACCTCTTCTTATTATGATTGTTATTATGGTTACATTGATGTGATTGATATGATATTATGGTAACAACTACAATTGTTATTATGAAAGTATAAAATTGCTTTGACTTGTAATTTGTTTCTCTCGCTGTATTGGCGCAAATTTGCTTTTTTTTTGATGGGACTCTGTGGGTCAGTGCTGGTGGGCGGAAGGACTTTTGCGCTTTAAAATATTGCCGAGAGGTTCGTGTTGCTCCAGTGACGTGACCGATATTGATCTCCACCAGCATCCAGACGCAGCGGGATGGCCTCATCTTCATCTACGACATGACCAACTCCACGTACGGAAACTTCGACTACGAGCTCTGCGTCAAGATCCTCAATCTCCTGAAGGTGCGGGAGCCGGACGGGTTTGTCTTCGTCAGGCGCTCGTTCCGGGTGCCCAGCTTCACCCCCCGCGCTCCTCTCGTCCGTTGATTGCTCTCAAATTGGCTGTCGGCAGGATCGGATCGGATCGGACACGGGTTCAAATCCAGCTCAGTCTCCGTGGGGGGGGGGTTTGTGTGTTTTTTCTGGGATCGTGTCGATTTGCTCCGGGTGCTCAGGTTTCCTCCCAGTGTTCAAAGACGTGATTCAGGTGAATCGATGACTTTAAATTGGCCCATTGTGTGTGTGTGTGTGTGTGTCTCCTGTCCAAAGTGTATGTACTGGACCCTACCTCACACCTTATGGTTCCAGGATAGACTGCGCACCACTGTGACCCTGCATTGAACAGTTTTGATTGATTGGGGGGTGCGGTGGCGCAGTGGGTTGGACCACAGTCCTGCTCTCCGGTGGGTCTGGGGTTCGAGTCCCGCTTGGGGTGCCTTGCGGCGGACTGGCGTCCCGTCCTGGGTGTGTCCCCTTCCCCCTCCGGCCTTACGCCCTGTGTTACCGGGTAGGCTCCGGTTCCCCGTGAACCCGTAAGGGACAAGCGGTTCTGAAAATGTGTGTGTGTGTGTGTGTGTGTGTGTGTGTGTGTGTGTGTGTGTGTGTGTGTGTGTGTGTGTGTGTGTGTGTGATTGGATCGATGGAATGGAAGTATCAGTGTATGAATTGTCACTCGCTCTTCTCTCTCCTGCTCAGGGTGCATTTCCCGCACGTCTCAAGTGCGTCTTCATCGTGTCGTCACCGCTGTGGTTCCGGGCCCCCTTCTCCGTGCTGCGCCTCTTCGTGCGGGAGAAACTGCGCGAGAGGGTAGGGGTCCGCAGCGCCGGCGCTCTCGTCTCCTCCCCTCCCCCGCACAGCATGGTCGGCTCTACCGTATTTTTACAATGAACGTGCCGGAAGAGGCCGCGTGGGTGTGCGATTAATGTCCCGCTCCCTTTCCTCTTAGCTCCTTACAAGCTGTGTTCATTATTGCCATTTTTCACAAATCGCAACATTTTCTCCCCCCCTCCGTCTGACTCTTCTCCTGCAGAACTGCTGAATCAGGTGGTGAGGCTTCATTGTTCTGGAATTTTTAGAAGTAGAAAGTCTCCCAGCTTCTCGGCGAATGCCAGTGTTCTTGAGCTCGTAGGGGGCAGTAGTGCCGAGTAGCGCTCCAAGCCAAGAGCCGTAACGGTAGTGGGCTGCGCTCCCCAAAAGTCCCCTTCGCATGTGTATGTCATCTCTTAGTGTGGCACAGGTGGTCCACTTACACCAGCGAGACACGTCCCACCAACCTCATGGTCATATGTTCGAGTCCTCATGTTTGGTTGCAACACCTAAGGGTGGCCGCTCCGTTTGCTGTATGGCATCGACTGCCACGCACTTCTTATTGGCTCGGTCAGCGTGTCCGTGATTGGGTTTTTTATTTTACGTTACAATACATTTATTTATTCAGAAGAAGCATTTCTCCAAAGCGACTTCCAGTGAACTCTCTGTAGTGCTATCAGCCCACACACCTTATTCACCATGGTGACTTCCACTGCTAGATACACTACTTACACTGGGTCACTCAACCATACATAGTGGAACACACTCTCTCTGTCACTCACAGACTGTGGGTGAACCTCAGCAACATGTCTTTGGAGTGTGGGAGGAAACCAGAGCACCCGAAGACTTACACTGCCAGATACACTACTTACACTGGGTCACTCATCCATACATCAGTGGAACACACACAGTCTGAGTAGTGGTAAAATGTTGTTTGATGTTGACAGTGTTAAAATGTTTTATTTGCAGAACAACTTTCTGTTTATGGTACTCTTTATTTACAATGGCTGTCAGTGTTAAAACGTTACTACGGTTTTCTGGTTTGGCGGGAAAGAAGTGAATGAAAATGGATAGAAATTAGAGTGGAAACACAAGTGCAGCGTGACAATATAGTATTTTATTCTATATTAGTTTTTATATCTGTATTTTATTCCATATTGGTGTTTTTATTTAATTAGTGGAAAAATATAATAAGGCCTTTTTGTACAACATACCGTACATACATCCACAGTATCATTATAATTAGTGTAATTACAGCGAGACAAACTAATTGGAATGAAATGCTGTTGTAAGTGAGGACCACCTGTATTAATAAAACAAAAACCTCCTTAAGGTGTGTTGCTAGAGGTTTCCAGGGTCTTATGTACCGCGGTGCCACACACAGGCACAGCACGTACAGCTGCGGTCGGGTTTACTGGCACTCGAGCCATTTTAACCTTTTCTCTTAATATGGGAAGATTGAGAAAAAAGATTTGTGCTGCTCATTTCATTCGTTTTGCTGACATCTTTAAACTTAAACAGGTTAATGGAAAAAACATTTAGAAGCTTCGCCTTTTTGGGTAGGAAATCAAAGTCTTGGACAAAATCATTAGTACCTGAGAGTGACTGCTTGGGCTTTTCACACTTTAGCTGACACTTTTCTCCAAAGCAACTCACACTGTTAAGCTACTTACAGTTTCACCCCTTTATACAGGTGGGTAAATTTATTGGAGTAATTTAGGGTCAGCACCTTGCTCAAGGGTACTGTTGTCAGAAATGGGAATCGAACCTGCGACCGTTGGGTCCGAAGGCAGTAGCACTGCGCCACCAGCTGTCCCTTTTTTTTTTGGATTTTTTTTTTTTTTTTTTTTAGATTTAAGCTGTCAGTGACCCTTATAGAATTAGCCAGTTCTTTTTATTTGAAGAGCTATGGTTGAAATTTCTTGTGTGCTGGTGATTTTGATGACAATTCTCCGTGTGTGTGTGTGTGTGTGTGTGTGTGTGTGTGTGTGTGTTCGTTCCCTGCCAGGTGTGCACAGTGAAGGCTCATGAGCTGGCCAGCCACATTCCCATGGACTCCCTGCCGGAGCACCTCGGCGGTCGCTCGCGGTACAGCCACGTGGCCTGGATCCAGGCCTGCATCAACTCGGAGCGCACGGGGGTCCCGCTGTCCCCCCGCTCCTCTGCCCCCGCCTCCAAGGACAAGCTCAACGCCAACGTGCGCCACCATCACCACCACCCCCGGCAGCGACAGCCCAACTGTCAGAACTGGAACGGTTCCACTCACGGAGCTGCAGTTGTGGGGGCGGATTTGGGAGGAGGAGGGGACAGGCTTGCGGACCACGGTAAGGCTGGCCAAGGCGGGAGCCCCGGTGCCAAAAGAAACGGACTAGGCGGACAGAGCCCCCTCGATTGGGACGCGCCCCCGGACGCGGCCCCGCACCAAAAGGTGAGCGACGGGACCGGACGAAGGGACGTGGTCCGGGCAGGGCTTGACGGCGGGGAGGAAGGCTGGCCGCCCCAGAAGACGCCCCGCCGTCCGTCGCGATGCCAGGACCTGCGTCCTGCAGGAGAGCAGGCGCAGTCGGTACACGTGCCCGAGCACGGTGGCATGGCCGTCAAAGAGCTGCTCCAGTACGTGAAGAGGAAGAAGAAGAAGGGCATCTACCAGGAGTACGAGGAGATCCGCAAGGAGCCGCCGGCGGGCACCTTCGAATACTCCAAGTGAGAGGCCTGTTAAGCAGTACCGCGGTACTTTGCTCGGCAAAGACCAGTACAGTTAATCTGTGCACCCCTGGAGCTCGGGTGACCGCATGCTGGAATGGTCGTACGGTCCGGTGCATCGCAGTAGTGCTTTCCAGTTAAAATAATGGGTTTGAGGAATGCGGATTTAAAAAAAAAAAATCACTACTTCACTATTTGAAGTGGTTGAACTTTTGACAACAGAAATATTTTATTATAAAACAGATTTAGTAGTGTAGTAAAATACATTTTTCTAACAAAATACATTTTATTCAATTACTGTATGAATGTCTTTTTATTGTATGATAAACTGTTGTAAGATGATACATTTACATATTGCATAACTAGTGTAAATATTTTAAAAAAAGGAAAAAAATCACACAATACATTGGAATGACACATTCAGTTGCTTGACTGGACCCCCCCCCCGTTCATCTGGTCATGTGAGGATGAAGTAGGCTGAGTGATTTTGTTGTGTTCAGGGGTTGCTGTTCATAGCAGTTTTGTCTCTAGAACTCACAGTATGATATGACTATATCCACCCACCCCCCTTCAGGAAGCTTTCCAATCAGATCAAGAACCGATACAGCGATGTTCTGTGCCTGGACCACTCCAGGGTGACGCTCACGACTCGGCACGACGCAGATGATGAGGTATAACTACTGTACAGCGGGTCGTGCTCTTCTGCCAAATAGTGCATGTGCTCTTCCAACAGAAATATCATTACTGTCATCCTTCTTGAGTTTGTGTAACGCTTTTCTCCAGGGTGACTTAAACTCTACAGCGATTTACCTATTTGTGCAACAGCTGGTATTGTAGTGGTTAGAGCTGCTTCCTTTTGGGTCCGAAGGTCGCAGGTGTGGATCCCATCTTCAGCTGTAGTACCTTCGAGAACGCTACTTGCATATCAGACACTTTTCTCCGAAGCGACTTCCAACGAACTCTACGTAGTGTTATCAGCCCACACACCTTATTCACCGTGGCGACTTGCACTGCTAGATACGCTACTTACACTGGGTCACTCATCCGTACATCAGTGGAACTCACTCTCTGTCACTCACACACTATGGGTGAACCTGAACAGCATGTCTTTGGAGTGTGGGAGGAAACCAGAGCACCCGGAGGAAACCCACACAGATACAGGGAGAACATGCAAACTCCACACAGACTGGGCGGGGATTAAACCCACATCCTCTCGCACCACCCCGGCACTGTGAGGCAGCAGCGCTGCTCCCTGTTCCACCGTGCCACTGAATTGTTCTATTAAAATTACCCATCTGAATTAATGGGTAGATAATTGTAACCTTAACATTTTAAGTGGCTTTGGAAAAAAGTGTCAGATAAATGTTATGCAGCAGGATATTTTTACTGTATCTACTCAGAGGGTACTACAGCTGGGAGTGGGACTCGAACCTGGCACTTTGCGATTCTAAGACGAGCACTGAGTGCCATGCGATCTTTTCAGCGCTTTGGCGGATTAGTGAAGCGCTAAGCACCTTGGTGACACTATATACGCTATAATAGTTTGCAGTTTTGTTCCCTTACAATGCAGAATAATCGTCGTTCTTGTTGGTTTGCCTTCTTCTTTGCAGACGTCGGATTATATCAACGCAAGTTTTATGGACGGGTACAAAAGAGTCAACGCCTACGTTGCCACTCAGGGTGAGTCGTCGCTCTCCCACCAAATCACAGAGTTGCTCACAGCGTTTGATCATTTATCTGTGTTTTATTCGCTTGGAAAAAAAAAAATATACTACAGGTTTCCAAAAACTGAGAATAAGCGGTGGAGAGTCCATGAGCTGCCGGAACAGGGGAAAGGACACACAAGGCTTTACATTACATTTTCTTATTTAACTGATTCTTTCCTCTAAAGTGAATGAATAAAGAGAAAAATGTTAATACACCTGCGATTATTTACCCATTTATACAGCTGGGTAATTTTTAGGGTACGTACCTTGCTCAGTGGTACTGTAACTGGAGGTGGGATTCGAACCCATGAGCTTTGGGTCTAAAGACAGCGGCGCAAACCACTACGCTACCAGCTGCCCCCTGCATTTCTGCCTAGTTTCTGTGCCTTTGTCTCACGAGACGACGTGTTCTGTTTCAGGGCCTTTGCCAAAAACCTTCGGTGACTTCTGGCGCATGGTGTGGGAGCAGAGGGTTCTGATTATCGTCATGACAACCAGGTAACGACTAACGGTGCTGTTTTTTTTGCTTTTGGACCTATGGCTGTGGTCCTTCGCTCTTTCAGCCATTTCTTAGCAACTGCATACGATACGCTAAATAAAGGTTTACAAACAAAACGTACTTACGTATGATTCTCAGTCTTTGTTCATTCAGCCTCTAATGGAAAAAATACAGAGTCGCCGAGTTACGAACGTCTGACTTGCGTACAACCCGTGGTTACGAACCACCCTAAAGTGGAAATAATAAAGCGACCGGAAAAAGGTGAAACGCAAACTCTGGAAAAGCGTTCGGCTACAGTCACTCAACGATCGGGACAATTTTAAAAGACAATGTGAAAATGATGGAGCATCTAAAAGGCTCTATCCCGATGAAATCTGCAATTGTCCGACTTACGTACAAATTCGACTTAAGGACAGACTTGGGAATGGAACTCATTCGTAATCCAGGGACTGCCTGTAAAACGGAACAGTAAAGACGAAAGAAGTCGATGAAAACGATGCGAATGAAGTCGGACTCGCCTACCAAGACGAGATTTTTTAGTGCCGTCTTTTTACTCGCGTTACGCCACGTGAAACTGGCAAACGAGGAGCCGTGGAGGTGAAGACCCTCCTGCGAAAAGCACGGCGCGGTGGCTCCGTTCTAGCGCCACGGAACCGAAATTGAAGCTGCGTAGATCCGAATAAATGCCTCGTAAGCCGAAGAACGCGCGTTGAACGAAACTCCCCGTAAAGTCACGTTCTCGTACCCGGAACTGGCGCGTCTCGGGCGAGCGGCACGAGTCGCGGGTCACGTATTTTCGTAACGCGACCGTGAACGCGTGTGGCGGATCGGGCGACGCCGGGAGATTGACGGGTGCGCCGCTGCTTTGTGCTGGCAGAGTGGTGGAGCGCGGCCGGGTCAAGTGCGGCCAGTACTGGCCGCTGGAAGAGGGGTCCGCCGACGTCTACGGCCGCTTCCAGGTCAGGAACAGCCGCATCGAGATGTTCCAGGACTTCAAGCTCTCGCATCTGGAGCTCTGCGACAGCCAGGTGAACGCGCTCGTAACGCCAAGGCCGGCGCTCTCAGCTTTGCTGTTCTATTGTATTAATTCCATAATGAGTTTTAATTTTTTTTTTTAATACTCTTCCCTGTGAAACGTAAGGAGTGTATTATCTCGTCTATTTTAATCAGAGCATGCGTTCAGATGTTTCTCCCTACGTAGGAAGGCATTGTGTGTTTCAGAAAATAGACACCGTGCCCCGATCAGTTGCGCTGTAGCACGTGGGAGGGATTCGAACCCGTGTCCTTCAGTTTGAAGAGCAGTAGCTCTAAACGCAGCGCCGCTTTCTTCGCCTTACTCTCTCGTGCCAGTCAGGGGAGCGCCGGGACGTGGCCCACTACCTCTACGTGAGCTGGCCGGACTTCGGCGTGCCCAAGTCGGCCTCCGCCATGCTGGACTTCCGCGCTCAGGTCAAGCGGCACCAGGAGGCCGCCTTCCAGGCCATGTGTACCGACTGGACGGGGCCGGCGGGGGGCCCCCCGCTCGTGGTGCACTGCAGCGCCGGAATCGGAAGGACAGGTATCCCGAGGGCCGCTTTCCCTGCGGATGTGCGTTCGTTTGTAAGAAAAATGTTTTTACGCCAAATCGAATTTAAAAAAAAAAAAAAAGAATTGACAATTAAACAGAATCGTACGGTATAAAAATTTCAGTAAAAAATAAAAATCTAATTTAAATGAACTTTTCCATCGCTAAAGGGATACTTTATTTCAGAAGTGTAGGTGTGCAATACGAAATACATGTAGGGAAGCTGCAATATGAATGTTAATATTTTTGTGTCGTTATTCATGTGCTTTTAGGTGTTTGTCTGTCTTTTAGCGTTTAAAAAAATGTTTCTGTCGTTCGTCTGTCCTCTCGTCGCCGCGCCCAGGCACTTTCTGCACCCTGGACATCTGCCTGTCGCGGCTCGATGACATCGGCACCGTGGACGTGAGGCAGACGGTGCGGCGCATGCGCTCCCAGCGCGCCTTCAGCATCCAGACCTGGGACCAGTACTACTTCTGCTACAGGGCCGTGCTGGAGTACGCGCAGCGCCGGGGCCTGCTGCCGCCCGTCGAGTGGTCCGACACCGAGCTGGAGACCGACAGCGAGTGAGGCGCCGGGATGGGAGGAGATCCGGGCGTCCGGGGTCCGAGGAGGCCGCGGGGCCGCGTCGCCGTTCCTCGTGAGCGCGGCGAGAAGAAGGCGGCGAATCGCTCGAGAGGGCGCGCGGCCCCTCGAAGCGTACCGACCGCGTTTCCCCGACTCGCCCGCAGGGGGCGTTCTCCCGCGTCGGGTAGGAGCCCTTCGGCGCCGCCGTCTTTCCCTCTCGCTGTTCTTCAGCCGTTCTGATTTGGGCCGCGAGCTTCGGAAACAAAACGGGAATACTTGAGCGAAGAGGAAAAAAAAAAAAAAAAAAAAAAAACACGTGGTTTTCACAGAGACAATAATAATGTCACAAGTTCTGCGATATGGTTCTCATTAGAATGTTTTCTGTTAAATTAACTTTTTTAAAATTTTTATATATGCCTGCTAAGGCGATGGTACTGCCCTAAATATTTGGATGCTCTGGACATAATTTTGAGAAGTTCACTTTTTTTTTTTGTTTTTTTTTTTTAATGTTCATCTGCATCGCGTGTAACGTTTGTCAGTGACCGTTTTGTTTTTAAAGGCCTTATGTTTAAGTGTGCGTGCGTGCGTGTGTGTGCGTGCGTGTGTGTGCGTGCGTGCGCATGCGGAAGCGGTGCCCGGAATCAGCGGAAGGGTGACGACGCTCAGAGCAGCGGCCCACGGAGAGGACCCAGGGGAGCGTGGTGTGGACCCGGTGGGACGTTGGCTCGGTATCTGGGACTGTGGCGCAGGAAGCTGGATCCTCTCCTGCCGAAGAGGACGCGCAGCCCCCCGGGGCAGCTGCGAGAGACGCCTAATGGCAACCCGACCAGCCGGACCGCGCACCTCTGTCGTTGCCGGCCGGTTAGCGGAAATCAAAAGTTTGAGCACACTCGCTGGAGTCCAGCTTTTCGTAATTGGTAGCATTTTGCATGATATAAGCTTGCTTGTGACTGACCATTTCAGTGCAAAAATCTTCATTTGCAGATCAATTCATTGTACTTTCATTTCCAAACGGAGGAACTCACCCTGGCAAATGAAGAGAAAATAAAAAAAAAAAACGCCGTTTAGTAGAGCGCTGATCTCAAATAAGACGTCCGGCAACCGAGGAGAGGAAAACAAGAATCCGAGCCAAGGAATTTGGAGAAGGATAAAGCCGTGCTGGTCCAAGCACCAGTGCGTGACCAAGCCTCTCGAACACTCTTGTGCGTTAGAGTGGGGTGCTTCTATAAATTATTGATAATACTGTTATGAAATATAAAGCATAGATAATGGTGGAAACCCAGGTTTCAGGCAGGTGTATTCGGGCTTTATACTGGCATGTGTGTGTGCTGTTGGAATATGCTTCTGCGACGTGTGTGTGTGTTCTTGGTGTCAGAACTTGTTTCGTACTCATCGCTGTCATTCTGTCTCACGCGTCCTTACGAACGTGCGGCCCGGCCTTAAGCAGGACGCCGGTCCATTTCCTCGCTCGCTTTTCTTTCCTCCTCATTCTGACCAGGACCCGCTGTCTGCTCATGGGTTTGATTCCTTGTTCCTTTTTTTTTTTTTTTTATTTGATAAAAAAATTAAGCCCATGTCCTTTGACTCGCCAACACTACAGCCGTGCGGCGTCAGCCTGCGTCCCGAGGTCCACACCGCCTCCGATTATTGACGTGCCTTCAAGTTCTCCATGACAGTGTAGATACACACATTGTAGCAGCTGACATGATCTTCGATACAAGGTTTGTTTTTGGGAATCTCAGGGGTCAATGTAGTTGTCAAAAACAGAATGTCTCTCGGTTACCCTGCTAATGATCATTTTTTTAAAAGAAAAAAAAAAAGTGTAGTTTTTTTTGTATTTTATATGCTGTAATACATCTTATTTATGCGGCTTGTAAAAGCTGACAGTATTCATAATGATGGATTGCTGGTACGACGGCGTGACCCGAACGCGTATATTTGAGTTTCGTACGGAATGTGATGAAGAAATGACCGTTTTTAATTTTGTGACGCAGCGGACGGCGCTTCTTTTGAAAGCGATGACTCGAGACCGAATGCAGCTCCTGTCCGCTGCGGCGTCGGTTGTCGTCGGACGCGTGTGTTGAGTGACGAGAGCCGAGCTCGTCTCGCCAATCATTTGATACGTTTTACTCGTGGGTTTCGAGGTGCCGCAACGGCCGCGTTTCCGTTGCGTTCCGTGCAATTTGGGAGCTGTTCTGTCCTGAAGGTCAACGCGTGATTCGTGAATGGAACTGTAACTGAGGTCAGTTATGTCACAGTAAAACATGAATATTATTCTCAGGAGTTGTACTGGTCTTCATTTTGCACCGTCCTTTACCAATATTTTTACACCTACTGTACTAATGGAAAGTTACATTTATTTATTCGTGTGACACAAAGCAACTTGCAATGTTAAGCTATTGCAGTGCTGCTTGAAAGTATGTGAAGTCCTTGCGCTCCCTAGTTTTACCTCGAAATGGTGATTTAATGGGAATCGGTAGTTATGTGACGTGATTTACATTCACGTTTATTCATTGACGTGTTCATCTATCGGACGTTTTTCTCCAAAGCGACGAACATCTCATAGAAAATACAATGTGTTCATTACATTAACAGAAAAAGACACTTAGATGCAGACGTGTGATTCTTAAGTGCAGTTAGTTTCTTTCCGCCATGTGAGCCAATGTTATAAAGTAATGTAATGTAATAAAACTTTATCCGAATATCCATGATTCCTGATCACCTTCCTAGTAAAAAATTTTTTTTTTTTTTGGAGATACATATAAAAATTTGTTACGTTACAGGAGTAGCTGCGTAAAGGTTTATCTGGGCATCTTAAAGTTGTAGAGCATGAACGTTTACACTTTACGTGAACTTAAGAGATGATGGGCGAAGTGAGTCTGGAAGACGTGAGTTTTAAGACCCTTTTTAAATGTGGACAGGGATTCAGCAGTTCTGAGTGAAAGGGGGAGGTCGTTCCAGCACAACGGAGCCAGAACCGATAGCCTCCATGCTTTACTTTTTATGTTTGGGACCACCAAACGGGCAGATGTGGAAGAGCGTAGAAGTCCTGTTGGGGTGTGGTGAATGATCAAGTCTTGTAGATACCTGGGAGCAGTTCTGCTGATACATTTGTAGGCCACAACCAGGGTCTTAAATTTGATCCATGCATACTGGAAGCCGGTGCAGAGAAACGAGTAGAGGAGATACATGGGAACACTTCGGCGAGTCAAACGCAACTCGGGCAGCAGCATTCCGTATCAGCTGTAGCGGTTTTATGGCAGTAGCTGGAATACCAGACGTGATTGGTGTGTAATGATCAATTCCATATGTTGCTTTAGAGGAAATCGTGTGTGTAGTAGAAACACTCAAGTCGAGCAGGTGCAAAAATAAGCGAACCCCAAGTTGTACTGGTTAAACCAAGTAGGTAAGTAGAATCGAGGGTAAATCGTCTTTTAAGTCTATTTTAAGATTTAACATTTCAATTTTATCATTTAATATTTTAAACAAGGACAGGCGCGTGGGAGTGCGGTGGTGTAGCAGGTTTGGCCGGGTCCTGCTCTCTGGTAGGCCTGGGGTTCGAGTCCTACTTGGGGTGCCTTTCAATGGACCGGTGTCCCATCCTGGATGTGTCCCCTCCCCCTCCAGCCTTGTGCCCTGTGTTGCTGGGTTACGCTCCGGCTCGCCGCGACCCGGCTTGGAACAAGCGGGTTCAGACAATGTGCATGTGTATTTTAAACAGGCATGTTGACCATTCCTGGAGGGTTTACATATCTTCAAACTGTACTGTATTTACCAAGAGCATGCCGTGGATTAAGTGCTTATACTTTACACAGCATGGTAATTTTTCCTGGACATCTTTACAATAAGTACATTGTTTAGGGGTATTACAGCTGAAGGTGGGATGTGAACCTGCAACCTCCCCCCTGTCTGCTGCTGATAGTTATTGTTTATCAGTAAGCACCGCCTTTTACTACAACATATAGTCATAAAGAACAGTTTATTATTGTGCTCTGTCCTGAAGAGACAGTGCTTTCCACGGTTGCAGGGAAAACAAATGACAAAGAATCAATAGGCTTCCTCCCTGCAGCATCACTTCTTCACCTTTCTGCACACACACAAACATTGTCTGAAACTGCTGGTCCCAAGCAGGGTTGCGGCAAACCGGAGCCTTACCCGGCAACGCAGGGCATAAGCCAGGAGGGGGAGGTCACACACCTAGGACGGGACGCCAGTCCATCACAAGGCACCCCAAGCAGGACTCGAACCCCAAACCCACCAGAGAGCAGGGTCCAGCCAAACCTGCTGCGCCACCACACCCCCCCTGCCTCTCTGCCCTGTACTGTACTGTACTGTAAATAGAGCCAAGTGTTTCTTAGTAAAGTATAAGAGCTTAGGGGTTCCAAACCGAAATAATGAATGAATGAATGAATGAGCTTTATTCCCAAGTATGTTTGCACATACAGGGAATTCGTCTTGGTGACAGAAACTTCCACAGCACAGACAGAATGACAGTGACAAGACACGGATAATAAAAGTAGAGTGGGCTAATAAAAGATAAAAAAAAAAAAAAAATATATATATATATATAAAGTACACAATATACAAAATAGACACTAGACATATGTTTGTACAGGTATGTTATATACAATACAAGGGAAAGTAAATAAGAGTAAATATTGTTTTTACTTATAACTATACAATGCAAGTCCAAAAACAACTACTCAATACATTTATGCGGCTGCTTTTTTTTCCAACTGTTATGCTCCTCCACCTCTACCCGCTTGGTGGTCCCATGCACGAAAGGTCCAAAAGCACAAAAGTTCTCGGTTCCATTGTGGTGGAACGACCTCCCCCTCTCACTCAGAACTGCTGAATCTCCGTCCACATTTAATAAGAGTCTTAAAACTCACCTCTTCCAGACTCACTTCTCCCATCATCTCTTAAGCTCATGTAAGGTGTAAATGTTCATGCACCCTAACTTCCTGATCATGTCCAGATACACCTTTACGGAGCTACTCCTGTAATGTAATGCAAATGTTTATATACATCAGAAAAAAATATTAGGGAGGTGATCAGGAATCGTCAATATTCTGATTAAGTTTTATGCAGCTACATCTCCCCCAGCTCTCCAAAAACTACTCATCCAGAGTCAGTAAAAGGGCTAGCAAAATCATTCTAGACCCCTCACATCCAGGCCACTTTCTCTTCGAACCTTTGCCATCTGGCCGACGCTACAGAGCACCGAGCACCAGGACAGCCAGGCACAAGAAAAGTTTCTTTCCTCAGGCCATCTACCTCATGAACAGCTAAATCCCCCCCAGAGAGTAAACCAGTGCAATACACAACGCTATTTATAATTATATTTATCACATCATATCTCTTACTCACATTCACTT
The DNA here is from genome assembly GCF_900964775.1 of Scleropages formosus. NCBI lineage: Eukaryota > Metazoa > Chordata > Actinopteri > Osteoglossiformes > Osteoglossidae > Scleropages > Scleropages formosus. The sequence continues at coordinate 4,741,465 of NC_041810.1, read as the reverse complement.
GCATTTGTATAGAACATACCTGTACATACATATAATGTCTAATGACTATTTTTGTATATTGTGTACTTTTTATTTTTATATATTTTTTATCCTTTATTCACATATTCTATCTTCTCATCTGTGTCTTGTCACTGTCTTTCTGTCTGTGCTGTGGAAGTTTCTGCCACCAAGACAAATTCCTTGTATGTGCGAACATACTTGGCAATAAACCTCGTTCTGATTCTGATTCTACTCGTGTGATGAACATTGGTTCATATGATGGAAAGAAACAAACAAACTGCACTTAAGAATCACATGTCTGCATCTAAGTGTCTCTTTCTGCTAATGAACACGTTGTATTTTCTATGAGACGTACGTCGCTTTGGAGAAAAGCGTCTGCTAAATGAATACATGTAAATTGAAATGTACATTTCGGTACATAGTGCGGTGCTTGCTTCTAGAGCAGTGCTGTTTCCTTTATTTCTGGATAATCCTTGTTTCCGACGGACAATTGGTCCTCATGATAGATGGACTTTAATATTTGGAATTTTCACGGGAGATCAAGACTACAGAACTTATCTGGAGCTCTTTGATGCTGAGAGTGATTTCTCCGTGACCTCAGTGCTACAGTAAATCAGGTCGCTCTTGTAGAATGTGAGCTCCGCTCCCTTCCGGCTGCCAAGTGTCGAAGCCTGACTGTCGACGGCTGCGTTCCCTCATAAATAAGGCGGCGTTTGATGCGCTGCCCACTCTTCCTCCTCGTCCCGAGGAATAGGAAACGCAAACTCAAAGCGGGACGCGTGGAACTCCGTTTCACTTTCGCTTCGATCAAAATTCTGCGAATTTCCGGATAGTCTGAACTCCGTGGATTAAATGCTTATAATATCAGGTTATCGTTTTATGGGAACTTAATGACATTCATTTTTCCCCCCACATTTGGGAAATATCTACTTTCACAGAGAGTGCTATGGAAACAGGCCTCTTAAACCATAAATGCAAGCCAAAGTTTATCTTTTTCATATATTTGAAATTTAGTGCGGTTAAATAAGCCTCTGTAGCACTAAGTTTGATACAGAATATGAAAAGTGTTAGAAATATGAAAAATGTTTGATAACAGAGTAATAACTGCGCTCTCTTCCGTCAGCCCTCGCTGTAAACACTGCTGTGAAAACATGCTGATAGTGCAGAGCTGAAATACGACTTCAACTGTCTCCTATAAGGACACTTAGTCAAATTTTCTCACTCGCTGTCTGATTTCTGAATGTCTGGCTTTAAAGATATGTCCAAAAGGGTCAACATCAATGTACGGTGAGGGTGGAAGAGCAAAATGGTCTGTTTGGAACTCCTGTATTTCTCAAGGCAACTGCTGGCGCCTTATAATACTATAGTACCTGTGGTTAAAGTTGCCTGTATGTGGAGGTGTCTCTTAATCAAAGCAGAATGAATGAAATTGTGCACTGGCTCCTCTTGCCACCAGTGCTCAGGTTACTACATTTTACATTTGCATTTATTTATTTAGCAGACGCTTTTCTCTAAAGCGACGGACATCTCGGAGAAAATACAACGTGTTCGTTACATTAGCGGAAAGAGACACTTTGATGCAGACGTGTGATTCTTAAGTGCAGTTAGCTTGTTTTTTTCCACCATACGAACCAGCGTTCATCACACGAGCAGCTGCATAAAACTTTATCCGAATATCGACGATTACTCATCACATTCCTAATAATTTCATTTTTTAAACATTTACATTACAGGAATAGCTAGGTGAAGGTTGATCCGTTATTCAACGGATATGATCTCAAAGTTCTAGTGCATGAACATCTACACCTTGTATGAACTAAAGAGATGATGGGTGAAGTGAGTCTGGAAGAGGTGAGTTTTCAGACCCTTTTTAAATGTGAACAGAGATTCAGCAGTTCTGAGTGACGGGCGGGGAGGTCGTTCCACCACATCGGAGCCAAAACCGAGAACTTTTCTGCTTTCGGACCTTTCGTGTGTGGGACCGCCGAGCAGGCAGAGGTGCAGGAGCGTAGCAGTCTGGTTGGGGCGTAGCACACGACCGGGTCTTGTCGATATCCGGGAGCAGTTCTACCGATGGTTTCGCAGGCCATAAGCAGAGTGTAGAATTTGATCCGGGGAGCTACAGAAAGCTGGAACGGCGCCTCGAACAGCACGTCGAGGCTACGCTGATCCTTATTCACACGCAATGCAGGCGCGCTACTCCTACCATCCCTCCAAGGTCGCAAGGTGTAAAAGTGTCATTTTATCAAGGAGGACGAAGGCCTCTTACGGAAAAACCGGAAGCATGCAACGCCGCCATGTTTCCCGCCAGCTGCGGACGCACGTGCTCGGCGCGCTCAGGCCTCGGTGCCCCCGCGCGGCCCCTCCCCGCGCAAACATTCAAATAATCGGCATTTCGTGCGACGATATCTGCCGGCGATTACTCGGGCTATCAATATATGGGAGTAATAACCTGGCAGATAGTATTAGGAGGGAAAAAGGCCTGTTCCCATCTGCCCCGGCCGCTGAAAGCTTTTCATGCTCCAGTAAGTTCGGTAAATATCGGCCGATAAAGAGCGTAAAGCCCAGCAAAGCACGGATTTGCTCTTAATGTCTCCGCAAAGTGCAGCCCCCCCCCCCGCCCCGTTCCCTCCGATGCAACGATTACAAATTATTTTCTCCTAACGTCGTTTTTACATAGCCCCCTTTTTCCGCTTGAGTAGTTTGCCGCCGAATGAATGAATGCCATTAAAACAGTTCATCATTATCAGAGGCGCCCCGGCGGCGCGCGCGCGGCCCCTTTCCGCGGGACGGAATCTCCATCACAAAAGGGCAGGAGATCAGCGACCCCCCCAGCCCTTTTCCCCCCCCCGCCCCCAGCTCATCTCGAATGCAAATTGGCCTGTAGGGCCAGCTCCCCCCCCCCGTGACCTTGAGCCTCCCTTTTATCGCCGCGCGCTCTCTTCCCGCCCTCGGCCGCTCGGTATGCCTAAGACCCGTGCGCGCGCATGCGCTGTGCTGCGGCTCGCGCGCCTAGCCGCGCGCGCTCCCTATTAATTAACGGGGCTCCCTGTAGCGGTTTATCGCCGTCAAATAGGCGTCTACGCGCGCTAATATCGTGGCCATCTAAATGGATTACAAGGTGCTGCCGCGAGTTCCCACAGATATAGGGAGCGAAGTACACATTAGTACTTATCGTGTTCCCTCCTTTCGGGCCGTGATTGATTTCATTAACATATCAAATACTGCGAAAATTGCTATAAATCTGGGCTCGAGATTAAAAAAGGGGGCAGCATGGCTACCGAGGCTACAAGTGAGGGAAAAAGTTTAGAAAGACAAGAGCGACCGAGGCGCTCGGACTAAAGGGTCTTCTTTTAAAAAAATCCAAATTTTATCCTCTTACCTACGGATCAAAATTATGGTTATGTGTCAGTAAAGACATTTAAATCGTTTTGTAATAGCTGACACCTTCGAGAAAGTCTTGGTTTCTGGGCATCATAAGGAGGGAAGCACTGGGTGGTCAGGAGGGCTGAAAATAATGTAATTTTAACATGTAATCGTATTAAAGCAACATATCTGCTGTGGCCTTTGCTTGGTTTTCTCATAAATACCATGATATTCAAGCGATGTAATATGTGTCACTGCTAACTCATCATGTGACCTTTCAACATGGCATAAACATTTACCGTTGAATTGCTTTCGGCAAAATGGGATTAACACACCGAAGGAGGAACGTGGGTGTTTACACTAAACAACAACAATAAACAAAAGCAAGCAAACTAAATATAAATTATGCATGTCTTTGGTTCAAATCTCTGAAAGGTGCATTTCGTTCTAAAAATAATTTGACAATTCTCAACAAATTGTGCATGCAGTGTAACAGTCTGTGTTTCATTTATGATGACGGTAAAACAAGGTTATTCATTTGTGATGCTACATATAATTTGTAGGCATGGATATGTCTTCCATCTATCCAGTTTCAATAAATACTTGCCATGAGCAGGGTCATGGTGAACTGGAGCCTATCCCAGGAGCAAAGCTGAGGGGGGTTACGTCCTGGGCATGACACCAGTCCATCTCACACACACACACACACACACACACACACACACACACACACACACACACACACACACACACACACACACACACACACACTGCATGAAATTTGTCATCACCAATTCAACTGAACTGCATGTGTTTGGGAGGAAACCAGAGCAGAAAGAGGAAACTGACACAGACACAAGGAAAACACCTTTCACCTCTTTAGTGTGGGACATCATCTGTTAAACTATAAGTCTCTTGGTAAAAAAAAAAAAAAAAAAAAAAAAAACCAAGCACGTCGATACTGTGACCATGAGTGCAGAGAGTTAAATAGAAAATATGAAAATTTCAAGAGCGTTCAAAAGGAGAAGAGCTAATTCACTAATCTTGACTTAATAAATCAAACTTTTTCACAGATGAACTTAACAGATAAAACACACATAAAATCCATGATGGTCTCTTCCTCCCAGTTCATTAATATGCTGTGGGATTATATTTTAAGAACATTGGTAAGCACAATCAGACACATTCTTCAAACTTTTGTCGGTGCAGCTGAACAGAAGCGTACAACAGAAAACTGACAAGGCGGCTACGATCGGAACGACACGTCAGGGGTAGCAGAAACATCCGAATAATAAAGCAACTCACATACCATGTGCCAGTTGTTTCCTGTGAAGCTGTTACGTTATCGCATCACTTCGAAAGGTTGGCAGCGTCTGCAGCGCTGCGTGGGAGAGACAGGTTCCGGAGAAGCACCTGGCACTCAACCCCACTGGTGACACAGGAGAGATGTCTCAGTCAGCGTCACTCAGAACTGAGACAGATACTGTGTGGGGTGTCCTCACCTTTACTTACTTGTCACATTGCATGTTGACATGGCGCTGTGTCCTCCGCTTATAAACAGAACGGTGACAAGAGGTCTGTTGTAACGTGAATTGTCTGGAAATCCCACCACTATGTCAATAAAAGCTTAACAATGCAGATGTTTACATATTTAGCAGACACTTTTTTCCAATGCAACTTACAATGGATACTATGTAGTGTTATCAGCCCACACACCTTATTCACCGTGGTGACTTACACTGCTAGATACACTACTTACACTGGATCACTCATCCATACATCAGTGGAACACACACACTCTCTCTGTCACTCACACACTATGGGTGAACCTGAACAGTGGGAGGAAACCAGAGCACCCACAGGGGTCCTACGCAGAAAAGGGGATAACATGCAAACTCCACACAGTTTGGCTTTGGAGAAAAGTGTCTGGTAAGTGAATAAATGTAAGCTGTGAAATTGTGCAGCTAGACCCAAAGGTTGTAGGTTCAATCCCTGCCTCTGACTGTAGTACCCTTGAGTAATGTCCTTACCTTCAATAGTTCCAGGGATATAAATGGGTAAATAATTGTGGTTACACTACCATTGTAAGTTTCTTTGGAGGAAACTGTGAGATAACTAACTGTAAAGTGCAAGTTGCTTTTGCACCACAACAAATTTTTTTAAAACAAAGCAGTACAAATACAATTAAAAATAACTCACCATCTCTGCTATTATAATATAATTTCTGACCACCACTAAATTCCACTGAGCAGTAGTGTCCTTCTGTTTATGCCAATATAATGAAAAAGTCCTATATATGTAAAGATTTTCATGCATTGTTTTTGCATATTTATTCATCAGTTATTACTGTTGCGATAGCTCTGTATACTAAGCCTCTCACAATTCTTTACTAATTTATGCTGTTAGGGAACTTTTCTGTATCACTTTACATTAGGACCTTGCTCAAGAAGGATAAATTGCACAATGGGTGGCACGGTGGCACAGCAAGTAGCGCTGCTGTCTTACAGCGTCTGGGTGGTGCGAGAGGATGTGAGTTTGGTCCCTGCTCAGTCTGTGTGGAGTTTGCCTGTTCTCCCCGTGTCTGCATTGGTTTCTTCTGGGTGCTCTGGTTTCCTCCCACAGTCCAAAGACATACTGAGGTTCACCCATAGTGTGTGAGTGACAGAAAGAGTGTGTGTTCCACTGATGTATGGATGAGTGACCCATTATAAGTAGTGTATCTAGCAGTGTACGTCACCACGGTGAATAAGGTGTGTGGGCTGATAACACTACGTAGAGTTTGTTGGAAGTCGCTTTGGAGGAAAGCATCTGCTAAATAAATAAATGTATGCAAAATGTCAGTGGGATTTGAACCTGGGTGTTTCTATTGCAAAGCAGTTGCTCTCAGCCATTTACTGCCTGCTGCACATTTAGCATTCACCCAAGACCACGATGCTCTCTAAGATAAGAAAAATATTATTATATTTCACCATTACTAATTACAAGCACCCACCAGCAGGTTCCTTATATTTATCCCGGAGTGTACATGCGCAGAAGGGTGCATCCACTTGAAAGGGGTAAAATGGGGCTTTGACATTTCAGTGAGCTCAGATTCATTTAGGGAGTGACGTCACAGTGGTTATTACCGCGCTGGTGTGGGGTCTTGATATATAGAGCGGAAGCCGTTTCGTCGGTTTAATCAAACACGAGCAGCCAGTGTCAGCTGCCTGGATTATCTACTCCGCTGAGCTGCAGTTACGTCTACGAATAAAGGTTTCTTACTTAAAGCAATGCAAACGCTATCGCCGACAAACGAAAGGATGATAGAATATCTCCGCAACTTGGAGATTCCCCTGTACCCCAGGCAGCGGTTTTAAGAGCCAGTTTATTTGTCTTAAAGAATGCGGACACACTCCTTTATGCATCGCGGCCGAGGGAAACGGACGACTTATCCGCTATTTTATTAGTACAGCTGGATACGTTCTGAAATCGGCCAGAAGACGTATTCAGTGCCGTGAAATGAAAGTGGGACTTCGTGCTTCTGGATCCAGCTCCTTCACCACTCTGCCCCCTGTTGGCCACCCTGAGCTACGGGCGGATCGCTGAGCCCGGCTTTGTTCGGCGCGCTCGGGAGCGTTCTGCTCCGCCTCCGCTCGAACCCGCCCATCGCCGGAGGGCATCGCGCGCATCAAGTCGAAGCGGAGGGCACGGGCCGCCGGGTAACTCATTACTTTCGAATTAAAATCCAGCAAACCCCAAAACAAGCCCTGTTATCTGCAGCTGAGTCACAAGGCCCAGCCCCTCTTCCAAATTCATACCAGCGCAGAGGCGTAAACAGCTCATCTAAATACGGTGTATATTTTTATGCTCAAAGGTGCATGGGCCAGACTAATACATATTAAATATGCACGCGCTTCCTGAGCGAGGCATTAGCTTATTGCATGGGGCAGAGGCGCACCCCAATCAGACGGCACTAGCGGTGCAGGGAAGCGCTGTGGCGGGGGGCTGAGCCTGCCCTGATGGCTGGGTGTGTCTGCTGACACACACTCTCTGTGATGCACACGCACGCACGCACGCACGCACGCGCGCGCACGCGCACGCTCGCAGAGCAAATCTAATCCGTAAACCCACAGTCGTAACAGTTACACACTGCAGACTGGGGCGCTCATATCCGTTTTTGCCAGGGGCAATTTAACCGACTCTGGATAAATACCGAAGACGCAACCATAAAAGTCCGTGAGGATGGGCGTGCGATAAAATGAGCTCGGGCTGCCGTTGCAGTCGCGGAGAGAATATTGTTGTACTCCAGCTCTTTAACATTCGGATGGAACAGAACGGAGCGAAATGGTTCCCGTGGCAACCGTGGTCAACGAGAGGAGCGCATGGTCCTCTGCTCGATTGCTATGATTCACCATCCACGCCAGCTGCGGTGCCAAAGGTGGGCTCTGCCCTTGCCCGTTCGTGTAAAGAGGCGACCGGGGCATTCGGGAGCATTTTGCCCACGTCTTCGCAAGGGATGGAGAGCGCTAGTGCAGCCTGGGGAAACTTATCTCAGAGGGCCGCGATCGGATGAGGGCAGAGCACCAAGCGGGCGAGGGAGGATATTAGACCCAAAGCAGCAATTTTTCTTCTCGTTTTTCCCGAACCAGATTTGGATGACAGGCAGGGTCAGCGTGCATTGACACTTACTGATTAAGATCATGGTTTTCTTTGCAGTAATTACAATAAACCCAACTATAAAGATGGGCGTTTTTTTGTTAGAGCAATTCAGGGTAAGTACTGGTGCGTTCAAGTGTTGGTGTTGGAGAGTCTAGGTTTTTTGGAGACACATCTCTGGGGTTTCTCTTCTGCTTCCCAGCAAATCCTGAAAGCACCCCGGTCGTGTTCGTCTTTTACACCCTCTTGTTTCCGGGGTCTGTCTGAAACATACGTGAGCTGCAACCCCCCCCCGGTTTTACTACCCGGTACTTTTCTCCCCGAGGTTCTGGAACTGGGGTGTCCAATGTGTAGCCCAACCTGTGGACATTTGTGCAATTATCATGGACTGAATATTATACTTACCATTAATATGACAAATTCTATTGAACCACATTATAATACAGTTAAACAAAATACAATAATTTAAACATAAATAATAGGGGGGCTGCAGTAGTGCAGTGGGTTGGACCACAGTCCTGCTCTCCGGTGGGTCTGGGGTTCAAGTCCCGCTTGGGGTGCCTTGTGACGGACTGGCGTCCTGTCCTGGGTGTGTCCCCTCCCCCTCCGGCCTTAAGCCCTGTGTTACTGGGTTGGCTCTGGTTCCCTGCGACCCCGTATGGGACAGGTGGTTCTGAATGTGTGTGTGTGTGTGTGTGTGTGTGTGTGTGTGTGTGTGTGTGTGTGTGTGTGTGTGTGTGTGAGAGAGATAGGGGGGTATGGGCCAAGCTTGGCTGGGTCCTGCTTTCTGGTGGGTCTGGGGTTCGAGTCCTGCTTGGGGGGCCTTGTTACGGACTGGTGTCCTGTTCTGGGTGTGTCCCCTCCCCCTCCAGCCTTATGCCCTGTGTTGCTGGGTTAGACTCCGGTTTGCTGCAACCCCGCTCGGGGCAAGCGTGCGTGTGTATAATAATAAAAATAAATAAGTGGGGAGTGTGGTGGTGCAGTGGGTTGGACCAGGTCCTGCTCTCTGGTGGGTCTGGGGTTCAAGTCCCACTTGGGGTCCCTTGCGAAGGACTGGCGTCCCATCCTGGGTGTGTCCCCTCCCCCTTCAGCCTTACGTTCTGTGTTGCCGGGTTAGGCTCCAGTTCCCCGTATAGGACAAGTGGTTCAGATAGTGCGTGTGTGAAAATTTTTTTTTTAATTTGTATATCAATTACCATGTTTTTTACACGTGTGGTCGAACCAGTTTGCAGCAAGGACTCTGGGCCTTGGCAACCGAAAAAAGCTGCACTCCCTCTCTGGTTGGCTCTGATTGCATAACACTGGTTTAATGCAGAAGTAAAAAATGTAAAGAAATAAAAGACAAACTTATTAAGGATTTTTCTGTCCATAAATTTCCTTTATTAGGTCCTTGCTCAAGGGTGCCACAGCAGCAGGTGGGATTCAAACGCGGGTCCTCTCTGCACTGGGCAGCAGCTCTAACCATCACGCCCCCTGCTGCCGCTGTTGTGCTGTCGCTTTAAGAAAGGACTTACTCCTACTGCAGTACATATGCGGTATTTTTCACCTTTTCTCTTTTCCACCGAACTTTCTCAGCCTAACAGTGGGCAGAATGTCCTGGATAGAGAGGCCTCTCTAGGGCCTTCACAATGCAGGTATTAACATGTTGAGGCGTGTGGCGTGTGGTATGCTGCGGCACCCCCCCTCGCAGCCACCCCACCTCCCCCACCCCACGGTTTCAAAGCCTGCTGGGATTCCTCCTTCTCCCCCGGAACCATCTTAATCTGTCCTCGGCATGGACGGCAGAAAATGGGATCTAATGTCCATGTTCACAGTCCACCATAATCCTTTTAGACTCTCCTTGAGCTGGGCACTGAGAACGGCTTCGCGACGGTGCCGCTTCATGCCCTCACCGTTTTCTCCGAGACAAAAAAGCAATGTCACGGCAGATCGGGGAGACGGCCCGTTCCAGCCTCGGAAAGACAAAGAAATCACCGGCGAACGGTGATCCTCGGGACAGCGAGCTGCTGCGACAACTTGCAACCTCACAGCAAAGAGGCCAAACATGGGAAAATATTCAAAAGTGCTTATTGTAGGTGCTCACTCTCCCCCATCCACGCACACACACGCGCACGCACGCATATACACACGCACGCAGGCTGCAAGTCGGCCACTTGAGACCCGCCCCTGTGAAAGATGCACACGCCGAAGGCTCACGCACAACGCAGGAATGAAGAAAGGGCAACCAGGAGGACGTCCGTGCGCCACAAAGGGGGCCGCGGTAATGATACCCATATTACCTTAACCAATCTTACATCTCCTATAGGGGTCTTCGTGACCAAATTCCCCTTTTTTCGCCCCACTCTTTTCCTGCCTCCCTCCCCTTTTCCCCCAGTCTGTATTTACAGAGGGGCAGATGGGCTGCATATATAAGCCAGGGGCTCGCGGGCTTCAGACGAGCCGATAAACCCTTTCAATTTTCATGCCAGCTTCTTCTTCTTTTGTAATTCAAATGCTGCTGAAAAACTGGCAGCTCGGAGGACTGAAAGAAGCTGTGCCACAAATACCTTGTAATGCTATCGACCTTGTCCGGCCAAGCACGGAGAGCCCGGGAGCCCGGCATGTCTGCTCGCGCCCTGATAACACCACCCCCGCTTCTTAACTCGGCAGGTGGGGGTGGAGGGGACGGCGGAGGTGGAAGGAGTGGGGGGGGTGGCATCGGGGCGGGGGGAGTGTGCATGTGGACTCGCGTGCTTGCGCTTCTGGACGCGGCTGTGCGCCGCTCCGTGCCGCTTCTCCGTGCCACCGGCGGGCAGCTTATTCCAACTCTGACCTACTGTAAAAAAAAAAAAAAGTTTGAATTCTTAACCGCTGTGCAACCTGCTGGTCACTGAGAGGAAAGACGGTCTTAAAAAATGGAATAAAAACAACTGCTGGGATTTACAGCCACTTTGCACATACATACATACATACATACATACATACATACATATATATATATATATATATATATATACAGTTTATATGTGTGTGTATGTACATGTATATATGGGTATATATATATATATACGTGTAGCTTCTTCTTATATATAAATGTATGTACAAACATTCACACACATATATGTGTATACTGTGTATATGTGTATATATGTACATATATGTTCTATATTTCGTATTATGTGTGACACATAGACAGTATTTGATGTATATAATACGTATGTATATGTATCTATTCTTTCTTTTTCAAGTTTTCAAAACACAATAGATTTGTTGGATACTTTTCTCCGAATCAAGGAAGAATGATTACGGAGTCCTACTCTGTTATCCATATTTATACGGCAGAGCACAGTGTGTGTTTCTGCAGGTCCCCACCTCTGTCCTTTCCTTGTGTGTATTCTGCTTAATTACTGGCTCTCGTAATATTGCGCAAAGAAGGGGGGGCGGCGGGGGGTCCTGTGCTCGAGCCCTGAGGAGTGGATCTGCTCATCTCTGGCCAACAGGAAGTTCATTAAACGATGTGGCCTTCTGCCCCCTGAGCTGAAGGGTGAGAATCGTTTTCCCCGGGGCAGCAACCCCGTGCTCGGGGGTGGGTGGGGGGGGGGGGGGGGGGTGTCAACGGGTCCGAGGGGTCGGGGGACCCGTGAATTGAAATTTGATCCTGTGTCCAAGGGAGGAGAGCGGCGGTAAAGTGGAGGTTACAAGCCCCACCCCCCGCCCCCAGCTGGAAATGGCGCACAGGGAGCAGGCGGCTCCCAGAGAGAGATGCCGGGGCGCTCGAACCGACGGCGGCTCTTCCCGTGAGAGGGCAGAGGAGGAACGCCGTATGCTGAGCTCCTCGGTGTGGGTGCATCCCTCAGCATCCTGGCAGAGGAATGCCAAGAGTCACAAACCTGAGGGGAGCCTGTACCTTTAAAGCCCCTGAACCACATTCCCTTCCCTATGGCAGTACATCTACCTCCACTCACTCAACCTGAGCATCTTGCAATGATGAGCTACTTGCAATGATTGGTACATCAGGGTAATATTTACTTTGTCAGTGTAAATACCTAGCTTAAGAGTACTGCAGCAGGGGGTGGGGTTTCAAACCCAGGTCCTTTGAGTAGAAGGTGGCAGCTGTAACCACTACGCCACCTACTGACCAGTCCGGACTGTCAGTGAAAATGCATTTTCTCCTCCCTCACAGCACAAACTGGGACGGAATCACGTGAGGCACGCACACACGCACACACACACACGCACAGATGCACACACACACACACACACTCTTGCGCTGTGGTTTAGTCACGCCACAGCTCAGCGGCTCCCCTCTCCACTGCACGGCGTATGTTAGCCAATCAGAGCCCAGCTGTAGCCTTTTTAATTGCTCCTGCACGCCACCTATTAGCTCACAATTACCAGGCCATTAAAAGGGCTAATAATTTAGCGCTTGACGTGACGCGGCTCCACGCGAGGCGCTTGGCTCTCAGTGCCAGTGCCGTGGTGGAGAAGACCTTTTGTCCCGGGCTGAAAGGGCCCCTTCGAGACGCCCCCTCTCAGAGTCGTCCCAGACAGGGTCCGTAAGCGGCAGCGCGTGAGCGGAGGCCTCCCAGCCGAGACATTCGGCATCACGGAGGACAATGCAGAATTTGGAATCTCTCAGAGAACTGCTATTATTTTCGTCGGCTTGTGCACCAGCATCCCTGCATCCCTTCTGTCCCAGTTCTTAGCTCTAAATAAAATGAGTCGTAACATTAAAAAACAGGCCATCATTCAGACCTGAGTCCTTCACTGACTCTGCAGACATGCATATATTAGACATAGTGTCTGTATATATATATATACATTTATTTATTTAGCAGACACTTTTCTCCAAAGTGACCTCCAATAAGCTTCATGTAGTGTTATGAGCCCACACACCTTATTCACCACGGTGACTTACACTGCTAGATACACTACTTACAATGGGTCACTCATCCATCCATCAATGCAACAGTCTCTCTGTCAGTCACGCAATATGCGTGAACCTGAACAGCATGTCTTTGGACTGTGGGAGGAAACCAGATCACCCAGAGGAACTCCACACAGACTGAGTAGGGAATCAAACCCATGCTCTCTCTCACCACCCAGCATTACATGTACATTCGTATATTACAGGAAGGAACTAACCTTGGAGATTTAGTACTGCAGTGCTGAGATTTATTATTATTATTATTATTATTATTATTATAATTACGTGTGGTAGATTTGTCTAGTGCCTTGCTGTTGGGTGGGTCTGGGGTTCGAGTTCTGCTTGGTGTCTTGCAATGGACTGGTGTCCTGTCCAAGGTGTACCCTTCAGCCTTGCGCCCCATGTTGCCGGGAAGGCTCCGGTTCACCGCAACCCCGCTTGGGACAAGCAGTTATTGATGCTGAATGGGTTATTGTTTCATTTATTTTTTCCAAAGCAGTGTACAATGATAGGTTTCTATACTAAGTTCAATACAATGATTTACCTGCCTAAACAGCTGGGGATTTTTTTATCAGAGTAATTCAAAGTACAGTAAGGACCTTTTGCAAAAGTTGAACCTGGGTCCTTGGTGTGGAAGGTGGCAGCTTGTGCTCGTAGTGGAGCGAATCACCTTGGGGTCCCTCAGCGAGCATTTCGTACCCTGAGCTTGTCTAGGGACTGGGCTCATTTTAACCGTGTTACTAACACTTTGTGGGGGGTGCGGTGGTGCAGCGGGTTTGGCTGGGTCCTGCTCTCCGGTGGGTCTAGGGTTCGAGAGCCACTTGGAGTGCCCTGTAATGGACTGGTATCCCATCCTAGTTGTGTCCCCTCCCCCTCCAGCCCCACACCATGTGTTGCCAGGTTAGGCTCCGACTCACTGCAACCCCACTCAGGACAAGCGGCTTCAGACAGTATGTGTGTGTGTGTGTGTGTGTGTGTGTGTGTGTGTGTGTGTGTGTGTGCGCGAACACTTTGAAACAGAGTAAGAGGAAGTAATGAAGAGTGCACCATGGGTCATGCGAAAACATCCATCTTCCAAAATCACTGACATATACACAGCAAAATCCCTGAGGAAAACACCTTTTTACACAATAATTACACCCACCTGTGTAAATAATTGTGCGTCACTTTGGAGAAATGTGTCAGATAAATGAGTAAACACGTTTATTCTGGATAAACTAAATATCCTAAAGCAAGAATGTAAATTCACGTAAGTCAGTTTCTTTGGACACTAATACTTTATGAACAGAAAATAGTGGAATAAGCAATTTATGAAGATATTTTCCTTCCCTCATCACCCTGAAATGACACTTAGCTTGTGCCCAGTATTGAGCGAGTGGCGGTAATGTCTCCGCAGTGCCGCTGGCACCAGGGCCGATGCGCTGTCACCACAAGGTGGCGCTCTGTCAATACAGTGGTGTTCGTCACAGAGCGGATTGGCGAGATGAGTCCGGTGGGAGCTTGAGCGGAACTCTAAGGGTCGTACCCCTGGCTGCAGCGTAACCCCCGGTGCACGATGGACCGTTCCTGGTGCCCTGGGTGAGAATCGGGAAGAAGAGAGTTGTGCAGGGGTGGCATGGTGGCACAGTGAGTAGTGCTGCTGTTTCACAGCACCTGTGAGGCGCAAGAAGACGTGGGTTCGATCTCTGCTCAGTCTGTGTGGTGTTTGCATGTTCTCCCTGTGTCTGCATGGGTTTCCTCTGGGTGCTCTGGTTTCCTCCCACAGTCCAAAGACATGCTGTTCAGGTTCACCCCTTGTGTGTGTGTGTGTATTTTTTTTTTCCACTGATGTATGGGTGAGTGACCCATTGTAAGTAGTGTATCTAGCAGTGGAAGCCTTCGGGTGCTCTGGTTTCCTCCCACAGTCCAAAGACATGCTGTTCAGTTTCACCCCTAGGGTGTGAGTGACAGAGAGAGACTGTGTGTGTTCCAGTGATGTATGGGTGAGTGACCCATTGTAAGTAGTGTATCTAGCAGTGTAAGTCACCACGGTGAATAAGGTGTGTGGGCTGATAACACTACATAGTGTTCATTGTAAGTTGCTTTGGAGAAAAGTGTCTGCTAAATAAATAAATGTAAATAACAAACCTTAACTCTGCTGTGTTAATGTTATAAATATGTAAACATATTTTCCATACAAGACTCTTTTTGTGTGTTTTTTTACCCATTGTGTCTGAGAAAAAATACACGCAGAGGATATTTCTCTTCAGTACCATCACAGAATGAAAAAAAAACACAATAATTTCTGAAAAAATATAGATTTTTATTTGTGCAAACATTTTTAAAAATATTTATATGGGAAACTTGCAGAACTGGGATTAAAGAGTAAATTACATGTAAATATTCAGGTACATTCAAATGACATACTCATGGTTACATATGAATTATTGAATAGATGGAATATTTTGTGCACATACAGTCTTTATTTCAAGGTTATAATTTTAGATGTTTATAATGTGACCATTACAAGATGACACAAAGAGAAGGGTCAGAATTTCTTTTGCTTTTAAATATAATTAAACAAAATATTGTAGTCGTGCAGTTGTGTTTTCTTATGAACCGAAACTGATTGCAGGTTAGAACACGAGCTGCACAGCAACATTCATAAGAAAGGAGACATGAAATAAGTTGTTTTGTGAAAACGGCTGTAAGACAGACGCTGTGATTCGTGACCAAGACTCACATTTAACAGCTTACACTCCCGTCACTCAAAGTGTTTCATGTGCACCTTCACTGACGCTGGTGTGAGCGTCTTGCGAAGAGGGTGTGGAGAAGTGTATGGCGGAATGTGCCGGAGGGAATGGGCCTCGGGTCTCTTCCATCCTGTTCCACTTCACTCTGTGTGTGTGTGTGTGTGTGTGTGTGTGTATGTGTTTAGGTATGATTGGGGTACAGTGCATGGGTCTGGATCTCGGCAAGAGCTGCTGTGTCCTCTGGTGTGAACCCTATCCCCTCTGGTGAGTGTGGTCTTCTCCACCCTGAGGGGTCCAAACCCCTCCCCCCCAGTGGCCCTGATCAATACCAACATTCCGATATTGCCACCTCCCGCTGAGAGGGATCGATAGATGCTCCTCACACTGATACTGCTGTTTGCTGGCAATCCACACCTCCGTTAACACCCCACCACAAGACGGAAGGTGATAATATCATCCGTCAGTTCCCTGCGATCCTTGAATCCAAAGGTTGTGAGTTCAAATCCCACCTCCAGCTGTCGTACCCTTCAGCAAGGTACTTACCCCAAACTGTTCCAGTAAAATTACCCAGCTATATAAACAGGTAAATCAGTGAAGTAGCTTTGGAAGAGAGGTATCAAATGAATATAAAAACCAGGGAGGAAAACACACACCCTAAAACTGATGGCCAAGAGTCTTTACTTAATCACTCCGGTGTCATATGAAGTAAATCTTGGGTCGATCACACAGATGTCATTTAACAGTTAAGATGACCAAAAAATGTCTTTATTTTTTAAAAGGAAAACACATCACTGCCTTGGAAAGGGCACAATTTGTCAATTCTTGACTTCTTAGTGACACATTCTAGGAAAACAAATATCTGATTCGTACCTTATGACATAATATTAAATATATACACACAAACACACAGAAACACACACACACTTCATCACAAAGAAGAATTTGGGTTTTCATATACATATATATACATGTGTATGTATATATACTCCCAGATTCTCTTTGATGAAGTTATGGGACAAACATAACCTGATTACCTTTACATGTTTGGCAAGGCAGTGTATTTTATAGCAATGGTCTACCCTCTCTAAATATCGGGATGACTTTAGTTTTCTTCAGCTGTAAAAATTAACGAAAAAACAAAAACTGACACATCCATCCATCCATCGTCAATAACCACTCAACTCAAGTGGGGTCACGGGGAGCCAGAGCCTAACCTGGTAACACAGGTCGCATGGCCAAGGGGGGAGGGGACACACCCAGGACGGGGTGCCAGGCTGTTGCAAGTCACCCCAAGCAGGACTCAAACCCCAGACCCACCACACAGCAGACACTGGCTGAACATAGGCATAGGCATCATGTATGTATCATGTACTGTATCATATATGATATAGTTTATGATACATATATGATGCATATGTCAATTTTCACTTTTTTAAAATTTTTACAAAATGTATATTCTACATGTGTATATATATATATATATATATATATATATATATATATATATATATATATACGTGTGTGTGTCTGAGTGTCTGTGTGTGTGTGTGTATTTGCTCTCTATTTTAGGGGGTAGCTAGTAGTGTAGTGGTTAGTGGTGTTGCTTTTGGCTCTGAAACTCACAGGTTCAGTTCTCACTGCCAGCTGTAGTACCCTTGAGCAAGGTAAATTCCTCCAGTGGAATTGCCCAACTCTATAAATGGGTTAATAACTGTAAGTTGCACTGGAGAAAAGTGTCAGCTAATTGAATAAATCTAAGTAGGTATATGTCTATATATGCATATATGTGTATGGTGCATTGCTGTATGATATTAACATGTCTTCACTGCTGGGGTAAAACCAGGGCACATGAGAATATTGCTCTTAAAGGGGCCTTTCATTCACTCCCCTGCACTGAGCACTGATGGCCAGTAGATGGCGCTGTGGCCCTTAAACTGTTGCAAAGCTCCCACAGGCCTCCAAGCAAGCCATGTGTGGAGAAGAATGATCTTCACAAAAATCCATCCTGAGGAAGCGACCACCCCTTGCACCTGTGCTCAGGGCCACCGGATCTTTCCGGAAAAGTGTGAGTGGTGGCACCTGCAGCCTTCACGTCAGGTGTGGGCGCTTTTTGGCGAGCGCAAGGGGTCCCAAGCAGAGGCGGTGTGGCCGTGTAGCCTCCCCCAGGGGTGCGCTGAGATGGACAGCGTCTCATTAAGTGTGTTTCTCTCGATCCCAAAGACGCGGTGGCGGCGGTGGCTCTGCGATCAGCCCTAATTGTTTTCACCGGTGTACGGAGACACCCGGCAGCGACCGGCGGAAGCTTCTTAACCGCCTTCACGCCGCATCCGTCAGCCTGCTTTCCATTGGATCGTACAGGAGCAAAATATGGGGGGGTCGGGGGGGATGCAATATATAATTATAACGAAAATCTCGACGCGCCGCGATTAAACTCGTCGAATCAATGGTACGACGCGGGTTGGGAAAGAGAAAGACAACTTGCAGTATTAATTTGAGAAAGAATTTCATCAAAGTGTAATAAATGGAGAATAAATGTGTTCTTCAGAATTTATGCAGAACAGAGGAGAATTTATAGACGCAAAGTGAAGGGAAATTGAAGCAGTAATTAATAAGAAGCATCTTCTCTATCTTTCGAGGGCCTGAGCTCTTTCTCGCCCCTTTTTCCTTTTTTTTTTATGTCTTTTCCGCAGGAGGCTCAACTAGTACCTGTATCTGGGGGCGCTGATCACATGGGGATATTTGGAAGCTCAGGCATCGGGTTCGACAGGGTTCGGGGCCCCAGCAAACGGGAACGGGAGTGTCAGGCGGCTGTGCAGATTGGCTCATGCCAGACGCCCTTTACACATAGCGTGCTTCTGCGTGTGTGTGTGTCGGTGTGCTTCAGTGTGTTCCACTGTGTTTGTCTCTTTCAACACGTTTTACTGTGTTTCAGCCTCTTTCTGTGAGCCTCAGTGTGTTTCAACAGTTCTTACTGCGTTTCAGTGCGTTTTACTGTGTTTCAGCACATTTTAGTGAGCCTCAGTGTGCGTCAGCAGTTTTTACTGTGTTTGGCTATGTTTTACTGTGTTTCACCCTGTTTCAGCGCAGTATGTTCAGTGACACCTATGTACATATGTTCCGTACTCTTTCACAGCGCTGCCTCCCTCACCGCAGCAGGACGAAGTGGTTCCGAAGTTCGGAAAGTCGTTCTCACACCTTCCGGAGCTCCAGACCCTCCAATCCCTCGCTGCTTGCTGTGGGTCTCAGGGAGGCCCCAGCGCGGACGCTGATGCTGACCACTTCTGACCCGACAGTAGGTACTCGGGTCAGTACTTCCGGGCTGCGACGGTACGGCGTGAGAGCGAATCCTAGCGGGTCTGAGGAAATGAAAGCGATGGAGTGGCACAGCAAGCAGGTACGGAGAGGCTATTAGAAGAAGCGGGATTAGAGAAAACAAAGAGTGGATTAGAGATGAGAGAGGTGTCACATCGGGGGGTAGGAAGCGCGCTCTACTCTCCGGAACCCGTAGATCTGCATAGCTGATGAGGGAGGAGCCGCGGAAACGGGATTTGCTCAACCAACCCGGAGTGCCAGGAGCGCGGAGGAGAACGAGAAGGATCGACTCGGGCCCGCAGGGGAGGGGTTCCGTGGGGCAACGGCAGAATGGGCCGAACGCGCTCCGCCACCAGGGCGGCGCCAAACCGAGGGAGAGCGAGCGGGATCCCCGCTTTGAAGGGTCCATCGGAGCACGGGGCGCCACCGGGGCGGCGTGGACGCGGCGAAGCCCCGTGACCCGCCATTGCCCAGCGACTCTGCCTCCCGCCGCCCGCGTTAATGATCATGCCTTTTCATTAGACAGCCCCGCTAATTAATCTCCAAAGGGCCGAGTGACAGGCAGCCGAGTGGCGCCGCTCCGCAGGCAGCTCTGTTTCATGCTTTATCACGTCTTTTAATTGACAAACAGCCCGCGCTGCTCTCTCTCGCTGAGGTCTATATTTCAGCCATGGAAATCAAGAGGACTTTGTGTGCGGGTTCCCCCAGCACACACCCCCCCCCCCCCCCACACACACCAGTCTCTCCCCGAACCCCTGACAACCGCCCCACGCAACTGTCACCATGCACCTCCATGCCTCTGCAAGCCGGCACCATGGGGGGCAAAAACCTCTTACTGATTTGGCCAGTTACCGGACAGGTGGGGTTCGGGGGCGCTGGGGGGGGGCAGAGAAGTGCCACAGGGCCGGAGTAACGGTTGACGGCCAGATTACCCATCGCACTGTGTTTACTGTGCTGGACCAGGGATCATACGTAGCCTGCGTTCCCCAAGCGCGCACGCACACACACGCACACACACAAGTGCATACAGCTATAATAAGCAAAAGAATCTGACACCCAAAACAAGAGGGAAGGATGAGGGAGGAACAGGCAGTGGAAGTCACACGCACACACACGCACACACATGCACACAGACGCGCTCGCGGGCCCTTTCTACCCTGTGTGTAAAAAGAATGCCCCCGACGGGCTGCGCGTCTTCGCGGAGGCGATCGGTTTCCGCGTTTTTCTGCTTGGCTGATCAATTTTAACACGAGCGGCGCGGAACCCTGGCTGGCGCGGGAGGCCGGGGCAGCGGGGCTGCCAGGGAGGGCTGGGAGGGGGCAGCGGGGGGAGTAGGGGGGGCATTACCCAGCCGGATACCCTGTTTATTAAAGCAGGCTTTGTGGGAGACGGCGGGCAGGATTGCGGCGACTAATCTCCCTGGCAAAGTGTCACAAATAACCTGCTGCGGGAGGAGCGGCTTTCGTCCCCGCTGCCGTCGCGGGGCCCCCGTCTCCGAGCGCCGAGACAATGGAGGCGACGCCGGGAGGCAGGTAGCCTTTTCTCCGGCAAATTAAACCCCAACTAATAATGCAAATTAAATCACAGCCAGTGCCGGCGCGTACGCAGGGCAGGGTCCCGAACGCCGTCGCAGCAGCCGCCCCTGCGCCCCTCCCGCCCTTCACACGCTCTCTCTCCCTTATTGACTGGCTTCCATTAATTTTTCTCATTAATTGACTTAGTTTACAGGCTTAGGAGATGGAAGCTGGGCCCCCACCCCACCCCACCCCACCCCAGCACATAGACTGTGAGACTCTACATCCCTGCACCCAGGGCCCAGCTCAGTGAGGTACTGTAACCTCTTGCATGACCGGTATCCCAGCAGCACCCCGGCATCTTTGGGTGTGTGTGTGTGTGTGTGTTTAGGGGGTCGGCGGATCCAGTCCGAGTGATCACACTGCACACGGTTCAGGGTGAACCCTGGATGCCCAGCAAACAGTATTGCCTACCCAAGGCAGCAGGTGGCGAAGTTCTTGTTGACGTTACCTAACAATCGGAAGGTTATAGGTTTGAATCCCCCCTCCTGCTGTAGCACCTTGGAGTAAATTCCTTACCCTGAACTGGTACAGAAAAAATCGCTCATCTGTAAAATACAGGAAAAGGGGGGCGCAGCGGAGCAGCGGGCTTGGCCGGGTCCCGCTCTCTGGCGGGTCTGGGGTTCGAGTCCTGCTTGGGGTGCCTTTCGACGGACTGGCGTCCCGTCCTGGGTGTGTCCCCTCCCTGTCCAGCCTTGTGCCCTGTGTTGCCAGGTTCTACTCTGGTTTGCTGTGACTATGCTTGGCTCAAATGGTTCCAGGCTGTGTGTGTGTGTGTGTAAAATACAGTAAACTGGTATAAGTAGTTACAGTGGTTTACCCATTTTTACCCAGCAAGTGTGTGAATCTCACATTGCAATTTGCTTTGGAGAAAATTGTCAGGTCAATAACTGAGATTTTCAGAAAATAATTATTCCTGCCAAATGACAACACACGAGGAGCTGTGATTTCTCTATCACTGGCCGAAAGGTTAGAATAAAGATTATTCTAATATCAGCAGAATTCATTTGACACAGCAACCTGCCATGGAAATAATTTGGAATATTTAGCGGTGGGATATAAAATCTGTGCGTTATTCTGATAATAAGGTGACATGGCATAAACAATAACGATGAGCAGTTATGCTGGCATCGCAGTCCATATTTGTATAGTTTCACATGTATGTGTATATATGCAAATATGGTTTCGGAACAAATAATCTTCAAGCAAATAAACAACAGACTAAGATGCCTGACATCTTGGTATCCATATGATAGAAGGAAATAAAAAAAATGTTTGCTGCGATTACTGTGAGGACATACAGGATGTGGGCAGGATAAAAAAAAAAGAAACAAATAAAAATATTGACCACACACACACACACAGAGAGTACAGAGAGGTCGACTGATTGAGGGTCGCATGGTGTTGGTCCTCTACTCCTGTCCACCGTACCCAACGCCTGTTGTGCAGCACGGAGGCTGAGACACACACACACACACACACACACACACACACACACACACACACACAGACAGACAGACAGACAGGCACACACAACGCACACAGAGGAGAGAAGAATAGCGAAGAGAAAGGCCTCCACAGAGCCCATGGGGACGAGGGCTGCGGGGGTGGGGGGGGGGCACTATTCACCGCCTTTAATGAAATGTCCTCAAGAAGCACAATGAGGAGGAAGCCATTAGGTAGCGCTCCGCAGAGCTGATGTTTATCTGACGGCCGCCGCGGCTCAAATCCGCTCCCCTTCTTTTTCTCCTCCTTTTTCTGCTGACAAAGGCCGGTGGGGAAAGGAAGAGTGAAAGGGCTTCTTCCCCCCATCTGTACAGGGGGATGCAGAGGGTCCGTGCTGTGTGTGCGCGTGTGTGCGTCGGGGGTGTGGCGCAGGGCCGAGGGCCACGGGCGGAGGAGGGCTCGGCTCGACCGCGCCGGAACCCGACCCTTTTCGGTGTCCGGTTCTCCTTCGCGGGAGCGCTAACCCGACCCGTCGCCGAGCCGGTCCCTCCGGCGTTCCCGTAAGGCTGTTACACGGCTGTCCAGATCAATGGTGCTGTGTCGCTGTGCAATGTAATGCTTGCCACCCCAAATAAGAGCGTGTGCCAAATTAAAAGGAAAAAAATTAATAAGAAAAAGACAGCAGTAGGAACGTAATAATTTTGAACGCAGCAATCTGTTGTACCGCGTTTTTAATGTCTTCATCGGCGCTCCCGGCTGGGTGAGCCCCATGAACAGCGACGGCAGAGATGAGGATGAGCATCGGACCTGCAGCCTGGGCGACGGGACGGAGTGCTCAGCGGAAGGGGCCGGAAGCCAGGCTCTGGGACCCGGGATCCTTGGGATCTGCGACCCGGGGCCTTTCGTTTGGGGCGAACGCGCAGCTACACGGGGCGTCAGATATACATTTGTCCTGCTGCTCCTGGAGGGATGGGGGACCATCCTTTAAAAGCCAACAATGTTGCTTTCAAAATTCATTTTGCACAAGAGCGGGAGAGGAGAGAAACTGCGGCAAATGAAAACATGCATTGACACACAGGTTTAATAAAACCGACTTCCGTCATGTTTGTTTTGCTGCTTATTATGAAAGCTTTCCTTTAACATTGTGACTCTTTTCATTCTGGGACAACACATTAATTGTCCACAAGCAGGGTCAGCGAGAAAGCGGTTGGGAACAAGTATACATTTTATTTAAGTAAATTATTTAAGTTTATCGATTTTTTTTTTTTTTTATTACCGCTTTAGGTAATTTAGTTCTGATTTATTTACTCTTTTCACTGTTCATACTAGTATTTATACTCTTGTGTTTGTACACTCTGTAAATATGCCATTAATTAATTAATTAATTTTTTATTCTGTGATTCTGTGTCAGTTGTTTGTAAATGTTGGGGGCACCTAGAACCACAGCAAATTCCTTGTGTGCATCAGTACACTTGGCCAATGATTCTGATTAACAACCACTGTCACCTTGGCATTTCTGAATATGGACTCATGAACGATTTACATAAATGTGGCTTTATTTCATCTTTAAACATATAAGTTCTTCCCTAATGACTTTTTATTAACTCACTGTAAACCTTTAATGATGGTAAAGGGAAGGTCAGCAGGAACATCTGGGAGTGCAGTGGTTAGCGCTAGTACCCTTAGATCCAAAGGTTGCAGGTTTGATCCCCACCTCTGGCTGTAGTACCCTTGATTACCTTAAATTACTGCAGTAAAATCACCCTACTGTGTAAATGGGTAAATAAGTGTAACAAGATCAATAATATAAGTTGCTTTGGCAAAAAGTGTCAGCTACATGAATAAATGTGAGCAATGTGCTGAGATTCTCCCGTTTCATCATTTAAACAAGAAACGAAAACGCTGTCTGAATGGCGCAAATTTCTGGCAGGAGCGAAAATGAGGCCGACGCAGAAAATTGAAGAAATTACAAGATTCCTTTTGAAATAACTTGACAGAGCAAAGTGCCTACTTTCACACACTGTCAGCATACACGTCACGCAATGTCATGTCAGAGAGAGCGAGGAGAAACCGGCTGCTTCATTTCACTGCGAAATCGCTCCGAAAAGCCGTACCGTGTATCACTGCGCTGTAACAACTGTAACATTAGACCTTTTATTATTATTTTTATTATTATAATAGCTGTATCGCTTTGATTTGCATCACTATTATTTTTGTTGCTTAGCTGGTGATAACTGTTCACTTTGATCCATTTAAAGAGCTGGACACTATGCTGGAGAATCTGCGCTTGAGTGGCATTCGCAAAGGGTGTAGTTCAGGGTTCATTCTGGGTCCTTAACTGCTTATATTTATTCATTTAGCTGATGCTTTTCTCCAAACCAACTTACAATGTTAAGGTTACAATTATTTACCCATTGACACAGCGTGGTAATTTTAAGGTCGGCACCTTGCTCAAGGGTATTAAAGCCAGAACTGGGGATTGAACCTGTGACCTTTAGATATGAAAGCGGCAGCTCTAACGAAAACACTACCAGCTGGCCACGGAAGAGAAATTACAACGAACGCGACAGATTTCTCCACCTGCTGCTCTTGTGCATCCAAGTGCCAGCAAAATAACCAGGTCCTTTCTCTCAGCCTCATTGCCGTATCTCTCTCTTTCTGTCTCCTGCTCCCTCCCTGGTTACAGATGCCTTGGCCTCTGTGAGCACGCGGCGAACGTGGCGCACGCCACCCCTGGGGTTACGCAGCCGGAGCTACATCTCCGGCATTCAGCGTCCATCGGCATCAGCCTGCTCTGCCCGGCCAGCTGACCTCGGCACCACAATCCCTTCGCCACTGTGTATTGGATTGTGTTGCTAAGGAAAGTGTCAATTGCGTGTCAGATGGCAAACTCTGAGTGTTTGGATAAGTATCAGTCAACTGGAACAAAGTTTCAGAAGATATTTTGATTTCCACTTGCTTGGAGAACATAAAGGAATGTATCCTCTAAAAAAGCATAGTACCTATTTTACCTATGGGTGGCACAGCGAGTAGCGCTGCTGTCTCACAGCGCCTGGGTGGCGTGAGAGGACGTGAGTTCAATCCCCGCTCGGTCTGTGCGGAGTTCGTATGTTCTGTCTGTGTCTGCGTGGGTTCCCGCTGGGCGCTCTGGTTTCCTCCCACAGTCCAAAGACATGCTGCTGAGGTCTACCCCATAGTGTGTGAGTGACAGAGAGAGTGAGTGTGTGTTCCACTGATGTATGTATGGATGAGTGACCCAGTGTAAGTAGTGTATCTAGCAGTGTAAGTCACCACGGTGAATAGGGTATGTGGCATGATAACACAACATAGAGTCCATTGGAAGTCGCTTTGGATAAAAGCGTCTGCTAAGTACATAAATACATTTGTATGGTGTGCTTCTGCTTCCAAACAACGTAGCTGTGATGTTTCCAGCACAAGGACACCTCGATGTTGACAATATACCATTATAATGAGAGCGGCTGGTTAGAGAATTGTAATTATGTGCAAGTGATTACAGTTGCATTAAAATGCAATAAACAGAGGCAAAGAGGACACGGGCTCTGTAATAGCCGTCCTTCAGGAAAGCATATGCTCATTCACTTGTACAAAATCAAGCATGGCAGGGACATAACTGGCCAGTGATTCATGGGCTGGATCAATTACACTGTACACAAGCGTAATTGACCCGAGGTCAGCCATGACAGCCGAGTGTTGGCGTAGAACCGAGGACCCCACAGGAAACTGTCACGGAGGAGGAACAGCAGGAAAGCAACACTTCCCCGTGACAGATTCCATAGTACGGTACAACGGTGGCACCGGCCATTCACCGTCAGTCTTCTCTCCCATGACGTTGGGGATAAAGGGGTCTCGGGCGAAGACTTTCTTAATTACGATATCTGTCCTTTCGTTAAAAACTCTTAAGACACATAAGTGGCTGTAAAAAACGGACAGTTTACATTTCTGTAGGAACAAACATGTTGCACGCTGGGGGGTTTAGTATGAAAAAGTACTGGGGAGGATCTTGGCTTGAGTCCTTGAGAGACACAGGATACTGGTTTTGCATCTTTTTACTGACTATTGATAGCTGGTTATTCTGTTGACTCAACTTCTTAAATACACACACACACACACATTTTCAGAACCGCTTGTCCCATACGGGGTCACGGGGAACCGGAGCCTACCCGGGAACACAGGGCGTAAGGCCAGAGGGGGAAGGGGACACACCCAGGACGGGACGCCAGTCCATCGCAAGGCACCCCAAGCGGGACTCGAACCCCAGACACACCGGAGAACAGGACTGTGGTTCAACCCACTGCACCACCGCACCCCATACTTCTTAAATACATTATTAAAAAAAAAAAAATCTCATTTTGTACCAGGTTGTTTTATATGGATGGGGTACTATAAAATGTTTTCTGAACTGCATTTGTCCATGGTTGGTAGAAAAGTCCCAGGTGCAAGTTAGTACTGTACAGGTTTCACAGTATTTGCAAGTATATTTTGCATCTTATCTCTATAAATGTTTATGTTATGTAGCTGGTGTTACAGAATTTGGTACAATAAATTTTTTGCAGAACAGTTGGTAGTGAGATAATTAACTTTACTGTGCTGTATTGTTGTGCTACGCAGCTCAGTAACGTACGTACATAGCTGGCGACCAAAAACTCTACGGCAGTGCTAGTAGGATGCCGGACACGTTCCGTGATGGATAAGTTATATGACCTGGTCTTAGGAATGAGTGCTTTTTTTTTTGAAAAAGGAGTATCCACTATGTACAGTTGCTGGGATCTCAGACTGCCCATCTCGACCAACTAGATCAGCAACCAGGGACCTGGATACCTACCTAACCTTCCACGGATGACACCTCTACTGGACAAGTAGACATATTTATACATTACGTTTGTTCATTTAGCCAATGCTTTTCTGCAAAGCGACTTACAAATATTTACCCATTTATAGAGCTGGTTAATTTTACTCGAGCAATTTAGGGTGTGTACCATGCTCAAGGGTACTCTATATTATATACTTGATACTATATACAGATGCTCCTCTACTTGCGATGGCCCGACTTAGGATTTTTCAAAGTTACGATTGTACGATAGCGACACACATTTGGTAGAATCCGTACTTTGAATTTTGAATTTCGATCCCGCACTTGCAATATGCGGTACGGTACTCTCTCCCGATGCTGGGCGATGGCAGCGAGCCGCAACATCCGCTCAACCGCACTCGCTGTCTCTGTAGTGATCACACCAATGAGCGTAAACAAGGGATACTGTGTTGAAAGCGTTTTTTAACGTTGTGTTTTCCATCCCATCATGTCTGCTAAACGCCCATGTGTGTCTCCTGCTTAAATTTGCCCAGCTGTAGGCTGTTGTAAGTGTTCTGAGCACGTTTAAGGTAGGCAAGGCCAGACTACGATATTCTGTAGGTGCGGTACTGTATTCTTTTTGACTTACGATTTTTCCACTTGCGATGGGCTTATAGGAACGTAACCCTATCGTTAGTCGAGGAGCATCTGCACTCTAAACCTCTATCCTTTGCACACGAAACACTAGTGTGTCAGGAGCTGAGTTGCTGAGGTTAACTGACATGACGTCTGAAGGTTAACACCTCAGTCCACTGTCAAACAGATTAATAGTGCACTTGTCCCATCCGCTATTCAGATTACTCCCCCACCTCCTAGATCCTTACTGTGAAAACTGTGTCAGATCAATACCAACCTGGATTCAGAAAGTGGCCTTGTGCTCCCCCCCAAAACACGGCCTCTCATTCCAGTTCACGAGTGCTAAAGCATAGTTTCTCCCGCATGCAATACAGTGAACCGTGGAGGAAGCCATGCAGATGTGCAGCGGGACAAGATATGGGATCCACTCCATGTAGACATTAACTTCATTCCATACATAAGAAGGTGCACTTGTTCATATTTCAGAAAAGAATGCTTGTTAACTAAATTTAACTGGTTTTTCTTGGCTTTCTTAAATATCTGTCTCTCCATTTTATTTCATCGTTCCTATCTGATGTTCTGTTCTACTTACGGGTTTCCACGATTCTATCCGCAGCTGTTCCAAACGTCTCTGTACAGGTGGCTCAGACACAGAGTCTGCGCTACAGAGCTCGCCGAGTGTGTGCGTCTGCGTGTGCGTGCATTACACACACACACGTCGGTGTTTAGAGGGGGTTGCGTTCTGAGTGTGTGTTTTTGTGTGTGTGAGTGAGAGAGAGCAGAACCAAAGCCTGTGTGACCAATGGAGCACAGAAGGAAGACAGCAGTTATATTTACGTTACCATCTAGTTGCTGTCCTGCTCCAGCTATCTTGCAGGGAAAGTGAGAAAACGGGGAAATTTTGAACAACCTGAGCGCTCGGTGCTATTTATAGCTGTTTGTTGACGAAACGGTATTTTTTTACCTGCTTAGTACACGTAGACTTTAGCCTCACCTCTAGAAATATATACGTTGTTTGCGACTCAAGCGGTCTTCCTGTGTTAAATCGACACAAAAGACTGGTCAGGCGGGGTGCAAAATGAAGCGACGCAAGTGCGATGGCACGGCAGGTGCAGAAGTGAAGCCGAAGGTCATCATGAATAACTAACATGATCCGTGGCAACGTTTCTCAAAGTGAATTCAACAGGGAACGCAGCTAAGCGCACGGACTGGTAACCTGGAGGTTGCCGGATGGTTTTCTGCACAGACATGCGGCGCTTAACAACGAGGAGACGTCGCAGTAAACTTTTTACAAGCGGAAAGAGTACACTGTAAAATAACGATAAAAAGTACAGTATAGTAAATATATAAACAAGCAACATAGGTGTTTATTATCATTATCAACTATTATGTTCTGTACATAATTGCATTTGCTATACTTTTAAACGACCGGCAGCGCAGTAGGCTTGTTCACAGCAGCACCGCGAACACGTGACGGACACGTTGCACTACGATGTTACGGCGGCTACGACATCGCTAGTCGATAAGAATTTTTCAGCTCCGTCATAATCTTACGGAGGTGGGGCGTGGTGGTACGGCAGGTTTGGTGCCCGCTGTGTGACAGATGTGGGGTTCGAGCCCTCCTTGGGGTGCCTTGCAATGGACTGGCATCCCGTCCTGGGTGTGACCCCCCCCCCCCCTTCGGCCTTGCGCCTTGTGTTGCCGGGTAGGCTCCGGCTCGCCGCGGCACCGCTCGGGACACGCTGTTGTTGACGTCGGTTGGTCGGTTGGTTATAATCTTGTGGGACCGCCATTGTATATGCAGTCAGTCGTTGCCCGAAATTCCATTAAGCGGCGCATGACTGTAGTACTTTTGAACACAGTCCTGAACCTAAATCGATACAAGAAAGTTTCTACCCGCATTCAAACAGGCAAAACCATAACTCGTGTTGGATTGAAAAAAAAGAAAACCCCATCAAATTACCAACAACAACAAAACGGAAAAATCTGCTCCCTTCCATCACACTCTCCGCAAGCATTCCACACACTGCCGGTCGTGCTTAATAAAAGCGCGATTAACCTGCGGGATCATCAAGGACTCGTCTGGGTGACCTTACAATACGGAGAGGTTTTATTTCACAGTATGGGGAGCAACTCGAAGCCGGCGATTGGGGAACGGGTGGGCTGGGGCGGAATCAAAGACGGGAACAGGAAGGGAAACGGCGGGGGAGGACATGGTGGGTTGAGAAAGCGACAGATGCTACCTGTCTGTCTCATAGGTACGCTAATTAACAGAACGAGAGAGTCATAAAAAGAAAGAAAATAAGAGAGCGGAGAAAAAAATAAATAACTGCTGGGATGCCACTTCGTCAGCGGCGG
Source organism: Scleropages formosus (assembly GCF_900964775.1). Classification (NCBI taxonomy): domain Eukaryota; kingdom Metazoa; phylum Chordata; class Actinopteri; order Osteoglossiformes; family Osteoglossidae; genus Scleropages; species Scleropages formosus. The sequence continues at coordinate 4,711,690 of NC_041810.1, read as the reverse complement.
TAGAGCGGGTAGCAGCTAATGAATTCCAGCTGACTAATAGCCTGAACGAGAGGAAAGCTGCTTTCCGGGAGGCTGCAGTCCCCGGCTCGGCCTACGACAGAACGGCAGTCTACGTGTGGCTAATTAACCATGAACACCAGCTCTCCTGGGGGAGCGGGGGGAGCACGGCAGGGAAGTGGGGGGTGGGGTGGGGTGGGGTGGGGCGGGGGAGATAACAAACACGCCGAGGAGGAGAAATAAAGAGGAGGAAGATGTTTTTAAACTGAAGTGTAAAGAGAATAAATATAGCCTCCCCGGAGGGAGACGAGTTCCCGTCGCCCGTTCCGAAAGCACGTCACCTTCTGTTCATCCCTGCCGTCACGGAGCCGTTTACATACGGGGATGATACCGTTGCACCGGTATACAGCACTTTCCAGCGCATTTGACTAAGTCGTTCCGCTGTTTCATTTAACGATATTTCTTTGAATATAATAAATGCTACTTCAATTGACGGCGATGATAGTAACGTTTAATAGAGATTTTAATACTAGTGTACAGTAGTGTATTTGTACTGAATGCAGGGCGGTAACATCGATGACCTAGAGAGGAGACCGGATCGTGTTGTCCGTGGGTCATTTCCTCATTATTAGCATGGTAAAAACACACACGCACAACGAGTGGTCGCACAGGCAGTCACAAGCATAACCTCACAGTTGCACAGGCATGCACTCTTACAATTAACATTACACACACACACACACACACACACACACACACACACACACACACACACACGTGCTGTATTCATGCAATCGCAATGACACACCTGCAGACTCTGTGTTACACGCACATTTATTCTCACACTCACAATCAGACACAGGTATATTTTTACAAGCACGCACACACACACACACACACACACACGCACACACACACACACACACACACAAAGCTGACAGGGCCTCCCTCAGCTGTCTCCCCTGACAACCCCCCTCAAGTGTAACCATGCAGCCTCACAATGTCCCAGGGCGCACAGCCTCACTGCGCCTGGCTGGGTCGGGGTGGGGTGGCGGTGGGGGCGCATCTGCTCCCCAAAACACATCAAAGCCCCCACCGAGGCTGGCCCCCTCACCCCTCAGCCCCCTGCCCCTCCCTGCTGACCCCGATTAAACAGCCATCCCAATCTCCCCTTTGTACGGCCCTGTTGACTTCTCCCATTAAGGCGGCGCCCCCGACAAAGAAAGCGGAAGAGGGGACTAGCTGCTCCCAAGAAGAGGTGATGTTTGATACAGCCACAACACAGCGGGATTAGCAAGCCCATACATAACAATGCAGGGCCGCCGCGAGGTTGGGGAGGGAGGCAGGCCGCGAGGCTGGGGGCTGGCGTTTATGTGGAGGAAGTCGTGTGATAACGGAGCTCCGTGACATTTATCCTCCGTGCTCCCTTTGCTGGTTAAACACTCAGGAATGCGGACGCTTGGGGAAGCGGCCCCATCCGGACGGCCGGACCGCTCGGCTCCTTCGTCGGTTATCGAACGTCATCGGCGTTGGCAACGGGCAGAAGCGGCATCGAGATGTCGGATAAGACAAAGAACAAACCATAAAAAATGGGAAAATGGAATATTAATTTTCTTAGGGCACATTACATACTTTACAAGTCATTTAGAAGGCAGAATATTTATTGAAGGCGTTGAGATTTAAGGATGTGAAGCTGGTGAGGTGGCTGGTAGAGTCGCGATTGGTGCTGTGGCCTTTGACGCTAAAGGCTGCAGGTTTGAGTCTCGTGTCCAGCTATAGTACCCTTAAGCCGAGTACTTACCCTATATTACTCCAGTAAAATTACCCAAATCTATGAATGGTAAACTCATCGTATGCTTCTAACTGTAACCTCAATATTGTAAGTCGCTTTGGAGAAAAGCATCATCTAAATGAGCATGTATGTAAAACTGATTTCAACTTGCATCATTTTTTCACGTTTCCCAAGGCAAAGCTCTGATGAAGGAATATCCATGTTTCCTTGACGTAACGGCCTCGATTTTGCTTCTTATACGCATTATGGCGCATAACCACAGCGAAAAGGAAAGGAGCTCTCGGTGATGAGCTGTTAGGACAGCGAATGATGGGCAGAGCTGTTCTGGTTCGAACCCGCCACCAGGGGATGACTGTCTCACACCGCTGGAATGACTGGTTGGCTGTGCACAAAAAAAAAAAAAAAAAAAAGAGGCCTCTTCCTTCTTTTTCGAGACACACACACACACACACACCAAGGTACAGACACACACGTGTCCCCGAGGGCGTCGGCCAGCGCCGAAATGAATTGCCCGAGGTTCACAACCCGGTGTTGGTGTCACTTTGTGACATGACCGTGTGAGTAACTACAAGACCGCGGTCCGCTCGGGCGGGTCACAGAGGACTCCGACTCACGCTGAATCAGAGCGCACGTCAAAAACCCTCCGCAAATATATGCGTGGAAAAACACATAAACACACACGCTCGCTCGCACCCGCCCTTTGGGCCCCCATCCCCCCGCCGCCCCCTTTGAAGGGCAGGAGAGTCGGAGAGGAGAAAAGTGAGGGTCCGCTCGGGGTTTGAAAGGAGGGAGTGGAGGAGAAAGGCCCTAAAGGAGAGGAACACGGGGGGTCAGGCAGGGTGATGTACAGCCCCACAAAGGACGGACATGGGCCAGAGAGCAAGCGCATTAGCGCGGCTTTGAGGCCCAAGAAAAGGCCGAGTGGAGAGGCCTTAATCTAATTAAAGTCTGGTAAACACAGTGTGAGGGAGCAGGCCGCCACACACCGCCCCCCCCCCACCCCCCGCCGCCCCCTGGCTGCTCCCCCCCCCCCCCCCTCACCCCAACACCCTTGTACAGCACAGTTGTAAGTTGTACAGCACGGTTCCTGAACCTCGTACCACCTGGTCCTGATAGCACCATCCTAAGGTAGTGACCACACACACACACACACACACACACACACACACACACACGCACGCACACTTCTTTGCCCACTCAACACTTATGGTTTAAAATCATCTTACCTTCACTGACTTAGAAATTCTATTCATTTTCGAATCCCACAGAGGGAAAAATCAGTGACAAATCCCTTGGCAGAGAAAACCAGATTCACATTAACAAGATAAAAGTTTAAGTTTTTTTTTTTTTAAGGTCTAGTGGGTGGTGCAGTAGTTACAGCTGCTCCCTTTCACTCGTAGGTTCTGGGTTCAAAACCCGTCCCCTGCTGTAGCACCCTTGACCAATGTACTTAGCCAGAACAAACATAGTAAAATTTCATAGCTCTTTAAATGGCTAAATCATTGTGAGCAGTTATGTGTACAAACCAAAAATTAAAAGTTACCTTGGACAAAAGAAACAGATACTTACACTCATAAATAACAGCCAATGTCCAACATAAATTTCTCACCTATTTATTTTCAGATCAGATTTATGATCCTGAGTATCTCAAAGTGTTACTGTACTATACTGCGCGCACACACACACACACACTGGCTGAAACCGCTAATCCCAAGCGGGGTTGCGGTGAACGGGAGCCGAACCCAGCAACGCAGGGAGTAGGGCTGCAGGAGGAGGGGACACACCCAGGGTGGGACACCAGTCCATCCCAAGGCACCCCAAGCGGGACTCAAAACCCAGACCCACCAGAGAGCGGGACCCGACCAAACCTGCTGCTACTATACCATACTATACATTGCATAGGTGTCCATAAAAGACACCAACACACTAACAGTATTACGTGAAAGTTAAAATTAGAATTGAGCTCTGCCTTTGCCCAAAATGATTACTGTTGCATGAGGTCATCGATGGATATTATTCTAATCAAAGGGAAATCCGGTCGCCTCGGAGAGGGCCCTTGCTTTGTAAACGCAAAGGAAAAGATGTCCTCAACTCCAGCAGAACATCACCGCTGTGAAAAGGCAACGTTTTGCATGAGAATGGACGGATGCCAAAATGGCGCCCGCCGCCCGGCCTGGCACTGCCGTGCCATCGTACGGGGCGTACGGGTCTTCAGCCGGCCTCTCGGGCTCCCGGCGCCTCGGCGCGCGGTCAGGTCTGCAATAAAAAGAAGGGACGTCCAAATATGACAGATCAATTCCAAGGGCAGGAACTGGGTTTGCATTAAAGCATCACTTGATGTGAACGTAGGTGTTTTTGAAAATCCTTTCGGACGATGGAGAGTGGATGGAGTTGCTTTGGACTCTAAAGACCCGGGTTTGAATCCCATGTTCTGCTGTAGTCCTCTGGATAAAGGTAAATACCCTAAATTGCTCCAGTAAAGATTACCCAGCTCCGTAAATGTCAATGCTCATGCTGTTGCTCTTCCAGTCACTACAGTGACGGTGGTTGTCGAACCCTGGAGCCAGGGAACCCTTATTGATCCGGAGGCACCAGGAAGTGCGGAGATGACCCCGGCCACTTGACCGAGCCCCTCCCACACCTCTGTCACTCGGGAAACTTCCCCGCCCAATCCCGTTAGGATGTCCAGAGCAGCTGGCTTGCAACTGTTTAGGCAGCGGCTAGAGCGAGCGAAATCGATAGGAGACGCACGGTGAGATTTCAACACCTGAGCGGAGCGGATGAGGTGCTCCGCTCTCTCGGCGAGGGGGTAATGGAGCGAGGTCTGGTCCCGATCACGGCGCGTACAGGATACCATGACGGACGCACGCGGGGGGCTCGGGCGAAGCGCGGAAGGCTCCTGTCCGGGCCGGAGAAGAGCCCGGAGCCGGCCGCCCCGGGGGCCCGGCGGCGGGGGAGACGGCGATGAAGCCGGGGGAGAGGGAGTCCGCCCCCCCGACGCCACGCCACAGTCGGCACAATCAATACATTTACAGGCCTATTATGGATTAAAGCGCCACATTTCGTTTCATTTCATGCTCATTCCACTTGTTCATTTTTTACAGCACTCGAGCGGGGCTCGATGGGTAGCGCTGATATCTCTATCGGGCGAGCCGGCCGGCGGCGATGCGATCTGCCGCGCACGCTCCACCTGTCAAGCGGGAGCCCGGGGTCCCTGGACAGTGCGCCGTTCGGGGAGAACGAGGAGAGGGGGTCCGGTGCTGTCAATCACAGCCCCCTGCCAGCCCCCGAAGTCCACGTGTCCCAGCTTCCTCTTTTCTGGCGAACACTACTCCAGAGTACTCTACCAAAACACCGTAAATGACCCCATAGCGGTGTGTGCTGCTGTAAGCCGCAGGCTATTTATTGGTGGGTAGGCGGTGGGGTTCAAGGTACAGGGTACAGGGTACAGGCAGTGCTTTTCTGGACATCAGCTCGCATTGGTTTTGCGTGACGGAATTGGACCGCGGCGCCCCCCTCCCTCGCTCCCTCCTTCCCTCCCAGCCCCCATTTCCTTGGCAGAGTGGGGCAGGTGGCCAAGCCTGCCCATCAAACCAGGCGAGCCGCATGGCACGCCGCGGAGGGCAATTACCGCCCAGCGGGGCGCGGCATGGTGGCAGCATGGCAACAGCCCGCTCTCATCAGCGCACAGACGGCCGAGTGACGGGACAGGCCACGGGAGGGGGGGTTGCGGGGACCGGTGGGGGTGTCATCTCTCCTGGGGTACCCGGCCCGACGCCACGGTTCGGCTCCAAGACAACTCCACTGTGACTCAATCTCTCTCCCCTGTAACATTTGCATTCGCACGTAATGTTTTGTTTTCCTCGTTTATTGATTCCTTTTTGTATCCCTTTTTATTAGATTCTCGCAGCGGAATCAGATATGACGCCGAAATTATAAGGGCACCTTTTCAGACGGAGCGGACACGCGACCGACGAACGGCGCATCCAATAAACGATTTTTATTGCGCTACCAAATGAATTCCCGCAGAGCGTCCTTGTTCTGTGCTTTTTCGGGGGATAAATGGTCGCCGCGCTTTTCAGAGAACCGTCAGCATCAGGACGAAACGGTACCAGGCTCCCGCTCCAGCAAGGCACCACAGACGCGCACATACACACGCATACATGTGAACGCACCCAGGATGCAGCGGATCCCGCATGCCCGCGCGCCCGCCCGCCCTTTCGCCGGGACTCATGCAGACGGCCTAACGAGGAGGCCGTCGTCCTGTCGGATATTCGTCGGGACCCACAGGGAGACGGTAAAGCCATTTCCCGGCATTGCTAACAAGCACAGGGCCCCGGCCTTGTTAAGGCCCCCTTGATCCTGACAGGCGCGTGCCGCGCTCGCAGTCAAGGGCCGGGGCCGGCGGCGGGGGGAGCCGCAGCCGGCGGGCACCGCCTACCCAGAGTGCACCGGGTCGTACGCCTGCGGCCGAAAGCTCCCGAACAGAAGACGCGTTAAGGGCAAGGGTGCAGCGCTGCCGTTGCCGTTCCTCATACATTTATTCATTCGGCTGAGGCTTTTCTCCAAAGCAACTTACAGTGTTAATCTTCCGAAAATTATTTACCCATCTATGCAGCTGGCTAATTTTACGGGAGCAATTTTAGGGTAAGTACCTTGCTCGTGTGGTACTATAGCAGGAGAAGGGGCTCAAACCTACAATCTTGGGATTTAAAGGCACCACCTCTAACCACTATACTACAAGTCATCCCTCATCGCTCTGAGACAGAAATAACTTTTTTTTTAATACTGTTAGCACAATAAAAAAGATTAAACTCAGATAATATCCTTGAAAACAATTTTTAAATACTGTTTGTAAAAAACTCTATAGACCTACAGTACATCTTTTATGGAGGGCTTTAAAAGGCACCGTTACAAAGCAGAATTTTTACCGTCTAACACACCACTAAGACTTGACACTAAAGCATTAACATCGCCATTATCGATATTAATTCACGGATAAAATCAAGGTTCTCGCCGAAAAAAGATGAAAAACCTTTCTGTTTATAATTTCTGGGGCTTTATGCTTTTTCAGACTTGAATTTACCACATTCACCTCTAACAGCAGTCTTCTCTGGGAATATTAAAAGCTGCTAGGAAATAAAACACACAAAGAGTGAACTTGTTTCAAATTTCCTCAGAGTTAGTTTTGGGGAAGAAGAGTAGTTTTGTTGTGCAGTTTATTGGTTTTGTAGCAAAGTAGAAATGCATGTTACTCAAATATTTAGACAGGCAAATTGGAACTATTGGAAGAATGGGTAAAACGGAGTAAAATGGGTAAAACGGAGTAAAATGGGTAAGTGCTTTTCTCGAGACCCTTCGTATTTGGCTTTCCTCCTTCTTTCTTTCTTCCTTCCTTTTCCTCATTTGTCCCGAGAAGAAGAAAACCAGCAATATTTCAGTGAACCCGTTGACTTGCGACGTCAATTTCATTTTTATGAATATTTCCCTTAGGGAGCCGTGCTATCGGGCTCGGAGAAAGATAGAATTTTCGTGATCGTTATTGTTAGTATTATAGGACGAAAGGATAAATAGCGTCATTAATCTGCAACATTTCTTATGCCGTTATCTCGGTGGGGAAAGGAGTTTATTTTTGCCTTGGATCTCGCAGTAATTATCCTCCATCCGGCGCGCCAGAGAGAAGGCCCCGTTCGCAGAATTAAAAAAAAAAAATTGTCATTAAGTGGATTTTGCCATAATGCCGCCGTTTATCTGCGAGCGGGTCGTCGGTAGCAGTCTGGGCCCAGGGAGGAGACCCTGTCTGTTCCGCGGCGAAGACGGCAAATTGAAAAATACCGTAATCCCAGCCATCCTCTCTCTCCCCCCCAGCCCCTGAACCAAATCCACCGCCATTGGCGTAATTAAATAATGGCGCTTTAAAGTTTTAATTTACATTTCCCGCTGTACCCCTGCGTACCCCTGTTCCTCACCGGGAGCTCGGGCGCGGTGGAAATGGAACGGGTTGGAGGATAGCGGACAATTTAGATTACGGACTCTGATCTCTATCCGAGAGAATTACCGCAGTTGTCCTGTGCCGTTTTTCCGCTCAAATTAAATGAAAGCCCTAAAGTGCGGGACGAGTGAGTCCCGGCGGACGGGCCAGGCAGCGCTAGAACTGTGCGGTTACGCAGCTGCGGGTCCGGGCCTCCGGATCGCCGTGACAGAAGAAAGAAAGCGTTAAACAAGCTTAGGCCGCGCTCCACCTGGAGTCCTTCGCGGGGGTTTATCCGTGACGGGGACGTTCGGTCAACTACATTTCTGCCGTCGCGTCCGTGAAATGCGGACCCTTTAGCCGCTGTGAAATCGCCGCGGGCCGAGAGGAGACGTGAACTCTCTCCGAGACTGACAGATGTCGGCGAAGACGCTCGCTATCGACCTAAGTGCCGGAGCAAGGCCAAAATCAATTTAGAGAACAGAGAGCCGCTTCCTGGAAGCCGAGTTAAGAAGCCTTTTGTTTCGCCTGCTGGTGGGGGGCTAGTTGGGGGCGGGGGGGGATGGGCCAGGAGAGAGGAAGTGAAACATGGGTGTCTGTCCTCCCCAGGGCATCTCGAGCCCCTGCTCCTCCCTTCTCCATATTTCATTCAAGTATCGTCACCCTGCCTTCACCCCCCCCTCCCCATTTTTCGCAAATTAGAGAAACAAAGAGCTTTGTTTGCATGCATGGGGTGGGGGGGGGGGGGGGGGTGTTGCCACTCCATTTCTGTGGCACAGAAAAAGATGCCATAATTATGTGCCAAAACACAGCGTGCCGTTTGAACGGATAGGAAATGAAAAGCCGAGAAGCTTTAAACGGCACAGGTCAGATGGGGGGGGACGACTGAGAAATGCACATCCGAGTTATGAATCTTTTTGTTTGCGGGTTGCTGCGATGAAGGCCTTACTTCGTCGGCAAATGCTTCCGTCCATCACGCGCTTTGAAAAGCGAAGTTTGAGCGGTGCGGCCGGGCCGCTCGCGGCGTAGGTTCGGCAACAGACCCCCCCTCCCCCCCGCCCCCATAGGAGATCCTTGGTGGGATTTCTGGGTGGAGCCACTTCTCATGTGCTTTGCCCAGAAGTGCAAACCCAAATTCCAAGAAACCAGAGGTTACTCAACACCTGCTCTTTAGCATAACATGCTCCCGATGGCCCCCTATGCAAATGTGTAGCCACAACAACGTCTCAGCGGCCCCCGTATCTGTCTCTGCCCTTTTATTAACTTCTCAAAATCTTGCTCATAACACAGTCATTATTAATGTCTTTTTTTTTTCCCCTCTTAGCCATTCCACAGCGTAAACTGTGAATATTTTAATCGGTCATTTCACATAAAAAAACACTTTTCACTAAACGCCATATAGCTGTGCATCAATTACAAAAAAAAATATATATTAATAATATATTGTATATTATAAAGTATTTGTTCACTGAGAAAAGCAATTTCAGTGGCATTTTTCTCTTTCAAAAATATTCTGCCCGTTACAGTTGCTCTATAACATTTTTTCAATATGTAGCTCAGTTACACAGAGTTACTTTTATTACCATGAAATACGAATGGAGACTCAAGAGCCCCTTACTGTCAGTGAGCGAAAAGGAGGCAGTCGTTTGAAATGTATATTTGTGAACCCTGAAAGAGCACCAGCAAAGCAGACAGATTAATCCCACTGCTGAGAGTTACGTAGCACATTTAATACACTTCAATTTTACAAATTAATGTTAATTTGGAGACCAGCGACGGCACTGTGAGCAGAAAAAGCACTTGAATCTATTCAGTGTACACATTTATATTGCTCAGAAAAGCCCTTTTAGGGTGAAGTAATATTAAGCCACATTATATACACTGAATTTTTATTAGTGATGCTGAATTTTGGTAATGGAAAAATAGCAGTGAAAAATCAAATAGTGGCCGGAACACATTTTGCCATGGCTTTTTTTTTTTTTTTTTTTTTTTTTTTTTGATGAAGTTTAGCATCTTTTTTGATCTTTTTTATTTGATACCTTTTGTTTGCACAACGATGGAACATATCTGGGGGAGCAAAAAATGTTCAGTCACAATTTCATCACTTGTTATCTGTCCCGTGTCTGTATTTGCTGTACATTGCAAACGGACGCATGAAGTCACGATGGGAGCGTGACGTATATGTAAACGCAATCAATTTCAGGTGCAGAACTGATCGGATTGAAATCTTCTCTGTAAATTACATTTATACAGAGCAGCATTCGCATTCGCCAGCTGTCAGTTTCACTCCAGCCGAACCCTTGGCGGCTCCCTCTTCCAACCATCAGCTCCACAAGCAAGTCGAGGGTTAATCGGGACTGTTCTGCAGCAAACATGGAAAGGATGTTCATGGAGACATAAAAAATTCTTTGCACTTATAATAACTGTTGATCATTGTTTGCTGAGCCTGGACTATACCTCTGATTTTTATTTTAATATAATGTTCTTACTATGCTTTTTTTTCCCCTTGGGTGTGACCTGTGCTTTTAGGCTCAACTCCCCCTCTGGCTGTAATACCCTCGAGCAAAGTACTTACCCTGAATTGCTCCAGTAAAATTACCCAGCTGTATAAATGGAAAAGTATTCGTAGCATCAGCACTGTAAGTCGCTTTGGAGAAAAGTATCAGCTAAATGAATGAAAGTAATGTTATTCCACTGTTATATGAAAAAAAGAAAGCGGACTGATTACGGGAACTTTTCAGAAAGGTCAAAGTGACAGTGATAAGCGGACATCCGTAATTTAATTTCAAAATTTCAGATTTGTAGGACGCATTCGGTGAAATCGCAGTTGAGAGAGACACCTGTTATCCTGGAAAGGACTCGAACCGTTCCGCTAAAATGTCCTCTGCTGCTCTTGTTTCTTTAAGATCTGCTTTTCATTCGGGATCTTCCCCGCGGTTTCTCTCTGCCGCTGCAAAGCGTGAAGCCGGAAATCCCATTACAGCATACAATCTGAAAATTGAATTCTGGCGATCGTATAAACAAGAGGACATGTTAATATACCCTTTTTTTTTTTTTCCGAGTTTGCGTTAATGCCTGCTAATGCAGCTTATTAGAATGTAGTTACTCCAGACAGAGCTTTATAAAAATCCATTACCCACACAATCAGGAATACCTGCGGTTCATCCACATGTCCGGATTACATTTAATGTCATTTAATTTTATTTTGTTTCCTGTCTTTTTTAGGCAGGGGACACTCATTCGCAGCACATCCCTCGGGAGCGTGAAAGGAGAAGAAAAAAAAAAAACAAGAAAGAGGAAGGGAAAAGATTTTAGATTGGGACTAATGCTGAATAAATATCGGGAGATTTAGCTGGGAGATTCTGTCACGCTTATCGCCTCATAAACAACTTCCATTTTCTCCCTGCTGGTTACAATGGGATTGGTACCACGAAACGGCTCACGCCGTTCAAACCAATTGGTTACTTCAACTTATCAAACCGTAAGCGCTGTAGCCCTGGGCCTGATTCAGAGGCCGATAGAGGAGACGAGTTGAATTTGTGGAGCGCGGTGCAGCCGGTATTTCTCATCGCATCTGAACAATTGTCTGCGGGCAATTTCTCGCCGGGCAACAAAAATCATAAAATCAAAGCAAATGAATTCAATTAATAATTTGCTTTGGCTACTCAGATAGATAGATAGATAGATAGATAGATAGAGTTACTTGTGATTATTTTATAAATAAGTCACCACAGTCCTCTACTGGAAAAGTGGTTATTGATAATGGATGCACAGGTGGAAAAATTATAAATGCAGCATTAGTATTAATTGCACAAAACTTCTGGAACGTACCGGAGGTGTCAGAAAAAAATAAGAACGTTCTGGCTGTTTCGAACACAGCCGTAGAGACGTGATTAGGTGGAGCCGCAGTTCGTGCTGGTTGGCAACAAGTGCAAAAAATTTTATTTGCTCATGGTTACATTGTGCGGGACACGATTGTTTTTGGGCTCATAATTGATGGCGGATGTTGAGTAAGAAAAAAAAGACATGAGTGCATTTAAAAAGTACGGTGAAAAAGAAAAAAATATGAGCGAATTACAATTTTGAGGATGGCACCCCAGCTGAACAAGGAAGCACCGGTCTTGGCAATGATGCCCATCTTGGAGCGCTGCTGTTGTACCATTGAATAGGTTCAGATACTTCACGTTATTTCTTCAGTAACGTATCCAGCTGTATCCAGGGGTAAAAACCAGCCTCTTTCCAAAGACACTATACCGGGACTGAGTAAATTTTCACTACACTGCTTGTGGACAAAATGTCCCAGTGGACTAAAAGACTGCAGTATTGGATCCATGACTGGGAATTCTTAAGCTCTGTATATATAAATAAACATTTTGCTTCATTTTATCTGGTTTTGTCGCAGCTGCGTCTACCAAATTGAACTAGCAAAGTGAAACATTTAATAAAAATGAGATCATTAAAATAAGCTGAGGGAATGAAGTCGGCCTTGCGCTCCGTTCCAAGTCGGATCCATCCACCGTCCCTCCTCAGTCTTTTTTTTTTTTTTTTTGGGGGGAAAAAACTGCATAATTTGCAAAGTTCAAAGTCCCGCAGTGCGATGCAAAGCAGGTAATAAATATCAATAACTCTAAACAGCTGAACAAACGAGCGGCCCCGGTGATGATGTGCGGGATTATTACTTCTGCGCGAGGCTCTCATGTGGATGTGGTAAAAAGCGGAACCGTAAGTCAGGTTTGGGCTCTAAGTGGGAACGTGCAGAAAGCAGGGTGGGACAACCTGGACCCAGCGAGGACACGACACGCGAGGAACACCCAGCCCTGGCGGCAGCGGATCGGGGCAGCCATCGCAGGCACCCCTCGCTATTTGAGACCTTTAACTCAGTTTCAGCCGTTTCCCACGGCGCTGAAAGTTTGCGTTCCCTGCCTCTGCTGTGGAGTGTAAGTGGAGGCTCACCGAGATAACGTACTGCGAAATACGTGGTCTCCCACAGCGAACGTTCGCCAGGCTGCACAATACCCAGACTGGGCCGCGGGAGCCTTTTACCCACAAGTCCACGCGTGCTTTCCATAAGAACACATTCGATTTAAATTCCCTCTTTCTCTGTCCCCCTCTTGCGCGCACACAAACACACCCACACACACACACGCACGCACGCACGCACGCACGCACGCACGCTGCCCCGTTGCCGGGAGGAGGGGCCCCGGTCGGTCCGAGTCGGGCTCGCTGCAGCCACTCACGGTGAGGAGGACAGCGTACATTATGATAAGACTGCGCGCTGCTAAACAAATAAAGCAGCTCCGCTCCCCATGCCTACCCAGCCCCCCACCCCCCGTGCCCCCCCGACTTCTCTCTCTCACCGAATTTAAAATGCCACTGTAGCATGAACGGTCTCAGGAAAGATACTGCCAAAGCTTGCAGGGTGGAGCCCCGTCAACCATATGCACATTCATTTATTTACCACCCGGAGAACAATGATTATGGGGATATAAAGCCTATACTGTGAAATATAGTGCAAAACACTTATTCAAAAAAAAACACCCCAGTGTCAACAGAAGGGGTAGCGTGTTTCATAGTAAACACAGCGATGATAAATATAAAACGGGCAAATATTTAGCTCCATGAACATGGTGATAGGGAACAAAACTGGGATCAAGTCAGCAGAAAAGGAAAATAAAATGTTGCTATGGGAGATTGGGTTGCTATGGAAAATTAGACAGGAGTAACATTTAACGCATAAGAATTTAATAATGACTGGAACAGCTTCAATCAGTGTACTTTTACAGAGGCCCCATATGCATTGTGCTAAATATTTCGGAGGATCCATGCTGGGTGTGGTGTTACATTAAAAAATTTATTTGGATGAGTGAAGTAACATCTGTTTTTAACAACGCTATAACAATGGTTTGTACGTATTACGTATTATAATATGTATTATATATAAATATAAGTATTTTGGAATGTGACAAAAATAAACTAAAATTTGATCATATATATTGCATTATATATTCTAATATTTTTATTTTCCTAAAAATAGAAGCAGTTAATACAAAATTTCACGTGTCAAAGTCTGGAACTAAAATGATATTTTAGGGAGGTTGTTTAAAAAGGTTGCCACATGTTCAAATTATTTCTCTTAAAAATTTTAAATTATTTGTAGATGTCTAAAACGCTAAATTTCTCACAATACACATATAAGTAATAAGAAAGGGAAAGATTATAGCAGCTCTGCAGCTGTATTCCTGAAGCACTTTTTAAAATATGACACCTTAATGAAATTTTTCATCAGTGAAAGTTTAAAACAAGTTTCCTTGATTAACTGAATGCAGTGAATGATAAAAATTAAAATAATTTTGTTTGAACATTTTTGACAGACGATGCATAGTGCTCTTTAATGAAAGATATTATCAGAATTCAAAAGAATTGCACTGCATAAATGCACAGAGAAATAATTATACATATACTGCATATTCAGTTGTATTTGAATATGTATGTCCTGTTACAAAGCACTGTACATATGGATATCACCCAGTATATTAACGAATCGCATCAGCTAAATGAGAAAAAGGTCTCTGTGATGCAGAAGGAGGTAAAAGGATGCAACGAAAATGTTGGGTTCCGTGTCGCTTTCAGGAGCGCGTGCACGCTGTGGTGTTATGTGGTGTGTTTCTCAGGCTCCTGCGGACAGTTTGTTGACCTGGAGTCGGCAACTTCTTGTTTGCTATAAATACAAAGCAGCAGGTGCAAATGGCGCTCGGCGAGGACAGTTCCGCTATAAAAATACGCGTGGCTGTGCGAGAGGTCCCCAGCGGGGCCCTTGAGCTGGCAGCGGCCCGCATCCTCCCGGGAGCCTGTCAGGCTGTCACACGTTGCCGTGTCAATGCGGGGCCACGTCTGCAAACCGACGGGCAACGGTGTCGTTGGAGATGAGGGGAGCAAGAGATGCCTTCATGTTGTCCTGTCGGGCGATGAGGGGTTATCCACTAAGTCACAGAGGACCACTGGGTGACAAAGGGCTGAGGGAACTGAAAATGAGAGCAAAGGTTGCAGGTTCAACTCCCAGAACAAGCCCTCTGCCGTTGCCTTCTGGAGCAAAGCACTTGACATGAGTTATTTCACCAAGATCCTATGGTAGGAAAATCACTCCGGAAGCTGTGCAAGTTCTCTTGGTACAGGGGCAACAGGTACTGCTGTAGCTGGACCCAGGGTAAAATTTGTGCTCCTGCTGTACTACCCTTGATCAAGGTTTTACCCTTGAATTGAAGCAGAAGAAATCAAAGAAATGTGTAAACGGATAAATAATTTTAAGTAGCTTGATGTCGTACACCAACTATTATAAGTTGTCTTCGTCAAAGTAAAGAACAGCTATGGATGCAATGACAGTCTGTCCTCTCGTAATGTTCAGGCAGCCATTCACCGCTTCTGCTGGTACCTAGTCACATTTATCAAACGCTTTTCCCGAGAACAACTTACAATGAGAAGCTACTTACGATTAATTAGACAACAACACGGTTGTTTAGCTTTTACTAGCGCCCAGAGTAGGTACTTCGGGGTAGTACAGAAGGAGGTACGGTTTGAACAAAGGTTTTTTTTGGTTCCAAAGGCAGGGTCTGTACCCACTACACTACCTGGTGCCCCATTTTAGTTGTGTTCCTATTAAACCCAAGTCAGTCTCTTCAGGATTAATTCCTTTGCACTTTATTTCGGTACGGCTAGTAGCGTAGTGGTTAGCGCTACTGCCTTTGGATCTAAAGGTTGCGGGTTTGGTCCCAGCTGTTGTACTCCTTAAGCAAGGTACTTACCCTGCTCCAGGAGAAAATTTTGCCAGTTGTATAAATGGGTAAATAATTGTAACCTTAACATTGTAAGTCACTTTAGAGAAAAGCGTCAGCTAAATGAATAAATCTATTTTCTATTTCTCCTCCCAGGTAATGCACTATTCATAATTGAAACGTTAAAGACAGTTAGTGTTTAAACCACTCAAAGTGACATTCTTTCATCTGAGAACATGAGATCTATCTCTATTGTTAAAAACAGTCTTAAAGTATTAAATTTACTCCATTTGAGCATTTTCATTTCTTTGAATTACCCTATGGATTGCCAGGTGCCCCATGCTGCGATCACTTTGAACCACAGCTCAGTCAACAGCTTGAGGTCCAAGCCAGCTTAGTCAGGAACTGTGAACTGGACCATACTGTCTAAACCTCATCTCACGGTCCATGTCTTGCACACACTTGAATCTCAGCATCCTTTGAATGACACTTACGAGGAGGAAACCTACTAAGAGCACACCAGAGTCAGGGCTCATCAATCACCCAGTGCTGCTCCACGCATCACGGACCCCTCGAAACATAGTAAAAGTTGTTTTGATATTGCAGGTTCGGTTAAGCAGTTGTTAGAGGAAAAAAAAACACAAAACAAAAAGAAAACGAAAAGAAACAAGTATACCTCTGTACTGTGCTTGCACTTATCGGTATGCAAAGGAGGGACCTAATTATAGCAGGGTGTGTTTTCGCAGGGCAGTCCCCTGGGGGCTGGTGCACCTAAGAGATTACCAGCAGCGGCCTCCCCGACAGCTCAGCTATTCCCACAACACAACTAATATTGTCTTACCAACGCAGACCGAAACGCACACAGCCAGGCCTAGTCAATGTAGCGTTCACTGTGGGACCAAAAAACAACAAAAAAAACCACTTTTACTCATCGACCCCTGGGACGAAAGTCGGGGCACTGGGAAAGTACATGCGAGGTACTTGTGTGATGAGACATTTTGGTACTTCTCCATGCTGGGGTCATCAGGCCGGATCTCCGGAATGATGGACTGTAGTGTCAGAAAGGAGAGCACCGATGAGGACACACAGTGCCCCGTCTCCCAAGCCTCATAACCACATGAAGATAGGCAAACTGGTGCCTCAAGGGTTTGTACAACCCTGCGGACATAAATGGAGTCTATTATTTTTATTTTTTCATATTTAGCCAATGATTTTGTCCAAGGGAACTTAAAATGCCTGTTACACCGCAATATTTACAATGATTTACCCATCCACACCGCAGAGCAATGTAACGCACGCTCACAGTACGGGCATTTTGGAATGACCAGTCCGCTGTGGGAGGAAACCCACATGAACGCGGGCAGAACATACAAACTCCGCAGAGAATGAACTGTATTCAAACCTACATCCAGCAGTTGTGAAGTAGCAGCGCAAACCACTACGGCACCATACTGTTAGTGGACATTGTCTCCAGGAGACTCCAGGCTAAAGCTGGGGTATGGACAACTCACACTGTCTGGTAGCGTAGCAGTTACAGGCATTGAATTGTGAACCACAGGTTGCTGGGTCAAGACCCAGACAGGGCCTGTTTGTAGTACCACTGTGCACGGTGCTTTTATTAGATCCGTTCAGGAGCGGAATATGAAAAAGAGGAATGCCGCTGAACGCTCAGGGTGTCTGCTCAGGGCTCTCGGGCAGGAAGAGGCCGGCGGTTTGGTGAAAAGCTGCAGAAGCTCACCATGCTCTCAGGCTCATTAATTAAGCAGACTCCGGTAACGCCATCTGCCGCTCAAGCAATGCCGGCCTCATTGCGCTCAGCCGACACCGAAGCCAACATCTCCAGTCGCTCAGTGTCGGCGACACAGAGGAGCCCAAATATGGTCCTTGCACCTCCACCAACATATTAATACTAATTCATGAATCAGAACCCTGGGCTAACAGTTAATAAGAGTCTGGGCCCCGAATCTCTGCCAAAAATCTTCTAAAAATTAATAACTCCATGCTGGGTGCCTCCTTCCTCTGAGACCATTATAATAATTAGATATATTATTAAATGACTGCTTAATTAAAATTATTATTATTGTTAGTGGCTGGAAGTGACATTTTTCACTGTATCTAAGGTGATGGAGGTCCAAAATGGTAATAGTGCATTGCAGCAGGAAGTGGAAAGGGCTCTACGCAGGACCCGTGTCAGCCTGTTGAGTATGGAGTCAAAGGATGGCGCCCTTCAGAGGTTCTCACTGCACACCTGTGCTATTGCACACCTGAAGGTGGCCTTGGGCCTGGTCAGTACATCCAAGTAGTGAAGCGATACCGCACCTTGGCACTGATATCAGGACGTTCAGTCTGGGCATGAAATGGAAAATACATGAACAGTCTAGAATGAGGTTTTTTTCTTTAATATTTAGGCAAAATTTGCAACCGCTTAACGATTCTAAATGTATAGTGATGGATTTATAGAAAAAAAACTGGGATACCAGCACATGTTTCCCCTGACTCATCAGTTCAGATGCTTTTCCCACTGCGCTGCTGTAAGAATTATATCTTTGATTAAAATGATAAATATTTAAAATATTTTGGAAATCAAACTATTTGCAGCATGCTTAAATTTTGGAGGAAATATTGATCATTTTGTAATAATACAAATTTCGGAAGCCTACTGTTAACCTCGTGTTGAAAATCGAAGCTGTAAAGCTCTAAGGGTCTCTGGGAGAGATGGGTTCTGAAAGAAGGTAAAACAAAGTCATTTAGATTTGTCCACATTTTTCAAACTATTGATGTCTACCATTTGTCATAAAGCAGCTGCAAAACAGCAGATGTTTTTCAACGGCACAAAAATACTGCAAATTTATTTCCTGTTGATGATTATAGATATGCAGATAAGCTAAAACCTCAAATACTCTTCTGGATGGTAGAATTCTTTTAGGTCACCGACTGATATGCTGTTCAAAGCAAAAATAGTTCAAAATTTTTTCCAAATGTTTTTTTTTCTTCGAAAATGGACTTCTTAGTAAAATATAGAAAGCAGAACAAAAAATGAATATAACACAACTGAGGATCAATGTGTTTTCTAAAATTAATATTAGTAGGTAAAACATGTTCACATTTTTGTAATCAGGAAATTTTTGCCCTTTTTATAATATCCTACGTCAATATTTTTTATTCATACAGAGTTATGTAAATGCGTGAGGCAAAAAAGACTGACACACGTATAACAGTTCATTTTAATATTACCGTCAAATGACAGTGTAGCTGCCTTTACCTTAAAAGACAATTCTTAATAGTCCCTTTCTTTTTTTAAATATGACAAATTTTGACATTACACTGTCAGTATGGGTGATTAAAATTGTGGTATGGTTGATTAAATTTTTCTTGTGTTTTTCTTATTGCATTTTATTTTCAGATGAAAATTTGTCCCAAAAATAAACATTGTATAATAAAAGCAGGGAAAATCCACCACGGTTTACGCAGCACGTCAGACATGTCTGTGAGAATAAAACGACGAGAGTAAATAATGTCCTCATGCGAGCGACACAGACTGTTGGGCCGGAGGCTCCAGGTAGGTTGCTGGAAAGCGGTGGAATGCAACAGGCTGAACACCTGGCCAGGTAAAGAAGACTCGGGTGCTGGACAGGTACAGGAGGCCGCGAAACACTTTCGAAAAAGAAGTTTTGTTTCTGGTACCAGGTGATACCAGGTTTGATGCTGCAGTGGAACCAGGCAAAGAAATGATAGAGCCCAGAATATCCTTTCCACCTGTTTTCCTGCTGGACCTCACCTGGTACCTCGCTCAGTGTGGGGGGGACCCAGGACACTGGGACCCAGTACAGAGGCACCACTAACATACCATTTACCACAAGCAGTAGAGAGACCGAGGCACAGCGCACCTCCCTCGCTGCCGATGACAAACACACCATGATCATCACTCAAACAGGGCAGCGTTACCGGAGTATTATAGCCAACAGGAACGCAGCTACGCCCCCTTCGTAGCACACGCTCGGGAAACATTGTGCCGTGGAAACTGCCGGAACAGCAGGTGGCGTAGTGCTTAGAGCTGCCACCTTGAACTCGAAATACACACGTTCGAAATCAGCCTCCTGCTGTAGTACCCCTGGTCAAGGCCCTTGCATTAAACTGATATGGTAAAAATTACCCATCTGCACATGCTGGAAAATCACTGTATTTAGGTTAATATCGTAAATTGCTTTGGGGCAAAGCATCCATTAAATGAATGAATAACTAAACCACGGATTGCTGCCACGTTTTAGACTGAATCCCTGGATTCTTTTCTGTATCCTCTCTTGCAGTGTGCTGGAGTGAACCGTAAATAGAAATAAATGAGATACTGGACAATTTATATTGAAATAAATAATACGGAATACACATATGCAGGAA
Source organism: Scleropages formosus (assembly GCF_900964775.1). Lineage (NCBI taxonomy): Eukaryota > Metazoa > Chordata > Actinopteri > Osteoglossiformes > Osteoglossidae > Scleropages > Scleropages formosus. The sequence continues at coordinate 4,691,766 of NC_041810.1, read as the reverse complement.
AGCGTCCTTGACTGTGCTTCACGCAGTTTTTGCGATACGATGAAATGGAAAAATGTCCAAAAAAATTGAGATAATGAAGAAAACAATTTTTAGCTAAAAAAGAAAAGAAAGAAACGGATTTAAGTAATTCTCCAGGAATAGTGGTGAGGAAAACCACAGAGCCGTTTTAGGCAGATCCTGTCGCGGTAATAAATCATCGCGAAAGTGAAGTGTGACGCCTTCTCAGCTCTGGCTCCACTAAGCAGATTTTGGCTTTTTTTTAGGGGAAGGAACAAAACTTAGTGCAAAAATTGAGGTGAGCAAACCACTGCCCCACCTCCCCCCCTTACACACACACACACACACACACACACACACACACCCCAACAAAAAGACAGATTCCAGTTAGTGTGAGGCAGGCGAGTGCTGGTTGCCTGATCAAACATGTTGTGTGGCGACTGGGTGTGAAGTTACACACAGCGTGGCACTGGGCAGCCCTGATAACAGCTGTTCTCAATCAGTGCCCTCGCCCGGCCGCCTGCCTGCCCAGCGACACCCTTATCTCGCCGCCGTCCCCCCGGCCGGCACCCGTCACCGCTGCTGTCATCGCAGAGCATTTAAACATGGGGCTTCAGACGCTGCAAGACAAAGCTTAATCCTCCAAAAAGGAGCGGGACACATTGCGGTGCAGGAAACGTGCAAACGTCTCTTATTACATTTATCATCATCGGCCGTCGTGGCTTCTGCCGCTCCGCTTTTGGCACCTACCTTTAAGTGCGAGATACGGGGAGCAGACATTAAAAAAATAGAAAAAAAAAACAGCAATAGTAATGAATTTCCTTCAATAAGATTTTTTTGTGCAATTTTTTTTTTTTTAAGAAAAAAAGACTTCTGCAGTTTGTATGAAAGATATGTTACAGTAAGTTCATATTGCCGGGCCTCCCATGGGGGGCGAACAGGCAGCATGATCCCTCAGCGAACCAACCACACCTTGGCGTTGCAGATACAGGTATACCTGGTCTGTCAAATAGAACTGCTTCACTGCTTACATTTACATTGACACCTATTCATTTATCAGATGCTTTTCTCCAAAGCGACGAACATCTCGTAGAAAATACAATGTGTTCATTAGCAGGAAGAGACACTTAGATGCAGACGTGTGATTCTTAAGTGCAGTTAGTTTGTTTCTTCCCACCATATGAACCGATGTTCATCACATGAGTTGCTGCAGAAAACTATCACAATATCCACGATTCCTGATCACCTTCCTAGTAATTTTTTTTTGGAGATGCATAAACATTTCCGTTACGTTACAGGAGGAGCTGCGTAAAGGTTTATCTGGGCATCATCTTAAAGTTACGGTGCATGAACGTTTACACCGAACAAGAGCTTAAGATATGATGGGCGCAGCGAGTCTGGAAGAGATGAGTTTTCAGACCCTTTTTAAATGTGGACAGAGATTCAGCAGTTCTGAGTGGGAGGGGGGAGGTTGTTCCACCACAAGAGGCAGAACCGAGAATCTTTGTGCTTTACAATGACACCCCAACACACACGCGCGCACGCACACACGCATGCACTCACAGGCACATACGTACGGCCCAGCACACCTCCTCATGCACGCTGTCTCCGTGTAGAAAACATGCATGCCGCGGACATGCAAATGGACGCACGTCAATCACGGCCTAACGAGGAAAGGCTCTCGCGGTGCCGCGCGCACCCATTTACAATGTAAATCCCGGCTTTTTGTCTCGCCGTGCCGCTCGCCGGCGCGCGCGTTTCCAGCAGAGCCGAGCGGCCCGACTCGGGGAGGAAATGAACTGAGCGTCACCCGCGTTTCCGCTCACAGATACCGATTTGTCTTTGTCGAAATGCGCAAAGAAAAAAGAGCGACTGAAGTTCAAACAATGAGGGGTGCTAGGGGAACCGTGCAGCCATGGGCCAGAGTCGGAAGGGTTTTCTCAGCCAGGGGTGTAATAAACACCCAAAATGAAAGTGTGTAAGCGGTGACGCTGTAAAGGTGTCGGGCGACGTTCCATTCCTGTTATGCTGTGAACGACGACCGCGAAACACACACGGCCCTCAAAGTGATTAACGTCTTTAAAGAAGGAGCATCAGTGAAATGGGGCGGAAAGAAATTTCCCTCTTTCAGCCTCGTGCCCCTTTTTTCCTCTCTCTCTCTCTCTATCTCTTTCTTTCTTTCTTTCTGTCCGTGTCCCGTCCGCGCGCTGCCGTTCTCGTCCAAGTCGGACATCGACTGTGGTCACGGGGAGAAGCTCAAGGATGGCGTGTCCATCAGACAGGCTGAGGGAAAGAGGGAAAAACAGAGGAGGGCAGGAGGGGACTACCCTGACCAGGGGCAGGTCAGGCCTCGATGTCGCCCTGTCGCTCGGCAACCGGGCCGGACCTGCCATGCGCCGCGGTCACGTTAGGGTCACGCGTGCAAAGAGAGAAGCAAAGCGCAAGAGACCTACCTTCCTGGCACCCTGTCTCCTCTCTCTCCCTCGCGGGTGTGCCGAGGCCCGGCAGGCATCCCGTCACCGAACCCGCCGAGCGACCGCCTCCGGCAAAGTTTGGTGTCGCACTGAATGGGGCAAAGAGGAGGGCAGGAAGGCAACAAAGAAAGAAGTTAAAAAAAAAAAAAAAAGTGCCAGAGAGTCGGGGTCCAGCAGTTCGATTTGAGACAGGAACCCGGAAAGAGGAGGCCCACGCAGCTCACGCCGTCCTAGGGATGGCCTCTTTTCTCCTTCGTTCCGGCTGAGCGGAGACGGGGCGCCCCCCAGACCACAGCCCGCCACCGAGAACCCAATCAGAAAGTTTGCCCCGGGGGTCCAGAGTTTGCCCCTCCATTAGGCTGTGGTGGCAAATTGGATATCCGGGAAGGATTTGGGATTTTTTTTTCCCCTCCTCTGCTTTTCTCCTGCCGTCGTTCAGGCTCTGGGTGATGGATCGCTGGCGCATCTGAGAACTCTACCGGAGGTTCCACGGCGGGCCGCACACGGCAGACACACAAACACACCTCACGTACCATCCGCACGCAGCCATTTATCGCACGCTCTTCTCCACGCGCCGCATGTCAGCATCCACATCCCTCACGCGCACACAGCCACACTTCAGCCTGGCCGCTTCACGCGCGGCACGACAACCCCATGCGCGTGCCTCGGCTTTCCTTATCGCGCGCTCTCTACGACACCTCATCCTGCGCGTGTGTCCCGCACGCATTCTCGCACCCGCACACGGGAACACAGTAGGGCATTTTGTGTGAAGACGATCACCCGCGTTAGCCTTAGACAAACCGAATGAATTCAATTTGTAAACACGCGCACCTCGCCATAAACAGCTTGCTCTTCGCACACATCTCTTGTACTTCAAAGGGGTGCAAGACAGTAGAAAAAAAAAACGATGCTCTTCACAGAATCATTGTTACCGATGGGATTTGATGGAATTACTGGACTGCGGTTGCAGCAGATAAACGTTATTAGCTGCTGCTGTCTAGTCTCTTTCCTATCAGATTTGCAGATGCTGCGTGATACAATCAGAGGCACCAAAATAGCGGATTTCCAATTCAAAGCTACGGTCTTGTGAAGCTTCACTTCGTGGAAACAAGTCACGGTGGCAGTTCTGGCACACGGCAAGGCAACGCGAGTTAATAAGAGAGCATCGTTTAATAAGTGCTAATGAACCCCCACTTAAGAAGTCACATCAGGCCAGTAACGTTCAGATGTTGTGCTTGGGGTGTGAAGGAATGGTGTTGTCCTTCAGTACACACACACAGGAAGGAAAGGCTGATTATTTCTTTTCTTTTAAGAAAAAACAATGAGCTGAAAGACATTAAATGGAAAGAAACTGAAGATTTTCCTTCTGTTAACTGAACAGTGTTCCTACAGCTTTCGAATAGATATATTATTTCCATCCATCCATCCATCCATCCATTATGCCTCAATCTGAACACACAAACAGGTGTTTAGTATCTAGGCATGGTAAAAGTACAGTAAGCATGAAGAACTCACTCTGTCACCTGTCCCAGTCAGGTCTGTAATGGGCCAGAGCCAATCCTTGAAGCATGGGGCTCGGGGCTTAGGAGAGTACACCCCGTATGGGACGCAGCTGCATTGCAAGGTAGCTGCTGAAACACACATTCAGCCGAAAACTTAAAATTACACAAACTTTAACCAAATGAACTGTACAGCAACAGGTTACACAGAACTTATTAACCAAATCAAACCCATCATAAAAAACATCATAAACCAAGAGTGGTAGAATTCACAACAAACATGGGTGACACAGTGAGTGGTGCTGCTGTCTCACAGCGCCTGGGTGGTGTGAAAGGATGTGGGTTCGATCCCTGCCCAGTGTGTGTGGAGTTTGCATGATATCCCCATCTCTGCGTGGGTTTCCTCCGGGTGCTCTGGTTTCCTCCCACAGTCCAAAGACATGCCGTGTGAGTGACAGAGAGACTGTGTGTGTTCCGCTGATGTATAGATGAGTGACCCAGTGTAAGTAGTGTATCTAGCAGTGTAAGTCACCACGATGAATAAGGTGTGTGGACTGATAACACTACGTAGTATCCATTGGAAGTCGCTTTGGAAAAAAGTGTCTCCTAAATAAATAAATGTAAGCAAATTAATTGTCAACAACCCCTTATAACCAAAGGTCCTAATTAACCTCTCAGTGCTACTCAAAACAAAGAATTTCAAGTCATCATGTTAATATGAATGATAAAGTTCAGCAGTGACAGAATCTATACTGAAGCTATAACAGCTTCTGTTAGATGATAGAAGAAGGTTCATTCATGGCTTCATTTAATGGTTTGTTAAAATCCACTTGTGTCAGTTCACTTGTTTCAACACTGGTTAGTCATCTTTGTCCCCCAGGACTGTGGGACAGCATGACGCACTGCAGCGGTGACGTGATTCACCAAGCAGGGAGTGTGGACTTGCACTTCGCGCAGGAAAACCCCCCATGCCTGCATTCGGCTGTCACAAAACCCCATCTTCAACCGCACAGAACATCGCAGAGATGAACTGGAACGCGGAATTAGCGGAAGGCCGAGGTGGATCTTTTCAGGACACTAATCCCTTACGGTGGAGCTCAAAAGGAGCACTAAATGAGCTGCTTTCTCTCAGAAATTACAATTTTCCATGACATGCAGAAGAGCAGAAATGGGCCCCACAATGTCGTTCACTTCTTAGAATTAGGTGCTTTGTTCATTATTATAGATGTGTGAATATTGGCACAGTTGTGCACAATGCCAAATACATTTCTGTATATGTTCATATTTTCAAATTTCAGTAAGCACATCAACAAATCATCTCTGCTGTTTCAGCAGCCTCAGCATGACCTAGACAGCAATCACCGCTCCACAGCCCTAGTATAAATATAACTACGAATCCAGAGTTTTGAAAGATTTCAGGCTGTAATTGAATATTTGACCCTGCTTTTATGACCCTGAACTCTAATACTTACAATTTACATTGCATTTGTTTATTTAGCAGACATAAAGTGACATAGAACTCAGAGAAATCAGAAGTGCATTTCAACAGCAGAAATGGGGAATAAACGTGATTCTTGAAGTGCAGTCAGTAATACCATCATTTAATACGCATACATCACAGCAGCGCCTCTAAGAACCATGGGTAGATAGGAGATCAGCAGACACCTGAGTGAGAAAGAGAACCTTCTTGAATGCTGAGAAGGATTCAGCAGTTCTGAAGAACAGTGGGAGATCATTCCACCCTAAAGGAGTAATCATTACAAACTAGAACAATCTTTACTATGAATCTTCTCTGCTTTGGGTCTATGGACTTACTTGGATGTGGAGAAAGGTGTAAGATGGGAGATAGCTGAGTCTGGAGAAGGAAAATTAGTTGCTATGGCAAGGAGATGGGGCACCGGAGGGGTTGGTCCTTGTCAGACCGTCCCCTCGACACCTCAGCATATCTGAATATGGACTTTAGTCCAGTATCGGTATTGCTTTGATTGTTTGGTGGTCCCAAGGGTCAGAAAGACTTATGAAAGGTGCAACGTTCCTTTGACTATGTGGTACAAGGATTTTTGCACACCGGAGCAGCTCAATTTGCTGAAATAAAGGAGGAATGACGAAAGGATGTAGATGCAATATTGCGCCCAGAAGAAGACAGAAATAGGCAGAAATCCAGTCCAAATGGCAGCAAATCCATGTCATTGAGCTGCTGGAGTGTGTATGACATGCGTGTGAGTGTGGCAAGCGTGCTGTTTCTCGGCGTCCTTCACCGTCGAGAGCCATACTGGAGTTGCCGAGCAAGAACGCAGGCTGCAAGCTGTCGGGACGAGGGGCAGCCACGAGCAGGCGGCGCCTCCGCACGTCCGCTCGCATATGTTGCTGAAAAGCCAAGCACGTTTGCTGGAGTAGAACACTGTGCATTGCCAACATGTTCCCGCAGACGCGGTCTAATTAGACACCGCTCTCAGTCGTCTGAATGAACGAAGAGCCAGATGACAGATGGGAGCGTTTGGTGGCTACAGGTAGGTGGCTTTGTGCCCTGGAGTGTATGTGAGGCCTGCACTACTGAACCGGGATGTCTGGATGCCTCATTGTGCTCGTGCAGAACACGTGAAATTCTACAGAACACTGGTGAAACGTGCTGAGAACAACTGCAATAATGTTGGGGAAGCATCTGCAGAAGAATCTGGCAAACGTAAGAGGGACATTTCTTCTATCTGAGAGGACATAAGAGAAATATCTGGTGGAACATCTCGAAGAAGCAAGCGCAACGTTCAAAGGATCATCTTGAGATCGTAACAGAAAAATCTAGAGGAATATCTGGACAGTAAACTTGGAAACATCTTGAGATGTTTCACATGAGGAAGATGAGAAACATGATCTCTTGAAGTTTTCTTGAAATTACTTCTTCGAGCTCCAGATGTTCCTGTCGATGTTCCTTTAAGATGGCAAATTACACTGAAATTTGAAATCATGTCGAAAATTTAATGGTAATAAAATAAAAGCGGTAATAAAGGCTTCCCTTCTATTTCAACCTTAATTTGTTGCAAATTATGGTGTTTCCTCCGATTGTTCCGATCTCTTCCAAAAGTTCAAAGGAAATGTACTGTGATGTGCATCTTTTGAGGGGATGAGTGTGTGTGACTGCCCCGTGACCAACTGCCAGTCCTGCCCAGGATTTACCCTGTTTCACACTGCATGCCTTTGGAATACTGTAAACTTTGGGCCACTGTGACCCTGCACCGGACAAGCAGTTGTAAATAATATATGGATCCTGATGTTTGCTTATTGCTGTGATTTTTTAATGCAGAATTTTTTTATGTTGTTTTTTTAGTTTTGCTGTCCTTTCATTGTTGTAATTTTAGGAAAAAAAACTCCAAATAGCTTTTATACATGTAAAAAGTATATATCGTTCTTGTTTATCGCAAAGCACTTTGATATGCTTTTTAAAATGTTCTATTTTAAATTAATGTTTTCATTGTCCACACAATTTTGTCTGCCTCTTGTCGAATGCAGTGTTATGGTGATGATCACGACCACGACTGTGATTGCATTGCATCATCGACACCCACTCGTCTCAAGCGGGGGTCGTGGTGAGCCGGAGCCTAACCCGGCAACGCAGGGCACAGGGTGGGGGGGGGGACACACGCACACACCCCCTGGACAGGATACCAGTCCATCACCATGCACCCCAAGTGGGGCTCAAACCCCAGAGCCACCACACAGTGGACACAGGCCAGACTTGCTACACCACTGTGCAACCATGCCCCTGCTATGACTATGATGATAATGATGACTATGATGATGACTATGATAATGATGACTATTATTATTATTATTATTATTATTATTATTATTATTATTATTATTATTATTATTATTATCTGTAGCTAGCAAGGTAATTTTCAGAATGTAATTGCTTATAACATGTAACTGTCAAGATCATTCTTTGGTGAGGTATTCTTAAAGTTTTGTTAGAGATAAATAAATTGTAAATGAAATTGAACAGACAGGATCATTTGTACTGATATTGTCTTTCAAGTGAACTGAATATGTTGTTTAGCACTTTCTCATAGTATTGCTTTGTCACAGGTTTTAAAGTCAAAGCCTTTCCTTTGTCTCCTTGGCTTTGAGCACTTTACCGGACACCTTTTACTTTACATTTCATTAAAGAGTCACAAAATTTATGGAAGAAGTTTGCAAATGGGCTGATGACTACAAGGCTACATAGGAGACGGAGAGGAGAAGCCACGCCCCACGTGGAGGAGGAGGAAGGTTGCTCGCCTTCTACGATGCTTGCCATCACCAACGGTCATGTTTTTAATTGTCTGCGCTAGATACAGAAACAGAGATACAAAAATTGTATCTTTCCCCATGCTGTTATGTCCATGAACAGCTGATTGTTGTTAGTCTGTGCAGTACTCTCTCCCTCTTACTTATTCCCTCCCTCATTATTTGTTCCACCCCCCCACAATGAATCGGAAAAAAATCGGATTCTGACTCCGATTCTGATCGCGAGGTGTTTTCTCGTAAATGTGAAATTGATATTTATGCAAATTTTTGGGTAAGAATTACACTTGCCCCTATCTCTGAATTCCCTTGAAAACAGAGTTTGTTTTAGGTATTTTTCCTTCTGTAAGCACAGAGGTAGGCAGTACAACAGGCTCACACAAGCAAAATTCCGAAGGGGCAATATTAATATTAATCGATGCCAAAAAAACTCAATGTTACTCAACAAGTGACACAACGACTCTCCCTGCTCCTACATCATGTATTTTTATCTCGGACAGTTTTGAATATGCACAAAATTTCTAAAAATGATTTCTTAATAAATACATTTGTGCAGCGATACCATATTCAACAAGTAATTTCTCAGAGCGGCCTCATGAAACGACATGACTAGCATTTCCGCTGTTTTCTCGCTCGTTTTCACGAACGGCTCTGAAAGTTCACGAGGTTCCATGTTTATTCATATGATAATAATTTCAAGGTGTTTGAAAAACGGTTGTTGAGATCAAGCCGTTCGTTACCGAGGAATAAAAAGGCAGAAGTTTGGTTAAAAAAAAATGCTAATTGTAAAGTCAGTAGTATTACAGTTTTTACCAGTGTATCCGCCCTCCTTCTTTGACTTTGGTTTACTGGGACACTGCGCCTCTATTCCTGGTCCCTCCAATTTTCCTGGTACCTCCTTTGACCTCCCTCTCTGTCCAGTATGAATGAAACCAGCTCTACCCGCTGCGTAGCGTCAGCTCCGGGGGCCACTTGGGCTCCTGGGTTTGGGCCTGGTGCGAGAGAGGCCAGGGTCCAGAGATCACACGGCCGGCAGACAAGAGAACAACCGTGCACGTCTCCCCCTCTCCGCACAACAAAAGGCTGGCCGGAGGAAATCCCAGGCTGAGCCGTCGCCCCGGCACACATGACCGTGTAAAGCATGGGCACTCTTGCAGAAATCCCCAGCCTGAAGAGCTGAAGCCCAGGGAAATTTAAATGAGCAAGTATACAGACTGGGAGAAGGCACAAAAGAGGGTTGGACTGAAAAAAGAATATCAAAAGAAAGGAGGAAAATAAAAAGGAGGGAACCGGATTGCTGAGGTTGCAGGTTGTCCTAATGTCTAGATCTTTAGAGATTTGCTAAACATATTTTATTCATTTTTTTATCATAGGAAACAGTCCCTCCACCCAAACAGGCCCCTGTTTTGTTTTCCCTCTTTTTTTTTATTAACGCCATTTACGAGTGGAGTGCAGATTACCTTTTGCTTCTCTAATTCCACACAGACATAAGCATGCAGATGAACTTCTAAAGCAGCGCAGACTTGCCTTCGGTCATCATTTAAAAATGCATAAAAACAACTGATGTGTGCAAGGAAATATAAACTGCACCCCCACCCCCCCCCCACCGCCACCCTTCCAACCCCCACCATCCACCATCAATCCAGGAAATAGCTTTTTCTATATGCACTGGCAAAACTAACTTAGTCCATCTCTTAATCATGAAATGCAGGACAGTTTGACTACATCAGCACAGAAGTGTCACCATTAGTTTGCTGCTCTAATCAGATCCTTAGTGAAACTTAATGAGCATATCCACTTCTCAAGATAAAGAGACATTTTAATTTCCACCACTTGCCCCCTTAACCTGACATGATTTCATATTTCCCTGCGTACTGAATAATATGATGTTCTAGCGCTGCAGCTCCGTGAAGGTGTTCAAAACAGTGCTGTGGAGGAGCGAACATGAACTGGTCATAGATAATGCCAAATATGCTAAAACGGTAGTAAAAATCAGTGGTTATGTAACTGCCGTGGCCAGAAGAGTGTTGGTAGGGCCTCAAGGTAGTGCTGCTCCTGAAGCTCCAAGGCAGAAGGAACGTCATTTACAAGTTCAAACATTTTTAAAAGGGCAACCATTATTACTACAGTAGACTTCTGAAAAACAAAATATTTATACATTGTTGTACTTAAGAGGGGGGCGTAGTGGGGCAGTGGGTTGGACCGGGTCCTGCTCTCTGGAGGGTCTGGGGTTCGAGTCCTGCTTGGGGTGCCTTGCTGCGGACTGGCGTCCTGTCCTGGGTGTGTCCCCTCCCCCTCCAGCCCTTTGCCCTGTGTTGCCAGGTTAGGCTCCAGCTCCCTGCGACCCCATATGGGACAAGCGGTTCAGAAAGTGTGTGTGCGTGTGTGTGTTTTACTTAATTTAAGCTGCATTTGAAAGACAGTGCCAAGATTTTTGGATTGCGCAGCTTTGGTTCCTTATAACCAAAATATGCTCTGATGTGCGGTAAAAAAATATACAGTTGTACCCATGAATCTGCATCTGGCTTGTTTTTTTCCTTTTTATAGACGTCCATCAATGATGTCAGTATTATTGTGTCACTAAAGGGACAATCTGTCCCTTTTAGCCATTAATCTGAATTTAGGTATGAAATAACCCTTATTTTCAAACTCATTCATTCATTCATTCATTCATTCAATCAAGCAATCAATCTATAGCAGTTTGTCATAATACAGGGTTGTGGTGGTCTTCAGCCTATCCTGGAATGTTTGAAAATTAAAACTATTTTAATGACCTACAGTATAACAAACAAGCTATTATTTTTTATTGTTGCTGGCACAGCAAGTAGCACTGCTGTCTCACAGCACCGGGGTGGTGCGAGAGGATGTGGGTTTGATCCCCACTCAGTCTGTATGGTGTGCGCATGTTCTCCTTGTGTCTGCGTGGGTTTCCTCCAGGTGCTCTGGTTTCCTCCCACAGTCCAAACACATGTTGTTCAGGTTCCCCCATAGTGTGTGAGTGACAGAGAGAGAGAGAGTGTGTGTGTGTTCCACTGATGTGTGGATGAGTGAGCCAGTGTAAGTAGTGTATCTAACAGTGTAAGTCACCATGGTGAATAAGGTGTGTGGGCTGATAACACTACATAGAGTTCATTGAATGTCGCTTTGGAGAAAAGTATCTGCTAAAATAAATAAATGTAATGCAAATGTATTATAATTAAATCTGGAGCAATTTTTACTGCAGATAAGTTGGCAGCACACAGTTTAATGTTTAGGATGGTGGAGCTGCAATCTGCAGGTCCTGGGTTCAAATACCACTGCTGTTTAAATGGATTAATCATGATGGAGTTGCTTGGACAGCGAGGAGCCTAGTAGTGGGTCATGAGGAGCTCCCACACCTCTATAGCAGCTAACAGCACATGTACATACCGAAAACTCAAAAATCATGGCAAAATATGATCTGTTCTGCAGAGACTTAGCTTACCAAACAAGTCATTTGATTGTTGTGTCAGGAACCTTCAGCTGACTGGTTTTGATGGACTGTGGGCCCCACTTATTCCATACTCTGGAAAAACCTTCCCACCAGAAGAAAGAGGCTACAGCTGAAGGTGCTTCCTAACACTGAAAGTGAAATATTGTCTGTGGTCAAAATCTGAAACGTGTTGTATGCAGACAAATGAAATATTTCAAAAAAAATATTTACAATAAATACCAAAATGTATTTTATTGTAATGAAGGGGTTCCTATAAACAGCTAAAACTGTAACTTTAAGGCAGTTCTATGTCCAGCTCTTGACCTTTGAATGAAAGACATATTTCCACTTCCTTAGGAGACAGAGTCGCTGGATGTTTCTTGCATTAAACATACCTAATAATTCTGGTACATATTTGTTTTTGGCACTTCCCCTTTCTTTTCTTCGCTGCTCGTTTTGTCTCATTTCAGCACACGGGTGAAAGAGGCAGCGTAAATAAGCTTTTTCCCGCCTACTTCGCGGAAGCATGAGGCATAACTCTATATCTGTGGCTTCCTTGGCATCAGAAAGACTGAATCAGCGCTTGAGTTCATTCAGTCGAATGCGACTATAGCACCTGTCAGAAGTTTGAGTACACTTGCTGGGAGCCCCTCCCCCCCAGACATTTGGTTAAGAAGGTTAGATCAAGAAAACAAGGTGTCGTGTCCTCCCTGCTCTTCTGCAGCAGGTCCCAGAGATGTAGGACACTGTGCGTTGCTTTGCTTTCACTCTTCTGTCCAGTTTGTCCCATACAGATGTTGTCCAGGCTGCCCATGTGTGCTCACATTTTACAGTGGTACTGGAGATTGCAGTAATCAGGGTCATCTGGTAGTGTAGTGGTTACAGCTATTGCCTTTGGACCCACTGGCTACAGGTTTGAGCCCCACCTCTAGCTACAGTACTCCTAAGCAAGGTGGCTCTCCTGAAAAAATTGCTCCAGTAAAATAACTGAAATGGATAAATAACTGTAGTTAGACTAACATTATAAGCTGCTTTAGAGAAAAGCGTTGAATAAATGTAAGACTGTATTCTGATTGGCTCTCACTGTGTCGGCAAGTCGTTTATTACTGCGCAACTGGCAGTTTGCAAGTTCCTATGTATTTTTGACATAGGTTTAACTTTTCATGTTGTTTAAACTCTCCCCCCCCCCCCCCCCCCCCCCCCCCCCCCCCCCCCCCCCCCCCCAGTGCTTGAAGGGTTTGCACAGGTCAAACTGAATTCCTGCAAAAATGTGTTGCAGTAACTTTCATATGCAAATGTGCTGTCTGGTGTTTCCATGCACACTGTGAATAACAGACCACAGACTGCTTGAAGCACCAGAGACACTGGAACCACTGTTTTGCGTGTGTTTGGGCCTTAATCTTATTTTGGTCCGGCATGTAAATAAACAAATTTAACAACAAGAAACACCTGCTCCACTGCTGCTGATGCTATTTACTCCTGTAGCTGCTGTATTATTAATATTGACTATAAGTCATTCATTTAGCTCATGCTTTTATCCAAAATTACTTACAACGTGAGTTGTGTATACTAAACTACTTACAGTTACTCACCTATTTATACAGTTCTTACTGTATCAGTTGGGTGTATGAACCCTGATCAGCGGTACTAGAGGGGAGTGAAGGCCCGTCCTTTGATTGCCAGGTGACAGCTCTAAACACTACATCATCTGCTGCTCCTTAACACAGCTTGAGGAGCTATAATTAATTTTACTGTAAATTTTCTGGTTTTCAGGCAACGTGGACAGTCTTCAGTTGAATTAATTGGTAAGTGATCTCATATTGTCTTTGGTTCACGTTTACGATGCCGTTTCACTCAAACATCCTGCTTATATCAGTGCTACGTCTGGTATCAAAGTTCGGGTAAGTTTGATATCCTTTGTCAGTACTGGTGTGTAAATCAATGGCAAGAGATCAGGAGGGCTTTTATGTACATGACTGTAGCCTTTACACAGCTGCTACTCCTGTGTTGTATGTAAATGTTTGTGTGTCTTTAAAAAAAGAATTGTAGGAAGGTGATCAAGATTCATCTATTCTGAGTTTTATGCACCTACTCGTGCGATGAACATCGGTGCATAAAGTGGAAAGAAACAAACTAAGTTTACTTAAGAATCACATGTCTGGAACTATGTCTCTCTTTCTCCTAATGGAATGAACACACTGTATTTTCTCTGAGATGTACGTCTATTTGGAGAAAAGTGTCTGCTAAATGAACACATGTAAATGTACACACACACACACACTTTCTGAACCACCTGTCCTATATGGGGTCGCGGGGAACCGGGGCCTACCCAGCCACACAGGGCATAGGGCCAGAGGGGGAGGGGACACACCCAGGACGGGATGCCAGTCCATTGCAAGGCACCCCAAGCGGGACTCGAACCCCAGACCCCCTGGAGAGCAGGACCCGGTCCAACCCCCACCCTGTAAATGTAGTATTATGATAAACCCTAACCTTTTCAACATCCATCCATCCATCCATCCATCCATCTACTGCACTGCAGAGAAGAGAGGAATTTCTACATTGACTTGGATGCCGCATTGACTGATTCTTCTATTGTCCAAATCTTCTGTACATTTCTTCCCCTCAACCTTGAAATATTTGTACTTGAAGTTCATTGTAGTTTTAGAACCTGATGATTCACATTTTTTGTGCACTTGAAGCTCCACGTGGTTCCATCCATCCATCCATCCATCCATCCATAGTCAGTAACCGCTTGTTCGAAGTCTGTATAGCATGAATGATGTTCACTTTTATTTGTTGTGACAGCTGGCTCCTGCTTTAAGACACCCCACTACACCTTGTGGTGCAGACAAATCTGTCCTGCTATTATTCACTTTTAGCCCAGCAATACATCACTGGCCAACAGAGCAATTACACTTCAAAAGCTGCAAAAATAAAAACACAAGTTTTATTTCAGATTTCTAATCATTACCACTGTAAATGGTGTTTTTTTATAGAAAATACTGCAGGAGTGTACAGTCCTCTATTTGTTTGCTGCCATAATGTACGGTCAGTATTCTAAATATACTTTTCCCTGAAGATCATATAAAATGGTTTAAAATAAAGGGAGCATTTTATTTTAAATGTTTGTGTTTGAGAGACACTGGTTGGCAACTCGACTTCTTTATTGACAGACTGGGGAAAATTACCATTCGCCCATCCGCCCTGAGGACGTTTTCTGTAAATTTTCTTCGCTAAAATGTCCCCGCTTTACGTGGTTTTGCTTTGTCGTAAGTCGCACTTCTCGTTAAACGAGGGTCGTATATCGGGACCCGTACAGACATCAGCGCAGAATGAATTACGTGTCGTGCGGCCTGTGCGCAAAAATTGAAACAACAAATTTTCTTGACCTTAGAGCGCAGTTGGGAAAAAGTCAGGTGGAGCTTTTCCAGGAACATTATTAAAGCCTTTCTGGACTTTTCCCTCTATATTTGTTTGTTTGCCTGTTGTGACTAATTGGCTCCTTTTATTGCTGTGTCTCGCTTTTCGTGTAATTATTTCCAGTTCCACATGACCAGCGAGGGCTCCTCACACAACTAATTTGAAGAAGATTCGTTGCCTAAAACATTTATGGAGAAAAGTCCATTATAATTCTAAAAACACTGCTATACTGATTGAATTACACTGAACAGCAGATTGGTACTGATATTGTAAATAACACACACACACACACACACACACACACACACGTTTTCCCTCTGAAATACCTTTTAATGCTTTGTGTCGAACATCTAAATGTATAAAACCTTAAACAAACATGCTCTCAACTGAATAACAAACATTTTGCATTTATAGGCACTGATTCATTGAGATCAGTAGTTTTCCTCATGTGTAACTGTACAACGAGTAATTAATATTAATCATATTATTAAGGATAATATTATAATATTAAACATAGTATTAAGCGACAGCTATAGACTTTGGAACAATTTTTTTCTCATTTGAATAATAAACCCCTTGCAGCTCGTGCAAGATGCTGAACCTAAAGCAATTACCACTCGCATTTAGTGAACAATGAGAAAGACCTCGCAAAAATAATTGTACAATTTCATTTCACTGTGTGAAATAATAAAACGTCTATGAATATAAATTTATTTTCGGGTCCTACACATACAATACAAATATAAACATAAAATTAGCTGGGAAGTTTTGTGCAGGATGACATCTGGATTGATTAGTACAGATATATAGAGAATGCATTAGTGTGCTGGTGCTATTTGTTACTCTTATTATTGTTTCAGCAGAAAATAAGCATTGAAAGTATGAAAATTGCGCGAAAATGTTCTCTACGTCGTCCTAATTCACAGACTGACACACGTCCGTGCAAACATGGATTGTTTTCTAACACATACCGCATTTTACTATGCTTCGAAATATTAATCACTTTTTTTATAGCCCGTTTTACAAACTTTATACAAACTTTTGCAGTTTGTAAAGAGATTTTCTCGGATTATGGATCCTGTTTAATTAAATCCCAGCCTATTTACGCCTTACTTTCGACCCAAATGTGTGTGGGACATCCATCAGAACTACGGAGAAATAATTTGTTTTACACGAAGTGACACTTTATTGCAAAAAGTCTGTTTTCTTCCAACAACAAACGTCCTTACATGATGCAGCTGGGTGACCCTATATGTTACCCTGGTACGGGCTGTTACCGGGACAACCTTAGGGTTAAAAAGGCCCCACACAAAGATGTGTCCTAAGAACTCCCTCCCAAAAAAAACCCCTGAAAAACAGTTTATTTTCTTCCTCTAATGATAGAGAAGCTGTTCAGTGCGCTTTGAAAGAGCATTTTTATCTTTTACACTACAACAGAGCAAAATACCGGTGTCCTGTTGTGTGCAGGAATTCCCTGATATAGGATATATTGA
The DNA here is from genome assembly GCF_900964775.1 of Scleropages formosus. Taxonomy (NCBI): domain Eukaryota; kingdom Metazoa; phylum Chordata; class Actinopteri; order Osteoglossiformes; family Osteoglossidae; genus Scleropages; species Scleropages formosus. Next base: position 4,675,151 of record NC_041810.1, on the reverse strand, counting down.
TTTTTCACATCGAACCCTTCCCTGTGGCATTCAGCTGAAAGATACAGGACCCAATATTCTGACATGTTAATAACGGGCTCAAACACTGAACTGAATTAATAGGAATAACATCTTTTAATTGTATATCGAGAAAACTTTGTAGACAAATGACTAAGAAATTAATACCTGCAAGTGGGTTTTTTTTTTGTTTTGCCACAGTTTCCTAGTCTGCTTTTATTGCCTTGCTTATAAATGTATTTTTGTTTAATTATGAAATAAAAATGCTTTTAAAAATTTCAAGCAGTTCACTTGTTTAAATCATAGTTGTTTGGGGTGTTTTTACTAACAGGCAGCAGTTTATTTTGGAAGCACCTGGAAAATATTTAATTTTTAGGGGAATATATGAGAATATGTTATATTTATTCAGCTGTAGGAGACTGTAGGTGATCCCCAAATCCAAAAGTGATTATAACAATTTATTTCTATTTATATTGATCCGTTCATCACAGAGACTCATTTATGAAAGTCAGACTTTAGGAGGTGTAAATATTTTATTATGAAGTGTACCGTTAGATTTTAGCAAGTTTGCACATTGGGCTGCCAGCTTCTTTATTTCAGAGAACCCACAACTTTATAATGGACATTACTTATGAATATAAATGTCTGTATACCGACTACATACAGGGGGTTAATATTACTTTGCAAAAAAAATCTTGCTTTTGAATTCTTATTAGAGAAAATTAGTGCAGCTACAGTAATTTTTAAAGCCTTGACTGATGGTGTGTGGTTTATTGAAATATAACAGGTTAAGAATATTCTTTATGAAAATATTCATGCAACCTTGAGACTCAGAAATGGAGAATATGCAGTGGCTGAGGAGAGCTTAGCGAAAATGGATCACCACTAAATGAAATGAGCAAATCGATTAATTAAAGGAAAGTGCACTGCTAATTTGCATTTTTGTTGCTTCTTTGTGTATTTATTAACTTTTTATTTGGTCAAAGTGATTAAATGTGAAGTTCAATCTCATTTATCGCAGGCTTGCAAATGGCTTAATATGTAATTAATTTCACCCCTAACAAAAAGTAGATTTAACAATTCTCTTTTTACATTGGAAACGGTTATTTTTCTAGAATATTCCTTCAAGCAAACGCGATGCATCCAAGCTAAGATATTGCAAACTATCAGATGGTTCAAAGTGGGTATAGACGCAACAGCTCTGCAGGCTCACATGAATCCAGCAGTATATAAAATACTTAACGGATAAAACACGTCATCACGAAACACATAATCCATCTCTGAAAGTGATGAGATGCGGAGCAGGAATCCATTGCTTCAAACACGTAAAATTCAGAAATATCTGATAATTTAAGGTTTATTTAAAAAAAATAAATCACCCCCCTCCCCCATATGACTTGCTGGATCCCAGAAGTAGCGTTTCTCTCTGTCTTCTCAATGTACGAGGAAAGGTGACCCCCTACTGCGAGTGTGAACGTGTGTGTGTGCGTGTGTGTGTGTGTGTGTGTGTGTGTTGATGGCTTGTGACCGGTGCATAATTACTGTTAACTCTGAATTTCTAAGACCATAGAAATGGATCTGAATTCCTGACATGTCTCGCAGCTCCTGTTCTTTTTTGGTATATATAAATAAATAAATAAATAAAACAGTGTTATGATACAGATGGCCTCAACTCACACACTCCCCAAGCTCACACACCAGCTGTATCAATGGAAGACGGGAAACACATTTTCAACTTTCCTCCTTAGTTTGCATAAACCCGGGACTTCAGTGCCGCTTCTGCGACACTTACTGTTACTTTTATGCTTTTTGCAGCTGGCAAAGTCACGATGGACACGAGTGATATGATTCTAAGCAGATTTCCCACGTTGTCCTCAAACTGAGACTTGCCTTTACTCCACTACAGGAGAAGCCTGATTCAAAATTAAAAATCAGCAAAAAAAAAAAAAAGGAATGAAACGTGCGCAAAGATCCAAGAAGTGACCTCCCCTATATTTATTACACAGCTTTTCCCCTCACAGGCATGATTTCAATAAAGAGCAGGTGCAATATTTTTTGACATTCCAGATGTATTTGTCACACACCTGCCCGTGAAAACTAACTATCACTCATCTACAAACATTCTTGGAGGATCATTAAAATACAGTAGCTGGTGGCGGATGATTACTGTGATCTTGTATTTCTCACTTCTGCATTTCGCCTTCGCCATGCACTCCAATAAAATGTTGCGCAATTACAAGAAAAGATCAAACAGCAGCCGGTGGGACAGTTTGTTACTTAGTATCAAAAGTGAGAAATACTTCAGTGAAATCATTAAGGGTAGTGCCGCGTTTATGAGCGGCTTACACGAGGTGCTGAGAGGGTGCGTGACTCGGCTATTGTCCATCATTAAACTTATTGATGGCCATAAATGCGCTGTCTTTGTCCTCCGTGGACAGAGGACACGCAGAAGCATGCGGGGGTCAGGTCGCGAGCAGGGCCACATAACGACCGGCTGAGACAATCGACTGTGTCCCCCCATTGTCCCGCCACTAGAGCTATGAACTCGGGATCCATTCACTTCGGAGTCGCGCTTTGCAAACACGTCCCCGCGCGCGCTCCCGCTCGCGGCCTGCGGCGCATCTCCCCGCGCGATAACGGTGACCTTACAGAACCGGGGTTTCTGAGCGATGACGGAGCGCCGCGAGGCTCAGAAGTGCGCGCGACGTCTGGCGAAAGTGAAAGTGCCCCCCCCCCCCCCCCCCCCAACGGTGCCATAGTGTGGAGCAAAAACCAAAAGTTCAAAACAAGATTAAAGCTACTTCATGCCTTTGCTACACTTTGACTACCCGTTTCCAATATTGGATGCTTGAAATACAAGGAGTTCAAGGATTTAAACCTCGAGTGATCAATTTTGGACATACTCTGTAGCTCACATATTTGTGTATTTCATTCATTTTTATAATGTTAATCTAACTACAACCCATTTGTACAGCTGGGTAATTTTACTGGAGGAACTACAGGTAAGTACCTTGCTCAAGGGTAGCAGCTGGAGGTGGGACTCAAACCTGTGACCTCTGGGTCCAAAAGCACCATCTCCAACTACTCCTCTCCCAGCTACATATCAGTGTTACTTACTTCTCAGGCTCTACCCTGCACCTGTTCTGCACATATATTGTATAAATGTACATTTATACTGAGGTGCATCTTTCTCCTTATGCTCTGGACTATTTAAGTATGCAGCATATATAAAAAATATATTTCCTACATCATTTTGCTTTTTTGCTCTACACATATCTTACATATAAAATTGTGTATATATGATGTCGTACTTTCTCTTCTTGCTCTGAACTCATATATTGTTCGTATTGTGCGCATATTACTGTTGTGCTCTTCCTCTTGCTCGTCTAGACCGCACATATTTTCTATATATTGCGCATATATTGCACTGGGGCTACTTTTGCTTCTTTCTCTAGACTCTGCGCGCGCTACTAAACATATATATTGCCTATATATGGTGCTGTGCTGCTTCATCTTCATGCTCTGGACTGCACGTGTATCGTGTATATATATTGCAGTTATGTGTATATATATAGTGCTGTGCTTCTTTCCCGTCCCGATCCAGGTTCCGCACGTGCTCTGTCATGTATGTTGTGCCCGCGCATGCATGTGCGCGCGTGTGGTGCTGTGCGGCGCCCTCCTCGCGCACTCCTCGCGCTCTGCACCTGCGGGACTGAGAGGACGGAGCGCACAAGTTGCGCGAAGAGGAACTTTGCGGCGGATGTCGCTCTGGGGGGGACGCGCGGCCGCGTGATTCGGCGTCGCTGGGGGACATGAGCGCACATCCCGAGCAGCTCCTTTACTCTTTTTAATCATTTCCACGCTTCCTTCGGACTCTCTCTTTTTTTTTTTGTTGTTCCCCCCTTTCTCTCCACCTAAAACGTTTAGTTTCAGCTCAGCGATCAACCGAGACAGCGCGACAGGCAGCGGAAGAAGAGCCGAATAATTTCAACCTGCTACTCGGCCAAAAAAGCCACTGACTCAAAAGACAAGGAGGAGAGGAAAAAAAAAAAAACTTTATTGTTCTATTTTTTTCCCCAATTTTTCTCCCTGCTACTCTCGCACCGCAGCATGGAATTTGAGCAAAAGCATCAACCAGGGAGGAGCGGAAGGTCAGGTAGGAAAACCGCTTTCTTTCTACTTTTTCCACTGTGTTCTGGGTGGGAAAACGTGGCACATTTTTTTTTTCCCAGTAAAGTGATCAACAGTTGGCGGATCTCCTGACGTCCACGTTCGCAGCAGAAGGTCCGGTTCCATTGGAAACGCAGCTGAGATTTTACAGAAATACTAGCACGTTTGGGAAGAAGCGCAATTTTCCATAAATAAACTTATTATCGACCTGTGTTATTAGGGTTCTTGTTTGAAGCGCACACTAACTCAGGTTGAACGTCGTTGCTTTCATTTTTTAAAGTATTTTTCTAACTTTTGGCACATTCTCAGTTTCCGTAGGCCTGTTCTTTCCATTTTTTTTTTAGTGTAATATGATAAAACAGTACATCATAATATCTCATAAATACCAAGTTCGACTGCAGTTTGTTTTCTGTTTCTAAACCAGTGCAGTTTCTTTGTCCTTTGCACTGATGTTTAAAGATAAAAAAATAAAAATAAATAAAAAAACAACGACTGAATTAATAAATTAATTAAAAATAGTTTTTCCTCTATTGTGGCAACGAGCAAGATCTGGTTTCCAGTCCCTACGTTGGTGGTGATGGTTTTATTAGTGCTATAACGGGACGTAGAGGCCCTCAGACGAATTGATCAGTGAATGCAAACTGCATCATTTCTATATTTTGAGTGAAATATGACATTTTGTATCGAGCTGATCGCAGCAACTGCGTTAAGGAGCTTTTTCGTCCGGAGAGCTTGAAAAGGCCTAATTGGCACATCAGTGTGATCAACATGACGTTCTTTCCCATTTTTTAAAAGTATAATTAACACGTGAAACATTTTCATTTTTGCTGTCAGTAAAATTATGCTGCGCTGTGGCAAATTATACGAATTGTGTTCAGGAAAATATCAGCACTTAATTGAAGATGTCGGCCAACCTTCATCTCGATGGCTTTTGCGGAGGATGTGACATGTAGAGACAAACAATCAGTCTCATTTAGGAAGCATTAAACGATTTAAATTATACGAGACGGACCAGTTAATTAAGTGAACTCCCTTTTTTTCTGATTAAGAAAATGGAAATTAATGGGAGTCTCAGTGTTCTAAGCGCAATATTATTTGTGCGTATTTTTTCCTTTCATTCTGCTGTATTTTCCATCCAGTTACACTTGGTGGTCGTGAGGCCATTGTGCCCCCCTCTCCAGTGGGACTGCTCAAGTGGGCACAGCCACCCGTGCGGTGTGAGAACACACAGCGGGGAGCACGAGAGCGGTGCGTGTGCGTGTGCGTGTGCGTGTGCGTCCTCATATCTCACCCCATGTTCAACGTGCGATAGGATACCGAGAGATAAAACCACGTGTTCTATCTAAGTATCTATCTATGTATCGATCTATGTATCTATGAGCCAATAAATCAGTCAATCAATGAGCCAATCAACCAATCAATCGATCACGTGGGGCAGCACATAGGGTCGTGTTTAAAGCTGTTCTCTTGAAAGCTGATGGTTGCTGGTTTGAATCTCATTCCTGCTCCCGTGTACTTGAGCAAAGTACTTGCCATAATTTCATATAGTAAAACCTAGCTGGATAAAAGGGTAAATCATCGTAAGCTGAGTATGTACCGCTGTAAGTCGTTTTGGAGGAAAGTAGTAAATAAATAAAAAAAGGCTTCCTGTGCATTTTTTAGGTATTTTTCAGAGCGTAGCAATAATTGTCAAAGCATATTTTACTACAGTAAAATTAAAGCACCGTAACAAATAATATATGTCCGTATTAATCAGCCAAATCACTGTTTTTGTAAAAAGCCGCGTGGATATTGGAAAGTATCTCACAGGTGTTGAAATGTAACCGTCCAAACCTTGATGTGGTGAATCTGTGAAGGAAGGTGTCCCGGGCGTACGGCACGTTCTGTTCAGACCTGTACTCCTGCAGTCTGAAGGGCATGGGTTCGCATCCCGCTTCTGTTAGAGTGCTCTTTAACGAGGTTCCTGTACTGGATGAGTGCATTGAGAGTATCCTGCTACCAAAATGCGTAAAACAGCAAATAAAGAGAAGCGTTGAGGTGCGAGCTCAACAGGTGGAGTCGCAGGGGTTCGCGACCCTTCATTAAAGGACTTCACCATCGGGCTCAGCACCAGCATTCATATTTCATTTCCTTTTTATTTCCCGAAGCACGATTTAGACAAAATGAAAAGTGTTCTATAATTCACAGTCTGTTTGGTCTCGTCACAATTATATGTAGTTTAACAATTAATTTCGTCCTTGTCCCAAAACGAACAATCAAAACTGGACATCAGATTTAAACCCGTTTGCTGCACTCTCCCCTTCCATATGGTTTTGGGGTTTTTGTGTTGTGTACACATTTCAGAATTATTTTATTACTGTGTGAAAGTCACAAAAGTGATGATTTATGGAACACGTCACAGGTGCAGTGGGGAAAATAAATAAATAAATAAACGTAGGATGAGCATGTTAACTACGACAAAGTGACGCAGGTAACACACGTAGAATGTCCACGGTCGAATCCCCCCCCCCTGCTGTGGAACCCCAACCCTCCGCTGATCCAGTATAAAGCACCCTGCTGCATAAATGGTTACATAAGTACTATTTAAGCAGTTTAGTATATAAACCAAACACTCTGAATCGCTTTAGAGAAAAACATTTGTTAAATAAACACAATAAATGACGAAAGTAGGTGTTAAAGTTACCCAGAAGTTCTTAAGGCTGCTGTCTTGTACAGTAAGTGATGATAATTGAAATGAGCAAAGGACTTTCAGGTACCAACAGATTTAATGAGCGAGAATGAAAAAAAGGAGGGAAAAAAAACTCTACAGTATAGCCAGCACTGCGACTTCTGTGACCTCAAAGTCAGAGTGGAGCTGCTGAGAAACAAAGTAAACTATCTAGCAGTTATTTAAATATGTGTAGAGTAGAGTTATTGGAAACTGCTGGGGGTGAATAGCTGCTAAGCTCTCTGGGTGCCCTCTAGTATAAGGACGCATGTTTTAAATAAGTAATATACTTTTAATTGTGTATGTGTTCTTTTAAATGGGATTAAATGCATATTTGCTTGACTGAAAATGAGTGTCACGAGCTGCGTAGAGCACAAATCCTCGCAGGCTGGATCACGGTGGGGCTCCATCGCTGTCCCTCAAGGGGCCTCTGCCATGGCTTCTGTGACCCCAGTATGGAAGGGTTCACTGTCCATCTCTGGCTGGATTCCACGCCAGGTGGTGGAAACCACACCCTATTCATTCATTCATTCATTCATTCATTCATTCATTTTTTTAGTTACTTAAGAATCTTTCCTTACCTCACACGTCTATGCAAGGCGACTTACAATGCTAGATATAAGTAACTTTACAGTGATTTACTCGTTTATACAGCAGAGTGTTGTTACTGGAGTAATTCAGGTTAAGTCCCATGATCGAGAGCAGTACAGAAGGAGGGAGATTTGAATCAGCAACTCTCAAACTGCAAAATGAGGACCCAAACCACTACGCCCCCTGCTGGCTGTTGTAGAAGGAAATAAATAATTCAGATGTGTTGTAAGAATAAATAAAAGGTAAACTATCAATATATATTCTTCACTCTCTTTTGAACTTGTCTATGAAAACTTGACGTAAAATCATTAATGACTTTGATTTGTGCGAATGTAATTAATGGCATTTTATTAAAACCTTACAGATAATCTGAAAGAAGCACAACTTTGTGCTCTATGCGTTTTAATTAGAGCTGAAAGTCTGGATTAAACACGGAGAACCGAACTTTAATCGTGTTTAGTTTCGTCACTTTGTCATTAATTTATTTATTTATCATTTAAGAATTAATTTGAATTTAAGAGATATGATGTTCTCATTATGTTTACAGTCAGTGGGCGTGTAATAATAATAATAATAATTTTTAAAAATCTTCCCATAGTGTTTACATGCGCTATTAATTTTTCATAGACTTTAGTCAGAGTCATATGAACCTCGGTTCGGTATCATGAGGAAAAAATGATACTTTAATTCTTCAAAAATACTGCATTTTCGGGATATAAAGAAAAAAGAAGTCTCAGTGTAAAGCAGCCCTGTGCCAGCAGTGTAGATTATGAAAGAAATGTTGAAACTAATTAATTCTTCACGTAATTTCCTGCTTTTCTTTCTTGAAAAAAAAGAAAAAAAATGGATACTTTTATAGCTATGTATAAAAAAATTATTCAATTAGTAGATTGCGAATATAAACGCTTTTATGACTGACATACTTTATAATATCATACATATTAATATATATTTACTGCCACTTTTTTGAAAAACGTACAACTTCCATACATTGTTAAATAGCTACTTTTAAAACGCCCGCAGCAAATCCAGCATCGAGCACATTTCCTTTTTCATTTTGTCCAAGTGACCAATATTTCAGATTCTACGTTATCGACTTCCTTACGAACATAATGTGTGAAAATGTTTTTTTTTTATTCTTTTTCCCTGACGCCCACTGATCTGCTGCAGAGCTTCATAGCATTTCTTATGCTCCGTATATGTATAGCAGAATTTTTATACATATAAAATATACATCAGTCATTTTCTATAGATATGTAAGTTTTTGTGAGTTTCATCTAGATTATTCCTTTGTATTTTTAAGGAGACTGTCAGTATATGTGACTAAGAGTGCAAGTCCTTTTTTTTTAACTTCCGTTAGTAAAATAATGTGAAGCACACTTTCAGTTTTATCTTATTTACCGAGATTTGCCGCTCCTGGGTAAAGTGCCGTCTATTGCTGTCATTTTCGGAACTCCCTATAGGCGACGAGTGGGAAATAATTTGTTGCCCTTGGACCTTACAATGTAAAGTGATCACCTGTGTTGAGTGTTTCCAGCCTCCGTGGCCAGAAACTCTTTGTTTCTCGTCTCTCAGTCCTGCCGCAGCTAATTATAATGGGAAATGGGTGAGAGAGAAGGAGACGGAGAAGTAGACAAAAAAGGGTGAAAATCCTGTAGGGCTTTTTTAACTATCTTCTTTTGCCTTTTTTTTCTAATCATGACACCCCCCCCCCCCCCTTTTTTTTTTAATTACCGTGTTTTCATTAAACAGTCGTTGGCGGGAGTGCGGCTGGACGGGCAATGTGACCATGTGCGCCCCCTAGCGGTGTCTCTCTGCTGCATACCGACATACAGTATATGTATAATATACGAGCGCATTTCAATGTAGGTGTCCTAAATCATAGTTACCAGTGCAGTAAAATATATTTTTTTTGAAAAAATATGTTTTAAATAAATATAAAGTGTCATCACATGTTAAATTGGCAAAGCAGTTCAACTTCAGTGTGGGTTTCTGGACTCCTGTAATCCATTCCTTACCTCACACTTCACTGTGTACAATCCTAAAGGGGCTGTTTTTTTTTTTTTTAAATCATCATATATCCAAGATACACACAGCCGCTCACGCATATACACACATACACACACACACACAGAGACGCAAAACGCACATGAAGACGAATGTGAATATATTGGTATCCGTGTTTTCTGGATCAACATAAGACGCAGAAAAAGCTGAAGACAAGGCATCGAAATGGAAAGAAAAAGGAAAGGGTGACTGAGGATTTCTCATTACTGTTTCTTTTTCTTTTTTTAAAAATATATATATGAACAATATAGGTTATTATTCGAATGGACGTTGAAATATCGAGTTTAAACATATGAATTTAAAATGTATTTAGAAAAAATCTATATAAAACTAGAATACCTTAAATAACTCATGTCTACTGAACGTGCTATGTATTACATTTGCAGTTCATCTGCCTCTGAATGTTAATAAGATGATTTCTACTGGATTTTATTGTTAAAATCCAGGAAAATTTAGATAAACTTATATGCTGTTTTGGTTTTATTTCTGCTTTCCAGCAGAGAGTACTGTGCAAGGAAATATTTTAATTGTTTGACGGCAGTATCAGAAAATTTAATCTGAATAAAGTCAAGCATTTACCAGAACTCGGTACAGCCATCTAAACGAAAACGAAGGTGGTCACATTTTTTTTTTTTTTTTGCAAATTTAGCAACATCTGAAAACCTACAGTTTTAGTTTGTTATTCATTTCTTTAAGTTAACAAAACCCTTGTTTTTTTTCTTATACTGCGAGCGAAAAAATGCATAAAAGTAATGTTAGAGGAATCAGTTTATATTACCTAAATGTGCAGACAGCTATAGGAAATAAAATAGATGCTACGAATCCCAAAATAAAAAAAAACAAAAATTTGAAATTTTAGGTTAGTCTGACAGAAGACATATTTTTTCCTGCTGAATTATTGTCCCGTGAACATTGAAAGACTGTGAAGTATTTTCACGTTTTTCGAACCTCACATTGTGTTTTTTCTGTGGTGTTGTATCCTACATCATAGTTTTATGTTACTTGAGTTATTTTGGTTATATATTTGTATATATGTTATATATGCGTAATTTCTCTCCATAATAGTAAAATAAACATAAATGGGCAGACACGCAATTTTTCTTCTTCATTTTAACATTAAAATAAAAAATAACACAATTCACTCGAAACCCGGGACTGTGCGAGCGCGTTCATTGGTCAGCAAACAATTCGGAACCTCGCCCACGGGACCAGGCGCAGCCAATCACAAAAGACCCCTCCTACGAAACTCCCAGCCCTTCGCCTATTGGTTAGGAGTAGAATGCGCATGTTCACGATTGGTTCTAGCGAGTTTGAGCGACAGATGCGTCCAAGGCCGACCGGTGGGGCTTCGGGGACGCCGAGCCCGCGGCGCTGTCCACACTAGTGCGGGTCCTGAAACGCGCCGCGCGCACTCATGGCCGTGGAAGTGGGTTCGGCGCGCTGGTGCCACGCCGCGGGAACCTCACAGACATTTGCGTGAAGTAGAGAATAAAACAGCGCGATTCCACCGGATCCCCAAGGGGAGCGAAGACATTCCTTTAGAAAAAGACAAACCCGTGTGGGCTTTTTTTTTTAATTTCCCGTGGATTATATTCACGCAATGAAACTGTGAGCGGTCACAACTTGATCAGCGCTGTTCCGTCGTTGCGGGGGAAATCAGTTCTTCCAAAAGTTGTGCACAAAAGAACACTGGACGTTACAGTTTGGATTTATATTTGTTTGTACTTTGAGGATTTTTTTTTTTTTTTTTTTTCGCATTTGTGAATTTTTTATTACTTTCCAGACTCGGAATCTATTGGACAAATACGAATAGCATCTTTTTGACGCACATATTTTGATGTTTTAAATGATTTCTGGAAACAGCGGCATAATAAAGGAGAACACTGAGACACTTTGTTCCAGTGCTGGAAGAAAAGGGAAAGAGCGACTGGATTGATGCTGAAAAGAGGGACTTTATGAAAATCTGAAATGAACCCCAGGATCCACACTTCGCAGGTTACTTTCCAGAGAGAAGCACAGAAAGGCTGTCCCTATTAGGAAAAACCCAGGGAGGAAGATTTTTAATCAACGTATTTATTATTGTTATCATGTTATTATTACTAACCAAGGACATTGCCTCGATTACTAAAATAAAATAAAACAAAGGGACAGATCAGAGAATAGCTGTCAGTGATGCCCAAAAAACAATTGCACGCTCCCGGAACTCCCGGAGTGCCTCCCATGGTATAACACATATTTACAGCCCTCCTATAAGTGCACAAAATTATCTCTTCACTTTGTTTTAATTTTTAAAAAATCTCTTCGTATATTTGCACCGGGAGGCTTAAAACTTCAGTTTCTACCTTCAAACAGTTTTTACTCCTGGACATTAAATTACAGGTGCCGTTAAATTTGGTGAAATATTTTACTGGACTTATTAAGGTCCTCATCAGCCCGTTTTTGTTTTTGGAGTGTGAGGGACGCAGAGAGAAAGCAGGACTGGGATTTCCTCACACTTGTGTGTGTGTGTGGGTGTGTGTGTGTGTGTGTGTGTGTGTGTGTGTGTTTTTTTGTGTCGATACACTTCCTCTGGTGTCCAAGCCGGGGCGTCACAGAGCCCCCGGTGAGGAGGGAGTTTTCCACACCACGGCTGGGCTGCTCCTCGGGGGTAAAACACCCTGTCCCATGGAAATACACTGTAAACACGACCCTTTTGCAGCAATGCACAGTAAGTGGACTGATCCTTCCTATTGTTGTGAAACTATTGAAATGACACGTAATGCATGCTCAAAAACAAGCACTGGGTGCAAAAAATATAACATTAGACAAGTACCTTTTAATTAAAATTGTGTAGGGTGGAAATATGGAACAAAAAAAAAAAATGTGACAAGATTGGCTGCCACCAGTCCTTGGAGTGTCATGTGAGATGCGGCGGAAACGAGAGCGAACTGCAGCTCAACTCGGGCAGCTCGAGGACGGGCAGCGCGCGACCGCAGAGCGCGAGAGCGCCGCTTCCGCGGAAAAGGGCTGCTTTGCGCAAAAACTGTCGCGCTGCTGTCTGTCGTACTGCGCGGGTTCCTGCGGTGAGAGCGTGCGGCTGATGACGGACAGGCACCGAGGGTGGTGGGGGGTTGGGGCGGCTGCGGAAGGGGAGGGGGGGGGGGGGGGCGCCCTGTGCGCTGTACGGGTAACACAGGCGCGAGCCACCGGGCGCAACAAAGCAGCAATGAACTTGACCGCGAGAGCAGGAATGAGCGCTCGGGCTCATTCATTCGTTCACTCAGTCATTCAGTCACTCGGTCACTCGGTCACTCAGTGATTCGCTGTCCAGCCCCGAAATGTCCTCAGCTCCAGCCACACACACACACACACACACACACACACACACACACACACACACTTCTGCCGCTGCACTGATTTTAGGTAAATACCGTTATTAATCTGTAATGAATCGGTGGTCCACGGAAAAACAATCAAATCAGTAAATTAACTAAATCAGAAAAAATTATTATTATTATTATTATTATTATTATTATTATTACGGTGCTACTTCCAGTACTGTGACTATTACAGCAATAATATTACGGGTGTTTTATTGGCATGTCTCATCTTGGATTCGCTTATGTTTTTATTTGTATATCTGAAGCTGTAGCAAAATGTACAAAAACACCGCGCAGCACGTGCTGACCTGCACTCGGTGTGTTTCTTACTGTGTGGCTGTGTTTCCGACTCCGAGTGTGTGTATGTGTGTGCGCGCGCGCGCGCTCCAGTGACTTTGGTGAGATGTGTCCTTTTCACACACACTTATGTGAGGTGACATCTCCCAGCACGGTGCGTTAACCGCTGCATTAGACACACACACCTTCCCAAAAAGCTTTAACAAATCACATTTCCTCACAAGTCGCCTCTGCTTTTCCCATGTTAAAGCGTCGGTCTTGAGTGAAAACGAGCGTAGCTGAAGGAAAAGACTTATTTTAATATCGTTCCAAATACTAGTAGAAAGAAGTGCAAAAATTTACAATGTAAAAAACAAATATTGAATAGTAAAGAATATTTTGTCAACATTTATTACAGTGATACAGAAGTAATCAATAGTGGTTCTCTGGGGTCTGTGTCCTGGTAGCCCAAGTATGGGTGTTTTGTGTGTGTGTGTGTGTGTGTTCATGTGTTTGAACCTACCAGAATGTTCTTTACATTCGAAGGAAAATAGAAGACAAGCAGTTTATTTGCTTTATTTAGAGAAGAAAGCTTTGGAAATATGCAATCATGTGTTCGGCATAAAGAATTCCAGCTGTGTGTGTGTGTGTGTGTGTGTGTGTGTGTCTCTCTGTGTGTGTGAGAACGTCTCGGTTTTTATTTGGTGTTTAAAAATAATCCCTTCCTATAATGTAGAGCTACGTTTCCCTGCAGCGACTCCTCTCCTCTTTGACAGCAAAGCTACTGTTATTTCATGATATTATGAGCAAAGATTGCTGTTCCGAATCTGCTGAGAACAGGCAAAAATCCTTACTTTTTTTTTTTTTTTTGCACAGCACAAATGACATTACTAAAATACCCGTTACTATCATGCCGGTTTATAATGTTTAAATAGTGTTTTGTGGAAAAAAAATGAGAGAGAAGAAAGGATGATGAAAGAGTCTATGGGAGACTTTGTGTTTTTTTATAGATCCATTAGAATCCTTCGCAATGTCACAAGTTGGAAAAGGAGAAAAATTGTGAAGTTGGTTCACGACTGAGTTATTTTCTCATTTTTCATCTCATAAGGTCATGGATAATGTTTTCAAAAAATATATTTGGATGTGATTCGGGTACTTTTTTTAGCAGCATTACGTGTTAATAAGCAGAGTTTGCCCTGACCGTGGTATTTACAAAGTTTAAAAAACTGGTAAATTAAAAGCCTTGATAGAACTGCTCTCCCTGTTGTGTATCGTGTCATCTGGATTGTTTTTAATCCCTTTAAGTGTTCCTTATCGTATAATAATAATAATAATAACAATAATAATAATAATAACAATAATAATAATAATAATGCGTTAGGTTATGGAATAAAAATACACTAAATATGCGCGTACAGTTTAATTAAATGATTACGATCGTTTTGGTTGATAACTCACCTTCTGTTTTGTAATTGTAATACTGCATATTCAGTAACTGTAATTAATATTATCGCCTGAGGCCTGTCCGTCTTCTGGTAATATGGTAACCCGTACATGTAATCTGTACTATTTTTGGTTTATTTTTGACTCTGATGAAAAGTATTGAAAGATCTGGCATGAACTAATTTAATTTGTAAATGCAATCGCACTGCGAACACATAGGAGTCACAACAGGGTATTATTATTATTATTATTATTATTATTATTATTATTATTATTATTATTTCGGTTTGGGTTAATTAATTTACTATAATATCCAGTTCACATTAACAGACACTAGAAATTGCCTGAAGTTTCTGCAACCTCTTATTTAAATGTAACGTTTTTGCTTGAGTTTTTAATGACTTTTGCTTGTACGATATATATATATTTTTTGCACATCCAGGACTTTACTGTATTCTGAGCCACAAAGCCACAGTTTGTGTCCCTTCCTGTTGCCTTGGGGGAGGGGGGGGGGGTGTTATTCGTTCCCCTTTTATACCCCCTCCCCAATTTCTTTTCAATTATGAATGGGAAATAAACCCGTGACCCGTTAACGGCAATAGCGGATTCTGACAACAGAGATAAAATTTAGAAATAGAAGAGAGTAGCTTAACAGAGCTTATTTTCTGGATGGGAGAACATAAATGTTTCTCTCTCACCCTCCTCTTTGCCACCCTTCTCCCCCCCCCCCCACACTCCCACCCTTGCCCTCCTTCTAGTAAAACGGTAGCAGTGGTATAAAACCCATGCCCTACTAGCCCCCCCCCCCCCCCCCCCATGCACCGCCACCAATAACACAGTTTGAGTAAAGCACTGTTTCATTTACTGTTACACTACTGATTAAAAGACATCATGCCCATAATCAGCTATGAGTTAAGATGAACCGGTGTGCGTGGAGGAAACCCACTTTTCACAGTAACATATTTAAAAACGTTACTTTAAGATTAATTCATAAGTAATAAATATATGGGGATGAGGGACTGGTTAGGGTTGCACCCTTATAATTCTGAACGTTCCTGGTTTGAATCTCCCTCCCGCTTCAGTACTCTTGACCGAGGCATTTGCCCTGAATTAATCCAGTAAGAATACCCTGCTGCGTAAATGGGTAAATCACCGTGAAGTTGCTTATCGAACAGTGCGTGCGACTTTGAACAAAGGAATCTGTTAAATGAAGGTTAATAATAACAAGTGCTGGTGAAATACTGGGGTAAAATCCAGGGAGAGCTGTGTAGTTTTTTTTGCTGAGGGTGGACAGGTCAAAGAGGCCAGGTGTAGGTGAGGAAGGGGAGGCCTCTCCAGCTAGGTAACACCACCGGCCTCCAGAGGACTCTAAGTCGCTCTTCCTCCAGTTGGGCTCTAACTCTCTCCTTCTGAAGCCCCCAAGGCCGACTTGGTGCCTCGTGGTCACGTGTAAAAGGTTTACGGGCTCAGGAGAGAAACCTGACAATGAGCTTGTGGGTATTTTTAACCGCTCTTATATCCTAACGTGTTTCCTTTCTTAACGCGTCTGAAAAACACATCACAATCAGCCGTAACCCTTTCAATGCTACCGTCTTCCAAGGGCCAGAATTGTGCTGCCGTCTTACTTTTCCCGGCACGGATTTCGGAATATCTGTATTGGTTTTGAAAGATAAAAATGCACTTATTCTGTGTGCATTATTCGGCAACTGCTGTTTTGCAGCTGGAGTGTCGAGAACTTCAGGCTTCTCTCTTCAGCTTGCTCAGGGTTTACCGGTGTATGCAACTTTTTCCTTGCTTTGCAGACAGTTGTCACCGCGCTGGCTGATACACACACAAATTCTAAGTGAACTCGTGCGCCATCGCTTTGAATTAGTAATCATCTCGGCACAAGGCGAGGTTCTTAACTATTGTTCGATTCTGCAAGTCAAAGCAGACCTAAGCAGCAAAAATGAGATATTATTATTATTGTTATTATTAGTTGCGTTTATTAGAAGCAGCTTCATTTAAAATGAAGGATGTTTTACTGGAGCAGCTCAGGTTTAGCAGCTCACTTCATGGTATAACAGAAGGGTTTCTCCTTGGACTCGAAAGGAAACCTTTAGGTTACGACCCAGTGTCCTTAACCGCTATGCCACCTGCATGTCAGAGGCAGCGGAGTGACTGGTTGTGATGCTTTGGCAGCACCGTGTGCCGTAGTACGAGCGCGGGATCCCTGTCGGTGGCCCGTGGGTGCCTATCTAAATGGGCGTCTTTCCCCTCCCTCTGCACACACAGTGGGTGCAGTCGCTGGCCTTCGCCCAGGCCTCTCGTTCCCGGTCCTCGCAGCACTGAGTTTTTCTCCACGCGTGACGGGGCTGTCAGCCATGTCGGAAGGGGGGCCACGAGGGGTGCGATCATTAGAAAATCTTTGCCTGTGAAAATGCAGCCGCTCACTATTGATTGCATCTACTTGATCTGGAGATGAGATGTCAGGAGCCGTAGCTCACCATGGTTTTTCCTGCACTTGATCTGGCATTTACCACATGGCCAGAGAGCAGCTGGGCTTCCTTCGTTTCGCTTAGCTTTCCTGACACCTTGCTTGGCCCCGGGTGGCACCGCTCCTCATCTTCTGTTCCCTTTTCGCACTTGCTGGAGTTCCAATGTTTTCAGCAGTTTAAATGTCCCTCAACGCAATTTTTTTCCCCTGCAAGTTTAGAAAAATCATCTCAATTGCTCCTAATGTGTCAAAAGTAAAAAGAAAAATAAATCATGTTTAATATAAATTTTAATTTTGCCAGCCAGGGGAAAAAAATATCCATGGATTTTTTTTCAAATCCCTCTTAGTTTGTGTATAAAAACCATTAATCCCTGGAGCTAAGATTATATGCCCGCGCTCTTTTTGTTCATATATTTCCCTAACAGAAGCAATCAGTATGTTAATACGGTAAAGTATTAGGGTAAAGCAGCATCAGTGCGTGATGGCTGCCAGTTCATTATTTCTTCACATGTTCTGAAGCGGTATTCACTCTGTCTGTCATATGCTGAAGGAGAACTTGCTTCGGACATGCATGCGCTGAAACTGAATACAGCTTGAATCAGCAGTTTTTTTTTTATATATATATTTCAATGGAAACTATAAAAGTAATAACAATATAATAAGGAAAAAAGGCTTGTGTGGTTGAATCTCTAAAAAGGAATATGGTAGCTGTTTTAGGAAATATCATACCTGGGTTACACAGTTGATTGTAGTAAATCTGGGTACACGGCTAATAAAGGTCGTTGAACGTCCCCACACCATGAACGTTTTGTTGCGTTAGCTTTTCGCATCATTAATGTCGAGATATTGTGGTGTAAATACGATATTAAGAGAGAGCACAGAGTCATAAGTACTGGTCCCCTCGGGGGTTCGGATTTGAGCATGATTTTCATCTGGTTTTGTCGGCACTGGCGGTCGTCCCCATTTTGGCGGGAAGGAAGCTGCAGTTCGGAAAGTGACCACAGGTGGCAGTGTTCTGCAGAAATCACTTTGTCGAAGGAGGAAGGCGATATGAACGCAACACAATCTATTGCTTCGTGTACATGACATGAGATTTAACAACTGGCACAAAAAAGATTTTTTTTGTACCTTCTCTGTTGCAGATTTTGGCTACTGATTTTACTGAATTTGTGTGTGTATCAGCCTTTTGCATCCGCTTGTGTATTAAATGGGTGGACGTTCGGTGTGAATGCGAATGTAAGAGCGAGACGAAACAGGCCGTTTGTTGCATCCCGGTCATTTTGCCTGGATGGCAATGGGAATATTTGTGCGGACTATAAGTTCATGTATACGTTCTTGTCCGTGTGCTACACTGTAACCAGGCTCACTAGCTGTGGATTTTGCTGTTACACCGATGCTTCCCGCGAAACTACTACATTGGAACATGTTGGATCTCGCAGTGGAATATAAAGGATTTTTGGTGTAAGTCAGAGCAGGGAATAAGCTGCCTTGGGTAATGGAAGCAGAAACCCAGTTTTGACAATATTCATAACAAAAAGCAAGTTTATAATTTTAATATCTCTGTAATATTTAGTATGTCAAATATGTGACGATTGTTAAATGATAAGAGTTGCAGGTGTGGGCAGAGCTGTGAGATTTAGAGGAATGCTTCCATAAACCCATGCAGGTGCTCTGGTATTGATCTGAAATAACAGTTTTCTTCCTCCACAGGACACGGCGGGGTCAACCAGCTGGGGGGTGTGTTTGTGAACGGGCGCCCCCTGCCAGATGTGGTGCGCCAGCGCATCGTGGAGTTGGCGCACCAGGGCGTGCGGCCCTGCGACATCTCCCGGCAGCTGCGCGTCAGCCACGGCTGCGTCAGCAAGATCCTGGGCAGGTGAGGAGCACCACCTCCCCCCCTAGCCCTCCAATCTCCCATCCACACCTTTGGGCTTCGACCAAACAACCACATGTCTGCGCGCAATGATTCCCGGTGCTCCGATATCTCAGATTTACCATCCTTTACAGTACTTTTAACCCGTTTCCTACGTTACCCCAGAACCTGGCTCTTTTATTACGATTTATCCTAGGAAGGTATGATATTGGCGATGTAGTCCTCCTGTTAAAACAGGAAGTAGCTGTAGAGTGCATTACCCTCACAGCTCGGACCGTACAAGCTGCGGAATAATGTGAGCACCGTTGATTACAAGCAGCGAAAGCTTCACGATGAATACATTATATTTATCTTCTCACTCAAACCTCTCTTTATAGCCTCGGTCTCCTTCCTCCACCGTCTCCCGGCTTCTCTCTCTCTCTCTCTCTCTCTCTCTCTCTCTCGCTCTCTCACTTCGGAGACAAACCTCGCAAACGGTCGTGCAAATC
Organism: Scleropages formosus; assembly: GCF_900964775.1. Lineage (NCBI taxonomy): Eukaryota > Metazoa > Chordata > Actinopteri > Osteoglossiformes > Osteoglossidae > Scleropages > Scleropages formosus. The sequence continues at coordinate 4,655,704 of NC_041810.1, read as the reverse complement.
CGCACCCCCCCACCCCCCGAACACCACCGCACCCCGCCGCCCCCCCCCGTCCGCCAACCCCACCATTCTCTCCCACAATGAAAAGGCTACAAAAGAAAAAGATTCATCACATTTGGCATTTGCATCAAAATGAAATTGGTACCATATTTTGCACAAAAAGAGAGAGAGGCCATTTGAATGGGCGAAGGTGAAGGATTAGCCTGCGAGGCCCCACCGCCGTGTAGAAAAATGTGTTCCTCATTGTTCTCCCGTGCTTTTCTTTAATGCCTCCTGGCCCTCCTGAAGCCGCGCCGGGGTATTTCATTTCCTCCAGCGTCGCCAGAAACGGTCCATTCATTCGGATCGGTCCGAATAAATGGCAGATGAACCAGATGTCGATACGCCACTGTTTGTCGTAGATCGATTCCGTGTCCTTTTTACCAACGATGAACCGCTGACGCACTTGGCCGCTCCTTCCCGAATCGCTCTGACATTTAGTGCAGTTGCGCTCTTGAGAAAGTTCTCATAAATAGTGCCTTAATCTGACCTTGACACTGAGGTGTGATGCTTGGGGGGGGGTCTCTGGAAGGAATCGGGCTCAACACCTTCGCCCATATTGTTCTTTATCATTATTGTTTATTCATTTAGAAGGGGTGCGGTGGTGCAGTGGGTTGGACCACGGTCCAGCTCTCTGGTAGGTCTGGGGTTCGAGTCCCTCTTGGGTGCCTTGCGATGGACTGGTGTCCCGTCCTGGGTGTGTCCCCTCCCCCTCCGGCCTTACGCGCTGTGTTGCTGGGTAGGCTCTGGTTCCCTGTGACCCTGTATGGGACAAGCGGTTCAGAAAATGTGTGTGTGTGTGTTTATTCATACAGATGACCCTTTTAGTCCGAGGCAGCTTACAGCGCTGAGATACTTACCACGATTTACCCATTCACACTGCTGGGTTATTTCTACTGGAGCAACTCAGGGTACATAATGTCGTGAAGGGCACAGCAGCAGGATATGGAATTCAAACCTGCAACCAAAAGTGACAACTTCAACCACTACACTATTCAGTTTGTACGCTAAGTGATTTGTTAAGTGAATTATTCAGTCATTTTTACTGTATCAGTTCAGGGTAAGTACATTGATCAAGGGTAAAACACAAGGCGGTGGGATCCGAACCCGAGGTCCTTTGAATTCTAAGCAATGCTCCAACCTACAGATGTAACACTCAAGTCATGGCTGAAGTCTGATCTCACAGATTTCTGCATGTGATAAATTTTGGTGTGTGTGTGTGTGTGTGTGTGAGTGTGTGTGTGTGTGTGTGTGTGTGTGTGTGTGCGTGCCAGCTCTTCAGCTCTCAGGATCCCAGGGTCCCTGGCACAATGCATTCATCCCCGTGACGCTGTCGGGGATCTCCCGGACAATGGGGGCCTGGTGAGAGCTGACACACGCTGCGTGGTCTCCACCCGCCGATGCCGCAGCACGGGTTCGTGTCACGGGCCGGAATCTGTTCCAGAGGCCCCTTTTGCCCCAGCGGTGGCACACGGCCAAACTGTGTGTGGTACGGCTTCGCTCCCGGCCTCCCTCTTTGCCCCGGCTCCGCGGACCGCAGAGCGAGTGGCGTGAACCGCAACCGTTTCGCCGTCGGTCGTGCCCCGTGTGCGCCAGGCGAACTGAGTCAAAACAAGCAGTTCTGTCGCTTGATGCCCCCCCCCCCCGAATATTAAGGGCGCGCGCGGTGCTTTCCGGGGAAGCTAGTCAAGGGTGACCGTTTTCTGCACATTCTAGGTTCGAGTCCAGAGCTGTGGAAAGCGGCAGACGGGGCGGGGGCGGATTCGCTGGGGGGTTGAGGAGTGAACGCAGCTCTCGTGTCGTGTCGTCGCCTGAGGGATGCGATCATATCATCGCGCGCGTGACGGGATGTCTTTTGTTTTCCTTTTTCTCTTGGTTCATCAGCATCCAGGACGGAGTACTGACCCCCTACCCCTGTTTCTCGCCTCTCTCACCTCTCCATCCTCAGGTACTATGAGACCGGCAGCATCAAGCCCGGCGTCATCGGCGGATCCAAACCAAAGGTTGCTACACCCAAAGTTGTCGACAAAATCGCAGAGTACAAACGCCAAAATCCCACCATGTTTGCCTGGGAGATCAGGGACCGACTGCTGGCGGAGCGCGTGTGTGACAATGACACGGTCCCCAGTGTGAGCTCCATCAACAGGTAGGGTGGGGGGACTTCGCCTTACGCTCCTTTTAGAGACCCTGAAAACACCAGTGTGTGTGTCTCTGTGCCGTCACTGTGAACACTGATAGGTGTTATTACACTGGGATAAACCCACTGCTCTTCATGTCATATTATAATTATAAATTAATTTAGCTGAAGGTTTTCTCAAAAGCAACTTGCAATGTTAAGGTTCCTACAGTTATTTACCCATTTATACAGCTGGGTAATTTTACTGGAGCAATTTAGGGTACTTGCCTTTATCAAAAGTGTTACAGCAGGAGGTGGGATTTGAACCTGCAGCCTTTGAGCAGGAGGTGGCAGTTCTAACCACTTTGCTTCCTGCTGTCATAGGCATTCTCATTGTAAATCTTATGATTGTGATTATTAACATTTGCATTTTGCGCACGTCTTTCTCCAAGGTCATTTACTGTGTTAAATACATGAGAGAGCAGTGTAACACACAGTCGCAAGTGCAATTTACCGTCCTTAGTTCACCTGAAACACGTCTTTTGAATGTGGGAGGCAACCAGAGCACCCGGGGGAAAGCCATGCGAACATGCAGACTCCCCACAGGCATTTCTGGACTCAAATGCAACTCCAGACTTCCAACCTCATGCCGCAAGAAATACATTTTCTAACCGATTTTCCTGCTTTTGTGTTATTTCAGGCCAAGAGAGCCTAAGTGCAGTAATAATTTTACTTCTGTTTCATTTATCTGACACTTTTCTGCAAAGCAACATACGGTATTAAGGTACCTGCAGTTATTTACCATTTATACAGCTGGGTAATTTTTACTGGAGCAGGTTAAGGTAAGTTCTTTCCTCAAATATACTACAGCTGGATATGGGATTTGAACCTCTAATCTTCAGGTGCAAAGGCAGCAGGTCTATTCACCACACTGCCCCATTGCACTTATGGCTGCTAAAACTGCGAAACTGTGAACGCAGAAGCTCTTTACATAAAATAAACCTGTGTGGGTTTTAACTGGCAACATTTTTATACCCCCAGTCTGCCAGGAATGTTTAAAAACATTCTCAAGGGGCAGCCGGTAGAGCTGTTTTCAAGGCAATGCCTTGCAGGTGGAGGCTCGGGGTTCGAACCTCACTCCTGCTGTAGTGCCCCTTGATCAAGGTACTGACCCTGAATTCACACGGTAAAAATGACTCGGCTCAGCAGTATAAACTGATAAATCAGCGTAAGGCACTCAGTACCTGAAAGCTGATGTAACAGGTCTCCTAGAACAGAGACATTAGCTAAATAGTGGCTAATAATAATTATTATAGTGGCAAATATTATAATGTGTCTTGCTCTTTTTTCTAATGATTCAATGCGGCGTTTCCTCACGGAAACTGGGGCTGCGACCCCGCGGCGTCTAAGGACGCCCTTTCAGTAGCGCCGCTTTTCTTTTAATTCGCTCTGTGTCCTCCTTCTTCGCTCAATCCGGCATGGCCCAAATAACCATCATGTTTGGGTTATCGAAAAACGAATGTGATTATTCGATGGGGACGGGTCGTGCCCCCCCTCCCTCGTCTTCCCGCTGATAGACTGCAGATGACCATAAATCTAATTGGTTAAGCTGCTGCTGAGAATGGACATTGCAATTGGATGGGTTATTTCCTCATAATTAAAATGCCAAGGTGCCTTAATGGTCTCCAGTTCCATTTGATGATGGTAATGGAGGAAACCTCCGGAAACCTCCGGAATCTGGTCGGAATCCCCGAATCGGATGGTGAGGGGGGTGGCATGGATGAGCGATCTGGGAGTTTTGTTGAGGAGAGAGTAGCTGTCAAGGTGAAACTGTGTTATGGCACATTAGGGTAAATTTGTGAGATCTTGTATGGCTGAAGGTGGCGGGTGCGAATGGCTGAGGTTCGAGGGAAGGGGAGGTGCGTGAACGCAAACGCCGTCCGGGAGGGTGCGAAGCGAGCGCCGTGAGGGAACCCGCCAGGGGCCCGGGCTCCATATTTATGAACAGAGTGCAGCTCGCTGGTTCGACACAATGTGTACAATGACACCCCCTCCCCCGCAAGCCCCCCCGCCGCCCCCCCCGCGCCCGGCACCTGGGAGAGCGAAGAGGAGGCTTGCATGGGCAGCCATGCAGGAAGTGTGTGGCCTCGGTGCCATGTCAGCCTGCTTCAGCCCAGAGCTCGAGTCACGACCCCAGAGCCCTGACACACATACACACACGTATATAGAGACACACCCACCAACAACACACACATCTGGATATGTATAGACGCTCCTGCCAGATACACACGAGAAACACACTCACGTATTGTTGCTTGTTCAAAACTGCAGCAAAACACACACATGCAGTTTTTCTATTTCTGTGATAGGTATGCACGCACGCACACACACACACACACAGATCTACCCTTCTCTTCCCTGCGACCTGCAAGAGTCCCTCCATAGACAGAGACACGAAACATTTAAACGACCCGCACATGCAAACAGAAACACAAACACGCAAATTCGGACGAAAACGGATACGCATTTTTCCCTTCCTCTGCACACATGAAATCACCTTCGCGCACGAAGAACACGGACACGCACCTTTTCTCCCTTCCCTTGTGACGCAACCTCACTCACACAAACCCTACACTGGCTGTCACGCACGTTAACCCGCGCACACTGACTCGCACGAACTGGTCTCCCACACACACACTGGTCTACACACTGATTCCCACACGCTGGTCTCACACACACCGACAGAAACAGGTGCTGCTGCTGTGGTTCCTGTGGTTCAGTGACACCTCCGCTCTGTTTCCCTCCACAGAATCATCCGGACTAAAGTGCAGCAGCCCCCCGGCCAGCCAGGCTCCGTGTCGTCCCACAGCCTCGGTAAGACCCCCCGCACCCCCACCCCCCCTCGGGTAGCCCGTACTCTGCAACCGGCCCCTCGCGACGCCTCCCGCGTTGCTTTACACACGCGCGCGCTCAGTTTGGGGATGTGCGGGACGTTGTGCCGGGGGGCCGTTCTCCGCCACGCCGTGGTGACACGTGTGTCACGCTCTTTGGACTGTCTCATCGCTCGCGTGCACCTGGGGGACACGAACAAGACAGGCGTGGGGCGAGAGCAGAGCTGGGCTCCTCCGCCATCGAGCTCAGACTCTCCCGTTGCTCTGGGCCCCTCTGTAATTTTCATAATCGCAAATCAATCAGCAACGTAAATTCATTTCACACACGCAGCTTAAAGAGCTTCAGACTTTTTTTTTTCGGCATTATTATGATAAATAGCTTTCACGTCGAGGCGGAAAATTGAAATTTGAAAGAAAGCCTTGCTTTTCGGTTTCTGCGGATTCGCCGCGCGCGAGTACGCGCGCATAACCGCGCGCGTGCGCGCGCGCGTGTGTGTGTGAGAGTGTGCGGGGGCATTATCTCATTAAAAAGAGAATTCTCTCCCAAAATCAGATAATTAAAATAATAAATCAAGGAGAAGAAAGGATACGCTTTCATTACATTTTCCACATCATTAGTCAGTAAGTAGGCCTGAATGTGTTTTATCTTCCATTAAGCGACTTTGTTTCTCCTTTGTTACCGCGCCCCCCTCCTCGGTCTGAGGGGAGAGGGGATTAGGATCGCGCCGCACCTTTCTGGTCGATATCTGGAGCGGCACGTGTGTCACTCAGGTGCCGAGCGACTGTTCGGAGAGCCCCGACTGCCAGGGGGCGATGCGGGTTACCGGATGCTCCGAGAGGGTACCGCGGTACAGTGGGCTCTAAGGCCGCCGTGTGCCAGGACAAGAGAAAAGCTGAACGCGACCGTGCGGTCATATGTTTTACATGACGTTTATTCACTTAGCAGACACTTTTCTCGAAAGTGACTTCCAATGAACTCTATGTAGTGTTATCAGCCCACACATCTTATTCTCCGCGGTAACTTACACTGCTGGATACGCTACTTACAATGGGCCGCTCATCCATACATCAGTGGAACACACACACACACACTCTCTCTCTGTCACTCACACACTGTGGTTGAACCTGAACAGCATGTCTTTTGACTGTGGGAGGAAACCAGAGCACCCACACAGACACGGGGATAGCATACAAATACCACACAGACTGAGCAGGGATTGATCCCACGTCCTCTCGCACCACCCAGGCGCTATGAGACGGCCGCATGTTTGCTGTTTTACAGGCAAACATAGGTGATGTTCTGCAAAGGATTCTGGGAAGGCACCTACAGGTGGACCTCGACTTATAACGTGCGCGACATACAACCATCTGAACTTACGACGGCTGTCCCTGTCACCTTAATATATCATTTTCGAGTCCCAAAATCATTTGTTTTGCGATCCCCTCCGAGTTACAGGTGATGAAGTGTGTTCATTGTTCTATAATTTATACTCCTGAGAACTGCCTGCACTGTATTTCATTTTATCATTATTTTAGTATATTTATGCCTTTGCTAGTGTATTTTAGGATAAACTTAATGATGTATGATATGTGGAATTTGTGGAAAAATGTATCAAAGCCCTATCCTTATGGTTCGTATAATATGGTGGAAGGGGGGTTTTCAGCTAACGATAACGTTACCATACGGCGTGTTGTCGGGACGGAACCCTGTCGCTCACTTCCTGTTGGTTCCTTGCTGAGACGACTAGATCAGTGAACTCTTGTCCCATGTGACCCCTGTAGCCTCCACGGTGACCGTGACTCAAGTGTCCGCGGTGACCAGCGACTCTGCCGGCTCCTCCTACTCCATCAGTGGCATTCTGGGAATCAGCTCCGCTGCAGACACCAGCAAGCGCAAGAGGGAGGAAGGTAAGCCCCGCCCACCCCATCCAGCATTGCCGCTGTCGGGAAAAACTGAAATCTGACAACACGATATGTGACGTTCTCGCCTGCCCTTTTGCACTTTTGGAATGGAAAATTAATTAATTTGTCCATCCATACATTATTCATAAATGCCTATCCAATGCAGGGTCCCAGTGGTCCAGAGCCTATCTCTGAAGCATCTAGTGCAATGGAGGGTACGTTTAGATTTACATTTAGTTATTTAGCAGACCTTTCTCCCCAAGGTGACGTACAACCTGAAGTAAAAGAACGTGCTTCAGCAACAAACAACAGAGACAGAATTGCAGACGTGGTTCATAAAGTACAGTCAGTTAGATCAATACCACCGTTTTTGCCAGCAAACATTATATTAATTGCTGCTTTTACAATTGGTAGGATTTTTTTTGACATCACCAGACAGTGAGGTAAAAATTTATGGAGAAGATAGGAGATCAAAAGAGAAGTAAGTCTGAAAACGACTTTTCATGAATGCTGACAGGGATTCAGCAGTTCTGAGGGAGAGGGGGAATTCATTCCATCACAATGGAGCCAGGATACACCCTGGACACTAGTCCAGTGCAGTATGTTCTCTCACACACACACACGCGGACGCACACGCACACACACACACACACACACACACACGCACACACGCACACACAAGAACTGAAAATATATAGCAAACTAATGTATGTGATTCTTAATACATTTGACTGACGCTTGCATTCAGATTTTGAAGGTTAAATAATCCACTTCCCGCAATGATCTTCTGATGCAGACAAATCGCCTGCGTTGGTTCTCTCCTATTTAGACCCATTTCGCTAAACTAGTCACATCCAAACAGAGAAGACCGCTCAGACATCCATTGTGCTGCAGGCCTATTATGTGCCGGTTGGGATGTGCGGAAGGTGTCTGGTTCTCATCACTTCTGGCCTGTCACCACGGTACTCGGGTGTTTACACTAAATGAACCGCCTCTCCTTGGTGTTTGCATACGGGCAGATGGGCCTCTGTCTCAATTACGTCCCCGGCTCCATTAATCATTGGTGATGGCGGGAGTTCAGCCGTCGGTCTTCATCCTTCGTCTCCCTTCCCTCGGTCGCTTTGTCTCTCAGCCGGCCGTTGTCCGGGACGCTCTTCCTCTTAGCGGATCTCCAGCGCGCGTACCGTAGAGATCCTTAATCATGCTGTCCTGAGGCTTGGGATGCCGCTGCTACGTTCATCCTCCTCGGAGGACTCGCTCTTTGCGGAGTGGACGCTGCGGATCCGTCGCGAGAGACAAGGAGACCCTACGGCGAGGACCCCCGGCACTGGCGCGCGTAAGAGGAGTGCCTTCGTGCGGAGGGCGGGCATTAAAAAGTCATTGCGGAGCCCGACCCCCACGGTAAATGGGCCCGGAGCAGATGTCGAGACAGCGGAGGGAGACGACGGGTTGCTGGGTCCCCCCCCGGTTGGTGTCTCGTCCTCCGCGGCCACGCTGTGACACCCTGCGTGCGGAAGCGCGGTTCTCCCCTGCCCTCCAAGTCGAGTTCTTCCTAAACGACGGCCGCGCGTGACGTTCGATCGCGTCAGGCGCCCGCATTCCGAGACGATGATGACAAGAACGGGTCGTCCCTTCCTGCCCCCGTCCTCTCTCACCTCACGCAGCTGGGAAATGATCGCTCGGCTATGAGACCTGACTCCACCGTACGGTTAATTTCATTAAGCGCAGTGTTAATCGTGCTACAATTAGCGGCCGCTTGCTGCCTTAATTGACGAAACACACTCTTGGCAGCAGTGCCGGGACGAAACAACACGGCCCTAAATGGATTTTAATCTTGGACTAACACTGCGTGGTGGTCTGAGGTCATCGCTCCTGCGGAGGGACGCCTGTCACGCGAAAAAGGAGGGAAAGCAAAATGTCCTTCCTACTCTGCGTACTGCTCATTCGATGCAAAGTTCACATGGTAAATCGACAATGTACCCTGGTATTAATGTGTTTTTCTGAATTTTCCAGATTGCGTTTACATTTAGCATTATTTACACTGTACTTTCACTTTTACTTTTGAATTTTCGACACTAAATTGAAGTCAGTTGAATTATCGCCACTAAGTTGCTCTTGCTGTTTGTGTGTGTGAGAGAGAGCGAATGAGTGTGTGTGTTGGACCTGTGATGGGCTGGAATCCTGTCCAGGGTGTACACTGCCTACGCTTATGAGATAGGGTCCGGACCACCGCGATCCTGCACTGGACAAGCGGTGATTGATCGTGAACGAATGAATCAATTGTCTTGACAAATGATGGTTTTCACTGCAGTATGAAATAAATGTGAAGAATAACTTTTGAATATTTCCGTGCTCATACCCTGAGTACTCCAGTGAGGTGGACAGTAGTGATGTACACTATAAGTAGGGAAAAATAACATCTTTAGTGCTTTTAGACTGGCAAAAAAAGGGTTCCAGTGCAAAAAATTGTTCTTCTTTCACACTGAGATTCTCTTTTGGTAATAAGATGCAAAGGATGAAAGCACATCGACGCAAATGCGGGAAGTGATCTGATCATGGCAGCATTTCCTGTTTAACTCCATTCGAGGCCTAGTCACTGATTTTGCAGAAAAATGGTAAATGAATAAATTAATTTTTATCTCGGTTTACAGCAAACGACCTTTTCCCCCATATTTGCCCACAATCGCGGAAAGCAATTGCATTATTTTCAATAAACACCGGCTCCTCGTCTATACAATGCAAAGTCTATAATTCCAGGACATTTTCTGAAACAACACTTTCATGTTCACATTTAAAATAGTCAAGAAATCATAATCTCAATGTAATGAATTACATCAAATTGTTGCTTATTAGTTTTGTGCTTCTTTTCTGTTTCCTTCTATTGATTAACAGAGCAGAACCACCAAGAAAACACACATACATTCACATATTTTAGAATACAATAGAACTAAAGGGCAAAAGGTTACAATATTTAGTGCGAATATGTACCACTGTGTGAGAAGTTCATAAAGGTGATCAGATCTTCTTAATTTATCTGAATTGTCATGCAGCTTGAATGTTAACTCTTCTGCTGGAAGCATATTTATGGACGGAGCTTCTGGTGCAGACCATAGCGGTGACACATTTCCGCTCCATAACTTTGAACTAAATTTGGGTTGAGGTCTAAAAAGAAATATGGAGGGGAGCGAATCACACATTTTCTTAAAGGCGATGGAAGATGAGGATGAAAAATGGTTGAATGAACACGGTTGCAGTGGGCTTGGATCCTATCACGGTGCCAGAATAGATATATCACAGCGCCTTACTTTTGGAACACAGTTGAGATGTTCCCAGGGACACCCTGCGGAGATGTACTGGGGAAAGATGGGTTGTAAGTTCTGCTCCTGGATGCTGAGGAGGTGCAGACTGGGACCTCTTGAGGAAACATCATATTGTTCTTTATAACAGCGTTTTAGTAGTAACATTTACATGCACTATGATTCCCTCAGAACCGGTGTGATGGTTTGCTGTGGAGTTTTGGCTGAAGGTCTTAAAGCGGCCAGCAGACTAGCTGCTAGATCTACTGATTTTATACCCAAAGGTAGCAGGTTTGAATCCCACCTCCAGCTGTAATGCTCTTGAGCAAGGTACTTACCCCAAATGGCTCCAGTAAAATTACCCAGCTGCGTAAATGGGTAAATAATTGTAGGTAAGAACATTGTAAAACGGTTTGGAGAAAAGGGTCAGCTATATGAATAAATGTAAAAAAAAAAAGAAAAAATCAGCTGCTTTGAATGGGGAGATTTGTGTTTATGGATGTGTTCAGGATCGGGTTTGTGGCGCTCACAGCCCTGGCCGCGTTCACTCGGAGAAAAAGAGGTGTAAACACCAGCTACGTCGGTTGACACGAAGCACTTTAAACTACTCTAAAGCTAAACCATATGACTGATGGAGAAGGTTAAAAAAAGAAACAGAAATTTTGGAGCTATGAAAGCCTTGAAGTTCTAGTCGTATGAAATTTCCGTCTATTTTTTTTTTTCTGCTTTTTAGTTTTTCCCTCTTTCGCCGGCCCTAAAAATTTCCGAACCCCCTGCGCACTGTTCCTGCTTTGCCTAGTGGGAAATCCGGCACTGAATGCGTTGCCAGCTGGAGGAGGGTGATGGGAAGAGTTCGTCGCACCCTGGCCGTGCTCCTCTGAGATGGGCTGGCAGAGGGCCGGGGCGGCTGCGGATGGGAGGGCGTCGCGGCAGCTGCGTGGTGGGCGGGAGGGGCGGAGTGTGTGGAGGAATGGCCCCATTGTGACCCGGGGTGACCCCACCCCAGCAGAAAGGAAGTGGGCTGAATGGGCAGAGCTTGTCCCGGGCACAGACGGACAGGCTATTGTGTCCCTGTCTTTCTCTCACCAGAAAGGCTGGCTTCCAGGGAGGGGGAAGGGTTTCTGCCCACCCCCCCACCCGACTCTATCTTACCGCCACCTCTGGCGATCTGATCCCTCAAAATTACCAGAATCCTCCCTCCTCACCTCTCATCTCCTTTTCACCTTCCTGTCTTACACTTGGACCCGGGGAGGTTTAAGGAGCCGCGCTTGTGGCCTCTGCAGGTCGTGCTCCCATCGACCTCCCATCACCTCCTCTTCCCCCATTTCTTCATCATCCCTTTCTCACTTTTCACCCCGGAGAGGCTTAGCGGGAGTCAAAAGGGAAGAGAGAAAAGGGAGAGAAAGGGAGGGACGGGCTTAGGGGGCACGGGGGCAGCGATGGGGATCGCAGGGTTTCTGCCCCGAGGTCCTCTCTGTGGCCCCGGGCTTTGATCTCTCTGGGAGTGGACCTTGTGAGGGGCGCTCATGTGCGGCTCTCGGACGGGGGGAGCGGGGGGGGGCGGTGTGACGAGTTCAGTGGTCCTGGCCTGAGACACACACCCTGATCAGTATGGTAATGTATGTCAAGTGCAGGGGGGATTCACAACAACCTTCCTCCTTTTTTGTTCCAACCCCCAGAGCTGACAGATTCTCGTTTGGCTTCTGTTTGTTTTCCTTAAAGCCCTTTTCCTTTCCAGGGCGGACAAAGATTTCGGAGGAGCGGGGGCAAGATGACAGGCCGGCGAAATTGCTCCTTTGTTTTTCTGTGCACTTAAAAGGGAGTGAGTGGGCAAGACATTTTTGGGGTTTTCTGTTTCATTGTCTGAGGGAAAAGGAGGCGAAATCCTTCCTTGGGTCACCAAATTTACCCAAAGTGCCCTTCGGTTTGTACCCTTTTGTAAAGCTGAGCTTGTTAGTGGAGCAGTTTGAGTTAAGCAACATGTTTAAGGATGCTTCTCCTGGCTTTTTAACCAGCAGCCTTCCGCATTTTATTGCCGGTAGAAAAGTACCCTTTAGCTCTTTGATAACCCTAACCTTAGCTCTAACTCTAAGTCAACCCCTGACCTTAACCCTAACCCTAACTCAAACCCTAATCCTATCCTTCTCCATATCCCTATCCCTATCCCTAACCCTACACCTACCACTTACCCTAACCTTAACCCTACCCCAACCCCAACCCTAACCCTACCCCAACCCTAAACCTAACCCTAACCCTAACTAAAACCCTAATCCTAATCCAATCCCTAACTCTAACCCTAACCAGAACACTAACCCTAACTCAAACCCTAACCCTAAATCAAATCCAAACTCTAACCCTAACCTTAATCATTTCACAGCTCTGAGCAAACATCCATCTGTGTAGGAATCTGTATGCTTGACCACTGTAATACCTGCTGGCTTTGCCCTTGTTGGAAAAGAACACTTTTGAAACTAAATAAAGCACATTGGTGGTGTGTAACTGCTTATGAAAACAGACATCAGTGTGTGCGAGGGTCAGTATGTACAGGTATGTGTGTGTGTGAGTGCACAGGTATGCACAAGCCTCTCTGCCTTTAGCTGCGATCTCTAAGTTTGCACCTCTATCGAACGCACAAACCCTGTGTTAATTCTCCATTATGGCTGGGGTAAAGGGCAGTTTGTCAACAGCCCAACCCCCCACCCGAACCCTGTGTCTGTGTCTGACATGGCTGAGTGGGCTGAGGGGGGGGGGGGGGGGTCGTGTGGAATGACATTTCACAGCGATGACGCTGGATAATGGTTTCAAAAATCACGCACCGGGGTTC